>NC_045558.1:19814103-21041603 GCF_009769535.1 Thamnophis elegans | reverse complement strand
CTCCTTTGCCCAAGGTTTTATATTTTGTTAATTAGGAAAATTAAACAACAAAAAAGCAAAAATATCAAAACAGGAAAGAAATATGTATACACACCAGAAGTGATATTCTGCCCGTTCACCCCGATTTGGGTGAACCAAGAGTGGCATTGACAGGAGGCTCTGCCCATCTGCCCAGACATCATCATGGACGCTCTGCGCATGCGCAGAAGCGCCGTGCGTGAGTTCCATGTTCCGAACCAATAGCAAAGGAAAGAGGATTTCATACCTGACACATAAAACAAAATTTACACTAGAGCAAAGATTAAAATGAAAATATGAACAAATAAGTATTGTTAAACAATTTTAGTTTCCCTTCCTTTATTTAATGTTTTAGCTTTTTGTGAAATATATTGTATAGTATTCAGAGAAACCATTTTTGCTGAAATTTGGTTAAACTTTTATAAATACATACAGTAAGTTTTTCCATTGTCCAATTTTGGTTGCCTAGACTTGCGTTGTCGGCCAGGTAATGTTGTGTCAGACTGATTCTTGCTGCTGTCAGCATATTGCAGAATAAGTTGTGATGCTTTCAGTTATACTCTTTGGCATCATGCCTAATAATGATCCTGGTAAAATTCCCTTAATGCTTGACAGTACCACAGAAAATATTTATTTATTTATTTATTTATTTATTTATTTATTTATTTATTTATTTATTTATTCACTCACTCACTCACTCACTCACTCACTCAGTTGTAAGACCATATATCTCATCCAAACAATTCTGTATACAAATGGTGAAAAAAAAAGAATCCAATAAAGACAGATTTTAAACCATTTGATAAATCAGTTTAAATGAGTATGTACTATCATTAGGTATTATCAACCACAAATTAAAGAACTCTTTAATTCAGAGAATCTGAGTCAATGCTGCTGTCTCCATCCAAAATGGAATTTATTGAAATCTTTTTTTAGAAGGTTGCTAATAAAATTGTATGGACAAATCCGTGTAGCCACTTGAAGTCAAGACTAACTAAAAGGACCATAAGAACAACAACATGACAAAATTATTTCAGAAATTTGATAATGGTCTCTTGCAGTTGTCGATAGTATTCTGAAATGCAGGTTCCCAGAACAAGAGTGTTTTTTCCCCTCCTGGCTTGAATGTGAGAGAGGAAAGGAAAGTTTGTTGGACATATTTGTCTGTGGTGCAATTCTGGATTTTGATCAGAATTTTGGAAGAGATGTAAGATGTAATTAAAACCAGAAGAATAGAAAATCATCATACTTGACTGAAAGCACAACACTGCTTGTGCAACAAACCGCTTGCTTAAAAGTTGGTGTTTAGCAACTTGTGGCTGGGCACACCCAAAGCGATTAGTTGTTTAGAACAATGTTTATGTTTGACCTGATTTAGTCCAACCAGGACTAAATATATGGCAGTGATGTTTATGAGCTGTTTTCCATGCCATTAACCTCAGCCAAACATCTAATTATCTTGCAAAACAGCTGCAGACCAATCCAGTATAACTATTGTATTGGTTATTGGGGTATAAAAATTAATTTGCTAAAAAACAAAATGCTGAAATGAGAGCATAGTGAATGGTTAGAAATTTTGGAGATTGTTGCCTGGTCCTTGGCATTCTGGTATTCATTCTATATTGCTTGGATACCCCACACATTTGACATTTTGTAAACATGTATGTCCTCCTACAAATGCAACCATCTAGGTCAGGGGTGTCAAACTCAATGCCCGCAGGCCAGATCCAGTCCGTGGGGTGCTTAAATCTGGTCTGGAAATAACAAAGGACTAGGTTGCAGTGCCTCTGGCAGCCAAAATGGTCTGGATGGCTTCCTGCAGCACTCTGCCAACCAAAAAAGGATACGGATGCCCCCTCCCCTGTGTCCCGTTTTGGCTGGCAGTGTGCTGCAGGAGAATGTCCAGGCTAAAAACGGGGCATGGGGGATCCAGCCTGTGGGGTGCTTAAATCTGGCCCGCAGGCCTGGAAAAGCAAAGGATTGGCCCACAGTGCCTCCAGCAGCCAAAAAGGTTTGGATGGCGTCCTGGAGCACTCTGTCAGCCAAAACAGGGCACGGGTGGCCCTTCTGCATTTCATTTTGGCGAATAGGATGCTGCAGGAAGTGTCTATTTCACTGTTTCCCCCTACCTTCCCCAGGCGACCCGCAGAGGAGAACTACAATGAAATTTCGAAGAATCCAGTTTGACAATCCTGATCTAGGCGAGTACTCAGAGTGGCTGGTTTATCTATCTGCCAAATTGTTCAAATAACAGGTTGTTACTCCATACCTGCTATCTGTCAATGAGTCTCTTCCTGAAGGTTGGTCAAGAGGAGTGTTTCTCAACATGTCAGATTTAGACTGGGTGCCCTTCAACTCCCAGAATTCCTCAGCCAGCATAATGAACTAGAAGATCCTATGATGACAGGATCAGAAACCCAAAGCTAGTAGAAACAAGCCACCTTTCCTCTTTAAATTGACCTTAGGTCAGGGGTGGGTTCTAGCTGCCTCTACTGCTGGTTCGCTCATGGCCGTGCCACATGCTTCGTGTGCATGCTCCCCTTGATGTGCGCTCTGCACACATACGCAGTATAATAAAAAAAAATTGTTCTGTGCATGTGCAGAAGCAAAAACCCAAGATGGCACCACCTGGGGTGCCGCTGGGAGAACCAGTTTGGGAGCATGGCAGGCCTCGGTGGCTGTGGTTAGGCCACCAAACCACTATTGGTTCAGCCAAACCAGTCCGAACCAGTAGGAACTCACCACTGACTAAGGTGTTAGATAAGATCTGAAAGACATTTTCCACTGCTCAGGAAGATACCTCTTCAGATACAAGACAATCTCTCCTACAAGTCAATCCAAAATGCCCATGGAAGACTGTATCTGCAGAAGCCCAAATGAGCCCAAAAGAGTTGGGAAGATCTTGACTTATTAACCACATCATTGAAGAAGTATACTGGATGGGTGTCCAAAGCAACAATTAAGTCAAATGAAGACAGAAAACAGCTTTTTAATAGAACATATTTAATTGCCTCATCAAATGAAGAAGGCTACTGGACAATGTTGCACTGCAGTTTGAATAAGGTGAGGATGAATCCTCCAACTCCCTGAGAGGGTATTCTGGATATGAATTCTGGAAGCTGAGTTCTAAGAGTACCTCAAAAGTATCAAGTCAGGTGCAAAAGATTTTTGCAATAAAAGAACAAACTGCATATGTGTTAAACATACTTGAATAGAATATTTGCACCCAGAGACTCCTATGAAGAGTGAGCTGCATTCCAAAAAGTAATGGGTTGGGCTAGTATAAATACCAAATATCATTGTGTTTGTTTATTTAAACATTTCTAGACTGCTTCTCACTAATAAGCAATTTGCAATTAGTTGCACTTAAAGTAGAAAATTAAAACAGTTGATAAAAGTGTACATTAAAAGAGCATATACACAACATACAAAATAAAGTAAGTAATAAAACAAACATTTTAATAAATCCTGGATTTAGTTAGTAATAAACAGTTACTCTTCTGTCTCCAACCTTCCTTTTTTACAGAAGGTTCTTGAAAGAGTGGGGGGATCACTCCAAAGCAGTGTTTCACAACTTTGGTAACTTTCAGATATGTGGATTTCAAGTGCCAGAATTCCTCAGCCAGCATAAGGAATTCTGGGAGTTAAAGTCCATGTGTACTAAAGTTGTCAAGTTTGAGAAACACTGCTTTAAACAAAGTAGATTATCTGAATCCAAAACTGATTTCAGGTTTGATAGGGGAGGGATATAACATTGACTACACTAATACTTTTGTTGATATTTAGAAAGACATGGTGTATTTCCTTTTTGCTCTTATTAGGCCTCTGGTAAACTTTGGTACCATAAACCATAGTATCCTTCTTGACCACTTATAAAGGATGGAGATTGGGGTTCTGAACTTTAGTGGTTTCACTCCTTTCTCAGCAGCTATTCTTCATTTTACATCGTCATTCAGGGCCACATTGACCATGTGGTCAAAATCATGGCCCATTGTCTAGAGGCTTTTAAAGTCTAGATTGAAAGAAATAGGTTGAGTTTTTCTTTCTATGTAAACGTTCTCTGTTGGCTGTGATGTCAAAGGGTTGGTACTTCCTCTGAAATAGCAGATCCAAGATTTGGTGATTCTTTGGGGCTCATAGCTAATACTGGATGGTCAGATAGAACCTTAGACAGGGGGATTTTGCCCAACTTCACTTAGTTATGGACTGAGTAAACCTGGGAGCAGCAATTATTCCCCACCCGGTTGAATTATTTCCATGCACTCTTGAGAAACAGCAATTGGTACAAACTGTAGCAGCTCACATATATTAAGTGGCACTAGGAGACCATGAACATATCACAGCTGTACAGCATGCCCTTCCTTGTCTACTAGTAGGTTTTTGTGTTCCGTGTAAAATGCTGGTTTTAACCTATAAATGACTTAGTATCAAAGATCACATTAGGACACAGGTAAGAACACTGTATGTGGAAACAGGCTTTTCTTTTAAAACCAACACTCTGAGGTTGGGATAGAAATTCACAACAAGCCAGTGAAAATAACAAAGAACTGGAGTGTTACATTCCAGTTCCAATCCGTAGTACTACTCCAGCATTTTGAATTAACTGGACTTTTCAAAATGTATTCAAGGGGAGACCCATGCACAATACATTGCAGTAATCTAAATGAGAAACTACCTGATAATAGCTTTTGATACTAGATTGCCTTTGTCCATTTTTATTTGATTCCCTGTTTAATAAGAATTAAATAGCATTAATGTTTCTCTTTAGTCATGTATTCCATAATGTCTTCATATTGCTGTTTTACAAATTAACATTTGATTATAAGTTGGCAGGTCTTTAGAGATCACATGCTATTCTGAAACCTCAAGAGGGGAATCTTCGCAATGGTCTTATGGGACTAAAAACATCCAAGGGCTGTGAAATACCCCAGTCATTGCTAGGAAGATGAGTTTATTCCTATGGAGAAATAAAAGTTTACATTCTCCATCTTGTCAATTATCAGCACTGCACTTCTTCTTTCCTGTCAAGTAGATTAGAAAGGCTTCAGCAAACAAACAATTGGATTTTATTTAGTGCAATTTATTTATTTGTTCTATTTTTCTGCATGGATTTTGGAGAGGAAATGTAGGCTAGCAAGAGGAGCAATAATGAAAACAATGTGTTGTAAAAGGAAAAGAATCTAAACATATAAGGAAGTATCTGCAATCCCTCCACTCCCGTTCCTGCCTATCCCATCCTTGTATATTTGAGACCATGTCAATCAATCCTTCTGCTGAAATATACGTATTTTGGGAGGACATGAACCATTTACTTGGAACATGGTTTCTAATCAGTTTAGACCCATTTCTCATCCTCACACAACTCCAACAGGATTTCAACTCCCAGAATTCCCCAGGCAGCCAAAAGAGTTGAAATTCCATATCTTAAAATGCGTGAGATTGAGAAATACTTGTTCGGATTGAAATTTTTTGAAATACAGATAGTCCTCAAGTTACAACCACTTGTTTAACAACTGTGTTAAGTTGTTAGTTAGGACAGTCAAAGTTGTGATGGTGCTGAAAAAAAGTGACATATGACCACTCCATACACTTTTTTAAAAAAATGTCTATATCACCCATCTCTCTAAGAGGCTTAAAGTTATATAATTAAAATACAATACAAAAGTTTAAAACATTAAATAAAAACTAGACATCTAAAATTTAATTAATTTAAATTAAGATGGCAGAAAGGAAGCAAAATGCAAGTGAGGAGGAGGATCTCAAAAAGGTGACTTTGTAATTCAGAGTCCTTGGTGCTTTCTGAGCTTAGTTATTTTCTTGCAAATGTTTATTTAAAAAAAATATTTGTTTGTACAAACTTCACATCTTTGCAACACATTACATTTTTTTTACCTATCTGTTGTGTCTGTTTTATCTATACAAATAAATCTTTTATAACTATGACTTCATATATTTGTGCATTTACATTATTTCATACTTTTTTTCATTCTATATACAATATTCTACATGTTCTATGTATAGCAGTTTTACTACATTTATATTGTTTTGTATAATATATAATATATATTTTATAACTATTACTTTATATATTTGTGCATTTACATTATTTCATACATTTTTCCATTCTATATGTAATATTCTATATATTCTATGTATAACAGTTTTTACTACATCTATGTCATTTTGTGTAATATTTATTTGCTATAGTCTATCTCATATTTCAGTCTTTTAATCCTTTTCCTTTCTTTTTTGCTTTCCTGCTTTTCCCCTCCTTTCCTCTAGCCAATTGTACAATAAATCCCATATGGAGTAATATTCAGATTCGTCTTTCTCTTTTAGTTCTTTCATGAGCTTATCCATCTCTGCACATTCCAATATTTTTGTAATTACATTTTCTTCTGTTGGTATATAATTATTTTTCCATTTTTGTGCAAATATAATTCTCGCTGCCGTAACAATGTGTAAAATTAAGTATCTAATATTTTTTTCATAATTTCCTTTTATAATCCCTAACAAAAATAATTCAGGTTTTAGTGCAATTTGACGTGTAGTAATCTCCTCTAGCCAATTTTTTATTTTTTTCCAATACTTTTTTGCAGCTGTGCACGTCCACCCCATATGGTAGTATGTTCCACATTGTTTGTTGCATTTCCAGCAGATAGGTGAACACTCCAGGAACATTTTTGCAATTCTCGCTGGTGGAAGGTGCCATCTGTAGAACATCTTGTACATCTTGCAGATGTTTCATTATCCAAACTATGTAAAGCCACCAGTGCTGGGGTCTGCCTAATCTATTAACCACCTCCAAGATGTCACACCGCCACTGAGTCCCAGGCCTGCTGGAATCCCTTTCAGAAGACCAGAAGGTGGGTGTAAATCTCACCTCGAGGGGGCATGATGTTCCAGATGGTGGGAGCCACAGGAGAAAATGACCTTCTAGATCCTGCCAGCTAAAATTCCTTGACTGACAGCATGCATCTTCTACCAGCACAAGTGGGGCGGGCTAATCCCATTGGGATGAACTGGTTCTCAAATACAGACTGTGATGGGATTCAGCTAGTTCAGGCCGGTTTGGACAAACCGCTTGTTAAATTGCTGGCTGGCCCCTCTCCTCCCTGCCCTGCCTCTTCCAGGAGTCCCCACATGTCCCCGTGGCCCATTTTTGCTCCCAGGAGGCTGCAGGGAGTCCTACTAGGCCCAAAACAGGGCACGGGTGTGCGGCACGTTTCCCCCGCAGCCTGTTTTTGCTCACAGGAGGCTATAGGGAGTCCTACTAGACCTAAAATGGGCATGGGCAGTGTGGCATGTTGCCCCTAGGGCCCATTTTTGCTCCCAGGGGGGTGCAGGAGGCCAAGTGCTGCCTGTGACACTTCCTGGCCATGCCCACCATGGCCACGCCCACCCAGCCAGTCATTAGGGCAGAAAACCAGCCATTAAATTATTTGAATCACTGAGTAAAGAAATTTATGATCAAGCCCCCCCATAGTAAAGTGACCAGATTTTCAGATTGGTAAAGAGGGACAACTTTGAGCAGGGGGGGGGGGGTGATTAAAATTTTTATACGGAGCAACAAAAATTTTCATACAAAGCAAAAATAGTATTGTAATAGTTTTTTTTTAATTTCAACATAACTACAATTTACAATATAAATTGTAACTGTTACCAAACATCAAAATTTTGATCACGTGACCATGAGAATGCTGCAATGGTCGCTAAGTGTGAAAATGGTCGCTAAGTGTGAAAAATGGTCATCAGTCACTTTTTTCAATGCCATTGTAACTTTGGTCACTAAACCCATTATACCATCTTTCTTGCCATAGTTCTTAAGTGAATAACTGCAGCTGGTATTTTGTATTTTGGATAAAATCTTTTTTTAAATAGCCTGACAATTTAAAAAAAGAATCCACACAGAATGAATTGAAGTAAAACATTTCAAACTATTCTTTCTATGCACAATACATTTCAAAGTATTGTGCATAGAATTTTTAAACATGGTTTCACTTCAATTTATTTTGGATAGAATATTTTTTTAAATAGTCTAAGACAATTTAAAAAAAGAATCCACACAGAATTTTAAAAAATCCTATGCACAATAAATAAAATATTATTTTAAAATACATTAAAAAAATAAAAGAAAAAAACCCAGCTCACTTACCAGCAGGCACAAGTGAGCATTCCAAGTCAACCCAGAATGAAGTAGATGTTAATACAAAGAACTGAGCAAATTGAAATGGTTAAATTAGTCAGGGAAATATTTTTCAAAGAAACTTTGCCACCATTTTTTGTACACGAGCAGACCTCCAACCTCCGTGCCCCTCCCCTCCGGAAAATCCAAGGTAACACTCGCGACCTCTCTAGACAAGTGTTTCCTGCAGCTCTATGGTACTTGGTCATTTTTTCTTATAAAATGAGGTAAAAGGGGTGCGGAGGGGTCCGTTTTGTTGCTTTAATGTTTTAATATCTTCAGTGAAAGTACTGAGACAGAGAGAGGGATTAGACAAAGTGTCTTTTGTCTTGTCCCGGTTAGGATTTCTTAAGCAAATCCACTGGGCTTTCAACATGAAGCCAGAAAATCGGGACTTTTTAAAAATGGCTCGGGACATGGGACAAATTGTTATAAAGCATGATTGTCCTGCTGAAATCGGGACATCTGGTCACCTTACCCCATAGTCATGTGATCAAAATTTGGGCACTTGACAAACCAGCATGTATTTACACTGGTTGCATCATCTCAGTCTCACATGATCTCCAATTGTGACCTTCCCAGGGGACTTACAACAATGCATGAAGCTAGAGTTTCTTAACAACCGTGGTAATTCACTTAATGATTGCAGCAAAAAGATTGTAATATTGGGTATGACTTACGTAACAATTGGATTGCTTAGCAATAGAAGTTCTTGTCTGAGTTGTGGTCATACATTGAAGTTTACTACAGACTTTCCTTTGTCAAATCTTAGGTTTAAAAAAAAATCTCACACACCATATCATTTTACAGAAGTAAAAGAAAACTCTTTCTCTTTTGAACTTCACCTGGCAGATCTGTCTGGAGCAGATTGCACGTATTAGAAGATTGTGGTCCATTAGAGGCTGTCGAATTAGTCAAGCTGTGGGCAGAAAGAGGCTGGCGTAGGCCTTTGAGCTTAGGAACATCCTTCGCCTGGTCTGACAGCTGGAATTTGGAGTGTTTTTCCAGCTGCTTTTGAGGGCTCCGGCTATCACCCTATCCAGATGTTTAACAACCCTCATTAGGCCTCAAGTAAAGGCAAAGTTTTGTGGGGGAAAATAAGCCGTAGCTTCATTTATCTATTATTTTAAGATTCTCCTAAGTAGTTGGCAGAGACAAGACAAAGCAATACATGTGGGACTTTGTAGACAGGAAGAAATCCAAATAGCCTGAAGAGATGCTAATATCCCAGATTCAGTCCATACTCAAATCCACAGAGGAAGAGGGATTCTATGAGGCATTACTACGAAGTCTGGTAATGTCATTAGGATTACAGAAATATTTTCGGTAGAATTTTAAGGTACCAAATGAGATTGCCAATAGTGAATGAGGTGTGGTGCTAACTATCCTTATGGAAGCAGCAGCTGTGTATCTAATTAGCCCCCAAATCATTTCTAATAGTACTTGCTCCCAAGAAAACCTAAGAAGCTAGGTTATATTCACACAGAATCCAACTGAATTGAGGCGGTGTATTTATTTCATAAATAAATAAACAAATCTTTGATCCAAATAGTTTGTTATTGTACCATCTACATGCATTGCAGATTCATTGAGTTTTAAGTCCAAATTCTGTCTGTTTCCAAGCTATTGAGAGAAACCTCATAGGCTCAACTCAAGCTAAACTATAAATACTGATTTAGGAACTGTCACCCCAGTTCAGCTCTGTCATGCCTGCGTGTGCACCTTCCTCCAGCCAGATGGTCATTGGGTCTCGGCCACACATCCATGTGGGGCATGGGGGGGCATAGCAGTTAGACTTATATACCATTTCATAGGGCTTTCAGCCCTCTCTAAGCGGTTTACAGAGTCAGCATATCACCCCCACAGTCTGGGTCCTCATTTAACCCACCTCAGAAGGATGGAAGGCTGAGTCAACCCTAAGCCGGTGAGATTTGCAGATAACAGTCAGCTGAAGTGGCCTGCAGTACTGTACCCTAACCACTGCGCCACCTCGCTCATATGGGGGGGCAGGGCATGGGGGCGCACACATTCACAGGGGGTTCATGTGCATGCATGGGAGCAGGGAGCATGCGGTGGGGCCACCTGTGCATGTGGGGGATGGGCGCATGCACGGGGCCACATGTGCCTTGCATTTTGGGGGATCGGGCATGCACTTTTGGCACTCTGTCTGGAAAAGGTTAGGCATCACAGGTCTACATTGTCACAATATATTAAACTAATCCAAGAAAGTCACATCATCCTTAAACCAATTACTGATTAGCAATCTTTCTCCTGTACTGTACGAGATTACAGTTTTTCCAAAAATTGGGAGCTCAATCTGGAATCTTTCAACACTCAAATTTCATTACTTCTCTTCACTTTTTGCTGCAGAAGCATATTACTGCAATTACATAATGTTTTAATATGATAAATATAAGATTGTCATATTGACTTTGACCCAGGGGTGAAATGCTACCAGTTCTGACCGGTTCACTAGATCACATGACACCACCACTACCACCAAGCCCACAGAACTGCTGACAAAATAAAATAGATTTCACTGCTGCTTTGGCCTCACTTCTGTGTCAGGCTGGGCCACTGGAGAACTTCCACATCTCTAGCTATCTTCTCCAAACTCTGAACTATATCTTAGTAGTTAGGGTAGTTAGGATGGAGAACAAACCTTGTCCACTTGTATTCTTGCAGTCAACTATGGACCTTTAAAACACCCTATCATGCTTTTATGCTGTTGCTTAGATCCAAACTTATTTCCCAAAATGAG
This sequence comes from Thamnophis elegans, assembly GCF_009769535.1. Classification (NCBI taxonomy): domain Eukaryota; kingdom Metazoa; phylum Chordata; class Lepidosauria; order Squamata; family Natricidae; genus Thamnophis; species Thamnophis elegans. The sequence continues at coordinate 21,030,639 of NC_045558.1, read as the reverse complement.
AATTACCATCATCAATAAATAAATTTATTATTAACAAATAATAAACATAATATATATAGTACACATAATAAACATTATTATCTCTTTTATTCATTAAATACAAATAATAATTCATTATCAATAATAATAATAAATTTATTGGTTTTATTACTTTGAGGAGGAGGAGGAAGAGGAGGAGGATTCTGTTACTTTGCATGTATATTGAGTACTTCTGTACTGGAGATAAATTCCTTGTGTGTAAAAATCACACTTGGCCAAATATTCAGTTCAAAAGCGGAGATTTCCTTTTAAGTGGGAATTGAATAAAAGTACAGTTCTGTGATGTAAAAATAGTAATACATAGGAAAAATATCAGGGGAAACACAGAATTCTTTTCCCTATTTGGCAATTACGTAACAAAGTCATAAAAAGCACTGGTTTTTATTTTATTTTAATCAAGCTAAACTTCCCTTACTGGCGAATCTTGTTTGGACAGGAACACAAAGGCAAGGACATACTTGATTACTTTAAAATTGTAGTTGGTGGCAAAAGATGCAGCATCCGTCACTTTATTTCTGGACAAGGAACAATCCATTCGCCTCAGTATGGTTAATATTGAGGTAGTTAGTCCTCTGTTTACAACCACAACTGGGCCCAGAATTTCAGGTGTAAGCAAGGCAGTTTCTAGATGAGTCATGCACAGTTTTATGACCATTTTTGCTACCGGCGTTAAGCAAATCATTGCAGTCATTCAGCAAATCCAACTTCCCCTACTGTCTTTCCTTTTTGGAAATGGCTGGGAATGGTGATCCTAAGATCCTGAGGTGCTTCAAATGTTGGGAAGCATAGTGGTCGCCAAGCACCTACATCTGTGGAGATGTTGTAATGGCTGTAAGATCAAGGGTGAGTTGTAAGTACCTCAATCAGTGCTATTTAACTCTAAGTGATCTCCCCCCACCCCACGAAAGCAAAGAAGTATTGGAGGAAATTCTACACTTGGTTGGAAAAGATGACTGAACAATGTATTGACCTGAAACCAGAAATATTTCTGTTGGGCATAATGCCGGAGGTTATGACAAAGGGATTTAGTATTTAGTATTTAGTATTTTATTAGGATTTATAGGCCACTCTTTTCCCTGAGGGGACTCAGGGCGGCTTACAATCATTAGGGAGGGGAGGGGAGGGGGTGCAATTCAAAATAAACAATATGTGAACAAAATAAAGTAATAAAAACACAACTTGCATTCAACATTCAACACTCGGGTGGGGCAAATTAGAGACTTATCCCCAGGCCTGTTGGGAGAGCCAGGTCTTGAGGGCTGCGCGGAAGGCCTGGACCGTGGTGAGGGTGCGTATCTCGACGGGGAGATCGTTCCACAGGGTCGGAGCTGCAACAGAAAAGGCTCTCCTCCGTGTAGTCGCCAGTCGACATTGACTGGCGGATGGGATTCGGAGGAGGCCCAGTCTGTAATAGCAATAGCAGTAGACTTATATACCGCTTCATAGGCCTTTCAGGCCTCTCTAAGTGGTTTACAGAGAGTCAGCATATTGCCCCCAACAATCTGGGTCCTCATTTTACCCACCTCGGAAGGATGGAAGGCTGAGTCAACCCTGAGCCGGTGAGATTTGAACCGCTGACCTGCTGATCTAGCAGTAGCCTGCAGTGCTGCATTTAACCACTGCGCCACCTTGGCTGTGCGATCTTATCGGTTGGAGGGAGGTAATCGGCAGAAGGCGGTCTCTCAAGTACTCAGATCCACTACCATGAAGGGCTTTAAAGATGGTCAACAGCACCCTGAAGCGCACCCGGAGATCAACAGGTAGCCAGTGCAGCTCGCGGAGGATGGGTGTTATGTGGGCGAACCGCGGCGCGCCCACTATCACTCGCGCGGCCGCATTCTGAACTAACTGCAGTCGCCAGATGCACTTCAAGGGCAGCCCCATGTAGAGCACATTGCAGTATTCCAGCCTTGAGATCACAAGGGCTCGAGTGACTGTTGTGAGAGCCTCCCGATTCAGGTAGGGTCGTAACTGGCGGACCAGGCGAACCTGGGCAAATGCCCCCCTGGCACAGCCGACAGATGATGATCGAGAGTCAGCTGTGGATCCAGGAGGACTCCTAAGTTACGAACCCTATCTGAGAGGTATAAAATTTGACCCCCCAGCCTGATAGATGGAACATTAGCCAAATTATTGGGAGGGAAACACAACAGCCACTCGGTCTTGTCCGGGTTGAGTACCAGTTTGTTAGCGCTCATCCAGTTCTTAACGGCCTCCAGACCCTGGTTCATCACGTCCACCGCTTCATTGAGTTGGCACGGGGCGGACAGATACAATTGCGTATTGTCCGCATATTGATGGTATTTTATCCCGTGCCTCCGAATGATCTCACCCAGCGGTTTCATGTATATGTTAAATAGTAGGAGGGATAAGACCGAACCCTGCGGCACCCCATATTTTAGGGGCCTCAGGGACGATCTCTGCCCCCCCACCAACACCGACTGCAACCTGTCCGAGAGGTAGGAGGAGAACCACTGCAAAACAGTGCCTCCCACCCCCACCTCCCGCAGTCGTCGCAGAAGGATACCATGGTCGATGGTATCGAAAGCCACCGAGAGGTCAAGGAGAAGCAGGATGGACGCATGGCCTCCATCTCTGGCCCTCCAGAGATCATCGGTCAATGCGACCAAAGCGGTTTCTGTGCTGTAACCGGGTCTGAAGCCGGACTGGAAGGGGTCAAGGTAGCTAGCTTCATCCAAGGCCCATTGAAGCTGGAAGGCCACCACATTCTCAACAACCTTCCCAACAAAGGGAAGGTTGGAGACAGGACGGTAGTTATTTAAAATGGCTGGATCCAAGGATGGTTTCTTCAGGAGGGGTCTCACCACCGCCGTTTTAAGTGCGGCGGGGAAGTGCCCCTCCCGAAGGGAGGCGGTTACAACCGCCTGGATCCAGCCACGTGTCACCTCACTGCTGTTGGCAACCAGCCAGGAGGGACACGGGTCCAGAATACAGGTGGAGGCACTCACAGCTCGAATGGCCTTGTCCACATCCCCAGAGGCAACATCCTGAAACTCAACCCAGAGATGGTTTACCAAGTGATCCTCTTGTGTCCCAGCTGGATCTGCAGCGGTGGAGTCCAAGTCCGACTGAAACCGAGCAACTTTGTCCGCTAAGAATTGGGCATAATCCTCAGCTCTACCCTGCAAGGGTTCCCCCATATCCCTCCTATTTAGGAGGGAACGGGTTATCCTAAACAGGGCGGCTGGGCGGGACTCAGCGGACGCAACCAAGGTGGCAATATGAGATCTTTTTGCTGCCCTAAGTGCCCTGATGTAATCCTTGGTGCAAGTTGTTAATAGTGCTCGGTTCGACTCGGACTTATCGGACCTCCACAAGTGCTCTAGGCGTCTCCTCCAGCGCTTCTTCTCCCGGAGCTCCTCGGTGAACCAAGGGGGTCTCCAGGATCCGCTGACCCGGAGGGGCCATAGTGGCGCAATCCGGTCAAGAGACTCCGATGCTGCCGAGTGCCAGGCAGCAACAAGAGTCTCCGCCGAACTGTGGGCGAGAGTATCAGGAATATCCCCAAGCTCCGTCTGGAACCTTAGGGGGTCCATAAGTCGCCTGGGGCGGAACCACCTGGTCGGTTCCTCCTCCCTACGGTGGGGGTTTGGCCTCCGGAAGTCTAGCCTCAGTAGGCAGTGGTCTGACCACGACAGGGGTATGATCTCATTACCCCTCAGACCAAGATCACAAATCCACTGCTCCGAGAGGAATACGAGGTCGAGCGTGTGACCCGCTGAGTGGGTTGGGCCTCGAATTACTTGGGTCAAGCCCATGGCTGTCATGGAGGCCATGAACTCCTGCGCTCCATCAGAGTGTTCACCGAGCGACGGCAAATTGAAGTCCCCCAGAACCATAAGCCTAGGGAACTCAATTGCTAGCTCGGCTACCGACTCGAGGAGCGAGGGGAGGGCTGCTGCAACACAGTTGGGAGGCAGGTACGTTAGCAGCAGACCCACTTGACCCTTGAGGTCCAGCTTCACCAGTAGGGACTCGCACCCGACAAGCTCCGGAGCAGGGATCCTACGAGGTACCAAAGACTCCTGGACAACAATAGCCACACCGCCACCCCTTCCCTGGGCTCTCGGCTGATGAAGCACCTGAAATCCGTCTGGGCACATCTCTACGAGGGGGACTCCTCCCTCCGTGCCCAGCCATGTCTCAGTAATACATGCCAGGTCTGCCCTCTCGTCTAAAATTAAGTCCCGGACGAGAGGAGCCTTGTGAACAACAGACCTGGCATTTAGCAACAGCAGCCTGAGACCAGGGTCCTGATTACTCGCGCCATCTGACCTTGGAGTGGGACTCATAGGGCTGGAAGGAGGGATCTCTGTGATGTAGCGAGCCCTCCTTCCCCGGTAATGGCCAGCCCTAAAGTCCCCGCTGTATCTGCCTCTCCCTGTTATGACCGCAATGCTCCGACCCTCTCCCGTGGGCGTAGTCCCCCCAACCACCCCAATGGCCCCCACTTTCCCCGGCAGGTCCTCCGAATCAGACATACTCATTCACTCACTCAGGCAGTCCCCACATAGAAGTTAAAACATATAAAATACAATGGTAATAAAATGGTAAAAGTGGGATCATTCACTCAATCACATACAATCCCATGCACTCACCATACCAATTTAAAAATTGCGCAGCGAAGTCCGTACAAGGCTATATCTTCTGCCAAGACCAGTAGAGAGTCCAGTATAGCAAATGGTAAAAAGAGAATATATGAAGTCCAAGAGGGGTGTTCCGTTCCTCTCCTTTTTCCTCTAAGTTCCAAATCTACCCAACAGAGGGGGGGGTCACACCTTAAGGAGGGTCGAGTTAGGTGGAGCAGAGGGAGGGGGGGATCCAGGTGGGCCGTAGTGGCAGCAAGCAAGCTGCCAGGTCTCATCAGGCGACCCGTCATATCGATCACCTCCTCTAATAAGTTCAATACAGTCCGAAGGGGAGGGTGGTTAAAGGCAGAATGGGTCCAAATGTCAATAACAGCAACAAAAGCCGGAAAGCCAGTCATGGTAAAAAGAGTCTAATGTACAAAGTCTATTTACTGTATCAACCCTCTTAGTAGTTAAAGCCAAAATTAGACCAAAGGAAAAACTCATCCCAGATGGAAAGAAGGGGGGTAATACCCCATTCAATAGCTGGGCCAGGCGTTCTCAAGGGGCCTCAGCAAACGGAGAGTTAATCAGGCTTCCTCCCAAAAATAGTCTGACCAACGATCTTATGACCCGCTAAGCCACCAAGCCATAAAGTCTTCAAGCCGACATCAGCAGGTCAGCAGCACAGTGGCAATCGTAGCCGCGGCAGTCAAGTAATGAATACAAAAGGGAGGTCGGGTTTCATAGACCAGCTGGGCTGCTGTGTTGGGCGGCTCAGCGGAATCCACGATACCGGCGTCTTCGGCGTCTTTTGGAGGTGGCAGCCTTGGGGAGTAAAAACTCAGTAGTCCGCTGCCACCCCCAGGCCCGGGAGATGTTCACGCTGCCTCAGCTCCCTCGGCTCACCTCCAAACTCCGAAACTCAGTTCCTCCTTTCAGCGGGGATTTTACAAGGGGAGGTCGGATTTCACAAATCAGCTGGGCCGCGGTGTTGGGCGGCATCAGCGGAATCCACGGTGTCAGCCCTGGTGAGTAAAACTCAGCAGTCCACTGCCACCCCTAGGACCCGGAGAGGTTCACGCTGCCTCAGTTCTCTCAGTTCTAGTTTTGCATGTACTGACATCAGAAAGGATAGTAATAGCACCACCACCTCCACAAGCAGCAGCAACAGCAGCAGCAACAGCAACCACAACAACAGTAATAAAAACCACCTTAAGAGTTCCTAGGTCCTTGGCTAGGACTCGAGCTGTTGAGCTACCAACCAGCCCCAAAAGCTGTGAACCTCACCAAAGGTTAACAACAACAACAACAACAACAACTACTACTACTACTACTACTACTACTACTACTACTACTACTACTACTGATTAATAATAATAATAATAATAATAATAATAATAATAATAATAATAAAAACTCCGCCTTTGCCGGTCCCAAGCCCGGATGAGAAATGTTACATTTTGTATTTTCGTAATATACGTGCAGATCCAAGCAGTGCGGCTTTTTGCATTTGACTGATGGTGATTTTGTCAATTTTTAACTGTTTTAAATGTAATTCCAGTGCTTTTGGAATAGCAGCCAGTGTGCCAATTACCACTGGAATTACCACTGCGGGTTTGTGCCATAGTTGTTGAATTTCGATTTTTAAGTCCTGGTATTTTGCAATTTTTTCATGTTCCTTCTCGGCGACCCTGCTATCATCCGGTATTGCGATGTCTATGATTGTGACCTTATTTTTCTCAACCAGTGTGATGTCTGGTGTATTATGCGCCAGTATTTTGTCTGTTTGTATACAGAAATTCCACAAGATCTTGACCATCTGATTTTCGGTGACTTTTTCAGGCTGATGTTCCCACCAGTTTGTTGCTGTTTTAATATTATAATTTTTGCACAAATTCCAGTGGATCACTTGTGCTACTGAATTGTGCCGCAATTCATAATCAGTCTGCATGATTTTTTTACAGCAGCTGAATATGTGATCAACAGTTTCATCAGCTTCTTTGCAAAGTCTGCATTTGGCATCATCGTAGGATTTTTCAGTTTTGGCCTTAATGGCATTTGGGCGGATAGCTTGTTCTTGCGCAGCCAGGATTAGTGACTCTGTTTCTTTCTTTAATGTACTTGTTGTTAACCATAACCAAGTTTGTTCACTGTCCACTTTATCTTTTATTTTTTCCAGAAATTGGTCATGCAGTTGTTGTTGTTTTTGTTGTTGTTGTTATTATTATTACCAGTATATTTGTTTGTATGTGTGTGTGTGTATGTGTAGATAGATAGATAGATAGATAGATAGATAGATAGATAGATAGATAGATAGATAGATAGATAGATAGATAGATGATAGATAGATAGATAGATAGATAGATAGATAGATAGATAGATAGATAGATAGAGATAGAGATAAAGATAGAGAATTTTTCTCTGCTTCTGAAAATGATACATTCTGACAATATACTGTATTCAAAAATTTTGAATACAATAATAAAACTCCAAAAACAACCCTTCAAATGGTCATTAAACAACTTGTTGTAAATTGAGAACTAACTTTACATCAACCAGCTTTCCAGAGTCTTTCCATTTTGTTCCACATGAAGAAAATATATTGCTTGACTATAAGACCTTTGTCATGCCTATATTATGAAGTAGGGGATTTTATTTTATTTTATGCTAGAAAGACAAGAACAAGTGTCTTTTACTTGGATCCCCCCCCCCACTTTTCTGGAAGCAGGCTAATATAATGCTATAGGGCTTCTCATGGAAAAGAGCAGCTGGGTTCTTTTCATTCCTTTAGCTGGTGTAAGAGGCCTGACTGTCCTTCAGCTTGCTTCTTCAACCTTCGGAGATCAGCCAAGGTCAGGGCAATGATTTTGAAATGGTTAGGGCAAACCCAGAGTTGAGCTTGACTCTTGACTTCATAAATCCCAATGCCAGAGCTCAGTTCAACTCGCTGAAGGATCAGAGTGAAATACTACAGTGCTTGGATTTCCTACATTTTTTAGGTTTTTTTTTTTAAAAAAAATTAAGCATTAGTTGCTCTGGCAGCCTTCTCAAATGTATTGCAGGCTTGTTTAATCAGTCACAGTCAAAGTGCTGACTGGGCCTAATTGTAGTATAGTAATCAGAGCACAAAGGAGAATGGGAGAAGGAAAATGCTGGTCCCAAGAAGCATGGAAGGCGAAGTCTTTTGTTCAGATCCAAACATTTAGACTCCCATTGGTTTCCTTGGGGGAACAATAGAACTCCTGCCCTTCAACAAATATGAAAAATGAATAATCCCCATTGTTTACTTATGGGGTTATGCACTATATTTATGGGTCAATGAATAAAAGCTTGGCCAGAGATTACAGAAGTTGGCCTGCAGTTCTCATGATTCTTCTTCATTACCTAGGGTGAATCGGAGTTGGGGAACATATGATGTAAGCAATGCCTGGGGGAGCATATGATTTAAACAATACCTAAGATAATTTGTGTATCCAACATTATAACACTGCAGAGCTAATATTTTTGAAGGAAGCAAGGAATTAACAAATAGATAGTTGGGCTGTATGTAAAACAGCCTCCAAATCTAATCAAATATAAATACCAATTATAGTATAATGGGTACTAAGAAGAAGGAGGTTAAAAAACCTGGGTTGTTGGGAAGTCGTAGAACAAACTTAAAGTTTTGTGTAAAACTGAAATATCTCTTTGCTTTTGAGGATCATCTCACAGTTTTACCTGTCATGGAATATATACAAAGAGTTCTTGGTCAAAATGGAGCTAAATCAGTGGTGGGATTCAGAGGTGGTTGCTTCCGGTTTGGCCTGGATTGGGTGAACCGGTAGTAGCGGTGGTGGGAGGGTCCGCCCACCCAACTGGACACCCACATGTGCAGAAGCATCACACACATGAGCTAACTGGTAGTAAAAAAATTGAAACCCACCACTGGTGGGATTTTAAAAAATTACTACCTGTTCTGTAGGCGTGGTTGGTAGGCATGGTGTGGCTTCGTAGCCATTGCTTGGTGGGCATGGCAGGGGAAGGATACTGTAAAATCCCCATTCCATCCCAATCAGCTGGGACTCGGGAGGCAAAGAATATATGGGGGTGGGACCAGTCAAAGGAGGTATTTACTGATTCTCTGTGTCAGTTATAATGGTTTCCACCAAGGTCCTCTGTTCCGGTGGGAACAGAGGTTTAATCTCATTGGTCGAAGGGTCTGACAGCTCCCTATAAAAGGGCTGCTGTCAGACTCAACCTTCGCTGGATTTTTCTTACTTGTTGTGTTATAATAAAGAGCTGTTGTTGCCTTTAGCCTGAGTGTGCCTTTCTATTACCCGATCTAACATCTGAACTACTCAAAATTTCCACTACAAGTTCTCCAGAACTGGTCAGAACTTGCTGAATACCACTTCTGGGTTAAACATCATATAAACCCAGTGAATCATTACTGAACTGATTGCTTCCAAATACTCTTTGCTCACTGACTGAATGTAGTTTGAATTGTTTCTTCTCTTAAATACATACAACTTAAGCAAACTATTTTTGAAGTTTGTTAAATTAAGGTGGCAACCCTGAGTGTTTTTGCAAATAAATACTGTTTCACTGAACTATGAATTATCTGATGCTTATGAGACTTTGATGTCCAGAGAATTATTGGTGTCTGACACTGGCAACATGTCAAATCACTGAACATTCACATAAAATGGTTTCCCTTTTGTCAATTCATGCCATTGATTAAGTCATAACTTCCTATACTACATATTCCTATATTACAAAAAAATCTAGTATATCCAGACATTATCTACCCAGCCATACACTGTCTGCAAATAAACTATAAATATTGGTTTCACATCAGAGTCCATATGAACACATTGTTCATACTTTTGCATTTACTTATTTGCGGTTTTACCAAGTTGAAATATTGAAATATGACATCAAGCTCTAATCCAGATCAGAGAAAGCAAAGACAAATGGCAAATCACACACACACACACACACACACACACACACACACCTACCTTTTTAAAATACTTTGGAGTGTTTAAATGATTAGTTTTTCTAAATTAAGAAATGGATCTTATATACCTAATGACCAGTATCATCTTTAAAATATTAATTATTCATGAAATACATTCCTTTGTTGTTTTATTAAAGTTCCTTGGGTGGGTTGAATGATTGATGTTGCCTTAGAATTAGGTTTGGAGTTGCTTCATACAGATGTGTAGAATAGCGAATGCATAATTGTAATCAAAATAAATACTATTGGTTAAGGTTTTTTTCTCTAAGGAATCTGAAGCAGAAATTGTTTCTTGTATTCTAATTCAATCAGGGCATATGAGTAACGTGTGCTGCTTTTCTCTCTCTATTATCTGAAAATATTTGTCAATTTTTTAGACTCCAGTGTTCATTACATACATAGATACTAGAACTATTTAATGAGTTAGTTAATTAGTTTGTCAACCATATACAAGATAACAGGTATAAATATAAACATGGACATGAACACAGGAAGTGGGTATGAATAAATGAGGACAGTAGGACAGGGACAGTAGCCATGGTGGTGTGCTTATGCACACCCTCTTACAGACCTCTTAGGAATCGGGGAGTTCTACGGTAGACAGTTTAAGGTTAAAGTTATGGAGATTTGGGGATGTAACAACAGAGTCGGGTAGAGCATTCTAGGCATTGACCACTCTGTTGCCGGAGTCATATTTTCTGCAATCGAGTTTGGAGTGATTTACCTTGAGTATGTATCTATTGTTTGCCTGTGTATTATTGCGTGTATTAAATGCTGTGTTTTTTTTAAATGCTGTTGGCCTTTTTAAGGAAATGTCCATTTATCAAAGCCACCAATAGTGTTATTGCATGTCTTCTATTCCAAAAATAAGCCTCCTTGAATTCAATTAGGCTTACTCTCCCGCACCCCTTCGTGTGGTTAACTATTGAATAAACCACAGATTTAGTCAAAATGAAACAAGCCATTTTGTGTGTAAGTTTTTTTTGAGAGAGTTTTCTGTTCCATGACAGGGACTTTACACAAGAGTTGATAACTCAGAAGTCTCTCAGAAACATCTGGTCAGAACTGTAGAGGGCTTGGTTCCTCCATTTTACTGAGAGCATCTGACACAGGAAGTCCATTAGTAGCATGGATATGAGTTATTGAAGGAATTTTTTAGCAATCTGAATTCAAAACCTGGCTAGCACAACCTAGCCTACAGAGGGATTTGAGGGAAGCAGATTTTATTCTGGCAAAGGTGTGGGACCAGCGTTGAAATCCTCCCGGTTCGGCCGAACTAGTAGAGATGAAGCTTCTAAGGATCGTGCAGCTCAGCTGTGAGCTCCACGATCATCGGAAGCTTCCGCCCCCCCCCCCCCCCCCCCAGCTTTTTAAAGCACTTTTTCCTGCTTTAAAAGGGGGGGAAGCTTCCAACGATCGTGCGGCTCACAGCTGATACACACGATCAACAGAAGTCCCCCCACGTTTTTAAAGCATTTTTTCCTACCTGTTTGCCCAAACTGGCAGGAAAAAAATGCTTTAAAAAGTGAAAAAAAGTTGCCCACGCCCACCCAGTCACATGACCCTCCACAAGCCACACCCAGAGAACCGGTGGCAAAAAATAATAATTTCACCACTGTGTGGGACCTCTTGATTTTGCTTAGCCCTGGCATTATTGCCAATAGTGCAGAATGGTTGGAAATGTAATGTAACATCTGGAAGGCCAAATGTTTCTCATGTTTCCTCATTCTTGGGAGTCTAGGCATTTATTCTTAATTTTAAAGCAAGGTAACATTGGGGAACATTAAAGATTCAGATAGATAAATTCCTGTTTTGGGTGTTTGAAAATACTTATATGCTGTGGAAAAACATATCAAAAAGCTTGTGTGTCAAGTTTAAAGAATCATATTTGAGTGTCTCCTTTCATCATCATCAGAGATATTATTGTCATTCCTTGATATTCCAAGGCAATCTCATATCCACCACTTGCTATATATACCCAAGTAAATGTAATATCTTAATATCTGTAATACTTTGTTTCTTTTATTGAGAAACCATGAATTAATTTGTTTCAATTTTTATGGCCACCCACCTCAATTTTATGACTCTGGGAAATGTTGCTGATTTCCAATTGTGTAACTGAAACTAGTTATTGTATATGCTGGTCTCTAAGTTTTCTAAAATCTTGTGGTTCGGTTTGCAACTCTGTGATGTACAAAAATATATGTATAAAGGGAAAGCTCATAATTTGCTTTATCGTGAGAACCAAACACAGAAATTAGATGAAAATTTATATGTTTTTTTTAAATTGCAAACTGATGTGGAAATAAAAATGATGGGATGAATTTAAGATTGGCAAGTTCACTCAGCCTGAATAGCCATATTTTCCATTACTTTAAAAGCCCAGAGGGTAAATCTTTGGCTTAAAGACTTCAGTATTTAAAATATATTTCTATAGTGATTGTGGAGGAGTCTCTGTACTGTGTGATCCATGTGTGTTATACTAGCAACCAAAAATGTATCTTCCTAACAGATTTCTAGAGTTTCTAATGTGGAAGCCAATTGGTAAAAGAGAAAGATGTGCTACCTCAGACAAACAAAAGTTGAACAAATTGATTGAAGTATCTAAAAGGGTTTTTTTTAATTAAAAAAAAACAATTATAAGGACTGTCATGGCTTCTTGTGTCAAGTGACCTGCATTTTTCTATATAGGAAATCTAAATGTGTCTTAATTCAGAATTTGGAAATGGAAAAGTGCAATATAAGAGAGACTTAAAGGAGACAACATCAGTTTTGTTCAAACTTTGGTTTATTAAAATGAATTAATGTTTGTATGAATACTTCCCAACCCCCATTTTTATGGATTAAAGTCATTTCTCATTAGGCAATTTGCAAACCTATTGTTTGTCTTTCCTGTACATAATTAAGTTTATTTTGCCAAGTTCTATTATTAGCCCTAAATATGATGCAAACAAAAACTAGAATAAAACGTTCTGATACTTGGTTCATAGAAGAAAAAGATAGGAAAGTCTTTATCTACTAACTTTAAATTCCTTTAAAAATGTTAGGAAATCAATCAGATCACCTGAAATTAGCTAATAGTTCTAAATCTGAACTATGCATTATATTAATACAAGAAACGATCATTTGTTTGCCATAATATGAATCCAGCATTACAAATGCAGATTAAAATTCTCTGTTTTGACCAGCTGAAGTTTATCTGAGTAACTGGGGACATTGTATCCAAAGTACAGGGTTGGGAAAGTATATAAATATTGTATTGCCCTCCAAAGCCATGAATGATGATCTAACACATCACAAAATATCCTTATTGGGTTTTTCCAAAGATGCTTTGTTTATTACAATCAAACAAAATGAAGGGAGTAACTGTAGTCAAGCAGAAGTTTTAAATTTATTGTAACCTTGGCATAGATTATCAAGAAAGCAAAGTTGTTTTAAAAAGAAAGGGGCCATGAAAAATAAGATGTTTTTCTTTTTCTTGGAAAGTGAAAGAATTAATTTTGGGAATCTGGATACCTTAGAGCAGTGTTTCTCAACCTTGGCAGGTTGACAATGGGTGGACTTCAACTCCCAGAATTCTGTAGCCAGCCATCCTGCCTAGGGAATTCTGACAGTTGAAATCTACCCATTTTCAAGAATGGTGTAATTGAAAATAATCCTGTTTTTATTTCATTGTAGCCAAAAGGGGGAACAGGAGTTCCTCAAATTATTTTAAAAAATCAATAAGTTGGTTATCACTTGGATCATGTGCCTAATTAGCAAAAGCAATAGCATTTAGACTTATATACTTCCCCGTGGCATTTATAGCTCTCTCTCTCTAAGTAGTTTATAGGGACACAGTGGCTCAGTGGCTAAGATGCTGAGCTTGTCGATCAGAAAGGTTGGCAGTTTGGCAGTTCAAATCCCTAGTTCTGCGTAAGGGAGTGAGCTCCCATTACTTTAAGGTGACCAGATGTCCCGATTCTCGTGGGACAATCACGCTTTCGGACAATTTGTCCCTTGTCCCGGGGCGTTCTTAGAAAGACCCAATTTTTGTGACCGGACCCAATGGGGATTTTCTAAACCCCATTGAATCCAGAGGAGGGGAGAGAGAGAGAGAGAAAGAGGGAGTGTGTGCACAGGAGTGGGGATTTTTTAAAAGTCCCATTGAAACCAGAGGAGGGGAGAGAGAGAGAGAAAGAGGGAGTGTGTGCACAGGAGTGGGGATTTTCTAAAAGTCCCATTGAATCCAGAGGAGGGGAGAGAGAGAGAGAGAGAGAGAGAGAGAGAGAGAGAGAGAGGGAGGGAGGGAGAGAGGGAGAGGGAGTGAGTGAGTGAGTGTGTGCACAGGAGTGGGGATTTTCTAAAAGTCCAATTGAATCCAGAGGAGGGGAGAGAGAGAGAGAGAGAGAGATAGAGAGAAAGAGGGAGTGTGTGCACAGGAGTGGGGATTTTCTAAAAGTCCCATTGAATCCAGAGGAGGAGTGTGTGTGTATTTGTGTGTCTGTGTGTATGTGTGTGTGAGAGAGAGAGACTATCACTGTTATAGCTTATGATTCTTGATGAATGTATTCTATTTTTTTTTATGTACACCGAAGACAAATTCCTTGTGTGTCCAATCACACTTGGCTAATAAACTATTCTACTCTACTCTACTCTACTCTACTCTACTCTACTCTACTCATTTCTATTTCAATTCTAATAAGGAGTTTAGCTTCTCTCTCTTGGAAATGTAAGCTAGCATAATGCAAGCTAGTTTTAGCTTTCAAACAGTTCATTTAGTGACCAAAGTTACAATGGCATTGAAAAAAGTGACTGATAACCATTTTTCACACTTAGTGACCATTTTTCACACTTAGCGACTGTTGAAGCATCCTCATGGTCATGTGATCAAAATTTTGATGTTTGGCAACAGATTCATATTTATGATGCTTTCAGTGTCCTGGGGTCATGTAATCACCTTGTGTGACTTTTTGACAAAATATAAAATTTTTAATCAAGCTGCCCCCCCCCCCGCCCCCCGGTCAACGGTGTCCCTCTTTACCAATCTGAAAATCTGGTCCCCTTACGTTACTTGTCCTAGCTCCTGCCAACCTAGCTGTTCGAAAGCATATAAAAATGCAAGTAGAAAAATAGGAACCACCTTTGGAGGGAAGGGAGTAGCGTTCTATGCACCTTCGGCATTTAGTCATGCTGGCCACATGACCATGGAGACGTCTTCGGACAGCACTGGCTCTTTGGCTTTGAAACGGAGATGAGCACCTCACCCTAGAGTGTGAGCACATATGTAACACATATGTGCGAGGGGAGCCTTTACTTTAAGTAGTTTACAACGTTAGCATATTGCCTCCAACAATCTCAGCCCACTTTACAGTACTGACTTTGGACGATTGTAAGGCTGAGTCTACTTTGAGCCTTATCAGGACTAAGTTCCAGGCTGCAAGCAGAATTTGCCTGCAATACTGCATTCTGACCACTGTGCCCCCAGGGCTCCAAACTAACCAAATTGCAACCTTCTGGACTATGAGAGCTTCCTTTTTACATCACACACTTCCTGCCTCCCTTTCTTTAAATTTCCTTTGAACTAAGCCTAAACTGTGGTTCTATTAATTTGTTGAGCTTCTTTTGCAAAGGTCTTCCTTGTTCAGTTAATGGTCAAATATTCTTATTAAAAGTTCATTAGATGGCAGGAGTGTCCTCATCAGAGGTGGGTTCCAGCCGGTGGTGGGTTTCAAATTTTTTAGAACCTCTTCTGTAGATGTGGCCTGCTTTGTGGGAGTGGCTTGCTGGCCATGTGACCAGTTAGAGTGGCTTGCCAGCCATGTGACCGGGTGGGTGTGGCTTGCCAGCCATGTGACCAGGTGGGCGTGGCCAACTTGTAAAATGTGGTGAAACTCAGTTAATAATGCTCTTGCTTAGCAACCAAAATGTTGGCTCAGGAACTCTGGCATTTGAAGCACACAAGTCTTAAAGCTGTCAATTTACAAGACCCTTGCACCCCTAACCCTTTAGGGAAAAAAAAACCCAGGGGTGTTCAAACTTGACAGCTTTAAGACTTGTGGACTTCAACTCCCAGAATTCCTCCTCTCGCTCTTCATCTTGATGATGTGCGGACGGGCGGGGGGAGGGAGCTGGAACCGGTTCTAAACGGCACTGTAGATTTGTGGAACTTATAGAAGAGGTTAGAACTGGCAGGAACCCAGCCCTGGTTCCAGCTTCTTCTACTGCCAGTTCGCTGAGGGACGTGCTTTGTTTGTATGTGCTTCAGGCAGGTGGGCACTTCAGGTGGGCGTGTGCTTTGGGTGTGGCATGCTTGATGTGTGCTATGTGCGCATGCACAGTAGTAAAAAATTGCTTCTGCGCATGTGTAGAAGCAAAAAACAAGATGGCGGCTCCTACAGCGCTGCTGATAGAACAGGTTCAAGGGCGTAGCTGGCCGAGTTACTACCTACTCGGCCGAGCCCGTCTGAGCCGGTAGGAACCTACTCCTGGTCCTCATCCCACATAGGAACTGTATATTCCTATTCTTAAATCAAAACATCATGGGCCTCTTTAATGACCTGGGAACTTATGATGCTAGCATACAGCTGACATTCAGAGTGATTTCCCATCCATGAGCTCTTATGAACTTGGGTTACGTTTCCTTAACGTTGTTCCTAGAACTCCCTACAGTGCATTTGGCAACATAAATGCTTTGCTGAAACAAGGGGTTTTAAAGTATTTTCAAAGGAGAAGGAGAGGTAGTTGTTCTTAAATCATTTGCCTGATGTAAAGCAGGTTTTGTGTTGACTTGGCAAATGCCAGGAGAAGAGTCAAGATGAAAGGGATGACAGAAATGTCAGCATTTTTGAGGCTCCCTACCTCTCTTGCCAAATGAATCAAAATCGGCAGCAAAGTTAGCTGGGGGGGACAAAAATAATAGGGAGAAAATCTGCAAGATAACATCTGTTCAAGTGTCAAAATTCATTAATGAAAAGTTGGGGAAACCTGCAAGCCCACTCAGGGTAGTTGTAAAATCTGTGATTCTCAGCATATGTGCAAGTCAAGATCACATTATCATTTTTCCTCCCATCAGATGCAATTGCATCCAACAGATCAAAAGAATTCTGGTGCAGCTTAAGGAGCATATGAAAATGCTTTACGCATGTCGTTACTCAGGAACTGTTTTAAAACTGTTTTTAGCTTTGTTGTAGCATGTTGCCCAGAATCACTTCTTTTTGTGAGAAAACAGTTATATAAATTTGATAAATATATAAACAAACCCTAGGGGCTTTCTGCTTAGAAATTGGATTGCAAATGCAATAGATGTTGAAAATGCAAAATAAAGCACAGTGACATCATCACATTGTAAACAAATATGGAAGCAGATTTTAAATCATGTTTTAATGGTATATTTGCATGGATGTATAATCTACAATCAGATCTACAATTAGATCTACAATCCCTTTCAGTATAATGTCTATGATTTGAAGAAGAGAAAAGATATTAACATTAAACAGGCATGTAAAACCCCCTTTCTCTCACTAATTATTAGTGAAATCATTGTTGCAAGTTGTTTTTCCTTCCAGCCATATTTTGAACATTACTCACTTCTTGCGTGCCAAATTTGTCATGTGAGAACCACGTCCATCCTACAAAATACATTTGTATGTTGTAGTTACATGAGTGAATCTAGGAGGGACTGTCGAAGAATGGTTACGGGGACAGAAAATATGCAGATCTTATTTCGAAGTAGTAAAGCACGGAAAATGTGTCCTTAGGTCCTGCTGAATTATTTGATCACAACCATCTAGAAAATCATTTCTTGCTTCACTTGGCTTTTCCTCTTGTTCATACAAAAACTAGTCTAAACCACAATGAAGCATTAGTTGGTTTGCCTTCCTGTTTCTACAACAGTCAACCAGATTCTCCAACCACTGTTGTCGCTCTAGAGCTATAGTTCCTGACATACTACCTTGAGATCTGCAAGGAGCAAATGCCAGCACTTGTACCTACTGACTACACCAATCTCCATTAATTTGCCTCTTTCTAAAGTCCACGAAACATGAGTAACACAAAACCACAATCTTTAATTAATCTACCAAGTTTGGGATAGGGACCTCAAATAAACTTATCATGGAATTGTTTCTTATTTTTAAGCGAAGACCACCAAAACAAAAACTCCAGTGGAATGACTGAGTTCATTGAATGCATGAGTGTTCATTTTGGAATACTCACCATATCAGTCAAAAGGAAAGCATATCAATTAAACAAACAAACAAACAAATCTTTCTTAGAAAAGAAACAATGTCAAAATACATGTATGTTGTAAGGCTCACACACCATCTATATTTAGGAAATTTACATTTTACATACAAAATACCAATAGTCCTTGACTTAAAACTGCTTATTTAGTGATTGTTTAAAATTACCTGAAAATGGTGACTTATAACCATTTTTCACATGTTGCAGCATCCCCAGGTCACGTGACCAAAATTCAGACTCTAGGCAATTGGCTCATATTTTTGGTTGCAGTGCCCTGGGATCATGTGATCAGTTTTTGCAACCTTCTGATATGCAAAGTCAGTGGGGAAGCCAGATTCACTTTACAACTGTGTTACTAACTTAACAACTGCACCAGAAAGGTCATAAAATTGGGCAAAACTCTCTTGACAACTGCCTAATTTAGCAAGAGAAATTTTGGACTTAATTGTGGTTGTAAGTTGAGGACTACATGTACATGATAAGAAAAAAATGAAAAGAGTAGGGGAGGCTGTCATTAAAAAGCATTAAAATTATGCTGGAACTGAGTCACAGCAATTTATATGCAACATTTACAGAGACTGGATATGAATTGATCTGTGTATTTCTAGTTTGGGGCTACTGGTCTCTCATAATATTTCTATTTATATTTTATGTTGTTCTTCTAAATCTTACCAGAACTAACACAAAGCACTTGGCAGGAAAAGAGGGAAAATAGGAGTGGTGAGGCTCGGATTACTGTGTTGAAATTATGGTTTGCTTACACATAATCTGGCTTATTTTGAAGGCACCAGAGCTTTTTCCCTTGGGTCTCTTGTTTCACACTGCAGGGTGCTCTGACCTTTACAAAACTTTGATTTGGGAATTGATTGCCTTGGGATACTTATGAATGATGCCATAAATTCCATGAAACTGCAGGAAGTAGTTAGGAAAGGACATATAAACCCTAATCTTCTTTGACATCTCTCAGGGTCACTGTAAGCTTAGCGCTTTTTCTATGTCAACATCAATGGCCACCAACTGTGAGCGGAATTTTCTTTCTGCAGCAAGGGTTCTCCATTTGAGTAGCTCGCGGGTCATAATTTCAAAGGAGTTAAGTCATTTTGTATAAAATAGTTAAGTTTGAATGATTATTAGAACCAAATGGAAAAAATATGGTGCTACCCTCCCTCCTCCCAGATATTAAGTACAAGATATAAAAATAATTTATCCGACTGGCATTTGCAAGCAGTGAAAAAGAGAAAACTACATGATGTCAGGGTTCCAAGTAACACCCCCAATGAAAGAAGACTCCGAGGATTGAAGTTCCATTTTATTAGAGACGTCATATTGGCACACCTGGGAAAACCCAAATCCAGGTTTTTCCCACCCAAATTAAACTCCAAGCCCCTGCCCAACACCCACATGTCCGTCACATGGTCCAATCACGCACCGTCCCAGGTGCAGGGCAAGATGCCCTTGACTCTCTGAGAAAGGAATGTAATTATGAATATGTATGTTTGTGTGTATGTATGTATGTGCGTGTGTGTGTGTGTGTGTGTGTATGTATGTATATATATATATATATATATATATATATATATATATATATATATATATATATAAATGTTATATTTATGCTGATAAATAAATAAAGGGAGACTAGTATAGATCTATTTCAAGCTATTTAGCTCTCATCAGCTAGCCACACCCTTGTTGGGAATCGAACCTGTGCTGTGATGAGAGCTAAATAGCTTGAAATAGATCTATACTAGTCTCCCTTTATTTATTTATCAGCATAAATATAACAAATGTAACAAAAAGGCAACAGTAAAAAATATTGGGTTTCTGTCTGGATGGTCTCTTGTGACGAGCCGAAGACAGAGAGTGGAAGTGTGACCTTCCTCCCATATTTGGGCATACCAGGGGTTATGACTTTAAATATATATGTGTGTGTGTGTGTGTGTGTGTGTGTGTGTGTGTGTGTGTGTGTGTGTTTTATTTGTGCTGATAAATAAATAAAGGGAGACTAGTATAGATCTATTTCAAGCTATTTAGCTCTCATCAGCTAGCCATACCCTTACTGGGATTCGAACCTGTGCTGTATTGCATCTTAGGCAAACATCTTAGTCCTTAAGCCACAGGTCTCCTCCTTATCAGCTGAAGCCAGGGAAGAAGGTTCGAATCCCAGTAAGGGTATGGCTAGCTGATGAGAGCTAAATAGCTTGAAATAGATCTATACTAGTCTCCCTTTATTTATTTATCAGCACAAATAAAAAACACAAATATAACAAAGGCAACAGTAAAAATATTGGGTTCCTGTCGTGATGGACTCTTGTGACAAGCCGATTGACAGATGATGGAAGCAGTTAGCTTCCTCCCATAATTGGGGCTTACCAGGGGTTGTGATTCTCTCTCTCTCTCTCTCTCTCTCTCTCTCTCTCTATATATATATATATATATATATATATATATATATATATATATATATATATATATGTGTGTGTGTATATATATATATATATATATATATATGTATGTATGTATGTATGTATGTATGTATGTATGTATGTATATATCCTCCGCAAACACAACATCAAGACAGCATTCTGCACAGACCGGAAAATATCCACCATCCTAAGAAACCCTAAAGACAAAATTGAATTAGAAAATCAAGGAGTATATGAAATCCCATGCACTACTTGCCCCGCCACATACATCGGACAGACCAACAGAAGAATAAGTGCACGCATTGAAGAACACAAAAATGCAATCAAAAAAGAAGAACCAACTTCTTCCCTGGTCCAACACCTCAAAGCCACAGGACATAAAATTGACTTCAATAAGACCAGAACCATCGCCAAGGCCGAACACTTCAACAACCGTATAATCAGGGAAGCAATCGAAATAGAAAAACACCCACATAGCATGAACAGGCGAGACGACACCTCCCGCCTGCCAGCCCTTTGGAAACCCGCCCTCATTAACAAACGAATCCCAAACATGAAGAATGAGACCAGGCCCACACTCACAATAGCCACACAGAATACTACCAAAAAACATCCACAAAGAAAACAACCAAAAACACAAACTGATGAGGAGGCACGACCCAGAACCAGAAGCCAGACTGCTAAAGCACAATCAGCCTCTTCAAAACCCCTCCCACCCTCACAGGAAACACAACCCCCCAAACAATCAGAACAGAACACCCCTCCACCAAATAAGGACACACTTCCACCTAATCAAGACACACCCAAGCCCCCATTCAATCAGTTTTCATCCCCTACTGGCAGTTAAAACTTAATCCCCTACTGGCAGTTAAAATTTAATCCCCTACCAGCAGTTATAAGGAACAAACAGCCAGCCAAGATCCCACACTACTCCTGGAAACACCAAACCTGAAGTAGTCAGCAGCAGCCTGAAGATGACGAATGTGACTTCGTCGAAACGTCGCCAAGACATCTCCAATTCTACGCGGGAGAAAACCCGAACAACTATATATATATATATATATATATATATATATATATATATATATATATATATATATATATATATATATATATATATATATATATATATCTTCCATACTCCATATAATCCCCCTCTCATTTTCCCACAGCACTGAATGTGGCAGGCCTAAAGGCCTAATGCAAAAGATGGCTTCCAGGCCTGACACATAAATGGACAGTGGATTATGATTGTAACAAACCGGCATAGTATGAATGAGCAAAGGGCTATACAAGCAGAAGTCAAGAACTAAACATACCCATATATCCCTTGCCTTCCATGCATTTGCACTTACTCCAAATACAGCACTCATCTGTGTTTTCTTATTTATTTAGTGTATGGCATATAATGTCAGGGAAATCTACAAATGCTAGACACAATGCAATCCTGACAACCTTAATTGCTATTTTATTCTGTTTGGCGCGTGCGTCTTTATCCTTGGTCATCATAGGGAGCAAACTAGCTTAAACCAGCTGACTAGCGGTACTTGGCTTGCTGGCTTTCTAGGCTCCTCTGCCATCTCGCCTCGCCCTCACCTCATGTTGCATTGTCTTGTGTCTGGCCAGGTCCAGTGCCAGCTTCTGCTCTCCACATGTACATGAACGCAGCTAGAAACTACCAATTTATCTGCTTGCAGTATTGCATGCTTTCAAACTGGGCAGGAGCTAAGGAAGAAATGATGGGAGTCCATGCTTCTCATGCGGCTGGGCTTGAACTGCTGGAGTGCAGACCATTTCTGGCTGGCAGTTTCAGAGTCACTGAGCTGCTGTGCCACCATGACTCCACCCTATGTTTCCTTTCTAGACAGAAAGAAGGATGAAATAATAAGTTCCTTCTTCCTGGTTGTAGACTTTAGGAGAAACCCTCTCATACTACCGACTCTTACAATACTAGACAACACAGTATCAACAGTAGAGACCTTCAAAGTTCTAGGTTCTATTATATCTCAAGATTCAAAATGGATACCTAACACCAAAAACATCACCAAAAAAGCACAACGAAGAATGTTCTTTCTGCACCAACTCAGGAAGCTCCAACTGCCCAAGGAGCTCCTGATACAGTTCTGCAGAGGAATTATTGACTCTGTCATCTGCACCTCTATAATTGTCTGGTTTGGCTCTGCAACCCATATAGACAAGAGGATAATTACAACTGCAGAAAAATAATTACTACCAACCTGCCTTCCATTGAGGATCTGTACACTGCACGAATCAAAAAGAGGGCTGTGAAAATATTTACAAACCAATTGAATTGTTTCACTTCCTACCCTCAAAACGACAGTATAGAGCACTGCACATCAGAACAACTAGGCACAAGAACAGTCTTCCCCCAAACACCATCACTCTGCTAAACAACTAATTCCCTTAACACTGTAAAACTATTTACTAAGTCTGTATTACTATTAATCTTCTCATTGTTTCTATCACCCCCTCCTCCCTCTTATGACTGTATGACTGTAACTTTGTTGCTTGTATCCTTATGATTTATATTGATTGTTTCCTAGTATGATTTGATTGCTTATTTGTACCCCATGACTGTCATTAACTGTTGTACCTTATGATTCTTGATGAATGTATCTTTTTTATGTACACTGGGAGCATTTGCACAAGTGGTGGGTTCTGGATACCATTGCAACTGGTATGGTGCAACTGAGCCTGGCGTCCACCACATGAATGCGCACAGGGTGCACATGCATCCTTACCTCCTGCGATGCTCTGTGACACTCCAGCTGCTCAGTGGAGCATCAAGCAGATGCCATACGTTGCATGTGCAGAAGAGCTCAAATGCAGGTAAGGAGGGTGGGCGGGCAGGTGAGCCCTCCAGAACACCATACTGGAATGGTACCCAGTGCTCCCAGCAGGCACCGTTACGCCCATACCGGGATGTACCACCTGCAACCAACCACTGATATGCACCAAAGACAAATTTCTTGTGTGTCCAATCACACTTGGCCAATAAAGAATTCAATTCTATTCTATTCTATTCTAGTGATATACTACAGTTTTTCTTACTCAAACAGAAAGTTAGCCTAGAGATTTAATAAGAGTTGTGTTCAGAACCCAGAGCTCAGTTCAAGTGCTGATGGGGATTTCCAGGGATTGAGTCAGAGGCAGCTATCAAATGGGAGTTAGGAATATGGCTTTAGAGCAAGAACGTCCTAAATAAAGTTAGGCTGAAGAGATAGAACCAGGAAGACCATTATTCATAACTTTAGCTTTCAGTAGTCCGTCTCGTTGCTAGAAGGAAGAGTTAAGCCTATATTCTGGGTTTAGGCCCACTGTGAGAAGTACCCTTTTTCAGGCCATGGAAGTGTGGTTTAACCTCAGGCCATCCCTGAGTTGATTTTGGCTAAAACTGACCTCTTTTTTCTCAGCTTTTATTGTTTTTCATATTTGCACTAGTCTAACCCTGCCAATTAAACATGTCGTGTGAACATTGCCCTTCAGTAATCAACAGCTCTCTTGACCGGGCATGAATTTTCCAAAGGAAGCTCCAAGCTGTGTTAGGAAGAATCAGGTTTCCTCCCACACAAATTCTGATTGCAGAACTGATTCAGCATAAGTTTCTCTATTCTTCTTCTCGATTGGAAAGAGTCACTTTCCCCACACTCTGGTCGGTACTGCATTCTGGAAACAGAGAGGAATTCCCTGCTATTAACAAATAGTAAACTTCTGTTATTAAATTTCTGATACATTCTGTATAAAGACCTTTAAGGAGAATCAGTGTGATCAAGACCGTCCATCATAATCAGAACAAATTCACTGCTTGACATTTTGTTTGCCTATTTCCATCCAACTAACTTGTCAGAGCCTGTGATAAAAAAGTATTAGAAACCTTATCCTGTAAATTATATCCTGATCAAGAACTATCTGTACCCCGTCACCTTTTAATCAATGTTTGGCTGAGATCTGAGCAACAGAGTATGAAGAGTACTTGAAACAGATTAAAATAATTATTTACAAGCTGATTCCTCTGAGAGAAATACAGTTGTTTTCATCAAATAACCATGCCTTTTCCCTTGATTTTTCAACTGACTATATCTCAATAGAGCTTCAAGCTGAATATGCCCCACCCGGATTTCTAATGTTTTAGAATTTCATACAGGCTTTCATTTCTATAAATTGTTACAAGTTTAATCTTTCCATATTTTTTTTTGGATTTATGCTTAACTAATTACACAACCATGCTCCTTCGGTAAATATATTGTGAGTGGATTTCTCCATATTAGTTCATGTTTGCACTGATTTTTTGAATCGTTGGACAATTCCACAAATAACATCCTGCCCATGTCTTCAGATAGGAGGTGGTATTCAGCAGGTTCTGACCAGTTCTGGAGAACCAATAGCATAGATTTTGAATAGTTCAGAGAACCAGTAAATACCACCTCTGACTGTCCCAGCTGATTGGGAGGGAATGGGGATTTTGCAGTAACCTTCCCCTGGAGTGGAGAGGGAATGGAGATTTTACAGTATCCTTTCCCTGCCACACCCACCATGCCATGCCCACCAAGCCATGCCATGTCCATCAAGCCATGCCACACCCACAAAGGCATACCACACCCACCAAGGCATGCCATTCCCTCCAAGCCATGCCACACCCACCAAACCATGCCACACCCACCAAGCCACACCCACAGAACTGGTAGTATAAAATTTTGAATCTCACCACTGCTTCAGACATTTTCAGAAACTGAATATCATGGAGATGACAAATGTGGGGAAGTGGTGGTCATCCAGGAGCAAGTGAACTATAGTTCTCAACACAGAAACCCTATTTATAGGATTTTAATTATGGCAATCACAAGAAATCTGAAACCTTATGGAAAGTTATGTTATATTATCATAGCTGGTAAAGCATTGATATGGCTCTGACTGGTCCTAGAACATGAAATTATTGGAGAATTGTTTTAACCTATAGAAGATTGTATGTGTATGACATGTAGCTGTGTTTTTAAAACCTGCTATCATAGCGAATTACTAAAAAATTCTCTATAAAGAATAAAACCTACTTCATGTAGTCTGGAGGGTGTTCAATCATTTGACTTGCCTCACATCATTGAGTGAGCATGAATTATCTTAGGTCTGCATATAAAATGTATAATGAAGTCAATGTATATAAACCTCATAATAAAGTTAAAAAAATACAAGCTATGTATACGCTATGTATATTTCTTTATATGAACACAAATTGAGTTTTTACAGCATGAACACATTCAGGCAGAGGTTGAAATGCCCACCCATCATCCTTGAATAGAAAATTATACCACTGTGAAGCTGGCTGTGTCCAATATTGAGACAATTGAAGAAATATTTAACACCAGTGGTGAAATTCAATTTTTTTACTACCAGTTCTGTGGGCGTGGTCCTGGTGGTCCTGTAGTGGCTTGGTGGGCGTGGCAGGGGAAGGATATTGCAAAATCTCCATTCCCACCCCACTCTGGGGCCAGCCAGAGGTGGCATTTGCCGGTTCTCCGAACTACTCAAAATTTCCACTACCGGTTATCCAGAACCTGTCAGGACCTGCTGAATTTCAGCCCTGTTTAACACCATTAAGCAAACACTACCTTAGGCTAAAAGGGAGGAGGGAATGAGAAAGCAAATTAAAACTAATTAGACTTTGATTTCCTCCTCCCCTTTCTTCTTCTTCTTCTTCTTCTTCTTCTTCTTCTTCTTCTTCTTCTTCTTCTTCTTCTTCTTCTTCTTCTTCTTCTTCTTCTCCTCCTCCTCCTCCTCCTCCTCCTCCTCCTCTTCCTCCTCCTCCTCTTCCTCCTCCTCCTCTTCCTTCTCCTTCTCCTTCTTCTATATTTTATTCCTTATAATACATTATGCAGAAAAAGTTTGGAAGAAATTTGAAATGACTTATCTATGAACTTGCTAGATTTATTTGCTTACAAAGACACTTTCTTAGACAAAGTCCATTCTTCCCACATCATCTCTGTGGACTTATTCCAAAAATCTTTTGAAATAAGTTATGTCAAAAAATGAAGCTCAAAACCACAAAATTGAATCTTGTAAATGAGGCGATTATGAATCTCCATCTACTCTGAATGGTACCAACTACATAGAGCAAAATCAAAGGAGCATCTGCATTATAGTATGTGAACTCCTCTCTCTGTCTAGTTGCTATCTAGATATTATCTTGCAGGTTAATTATACTTTAAATATTGTAGTAGTATTAGCCCTCCCTGAACAAAATTACAGACTGCTTATTTAATTCTTCCCAAATGTATAGTCAAGGACTATAGTAAAACTACATCAATCAAGCACAAAGTTATCCAGCCAACATGTCTTATTTACAAATTATTGCTTTACTTGAGCACATAATTGGAAATAAATATATTAGTAAATATGTGCCTAGTGAATTCTTCTGTGGAGGAGTGCTTGTTCTTGATATTGGCTTTTGTCAATCTTAAAATTGTCCCAGGTTGTCAGGCAGCTCTCTGAGGTAAAACAAGTCTATGATACTGCCTGCATGAAAACACATTTCTTGTAAAGACAAATTAAAGAAACCAGGAAAAGCAAATGTTCATAGAATCTAACCATTTATGGCTTCCCAGCTGGGGAAATCACTTACTGTCCAGATTGAGGAGCACCCATGTAAAAAAATAAAATAAAAATAAATAGCAGACACTGTTTTTCCAATGGCATAAACTCAAACTATGCAGAAAGCTGCAACATTTATGTCAGAAAAGGTTTTTTATTTCTTTTGGCAGGCTAAATAACTGGAGAACATGGTCAACAAGAATTCTACCTCTTGTCTCATAATTACAAGCACAATGTGATGCTGGATTTAAGATGATTTACTACACAAAGGGCACTATCTCTGTTGAGTCTTCAAGCTCTTGGACTACTACTCCTTCACTCTACTCTCTTTTCATTTGGAATGTTTTCAAATAGGGCTTTTGTTGGAGGTCATCCTAACTGATCCTGCTTGTGAGTTAGTACACAACCTTTCTCACCCTTCAGATGTATTGAAGGACAAGTCCAGGGTGAAATTCAGCAGATTCTGACAGGTTCTGGGGAACTGGTAGTGGAAATTTTGAACCGGGAAATATCACCTCTAGCTGACTCCAAAGATGGATGGGAATGGGGATTTTGCAATATCCTTCCCCCAGGAGTATGGAGGAAATGGGAATTTTGCAGTAAGCTTCCCCTGGAGTGGGGATGGAATGGGGATTTTACAGTATCCTTCTGCTGCCCTGCCCACCAAGCCACGCCTGCAGAACCGGTAGTAAAAAAAATTGAATTTCACCACTGGATGTCCTTAATTCTCAAGCCAACAGCTAGAAAATAACAGTTCGAGGAGTCCTGAACTGGCCTCATTAATGGATCTAGAACCCTTTCCATACTAAAGCAGGTAAAACAGTTTCTCTAATCTACCTATTGGACATAACAGGATATATACTGCATTTTTCTGAGGAAACTTCCTGTGGAGAACCCTAAGAACATCATCATTAAGCTTTCTGAAGGGATGAAGCAATGCAAGGCTCACCTGTGAAATTCATAGGGAAAAAAATCAGGTGATGGATTTCCATGATCTGTCAGGCTTAGTGGGAAGGGAACTGTTTTATGGAACAACCACATATCTTGTGATAAAAATGATCTCCCTATATGATTGGGCAACACATTAGGAGATGAGACCTTATAAACGTTTTCTAGTGAATCCCTTCTTCCAAACTTTTCCCAGTAAAGATAATTATGATAATCGTCAGTCAAACTGAACTTCCTCAATACACACACACACACACACACACACACACTACCATCACCACCACATATCACATACCACAAGACCAATCTGTTTCTGGGGAGTTCTCAAGCATTCACTAAGATTTCTCCTTTTGTTCTAGTTCCAAGAAAAATGAAAAGATACTTTTGATATTCCTATCCAGAGTCAATATGGAAGCTAATTTTCTAGACTCCAAAGGAATTAAGTGAACTTTTAAAAATACATACAAAGACAGTGAGAGAAGAAAAGGGGGGAAATCATGCAGAATTCAGATTAAATCAACTCAATTTCTGCTTATGTTTTCTGTGGAAAACATCTGTTCAGATTCACCGTTTTATGAAGTTTTTTCCAAAGAGCACAACAATGACAGATTGTGGTCAGCATTCACTAGTATTCAGGGCTGCTGTCCTACCATTATTCAAATGAAAGAATCAACTTGAGCCTGCAGATTTTGGCAAATGAAAAAAAAAAGGCTGCTGAGTAAGGTTGCCATCATGGTAGAAGATGCCCCTCAGTTACCTGTGTTGGAGTAAAGTTCAGGTGATCACCTTTAGCATCAGGCTGAGCAATACCATTTGGGGTTAATTACACTATCTGTGTCTATTTGCAGCACATTTGTCCAACATGGTGACTTCCGGATATATGGTTGCACAATTGGCAACTCTAAATCTCAATTCAATTTCTGCTTATGTTTTCTGTGGAAAACGTCTGTTCAGATTCACCATTTTATGCTGACAGATTGTGGTCAGCATTCACTAGTATTCAGAAATGCTCTGTGGCAATAAAAATCAGAATACCAAATAAAGGTTGGGCAGAAACATCCTTGTAGATGACCCACACTCTGTCAAGGACCTAGGAGTACTCATCTCACACAATCTAAGCCTCAGAGCTCACTGTAACAGAATTGTCAAAAAGGCATTAAGAGCTGTTAACCTAATTTTGTGAAGGTTCTTCTCCAGCAACAAGGTACTGCTAACTAGGGTATACAAAACCTTTGCCAGACCAGTTCTCGAATACAGCTTGTCTGCCTGGAATCCACACTGTATATTGGACACTAATATGATCAAGCAGGTCTAGAGGTATTTCATGAGAAGAGTCCTCTACTCCTCTGCTCACAATAGGATCCCTTATGCCATCAGGCTCAACATTTTGGGCTTGGACAATCTGGAATTGCGCCACCTGTGGTCAGACCTAAGCATAGTACACAAAATTGTCTGCTACAACGCCCTACCTGTCAGTGACTACTTCAGCTTCAACCACAATAATACAAAGGCAAACCATCAATGCAAACTCAAGGCAAACCACTTCAAACTCAATTGCAGAAAATACGACTTCAGCAACTGAGTGTTCAATGCCTGGAATGCTTTACACGACTCCGTTGTTACATCCTCAAACCCCCCACAGCTTCAACCTTAAACTATCTACTATGGACCTCACCCCATTCCTAAAAGGTCTGTAAAGGGGGCATGCATAAGCGCACCAACGTGCCTTCCATCTCTGTCCTACTGGCCCCATTTACTTGTATTCATGCCCTTTGTTCATGTCCATGTTTATACGTATACCTGCTATCCTGTACATGTTTGACAAATTAATAAATAAATATGACATAAATGGCTATCCTGATAAAAGATTATGGTATCTGAAGTCCGACACATCTGGATCAGTGGTGGGATTCAGCCAGTTCACACCTATTTGGGAGAACAGGTTAACTTTCTAAGCAGTTCAGAGAACCGGTTGTTGGAAGAAATCACCTTGTGTTTTTTTCCACTTTGCAGGGTTAATCCTATAAGGAAGGCAGGAAGGAAACATCTTTATTGCCCTGCTTACAGAAACTGCCTCTTTGGTTAACCCTTATTATATTGTAACAGCTAAGGTGAAGCGCCCATTGAGTTGGCCACGCCCATCCAGTCACATGACCACCAAGCCATGCCTACCCAGCTGGTCATTAGGGGAAAGAAACGATTGTTAAATTATTTGAATCCCACTACTGATCTGGATGGCACTAGAGTGGGGAAGGCTGGCATAAATGCAAATCTGCCAGAAGTTTAAACACCCCCCCGCAACCTATTAGCATAAGCAGGAAGTTTAGCTGTTCAGACTATGGATATACAGCCTGATCTTAAAGTAACATCCTACATTGCCCAATTTTTCTTGTGTTTGGTTTGGAATGAATGGCTTGTGTGCACAGTACATGCCCTGAGCTTACGATCCTATTCTTCTCTCTAAATCAAAACATGTCTGTTTTAAAATATGTGTCTTTCATGGCCAACCCACACAAATGTTCATCACTGCAAGTATGCCCCATCATAAATGTATGCTACATGCTTATACCATTGTGCTGCTGGTGATAAAGGATGTTTTCTTTTGCTGACACTGTACTTCAAGCCCCATGGAAGTGATTTCCTCCCTTATGATTGCTTAGTGAATAACATTTCCACAACTTAAAATGTGCACAGCAAGCATACTGGATATTTTTTAGAGTTGGATTGGAGAGGGGGGAAACTTGGCCGCACTTGGAAAGAATTTGAACAGATGTTTCCAAGCAAAGATACAAGTACTTTCTTGTCTTAAGGGCATTCCCTTGGGTGAGACAAGGATAAAAGACCAATGGTGAGTTTTTTGCATTGTAATTATAAAAGGAATACTCATGTTGCAGACCTAAGTAACCCCTGCTGCTAGTTAGAATTTACATGACATAGAATAGTAAAAACTGCTTCAAATGGTTTTTTTTTTTTTTTTTTTTTTGGTACAATGGTTTTCTTGATTTCTGGCCTTCCAAGGAATTCCCAGTGTGGTATACAACATAAAAATTATGTGCACAGCAGAAATTCAATTTAAATAACAGCAACATTCTAGAACATGATACATTTCAGTAGTGTAACACTGCAGGCTGTTTTAATTAAGAGGAAAGTGTGAGAACAAAGCTGTAAAACATTTGCAAATCGTATTGATAGTGCTCAACTTAGAACCATTTGTTCAGTGACTTTTCAAAGAGATAATGGCACTGAAAAAATGACTCATGACTGGTCCTCCCCTTATTATCATCCTCACAGTGATATCATCACATGGGTGGCTCCCTGCAGCCTCAGTTCATTCGGGTTGCAGCTGAGCTCACTGGCTTGAGCCAGCAGATGGAGCCACCACAGGGCGCAGCTGGGAGCATACTAACCTTGCCCTCCCCAAGTGCTAGGACTACGTCGTTGCCATCACCCCTGCCCAACTTGCCCCTGGCTAGCTCCCAAGCTAGGAAGCAGGAGCTGGTTCCCCCTCCCCTCCCTATCGCCAAAATGAGGTACAGGAGGCCATTCAGGCAAAAAATGGGGTGCGGGGAAATGTACGCTGTCCTCCATGCTCTGTTTTGGCTGGCAGGGTGCTGCAGAAGGCATCAGCCCATCTCTCCCTCGCTCTACCTGCCGGCCTGCAGAATAGAACTATAATGCCGATCCAGCCCCAGCGGCCCCTACCTTATAGAATATCCTTTCCCTGGTGATTTGTCAGGCTCCCACCTTTTTAGCTTTTGGAAGGCTATCAAAACCTGGCTTTTACCCAAATGATAGGATAGGATAAACTAGAATAGATAGAAGAAGGATAATTGGACTTGCTATGAGGCGTCATATTGACACTATAAGAAACCCCTGGCTGCTGTGACAAGGGATTCATCCTTCTTTTATGTACAATATCTGAGAGGCTAGATTGCCATCAGTTTGGGTCGGTGTGACAGTAAAAGAACGCTGTCAAACTAGGGCTGATCTCAAATGTTCCTTTCAGCTTGATGATTTTAGAAAATTGAATTGGATAGTAATTATTTTTCTTTCTTTCTTAATTTATAATCTGTTTTCCTCCAGGAGGCTTCCTCCATCGCCCCAAAGGTGCTTTTTCAAAAGGCAACTGGACTTTTTGATTTTTCCTTGAAGACATTTCTCTTCTCATCCAAGAAGCTTCTTCAGCTCAGCTTCTTCAGCTCAAGCTTCTTCAGAGCTGAAGAAGTTTCTTGGATGAGAAGTGAAACACCTTCAAAGGAAAACCAGAAAGTCCCGTTGCCTTTTGAAAAAGCACCATTGGGACAACCATGACCTGGATGACTGAGGGAATGTCTGCATAGACATTCCCTCCTTCAGTTCTCCCACCACTACCAACTATGAGATCATTTGAGCAGAAAGATAATGACAGACTTCAAATCACCAAGTGAGCTTCAAAAGCTGAAAGTAGACTTGCATCTAGATCTCCCCAGTCCTACTCCAAAACCTTAACCTTTATTCTATACTGACTTCAGCCACCAAGACCTGAAAAACTATCTTGAAATAATTGGTGGAAGATATTTAATGAACAAAAATTAGATTTGCAACAGAATGTTGGAAGGCAGCAAATGAATGCAGAGCTCTAGAGCTGTACTATACAGACAGGAGGAGGAGTAGCAGTAGCATAACAGTATAATGTACCGTATATACTCGAGTATAGGCCGACCCGAATATAAGCCGAGGCACCTAATTTTACCACAAAAAACTGGAAAAGTTATTGACTCGAGTATAAGCCTAGGGTGGGAAATGCAGCAGCTACCGATAAATTTCAAAAATAAAAATAGATACCAATAATGCCATTGCCCATTGAATAACATATACAGCCTGCCTGTGCCCATTAAATATACAGTAGTCATTGTAAAAATTTGCTCTGCATAACAAATTATTATCACACAATACTGGTGTATTCAATGAAATACTTCACTCACCTCATGATGCTGATGTCCCGCTGTGATGATGATGTCCCGCCTCCTATGACACACGGCACAGTGATTCCTATCATTGGATCACTGTACCAGAGGAGGTGGGACATCGCTATGTGGCTGCTTGCCATAACAAGGAGGAGGTGGGACATCGTTGCAGAGCGGCAGGAGGGGGAGGAAGGGGAATCGTAAGATAGCCCTGCATTACATTAGAACGTGAGGAGGGGGGATGGTGCGGTGCACGCTGCGCGGCAAACTGACACAGAGGGAGGGGAAACTCAGGGGCGCTGGGCCATTCACGAGCGTCACCCAGCAGCATGGTCCCGCCCCTTTTTCTCCTCCATTTCAGGCAAATTTTTCACTGACTCGAGTATAAGCCGAGGCGGCTTTTTTCAGCTCAAAAAGTGGGCTGAAAAACTAGGCTTATACTTGAGTATATACAGTAATATGAAGACAAAGAATAAATGTTTGCAAAGGAAAGAAGGATTTGTGAATATCATGGAAAAAATAATTAAAACCAGGCATAGCTGCAGCAATGAAATTTATGCTTGTTGCCCAAAAGAATATGCTAACTTTGCCGCATCTCTGGCTGTTCAGTTGCAGAAAGCACCAAGGTACATTTCAAGAAATACATACCTTGAAGAAACATATATATTTGATTACAGAAAGGGAACAGATTGTTTTTTTTCCCTCTGCTCATCTGCTTTCACTATCTTCTTGTCAAAAACAATAAAGAAGTGGTCTTTAGGTTTTCTTCTCCATGGTTTACAGCAGCTTGACCCTATACTATGGGTCAAAATTGATCCGAATGGGGTAAGTTAGGAGACCATTTCATCTCTCATGGGCTTGATTTCAATGAAAGACTTCCATTGTTGCTTTTGAAAAAGAAAGCTGTGTTGACTATTCCAATCCTTAAATCCTTGCAGCAACACTTTTATTTTGGCAGGAAAGTTGATTTGATAATATTTCAGATATTTAAGAAGCAACTTCTCCAGTCTGCTCTAGTCAAAGCAGGTTGGTTGGTGGTCTTTTAGAATAGGAGTTGGGAAAAGAAATTATATTAAGTTAGTTCACTTAATTTGGTTCACTAAATAAACGTAGTCGAGATCACATAGCTCACTAAGCCATAAATCTTGCTTTTCAAAATACAAAGCCTGGGTTTATACATAAACTAAACTAAAAGCAAACAAACTATATTATGACCTAATATGATATGTTAAACCAGCTGGTGAATAGGCATGATTTTATAATTTAATTGCGCTAAAGATTGACAAATTGTTCATTGATGAATTTCAAAGACGATTCTACTTTCTCTTGCTCGTCCTTGATTAGCAAATCTACTGTTAAGTGACTTCTAAGTTATGATGTCACTGAAAAAGTAACTTTATGAAAAGCTGGCAATGAGTCGCAAACATCAGCATGTGATGTCAATCTCAGTGGCGGAATTCATTTTTTTTAACTAACAGTTCTTTGGGTGTGGCTTGGTGGGCGTGGCATGGCTTGGTGGGCGTGGCATGGCTTGGTGGGCGTGACAGGGGAAGGATACTGCAAAATCTCCATTCCCTTCCCACTCCAGGGGAAGGTTACTGTGAAATCCCCATTGCCTTCCGATCAGCTGAGACTCGGGAGGCAGAGAATAGATGGGGGCGGGGCAAGTCAGAGGTGGTATTTATTGGTTCCACGAAGTACTCAAAATTCCAGCTACAGGTTCTCCAGAACTGTTGAGAACCTGCTGAATACCACCTCTGGATGTTATGCTTAATGATTATGGGTTATTTGCTTAACAACTGCAGTGTAATTGTAATCTGGCAAATGTGATGGTTGACTTAATGACTGCATTGCTTAGTGATGGATATTGATGGTAACAATTTCAGTTGTAACCAAGAGTATTCACTTTGTCATCGTTGAAGTTAATGAAGGTTTTAAGTAACTAGAAAGACACAAGACTGAGGAAATCACAAATCTTGGTATTTGGGAGAGCTATTAACTAAATCACCAGAAGTAACTTTAGGATAAAATTCTGGATCAAATGGGATAGTTGTGCATATGTACTTAATATTATACATGAGCCAAAATAGTCTGGGAAGCAAAGATTAGAAACACCAAAAGTGGTGTTAATATTCTTAATCTCATATAGGGAAAAGGTCAAGAACAAAAGCCCTAGGAAAAGTTGTAGATGGTAAACAGAGTCATCATATTAGAAAGACAAATCATGCCAATTTGGAAGACAGCAGTAAAGCTAGCATATTAGATATAGGTAATGCTCAATTTAAAACCATTCATTTAGTGACTGTTTGAAATTACGGCACTGAAAAATGTGACATGATCATTTTTCACACTTACAAACATTGTAGCAAACTTGTGGTCATATGATTTAAATTCAGATGTTTGGCATTGGCATGTATTTATATTGGTTGCAGTGTCCCAGGGACATTGTGACTTCTGATAAGCAAAGTCAATGGGGTAATCAGCTTCATTTAACATTGAAGTTACTAATTTAACAACTTTCGTGACTCACTTAACTGTGGCAGAAAAGCTTATAAAAATAAGGCAAAACTTATTTAGCAACTGTTAAGTAAGTGTTAAGTAACAACTGTTAGCAATAGAAACATTGGGTTCAACTGTGGCCCTAATTCAAAGACTGTGAAGTGTTCTATAAAAGTCAGCTATTATGGGCTGGACAAAATAAGTGTAAAACCCAGTATTGTCACCCAGGTCTACAAAAACAACAGAATTGTGATAGTTTACTCAAAATGAAGTGCCAGAAGATTAGAAAGCAGGGGGTGGGGGTCTTGGACAACAGGGAAGATGCTCTATTATTTATTTATTAATTAGACTTATATACCGCTTCATAGGGCTTTCAGCCCTCTCTAAGCGGTTTACAGGTTTTTTTAGCAAATTGAGTCAGCAACGTGCCCCCACAGTCTGGGTCCTCATTTCACCCACTTCGGAAGGATGGAAGGCTGAGTGGACCTTGAGCTGGTGAGATTTGAACCGCTGAACTGCAGATCACAGTCAGCTGAAGTGGCCTGCAGTACTGCACCCTAACCACTGCAGAGTTATGCATTTGAGATCTCTGCCTTGCACTTTCAATATCAGGTAGGGTTGAACGCATTGACTTTGTCTCATGGTTTGCAGGGGTTAGGGAGAACCTCTAACTAAGATTGTGCAGTTGTGCAGTTCGGAGAATTCCCAAATCCCATTCCTGGCTAGCCCTACCCACCCCTCCCAGGAGTCCTTACGCGGCTCGTTTTGGATGCAGGTAAATGCAGGGTGCGCATGGAGGCTCGACTCCCCCTTCCCGAAAACCGGGCCCACTAGAAGTTCAGGAAGGCCAGAAACGGGCCCATTTCTGGCCTCCAGAGGGCCTCTAAAGCCTGTGAAGGCCGTTTTTGCTCTCCCGGAGGCTTAAGGAAAGCCTCCAGAGCCCAAGGAGAGCAACAGACACACACCCCGCCATGGTGCAGGAGGCTGAATAGGCCATGCCCACCCATGGCCTCACTCACCCAGCAACCAGGCAGAGAACCCCTTGCTAAAATCTAAAACATTTTAAAATTCTTAAAAGTGTTTATGCACATATCTGGAGGATGCAAATTAGATAAATATTACTTGACTTTTGGATCCTATTTTTCTCCATCATTACGAAGAATATAAGCATAGTTCTTTTCCCAAATCTGTTTGTGAAGCACTAACATATCCTTCTCCTCCCAAACACATACTGAATCAAGAACAGAAATCTTACATGCGTATTAACTTTCCCTGGGTTTCTTTTGTTTGTAGGCATTTTTTAAAAAAAAAATCTGTAATTTTCCATCTCAGGATAATGTCCAAAAGCTTTGTTTATTTGTAAGACCTGTTGGAAATGATTAAGTGGAGGGCAAATGCACTTATCTCTGAAATATATAAATATAAACGTCTATCATCTTGTATTGCATTCTTTCACTGAAGATATGGGTTTCATATACAGCTTTGACCTGGGTTGAAAACCTTATTAGGGAAGGAAAGAAGACCATGATTACCATGTGCTTGGAATTTCATCAGCACTTAGAACTGTTTGTCTGGAAGGCAAACTTTTAAAAACAAGATAAATTGCATCATGCTCCCAAAGTACAATTTCTGACTAATAAATTGTTTCAAGAAATAAAAATAATTGGAACACCAGGACTTGGAAGAGCATTCAGAGTCTATAAGAAAGCTTCAATCAGAATAGAATGCACTCATCTAGCAAAGGTGAAAATCCTTTCACCTGATATTCCCAAAAATGCTTTTTTAAGAAGGCAATTGGACTTTCTTGTTTTTTCTTTTGAAGTTGTTTCACTTCTCATCCAAGAAGCTTCTTCAGCTCTGACAGGATA
The DNA here is from genome assembly GCF_009769535.1 of Thamnophis elegans. NCBI lineage: Eukaryota > Metazoa > Chordata > Lepidosauria > Squamata > Natricidae > Thamnophis > Thamnophis elegans. The sequence goes on along the minus strand of NC_045558.1, from coordinate 20,993,496 downwards.
GTGCAGAATGGAAGGATTTATATTCCTTCCAGACAGCTGGTCATTTGCATCCTATTAGAGGGTCATTGAAGCACTTGGGGGTTTATTTGTGTCCTCAATCACCTGAATAGTGCTCCTGGTACCTGTAGTCTGCAATCCGCCTCCCTCTGGAAATCCATTCCTACTCCCCCACCATTCAAAGGGTGTTTATCCCAAATTGTATTGCTGTAGAGAATATCAGTCATCCAGGTTGATCATGGACAACCATGACCATGATGACTGAGAATCTCTGCAGACTTTTCACCTGATATGTTGTTAAGGTTTTTTTTCAAATGCTCTGACTTCAGATTTTATGTTGAGGAAATCTTGGAGCAGAAAGCAGCATTTGAGGATATTTCTCCAGCAATCCAAAGTATGAACTTTTGAATAAGAGTTTTTATCTTGCCTTCTCACATCCAGCCATACCAGAGCAAAGCAGCAATATTCTTACTACAGTTAGAATACAATAACAGAGTTGGAAGGGAACTTGGAGGTCATCTAATCCAACCCCCCTGCCTAGGCAGGAAACCCTACACCACTTCAGACAAATGCCTATCCAACATCTTCTTAAAAACTTCCAGTGTTGGGGCAGTCACAACTTCTGGAGGCAACTTCTGTTCCACTGATTCTAACTGTCAGGAAATTTCTCCCTAGTTCTAAGTTGCTTCTCTCCTTGATTAGTTTCCACCCATTGCTTCTTGTTCTACCCCCAGGTGCCTTGGAGAATAGTTTGACCCTCTTCTTTGTGGCAACCCCTGAGATATTGGAACACTGCTATCATGTCTCCCCTAGTCCTTCTTTCTATTAAACTAGTCATACCCAGTTCCAGTTCCTGCAACCGTTCATATGTTTTCGCCTCCAGTCCCCTAATCATCTCTGTTGCTCTTCTCTGCACACTTTCTAGAGTCTCAACATCTTTTTTACATTGTGGCGACCAAAACTGGACGCAATATTCCAATTATCTGACAGTAATTCTTGCCAAACTCAATAGTGGTTAGTTGGAATAGGATTATGCTATGCCTGAACTAGCCAACAAGCTTCATTAGCTGAATAAAATTCTTGCTCCTAAACCTGTACAACGTGTTTAGATAGACAACTTTTAGTCCTGATTGGTTTTCATTGTTGCTTAGCATGTTGTGTTCAGCCTACCTGGTTAGTTTCCATTTCAATGTACAGGTAGTCCTTGATTTACAATAGTCCATTTAGTGACCATTCAAAGTTACAACAGCACTGGAAAAAGTGACTTATGACCAGTTTTCACCCTTACGACTTTTGTAACATCCCCAGGATCACATGATCAAAACTCAGATGCTTGGTAACTGACTCATACTTATGACCGTGGTAGTGTCCCAAGGTCATGTGATCACCGTTTGCGACCTTCTGACAAACAAAGGCAATGGGAAAGCTAGATTTTCTTAACAACCATGTTACTAACTTAACAACTGCAATGATTCACCTAACAACTGTGGCAAAAGAGGTCATAAAATGGGGCAAAACTCACTTAACAAATGTCTCACTTAACAACAGAAATTTCGGGCTCAATTGTGGTAGTAAGTTGAGGACCAGCTGTGTTGCAAGTCCCAAAATGGATTAATTCAATTATTCAAGAGTTTTGGACAGACCCCTCCAAGGAATGTCAGGAGAAAAGAGATATAACTGGAATATAGTCCAGAATCAGTGGTGCATATAATAGAAAAGAAAGTGACAAAATAACAATTAAATGTGTTTTACTTTAAATAGCAATAGCACTCAGACTTAGCACTCAGACACTTCACAGTGCTTTACAGTCCTCTCTAAGCAGTTTACAGAGACAGCGTATTGCCCGCAACAATTCTGGTGCTCATTTTACCGACCTCGGAAGGATGGAAGCCTTAGTCACCCTTGAGCCTAATAAGATTCAAACTGCCAAATTGCAGGCAGCTGGCAGAAGTAGCCTGCAGTACTGCATTCCAACTACTATGCCACCACAGCTCTTGTATATATGATAAAACTTAAAACTTCAAGAGGTGAAAATGCAAAGAATTTGAAAGCACTACCGTGTTTCCCTGAAAATAAGACAGGGTCTTATTTTCTTTTGGCCAGTGAAATAAGCATTTGGCCTTATTTTCAGGGAGGTCTTATTATTTTTGAGGTGCAGGAGGTGGTGAGCATGGTCACTTCATGGCTGCTGCTGTGTTGCAATATTTTCAGAGAGGGCTTATTTTGGGGGGAGGGCTTATTTTAGAATATGCATTCAAAAGCCTGATTGGGCTTATAATTTGGGGAGGTCTTATTTTCGGAGAAACAAGGTAATAATAAAAGTTAAGGAGCAACATGAAAAAAGTGAGACGTTAACTTGAAGACCAAGTTAAATGATTACAGCAACCAGTCTTAGAACAGTGAAAATATTGAAGTGGTGAATACTTTTTGCCTTTCATGATCAGCCATGAAAGAGGAACAAGTAGCCAAGAAATATGCTATAGTCTAATACCTGATAGAACAACCATGAAAACCTAGGAAATGATATTCAAATGCCATGATGTGTATATACCCTAGAAAAGTCAAAAGAGTCAAGCTGTAATGATCCTAGTGACACTATGGAAGTAAAAGTTGGACTTTAAAGAATAAGAATAAAAGGAGTATTCATGTTTTTGAATGTTGGTGTCACAGAAGACTGCTGATCATACCCTAGAAAATAAAGGAATCATTAAATAAATGAATCCAGATTTCTTACTTAAGGCAAAAATGTCTATGTTCAAGTTATCCTATTTTGATGTGAAGACCTAATTCTCTGGAGAAGTTAATATAATGCTGGGAAAGGTGGAAGAAAAGAGAGAAGAATAATCAGCGATAAGGTGATCCACTCAATTTCATCAGTGATGGGTGCGCCATTAGAAAACATGAAGGACCAAGTTAGGGACACATTCTCATAGAGAAAATATACAGTATTTGTGTCATTGCTAAAAGTTGATACCAAGATGAGCATTCTTGCTCTAGGCTAAACTCAATCTACCCATTGAGTTAATTAAACTGTTGCAATTATTCTGAATTCAAATCATCATAAATTAAGTTTGCTTAATAATGCTCTGAACTTTCTCTAACGCTTTCCATTTTAATCACTTTAATTCATCCAACACTTACCGTCAAGATCCATTTATGAGGTTTTTTTTCTCACCCCAACCCTCTTTTCTAGAAGCTACACCTCTGTGGTTTCTATGTGTTCTGGAACAATATCTCTCCTCTGGAGTGCATTTCTTCTTCTTCTTCTAAGTGGCACATGTCTAATCTATTTGTGAGGATATCTAGACCTAGAAGATTAGGTAGTCAGATTGTACATTGTTGGAAATGTTTGATTCAGCATTGTTGCAATTTTTGCTTTAGCTTTTTTTTTTTGCTTATTTAAAAATTGAGTAACTTGGATTGTGAATAATTTCAGTAAATAAATGAACTTAGATATTGTCCCTGAATGGAGATAATGCTTATCTCAGATTGTCCATTCTTATCTGAGCTGAACAGAGCTAGGCAGATGTGAATGTGAACTGAAAGACTTGTTTTCTAATAACAGATTGTGGATAAAAGGTTTCGCACAAGGTTGTTCATGAACTTAAGTACATATTGTTTACTATAACAAATTACATAGTATTGGATCTGATCTGACTATCTACGAGGCAGTTTTCTGTGGGACTTAGCAAAGTGTGCTTAGAATGATGGAAGACACTGTTTCAATTCAAAGGCATCAGATTGGAGATGGATGGTGTCAGGCATTACATATTATTAGCTTTTTCTATCTTGTATTGTATCATGTCTTCTGTAGTCATGACATAAGCCTAAGATTGAAAATCAGGCTTGTCAGATTCTACATCTTTTCTATCATGCTCTACGGAGTGGGGAGTTGGTCTCTGACAGAAAGCCACTTGAAGAGACTAGAAGCATTCTGAAATGTGGATTTACAGCTGGTTGTTACGTATAAGTTGGGTTGACAAAATCAGAAATGAGGAGGGGATAAGCCACTTGGGAAAGCCAAAGGAAATAATCAAACTATCCAAAAAGCGAAAGATAGAATATTTTGGACATGTAATGCGATAGCTGGAAAAATATGGCATCCTTCACTTAATCTTCCAGGGAAAAATTGAAGGCAAATGAGGTCCAGGTTGAAGAATAACATCATGGCTTCAGAACCTAAGGCACTGGTTTGGATTAAACTAAACAGTACTTTTTTGTGTGGCTGATCATAAAAATAGGATCGCCAACATGATTGCCGATGACAGATATGGCACAAGAAAAAGAAAAGAAGATGCTTCTATTATCTCTTTTAATCTGGATCTATGTTCCCCCAGTGACTTAAGCATTGCTCGGCCATTATTGGGATGATACAAACCTGTCTTTTTGGGAACAATCAAGTAATTATACAAACTGCTTTAGTTCTTTGTTCCTTGCACCACAAACATGTCTTCATATCTTCTTTTTTGCTTTTTCTTCACAGTTCTGCATTCACGTCATTGCTGTGAGCAAGACAGCCTTAAGCCATTCATAGTTATATGACAGATAGAGTTTTGCTCTCATTCCAACAGTATCCAAGGACGGCTTCAAAGTACAAAATCTGGCTGGCTTTGCTTCCCATTATCTTAGAGTCAGGAGACTACCATTACTTGAAACTGGCTGGTTAGGATCAGCAAATTCTGTCGGGGGAATTTTCTTTTAACCAAGGATAGGTGGAGTACCCTTTAACTGAAGAATAAGGAAAGGTCATTGGTGGGAATCTTGATGTAACTTCTTCCCAAAATCAAAGCAAATAGCACAAAGGAAGTGTTTCAAGATGTAAGTGGCTTAGTTTGATCGTTTTAGTCTAATCTGCAACTAATCCTTGGATTTTGATTTTGCAATCTTTGTGGGAAAGCAGAATTTCCAAAACCAAGTCTTAGGAATGCTGATTTTGGCTTCAGCACCTTTGAGAGGTAGTTACTTTTACCGCCAGACAACAGACAAGCAGAAATTAAACCACAGAAGTTGAAATGTGATGTATTCTGTTTTTTCTTCCCCTTTTGGCATAAAGGTAAATAGACGCTGTAGTCAAAGGTATAGAATTATGTAGCCTGAGACAGGCTTTTATGTTTCTGAAACAAGTTAGACATAAAGAGAATAGGTATGCATATCATGTCAGGGTCAGTTTTTAGGGATAAATGAATTTGTCTTCCTGTTTTGGCATCTTCCTGTTTGCTGTTTTCCATACTTAAATTTGATTGGGATATTTTAAAAATATTTTGCAGAAAAAGTATACATTCTTCCTACTACTGAGATTTTTGTACACATTTATGCTTTGTTTTATTTATTTGAATTTATTAGCTACCCAATTCCGATAGACTCTCTGTGGCTTAAACCAGGGGTGTCAAGCTGGATTTCTTCAAGGGCTGGATCAGCATTGGAGCTGTCCTCCATGGGTTGGCCAGGGCGAGAGGGGAGATGCGATGGATGACAGACAGGATGGACTCCTCCTGCAGCACCCTGCTGGCCAAAACACAACCCCGCACAAGTCCCTCCCCTCTCCCTCTGCTCCATTTTTGGTAACAGAGACACCCTGGGGCGGTCCATTGCTATTTCCAGGCCACTCTGTGGGCCAGATCTAAGCATCCCGCAGGCCGGATTTGATCCATGAGCCTTGAGTTTGACACCCCTGGCTTAAAGCATACAAAATGCAAAACGTGCTTCCTATAATGTGGGTTAATACATTGTTTTCTGAAATATTTATTTTTATTTGTTAAACATAACTTTGTGATCACAGTTTACACAAGATACTAGCAAAACTATACTCGAGATGCCTCAGAGAAGAAAAAATACCTGATGCATTGAAAGATGCTGAAATGATTCTTACACACACAAAAAAAAGAGGACCAGGACGATATAAAGAACCATCATACAAAAAGCCTTCTTTCAGTCATCTACAAGGTTTTCAACAAGATAATAGTAAAAAGAGTATTGAGAACATTAATATTCTCAATATTGATATTATTGAGATGCACAGCCAAAGAAGCAGGCAGTGGCTACAGCACAATGGATCACATTCAGGTTGTTCAGCAAGTCAATGAACAGCACAACGAGTACACCATGGCTCTGTGCATGGCTTTCATCAATTATGAAAAGGCATTTGACTTGATTATTCCAGCAAGCAATAATCAAGGCACTGCTCAACCAACCTCCGGGGGTGACGTCAGGACAAGTGTGGGGAAGAAATCAGGGCTCTGACTTCTTATCTCAATCTACACGTTTGGAGGACCCTGCGGGGGTGCGCTGATCTTGGAGAGAGATGTGGAGGAGTAGGGAAACCCTAGGACTAATGAGGCAGAGGGCAACCGCCCGCTAGGACATGGGGATAGTCTTTTAATCCGGGATGCAAGCGTCTGCCTTGTTTCAATGGCGGACTTGACGTATCGACAAACTATCTAAAAGGGGAAGGAAGAATTTAATCAACCTGTTGTGTCATTGAGTGGATTAGTGGATTGGCTTGCGAGTGGAAACAGCAGTGAGTGTTGGCAGAAAAGGAAGATCACAGAGAAGAACAGGCAAAGTAGTGAGTCTATAGAGATCAGGTGAGAGCCCTATAATCGAGTGACCACCTGTAGGAAAGAGAGCGGCAAATTTTTAGAGGCAAAGACCGGCCCGAAAGAACTAATTGGCGTAAGTAAGCAAGCGGAGGGGAGACAACAAGAAAGAGCACGAACTGACTCTAAGACATACAGACTCAAGTGGTGGAAAAGAAACCAAGAAAAAAGGAGGACTTGAAGAATGGTGGTGTGCTTGGGGGCGGCGGCTGACAGATAGCAGTTAGGAAAAAGAAGAGGACAACGAAATGGAAGGGGAAGGCTGATGCAACAGCTGTGCTGAAATTATCTAGAACTATTTAGAACAGAAGAGCATGGACAATTTTGCAGAGACTGAAAAGAAAAATAATTCAATCCAGAACTTTAAAAAAAAGTAAAAGAAAAGGTGTTGAACAAATTGACTGCATTAATAGCTTAATAAAATAAGTTACAATTATATATATTTATATATAATATTTATAATACCTATAAACAAGTACTCAAATCTATATTTATATTTATAAACAAGTAAGTGGAAAGCTTGTGGATATCCTTATATATATGTCTATGGTTATAAATATCTATTTGAATTAATTGCAGTAATTACACTAAGGATATAATGAAATAATTACATTTTTAAGCTATAGCACTGTTGGTATAAATGAGTACTGAGTACTCTCTCTGTTCTTCTCTCTCTCTATTTGCTTTTTCCTTCTTATTATTACCAATTGTTATTGAATAACTTAGACATATATATGGACATTATTTAAGTTGCTTATACTGCTTTAGGCCTATTGTTTGTGGATTATTATAGATAGAACAAGTTAAGTCAAGGAATTATTTAAAAAAAACAACAGCAAAGCATATATATTATATTATCAGTAGGTTTAGGTTTAGGTTTAGGTTTAGATTTTGTCTTAGGTTTTATTCAACTTGTATGTCGCTCTATTCCCGAGGGTCTCAGGGCGGCTAACAAAACCAAGGGAAGCGGGGGGAGGGGGACAATACAAAAGGGAAGGCAACAGAAACAAACAACAATACAAAACAATTTTAAAAGGCCTCAACAAGCACACCAATTCAAGTGGGAATGGAACTCAACAGCCCCAGGCCTGCTGGAACAGCCAGGTCTTAACGGCTTTACGGAAAGCCTGAAGGGTGGTGAGGGTCCGAATCTCCACGGGGAGATCGTTCCAGAGGGCTGGAGCAGCCACAGAGAAGGCACTCCTCCGGGTGGTTGACAGCCGGCATTGGCCGGCAGATGGAATTCGGAGGAGGCCTAATCTGTGGGATCTAATGGGTCTTTGGGAGGTAATCGGTAGGAGGAGGCCTCTCAAGTACCCAGGTCCAATACCATGTAGGGCTTTATAAGTGACGACTAGCACCATGAAGCGTATCCGGGGACCAATAGGCAACCAGTGCAGCTTGCGGAGGATGGATGTAAAGTGGGTGTACCGAGGCGCAACCACAATTGCTCTCACGGCTGCATTCTGGACCAGCTGAAGTCTCCGAACACTCTTCAAGGGCTGCCCCATGTGAAGCGCATTGCAGTAGTCCAGTCTTGAGGTCACAAGGGCATGAGTGACTGTTGTGAGAGCCTCCCGGTTCAGGTGGGGACGCAATTGGTGCACCAGGTGAACCTGGGCAAATGCCCCTCTGGTCACAGCCGACAAATGGTGATCTAAAGTCAGCTGTGGATCCAGGAGGACTCCCAAATTGAGAACCCTGTCTGAGGGGCATATAATTTCACCCCCCAGCCTGAGAGTTGGAGAACATGGCCAATTATTGAGAGGGAAAAACACAAGCCACTCGGTCTTGTCAGGATTGAGAGCAAGTTTGTTTATTCCCATCCAGACCTGACAGCCTCCAGGCACTGACACATCACGTCAACCGCTTCACTGATTTGGCACGGGGCGGACAGATACAACTGGGTATCGTCTGCATACTGGTGATATTTTATCCTGTGCCGCCAAATGATCTCACCCAGCGGCTTCATGTAGATGTTAAACAGGAGGGGGGACCTCTGCCCTCCGACCAACACCGACTGCGACCTGTCCGAGAGGTAGGAGGAGAACCACCAAAGAACGGTGCCTTCCACCCCCACCTCTCATAACCATCGCAGAAGGATACCATGGTCGATGGTATCGTAGGCCGCTGAGAGGTCAAGGAGCACTAGGACGGAGGAATGGCCCCTGTCTCTGGCTCTCCAGAGATCATCGGTCAGTGCGACCAAAGCAGTTTCTGTGCTGTAGCCAGGCCTGAATCCAGACTGAAAGGAGTCTAGATAATCGGTTTCATCCAAGGACCGCCGGAGCTGAGAGGCCACCACTTTCTCAACAACCTTCCCAACAAAGGGGAGGTTGGAGACTGGACGATAGTTATTTAAAATGGCTGGATCCAAAGACGGCCTTTTCAAAAGGGGTCTCACCACTGCCGCCTTTAAGGGGGGCAGAAAGAACCCCTCCTGGAGGGAGGCGGTAACTATCGCCTGGATCCAGCAATATTTAATGTAACAGTGTATAGCCTATTAGCAGCAAATTTAGGCTTGTGATTAAAAGAGGGGGGAGAATATTGATAGAAAAAAAGATAAGTTGAAATAAAAATAACAGTCAAGATATCGGATGCTAATTTGGGACAACATATATAATATACTAAAGGAACAAATAAATTTTTAAAAGAGATGGTGAGTATCATAACAACATCACTGAAAGCCGGGAAAAAGACCACTGTAAATTCAGCAACAGAGGTATTGACTGCTTCTCCAGCATCCCAAAGGTCAACAGAAGGAATGGCTACAATGGAAAAACCAGATTCCGGATCAAATATCGAAAATGTGCAGGCAGCATTGCTAACCATCCAATAAACTATGATCAAGCTTCAAGAGGCAGTAACTAAAAACCACAGTGAATTGAAAATGGATATGAATGAAATGAAACTAGAGATGAGTGAAATGAAAAATGAAGTTAAAAATGACATACAGAAATTAGATGATAAAATGGGAATAATATAACAAACACTGGAAAAAATGAACAGTCAATAAAAGCGGCAGAAAAAAGAACAGAACAAACAGAAGAAACTAGACTTAGTTGAACAGCAGATGAAAACATCAACCAAAAACTTTGGTAAATATACCATTTCAGACAAATGGCTATCCAACATCTTCTTAAAGGCTTCCAATGTTGGGGCATTCACAACTTCTGGAGGCAAATCGTTCCACTGATTAATTGTTCTAACTGTCAGGAAATTTCTCTTCAGTTCTAAGTTGCTTCTCTCCTTGATTAGTTTTCACCCATTGCTTCTTGTTCTACGCTCAGATGCCTTAGAGAATAGTTTGACTCCCTCTTCTTTGTGGCAACCTCTGAGATATTGGAACACTGCTATCATGTCTCTCCTTCTTTTCATTAAGCTAGACATACCCAATTCCTGCAACCGTTCCTCATGTTTTAGCCTCCAGTCCCCTAATCTTCTTTCTTGCTCTTCTCTGCACACTTTCTAGAGTCTCAACATCTTTTCTACATCGTGGCGACCAAAACTGAATGCAGTATTCCAAGTGTGGCCTTACCAAGGCATTATAAAGTGATAGTAACACTTTACGTGATTTTGATTCTATCCCTCTGTTTATGTAGCCTAAAACTGTGTTGGCTTTTTTGGCAGCTGCTTGCTCATATTTAAATGGTTGTCCACTAGGTTTCCAAGATCCTTCACACAGTTACTACTATTGAGCAAGGTACCACCTATACTGTACCTGTGCATTTCGGTTTTCTTGCCTAAATGTAGAACCTTACTCTTTTCAGCATTGAATTTCATTTTATTATATAGTGCCCAATGTTCAAGTTTACCAAGATCCTTCTGTATCTTAACCCTGTCTTCTGGAGTGTTGGCTATTCCTGTCAGCTTGATGTCATCTGAAAATCTGATGAGTTCCCCATTTATTCCCTCATCCAAATCATTGATGAAGATGTTGAAGAATACTGGGCCTAAAACAGAGCCTTGGGGTACTCCACTGCATTACACACACACACACACACACACACACACACACACACACACACTCTTCATCTAAGACTCTGTAGAGATTCTCAGTCATCCTGGTCATAGCAGTAGCAGTAGACTTATATACCGCTTCATAGGCCTTTCAGGCCTCTCTAAGCGGTTTACAGAGAGTCAGCATATTGCCCCCAACAATCTGGGTCCTCATTTTACCCACCTCGGAAGGATGGAAGGCTGAGTCAACCCTGAGCCGGTGAGATTTGAACCGCTGACCTGCTGATCTAGCAGTAGTCTGCAGTGCTGCATTTAACCACTGCGCCACCTTGGCTCTTGGTCATGGTTGTCCCAAGGATGCTTTTTCAGGAGGCAACTGGACTTTCTTGTTTTTACTTTGAAGATGTTTCGCTTCTCATCCAAGAAGCTTCTTCAACTCTGACAGGACAGTAAGGAATGGAAAGATTTATATTCCTTGCAGATAGCTTGAATCAAATTATAGCTCATCATCTCTCAATTGATGCCTTCCAGAAACTGTTGTTTTCTGTGGCTTTTGAAACAAGGTTTTTCAACTGATTCTTAATACTTGACAAATGCAGGGCAAAGAGAATGCCAGGAAAAGAAAATCTTGGCAGCATATCAAAGGCAGAAGGTGCAGCCCTGAGATAAGTGGCAAACAGAACAAAGGAACCCTAGTTACTTCAACAAGTAAGCCACAGCAATATTCACTGTATTTTCATTATCTTTCAAAGAGGCATTGGTTTAGAGGTTGGTAAAGCAAGAGCCAGCAATTCCCAGCTGTTATATGGCCACTGAAAGCCACACCATAGCACTCTTAATGCAGAAGAGAAGAAGGTCCTCTATGCATAACTTTGTCCTGCCAATGGGAAGTCCATTTGTATGTCTTAATGACTGCTAACAGTATTCTAATCTAGCTGAGCTGCATCTTTCAGGCTATTGACAAAGCAAGTTGAGAAGTCAAACTATGTTTTGAAGGATCAAGTAAAATATGTGATGAACCCCCAAGGCTTGGTCACAATTCTGATATAGGCACCCAGCTGAGGGTGACATTTATCTGACCTTGAGTGATTTCAAAAAGCTAAGTAGTTTTAGACCTAATTAATATATTGATGGAGTGGGAGACCATCAGGAAATTCCAAATGAGAAAACTGGAAAACATCCAGGAAGAACAGAAAGATATGTCATACTCATTTTGTGATCCATGTGATATAAAGTTACTTTTCAGATGTGTATGGTATCTCTTTGACAAATGAGGTATAAATGGAGAGAAATGTAGGAACAATAATGCATAATATACAAAGTCTACAGGTATTTCCTTGACAGTCAGCTCACAGGATTTGCAATCACTAATGTTACAATGAAGGTAAAGGTTCCCCTTGAACAGATGTGCTAGTTGTTCCCGACTCTAGGGGGCAGTGATCATCTCCATTTCAAAGCTGAAGAGCCAGCATTGTCCGAAGACATCTCCGTGGTCATGTGGGCGGCATGACTAAACACCAAAAGTGCATGGAACACTGTTATCATTCCACCAAATGTGGTCCCACTTGCATTTTACATGCTTTCGAACTGCTTGGTTGGCAGGAGCTCACTCTGGAGCTCAGGAGCTCACTCTGTTACGCGGTGCTAGGGATTCGAACAGCTGAATTGTTGACCTTTCTGATTGACAAGTTCAGCCTCTTAGCCACTAAGCCACAAAAGGACAAATTAAAGGTTACCATACTAGAATCTATAAGTTTAGTGAGCTTGATGGGCATTAGATGTAAATTACATGTACCTTATACAAGAGGAAGAAAGGAAGGAAGGTTATCCATTTCTAATCACAGAACAATCTATTGTTGACTTGCATCATTTCTCTTACAATCCAAGATTCCTGATACATTATCATTTGCATTCAGATCAATGTTATCTTAGATTGGAATACTGGCTTATCCACTGGGAAGCAAGAGCTTTGGGAGCTGGTTTAATTGAGGAGGAAGAGTGATTGAATTGAACATACTTTGGCTAATCGAACTATCCATTTCACCAATGTACAGATCTGCATGTATCTCACTGCACAACAACCATTTCACAAATGCATGGCATAACACAAAAAAACACAGAGCAAGATTCAGCAGTCCATCTGCATCTGAAAGATAAAGACTATTCTTCTGAAGATAGCAAAGTCCACATTCTGGACAAAGAGGACCACAGCTTTGAAAGAGGAGTCAAAGAGTCCATCTATATTAAAATTGAATAGCCCTCTCTCAACAGAGGGGGAGAGATATGACACCACCTATCCCTTGTCTACAACACAGTCCTTTCAGAACTCCGAAGAAGATTCCACCCATTTGGACTCCAATTCAGGTGACCCTGAGAGTTCCGATAAACCCCCAAGTAGCCTCAGTGACTCTCAGAAAACTAACTATCAACTTTTAGATGCTAATGACCAAATGACTGCAAGGGATATAAATCCTTCCATTTTTCATCATTCAACCGGAACTGAAGAAGCTTCTTGGATGAGAAGCAAAACCTTTTCAAGGTAAAAAAAAAAAAGAAAATTCAGTTGCCTTTTGAAAAGCACCTTTTGAACAAGCATGATCTGGATGATTGAGAATCTTCATAGACCCTTCCAGGATGGAAATCCCCGCACCTTTCATACCCCAGGCCAATCAGTAGAGCCAGGTTTTGAGGGTGGAGCCAAGAGAATGGGGCCAGATCACACCTTGGGGACCATGATGTTTTCCAGACAGTGGAAGCTATGTCAGAAAATTAAACCCCTTTCTCCAGCTGGAATTCCTTGATTGATGGGGTGTATGACATGGCCATTCTCCCAGAATGGAAAGGGAACATCAACCAGTGGTGGGATCCTGCCTGTTTAACAACCAGTTCATTGATAGCGTGCACAATTTTAACAAAACTTACCTCCAAGTTACTTCTGGGGAGTAACACAGCTGAGGCATGACAATCTGCTCTGCCACACAAATCAGCTGAGATGTTATAGGTAAGTAAAGTACAGGGGCGGGCAGGCGGGCTCATCTGATCGTCGGAGTGAATCGGTTTGCTCCCCAGCTGATCGTCAGAGCTACCGGTTTGCCTGAACCAGTCCAAAATGGCTGAATTCCACTCTTGATATCAACCCCATTGGAGTGAAATGTTTCCTCAGATAGAATGACCCATGCCATAAAGGGCCTAAAGGTCATAACAAACACATTTAATTGGACCTGGGGAAAAACAGGCTACCAATGTTCTCTCTACCAGCCTAATTTGTTACCTACTGTATAGATAGTTTCAGAACAAACGGATGGCATATGAATTCCAGTTAAGTTCTGATGCACTGAATTCACAAAAAACATAGAACTAAAAATCTATTGATCAAAACCCTACCTAGGCACTAGCTGCATAATCATTTGGGAAACTGATTTAATTGCCAAAGAGCAAAGCTTTAAAAGCCATTTTCGGAATGAAAATGACTTTTCATAGTTCTCATAGTTTCATAGTTTTCATGTTTGAGTTATTGAGTTCTTAAGTGGCTTAAAGAGAAAGTGAAGCAAAATAGCTGGTAAAAAAAGAAACAGAAATAGTAAGGGCTAAACAAAATAAATAGAATCAAGTCAAACTGTACAAAGAACTTTATGAAGCATGAATTTAAGAAGAAACACAGGCTTCTCACTTGGTTTCTAGGAATAAAGCAAGGTGTATTGTCTTTACAAAACCCTAACATTTATTCATTGAATCTGTGGTAACAGGAGACTACATTCAAGATTTCTGATTATGCATATAAATCTTACAGACAACTTCTTTTCTTTTACCCGAAGTATGAATGGAGGGAATGAGAGACGGAGTCAGAGAAAAGTGAATTAATTCTAGTGAATGGAATCAAATTCATATTTTTCCATTTTTTAAATTTAAAAAACCCATAGTTTTGGAATTTATTTTTCAAATTTTCAGAAGCTAAAATGTCAGTGGTTTTCAAATGAAAATAAGCACTTCCACTTTTGTAAATGTAGCAATGAACAATTTTCTTCCCTGACTTCTAATTTAACTTGTCACCCACCAACTTAATATTAAAATAATATTTTAACTCACCTCATTATTTCTCACAGTTACTTAAGGTTTTATAAATGTATACAGGGAAAAAAAGGAGGGAAAATACTGTAATTGTTTTCATATATTTCCTTTAATTATTGGCACTGGAAGTAACCTTAGTAAGGGATTTTAAAAATCATTTAAAGTAAAGCAATCTCCCTAATTTATTTAGATACATATGTTAACATAAATATTTGTATTTGTAGTGATTTTTGTTCTTTGAATTGAATAATAAATAAAAATGTAAAATCTCTTAGCATAACTCCTAGTTTTGCTATGGTGCTAGTTCTGGTTTATTTCTGTGTTAATTTTCATAGAGAAATCTGCTATTCTATAGTCCAGATTATCAGAACTACTGGTTATATTTTCAAAGGTGGTAAAGACAGTTTTCTCTCGAGCCGATCAAGTTACAGAAAATAGAGCATTGATTTTACAGATTCAGACTTTGTCCAGCCTCTGAATGCCACACAGAAAGAAAGAGAGATATAATTCTGAAACATTTTTTATAATGTACAAAAATGAAGAGGCAATGAAATTGAAGAGCTACTGAAATTAAACCAAATGGAAAGTGGTTGATGTATTATGGACAAAACAAGGATAGTAAAACATTATTGTTAATTCAGAAAGCAATTGAAATTCATTCTTTGCCCTAGCATAAAGATCAACTACCTTCTTGACCTTTTAAGAACACCGTCTTCACCGATGCCCATATGTTGTCTAAGACAGTTCTGATAGCTAGAGTTCCATTTCTCTGATCAAATCTTGGCACTGAAGCTGATGCATATTGAAATTTCACTTCACCAGGATTGCTTTATGTATTGGAACAGTTTCCATGTACAATTCTTTTGGACATATGAAATAATCTGCAGATATTTACATATACTTAGCACTCGCTGGAGAAGACTCCTGCCAGTCCCTTGGCCTGCAAGGTGATCAAGCTGGTCATT
This sequence comes from Thamnophis elegans, assembly GCF_009769535.1. NCBI lineage: Eukaryota > Metazoa > Chordata > Lepidosauria > Squamata > Natricidae > Thamnophis > Thamnophis elegans. The sequence goes on along the minus strand of NC_045558.1, from coordinate 20,977,910 downwards.
CCCAGAGGAGATCAACCCTGACCGCTCTTTAGAAGGCTAGATCCTGAAGATGAAACTCAAGTACTTTGGCCGCCTAATGAGAAGGGACTCCCTAGAGAAGAGCCTAATGCTGGGAAAGATTGAGAGCAAAAGAAGAAGGGGACGACAGAGAATGAGGTTAGTCACCTCATTCTCTGTCGTCCCCTTCTTCTTTTGCTCTCAATCTGGAGTCACCAAAGCAGTAGGCATGAGTTTAAATGGATTCCAGGGGACAGTAGAGGACAGAAAGGCCTGGAGGAATGTTGTCCATGGGGTCACGATGGGTCAGACACAACTTCGCATCTAACAACAGCAGCCCTTGGAGAACCAGTTTAGTGTAGTGGTTCAAGTTTGGTTTAGGGATCGTAAATTCTAGTCCCAACTAAGACATGATAACTATTGGGTGACTTTGGGTCAGTTACTCTCTTTCAGCTCAATCCACCTCACATGATTGCTGTTTTGGGTTGAAATAGGAGGAAGAAGGAATATTATGTATGTTCCCCACTTTGAATTATTTATAAAGTAATAGGTGGCCAAAGTACTTGAGTTTCATCTTCAGGATCTAGCCTTCTAAAGAGCACTCAGGGATAAAAATCTAACATAAATGTACATACAAATGTAAATACTTGGGCCATGAGTCTTGTGAAAATAATGTTAATGATTTGTTGGATTCATAAGTTGCATTTCAGCCAAAGAATGCTAACTGCCTTGAGCTCCATGAAAAGCACGATTGACAATATACAAAAAGAGCCTGTTAATTCATCCACCAAACTAACTTACATGTTGCAGTGGAATAGTTGAGCCAATAAAATGCAAAGCTGAAGATTTCAAACATTCATCTCCCAAAAGCTACCTGGGACTTTATATCCTGCGTCCACCTCCTGATTTGAAATAATAGCTTGTAGTTCCTGCTGTTACCCATCATCTCTTCTGGTTTTCCTCCCTTAATCCTAGTATGTGAGAGAAATAAAGATTTTTATTCCTTATGCTGCTTTTATGGCAATTACCCTGTTTACCTGAAAATAAGATCTCCCTGGATAATAAAGCCAATCAGGCTTTTGAGCGCATGTGCTAAAATAAACCCTCTCCTGAAAATAAGCCCTCAAAATATTGCAACACAGCAGCAGCCATGAAGTGACCACGCTCTCCACCTCCTGCACCTCAAAAATAATTAGACGTCCCTGAAAATAAGGCCAAGTGCTTATTTTGGGGGGTCAAAAGAAAATAAGACCCTGTCTAATTTTTGGGAAAATACAGTAGAATATATTTTAAAAGTCAAAATAATTTTTATATTGCACGCTCCTGGCCATGTGGCATAGAAGTATGTTAAGTGGTGATTTTAGGCTTTTTTTCTTTTTGAGAGAGAGGTCAATCACACTAGACATATTATTATTTAGCCTATGACATATTATACATGAACTTGCAATATATCTTAACCTTTCATCTAGATATTTTATCGGGATTTTTAATTTAGATGAAATACTAGAGATAAAAAGAGGAGATATTGCATTTTCTGAAACTTTTATGTCAACATTCAGTGCTCTGTGCAAAGGATTGTACATCCTCCCACTCAGCTATTTAACTTTTAGAAGGTCAAAGTTCAGCAGGACTGAACTCTGAAAAATGATATTGCTCATACCACAATAAGATAAAAGCACAAAGTACAGGCAAGTGATTTATCAAGGACAAACACAGTACTAAAAGATAGAAACTGTCCTTTAATTAACAGGAATAACTTGGATGTATTCTGCCTGTTTAATTTTGAAATTAATTTAAAACATAATTGGATACTCTTGTGTTTAGCCTATTCGCAGAAATATTGCCATGCCTCTGAGTTGATTCAGATTTATGCAAATCTACTTGCTATGGTGCCTCCTTTTCTGTTATTCTTCACCAAAGTTACTAGGCAACAATGTGTAGAAACTGATGGAGATGCTTTTCAAAATTAAAAGAGATTAGGTCCAATGGCATCTAAGAGAAAAATCAATCTCATTACAACAGAGGGCATTATATGCTCTTTGGGTGTCCCTTCTTTTAATCTTCTGAAAAGGGATTTGCATCTGATGGAAACCTATTTGTTAAATTAAAGAGTGGAAAGGCTTAGATGGGAGAATAAATTACAGATGCTTGGATTAGAGAAGGGTTTGTCATTTCCTGGGTCTAGTTGATTAAGTCAGTATCTAAGAAATCAGTGATGGAAAAGTTGCAGCTGCTTCTGCCCTGAAAGGAGAAAAGTTCACACATAAGAGTGGGGTGTTGTTATAAGGCTCCAAGGTAAAATACACCATGTGCCCTACTTTATTTCTCTCATTGCAGTTTCCGAGTAAGTTCCCCCCTACAGTTCTAAGCTAGGGTTTGCTTAACCATGGCAGATTCACAGAATATGCAACAAAAGTATATTATGGCGTTACGTATCAGGGGTGGGATTGAAAATTTTTAGCAATTAGTTCTCTGCCTGTTTACTGGGTGGGCACGGCCATTGGGGAGTGGCCTCGTTGGCTTCTCGCACCAAGGAAGTGGGGGGCATTTTTGCCCTCCCCAGGCCCCAGAAGCTTTCTTCGAGCCTCTGGGAAGGCGAAAATGGCCTCCCTCGGGCTCCAGAGGCTTTCTTCGAGCCTCTGGGAAGGCGAAAACGGCCTCCCTCGGGCTCCAGAGGCTTTCTTTGAGCCTCTGGGAAGGCGAAAAACGGCCTCCCTCGGGCTCCAGAGGCTTTCTTCGAGCCTCTGGGAAGGCGAAAACGGCCTCCCTCGGGCTCCAGAGGCTTTCTTCGAGCCTCTGGGAAGGCGAAAACGGCCTCCCTCGGGCTCCAGAGGCTTTCTTCGAGCCTCTGGGAAGGCGAAAACGGCCTCCCTCGGGCTCCAGAGGCTTTCCTTCGAGCCTCTGGGAAGGCGGAAAACGGCCTCCCTCGGGCTCCAGAGGCTTTCTTCGAGCCTCTGGGAAGGCGAAAACGGCCTCCCTCGGGCTCCAGAGGCTTTCTTCGAGCCTCTGGGAAGGCGAAAACAGCCTCCCTCGGGCTCCAGAGGCTTTCTTCGAGCCTCTGGGAAGGCGAAAACGGCCTCCCTCGGGCTCCAGAGGCTTTCTTCGAGCCTCTGGGAAGGCGAAAACGGCCTCCCCGGGTTCCGGAGGCTAGAAACATTTCCAGACTTCTGGTAGGTCAGTTTTTCGTCCTCCCAAAGCCTCTGTGCAGGACCTGCATTTAACTGGCAGGATGAATGGGCCTTGTTGAGATTCCTGGAAGGGATGGGCAGGGTCAGCTGTTCCTTGTAACTACTGGTTCAGCGAACCAAACTAAAATCAATATCTGGTTCACTTGAACCGGTCTGAACCAGCTGAATCCCACCCCTGCACATAATGCATGGACCTAATCTCAGTTCCAAAAACCAAATAAATAGCTCAGCGATATTTCACTGGATTGGATCATTTTCTTTTCCAGGCACAAATGGATGCTATAGGAGAAGTTGAATCTTCAAATGAGAGAGGAGATTCACACACATTGAGAAACTACCCTAACAGTTTCTGTTATAAATAATGAAGAAAAACTTTTGTATGCCCTTGAGTTCATTCCTGTTAACTGCCTGGTGAAGTCGCTGCAGTTTTCTTGGCAAAGTTCAGGAACTACCATTACTCCCTTCCAGTGGTGGGATACGACCAGTACGCCTCAGTACGAGTGTATCAGTGTCTGCTGGGAGCACCAGGTACTGTTACGGTATGGTGCTCCAGAGGGCCCACCTGCCCACCCGCACTCCTTACCTGTATTTGAACTGTTTGGGGCTTCTGCGCACAGAATGCACGGCACCTGCACAATGCTCCACCAAGCAGCTGGAGTGTCCCGGAGGTGTCACAGAGCATCGCAGGTGGTGCTGTGCAAATTCATGTGGTGGATGCCTGGCCCCGTTGCACCATACCGGTTGCAAGGGGATCCGGAACTGACCACTGCTCCCTTCCTAGGGCAGAGAGAGAGAAAGAGAGGGAGAGGGAGAGGGAGAGAGGGAGGGAGGGAGGGAGAGAAGCCCAAGATCGTCTAACTGGCCTTATGCCTGAAGTAGGACTAGAAGTCCTGAACTCATTGTTTATAGTCTGGTATTTTAATCATTACACTAAGCTGCCTCTCTCTCTCATTCACTTAAACATTATATATATTTTTTCTAGAGGAGATGGTTGAACTGCTGATTGTTTGGTTGCCCTTTCCGTCACTGGAGCTGGATTTTGTTCTCCTTCTTGGAGGAGAGATTAAACTCTCGTTCTCATTCCTGTCATTACATGGGATTACTGCAACATTGACCAAGCAGCAGAGGATCAAGGCTTCTGTGAATCTAACAGTACAGCATGTACATCCTTGGGTGCCAAAAATACTAGAGAGGCACTGAGAGTTGTATCACATTTATAGATTCTTCATAGCTTAACACCGTGTCATAAAAACAGTGCTGAAGTTTTGTTATTTGATATTGGATATGGCATGTATTCCTCACAACAGATTTTTTGGGGAAATGGCACCCTGTGGCCCTTTTTAGGGTATGCCCTTATTGTCTCGGACATGATTATGGTGAATTATAGACCCTACCTTTGTCCTTGGGGTGCTATTATATTACAGCATTGTCCATTGCATGCAAATGTCACTTTGTGGATCTCCAGATCCTCTAGCAATTAACATTTGACTGGGACTGAATTGGTCATCTAAATAATCTTGCCTAAACTACTTGGACCTTACAAGGGAGCACTGGTAGTTCGACTGATTTCTAAGGCCTTTTCCATTTGAATGGTCAAAGTTTTGCTCTGTTAGTTTGATCTAGTTAGAATGCATCTGGTTTGAGATTGTTTCATTCTTAAATTTTATCTTTGTTTTAAAAAGTGTTCCAAGGATTTCATTAGACTTCAAAAGCAGCACAAAATGATCAATATGAATAATAAATGAAATGAAAGTTCATATACTGCTTATGCAAAAGCCTCGAGTCTACACCCTGGTTAGTTCACATGCTGAAATGGTTTATTTATAACTATTGATAACAGTTTGTCCAACAAGAAAGATATTCTAGCATTATCTCCACTTCAGCTTAAACAGCTAACCAGCTCTTCACATTTTACTTTCGCAAAGGACAATTTAGTTTAGGGACAGTGCATAATTTGGGTTAATTGGGAGCATTCCCCCCCGCTGCTCCACACTCCATGAATGTGCCCCCCCCCTGTGCATGCGTGCAGATCTCCAGCATGTGCCCCAGCCCCCATGCATGCATGGCAGAAACCCAAATATCAGCTGGCTGACGGGAGGCACTTGCGCATGTGCGGTGGACCTGAGCTGGGGCAATGGCTTGTGTGCCCACAGAGAGGGCTCTGTGTGCCACCTATGGCACACGTGCCATAGTTTCAGCATCATGGGTATAGGTCTTCTTGCCATCCTACATCCCGATTTTATTTTGAGAACAAATTGAACAAGCTTTTAATCAATGTGTTAGCAAATCAGCTGGGAAGAATCTTGACTGAAGGGCTCTGAAGGCACGGATATCTTACGAGCTCTAGATCTCTCATGTGCACAGAACACAGAGTGGCAAGTTAATCTGCTTAGGAAGTGGAACACCACCTTCAACCTTTCCATTTCCAGAGAATGAATTCAGCTTGGTTTGCATGTCCTCCTCATTTCTGTTTCCTTGCAGCATGAAAGTCTATCCTGTTTATCATCATGGCAACAGATCCTTCAGTGGTTATATGGATTTAGTCGAAGGTCTTTGGAGATTCTCAGTTATCCAGGTCCTGGTTGTCCCAAAGGTGCTTTTTTCAAGAGGCAACTGGACTTTCTTTGTTTTTCCTGAAGACATCACACTTTTCATCTGAAAAGCTTCTTCAGTTCTCTAAACTGAAGAAGCTTTTGGTTGAGAAGCAAAATGCCTTTAAGGATTGATTGATTGATTTGATTGATTTATTACATTTATATGCCGCCCTTTTCCCCGAAGGGGACTCAGGGCGGCTCACAATTCAATCAGGGAAGGGGGTACAGACAGGGGGATAAAAAAGACAAGACATAACAATACAAAATTTAAAAACACACAACAACCATACCATTCGAGAAGGGGGGCGAAAGCTCTTTAGCCCCAGGCCTGTCGGAACAGCCAGGTTTTAAGGGCTTTGCGGAAGGCCTGGAGGGTGGTGAGGGTTCGAATCTCCACGGGGAGCTCGTTCCAGAGGGTCGGAGCAACCACAGAGAAGGCTCTCCTCCGGTGATCGCCAGCCGGCATTGGCCGGCGGATGGAATTCGGAGGAGGCCTAATCTGTGGGATCTAATCGGTCTATTGGAGGTAATTGGCAGCAGGCGGTCTCTCAAGTACCCAGGTCCAATACCACGAAGGGCTTTATAAGTGAAAGACAAAGTAAGTCCAGTTGCCTTTTGAAAAAGCACCTGTGGGATATGATAGTCCAATCTTAATGTCAGAAGTCCATGTATTGGTGGGAGTAGAAGCAATGTTTGGCACAGATAACACCAGGTGGCTTTCACACACTCTTAGTAGGGGAAATATTTTCCCTTTTGCCCCTCTCTCTGCCTCTTGTCAAGCTTTTCCCTTTTTATTAAAAAAAAAACAAAACCCCAAACCCTGCCATTTTTGTATTTTTTCCTCTAGAATATGGAACCATCCTCTGGAATCTTTGGTATGGTTGCCAAAGGCTAAAAAAGTCATAGGAAAGTTCATGAACAACTATTGTTTGAAGCCTGAAGGATATTCATTCCTATTTTACAATTAAATAACTGAACTGTGCAACTTGTCCCCTGGGGCACAGCGTTGTTGCTGAGCCACTTAAAAATCCTTCCATCCTCCCTAATTCTTCACGATCTTTTCCCACTCCTTTTTGTCTTCTATTATGCAGAAAAGCCAAAAAAATCCTACCATTTTTCAGATGCATAAAGATTTATCTGCCCTACTGACTCTTTCCTGTCTGTGAAAATCGAGATCCATTCAGGTATATTGTTTGTTTTTATTGGTTGACCGTGGAGCTTGTACTGCTGTGCAAGATCTTCTCGATACGTGCATTTGGGGTTTTTCTTTTTGGCTATGAAAAACAGAAGTTACAAATAACTCCAGCAATCTGATACTCTTGAACTGAAATCTCAGTTCTAGGCTTCCAAAAGCCACATCTTCTGCAGGCAAGTTAAGAATAACTGTAAGAGGAACTATTTGAAAAAGTTTGTGATGCTCCAGCCTCAGCAAGCTACAAATGAGTAAATAAATTCAATTTCAGTAGAGGCGGTAGTAGCATGGTAAGTTTTTGTTGTCCTCTATTAAGGTTCTTAACAGTGTTTCTTCTTATTAATTAAAGTAGGACTTATGAATAGACTAAAATTTCACAAAATGGATATTTCCTCACTGGTTTTACTTTTAAACCAGATTTTTTTAAAAAAAAAAAGAACTTAGAAACTCAATGTTAAAATTATTATATCCATCTCAGTATCTATGTGAAAATTGGTTCCTTCTGTCACATCAAACACTACTGTTTGTTAACACTTCTAGGGAGCTGTATGCAAGGCTTTCAAGGTAATGCACTTTTGCTGTAGAGATTTTCAAGGGGGGAAATTATAATGCAAATCCGGTGTTTAGTTCGATCCCTGGACCAATTCCAGGTACTCATAAATTAATTAGCAGATGTTTGCTCTTTCCAGATCTGCTCTTCTGAAGGTGAATAGGTCCTATAGCTTTTCCCACCTCCCTGAAAGCCCATATGAGTTTCTTAGCTTCTTGACATTTCCAAGAAGCTAATTGAGAATGTACGAATCTTGAACTAAAAGCATCTTTTTGGGGGCAAGAAAATATCTTCTTTTACCCTCTATGAAAGCTGGATACAAAGCAAATGGGCTTTGAACAGGCATAGAATGTCAAGAGAAAGTTAGCAATAATGTAATTGTCTGATATATCATGTGTTTATGGTTTAATGCTTTATATGTATGCAACCAAATTTATCTAATATTCTGTGTTTAAGGAAAGTATATGTATATATATTTTAAAATGTATAGTTTAGCATTCCTCATAAAACTTGAATCCAGCCTAAACTTTGTCGTAAGAATAAATGATTTTTGACAATTTTTTTAATGTAGTTTTCTCCGGTATGTTAGAATACAATGTCCATTGTCCTGCAATAACTATAATTGTATAATAATATATTGTATATTAGTGGAAAAGCTGAATGCAAAACCTCTAATTAAGATAAAGGTTCCCCTCACACATATGTGCTAGTCGTTCCCAACTCTAGGGGGTGGTGCTCATCTCCATTTCAAAGCTGAAGAGCCAGTGCTGTCTGAAAACATCTCCGTGGTCATGTGGCCAGCATGACTAAATGGTAAAGGTGCATGGAACAGAGTTACCTTCTCACCAAAGGTGGTTCCTATTTTTCTACTTGCACTTTTTTTTTTTTACATACTTTCGAACTTCTAGGTTGGCAGAAGCTGGGACAAGTAGTGGGAGCCCACCCTGTTGTGAAACTCTAGGAATTCGAACCGCCAATCTACCAACCTTTCTGATCGATAAGCTCAGCGTCTTAGCCACGGAGCCTCCACGTCCCATTTACCTGATTAAGATAGGTGGATTTTAATTCCCAGAATTTCCCCTGGCTGGAGGATTATGGGATATGAAGTCTGAAGATCTTTAAGTTGCAGAGATTCATACGGGTAGTCCTTTAGGTATGACCATGATTAAACCTGGAAATTACGGTCATTCATTCCAATGGTGGTAAAGTGAGCCAGCCTATGACTACACCTGATTTTACGACTTTTTTTTTTTGCAGCAATTATTAAGCAAATCCAGGAGTCATTAAGTAAATCCATTGTATGATATGGGTTTCATTGGAAACGTAAAGACCAATTTCTGGCAGAACAATCCATTGTGTTTATCTGATTGCAGAATGTTGCAAACAGTGTAAATGTGAGTCGGTTGTTAAGTGCCAAAATGTGATCATGTAAGTTCAATGTTGGAACTTCAAAACAGGGCCATAAGTAGTTTGTTTTGAGAACTGTAACTTCACACAGTCACTAAGCGACTGATCATGAGAGTCAATGACTACCCATACAGATAGGCAATTCTTTCATTGATATTGGTTAAAAAAAAAAAAACACTTGCACTAACATTAGAAAGCAGAGTGTAGGGAGGAATGTTTGCCTAAGAAAAATACATGGTTGCAGTTCCCAAGGAGACAGGTCTATGCCCTCGACATTCTCCAGTTTCAAGATACTGCATTGTTTGCAATAAATTATGGTTTGCAGTCTAATGATATGGGCCCTTTGTATACCCTTCCTCTTCTGGAATGGCCATAAGGAGAGGGTCAGAAGTTTCCACTTTTGATTAAACATCCTTCTCCGTCTTCATTCACTAATAAAACATAGACATATCTGGTATATGCACAGTGCATGAATTATAATCTTTAAAGGTTTAGGCCAGTGATGGTTCAGCACCGAGTGTTGAAACTGGAGCGTGCGCGCTCTGGAGCACCACAACCTGGAAGAGAGCAGCTGGTTGGTGCACATACGCATTGCGGCCAGCTGCACTTCTGGGTTCTGTCGTGTGCATGAACGCCAAACATATGGTCTGGCATGCATATGCACTGGCCAGCTGTTTTGGTCCAGTGCTCTGGGCTTTCGCACAAAGACCAGGTGCCGGCGTACATATGTGTGCCGGAGCCCGGAACCTGGAAGAGAGCAGCTGTCCAAAATGCATGCGGGTAGTGGAACCTGGAAGTGCAGCTGGTGACAGTGCATGTGCCCACAGACAGGGCTCTGAATGCCACTTCTGGCACACATGTCATAGGTTCGCCGTCACGGGTTTAGGCTGATGGGGCATACTGTTCCCACATTGATAAACACAATATTGTTTATCACTGGCAGCTGTTAGATTTAAATTGGTCCTTATTTGATGCACATGTGATGAATGTAACATTGCTAAACATAAATTCTTTAGTGTCTTTGGCAATTTCTTGCTGTTGCAATGGACAGCTACCACAAATGGTCACTACCAGGGGTGGGTTCTGGCAGCCACTCTTGCTTGTGGTTATGCAGCGCATGCAGCACTAAAAAATGCTTTTGTGCATGCGCAGAAGTAAAAAACAAGATGGTGGCATGGGAGAACTGGTTCAGGGATGTGGCAGGTCTGGGTCACTGCAAGTTCCAGAGGCCAGGCTGCCAAGTTACTATCGGTTTCAGCCTAACTGGTAGGATATCCACCTCTGGTGACCATATGGTACGATGTTAAATGACTATAGCTATAAATGTTGGAATTCATTAAGCTCTATGCATTGGATTCATTCCTCTTTGCGCATGTGTACACACACACATATGCAGATAAACGGGGGAATACAGTACAGATAGCCTTCCACTTACGACTACAATTTGAGCCCAGAATTCATGTTGCTAAGTGAGAAATTTGTTAAGTGAGCTTTGCCAAATTGTATGATTTTTTTTTATGCCAGTTTTGTTAAACGAATCACTGCAGTTGTTTAATTCATAACACGGTTATTAAGTGAATCCAGCTTTTCCATTGATTTTGAATGTCAGAGGGTCACAAAAGGTAATCGCATGCAGCCCTCCGAAGCTCTGTTTTCACTGACAGAGGAACCATGACTGGTTCCTTTGCTGTTCCCAAGGCAGCCTCATGGGCAAGATCCAGCCCACGGGCCTTGAGTTTGACACCCGTTTTAAAATGTTTATAGAATGAGCAACTTTGAGTTGCACAAACAGGCAGCATACAGATAGTCCTTGACTTATGACCGGTTGCTTAATGACAAAAGTTCAAAAGAGGTAGGTGTTTGCAACTGGCTCACATTGATTACTTGCTGCAGTGTCCCATATACCCACAGCCATGATTTGCAATGTTTTTTTCTACAATCTGGGAACCCAGGTTGTACTCAGAAGCCTTCAAATGGCAAACCTGGACAATGCCACATGTAGGAAGGCTGAACTAGTAATTCTTATGGCTATTAGGCTTTTAATTTCCAGAATTTGAGAACATTCTGTGAATTCAGAAAAAATCTAGCCCTTGATGGTGGTGAATCTGTGTCACACAGAGTCCTCTCTGTGGGCACACAACCTGTGTGGGCTTGGCTCAGCTCTACCGTGCCTGCACGCATGCCTTCTGCTGGCCAGCTGATTTTCGGGTCTCTTTCGGACATGGCGGGCGATGGGGTGCATGTGGGATATCCATGTGCATGCGTGGGGCAGATGGGGGGTCAGGTGCAAATGTGTGGGGTCACATACCCATGCGGGGGCGGGAGATGGGAGTGCAGGGGGTGGGGCATAACCCCTGTGGTTCATTTTTGGTCCCAGGAGGCTGCAGGGAGGCCAACTGGGCCCAAAAGACAGGACAGGGAGTGTCACATTCACATGCGTGGGGAGGACATGGAGCATGGAGGGCATGTGTGCATGCACAGGGGGCCAGGCAAAGTAGCAATAGCAATAACAATAGCAATAGCAGTTAGACTTATATACCGCTTCATAGGGCTTTCAGCCCTCTCTAAGCGGTTTACAGAGTCAGCATATTGCCCCCAGCAACAATCCGGGTTCTCAAAGTGGGTGTCACACACACATTGCAATATGGGTGCGCGCTTGCTTTTGGCATGTGACTACAAAAAGATTAGCCATCACTGATCTAGCCTTTAAAGCAGAAATTCAGGCTGAGATTAGGGCTATAGTGTTCCCAGAGGTGGGTTGCAAATCCCAGCGCTAATGGTTCGCTTGTGCTCGTGCCGCTTCTGCGCATGTGCAGAAGCATCCGGGTGGAGCCTCTCGCTGCCGCCACTATCGGTTCATCCGATCCGGGCTGAACACAGAGCAACCCTCCTCTGAGTGTTCCTATGGGGTGTGTATGTGTATGTGTATTTTGGTGCCTTCAACTGGCAACTGTCATGACAAGTCCCTGCATTTTTCTTGGCAAGGAGTCCTTTGGCCTAGCCTTTCCCCTGCTGGAAGAAAGAGTGGCCCAAGGTCACTTGGCTGGCATCCACATTTAAGTCAGGACCAGAACTCAACATCTGTTTCTAGTGGCTCGCAGTGATGCTACCCCTTGGCTTACTTAATTATTGTTTCTCTATTAAACCAATTTTCCCGGGTTGGCATAGCACAGACCACGAATTGAGCAAACACGGCTGCGTTTTAACAACAGATTCTGTTGTGAAATGCATTGTGTGAATTTTCTCAGAAAAAAAGACTATCCTGAGAGCTGAATTGCAGTGGCCGTTGGGAATTGTTGTGAAATGTATTTACAGACAGTGCAAGACCTGTGAGCATACGGGGCAGAAGCCTTTTTTTAAATATCATTTTACGAGGTCTGATCCCTGCAAGGCAGATTGAGAGAGAGAGAGAGAGAGAGAGAGAGAGAGAGCGCTGTAGAAAAGTCAACCCATAACCGGCGCGTTGCCCGTGGGGGGAAAAACCACGGAAAGCAGAATGAGACGCGGTTCCTTTAAAATGGAGTTAAGAGCCAGGAAAAAAGAAAAAAGAAAGAAAGAAACCGGGCAGCGGCTCAATTTTACAGATGCCGGCGAACCAGGTCGGCTGCCAGGCTGTCGCTTTCTGGAGAGCAGCTGCGGCAGCAGCGCCAAGAAAGGCTCGCGCCTTTGCAATTAATAACTCCGCGGGGCTGCCGGTTGGGAGAGGTAAGTCGCGAGATCGAGGTGGAATAAAAAAAAAAAAAAGCAACTTCTTCTTCTAAAAGCAGAAGGGAAATCCTCTTTCTCAATGCAATTTTTTTTAAAAAAGCATTTGCAATTTGCAAACGTGCTACCTTAGTTCTATGAAAGTCGGATGTGTGTGTGTGTGGAAACTTCGCCTAGGAACTGGGCCGGCTGGTCCGCGGCTTCACACTAAAGGCTTGATTTTAATGAAATCAATGATCTGAACGTGGTCTAGACGGCAAGCGAGCTAGCCAGTTTTCGATTCGCGTCTGGGGCGAGGGGTAGCGGCTGCTGAGTCAGGAGGCATTTTTTCAAAGTGACTTTGGAGCAAGGATTTTGCAACAGGTTTCTTCAGTGGCAAGATGTTGCAAGGACCGTCCCTTCTACGGAACTCGGCTCTTCTTCAGGAAACAGCCTGAAAATATGCTTTGTTTCGTGGTTCTTCGCCAACAAAGCTTTCCTTACATAAACGAATGCGATTCGAGCCTGGCCACTTATGCTCAATGGACAAGGAATTTCCTCCCCCCACCTCAAAAAAAATAGGACGTCGTAAATTTGCATAAGGTTTGTCTAGAAATGAAAAAAAAAAAAAAAAAAAGACGGAGCGGAGGAGCTGCTCTGTCCTTTCAATAGAACCCACTATCTCTTGCCCCTTGCAGCAGACTGACAAGATAACATGTAGGTTTAACAGCTCCGTCTGTTATTCATTTGCTAATTGTGGATGGCCAGCTTCAAGGCCCTATCTGTGGGTCTTTCTTTTGTGTTTTGGCCTAGATAAAATAGCAACAGACAAGTTGTCAAAGGAAGGATATCATCTTTGTAGAAGAGACTACAGCAGACCAAAGTCATCTTTCCATTTGGTTTTGTCACCAAAAAAAAACCCATTTCATTTAGTCAACTTTAATCAATTGTGAACCAGCTTAAACTGCCACCGCAACTCTAGGTAGCATGCAATCTTTTTAATTATGGGCCATAAAGTGGTTTTTGACTCCTAGCAACCAGATACATCAGGCATGTTCAACTCATGGGCCACATGTAGCTCTAGAGAGCTAGTAAAATAGCCCCACAAGATCATAAACCTTAAACATTATCGTACGCACATATATTAACTATATTACATGCCTCATAGGAAGCCTAGACAAGCCAAAAGGTTAGACATGGTTGACGTAGATTTCCCCCAGGATGATTTAGCCCTAATTGTTCTTTCAAGCCTCCCACTGGTGCACACATCACTATAAACAAAACAAAATACTTCGGCAACCCTTGCTGGGGAATCCACAACTAGAAACACTATGCAGACATCCATCAGTTTCAAAAGTGGGGATTCAAATTGCACGATGAAGAATCTCCAAGACCTTCTTAAAAGTCAACAAGGTCCTGCCATGTGGACTTGTGTGGGTGGGTGCTGTTTTTTTGTGGGGCCTGCCACAAAGAAGCCCATCTCTGACACAGTTTCATAAGATGGAATTGTTTTAACAATGTGATTTGATTTGAGCACACTTGTTTAGATCCCCAGAATATACACAAACAATTCAGTTGTGCGCCTCCTTTTTTTTACCACTGGTTCACTCATGTGCGCAAGAGTCCAGTGGGTGGATGGAGCCTCCTGCTGCCGGCACTAACAGTTCACTGGGAGCAACCCACCCTCTGAAACAATTGGAGAAAAGCAACGACATAAATATTCAAGAAAGAGCCAGTTTGCTGTAGTGGCTAAGGCATCCTGTTAGAAACCAAGAGATTATTAAGTTCCTTCTTGAGGCACAAACCTAGTTGGGTAACTTTGGGCCAGTCACTCTCTCTCAGCCCTAGAAAGTGGGCAATGGCAAACCACTTAAGAAATCTTGACAATTGAAGAGACTTCTGCAGGCAGTCAACCCTGATTTGAAGACATTATCTAAATAGCTATCTCTATCTAGATAGAGGAGATCAGTCCTAGAGGAGATCAACCCTAACTGCTCTTTGGAAGGCCAGATCCTGAAGATGAAACTCAAGTACTTAATGAGAAGGAAGGACTCACTGGAGAAGAGCCTAATGCTGGGAAAGATTCAGAGCAAAAGAAGAAGGGGACGACAGAGAATGGAGTGACTGGAGGGAGTCACCGTTGAGCTTGAGGATGGTAAGAGGACAGGCAGGCCTGGAAAAATGTCTATGGGTCGCAATAGGTCGGACATGACTTTGCAACTAACAACAACATCTAGATAGCTATCCAGGCGCCATTACTCCCTAAACTTCTCTCCCAGAGAAGCCTGAAGGTGATGCTTAATTAATGGAGACATTATGTGTATATGGATACAAACAGCATAGGCAAGTGTATGTGTGTACACACGCAAAAACACACACACACATAAAGTATATTAATAAATTAATACCAAAGGCATTGTTTTCTCTGGATGTTTTTATGGAATTGCAGAACTCTGTTTGGAATGCCCTGATTTTTACTGCTTATATATATCAAAGAGTTCATTTGGACATAGCCCCAATATTCAACTTTAAAAATATCATCTTATTTTGGAATTCTGTCACCCTCGGGCCAAAGGATTATCTAGAGCAGGGGTCAGCAAACTGCGGCTCTGGAGCCACATGTGGCTCTTTTCTCCCTCTGCTGTGGCTCCATCACCAGTCGGTGCCACAATTTTGAGAGGAGCTTCCGGTGGGGGGGGGGGAGAGAAGCACAGTGCGCCAGGAGAAGACTCTATGGCAAGGGGAGGGTTTTCCAGTTGTCTCCACTATTGATAGGGCTTTCAGTTATGACAGAGGAAAAAGTATACTGCGCAAGGAGGAGACTATGCTGGGGGAACTGAACTTCCGGTCAGCTCCAGAATTGAACAGGGGGCTTCCGGTTAGGACCTTTGTGGTGCCCGGTGTTTTATTTTCTATGGGAAATGGATCCAAATGGTTCTTTGAAGGTTTAAATTTGCATCTCCTTTAAACCAAAATTCTGATAATCTATATTAAATTGTACTCAAATGATTCCTTTCTTAAAGAAAGTTCAGCATAGTTCAATATAATAAGAATAGGATAATTCACGTAATTTGGTGCCCAAGTAAAAATATTTTTAATGGTATTAAAGCCTGGGTAAGATAGATTCATACTATATTGAACCGGTATTTCTTTTACTAGGCAGTTAAAGGTAAAGGTTCCCCTCACACATATGTACTTCCCTGTTTCCCCGAAAATAAGACTTCCCCGGATAATAAGCCCAATTGCGCTTTTGAGCGCATGCGCTAAAATAAGCTCTCCCTCCCCCCAAGAAATATTGTAACATAGCAGCAGCCATGAGGTGACCACACTCGCTGCCTCTTGCGCCTCAAAATAAGACCTTCCCGAAATTAAAACCAAGTGCTTATTTTCGGGTTCAAAAGAAAATAAGACCATGTCTTATTATTGGGGAAACACGGCAGTGCTCATCTCCATTTCAAAGCCGAAGAGCCAGTGCTGTCCGAAGACGTCTCTGTGGTCATGTGGCTGGCATGACTAAATGCCGAAGGCACACAGAACACTGTTAGCTTTCCACCAAGATAGTGGTGGGATTCCTTTTTTTTAACTACCAGTTCTGTGGGCGTGGCTTGGTGGGTGTGGCACAGGAAGGATACTGTGAAATCTCTATTTCCTCCCCACTCCAGAAGAAGGTTACCTCAAAATCCCCATTCAGTCCCAATCAGCCGAGACTCTGGAGGTAGAGAATAGATGGGGGTGGGGCCAATCAGAGGTGGTATTTACCGGTTCTCTGAACTTCTCAAAATTTCCACTACCGGTTCTCCAGAACTGGTCAGAATCTGATGAATACCACCTCTGCACCGAGGGATGGGTTTCTGCTGACATTATTGTTGGTTCGGTACACGTGCGAATTTGCACATGTGCACTCACTCCACTGATGTGCATGCCTGAAGCCTGCTCTGTGCGTAGTTGCCTATAAATAGGTCTGCACATGCGCAGAACATTTAAAAAGGTCAAAAAAAGATGTTGTAGCAACTGAGTAACTGGTTCGGGGGCGTGGCGAGCATGCCATTCCTACCAGTTTGGAGACCCAGTCACCATTTCCACTACTGATTCTACTGAACCCGTGCAAACCGGCAGGAACCCACCTCTGCTCTGCACCAAGGTGGTCCCTATTTTTCTATTTGCATTTTTTATGTGCTTTCAAACTGCTAGGTTGAAAGAAGCTGGGACAAGTAACGGTAGCTCACTCCATTATGTGGCGCCAGGGATTCAAACCACCAAACTGCCGACCTTTCTGATTCGACAAGCTGAGCGTCTTAGCCACTGAGCCACCATGTCCCTTAACTAGGCAGTTGAAGAATAGTATAATTCAGGTAATTTAATGTTCATTTAAAAACATTTTTAATAATATTAAAGACTGGGAGTAAGGTAGATATTTTAACTGCCTAGTAAAAGAAATACCGGTTATACTTGCACGACACACTTATCCATTATTTATTCAGTTAGACCATAAACCAATAAACTAATCATATGTGCTGAGATTTAAAATATGCTCATTATGAAGAAGTTGGATTGGCAGTCAGATCCATGTTTTCATTCAAGCAATAGTCCCGTGCACAGGGCCTGTGACTCCCTTAGCCCAACCACTGGGCTAAGTGGCTAGGTCAGCAGTTCGGCGGTTCAAAACTCTAGTAACAAAGTGAGCTCCCGTTACTTGTCCCAGCTTCTGCCAATCTAGCAATTTGAAAACACGTAAAAAATGCAAGTAGAAAAATGGGAACCACCTTTGGTGGGAAGGTAACAGCTTTCCGTGCGCCTTTGGTGTTTAGTCATGTCGGCCACATAACCACGAAGACTTCTTCGGACAGCGCTGGCTCTTTGGCTTTGAAATGGAGATGAGCATTACCCCCTAGAGTCGGGAACGACTAGGATATATGTGTGAAGGGAACCTTTACCTTTAAGTGCAATAAGTAAGTTCAGTGTACCTTGTAAATGTAGCCAGTGGGATGGATGATCAAATGGGGATCCTGTCCTCAATTCCTAACTTTGCTGGAAAAAGATGAGGAGGAACAATAGCTGAATCTATTTTTTACACAGCAGTTTAAAAGGAAACAAATGGTTTAAAAATCAGACTCTGCTCAGGTTTAATTTTCACATATAGTTTATACCTTGTGCAATAATCTTGTGCAATAATCTTAACAACCCAATGACTTACTGCGCAGCTCACCTGAGGTTATCAAATCTGTTGAGGGTCTGCTCATGTCTGCAGTTTTTTGGTATTTTTAGGTACGGAACAAATGAATGCTATGGTAGGTCCTAAAATAGGCACACTACAATTAAACAAAAAAGAAGAAACTTTGCTTTTGTTCAGCCCCCTGTAACTTATATGGTTCTCAGCTGCCCAAATCTAGGATTGTGAGCTCCAGAATATATGATTGGGATGGTAAATAAATTTTGGGGAAATATAGTTAACCATGTCTTTGGGCCAAAGTTACCCCAATCTCAGGTTATATGTTTAATGCACATACATAATTAATATACTGCTTTGAGTATGAGGGACAAAACAACAGTTTTTACCAAGTAATGCAGATATGGGGCATGGCTCAGTGGCTAAGATGCTGAACATGTTGATCAGAAAAGTTGGCAGTTTGGTGGTTCAAATCCCTAGTACCGCATAATGGAGTGAGCTCCCATTACTTGTCACAGCTTTTGCCAACCTAGCAGTTTGAAAGCATGTAAAAATGCAAGAAGAAAAATAAGGACCACCTTTGGTGGGAAGGTAACAGCGCTCTGTGCTCATTTGGCATTTAGTCATGATGGCCACATGACCATGGAGACGTCTTTGGACAGCGCTGGCTCTTTGGCTTTGAAGCAGAGATGAGCACCGGTTCCTAGAGTCGGAAACGACTAGCATATATGTGCGAGGGGAACCTTTACCTTAATGCGGATTTAACACATATTGTTTCTAAGAGGTAAATTGTTCCAAAATTGGGATTTGGAAAAGTTAGATTAAGAGTTACAGCAGTTCAACTCAGCTATCCATCTTCATGGTTGAACATCGTTATACAACTGACAACCACAATTAATCACAACATGTGTATGTTAATTTCCTACATCAACCACTCTAGAAAGCTGTCCTTATGATACAGAGGGAATGATTGGTTCCAAATCACGCAGTGGTACGGCATGGCTGGGGCTAGATTCAGTCCTGAATCTTTTTGGTTCTACTCCAGTAGCATCTTAATCATCATCTTCGGCAAATCCTGGGATTCCTAAGAGCCTCTTGGAAATCCAGAAGTCCTGGGATTTCCCGGAGGCCTGCTTTAGAAATATTAACCCATCCTGACCCGGCTGAACTTTTTCAAAGCCGCTAAGCAAGGCGCATAAAGCCTTTTATGATCTCCCTTCCCGAGGCGAGGTGGGCTTCGGAGGTGAAACCACCGCAGAAGGCTTAAGAGAAGAAGAAGAGAAAAAAAAATCTCCCAGAGCTAGAGAGCCACTTTCCCTAAATGGGAAAAAGCGCTCTTGACATGCCCCAAAGTAACCCTTTGTTCTCACCGACGCTCCCTGAGCGCTGGGAGCTGCCCAATAAAATCAACCCTCCGGCGGGGCACAGCTGATCAAACCTCGCCTTTCTTTTCTCTTCCTGATTCATACCCGGGAAGGGGGAGACAGGGCGCCCCTGGTCTCCGCCCCCACCGGGAGGAAGCGTTTCCAGCTCGCTCGCTCTCGGCGCTCTTGTGCTGTGTGGCGGACAAGGGTGCGGCGGAGACGGCGGTAGCCCTCCCCTTCCGTCCCAGCGCGAAGGCACTCCTTGGCGCTCCTGCCCGCCCGGGGTCACACAGTTCGGGGCGGCTGCTGCTGCTGGCAGTGGGTCGGTCGGAGCAGCTTTCCCTCCAGCCAGGGCCAGGTCGGCGGCGGCAGCACCGGCAGCGGCAGCAGCAGCTGCGGTTCCTGCACGAACCCAACTTTCCCATTGGGCGCCTGCGAGCCTCCCTGGCCGGCCGCCCGCCCCCGCCAGCTGCTCGCGCTCCTTGCCTGCTTCGCCGCCGCGCGCGATTCGGCAGAAGTTTCTCCTTTGTTGGGGAAAAGTCGTGCGCTTCGGCCAGCCGGGATCGGGGGACGCCAGGGGAGCAGGACAGGTGGCGGACGTCGGCGCTGGGTTGGCAGCCTGGGTCACGCAGGTAATGTGTCTCTTCCGGCTCGGGACTTTCTTGCGCTTTCTTTTTTTTCCTTTCTTTTCTTTGCAGCGAGGCGGCCAATAACACTGGCCCTCCAGAGAAGGAAGAGGCCAGGTTGTGTGAAAGAGAGACGGGGTTGCGGGTAAGGGGGGAAGGGGAGGGAGGTAGTAAGATGGTTTTGCAACGCCACGCCGTTGGGGAGAAAGAGGGAAGGGGGCTCGCTCAGAGTTGAGGCTTGCGGGAGCGCATTGAGAATCCCAACCCTTGGGGTGGGTAGGGGGGAAGGGAGGGCAAGGAGGGCTATTGTGCATTGCCAGGTGGTGGGATCTCCCCCCCCCCCCCAGTTGCCGTTCAAAAGCTCCCTGGGCTGGAAGCGAAGCTGGTTTCCAGGGCATGATGAATTGGCTGGCTTCCGGGGACGGTGCACATCCGCCCACTTGCAGAGAAGCAGCTTTCGGCTAAAGAGGTGCTCCGGGAGCAAGATTGTAGCCCTAGTAAATTCCGTTTACTGCTCCGATGTGCCTTGCTTGCAGGCTTTCTGTCAACCACGTAAGAGCAACGCGTTCTTGGAAGCCATCTGACAGCGCGGTGTCGAGTCTCACAAAGAGTGCCAAGTTTTGTTTGTTTCTGATATGGAGCGAGCGCCCTTTAATAGACTTATCAGCGGGTCCAAAGTGTGGAAAATAGCGTAAAAAATTCCATCCTTATGCGCAATAGAAGCTGAGGGAAAACACGGGTAGCAAGGCTGTCCCCTCTTCCATTCTGAGGTAAATAACAATACATGTTGCTGTCTAAGAAGTGGCTCCATAAAAACCATTCAACCCAAAGTCTAAAATCATTTCATTGCATCACTGGGCACAAGCCAGATAAAAGTTAAGCATGCTTCAGTCTGTTTATATTCTTACCTACCGCTTTGGAGTGTTTTCAAAGTGTTTTCTCATTTCAGCAATTATGTTAAATATCAACTAAGTCCTTTAAAATTTTTACTTTTCTCCAGGCATCCCTTGAGATTGTCCTCATTGAGTCTAAGGAGGCACGCCATAGCGCGTATGTAAAGCAAGCTGTTATTTGCAACTGGATAGATTTTAAACTTAAAGTGCTTTCCAAGCTGGCTGTCTTGAATAATAGTAATGTTTCCTATTATTCAACTGCAGGGGTAAATTTGATTCTACCTTCAGGAACAGAGCAGTGTTAAGAGAAAGGGATTAGCTTTCAGGAAAAATGATACTAAATATTAAACAAACCTTTGTTTAACTTAACATTAGTTATCTTTGGCCATGGATAGATTCAATTTTTTAGAATTCAGTTCATTTAAATTGTATATATAGGCAGACATACAAGGTATTTCAGATTTAAGTTTTAGAAATGCAGCCAGCTGCTAAAGAGATGTAATCCAGATAGTTTTTGATATTGCAGAATGAATAAACCAGAGTTGGGAAATCTTCAGCCTGACATATTTTCAGCTTGCCTGTTCTCGCACTGCAGTTGGACTTCAAAAAATGTTTCTTTAGGTGAAGTAGAAACTTCTTAAAAGTCTAGATCTGATCCAAACTCCTTGCCCTCTTCCCTTCTTAAATAACCTGTAAAATACCTTTGGCTAATACTTAACAAATTTCTCATTCTGACTTTCCTAATGCACATGCTATTTCTTATAGCAGACAACGTAAATAAAAGAAGCACAGTTCCCAAATTTAGAGGTAAAACCTTGAACCATAGCTCTTGGCCTGGTACCCCATAAAAGGATTTACTCTTAACTAGTGATGCCTTCCAAATATGGCCAAAGTCTATCTTTTAGCTTCTTTTCATCACTGACCATGTTGGCTGGGGCTGCTGGGAGTTGTAGTTCAACAATATTGAACCTCAGTACTGCTTGGAATAGAGCCAGTGAAGTGAGTATGGTAAAAATCTGGTTCTATTTATTTTGTTAACATTTTTTTTTCCAAAAAGGCTGATTTGATGACTAAGAAACTTTGTTTTTTGAAAGGCAAATCTTACCCTGTGTTTCTTTCCTGAGAGTTATGTAGCCTGTTCAATATAGAAACAAGTCTTTCTGATCCTCATTTCTTTTAGCTACAATAGTAGCAAGAATAAATGCCAATTAAACATTTTGTGGGGGGGGGGGAGAAGAGTTTTATTTTCATCTGGAAGCCACCATTGAAAGGGTTTTAGATACACTACTGTAGTAGCCTGCCCAAATGTTGTTTTTTGTATTTACAGCCCACATATTAGCAAATTCTTCTAAGAAATACAGACTCCAAAATCTTTCCATATTCTTATTTATTTGTGGCCTGACAGGCATGTTTTAAAAGTAAGCAGAGTAGTGAATGACACAAATGCTTAACAATCCACTTAAAATGCCCTTATAACTCAAGAAGGAAAGAAAAAAGAAACACATTTGGAAAAGAAAAAAAAAACTCAGGGAGTATCTACCTAAAGGTGTTTCCTTGCCTTCTTATGGCCACATTTGTGGCTCTTGTAGCATTCAGTGCAAATAGATCAAGCAGTACAAACGTGAAAATACATCCAAGTAATCTGAGGAAGCTATTTGAATGAGAGCACTGAAATTTTGCACACCAAATCAAGAAAGAAGTCCAATTGCTATGACCCAACTTTTAGACAGCTTTACCTGGATGTCTGAGAATCATCATCAATTTCAATGCAAATAGATACAGAAATAAAGGAACGATAAAACAGCAACCAGAACTTTTATTTTGTTTTACAAAGTTATTTATCAGAAAGCCGTTTTTACCCAATTTAAGTAAAACCCTTTAAGTCTGTGTAAATGTCCCTGTTTTGTAACTGGGTAATGCCCTTGTTATCCAAAGAAAGACTAATTTTATCCAATTTGGGGTAATTTAGCTAGATTTGGGAAACACTGGGTTAAACTAAAATTTGCAGTCCTGCTAGAAATTGCAGTCGGTTCTTCAGGCCAAAGTCCTTTCTGAAGAAGAAAGCCAACGGTGGTAGGTGAAAGGAATGATTGGGAAACTAGTTGGCTTTCTCTATAAAACTCAGCTAGGATTAAATTATATTGGCCTGCTAAATTGTTCAAAAACAGAAGGCAGTTACTGTATACTCTTACTTCTGATGAGGCTAAACCCTTGCCTAATCTTACACTGTGTGTGTGAGAGAGAGGGGGGGTGGTATTCATCAGGTTCTGACCAGTTCTGGGGAACCGGTAGTGGAAATTTTGAGTAGTTCGGAGAACCAGTAAATACCACCTCTGTCTGGCCCCGCCCCATCTATTCTCTGCCCCCGGAGTCCCAGCTAATCGGGAGGAAATGGGGATTTTGCAGTAACCTTCCCCTGGAGTGGGGAGGGAATGGAGATTTTGCAGTATCCTTCCCCTGCCATGCTCACCAAGCCACACCCACAGAACCGGTAGTAAAAAAAATGAACCCCACACTGGTGTGTGTGTGTGTGTGTATGCGCTCCCATGCATCTTCAGCTTTCGACTCCTGGTAACTGCATGGATTAGTCCCTGCAGTTTTCTTGGCAAGGTTTTTCAGAAGTAGTACCAGTGCCTCTTTCCTAGGACTGAGAAAGAGTAATTGGCCCAAGGGTCATCCAAGCTGTCTTTGTACCTAAGGCAGAACTAAGAGCCAAGGTGGCGCAGTGGTTAAATGCAGCACTGCAGGCTACTGCTAGATCAGCAGGTCAGCGGTTCAAATCTCACCGGCTCAGGGTTGACTCAGCCTTCCATCCTTCCGAGGTGGGTAAAATGAGGACCCAGATTGTTGGGGGCAATATGCTGACTCTCTGTAAACTGCTTAGAGAGGCCTGAAAGGCCTATGAAGCGGTATATAAGTCTACTGCTATTGCTATTGCTATAACTAGAACTCACAGTCTCCTGGTTTCTAGCCTTCTGCCTTAACTACTACATTAAAATGGCTCTCTTATACATTTCAAAGGGCTTACATTATTGTTCAGTGACTCTCCATTGGGCTTTCTTAATAGGCAATTTTCAGTGAGAGTGGTTGCAATGAAAGCCCTTTCCATTTTTCTCATGTATTCAGAAGCCTGTAGCCACTTGGGAATATACCAGATGTTCAGCCTTATCTTCCTGGAATCTGATGAGAAGTTTGGGATTGGAAGAAACTCACAGTGTGAATCTCTGCTATAGCTTTTATCATAACTTATCACATTGTCGGTTAAAACTTGCAGCTCTGGTAAATATCTCCTAAAGGCAAGCCACATGGTTATCGTCATTCATTATATGTGGCTTAATCTTCAAGCCATAATGTTAACTAATGTCTGTGAACATTTATATCGTCCTCTTTGGTATGAAAACCATTATCACTTTGTTGAAAAGGAGAAATATGGAAAGTTAAATGAATGGAAGTATTTATAAATAGTTCTACCAGTGGCTACAAGCTATGCAGAACTTTTGAAATGCACAACATTTCACTTGTTTCATATTTTGCTGCTGGACTGCTGAAGATTTCTTAGAGTTTTGTGCATTGGTGTTATTTAGCTGTGAGTAAAACAGAACTGAGTGTCAGGTTACTATGTTCTTCCCCATGTTAATATCCTCTTTGTTTTGAATCACTTCAGTTTGAACTTCTATAATTACTGTGGTGCTAAGTATAGACTGGGCTGAAGTCTGAATTGTTCAAAACTATTTTGTAAGCTAAGTGTTCTAGCTAAGCTGAATAACATCCAAAAAACAGTGCCTGGAAGTGACAAATGTCATAGTTAAGAATAGTCTCCTATCCATTTTAAGATTTTAATCTTTTTAAAATCATCAGCATTTCAATCTTGTTCATGTCAAATGTTTGCTTAATTTGCTGGCCCTGGGTAGATATAAATGCAGTTTTAATTACACATTTAATTGTAGTTGGGAAAGATGTACTTATAAGTAAGTAACTTAAGATGTAAGGTTTCTTAAATGTCTTACTGAGTAACATGGTGAAAGTGTAACGCAAAGAACTAAAATTTGTGAAGGATTAGAGATAGCTATTGGTTTTCTCTGGTTGTGTAGTCATCATTGTATTTCTAAAAGCTCACCATTAGATATAATGAGCTGAATTTGGTTACTCTGATCTGGCAAATTTAAATGAGATGAAGATATGAAGCAGTTTCTGCTACAAGATAATCTTAGAGGGCGGTAATTAGAATGTATGGTCTTTATATACATTTAAATGCTCTGATCTTGGTTTTTGAAATGATAGCAGATGACTGATTTATAATCTTAAATTTGTTCCTGCAGATTTTGTTGTTTCTAAAATTCTATGGCATGATCGAGGTAAGAAAAAGCTGTTTCACTTGAGTAACTTTGATCATGGTTTATGCAATTTACTTGGAATTGTGGGTTCCAATGAGATTCTGAGCCAAGAAATAAAGCTACACTGGTTGAGTTAAACCATTGTGTAGAAACTGAAATGTGATTGACTTGTTAGAGGTTCAGTCTGTTATGTAAACATAGTTTTAGTTTATGCCAGTTTCTAATCCCTGCTGGTTGGAATTAGTAGTTTAGAGTCCAGTGTTTTGAAATTTCTTGTCAAAAAGGTGAGTTTACTTTCATGGAATTGTAATTTAAAAACTGGACATGCTTTACAAACAAGAATCATCCTTAGCTCAAATCTCAAATCTCCCAAATATTTCTTGCCTATCACAACTGTAGTACAGCAAGATGCTTTGCTAAAAGCTGTTCTTAAATCTTCCAGATTTTAATGAAAAGATATTACTGTTTATAAATGGAATGGATTTAAAGATTGTGTTTGACTACTCTGTTTATATTTAAACAGGAAGAAAAAAATCACAGTATGTTTAAGCTTTCTTTAAAAAAAAATCCTTCTTTAAACTAGCAACGAAAGAGAATGTATTGAGTTAATTTCTGTTTTTGAGAATGCAGAAATAAAGACACATTCTGGAGATTCTATAGATTATTTAAATTTAATAAACATTCCTTCTATTTGGGATTAAAGTGAAACCTTCTGTCTTAATCCTTTGGAATTTGGGAAAAGAAATATTTCAGAAAAACATGAATAGGAGTGCAATTTTTTACCTATAAAAATCAGATGCCATGCACTATTGGGAGAACATGCGTTTATAAATTATTTTGCAGTAATCAATATGCAGTGATCATGAACAACACAGATATACTTAAAATATTATTCATATTCAAACATCAAAAAATGTAAAACCACCTCTATTGATGAAATGGCTGGATTCACATATCTTTTAGCCCCAAAGTGGGGGGGGAGGGGGAGGAAAGGTTCCTACATTTTTTTGTTGGGTTTTTTTTTAAATCTTGTGGAAATTAGGCTCACAAATGAGACACTTTTACCCAATAATCCCTTATCATCCATTCACAACTCTTTCTTCTGATACCTTGTCCTATTTATTTATTTTTAATTGCATTTTTACCCTGTCCTTGTTCAAGATAGCTCATAGGATCATAGTTACAGATGACTTAACTCTCCAGGCTAAATGAAGATTAAGCTGGGTTTTTCTGATCCAGGTGTAACATACTGAACTGTAATGTATAATATTCAGCTGATGCTTTTCAAATGCTGAGGCTTATACCTGTATGTGCAAAACTGGATATATACCAGTGGTGGCTTACGACTGGTACACCCCGGTACAGGTGTACAGGTGGCTGCTGGGAGTATCAGGTACCATTCCAGTAAGGTGCTCCAGAAGGCCCACCTGCCCGCCAATGCTTTTTACCGGTATTTGAAGTTTTCATGGCTTCCGCGCAGGTGCATGGAGCACATAGCGCCTTGGCAATGCTCCGCTGAGCAGCTGGAGCATCGCGGAGGGGTCATGGAGTGTCGCGGGTGGTAAGTATGCATGTGTGTGCTGTGCGTGTGTGCACGCACACTGCACACGTTCATGTGGTGGGCACCTGGCCCCGTTGCACTGTACCGGTTGCACTGGGATCCAGAATGCACAACTGATACATACCTTTTTTCTTTTATGTATTTTTAAAGTAATGTCTAGTTATTTCAGATCAGTAAGTATCCAGTAATTAATATTCAGCAAAATGAATTCAAGGGGAATCTTGACTGCAGTAACTGAACTGCTTTCTTTGATGCTGAGGATTAAACGATTTGTTTTACAATCTCTTGTTGTAGCTACTTGTGCATGGTAAGGAACAGCTGGAGTGCATGCGCCAGGCTTGAGTTGGCTGCTTGTTACCCTTGCTTCATGGTGTGTGTGCCTCTAAACATGCAGCATTATTTTGGATTATAGCCTGGCCAGAAGTGTTTTGCATTTCCCAGCTGTTTCACAATTTTTCTCTGCGTAGCCCCATCAGCTGCTTTCACATATGTAATTTCAGCTATGTTGGTGCTCTGATTTCTGTTTAAACCAATTTAACTACTTATTCAGCTCCTGATAGAGTAAGCTTGTAAATGGCTAGAATAATTTAAAAGAAGCTTATTAATTCTGGGAGTGCTTTGACAATGTGTAGTTGCTAACATTTGGCAATCTAAAATGATTTGTCAAATGAGTAATGTTATAATGTAGTACCTAATGCGATATATAATAGTATCGGATTACAGTGGCAGACTAAATTTCAAAAGCAAGCAGAATTTAGAAAATACACTTAATCATCGGGTTAAAGAAAAATGGTAAGTAGGCAAGAAGTTGAATGAAATATATAGACCTTCATAAGAATTGACCAGCACCTGTTTTTCAAATACATGGATTCAAATAATTATTCAATGAGAGGCAATGACAGTTTCTTGGCAAAATGGACTCTGGTCTTATGCAAGAAATAAGAAATTCCTGAATATCAGAAAGGACAAATTGAGAAGAAGCTGTTAATTCTCAGATATCTTTTTAATCGATATATACTGGCTCTGCTGAACATTTAATTATCATAGTACTATCTTACTGTATGTCTAAGGATATTTACCCATGTAGTATAACTGCATTATTGTTCTCATCTTTTTCTCATCTGTTCAATCACACTTGGCCAATAAAGTATTCTGTTCTATTCCCATTTTCCTATACGCCGTTCGGAGAGTCCAAGCCTGGGTTAAATTCTGCCTGACTGCCCTGGACTGAATTGAAAGATCTTTAGCCATGCCTCTTCTTCTGGCTCCTCAGATTTTTTCAATTCAGTCTAGCCCAAGGACATGTTTTAAATGGTTCCAGACTATCAACAGATATTTAACTTTAACTTGGACTTTCCGACCAAATTCTTCTTCATCCTGCAAAGAAATAAGGTCTGCCTTTCAGTTCTAGTATTTGAGTCTATTGCTGCTATTTGCTGCCAGCCCTTGTCCCAGGCTTCTCTGGGCGCACGCAGTCCCTTTAAATTGCTGGGTGATGCAAGCCAACTTGGGAGCCGCCACAATCGCTCTTTATCTTCGCGCAGCGGTCAGCGGCAAGAGGGCCCAGCTGCTTGCGATATACTTGAGTGTTGGCCGCGATGGTCAGTGGTACGAGGACCCAGCTGTTCGTGCCATTGCTTTGCACATTTGAATTTTGGCGCCATTTTTCCAGCAGTTAGTCATAGTGGTGGCCATTTTGGTTAAGGGAAAAACTTCCGCTGGCCATTTTGTTTGCAGTTTTGCTGCGTTTTCCCCTTCCATTAATGAGTCAGTATTGGAGAGTGGTGGCAGCGCGACTTGTTCTGTCCGGCAATCCGGCAGTCAGTCGCTCCCACCCCACTGATTGTTAATTGATCATTAACAGTGAGGTGTTGGTCCTTGCCTTTGGCCTCCTTCCAGCTGTTAACCCTGCAGGCACTGGGAGGTTGAATCTCGCCCCAGAGGTTTCCTTGTGGCAGCACAGGCTTAATTACTCATTTCAGCCATCAATCTTCACGACTCTGAATCAGCAGCTGCAGCTACCCTCATATCCCCAACAGTGTTACAGGTGATGAGTGGTACTCAGAGTATCCTTACTCACAGCATAATGGCAGACAACACTAATCAAAGGCAATGCAGCCGGGGGCCTCTAGCAACAGGAACCTTACTAGACAGGCTAGCAAAGCAGCCGCAGAGGCCCTCAGCAGACAGAGCCAGGCTGGTGGGAAGAAAGGAACAAAGCCCCAAGACCAAGTTGCCCCAAGGCACCAAAAAGCACCAGAGAAACAACCTGAACAAGCCCGGCAACAACTGGTGGCTAGTTCTCCAATTCCTGCAGTGAAATCACCAGAGGCCCCAGCTCCTACTAATCAGGACTCACCATGGTCACGAAGTGAGGACGAGGGCCAGGAATTTTCATCAGATGACTACTCTGAGTCCGTTAACTCCCCTAGACCATCCATGGGAGGTAATGCTGATTTGTTTCAGTGCTCATTAGCTCCACAACATCCTCTGCTCCGCCGGGCCACTAAGTGTAGGTGTCCCTCTCCCCTGAAATGCAGGAAGTCATAGCCAAAGCTATATCCCAGGGCATTGCAGAGGGCCTCAAACAATGTGCCAAGGGATCTCGCAGGTCCAGGTCTTCTTCCTCTAGAGCTGTTCCTTCAGAGTCTCCCCAGGGATCCGCCTCTTCCCATTCCTCACTAGACAACGAGGATTCGGCTGTAGATGAGGAGGTCCTTCGAGAGCAGGATTTTTCCAGGGATGAGGGAGCCATCACGGATAAGCCAGCCTTTACTGGGTTGTTTAAACATGCTTCGTTCAAAACATTCTTGAGCAAAGCTAAAACAGCCACTTGTATGGGAGAAACTGCCACTGATCCTTCTGCAGTAGATCCATCAGACTCTAGCGAAGATCTTTTTGAGAAACCAGTTGTTCCCCAATTACTAAATTATTTTTTAACATAGTGCAGCAACAGTGGGTTCAACCGGGCACTCTAGCCACACCTGGTAGCAGTGATAAAAAGCTTTATATGGTGGATGCCTCCCTGGAGGATTTATTAAAATTACCTCAGGTGGATCCTCCAGTATAAGCCCTTACATCCTCCTCAGTCTTGCCTCCTGACCTATTAGAGGGCTTGAAGGCAGAGGACAAGAGATCAGAAAGGGCATGTCACAAGACCCATCAGGCGGCTGCCTGGGCCATTAAGACGGCCACCTTGGCGTCTTTCATGTCCAGGGCACCTCTCCTCTGGTTCAGACAGTAATCTGCCAAGCTTCCAACAGGTGACACAAAACTGAGGCAGGAGTTCAATAAGGTCTTAGCGGCAGCAGGATACACTGCGAATGCCACCCTCAACTCCGCTAAGTTCGCCTCCAGGGCCCTTGCCTCAAATGTCACCACCAGGCGGCTTTTGTGGCTTCACTACTGGAACGCTGACATGAGGTCCAACTGGAAGTTGACCTCTGCCCCCTTTAAAGGAAGGAAGCTTTTCAGGGAGATCTTGGACCCTGTCCTAGTCGAAAATAAGGACAAAAAGAAAGTTATGCCATCCGTCACCAAGAAAACAGAGTGCAAAAGCTCTGGTTATTTTAGAAAGCAGTCCTTTTATTCCTGAGAACCATCCACTAGCACCGGTCAGTACCACTGCCCATACAGTCAGGGACCAGACCGGTCACAAGACCATCAACCCATTTGAGACAGGGCCAGACAGTAATCCATCTCTAAGTGGCCCTTTTGTGGCGGATCAAGCTCTAGGCCTTTCCGTCACTATAAGTGACAGTCAGTTGATCATTGGAGGGTGCCTGTGCTTATTTCAGGACCGATGGGAGCAGACCACATCAGACCAGTGGGTACTTCAAACAATCTGCCTGTCTGACTCTAGAATTAATTTTCCTCTCTCCCCGCCACTTCATTTGCTGCCCCACTCCTTTCTCTCCAGCCAAATGGCCCCTATTGGAGCAAGAGATCCAGCACCTTTGTAAGATCAGGGCAATAGAACCAGTACCAGCAGGTCAAGAGGGGTCAAGTTTTTACTCGATCCTGTTCATTGTCCCAAAGAACTCCGGAGAGTGGAGGCAGATATTAGACCCCAAAAGACTAAATTACCATCTAGCATACAAACGCTTCAAAATGCAGTTGCTCCAGTCGATCTTGAGCTGCATCAGGCCAGGGGATCTACTAACATTAATAGATCTCCTAGAAGCATACCTTCACATTCCTGTCTTCAAGGCCCACTGCAGGTTCCTGAGAGTCTACTATGCAGGAACACATTATCAATACCGAGCCTCTCATTGGCTCCCAGGACATTTACAAAAATTCTGGCAGCCATGATAGCGTCTCTGAGGTCACGTCCACATCATCATACAATCACTGTCCTGCCAGCAAGCGGTCCAAGACCTCCAGGTGACCATGAGAGCCCTGCAAGGCCACGGGTTATCTGTCAACATGGACAAAAGCCATCTCACTCCCACCACCAGGTTGCTGCATCTTGGTGCATAATAGACACTGCAAGTTGCCAAGTCTTTCTGTCGCAGGAGCAGATCTCCAGCCTCAGACAACTGATTCTTCAGATGATAACCTCGCGGACCGCGCCCATCATCCAGCTGTCAAAGCTGATGGGCAAGATGATCTCTTGCCAATCAATAGTGCCGTGGGCGAGACTACATTCACGACAATTGCAATGGTGCCTTCTACCCCACCAAAGGGCCAAGAAGAGCAACTCCCCTTCTCTGATCTCAGTTTCCCTCAAGGTCCAGCAGTCCCTGAGGTGGTGGGATTCTCCTGCTCTGACCAATCGATCACTCAGAGTGGTGCCTGCATCCAGACTCTTCGTCAAGATCACACAGAGGTTTGGCTGCGCTTCAGTTGACCTGTTTGCCACCCTGGAGAACACTCGCCTCCCTCGCTTCTTCTCCAGGTACAAATCTCCAAGAGCAGAGGGAGTCAACACCCTTCTTTGCCGCTGGCCATCCGGCCTGCTCTACGTGTTTTCACCATTGCCTCTCCTTCCCAGTGCCATCTGCAAGATTCTCATAGAACAGGGGGAGATAATTCTCGTAGCACCATTCTGGCCCAGAAGGGCCTGGTTTGCCGACCTCGTGAGTCTCTCCATCAACAAGCTGTGGCGAATTCCTCCAGGAGAGGTCTCTCTCAGCCAGGGGGCTCTATTACATTCGGGACCCCAATGGTTGCAGTTGGTAGTCTGGCACTTGAGAGGGACTGCCTAGAGACGGACAGGCTCTCCTCCAAGGTCATCCAAACCGTCCAGGCTGCACGTCAACCATCGACTACCAGAATTTATGAGGCCACTTGGGCGGCATTCGCAAAATGGTGAGTACCTGGCAGATAAATTCCACTTGCACCTCTATACTGCAAATTTTGGACTTTTTGCAAGATGGATTGGACCAGGGGTTGGCAGCAAACACGCTCCATCGCCAAGTGGCGGTGCTGTCTACTGTCCTCGCTCCCAGTAACCATCTATCCCTAGCACGTCATTCCAAGGTTTGCAACTTCCTGAAGGGAGCTTCTACCTTGCCCCCCTCCCCCCCGGTCGTTCATCAATATCCGACCTGGGAGTTGAATGTGGTACTCTGGGCTCTAGTCGAGTGTCTGTTTGAGTCCATTCAAACCTGTGACCTGAAGCACCTAACTTTCAAGACAGTATTCCTGACCATGATCACCTCGGTACGTAGGATTTCGGAGATGGTGACTTTGTCAGTCAGAGAAGACTTGTGTGTCATACATCCAGACAGGATCATTCTCCGCTTAGCTCCTTCGTTTCTCCCGAAGGTCATCTCATAGTTTCATCAGATCCAGGAAGTCATTCTTCCAGACTTTTGTCCTTACCCAAGACATCCTACAGAACGCAGATGGCACAAACTGGATGTGTGTCGAACCATTCGCAGATACATCAAGCGCACTGTGGCGTTCAGGCGATTGGAATTGCTTTTCGTTTCCTTTCAACTTGCTACCATGGGGCTCAAAGTCACCTTCGCCACATCGGCCGATGGTTGCATGCTTGCATTGCCCTTGACTATCAGCTCCAGTCTAAACAAGTACCATACCGCATCACGGCCTACTTTACAAGAAGTGCCGCATCCACAGCAGCCTGGGCAACCAAGCGCCCATAGAAGAGATCTGCAGAGGGCTACGTGCGCCTCACCATCCCAATTTGTTAGATCCTACAAATTGGACAAGTTTCCATCAGCGGAAGCAGCATTTGGGAAACGGGTCCTTCAGGGTATCCATGCCTCTGGAGAGATCACCAAATCACGTTCTTCCCGCCCTAGTGACATTTAGCTTGGGTATATCCCATGCTTGGACTCTTCAAGCAGCATACAGGAAAATGACCATTGGCTTACCTGAAGGGTTCTTTTCTGTACGCTGCGAGGAGAGTCCAACCCCGCCCTAGGGTCTCTCTCCCAGCTTCCATTTGTATCTGATTTGAACTTACTTGATGTGGATTTGTGATTTTTGTTTCCGAATTTGACATGCAATCTATTTGACTTGAACTAATGATAGACTCAATGGAACCACCTTCGAACAGTGTTACAGATCCACGCCTTCATCGAAAAAATCTGAGGAGCTGGAAGAGGAGGCGGGGCTAAAGATTTTTCAATTCAGTCCAGGGCAGTCAAGCAGAATTTAACCCAGGCTTGGAGACTCCTTGCAGCATACAGAAAAGGACCCTTCAGGTAAGCCAATGGTCATCCCTTCCCTTCCATCCAAATCCATTCTATTTTATTCTATTCTATTCTAGCTGTGGCAAAGATTAGCGCTCCAGATGTTGAACTATTAACTCCTAATATTGTTCAAAGTTGACTCTCTTCACTGAGGTTGCTTGGAACAAATACTTGGAAGTCATATCATATCAGCCTTCATTTAAATAGAGACATATGGGTGCCAGATAGTTTTACATAAATTAAAAGCTGGCTCATGTTTTGTTTGCAATCATTTGTAAATAATGAGGTTATTGCCTTGTGCGAACACCATAAATCAGTCAGCCATAAAGTAGGAGAGGCATTCATATCTATACGGAGTTGTTTGATGTTATAAATGTTAAATTGCCGTTTTCAATCTTTTGTCTTTCTAAGTCCAGTTAACTGTGGGGTGTTTTTCAAAATCCCATTTTATGAATCCTCCAATTAAGGATTGAAGATACAAAGTGGCAGGAAAATCAAACTTCTCCATTACAGAATTGTCTATACCCTGTTTTCCCAAAAATAAGACCTCCCTGGATAATAAGCCAAATTGGGCTTTTGAGCGCATCCGCTAAAATAAGCCCTCCTCCAAAAATAAGCCATAATAAATATAATAAAATAAATATAATAAATATTGCAACACAGCAGCAACCATGAGGTGACCATTCTTGCACGTCAAAAAAAAAAAAAAAACCTCCAGGAAAATAAAGCCAAGTGCTTATTTCGGTGGTCAAAAGAAAATAAGATTCTGTCTTATTTTTGGGGAAGCACAGTAGCTATGAACCATATCCACTGCTATCTGCTTTGCTTGTGGAAAAGAAGTTGGTAATATAATGAATTATTGCCAATTCTTCGTACACTGGCTTATGATATGCTAAATAATAGTAGAGAAATTGGGATGCTCCTAATATTATTTTAAGTATTAGTGTGTGAAGCAATTATTTCAAGTTTGAAAAGAGTTGTTACTACTTTACTGCAAACTTTGAAGTTTGAAACTGGAGTTCTGAATTCAGAATAAGTCTGTTCCGAATTTGGAAGGGTTCTGGAATGGGACATTTCAACCTCAATATGTTTCAGATTCAAAATATTGAGACACTCTGAATTGTGAAATGCTTGAACTGTCTGTAAACAAATTTGTCTGAGTTGGAGGCTGACTAGATGAAGCAGGCTGTGTAAATAGTGTGAATCAGTGTAGTCATGTGCAATCTTTAGTATTCTCTGAGCTTGGTTGTTTGCTTGCACACATTTTATTACCCAGCCAGGTATCATCATCAGTGACGTTAACCTGGTTGGGTAATGAAATGTCTGCAAGCAAAGAGTCAAGATTACAGAGCACTAAGGATTCCACAGTTAAATCCTGAGCCAAAAATATTCTTTATTGGAAGAGTATAGTTCTGCCTTTTCTTTTACACACAGTTGAATTAAATTGAATTAAAGTTTCTGAAGTGTTTCTCATTAAAGAAAGAGAACCAATACCTAGTTTTTTGTTGAGTTTGGCAAACCGGTTAGACTTGTTCTGGAAAATCTATGTTTTCCAGAACATGTTTGGTTTTCGTTCAACTTTCTTCCAGGTGGGGCAGGGAACTCTCCCCAAAAGTCCAGGAGAGGAGCAATGGAAACCAAACAGAGACAGCGCCTTCGATCACGTCACTCAGGCAAAAACTGTCTTACTTTACAGCAGGTGGCGGCAGCGGCGGATGTGTGTGTGTGTTGCACATAAGGCAGCAACCCAAGGTCAAAACGCCGGTCGAGTGCCAGAGGGTCAGGAAGGGTGCTGAAGTGAGCGGGTGTCCTGCCTGCAGTTCCCATGCTGGCTGCCCCTTCCTGGTCAGAGCTGGAATGCCTCCGCGTTTAAGCGCAAGTAGATGCTGGCCTTCCTCCGACCAGCCTGGGCAGCTACTGGAGAGACATGGGCCCATTTCAGCACCTGGCAGCCAGATGCCCTCGCTTCTCCAAGCATTTCTTGCTAACCTGATTTCCAGCTTCATCGCATTTCCCTGTGGCATTTCTCGCCATCATGTGCAGGAAAACAAAAGTTTGTGGGACTTTAAAAAGTTCAATCCATTCCAACTTTGCATTTTTTTTTTTCACGAGAAGCTGGAATTGATTGAACCTTTTTTTAAGGGAATCTGGGGGTGGTGGGTGGGGCAATCTCCGTGGCATGGTACTGTGCTGCAATGGAGAAACAGGAAATGGAACAGCCAGCATGAGGGAAGGAAGAGCAGGAAGAAGAAAGGGAAAGCGGTCTCCTCTTTCCCTCACGTCAGCTGCTCCATTCCCCGTTTTTCCATTTCAGTACAGCATCCAGGATCTACATTGATAGCGGGAGGGGGTAATTTAACAACTGGTTCACCCAGGGTCAGATTGACCAGAGCAGGAGGCTTGTCCCACATGTGTGGCAGAGCTGGAGCACAGGGATGGGCCACGACGGCCAACCTGACTCTGGGAAAACCAGTTATTAAATTATTTGAATCCCACCACTAGTCTGTAGTGGCAACAAAAGCTCCAGGGTTTTGGTATCATCTTCCCTGTCTGTCTAAGTCCTTCCCCGTTAATTAATATAAAAGAGATTATGTAGTACTGTTAACCTATATGCCCAGTCTTTTTCTTGCTGGAGTTGGAAGTTGTCTTATTTATTTATTTATTTATTTATTTATTCATTCATTCATTCATTCATTCATTCATTCATTCATTCATTCATTCATTCATTCATTATATTTTTTATTCCACCTTTATTACTTTAGAAGTAGTTCAAGTGGTGAACATACATACAGTAATACTCCTTCCTCCTAATTCTTCCTTACTCCTTACTCCTAATATTTTCACCACCATAACAACCTTGCGAGGTCAGCTGGTCTGAAAGAGAATGATTGGCCCAAAATCACCTAGATGGTTTTCATGCCTAAGGTAGATTAGAACTAAGTCTCCTGGTTTCTTACCTTAACTACTAAACCTGACTTCCTATTATGGATGAAATTCATCTTGTATTTGGAACAGCCTTTTAAGTTTTATTCCTTTCTTATTTGGGAATCTTGCTCCATGTCTCCCAAGTAAGACCTAAAGATTTAGCCTGAACTTAACATGTAGTACTGTACATTTCAAAAGCTTGCTTCCTCTTCTGTCTATAGCACAGAACTAAACTTCTGTGTATTTTTCTTCATTTGTATACATATTCTAGAACTGCCTGTAGGAAGTGTATTGTAATTATTTATACTGTTCTTCCAAAAATAATTTAAAAAAATTTTTTTTATAAGACCTCCCAGGATAATAAGCCCAATTGGGCTTTTGAGTGCATACTCTAAAATAAACCCTCCTCCAAAAATAAGCCGTCTCTGAAAATACTGCAACACAGCAGCAGCCATGAAGTGACCACACTTGCCTCCTCCTGCAACTCAAAAATAATAAGACCTCCCCAAAAATAAGGCCAAGTTTCAGGGGTCAAAAGAAAATAAGACCTTGTCTTATTTTTGGGGAAACACGGTAATTATTACAATAAAATGGCATTATAATATCTTACTCAAGAAATGTTGATTGAATTGCTAATCTGAGTGTTTTGGAGGCAAAACACTATTATAGAAATCTCTCACTCATGACTATTTCACTAACATTCTTAATATTTTATTGGGAAAGATATACGTTTATGAACAGATGGATTTGTTCATTGGGCAACAGAGATGAGCCAGTTTATTCAGAAAACAGTTGTACAAAACTTTTCATTGCGAAACTTCATCTAGGAGTCAGCAATTCCTAATTGCTTGGAATGCTCTTCAAACATAACATCTCATTATAATGATATATAATTATCTCATTAAGAAATGAGATAAAAAGAATGACACTTAAAAAAAGAAATCGGTTAAAATTTATGGCAAAAGCTTAGCATGACTAAAACTACAATATAAATATAAAATAAATTTAGAAACATATATAGAGAACAGTAAAATTCAAGAAAAAAATTCAGGATAAGTACCAGGAAAACTATATTTTAAATATTAATGAATTGATAGTAGGAATTTTCATTTTCGCCAAAAAATCAGAAATAATCCTCCTCAATATATTCCTGCAGAATGTTTTTCAGTCTTTGTAACTGGATTGTAGGGCTATCTATTAATAATTGCTTCTTTGACTTCCTATAAGCTTACCCGAGGTGTAAGAAGAGCCGAGGTGGCGCAGTGGTTAAATGCAGCACTGCAGGCTACTTCAGCTGACTGCAGTTCTGCAGTTCGGCTGTTCAAATCTCACCGGCTCAGGGTTGACTCAGCCTTCCATCCTTCCGAGGTGGGTAAAATGAGGACCCGGATTGTTGTTGGGGGCGATATGCTGACTCTGTAAACCGCTTAGAGAGGGCTGAAAGCCCTATGAAGCGGTATATAAGTCTAACTGCTATTACCCTATTTTTCAGATTATAAAACGTACCTTTTTTCCTCAAAAAAAAGAGGCTGAAAATCTGGGTGTGTCTTGTACACTGAATACAGCCTTTTTTGCCTCCCGAAGCCCCACCCCCTTCACCAAAATGGCCATGCATACCCTTAGGGAGTCTTTCAGAGAGCTCCTAGGGGCTATGGAGGGCAGAAATGAGCAAAAAACACCCGTCCCCCAGCCCCAGCAGTACTCCATAAGCCTCCATAAGGCTGTGCATGCAATTGTTTTGATTAAAAAATGAGCTTGCTTTAGTGGCTCGTTTTTTGGGGGGACCACCCCCAGGAGGACTTTGCAAGCCCCCCCCCCAAGGCTATTCATGCCTCTTTTTTTGACAAAAGGGGCCCATTTTTGAAAAAAAATGGGTCGTTTTTGGGAGGTTTGCAGAGTGCAAAAATGTTTTTTTTCCCTTTTGGAAAAACTGATTGATGATTGATCTTTAACTGATTGATGAGATTAGATAGATCTAGTGCTGTGCCAGCAGAAACAAAGTCTTAGGTGCTGCAGATTGTCAGCTATTTCCTTCCCCAGCACATGGATAAATACACCTGGAAACATCAACCTACCTACCCCCCCCTCTCTCTCTACCTACCTACTGTATTTCTCTCTCTCTCTCTCTCTCTCTCTCTCTCTCTCTCTCTCTCCTCCCTCCCTCCCTCTCTCTACCTACCTACTCACTCACTCTCCCTACCTATCTACTATATATATATATATATATATATATATATATATATATATATATATATATATATATATATATATATATATATATATATATATATATATATATATATATATATATATATCACTGGGGGATTCTGGGAAGTGAAATCCATACAATTTAAAGTTGCCAAGTTAGAGAAACATTGCCATAGATATTCTAAGCTGTTTAGGGTTTTATACATCACCACCCACACTTTGAATTGTATCTGTTGGTTTACAATGGGAATCATATCATCACTGCATTTTGCACTTGTTATTATGATCTGCAGTGGCCATCATCCATTCCCTGCTGGTTGGGAATTCTGGAAACATATTCTAGGAGTTACCAGATTGGGAAAGATTGTCTGATGTCACTTGGCAGTTATTTACTGAATTTGAGCCAGAGATATTTTTCAATCATACCTGAATATGCCAGAGATTGAATCTGTGCATTCAAAGAATGTGATCTATCATTGAATTATAGTCAACACTATTTGAATGGCCATGTGATAAACAAACAGTATACTTTTCAGCTGTGATTATATTTTGTGTTCTTGTTATAGATCATGGATTATACCTTGCTTTTCTCTTCCTCTATTTCTTTACATGGACATTACATGTTTATTCTCTCTTCCCCTATTTCCTTATTTCTTTAAACAAATTATATGCACACAGACACAGACAGACAGACAGACAGACAGACAGACACACACACACACACCCCAATTGTATAGATTTTGGCATTTATAGTAAATAGAATTTACGATTTATGATTTTACGATTTTATTGTATTTCTATGCCACCCTATTCCCAGAGGGACTCAGGGTGGCTCACAAACCAAGTCGGGGGGGGGGGGGGACAGAGAAAGACAACGGACAACACAACACCACAATTTTTAAAAACAGTCAACAGCCATACCATTCGAGCGGGGACAGGAACTCATCAGAAATTCATCAGAAATGCACTGAGCAGAGTAAAACCAAATATAACCCCAAGAAAATAAATTTAAAATTCATTGGGTTACATCTATGAACTTACAAGATATATGCTTCAGTAGACAGAAAATCCTACTCTTGTAGGATTTGTTATATTTGTTATATGTAGACTTGTTATATTTATTTACCATTGGATATGGATTGTCCTTTGAATAGAATCAGTTCTGGCCTAGAAGATGTTTGTGGTTCACCAAATACATATGTTGGTTTGACTTCATTTTAGAAGATGTAAATAGTGTAAAATCTGGATTTTTGAAGAAAGCAATAAATGTTCAGTGAATTGGGGCAATTGTTTATTGAATCCAAATCCTAATAATGTAAATAGAATTGTATCATTAAATAAGGTGGATTTGCATCCATGTTCATTGCTAGTGAGCTGTTTTGCTGAAGTATGTCACAACTTCTGTCTACATCTTGCTGTTGCCTGCAATGCTTATTGTACTCTTGGGCAGTACTGTATTGTTCTAGTGAAAAAAGAGACTATCAAGAATAATATGTTGGAACTAGACTTTAGGTTGCATGAATTATTTATTTTCCTTTCTGTTCATTAATTAGAGGATATTTCCTCGAGTTTCCTTGAAGCACATTGAATAAGAAAGAATTCTGATTTAACCCACGGGTGATTAGTAAAGATATATCTAGATTCTAGCCACAGATGGGTTTTCTGGGCATTTCTGTCCTTATTCGTTTTAATAATGTGGTTGTGTTGTGTGATGTAATGCCCCAGTCTGTTATCTTAAATGACAGTTTCACAATCTTTGGATGTTAGCTTTTCAAACTATAATTATGGAAGCTGTAATTCAGATTTTGGAGAGCATTACATTTTGATATCTTGAAAGTATCTAAGGTAGTAAGGATTAACCTCCTTCAATATATATACATACACATATATACATAAAACTATTTTTTCTTTTAGGAAACCACATTATTTCTAACATGGGAAATGTTTCCTGCTATTCAAAGCATAGTAAATTGGGAGTAAATGTCTGGCTTTTTAAATTAAAAACTCATGAAATCTGACCAGCTAATGAATTATGTTAGTAAGTCAATTATAATATTGACTTAATAGCCTGAGGGTTAATATTCATGTATCTTACATTAATTTTCCAAAAAACATCTCCAATGTATTCCAGATTAGGTGAGCATTGTGTGGGTGTAAGTCAGGGATTTTCAAACCTTTTTAAACAGGGGGTCAATTCATGGTTCCTCAGCCTGTTGAGGCTGGGGGGGGGGGGGCATGGCTAGGTGGTCAAGTGACTGGTGGGCATGGCTAGGTGGTCATGTGACTAGGTGGGTGTGGCCAATTTAGCAGTCCATTAACAATGCACACAAATTAAACTTTAATTTGTTTTGCTCCTGGGGGGTGTTTTATTTACTTTTGTTTGTATGTTGCTCTTTTTGGTTGACATTTTTTATAGATCATTTTTTAAATTGTTTAAGAGTCTAGTGGTCCACTTCAGGAAACTCAGTTTTGCAGCAATTCTTCTCAGCCCTTACAATCAACAAGTCTCTCTCTCCTCACCTCTCTCTCCCCTCTCTCCCTCATTTGTCTCTCTGTCTTTTTCTCTCTATCTCCCTCTGACTTGTCTCTTTTTCCCTCCCTCTTTCTCTTTCTCTCTCTCCTGGAGGCAGGAGAGATAAAAAATGAGGCACACAGACTCCCTGGGAGGCTTCTGTGTGCCCTGTTTTGACCTGCAGAGTGCTACCTGAGGCGGGAGAGGCCAAAAATGAGCCCATTTCTTGGCCTCAGGGCATCTGCATGCCCCGTTTTTCACCTCCCTGCCTCCGTTAGCATTCTGCAGGCTAAAAATGTTGGCCTTGCCTTCCATTTCCAGCCTGCGAGGCTCACGAAGGTAAGGCCT
This sequence comes from Thamnophis elegans, assembly GCF_009769535.1. NCBI lineage: Eukaryota > Metazoa > Chordata > Lepidosauria > Squamata > Natricidae > Thamnophis > Thamnophis elegans. The sequence goes on along the minus strand of NC_045558.1, from coordinate 20,936,698 downwards.
GTGCTTGGCCAAAGGGTGGGGTCCTGTGGGTGGGCAGCGAAATGTGGGTAGGGCAGCCTTGTGGTCCTGCATGGGTTGGATTAATGGCTTCGGTGGGCCGTATGTGGCTGGTGGGCCATAGTTTGAAGACCCATGGTCTAAGTCATTCCCGTACTAGCTGTCAAAGTTATGGTAGAAGTATGTTTCTCAATCCTGACAACTTTTAAGATGTATAAACTAGTGTAGGGGTGTTAAATCGATTTCATTGAGGGCCGCATCAGGGTTGTGTTGTTGACCTTGGGATGGTGTGGGCATAGAGCTCGATGTCACTCATGTTGTGGTTGTGTGGTGGCCAAACGCTCTGACAATGAAAACGGGTTCCCAACCTCCATTTTCACCTATGTTGGCCTCCTGCAACCCTCTGCCAGCCAAAACAGAGCTCATGAGGCCCTCCCAAACTCTATTTTCACAGGCACCATGGGCCAATCCGCTGCTGTTTCCGGGGCAGACTCACAGGCCAGATCTAAGCATCCTGCAGGCCGGATCTAGCCCACAGGCCTTGAGTTTGACAAACCTGGTCTAGTGCATGGAGATAAACTCGTATTGATAACAGTCTTACCTGAATTATGGAAAGAGATGATCACAATTATTTTATTATTATCCCCAGGTTTCTGTCTCTATCAGGGGTCCTCAAAGTTTTCAAACAGGGGACCAATTCAATGTCCCTCAGACTGTTGGGGGGCCGGACTGGCTAGGTTGTCATATGACTGGATGGGGGTGGCTAGGTGGTCATGTGACTGGGTGGGTGTGGCTAGGCAGTCATGTGACTGGGTGGGTGTGGCTAGGTGGTCCTGTGACTTGGTGGGCATGGCCAATTTAGCAGTCCATTAAACAATACACACAAGCTTTAATTTGTTATGCTCCTGGGGGTGAAAAGGAGATTAGTGAAGGGATGCGGCTGCCTTGGGGTGAGTGTGCCTCTCTTCCCCCCATCTCTCTCTCTCTCTCTCTCTCTCTCTCCCTCCATCTAGAAACTGTGGAGGCCAAAACGGGCCCATTTTTGGCCTCTTCGGCCTCCAGAAGGTGGGGGGCAGTGGGTAGGTGGGGCGATGTGGGTGAGGCAGCCTTATGGTCCCTCGCGGGCTGGATTAATGGTTTTGGTGGGCCGTATCTGACCCCTGGGCCACAGTTTGAGGACCCCTGGTGTATATGGTACTCAGTCAAATGCTCATAGGTCATAGTAGTGTCCTCTGGTGTTGTTTTGAAGGATATCTCAGAAAAGATATACCTGTTCCTGTGAAAAGATATATCTCCTCGTCATTTCTTTTACTGTAGTTTTTTACTGTAATTTGAAAAAGGTATCATTTATGTGACTACCAAGTTAACTTTTCTTCCTTCTGAACTTGGAATAATTTTTACAATTGAAAATCTAGACTTGGCTGCCTTACTTCATTTTTCCAAGTCTGATGATATACTACATCAATATACTACAGGTAGTCCTCACCTTATCACCATTTTTTTCAGCTACCATCCGAAATTCACAACAGTGCTGAAAAAAATCTAGTTCTTGTTCTTAGGATGAGTCCTTACACATACAACTGTTCATGTGATCACAATTAGGGTGCTTGGCATCTGGCTCACATTTATGACCGATGGCAGTATCCTGCTGCCACAGGACCACAATTTATGATCTTTTTGTCGATTTCCAGAAAAATTATCCATTCAGAAGAAGGTGTGTGTGTTTAATTACCATCCTATCAGTCATAAAATTGGGTCCGACTCTACTTAACGGGCATAACAATCGTATGACGAAAATTCTAGTCCCGATTGTGATCAAAAATTGAGGTCTATCTTTATTTCAATTTTCTCTTCTAGTTTTAACAGACCAAACTTTCGTTCTCTTACTCTGAAATGCCTTGAAGATCGTCCATTTTTTCTGTTCATGCTTTATTCCTTTTTGGTTTTGTGGAAGAATCTCAAATAAAATTTCTCTAAGGAAAGGAATCCATCAACTTGGTATTTCGTGAAAACATGTAACCTTTCTAAAGCCAGTTCTCAGATCTTTCTTAACTGATTAAACTTGAAAGAATACAGTTCTGCCTTGAGGGACACATACATGGTTTAGGTTCATTCGTAATGAAGATTTAGGGAGTTGGATAAAATTCAGGAAAAAGATTTCCCAGAATACAAAAAAAGAAAATGGTATTTCTATAGAAAATGTTTGACAGCTGAGTAAACAAGTTTATGAAAACCCACCCAAACTCTCTTCCCCCTTTGCTGTTAACTAGTCCTGGTCTCCCAGTCATGTATTTTTTGGCTGAATATTAGTTTTCAAGTAAGATCTGAAATATTGTTCAAATTTTAATAGGCATGGCATGAAACTGGGCTTGGAAAATTCTTTTTCTTGTGTTCTCCTCCACATAAGATAAGATATCACATGTACAGTGGTTTTCAACTTTTTGAGAAAAAAGTTGGTAGAAGAGAACATTTGTATTTCAGGAGTAAATTATGGTGTCCTTGTTACTCTCTGAGCTTGGTGGTTTTCTTGCAGACGTTTCATTACCAAACTAGGTAACATTACCTGATGATGTTAACCTAATCTAGTAATGAAATGTCCACAAGAAAACCACCAAGCTCAGAGAGCAACAAGGACACAACAAAAACAGTTCTTTTCCTTATAATGTTTCAAATTTTGTTTTTTAAAAATTACTCCATGTCTGTTAAGATTTTTAAGCTAATGCCTGCCTTCTTGGTGTATTTATGAACCACTACAAACAGCTAGAAACTCTAGGTGGCTCTACCATTTAACTATAGTTAATGCTTTTTTCTGGTGGTATATAATAAAAATATAAAATTTAAGAGGAAATGAATGTTCTTCTGAACTTAATGAGGAAGGTTCTCTAAAGCAAGTTGTGAGACTGTTGGTTTATCCTTTGTCTAATCCTTTTGGAATTTTTCAAGAACCGAGGCCATCATTTCCTGTTGAGATGTTTATTTTCTATACTGTACTTACGTGATTAGAAGTGGGAAAAGATGTTTTTAAAAGAAGAGCAGATTCTTCTGTTTCAGTTATTAATATGTAATGCATGAATTGAAGTGGTCAATGTACCGATAGAAATGAAGATAGTTGGTCAAAGTCAGTCAGGAGTCAGAAGATTTTAAATAAGGTTCATCTATGTCATATTGTATAAAGAAATCTAGTTTTAGTCACTGAAATTCTGTATATTTGAAGCCCAAGCACTACACTGTCTTCATTGCCTCTCTTTCTCCAGGATAGGGGACAAAATGAGGAGATATCCTATATAAGCAGACTTGAACTATTAGAGAAAAGTCAATACTGCAGGCTACTTCTGCTGACTACCGTCTAATTGCAATTTGGCAGTTCGAATCTCACCAGGCTCAAGGTTGACTCAGCCTTCCATCCTTCCGTGGTGGGTAAAATGTGGACCCAGATTGTTGGGGGCAATACGCTGGATCTGTTATCTGCTTAGAGAGAGTTGTAAAGCATTGTAAAGCGGCATGTAAGTCTAAGTGCTATTGCACTTCAGGATATAAATTTGGAGGGAGCCAATAGCACATCTCTCTTTTAAAATAAACCCCGCTAGAATGTTCTCATCTTAGAAAGTTGAAAAAAAACCAGTTTTGTAGAGAAAAGACAATGTTTTAAAGGATAGTATAGCAGATTATTCTGGCTTGTTCACTGACAAGTTTATTCTAAATATGGCTCCCTGAATTTGTGTCTTAATGAAAACCTCTGGTTCAAAGTTAAAAGGTACTTTTAGTCTCATCCTTGCCAGCACATACATGCATAAACTAAGGCATGTTCTGTTTCATTTACACAAGACTATAAGTGTATGCATCATCCTTGACTAATACTTCAAGGATGGGTCAATTGATGGAAACTGCAGTTTATGGAAGTAGAAGTATTTTGAATACAGTTAACTTTTGATAGTATACCTGTGAATAGCAAGATATTTGTTTTGGCATGTCACAAGGCACATAAAGAATATATGTGAATTTTGTGGAAAAAAATGCTAGTGGAGTTTGCTTCCTGAATAAATATGATTTTCTGTTATTGTGTTTATTGTATTCCTAAACTACAAAATACATTTCAAAAAGGCAACTATATCATAAGATCTTAGAGGAAGATATTTTAAATGGAAGACGGCATTGAAAATGATGACAGTATCAAGGAAAATACTATGGATTTTTCAATTATGTGATTGAGCTAACTTCATATCAAGCTAAAATCTTATATTGACTGTGAACACGTAGAATAGTGTGACTGTATTTTGTTTAGGAATCACAAGAAACCAGCATCACAAGAAAAACATGGGTTTTGTTCAGACTTGCTTTCCCCAAATCTAAATGTAGATTTCCTTGACTTCCTTTTAGGCTGTCAACTTTCAACTGATTTTAGATATCTGGCATGAGTTTTCATATATTTTTTTCAGAGAAAAGAAAGGGGATTATTTTTGCAAAAATGCAACCACTGAAGTGCCTTTCCCATGAAGCATTAAATGTATTATAATCTTATACAAATAGACCTGAATGACAGACATTTCTAGCTTTTGAATCTGGAATTTGGGGTATGCAGCTGGTGAAGTAATTGCTCACCGGATTAATTTTTGGGACTCCTATACAAAAGATAATACCTTCAGGCAAAATATATAAATATTAATATTTATAAATGCTTATTGTAGCAGCAGGGCCAAGCCTGTAGAATGAAAGTTCACAGGTCTCAAATCATCTCATCTTTCTGCCTTAGTATAACTTCTCTATCACTAGCTGTCTATGCTATTTCACCTGGCATCCTTTCCCAAGCCTAATTTGTATGAGAGGTAACAAGGGTTCCACAGTATGTTCTGTTTTACTGCTGAATGTGTATGTATATATGGAAATAATGAAATAATGTTCATATCTCCATCTAGTGGTCATATAGCCTTGAGCATTCAACATTTATTTTCTCTATTTTGACAGGATAGATAATTCCTATAAGAGCTAAAGAAAATGAAACTTTATTTTTTTTAAAAGAACTTCATTTGTTAACATGGAGCCATCCCCTGGTTAAAGGAAAGAAAGGTGGAATTCCTCAATAAAACAAATGCTTTCCAATAACAGAATATCAAAGTTGGAAGGGATTTCAGAGGTCTTCTAGTCCAACCCCCTGCTTAAGCAGGAAACCTTATACCATTTCAGACAAATGGCTATCCAGGCTCTTCTTAAAAACCTCCAGTGTTCGAACATCCAAAACTTCTGGAGGCAAGTTGTCCCACTGATTAATTGTTTTAACTTTTAAGAAATTTCTCCATAGTTCTAGGTTGGTTTTTTTGGATTAGTTTCTGTTAGTTAAATAAATTAACATGGGGGGGGGGATCTAAGAAAGGAACAAGAGATAATAAGATCATGCTGGTCCTCTAGAAACTGCTCTTTTGTCACTCAGCTCAAAATATTACAGAATTCCAAGCTTATAAAGGAAAAATGATTATTGAATGATTCTAAGGCTATATTCATGAATCTAATAATAAATCTATAACAGTTTTGGATTTATAATTATGCACTATTTTTGTACATCGTCGTAAGAGGAAAAAGATATCTGCACACCAAGAAAAATAAAAGTCTAATGCAATATCATTATCTAATTCTACAGAAACAACCTAAATATTAATGCAAAATCTTCTTTCTCCTGAATTTCTCACAGCTTTGGAGGACAATGCAATGATGCTCATTTTTTCCTAGTTCAAATGTTTTTCCCAAGTTCTGTCTTTGTCTTTTAAAAATAACAAAAATTTTTATTTATCAAGAAGGGCATCTCCTGAAACGTAACATTAAAAATTATACCTGAAAGGTATCCATTCATTTTCATATTCAACTTCATGCATTTAGTTTTGGGAATGAAGTGGTTTTTAACTTACAATCTTTTGTTTAGCAACTGCTTCAAGTTACAACGGAACTGAAAAAAGTGACTTACAACTGGCCCTCACATTTATGACCATCGCACTATCGTCATTTATCAGCCCCCTTGCTTAGCAATGGAAATTTGGGTCCCAGTTCTGGGACCAGACTGCCGCTAGTGAGTAGCGCTATAGCATCACCTGAGCTAGTTGACTTTCCTTCTTCATTGCTGCTCAGTAGTTGGAAGCAATAAATGTTTCTCATTTAATTTCTTTCTCTTCTTATCTGAAATTAATTGAAATATTTCCATAAACAATAAATCAGTGTATCAAAAACTAAACATTTGATTTTTCACTTTGGCTTCATTGTCCAGATCTCCCCCTATAGGTTTTTAAAGCTATATCATTCTGTTTCCTTATTCAGTGGACTTAACAACAGTGTTTCCTAACTGTGACAAATTTGCAGTGTGTGGATTTTAATTGTCCTAGCCAACCTGGGCATTGTTGAGAATTCTCTGAGTTGAAGTTCACACACCTGGCAATTGCCAAGATTGGAAAATAGAGATTTTTGGGAAGCTGTCTAAGGCAATCTTCATACTGCCTTACAGTAGCATGTTCATATTACAGATAATTCTTGACTGGCAACAGTTCACTTAGTGACTGAAAAAAACGACTTATGATCATTTCTCACACTGATGACTGTTGCAGCATTCCCATAATCGCGTGATTTTCATTCGGATGTTTGATATCTCACTCACATTTATGATGTTTGCAGTGTCATAAATGTGAGTCATGTGATCACCTTTTGCAACTTTCTGTCAAGCAAAGCCAATGGGAAAACCAGGTTCACTTAACAACCATGTTACTAATTTAACAACTGCAGCAATTCACTTAACAAATGTGGCAAGAAAAGTTGTAAAATGAGGCAAAACTCAGTTAACAAATTTCTCACTTAGCAACATGAATTTTGTAGTCATAAGTTGAAGACTACCTGTACTTGTAAAGCAAAGGAAAAAGTAAAATATCTCTTAAGTCAAGCTCACCCTTAGAAAGTTTCTGGACATGGTTTCTTGGATGTGAATTGTTCTTGCTTTCTACTTGGATTCTTTTCAATTTTTCCAGTCTTACCAGCCTGAAATGTCTTGGGGTTCTTCAATCCAAAAACTAAGCAAACCTCAAACTTAGATATTGAGCCCAAGCCATTGTTTAATCTGTTGACCCTCTAAAAATTCAAAATCCTTTCCTTGTAATTGCAATTACTAATAAAATAAATGTTTATTTCTGTGGCAGCCTTTTTTTTTTTGAATGACTATTTGGTGCTGGCTTAGAATTATCACTTACCTTTCTTGAGATAATTACCATTTATACTTCTATTGCAGCTTACTTTAAACTTGGCTTAAAATGTCCTTTCATGCAACTTAAATGAAATACTGAATTAGAAGTTCGTTGTTTTGCAGTGAAATGTGATAGACTGCATCTGGGTTAGCAGACCTTCTAAGATACTCTGACAACTTGATTGTAGTGTAATTCAAGTATCCTGCATCTTTTCAGCAGTAAAATATGAATCCTGTGCACAAAGAAACCAATTCATCAGTTTAAATTCCTGAATTCACTATAGGTAGAAAAACTTAATCACAGGCTTCTGCTCCTCCTGATAAATTTGTCCACAATTGAACTTTTGCGATAAAATATAATAATTATGAAATTTAGGATATGAAGAAATTGGTATAAGTATTCATTTTACTGAAGGAGTCCATGTTTACCATTATATTTTAAAACATTTTTTTTTAAAAAAAATCTTGCTTCTCAAGTAGTTTTCTCTTCGTCTGTGAAGATTGTCTGTTTCATGGACTTTTAATTGTGTTAAAAGTCCATGAAACTCTTATGTGACTCTTGGTGAAGTTTGTATCTATAAAAAAAATCAGCAAACTTGTATAAACACATACCAGTTACTTTGCTTATCATCTTTCCAAGAAAGGCTTTAATTAGTGGTTAGATAAGAGTGATTTATTGCCTTGGACTACAGAGCTTATATCCGTATTCTAACTTGGAATCTGCATCTGTTTTTCAACTTGCTGTCTTCCAAACCCGTTGACTTTTATCTGTGTTAGCTGAAAATTAGGAGAACTAACATCCACACAGCTAGAAGGAATCATATTAGGCAAGGCTACTGATGTTGTGCAGCCATACTGGGAGATGATGGCAAGAATTAACTTTGGGATTTCTTTTTCTCTTTTTTGTATTTTGCAATCATTGATAGTTTCTGTATATTTCTAGTAATAAATTACACTCAAGTGAGGGAGATGGATTAGAACCTTTTTTGTTGTTCAATAGTAAAACTTTTTTAAAAAGGAAGAATAGGGCTACTCTACATGGAATACAGGTAGTTTTTGATTTACAACTATACTAAGCCTGGAATTTCTGTCCTGCTGCAGTTACGTTGAGTCATATCCAATTTTAGGACAATTTTTACATTAATCAAATCAAACAACCATTAAGCAAATCCAACTTCTGCAATGACCCCCATTTTGCCATACATCAGCAAAAAAGGCCAGAAGTTGCAATCATTTGACTGCACAACACTGCAACTGTCGTAAATGAGAGCTGGTCATAAATGAGTTTGAATTGAGCATCACCTCTGTAATTGCAGAAGTGAGGCAACAGTGTAAATATAATCACTTTTTCCATAGCTTTTCTAACTTTAAACCAATAGTTAAGCAAACGGTTGTAAGTCAAGAACTATCTGTACAACAATCTAAGTGAACAGTAGAGATATCCAGCAAAGTGTTACTTTTCTGTGTATTATTATCATCATCATCTAGACATTTCCTAGAGTTTTGCAGCCCAGATATAATAGTCCTTGAATAACAGAATAACAGAGTTGGAAGGGACCTTACAACATCTGTATGTCTTTAGGCTTAACTATAGACTTAGATACCACTTCAAAGTGCTTTAAGCCCCCTTGAAACAGTTTACAGATTCAGCAAATTGTCTCCAACAATCTGGATCTTCATTTTACCCATTTTGAAAGGATGGAATGCTTCCTAACATCATATCTTATTCCAAAATAAATATAGAGGAAATATAGGATGTGTGTGTATCTCTGTATTTGTATCTATCTATATGTGAAAGTGTATTAATGATTGGACAAGGCAGAATGGCAAACGGCTTTCCAAATATTGCCAAGAAAAATGCACCTTTACTTTCATACTATTACAAAGAGATGTACTCAACATAAAGCTGTTTTTACTCAAGTAGAGAAGGGTGTCCATAATATGACCCCCAGGTTTTTTAAACCTGTTCTTCATATAATCTGCAACTTTGATGTTCTGTCTACAATAAGTATGGGTGATGTATGTTTCAAATATACATCCTTTAAGACCCTGGAGCTAGTTTGTGATACAAATGCACTTTGGTGCCACATTTTGACATTTGTGTTCCTAAAAACTACTTTCCTCTATTCTACCTCCAGGCTGTTGCATTTCATAGTGATGTAGGAAGCTATACCTGGAGCTCCAAAATCCCCCCCCCCATTCTCTCCCCCCCCCCTGAATATATGGATGAAAAGGATTATGTGCATCCTGCAAACAGGATACTGCACGCTGAAAGAACTCGGTTTGTTAATGCTCATATATCAAAACATTTGCATCTGGAAAGTCAGACTGATATCCATAAATGCAAAATCTTTTCAGATGGTTACAGTGACACAGACCTGATGGATATGAAAACAGCAACTCCTTCGCCAAACAAAACAAAGGGAAAAGAACACACCCTTCCTGTATACCTACAGCTGAGTATCTGTTGCTTCATACAAATGAAGCAAACTTATTTCAGACACTCTTCTCTGGTTGAGGATAGGGATGGGGAAAACTTCGCCAGTTCTGGTGTGGATCTGGGGAAATGGACTATTATCTACAGCAAGATGTCAAACTCAAAGCCCCGGGACAATGGTGGGTTCCGGCCGGTACGGTCGTATTGATAGTAGCCTGGAACAGCCGCCATTTTACCGGTACAATGGCGCATTTGGCCCACCCACCCGCATTCGATACCTGTTTTTAATGCAACCGGCCAATTGCGCAAGCACACACAGTATGCGGCGCCTGTGCGACCTCTGACAAGTAGCTGGGTGTCACAGGGGCAGTGGCACCTGTGTGCATGTGATGTGCATGTGCACGAATAGGACGCCTGGCCCCGTGCGCAGCATACCGGTAGCGATGGAGAACAGAACCCAGCTCTGCCCAGGGGCCTAATCCGGCCTGGGGGAGGATGCTTAGATCTGGCCCATGGGACTGCCCTGGAAACAGCAAAGAACTGGCCCGCAATGCCTCTGCCAGTACAAACAGAGCTCAAGAGAGCTTCACGTGGCCTTTCCGAACTCCATTTTCACTGGCAGAGGATTGCAGGAAGCCGTTGCAGCTAAAAACGGAGCTCAGGAGCCAGTTTTTGCTGGCAGAGTGCTCAGGCCACCACCAGCACCCCCGTTGAACTGGCCACACCCACCCTGGCCCCCCAAAGTCAAACACAACCCTGATGCAGCCCTCAAATTGAGTTTGACACCCCTAATCTACAGGGATTTTGGGGGCAATCAATGTGTGAGTCTTTGAAAACTCTTGGTTACTGCTGGTTTATGGAGATACCTTCTTGGGGGCAACTTCAGAAAAAAATACTTATTAAACTCCTGGCTTAACTCTAGTTTTATCAGAAAGCAAAATTATTAAAATAGAGAGATCTCTTTCCTTACTTGTTTGCAACCCTGTAAAGGCTTTAATTATTGGACTTGTCTTTGTAGACCTGTTTTATCCTTGAATTCCCTAGGGGTGGTTAAATACCATTCCTGTGGTTTCTGTCGGGATGCTAGCTTTTACATAATAGAGGAGGATAGGAAGTGGGGGAGTTACTGTGAAGCAAGAGTCAGCAATCTTTGGGCCGGAAGCCAATCTGGCTGTCAATGCGGTCCAAGGATCTCTGCTTGTTTTTCCTGCCAGGAAGTAACCAGCTGCTAGAAGGAAATCTTAACTGCTGATTTCCTCTTGCTATTGATGGCTTGGAATCAATAATGATCTTGAAAACTAGTTGCTCACCTCCACTATTGATCTCAGGTGAGGCTGTTAGAAAAATCCTCACTGCCTCCCCTTTTTTCACAGCAAAGAGAGCAATGGAAGAGTGCAAGAGATGGATTTTGGCAGGGTGGATTTGATTTAAATCAAGCCGATTTAAATCACAATTTAAATCCTTAGTAAAAAGGTTTGATTTAAATCAACTCGATTTAAATCATAATTTTTAAAGAGCAACTGTCCTGCAGGGGCTCCTCCTCCGCTGTTGACTCACTGACAATCCCATTCATTTTAATGGGAAGGCTGGTGGTGTGGCAGTGACACACCACCAGGTGAGGGACATGGCGGGCAGCAGGTGAGTGGATGCCTGCTAACAGGAGCTGCCATGATGGATCTGAAATGACGGGTGCTCTTTAAATGTAAGAACCAGGGTGGGATATAGCCAGTTTGCATCACTTCGGTAGAACTGGTTGTTAACTTTGTGAGCAATTTGGTGAACTGGTTGTTGGAAGAAATCATTAGGGCAGAGAACCGGTTGTTAAATTACTTGAATCCCACCACTAATAAGAACTCATTCTTGCTGCTAGTCAGAATCTTTATTGTTATTATTTGCAAACAAAATGAAGGTTTCCTATTTAGCTTGCAGAGCTATTTGGCTTGAATTCATTGAATGAGTTGAAAATGTAAATATTTCGGAATATACAGCCTCATGCTATGTAACTAAGATCCATTTCATGCTGAATAAACTAAATTATTAATGTATCTTAGAAAGCTACCTTTAGATAGATTTTTATTCCAAAAGTATTTTATCAAAATAAATTTGATTAAATTTTTTTTAAAAAATCCTATTTAAATAAAAAAATCCAATTTAAATTTTAAAAATCATTTTTTTTAAAAAAAATCATCAGCTTTTATTCATCCTAGATTTTGGATTAGAAAAAGGATTAAAAGTGGATGCATAAATACTGCCTCTGATCTGGCTACTTGTGAAACTCACAGAGGTAAATGTGCTGCTGTAAAGAAAAGAATGTGTGGCTTAAGGGTTAAAGTGGAAACATTAGACTCAAATCCACCTGCAATTATGGAAGCTCATGATGTCCTTGGGCCAGTCACATTCTCTTGACCCACCCACTTGTGGGGTTATTTTGGGTATAAAAGTAGAGGAAAAGCTATTAGAGATGTCACCTTGAATTTTCGGAGAAGACATAGAATATAAATTTAAGAAATAAATACCCTCAATTTTTTTATTTTTGAATCTGAAGATTACTTGTAGACTTCTTTGTGTGCTTCATTTCAATATTTGTATCAAACTCACTATTAAATTGAGATTAAATACATCAAAGTCATAATAAACACAAGATGTAATCTTTAGATCCTCTAATACAGGGGTGTTAAATTTGCGACCTGTAGGCCTGATGCGTCACTCACTGGCCACGCCTACCCCCGGTTTAGCACAGTGGGAAAAAGTCGTGATGTGTCACATGACGACAATGTGACACCGTGAGTTTGACACCCCTGCTCTAGTACCACTTGAATGTATTCAAAATTGAATGTTGAAACAGCTGTATATGGATCCTACTTCAAAAATAAAACCTTTTTTTGTTTGCATGTTACAGAAACCCATCAATTTGTAAAACTAGTAAAAATTTGACTTTGGCTTTGTATCCATTTGGTGAATGAAGAGTTGATTGAGTGATTGACACTTCTGCATTGCATTATGCAAAACAGAGTTTTTGTTTTGACTTGCCCTAATTCTGTTTACAACTGGAAAGCTTTATGGCTGCTGTCAAGGTGATAAAGCCAACAGAGCCAACCAAATAGTAACATCCCTTGTATAAGGAATTAAAGTGCAGTGATAATACCAGAAGAATAATTCTGTAGGATCACTAATGCTGCATTTTGGTCCAGCATTTTGTTCTCCCCAAGAGAAAATCAGGTACCGTATTTTTTAGAGTATAAGACTGAAAATCTGGGTGGATCTTATACATTGAATACAACATTTTTTGCCTCCCGAAGCCCCGTCCTCTTCACAAAAAGTGCATATCCTTATGGAAGCTTTCAGAGTGCTCCTGGGGGCTGGGGAGGGCAGAAATGAGCAAAAATGGGCCGTTTTGTGCCTACCCCCAGCCCCCAGCAGCACTCTATAAGCCTCCATAAGGCTATGCATGCAATTTTTTTTTGATAAAACCGGGCCCGTTTTCTGCTCATTTTTGCCCCCTCTGGAGCACTCTGCAAGCCCACTCCCCAAGGTTATACATGCCTTTTTTTGAAGAAAAAAAAAGGGGGGTCTTTTTGCGAAAAACTGGCCGTGTTTGGGAGGTTTGCAGAGTGCTCCAGAGTGCAAATATTTCCTTTTTTTTTTTTCCTTTTGGAAAGCTCTTTAGTTATAATGATTGATGAGAATTACATTGATCAAATGCTGTGCCAGCAGAAACAAGTCTTAGGTGCTGCAGGTTGTCAGCGATTTCTTTCTCCAGCACATACACTTGGAAACATCTACCTACCTACTCTCTCTCTTTACCTACCTACCTACCTACCTACAATCTCTTCCTCCCTCCCTCCTTTCCTACTGTATTTCTCTATCTCTTTCCATCCATCTACCTACCTACCAACCTACCTACTGTATTTCTCTCTCTATCCCTCTATCTATCTATCTATCTATCTACCTATCTACGCTCTCTCTTTCTCTCCGTACCTATCTACTATATTTCTCTATCTATCTATCTATCTATCTATCTATCTATCTATCTATATATATATATATATATATATATATATATCTCCCTTTGTTCACCTACCTACCTACTCTCTCTCCCTACCTACCTACTGTATTTCTCTCTCTTTTTCTTCCTCTCTATCCCTCTATTGACCTACTTACTTTAAAAAAAAATTGCTTCTTCAAAACCTTGGTGCGTCTTATTCTCCTGTGCATCTTATACTCTGAAAAATACGGTACTTCAAGGGAAAGAGATGGAGATAGGCAACCTCTCCTACCTTTTTTTCCTCTGCAGTTATTATTTGGATGCAAGAGGTACCAACTTGGTAGTAACATTAAATCTTCAAAGTAATCCTTGGTAGATTCCCCCCTCCCCCCCATTTGCTAAAACTCCTTTTAAAAAACCATCTAATTTAGTAGCCATCATCATGTTTTATGGAAATGAATTCCAAAGGTTAACCAATCAAGGAGAGAAGCAACCTGGAATTACGGAGAAACTTCCTGACAACGAGAACAGTTAACCAGTGGAACAGATTTCCTCCAGAAGTTGTGGGTGCTTCATCACTGGAGGTTTTTGAGAAGCCACTAGACAGCCATTTATCTGAAAAGGTATAGGGTCTCCTGCTTGAGCAGAGGGGTTAGACTAGAAGACCTCCAAGGTCCCTTCCAGATCTATTCTGATTGATTAAGCAAATTAAGATACATTACAACACATGGGTCTTAATGCAGTAAGTAAGTTCTTGGGGGATTTGTGTGTGGCCACTGTGAAAGATTTTTTTTCTTATTCATATTCTTTGTATTTTTAATCAGTTAACAATCCATAAAATCCCAAGCCATCCCATTCTACATCTTCTTAGAGCCTTGTCAAAGGCTTTCCAAAAATCCAAGCCTACAATGTTTACAAGATGACTTCTAGTCCTTCCATCTACTGACATTTAAAAACGGTTGGATGGGAGTCCCAACTTTACAGAACTGCTAATTTTTCTTCAGCAAGACTCATTGTTCTGTGTACTTAACTATTTTCTATGATTTCTCATCTTTATCTGTTTGCTCCAAATAAACTGACAAGACTTTAATTTCTTTAGTCCTCCCCCTTTTTTAAAAAAATGTGTTGAACTGGATAGCTTCTAGTCCATTGGGACTGAGGCCTGTTTGAGGGATAAATTGTATATTTTTACTAAGAGCTCAAGAAATCTCTGAGAAAGTAGTATAAGGCTGCCTTTTTTTCTGCTCTTGTGTGAATATAGCTGATTAAAGTTTCTTTGAAAAAAATATGGTTAAGTAATCCATGGCTTATGAATTCAGTAATTTTAATTCACTAGCTCAAATGTATCCATAAAAGGAAGGATTTTCATCTATTTTCTGAGGAGGACTATTTGCAGTGAGAAATCCAGTTATGTAGAAAGTGCATTACTAAAACAGTGTTACCTGTCCAGTTTATTTGCTAGAAGTGTGGAATACCTTTGTTAAAATTGTATCTGCCTCAAAGAATTCTGCTTAGTTAACTGAACTGTGTTCAGTTACTTTTTTTAAACCAACATTAGCAGATAATCTGGGGTTAACTCCTATTTTTATAAAACTAGGTGGCTTCCATTAACCTTCCCAGGCAATAATTTAGTTGCATATACTGATTTGTATCACAAAGCTATAAGGTTTGTCCAATTGATACACACAAAGCTTTGTGTTAAAGAAATTTAGTAATATGGTAGAAAAGTTTTCTACCATAAAATAAAAACTACCGTATTTTTCAGACTATAAGATGCCCCGGAGTATAAGACGTATAAGAAGATTTTTTTTTTTTTTTTTTAAAAAATTGCCCTCCTAAACTCTCTGCATGCCCCGTTTTTTTCCACAAAAAAACAGGGCGTGCAGAGGGCTTGTGAGGCCTGTAGAGTGCTCCTGGGGGCTGGGGAGGGCAGAAACACCCACATTTCTTTTGAAAAATGGGTCAATTTTCACTCGTTTGTCTCCTCCCCAGCGCTCAGGAGCACTTTGCAGGCCTCCAAAACCCTCTGTACGTTCATTTTTGCAAACAAAAAAAAAAGGGATGCGCAGGATGGGGCTTCAATGCTCTATTCAATGTATAAGATGCACCCAGATTTTCACTCTCTTTTTTGGGGGGGAGGTGCATCTTATACTCCAAAAACATGGTACATTAGATCTATTTTTGTTTAGGATACAATTTTTGCATTAAATCATTCTATGAACCTTCTCTGATTTAAGGAAATACTTTTGTAAATGTTTTACACATAAGAGCGGGTGATATTTTTGCCTGTGGTTTGCCTTTACGAAGGGAAAAAGTCAGTAATATTTGCAGCTTATTTTGCCCTATTTATTAGAAAATAAATATTAAGCTTTAATTTTCAGGCACTTCAGACAGGCTCAAAAAAGCCTGAGTGCCAAATATGCTCCATAGGTGAGATGAGTATAGATGACAGATCCATCCTTAATTAAATGATGATCTGTTTCTCAGTGTATAAAACCAACATGCTTGCATTTTGTCTACAGTACATGATTAAATTTCTGCTTAATTCATTATAGCAGTTCTAAAAGTATAGGCTTTCAGTTTCCATTGAGAATTCTACTGTCTGGGGAATTCTGGGAGTTGAAGTCCACACAACGTCCAAGTTTTGGAGGTTTTATTTATTTACAGAATAACAATATTGGAAGTCACAGCCGGACAAATAGTTTTGAAAACTGTGTCTCTCCATGGGCTGTCAGACTCCTAAAAACCATATGGCACTACAAACAGGTTAATATGACAAATTTCACTAGTGGCAGTGTAGTGTGTAATATGTATATACCATGATATAAGATCACACACCAGAGTAATATACATGTTGCACAGAATATGACATACATATGGAAATGTATGACTAGTTTTTTCCCCCTAACTACTTATAAAAGTAAAGAATTATTCTTTATATTATTCATGTTGTCTTGTATTCTTGTATGGACGGCACCAGTAGAGGCTAAACCAATTTTGTTGTATACATGATGTACAATGACAATAAAGGCTTTGAACTTTGAACCTTGTAGGTCATTTAGTCCAACTCGCTACCCAAGCAGGAGACTCTATACCAAGGGTATCAAACCAGTGGTCTGTGGGCTGGATGCATCACGCACTGGCCATGCCCATCCCCTGTTTACTGAAGGAGAAAAAATTCACCATACATTATGTGATGACACGAGTTTGACACCCTTGCTCTACACCATTTCTGACAGATGGCAGTCCAGTCTTTTAATTAATGAAGGCTTTAATTGTTAGTTTTATCATTAAGGTAAGATTAGTATTTAAATGGGGTTCATGTAAACTAGCAATAGTGAAGCGAATCATAGGAAAATAAATAGCATACATGGAAGAACTACTGTATTTTCTTTGTGGTTTCTTAAGAGTTCTGTGATTTTTTTTAAAAAAAATACATCTGTAACTTGTTCTTAACGCCTACATATTAAGCAAAGGCTGAAAAGAATGTAAGCTTTTTGAGGGTTGCTTAGTGTTGCAAGCAGTTGGAATAAAAAAAATAATTTCGCTAGATTATTATTAGGCAACAGGGCAAACTATAAGATGATTGATTGGTAAAAAAAAAATCCCCTGAAATTTTTTTTGGCTCCTGGTGACCATGGACACATAATGTTTATTTTTAGAGTAAGTTGTACCAATTTCAATGGAATGTATTTCAATCACTTTTAGGAAGGAAATGGTCTTTCAAAGCTTCATTACATTGTTCCTCAGGAGCAGTAATCAGTCATGTGGCACAAGAAACACTATCAAAGCAACTTTTGTGATTGTGGTTTCCTGCCCCCACTTAGGTTCTTTTATCTGGATTTCAAAATTCTTACGCACATCTTCATAATTGCTGGAAATGTGGGTACTTTTTGGTAGTTGTCAGGTCTGCCGTTCCTGCCAAAAAAGCCTGAACACCACAATAGTCTCTTCGTTGACCAACCAAGCTTCTAACCTATTGTTTTGACTTGTAGAAAGTGGCATTCGTCAATTTGTATAAAATCGAAAGATAATAGAGAATGATGACCAACCAAAAAGAATTTCAAGAGAATGCCAAGGATTATGGAGAATCTTCAATAAATTATTAGGTCAGCGTGCAGTGCTGTGAATTTTTGGGTTTATTATTCATAAGCTGGCACAGGCTGGTGCTTCTCGTCCAAGGGTGTCAAGCTTGCGACAACACGTCATCACATAATGTATCGCAACTTTTTTTCCCCCTTTGCTAAAACGGGTGGGCATGGCCAGAGTGTGACGCATCCAGCCCGCAAATTTGCCCCCCTGTCCTAGTGTTGCTTCCTGTCATCATGGTTTCACAAACTTAGAAATATTAAAATGATGGCTTGGTTTTATAGTCATTCATGAATTCCTGGCTTGTCATTCTGAACCTTACCAGAAAATCATAAACCAAGAACAGATTCCAGCTTCTTTGACAAGTGCAGGTCAGAAAACCTAATTGTAATCTACAGGTAGTTCTTGGTTTATGACCATAATTGAGCCTGAAATTATGGTGGTAAGTTGTGGCCATTGTTATGAGGCTAACCACATGGCCATCATTGATTTTATGTCTTCTTTTTTTTGCATCAGTTGCTACACGAATGCCAGTCATTAAATGAATAGCATGATCACTAAGCAACCAATTTTCTTCAATGGGATTTTTTTGCTAGAAACCAGAAACAAATATGGAAAATCATGTTCAATTGAGTATGAGATGCTGAAAAAGGCTACCGATGTGAGCTGGTTGCCAAATGCTCAAAATATGATCACATGACTGCAGAGGGGAATGTGGCCATCAGAACCAGATCAGAAGTAACTCTGGGAGGTCTGTTTGTTGTAACTTTGGTCACTAAATGACCAGTCATTAAATGAAAACTACCTATAGTAGCAAATAAGCTAGTACTTTTGATTTTTTTTGGCTTGTTTTGCCACTCTGGCAGACAGAACTATGTAAGAGCAAAAGGTGAATATGTCCAACATACTGTTTATGAACATAAGCTAGAATTTATAGTAACACTGTCTTAGTGTATGACTGCATCTGGTTAACTTTGTTTATGTTTCCCCAATTATATTTTTAAATTCTCTTTGAAGCTTAAACTGAAGTAAATCATTGTAGTAATGTGAAATAGATTAATGATCAAGTTATGGCCAGATGGTTATGTTTAAAGATTTCCATGTGGCTGGCAGATAACTATTTTGCTCATGATATTAAACAAGAAAAGACAGTTGGCATCTGGTGCTTTGCTTGGAAAGCCTGCTGT
Source organism: Thamnophis elegans (assembly GCF_009769535.1). Classification (NCBI taxonomy): domain Eukaryota; kingdom Metazoa; phylum Chordata; class Lepidosauria; order Squamata; family Natricidae; genus Thamnophis; species Thamnophis elegans. The sequence goes on along the minus strand of NC_045558.1, from coordinate 20,917,793 downwards.
TGTGTTCGAAACAGGTGATCCTATCACCTTTTACTTTGCCATTTTTAATTAATACTGCTGACAGTGCAGTCAATCGCATCTGTAGTAAAGCTTTTCAAGCTGTTTGTTTGCTCTCTGAGCTAGCCTGCTTCAAGCAAGATGTTCCTTAACTTGTAGAGTAAGAGTAGGAATAGAGTATAACAGAATAGAACAGAACAGAACAGAATTTTTATTGGCCAAGTTTGATTGGACAGACAAGGAATTTGTCTTTGGCGCATACGTTCTCAGTGAACATAAAAGATATAAGTGATAAATCATGATTTCTTTTCTTTATTTGTATATTATTTGTATAAGGATTATTCTCTATACCAGTGGTAGTCAACTTGGTCCCTACCACCCACTAGTGGGCGTTCCAGCTTTCATGGTGGGTGGTATGGGTTTTGTCCGATACTGAAGCACATTCCTTTTTCAAATTTAATTGACTTCCCTACTTTATAAATCACCATTACTGTGGGCGGTTAGAAAATTTTACTACTAACAGAGATACAAAAGTGGGCGGTAGGTATAAAAAGGTTGACTATCTCTGCTCTATACTATTCATGTTGTCTTGCATTTTCTGTTATGGATTGCACCAGTAGAAGGTAAAGCAATTTTGTTATATACATCTATTATTATTATTATTATTGTTGTTGTTGTTGTACAATTGTATCACAGCGGCCAGTTGTTTCGCCGGATTTGGCATTGGTTACTAGTCGGGCCCCACCCAGGGGCCTAGGACGTCGTAACGTATTTTCGTAATATGCGTGCAGATCCAAGCAGTGCGGCTTTTTGCATTTGACTGATGGTGATTTTGTCAATTTTTAACTGTTTTAAATGTAATTCCAGTGCTTTTGGAATAGCACCCAGTGTGCCAATTACCACTGGAATTACCACTGCTGGTTTGTGCCATAGTCGTTGAATTTCGATTTTTAAGTCCTGGTATCTTGCGATTTTTTCATGTTCCTTCTCGGCGACCCTGCTATCACCTGGTATTGCGATGTCTATGATTGTGACCTTATTTTTCTCAACCAGTGTTGAGAAAACACATTATTATTATTATTATTATTATTATTATTATTATTATTATTGTTGTTGTTGTTGTTGTTGTACAATTGTATCACAGCGGCCAGTTGTTTCGCCGGATTTGGCATTGGTTACTAGTCGGGCCCCACCCAGGGGCCTAGGACGTCATAACGTATTTTCGTAATATGCGTGCAGATCCAAGCAGTGCGGCTTTTTGCATTTGACTGATGGTGATTTTGTCAATTTTTAACTGTTTTAAATGTAATTCCAGTGCTTTTGGAATAGCACCCAGTGTGCCAATTACTACTGGAATTACCACTGCTGGTTTGTGCCATAGTCGTTGAATTTCGATTTTTAAGTCCTGGTATCTTGCGATTTTTTCATGTTCCTTCTCGGCGACCCTGCTATCACCTGGTATGGTGATGTCTATGATTGTGACCTTATTTTTCTCAACCAGTGTGATGTCTGGTGTATTATGCGCCAGTATTTTGTCGGTTTGTATACGGAAATCCCACAAGATCTTGACCATCTGATTTTCGGTGACTTTTTCAGGCTGATGTTCCCACCAGTTTGTTGCTGTTTTAATATTATAATTTTTGCACAAATTCCAATGGATCATTTGTGCTACTGAATTGTGCCGCAATTTATAATCAGTCTGCACGATTTTTTTACAGCAGCTGAGTATGTGATCAACAGTTTCATCAGCTTCTTTGCAAAGTCTGCAATTGGCATCATCAGAGGATTTTTCGATTTTGGCCTTAATGGCATTTGTGCGGATAGCTTGTTCTTGCGCAGCCAGGATTAGTGACTCTGTTTCTTTCTTTAATGTACCTGTTTTTAACCATAACCAAGTTTGTTCACTGTCCACTTTATCTTTTATTTTTTCCAGAAATTGACCATGCAGTGCTTTGTTCTGCCAACTCTCCATTCTTGATTTTATCACATCTTTTCTGTATTCTTGTTTTGTCTGTTGGGCCTTCAGTAGATTTTTGTTCTTTACTTCGATTAATAGATGTTCTTGGGTGTCTTTTAAATAATCAGCCAGTGCATGTTTTTCTTCTTCAACTGTTTGCTTCACTTGTAATAATCCTCTGCCACCTGATTTTCGGGGCAGATATAGTCTATCAGTATCACCACGTGGATGTAAGCTGTAGTGCATTGTCATTAGTTTCCTGGTTTTTCGGTCCAAAAGGTCCAAATCAGCTTGTGTCCAGTTAACTATGCCAGCTGTGTATCTTATAACTGGTATTGCCCAGGTATTTATGGCCTTAATTGTATTTCCACCATTCAATTTAGATTTCAAAATTTTCCTAACTCTGTTGGTGTACTCTCGCCTGACAATAGTTTTTACTTCTCCATGCTTGATGTTATCCAACTGCAGAATGCCTAAGTATTTGTAGGCTTCATTTTCTTTGCATTTAATTAGTTGGCCATTGGGCATTTCAATTCCCTCAGATGCAGTGATTTTGCCCCTTTTTATGGATACAGTGGCGCATTTTTCCATGCCAAACTGCATTGAAATATCGGTGCTGAATACTCGGACTGTATTTGTCAATGATTGGATTTCTATTTCTGACTTTCCATAGAGTTTCAAATCATCCATATATAGTAAATGCGAAATTTTTTCAGCTTTTTTGGCTGTTTGGTAGCCTAATTTCATTTTTTTTAAGATTACTGATAGTGGGATCATTGCGATGATGAAGAGAAGAGGTGAAAGTGAATCACCCTGGAAAATTCCTCGCTTGATATTAACCATTCCGTAGCTCTCATTCCCTACTGCCAACTCAGTTCTCCATTGTTTCATTGCCTTTTCAGTAAAGGATGTAATATTTTTGCTAATGCCAGTTGTTTCTAAGCATTTTATGATCCAACTATGTGGCAGTGAGTCAAATGCCTTTTTGTAATCAATCCAGACCATATTCAAGTTCGTTTTTCTGTTCTTACAATTTTCTAATATCATTTTATCAATTAGAAGCTGATCTTTTGTGCCCCTGCTCCTTCTTTTGTTGCCTTTTTGCTCTACTGGCAAGATGTTGTTTGTTTCCAAATAATCCATCATGTTATCTGCAATAATGCCTGTGAGTAATTTGAAGGTTGTTGGTAAGCATGTTATTGGTCTATAGTTTTCAGGTGTTGTTCCTTTAGTTGGATCTTTCTGAATCAAGTATGTTTTTCCAGTTGTCAACCATTCATCAATTTGGCCCTTTTGTAAAATTTCATTCAGTTGCCTGGCCAATATTGCATGTAAGCTGGTCAGATATTTGAGCCAGAAACCATGTAATTGGTCCTTTCCAGGTGATGTCCAATTCTTTACCTTTTTAACTCGATTTTTGATCATCTCAGTTGTTATTTCTAATACTTGCATTTGTTTGTTGCCAATGCTTTTCTCAAAGTCATGTATCCACTTTGCTTCCTTGTTGTAGTCCTTTGCATTTTCCCACAATTCTTTCCAGAATTCAACTGTGGCCTGCTTTTCTGGTTTTTCACTTTTGGTGTCACCATTCACATTAAGACTTTGATAAAAACGCCGTTGGTCTGATCGAAATTGCTGATTTTGTTTATATTGGATGATTCGTGCCTCATATCTTTCAATTTTTCTAGCTGTTGCTGTTATCTGCTGTTTTACAATCTCTACAGCTTCATTGATGTTTCTTGTATCCAATCTATATCTTCTGATTAGCCGATCTATGATTTTGTTGTTTTTAAGCCGTTGCTCATGCATGTTCTTTAAGTTACTAGCATCTGCCCTTAATTTTTGATTTTTTGTTCTAGACGGATTTTCCACTTTGGCTTTGATGCTTTTTCTGTTGTGTGACTAGGTATTTTAATTTTAATGCCTAGTTCATTAGTGACTATTACAGCTGCGCTGTACATTAACTGGTTTGTTTCCAAGATGGATCCCGGTTCAATTGTTGAAAACACTGCATTAACCATTTTCATGATAGGGGCCAAAATTTTCTTAGGCACAGTTTTTAGTGATGGTAAACGTTGCCTTTCCTCATTAAGCAGAAAATGCTCCATGATCTTATCTTTCAATTCTTTTTGTTTTTGAGTTAGTTCATCAGTTGGTTCAGTGATAACTGGTTCTAGTGGTGGTGATGTTATTTCCTCCCTGAGAGCTTCTTCTGGGAGTTCTACTATAGTGTCTTTAGTTGTGTCTTGAATATCAGTTATTTCCGCTTGTGATATTGTTTTTTGGGTTTTGCAATTTGCCTGAATTTCCTCATGTTCAACTTCACTAAACACTTTATTCCGTATAATAAATCGCCTTTGATCTGCTAGTCGTTGTTCACTAACATTTGAATCTGGATATTGTTGTTTCCATAATTCATACATTCGCTTTAAATATCCTCTTTTTTCTGGCTCTGAGTTGTAGTAACAGGCCATTATGGCACGGTTTTCATCTGCACTATATTTTTGTCGTTTTGTTGGCTGGTCCACTTGTAGCCCACTTGTCGACGGATGTCCAGGGACCCCAACATCCGCCGCGGCCCTTGTTAACCCGCGCGACGACCGATGCGGTATGGAATTCTTATTCGTTTTTTCCACCATATTGTATGGGTTGGCGGGGGGTTTTTTTACGGGACCAGATGCCAACCTGATCCCAACCTTCCTCCTTTCTCATCCGGGCTTGGGACCGGCAACGGCGGAGTTTTATTATTATTATTATTATTATTATTATTATTATTATTATTATACAATTGTATCACAGCGGCCAGTTGTTTCGCCGGATTTGGCATTGGTTACTAGTCGGGCCCCACCCAGGGGCCTAGGACGTCGTAACGTATTTCCTGCGCAGCCAGGATTAGTGACTCTGTTTCTTTCTTTAATGTACCTGTTGTTAACCATAACCAAGTTTGTTCACTGTCCACTTTATCTTTTATTTTTTCCAGAAATTGGCCATGCAGTGCTTTGTTCTGCCAACTCTCCATTCTTGATTTTATCACATCTTTTCTGTATTCTTGTTTCGTCTGTTGGGCCTTCAGTAGATTTTTGTTCTTTTTTATTTTATATAAAAAATTGAAATTCAATGACTATGGCACAAACCAGCAGTGATAATTCCAGTGGTAATTGGCACACTGGGTGCTATTCCAAAAGCACTGGAATTACATTTAAAACAGTTAAAAATTGACAAAATCAACATCAGTCAAATGCATCAGTCAAATCTTTTATATTTTATATAAAAAATTATATATTATTATTATTATTATTATTATTATTATTATTATTATTATTATTATTATACTACAATTGTATCACAGCGGCCAGTTGTTTCGCCGGATTTGGCATTGGTTACTAGTCGGGCCCCACCCAGGGGCCTAGGACGTTGTAACGTATTTTTGTAATATGCGTGCAGATCCAAGCAGTGCGGCTTTTTGCATTTGACTGATGGTGATTTTGTCAATTTTTAACTGTTTTAAATGTTATTCCAGTGCTTTTGGAATAGCACCAGTGTGCCAATTACCACTGGAATTACCACTGCTGGTTTGTGCCATAGTCGTTGAATTTCGATTTTTAAGTCCTGGTATCTTGCGATTTTTTCATGTTCCTTCTCGGCGACCCTGCTATCACCTGGTATTGCGATGTCTATGATTGTGACCTTATTTTTCTCAACCAGTGTGATGTCTGGTGTATTATGCGCCAGTATTTTATCCGTTTGTATACAGAAATCCCACAAGATCTTGACCATCTGATTTTCGGTGACTTTTTCAGGCTGATGTTCCCACCAGTTTGTTGCTGTTTTAATATTATATTTTTTGCACAAATTCCAATGGATCATTTGTGCTACTGAATTGTGCCGCAATTTATAATCAGTCTGTGCAATTTTTTTACAGCAGCTGAGTATGTGATAAACAGTTTCATCATCTTCTTTGCAAAGTCTGCATTTGGCATCATCAGAGGATTTTTCGATTTTGGCCTTAATGGCATTTGTGCGGATAGCTTGTTCTTGCGCAGCCAGGATTAGTGACTCTGTTGTTGTTGTTGTTGTTGTTGTTATTATTTGCAACAACAGAATTGCATCACAGCGGCCAGTTGTTTCACTGGATTTGGCATTGATTACTAGTCGGGCCCCACCCAGGGGCCTAGGACGTTGTAACGTATTTTTGTAATATGCGTGCAGATCCAAACAGTGCGGCTTTTTGCATTTGACTGATGGTGATTTTGTCAATTTTTAACTGTTTTAAATGTAATTCCAGTGCTTTTGGAATAGCACCCAGTGTGCCAATTACCACTGGAATTACCACTGCTGATTTGTGCCTTAATCTTGTAATAACAAGCCATTATGGCACGATTTTCTTCTGCACTATATTTTTGTCATTTTATTGGCTGGTCCACTTGTAGCCCACTTGTCGACAGATGCCCAGGGACCTCAACATCCACCACGGCCTTTGTTAACGCGCGCGACGATCAATGCGGTATAGAATTTTTATTCATTTCTTTCACCATGTTATATGGGTTGGCGTTTTTTTTTTTATGGGGTCAGGTTGCCAACCTGATCCCAACCCTTCTCCTTTCTCATCTGGGCTTGGGACCGGCAACGGTGGAGTATTATTATTATTATTAATCAAAACATTCATCATGAATCATAAGATACAACACTTAGTGATAGTCATAGGATACTAAATAAGCAAGATAAATCATACCAGGAGACTAAATAAAACATAAATCGTAACAATACTAGCAACAAAGTTATAGTCATAAGTAGAAGAAATAGGTAATAGGAAGGATGATAATAATAGTAATACAATCTTAGTAAATAGTTTGATTGTAAAATACCTAACATTTTAATTTTAATAGTTTGATTGTAAAATACTTTACTTATATATCTTCTGCTGTGAAAGCATTTCATTACCCAGACAGAAACAAAATGTGTATTTCCTGGTGTTTATAGGATTTGGAAAGAAACATTTTCTAAGATAGGATTATAGATCAGAGAGATAGTAAAGTTGTAAGTGAAATTGGGAGATTAAGAGTGGAGGATAGATGTAATGATAGCAATATTTCCTTACGTGTGAAGGTTAAATATTGAATAGGTACAAAAGTGAATGTGACTTATTGTCAATTACTTTGGTTGGGTGAGCAGGCAATATTTCTTCCACAGGCTTATCATCTTTAAGTAGGGTATATGGATTTTTGTTCTATATTTTCTCATCATGATTTATGTTGCAACAGATGTTGGAGCACTTAGCCGGTCTTGGTTGATCTCAGAAAAGATAAATATGATTGGACCTATCATGTTTTCCTGAAAATAAGACAGGGCCTTATTTTCTTTTGACCCACAAAATATGGCTTGGGCCTTATTATTAGGGGAGGGCTTATAGTTTTGGTGTTGCAGGGTGGCTGTTCCCAAAGAGCCAGGGACAGCCTGAGGGGGGAAGTAGCCATGAGGTGACCACGTTCATGAGCAGCCGCCCGGCAAACCCTCTCTCCAGCTGGGCAGAGCACCATTCACTGACCTAGGGGGTATCCCTAAAGCGCCAAGCCACGTGGCACTCTGCCTGCCCCCCAGCTACTGCAGTTTAGCACATTCGGGATATCTCCTAGGTCAATGCATGGAGCTCTGCTGGGCTGGAGAGGGTGGTTGCGGCCGCTCTTGGAGTGCACTCTATGGTTATGGGCCCGGCACCCACAACCACAGAGTGCACTACTAGAGCAGCCTCTTCTGGAAGAATCGGAAGCCGAGATCTGGAGTTTGGAAGCCAGAGAAGTTATGCTTGGAGCGTGGCGGCAGCGTGCCTTGGCCCTGCAGGGAGAGCTGGGCCAGGGCATTGTGAGGCTGGGAGGCATGCGAGGTGGGGGTGAAACAGGCTCTCATGCAACCACCCTCTCCAGAGGTCCATGCACTGACCTAGGGGGTATCCCGAATGTGCCAGGCTGCAGGAGTTGGGAGGGACAGGCAGAGCACCACGTGGCTTGCCACCTTAGGGGTACCCTAAGTGAATGGCGCTCTGTCTGGCTGGAGAGAGTGTTTGCCAGGCGGCTGCTCGTGAGTGTGGTCACCTCATGGCTGCTTCACCCCTCAGGCTGTGCCCAGCTCATTGGGAGCCCGCTCATAAGGAAGCCAGCTTACAAGGGAGCAGCGACCTGGCACTCCCCCCTCTGGCCAGGCAGAACGCCACTTCCCAACCTAGCGGTATCCCAAAGGCGGCAAGCAATGTGAGCACCTTTGGGATACCGGTAGTTTGGTGAGCGGTGCTCTGCCTGGCTGGAGGGGGGGTTGTCCAGGGGCTTATTTTCAGGGAGGGCTTATATTTTTGCCCATGCAAAAAATGTGGCAAGGTTTCAGGACAGGTCGTATTTTCGGGGAAACACGGTAGGTGTTTGGGTGGGAGACTACCGATAAATGCCAAAATTGCAAAAAAGCCTGTAACTAAAAAAAAGGAAAAAAATCTGGAAGAAAGGCAGTTCTGTGTTATTATTCAGAAAAATGTACAGACCATGGCCAACTCAAGGGAAACTTTATCATGTATGCATTAGCTTTATTCCTCATTCTCCCACCCTTGCTTTCCAAATAAAAATGAATAATTTCTGTAATTCTATCAATAAGGCATACACAGGTCGCTCTAGCTGCAACTTTCTGTTAGGCTTTGTAGTAAACCCCCCCCCCCCCCTTTCCTATCCCACTTAAGACATGTAAAGATGTGACATTGTACATTTTAAAGGCTGGAGAGATTCACCCATATCTTTTTAAGTTGAACACCTCATTAGTTTTGAGACTTTGTTCCCGTAGGTGACCTAAATCCAGTAGTGCCAATATTCTAAATCAGTGATGGCGAACCTGGAGCATGCTCATCAGGGATGCAACCCAAAAGAGGAGCTGCCCAGGAAGCATGCGTGCGCCAGAAAATGAACTTCCGGTTTCCGGTATGCCCATGAGCCCTAGCCAGCTAGTCTTCCAGTTACTGGCACACCTGTGTGCGTGACAGTTAGCTGGCCGATGCGCATAATCACGCTGAAAAATGGAAGAGCAGCTCTTCCAGTTTCCGGCACTGCTGCACCTACAAAGGCCAGCTGATTGTCATGCGTGCATGCACTCCAGAAACCCAAAAGAGGAATGGGTGCTGCCACAGGTGCCAGGCGGCATGGCTCCGCATGCCACTTCAGGTATGCATGCCATAGGTTTGCCATCATGGTTCTAAGGTGACCTGTCCCATACTTCCCTTCCCCGCCCCCGCCATGTTTGAATTCAAGCACGGTGCATCCAACCTGCCTCTTTCATCAGGACCCAGATTGTTGGGGGCAATATGCTGACTCTGTAAACTGCTTAGACAGGGCTGTAAAGCACTGTAAAGTGGTATATAAGTCTAAGTGCTAGTGATACAGAATTTCATTCAGTATTTAAAATCATTGGCTTACTGTCATCCATAAATCTAGTTTCTTTTACTTCTGAGTATACTAAGACATACATAGCAGTGTTCCTCAGCAAAATATCTCCTTGGTGGCCTTGGGCCAGTCCCTCCCTCTCAGCCCAACCTCGTTGTTGTTGTTGTTGTTGTTGGGAAAATAGAAGTAAGAAGTGTTATATACTGTATGTTCACTGCCTTGAGTTACTTATAAAGTCATAAATGTGATACTTCCTTAGCACACTAGAGGTCATTGTATAATGAAAGGAACTCCTTCAGAGGAAGGCTAGAGTTTCTATACAGATTTCTTACTGAGTAAAGTCACTCAAAAGAAAGCTGTTGCTTTTCTTTTGTAGACTTTTAAAATTCATTTTTCATATTTTTCTTCAGTATCTCTCTTGGAAGAAGGCCTTGTAGGAGGTTCTTGGCTGATAATATAGCAGTGTTCCAATATCTAAATAGTATTCCAATATCTAATACAGCAATGTTCCAATATCTAAGGGCCTGCCAAAGAGAAGAGGGGGAGTCAAACTATTCTTCAAAGCACCTGGAGGACGAATAAGAAGCAATGGATGGAAATTAATCAATGACAGAACCAAATTAGGGCTAAGGAGAAATTTCTTGACAGAAAAATTAATCAGAAAAATCACTTGCCTCCAGAAGTTGTGAGTGCTCTGGAGGTTTTTAAGAAGAGATCGAACAACTATTTGTCTGAAATGGTACAGGGCCATGATGGTAAACCTATGGCACGCATGCCGTTACCACAGGTCAGATCTCCGTGGCGTTTATTTCGTGAGTTTCTCTTTCCCTGCAAACAATGAAACAGAAGCTCATGAAAGAAAAAAGATCTTACCTCTTGCCGGGCTGCCAGTGTTGGGATGCCCTGCCATCCACCAGCCAGCTGGTCTTCGGGTCTCTGCTGTGCATCTGCGCACATGTTTGTGAATGCACGTGTGCATGTTCGCCCACGTGCACATTTGTGCATTTTCATGCATGTTTGTGTGCACCTTTCAGTTTGGGCATGCACGGGCACAGTTTGGGCACTTGGTGTCTAAAAGGTTCGCCATCCCTGGTATAGTGTTTCCTGCTTGAGCAGGAGTTGAACTACAAGACCTCCAAAATCTCTCCCAACTTGGTTATCCTGTTACAAGTAAAAGAAACAAAACCAGAGTACAACTTCAAGTGAAGAATACCATATGTGAGACGCCCTGCCGTTGCTTCAACATATTTGACAAATGTTCAAATCATGATCTATGATATCAGAGTCTGTGCACATTGATCTTCTTGGGAGTCATGTTCTGTGTTTGAGCTCTACAATCTTAGTTCAGAATTCAGAAAGGGTTGGTTATATTCACATTGCTTTTATTAGCATGATCTCATGTACTCTCAACATCAAACTGCTAATCTTTCAGATCATCACCTTTAACCCTATCCGTTGAGGACTTCAACATAGTGCACTGTCCTTTGCATTCATAAAATTTCAGATGATGTTGCAAAATACTTAAAATACCTCTTTAAGAAGTTTACCTCTTAGAACAGGCCATGTTTTCTAACGTGCATTTTATCTACTCCTTACTATGATCACAAGTGGCTTCATGGTGTGGTGGGACATTAACAGAGTTCTTCATTAGGCAACCCTTAAGTCAGTGATGATGAACCTTTTTCTTATGGGGTGCCAAAATTGTGTATGTGTGTGCATGCAATCCCCTCTGCACATGCATGAATGACACACACATACACACACAGGCTCGGAGGCACATGTGCTCCGGAACAGACGACTGGCATGCCACCAAATATGGCTCCGTGTGCCACGTGTGGCATGCATGCCATAGGTTTGCTATCACAGCCTTAAGTTCAAACAGACAATAATTATTTCATTTGACTTGTCGGCCCCTTTAATAATCATATATTTTTTTATTTCCTCTAGGGAAAAGTAACTGAAAGTTTCTCCGGAGGGCTGGTGTCGGTCATTGTGCCCTAGCAGTGAGGAACAGCGGTTAAGGTGAGCTTCTTAACGAAAGTGTTTTTTAGAAGCAACATATCTCAAATGTTAAATGTAACAATTTTGTCCATAACCTTACTTCTTGAATACACTACAAGGAAGATTCATTGCATCATTAATTCAGTTCTTGAACCAAACTTATAGATGTAAAAATTGGCCTATAGGTCACATGATAACTATGTGGAGTAGTCCTTGAGTTAGAAACTGCTCAAAGTTAGGGTGGATATATTTAGAGACTGTTTATGACCCAGATTTGAAGTTCCAATAGTTGCACATGCCCTCCCACAGTCAAATGATCAAATGTTGGGTACTGGCAATATGGCATCATTTTTGGGGGGGATGCAACGTCCCACAATCACATGACCACGGTTTATGATGATTTTGTTGAAAATTGGCTCTAAATTCCAGGTTTTTTGGGGAAACCACACCCATGCTAAACCATTGGTTTGCTAATGACTGCAGCATTAAGTTAAGAAGTGCGGTGGTTCACTTAACAACTGCTGCAAAATCATTTTAGCACCTTTATGCCGTATGTACAGGATGGGCAAGCTCTATTACACTTCTAAGGCGAGTATTTACCTGTATTGATCACATAATGCAAGGTTTTGTCCTACTCCCTTCTCAATGGACTCGATATTTTCACTGCTGATTACTGAATCTACTAGTGAAGCTTCAACAATGAATACAGTAATATAGCAAGGACTATACAGAGTTTTATCCTATAGCAAACTGGCTATTAAAGAATGAGATCTGGCTTTCAGGCAAGGAATCTGAAACATAAAATAGGGCATCCTTTTAGTTTTCTTTATCTATATAGCATATATTACAATGAGGAGCAATGGAAGTATTTCCTACATATTTTCGGTAATGTTAGGATAGATACATATAGTAATACTTACAATGTCTCAGTCAAAGTTGGTAATCAACCGGATTGGACCAGTTCAACCGAACCGGTAGTGGAATTCGTGGGTGTGCCAGAATTCGCGGGTGGCTCTATTTCATACTATTTAGGGACTTTTTTTATCAAAACGCATGCATGGAAGGCCGAGTGCATGCGTGCACATACATTAGCAAACCAGTAGGAAAGGTAATGTTACTGTTGGCTGAGTTTGGCCTTATTTTGTGATACAGATTGCTCCCAAATATTTTCAAATTGAATTCAATGAACATTGATAAAACTGTAACTTTCATACAGGCAAAATTCTGAAGAATTTGTAAGAAAATGGAAATGAATGTAAACCTTGGAGAAACCTATAATTAGTTTAAGAGCAATCCACCTAAGAAGACTCAGTCCTGTATGCTTTCCCATGCCAAAGCTATCTTCTATGGACCTGTTTCCCATATAGACAAAAAAAGGATGTTACTCCTTAAAAATTAATAATTCTGTTCATAATGTCCATTAATATTATTGCTGTTCTTGTTTCTATTATAATACTGATAGCAGAAAGTATTGCAAGTTATCCAAAGCACTATAAAAAATAAAATGGTTCTCTTTCAGCCTAATTCTTCTTACATGGTTGCTGTGGGGAAATAGGAGGAGTAGGAGTATTATGTGTACAGATAGTCCTCGACTTACAACAATTAATTTAATGACCATTCAAAATTACAACGGCACTGGAAAAAGGGACTTATGACCATTTTTCACACTTACAACCGTTGCAGCACCCTCACAGTCACATGATCAAAATTCAGGTGCTTGGCAACTGACTCTTATTTATAACCGTTGCAATGTTCCGGGCTCACATGATCAGCCTTGCTTCTGACAAGCAAAGTCAATGGGGAAGCCAGATTCGCTTAACAACCATGTTATTAACAAATGCAATTATTTACTTAACAACTATAGCCAAAAAAGTTGTAAAATGGGGCAAACTCACTTAACAAATGTTTCACTTAGCAATATACATTTTGGGCTCAATTGTGGTCGTAATTCGAGGACTGCCTGTATTTGCCACTTTGAATTATTCATAAAATAATAAAAGTGGTAATTAAAGAAGTAAATAAATAAATGTTTGAAATGAAGTACCGTATTTTTCGGAGTATAAGACTCTCCGAAGTATAAGATGCACCTAGCTTTTTTTGGGGGGGGGGAGGACAAATCTGCCTCTGCCTCCCATCAATTTTCCTCTTTGCAGCAAACAGTAAACAGTAAGGACGATATACACTGTTTTTAGTGTTACATTTCAGACTAAACTTGTACAGCTGCTATTAAAATTGATGTGGCTTTCTGGAAGTATACATTATTTTCTGATATTTAAAAGAAGATACAATAGCACTGGGCCTCTTCAGATCAAACATTTATTTTAAAAGCTTCTTCATTTTGTTAAGTTGTCTAGAACAATAATAAAGCAGTCTTTAAAAAATAAGTAATAATTTGAACATTCTATAGGCATTTATAGTTATTGACTTACCTCCTTACAGCAAACAGCCTGAATAGCACAAGGAAAAAAAATCTGCCTCTGCTTCCCAGCAATTTGCTTCCTGCAGCAAACAGCAAGTTTCACTTTCCATTTCAGCCTGGGCCTCCTGATCATCAGCTGTTTCAGGCTGTAGGGATTGCCATAGCCTATTACCACCTGCGCAAGCCCCATTTTTCCCGTTTGCTGCAAGGAGGTAAATTGCTGAGAGGCCAAAGGATGGGGGTCGATGGGTGGGTGGGGTATATTCAATGTATAAACGCAACCAGGTTTTCACCCTCTTTTAGGGGGGGGAAGGTGCGTCTTATACTCCAAAAAATACAGTATATAAATAAATACCTACCGTGCATGTGTTGAAACACTCAAAAATTTCAATGGGATAGACTTTTTCCACACAACTGTATCAGAAATGGTATTTAGCAGGTTTTGACCGGCCCTGGAGAACTGGTAGCAGAAATTTTGAGTAGTTCAGAGAACTGGTAAATACCACTTCTGGCTGGCCCCTTCCCCATCTATTATCTGCCCCCCAAGTCCCACTGATCAGGAAGAAATGGGGTGGGAATGGAGATTTTACAGTATTCTTTGCCTGCCACACCCACTAAGCCATGCCCACCCAGCCATGTCATGCCCACCAAGCTACGCCCACAGAACCAGTAGTACAATTTTTTGAATCCCACTACTGAAGTGTATGTAAGGCTTTTAGAATATCCTAAAAAGTGTATGCGCAATCTTGTTTGTGGATGAGAATCATTCTGTTTTCCAAAAAGAATCATCTTCAGAACCTAGTAGGACCCACGGAGAAGGAATGTTCTTTGTTTCTTGGCTTCGGACCTTCTCTTGCTCCCTTCCCTTGCTTTCCTCGCTTCCCCAAATTTCTATGGAAAAAACTGCTGAAAATGATATCGCTTCTTAATTCTTGCCATGACTGACATAGTAGAAACTAAGCTAATCTTAAAAAATAAAAACAAGTTTTGTGTATTCTTGGCAACAATGGAAGAAGAGGTTAGCATTTGGATCTTTCTCTCTCTCTCTCTTCAAGTTTAGTATCCAGCTTTTTTGTTTCTTGGTGGTGTCCTATCCAAATAGTAAGCAGATCTGATGATTACCATTTCAAAGGTCAGCCAGGGGAAGTTGTCTGCTAAGTTTCTTAGATAATAAACCCAAACAAGCCAGAAAAATAGCACCCATCTCTTCCCCAAATCACACCAACCACACCCCTTTTGCATCATCACAACCTCTGTAAACAGATAAAGTACTCACAGCAAAATCTCTTCTGCCAGACATCCTTGAGGAAATGTTGATTATAGGTTGTGTGCCAAAGCTGAGTCTTGACATGGAAAGCTGGTTCTGGGCCTAAGTCCAATCTCAAATTAGACGCTGCCTGTGATGCCCGTAGGTACCATTTTAAAGCTTCCTGAGCAAGTTAACAATATTAAACCCTCTCCTGAAAGGGATGACGGCATCCTTCTGACTGGGGTGTAGCTCTGGTGCCTGCATTTATTGTCTAGATAGTGTTGGGGAAGTACAAGGCTTTGTGTTCAGTCAGTGGTTAGCCCTTCTGGAGACAAGCTGCTTGAAAGACAATTGTTGGCTATGCGCTTTAACTTCTAACTCCGCAAGTTGCAAACAACACAGTCCAAAAATGCCTCTCTGGATCATTTCAAGCTCTCGGGGAAACATGAATGCGCTTATTAGAATTGTTTGTGAATGAGCCAATCGAGATGGCCTGGCCGCGAGGGTACAGGCAGTGTTTTCCTCCTTTCTCTCCTCCACCCTCCTCACACCAAAGGGAGGAGGGGAGAGTGAGGCAGAAGATATAAGCTCAAACAAAGCGAAGCTGTGTCTCTGAATCGCTCACATGCCCCGGATAAGTAAAGCTTGACCCTGAAAGTGAGAGGGTGAGAGAGAAAGAGAGAAAGAGAAAGAAGTGGAATTATGATCCTAACAATGGAAACGGGTAAGATTTTTACCGGGTGAGGGAAATACAAGCAAATGTGCTCATTTCAGTTGATCTCTAAAGGAAATCCGTGCCTACACCCTAATTAGTGTGTGATTGGCTTAAAGAGTATCTGTGGAGTATGTCATATGAAATCCTTGTGGGGGACCTTCATCCCTGCAATATGCCATTTTTAATGGAGCTAGAAGTGAGATGGGAGGTATTGGCAGGCAGGCAGGAACAAATCTCTCTGATCAAGCCGTGGCTCTGATTTATTTCACAGAGAGTCATCTGTGCTAAGCATTGAGAAATTCCAAAGAAGCAGTGTGTGTAGCATAAGGGAAATTTTAACAGCACGCTGTGAAGCCTGCTGGATGTTGCAAACCCCATGATAATACAGGTTATTAGGTGGCTAGGAAAACTTTTTTTTTAAATTTAATGCTGCATACTTTTTTTTTTAATAAAGGAAGAGACAGTTGTAATAGCAACTTGCGTTACTAGAAACATTTCAAATGTCTTCTCCAAAACTGTGCAGAGGGTGTGTTATGAGTAAATGTTGTTCTGGTTAAATGGTCATGAAGAATTCACATTTGTTGGATGGCTGTGAACAAAGGCATAATTTTGTTCTTGCTGTAGGAGGAAATCTTCTGAAGATGGTACTTATACCTAATTAAACTCCTTGGTTCTAATATACATGTTTCATTTTTCTTACATTTGCTTACATGACTATTGTTGCAAGTTTTACGGATTTACTTAAAAGTAAGTGCATAATGTTCAGTAGGATAACTGTAGGTAAGGTTGCAATTCTGAGCCCAGTTGCTTGGAAGCACGGCTCTCTTGAGCTTTGTTTTAAGTAACACTTAGTTTTAAATAACACATTTAAAAATTATTCGGCTAACGTTATATTTTATTGTTTTCAAGAAATCTGGAAGTTATGGTCAGAAAGGGAATAGGACTGACTTTCAAAGATTAAACCAGTATGGTGTAGTGGTTAAGATGTTAGATTGGCACCTTCAGCCATGGACATTCACTTTGCGCCTGTCACTCTTGGCCCATCCTACCTGACAACATTATTGTGTGGGAAAATGGGACGCTTAATGAGTTCCTGTACAAATGATAACATGATTAAGTTTAGCAAATTAATAATTATAAATAATGAAGTTTTAGTTCCTAACAGAAGCTATTAATTGCTGGTGATCTGGGTTCCAATTTGTGCCAGGTTACGTCTACCTCTACAAATTGTATTAATAAATAAAAGAAGACAGTATAGTATGATTCTTGTCATTTCTGTGAAGCTTGAATAAATTAAATTCCCTGACTTGAACTGAATCATAGAATTACTGTATGTTTGTTGAAACATCAGCATTCCTTAAACTATTAACTGTGAAGGATTACAATTCTCCCTCAAGATCTATTGTATTTTAATTTGGCCTGGGTATCTCTGACTTAATCACGGGAGTTTTCTTTCCTATTCTGCTCTCTGGTTATTTTTCCCTCCTTACCAATAATGATTTTAATGACAAAGTGCTTCTTAAACTGTGGGGTGCTCTTTGCAACACAGAATCTTTTGCCCCTGCATTCTAAAGGAAGGGGGGAGCATTAGCCATTTTCTATTAATCTGATGGGAGAAGTGACTTAGTAGACATCACTCTGATCCCAAAGTATTAAACTGCTTACTAAAATGATGCAGACCAGATATGCATCTTTTTGTTTCCAAGAAGCATTTTCCTCTTGTTAATCTCTTCCCTGCAATTGACCCTCCCCATTTTTGTTTTTTAGGATATTTCCCCCGCCCACCTCACTTTTTTGTTTGGAGAGTGAGGAAGTGCACCCACATTTGAAATAAAGACTAAGATTGGAAATTTTGACAGAGGAATAGGATTTGGACTTGCTGCAGACTAGGACTGTTATAACAGCTGACCTGATCCTTCTGCATTTCAAGAGCTATTTATGGTAGATTAGCTGGTATCAAAGCTCCAGTGTTCAGCCCATAAAAGGTTGGTCCTGTGTGAAGCTACCACCCTGCATTTGGCTAAAGTTCGGGAGCCTATAGTTGTCTGTGAAGGAATTCCAATGATGGATAGAAATGCTAAACCAGAGAATTGTTCTATTGAGAGTTTCAGATGCTGGACAACATTTGAAAGGAAGGTTTTTGCATTAATGTTTTGGCCCAGACTTTTAGTTCTTGGAGTATAACTTTTGCACATGAACTCTTATTCGGTGCGTACATACTATTGGAAAGTACCTTTCTAAATTCATCTGGCACTGAATCATCTTGGCCAGTCACAGATATACTTTCAGAGCACTATATGCTTGTAACTTCTTACGTGATGTGTCACTTAGACTTAAATATTTGCTTTTGAGATAATTTTTTTGTTGATGCTGCAGCATCTTCTGAAGTTTAACTTAGTTCACTGGATTTAAATGTTTTAGAATAGTGGGGTTTTTTTTTTCTTTTGTGAAAGTTGTTTTTTTCTATAATTAAAAAAAATAAGCTAGGGTTATAAAAAACAAGACCAACAAGACTTTTGAAGTAAGTAATTTCTACTTTCTTGAAATGTTTGGTAGTAAAAGTGTTCACAGCCAGTTGTTTGAGAATGTTTGAGCTTTGTCAGCTTGTTATGCGAATGAAGATTTTTTTTTGTCCCAAGTTTGTGCATGTCAGTCATTCAAAATATTTTGAATCTGTTTTCTTCTTTTTTTGTGAGTATTGGATAAATTTCGTTATGGATGGAATGTTTTCCTCAATGCCTTTTTTGTGTGAAGTGTGTTATAATTAATGATAAATGTGTTGGCCTTTAAATACCAATGAGATACACCAGGTTAAATATAGCATGGGAGGTTAATATTTATAGTGGAAGATTTGCATGGCCTTTATTAACATACATATATATATATATATATATATATATATATATATATATATATATATATATATATACACACACACACACACACACACACACACATACATACATATACATATATATACATATATATACACACACACATACATACATACATATACATATATATACATATATATATATATACACACACACACATACATACATACATATATATACATATATATACAAAGCCCAAAACCATGATTCAAAGGCTATAGTAACTATGCACACGCAACATGTTAAGCCCAAATTAAATAGTTTAGAGCAATTGGTAGTGACAATCAGCCATTTGTTCTCCCTCATTTGGCATTTCTGGGAAAGGAAATGAATAAAGTTTAAAAACAAAGCAAAACAAGAACAGCATTTATTATGGAACATAGCCTTTAATATTCTGGCCTGTTTTATAACCGAGTCATTCATTTCTTAGTACAAGACTGGCAGCATACACATGTGTTCATATAAAGACCGCATGATATCCTAACTTAATTTTGTGAATAAAAGTAAACTGTGCTCCAAGATGCCCTAAGTTCAATTTTTATTCAAACATCAAAACAGACTAGATCTCCTAGATAGGAAGATAGGGTATTATAGCACATCTGCCTCCCTCTGTTTATGTCTCTATGTTATGATTTTTTTTTAAAAAAAAAGACTTGTTCTGTCTTGTAGATCTGTTGTAGAGATGTGGAACAATGAGACATTTGACATACTAAATATATTAGCATGACCAGTAAACCTATTAGCTAAGTGGAAAATGAAATCAGTCCTTTGTAAAACACACTTGCCAGAAAAGTAGTTATGGTGATAAACTACAAAACAGAATTCCTAAAAAGCCAATATTTTGAAGATGAGAACGTTGAGACACTATTATATTCACATAAACTTGTTTTCTTCCAATAATCTCATGCATACCTCTATGCAGGATTGTGTGTGAAGATGGGCCTTTCTAGACATTCCTTAATACTCCAATAAGTTGATTGTCTTTTGCATGGATGCAAAATGAGAACTGCTTCAGTGCAGTGTAAACGGATGCTAAAGCGCAGGGATGCCAAACTCAAGACCCGCGGGCTGAATCTGGACTGCAGGATGCTTAAATTTGGTCTATTGGACCATCTTGGAAACAGTGATGCCTTTGCCAGCAAAAACAGAGCACTCTCCCTCCTGAGCTCCTTTTTTTCCTGGCAGAGTGGTGGAGACCATCGAGGCCGAAAACGCGGTCCAGGAGCCTGTTTTACTAACAGAGCGCTGGTGCCACCATAGGTACCGCTGAAATGAATGATGTCATGCCCCCTGGCCATGCTCCCCTTGAGGTCAAACACAACCCTGATGCATCCCTCAATGAAATCAAGTTTGACACTCCTGATATAGGGCCAGTACAACCAACATGGTTAGTTTATTATTTATTTTATTTTATTCGGTTTCTGTAGTTGCCTCAACCGAGTGACTCTGGGTGGCTTAAAATTCTAAAATGATAAATCCATTAGAAACTTTGAAAGAATAAAAACAAATATACATAGCTGCAATGAGGATTAATCAAATAATAGTAAAACTAAGTAACAGAGCCCTTAATACCTTCTGAGACCCAGGTACATAGCTTGCTCAGTCCCCTCCATCTGGCCTTGTTCATACTGTGGCTAATCAGGTATGGACATTGCCCTAAGGGGCTTCCATGCTGCTGTTTATACACAAGGCAAAAGACATCTAGATTTTACTTTTAAAACACTCTGATTGTGAACTGATTATAGCTAAAAGTTTTTTTCATCTCTTCTTTAACCAAGTGTTCTCTTCTGTTTCAATTGGAAACATATGATTTTTTATAGAAACTCTCTGAATACAGCCATCTCTCTTTTTCTTCTGATCTAGCTCCCCCAATATTTATTTATGCTAACATTTTAATACAGATAGTTTTTGCCTTAGGACCAAAATTGAGCCCAAAATTTCTGTTACTAAGCAAAATAATTGTTAAGTGAGTTTTGCTCCATTTTATGACCTTTCTTGCCACACAGATGAATCATGCAGTTGTTAAGTTAAATTAAGTTAAAATACGGTACTTCCTGTTTCCCTGAAAATAAGACCTCCCCGGATAATAAGCCCAATCAGACTTTTGAGCGCATGTGCTAAAATAAGCCCTCCCCTGAAAATAAGCTCTCCCTGAAAATTTTGCAACATAGCGGAGCAGCTATAAGGTGACCACACTCACCACCTCATGCACCTCAAAAATAAGATGTCCCTGAAAATAACGCCAAGTGCTTATTTTGCGGTCAAAAGAAAATAAGACCCTGTCTTATTTTTGGAAAAACACGGTTGTCAGAAGGTCGCAAAAGGGGACCATGTAACTCTGGGAAACTGCAACAGTCATAAGTAAATGCCAGTTCCCAAGTGGCCAAATTTTGTTCTCATAACCTGGCCATGCTGCAAGAGTTTTAAGCGTGAACAATGGTCCTAAGTCATTTTTTCCAATTCCATTCTAACTTAGGACAATCACTAAATGAATGGTTATAAGCTGAGGACTACCTGTATAGCCCTTTTTTGTCTTGTTTTAAAAGCTGCAGTATGATTCCCATCTTGATTTGTTCTATTTAGATCATTATATTCCTCTCTTGAAATGAGCAAAGGGAAAAAATGCTCACTAACAGCTAACAGTCGCAACATTAAAAACATGTAATTAATATTCAATGGATGAACTAAGAAATTAAGCTGAACCAAAAGGTCAGAGTTAGAAAAGCTTATTAAGCAAAAAAGCAGAAAAAAGGAAATGAGAAAATTTTTTCTCAGAGGAAAGAGCTTAAATCAAAGTGCTTTTAAGAAAGCATGGAAAGTTTCTTATGGAAGAAATTTATATCTTAAGCCCAGACATTCTTAAAGCCATCAACAAACTTATGTGTTGTCATTCTAAATGGAGAAAGCTAAGACAGCTTCTACAATAGATATACTGCTTTCTCCCTAAGTCGCCCTTTCCTAACGTAGCACCTTCCTGATTGTTGAAGTAAAGCTCCCATCATCCCCAAACAGGACACCCTTCTGTCTCATAAAATTGGGATTTATAGCCAAATGCTTACTTAGAGTTTCCTAAATACAAACCATTCTTATGTCAAATGCAGATGTTTTGAATGGTGGTGGATTCCAGATATCTAGTCTTCCCATAGCCAAGTCTTTCAAATTTTACACCTGAGTGGAGCAGAGACTGAATGACTGATTTTAACTAATAATGATAGCAGAACTCTACAGGTAGCCTCAGTTGTACCCTCAGAATGTGGCATAGTCAGTAAGAATATGTTCTTCCTGACCCTCAAGTGAGCAGAAATATCTCAAGCCATGCTCTGTCACTGTCTAATAACCCTGTGCCTTGTATCCTCTATCAGTTTCACACTGATAAAGGAATCCCTGCTGCTTTAAAAATACACACACACACACACACAGACACACACACACACACACACACACACAGACTTAAGATTACAAATTGGAACTCTTTTGTTTGGTCACTATGGTGGTACATACAAGAACCTGTGTGCTATAAGCAGTTAAGATGTTGCCTTCACACTGGGAAGACCCAGGTTTGGATCTCCAGGTCCGTCTTGTCCTAAATCAATACCTTAATTGGTGATGCTATGCAAGTTCACAACCAGCAAAACCTGTCTACAGAATTGTTGTTGTGAGGAAGTGTAGAACATAGGGAAAATGACCTTGATGAAGCAAAACAACAAGCAACATCCAGATCATGTTTGTAAATGGATCAGCTAGACACCTCCCTAATTCACTGAACTATAAAGATAAAGAACAGCAAAACCAGAGTTTCTGTTCTGTTTTTATAGCCAATTGCAATAAAAGTTTTAGCACTTTTTGTGGAGTTGATTTCTTGATCTGGTCTACTAGTGGAGCCAACAGTAAGAAGGGGAAGCTGCTAGAAGACAGTCAAGATACAAATCTAACATGTAAATATAAATAAATACATCCTTCTCACCTTGCCACTTTCCCCCAGAAGGCAGGATCATAGAGGCAAGTGTCAAATGTCCATTCCAATTGTTGTGTCCGGTGCCCAGTAAAAGAGGGGATTTTGGATTGCAGCTGTTTCTTCAGTGACAATTGCTACTTGCAAACATAAGTTCCATGCTGCCCTGAGCCTTAATAGGGTGATCAGTCAACAACTTCATGTCACTCTTTGTAATTAAAGAATGGACAAGACTGTTATTGAACACTGTTCTTCTGGGGAAATGCAAGTTCAGACAATCATTGAAACTAATGATAAATAATTAGCTTTCCCAAAGCAAAATAATTTGAAAGCAAACTGAAAAGAAATTAATTTGTTTCATAAAGTGGGAAGATATATTTAAAGCAAATTAAATAAACATGAGTAACATTCTCTTTCTGAATAGCACCGATGTGGTTTCATGCATTAAAGCATATTTATAGAAAAGGCGTATTCTTGGGATGAGAAAATTCAACAATATTTGAAGGGCTCTTTTTGATATACAAGCTGGTTGAAGGGACATATCGTCAGAATATTTTATTGTTAACTGTGTCCTGCACCTGTAATCCAGATGTTACGCACCAGGAAAAAAAGCACTAGGACATTCTGTTCCATATCACAGAACAGTAAGCACGAATAGCACACAAATAAAGCATCTGCTGTTTTCTTTGCAGAAGAAGCTGATTATTCAGTACGCCAGAGCACTGTTTCTCAACCTCAGCAGCTGGGGAATTCTGGGAGTTGAAGTCCACAATTGTTAAGGTTATAAAGTTGTTAAAGTTGAAATATGATCTAGGGAGCTGTCAGGCACAAAAGACCAGCTCCACATGCAAAGGTTCAATTACGCTGATTTATTGCTAAAATAAATCTTCTTCTTGAAGAATCTTCTCAACTAATACAGGTAGTCCTTGATTTACAACCTCAATTGAGCCCGAAATTTCTGTTGCCAAGTGAGACAGTTGTTAAGTGAATCAATGAAGTTGTTAATTAGTAACAGTTGTTAAGTGAATCTGGTTATCCCATTGACTTTGCTTGTCAGATGTGTGCAAAAGCTGATTCTGGGGCACTGAAACCATCATAAATACGAGTCAATTGCCAAGCATCTGAATCTTGATCATGTAACCATGGGAATGCCAGAATGGTTTTAAGTGTGAAAAACAGTCATAAGTCACTTTTTTCAGTGACGTTGTAACTTTGAATGATCACTAAATGAACTGTTGTAAGTCAAGGACTAGCTGTTGTCAGCACTTGCTCAAATAAGAATCATTGGATCTCAAGGGGGTTTGGACTTAGTTTGCTTGTTGGCTATGTAGGGATTCTAAGCTGAGCCAATTCATCCTTCTACAGGAGCTTTTCAGATAGGCAACTAAATAAGGAATATTACTATGTTCTGCAATACTTCAAAAACCTTTACCTGATTGGGAAGGCAATCTAAGTGAGCCTTGGCTGCCAGAAGCTAGTATTGCTGGGAGCTAAACTGACTTACTGGTTCTCCCACCAGAATTTGGCCAACAAATATTTGCTCACCTGTTTTTCACATGTGATGAATTACAGTGGGAATGTCTACTTTGGTTTGATACTGGAGAATGGATAATGTTTCATGATCAATAATTTAATAAGCACATTATATAGGTTATTTGGCTGTGTTGGCTGAAGAATTTTAAGAACTGAAGATGGAGCCATTTTGAAAGTTTGGCAGGTCTTTCTAAACATATTTCTAAATCAACCTCATGGTTTAAATCTGCATCCAAGAGATGTTTATCATTAAATATTTGAGCCATAGTTTATAAAATAGATGTTTCCAGTTGTTCAATAATTACACAACATGGATCAAAACTTTAAAAGAGGTCAACACATTTAAATTCTTGCATAGCATGATCATTCTGATCTACTGATTTTATAATTTATTTAGTTTTGCTGAGAGGGATTATCCTCCCAAAACTGTAACTAAAGAGCATAAGCATTTATTCACTTTTTTCTAATGTGCTGTTAATGCTTGCTTATTTTGTTAATGTTATATGTACAAAATGACTAGTTGTTATTTTTTAATTATCATGGAGATAAAGCTTTGATAATGTGTCACTGTAGTGGGATCTCTGACCTTGCATCCTCCAGAAATGTTGTTGGCAATGAAGAAACCTAACTCTAAGTTTCTGCATTTCATTTCTTTCACTGAATCTACCCTCTTGTCAGACTGAAGGGTATAATTTCTTCCTTTGACCTGAACTAGTAGGTAAGTTTAAAAAAAATAAAATAATTGCCTACATTTGAAAGTTGTAAGAAGAAACTAAACTGTGCTTGTATCTGCAACATGTACAGAGAAAATTCATTCTAGTTAAAATATAAAAGTATAACTACAGATTAACTGTATCATTAATATTCTGATCATAATTTATTAACAATAAAAACATTAACTGTTGCAGAAGTTTGGAATATTAGCATTGCTTATATCTCTGTTACAATATTCATATTCATTGTATGCATAGTTGTTTTTATATGTCACTGTCTGTATTCCCTTCCCCACAAGTTGTAAGCCGCCTTGAGTCCCCTCAGGGAAAAGGGCGGCCTATAAATAAACTTACAAATTAACAAATAGTAATGCAATCTGAAACTAAAATTCAGGAGTTATCTATCATTCTTATATCTGCAGAAAACAGTACTGGCATGAAATTTGCTGCCCTTCTCACTGAATCCAATCTTGCTCAGATTGTGTATGTTCTGACTTGCTGCTAAGTATCCTAATTTTGCCTGATGATATGCAGTAAGCAAAGATTTCTTTGGTTGTGCCAGCTCGTGGGAAAATCGTCTGCCATGTTTTGCACTACTCTAACAAAAATAAAGTGGGTCAGGCTTCAAGACCCAACTGTTTTCTAGACCCTTTTCTGTGCCCTCCCGCCTACACCACACACCCTCATAAACTAAGCTCAACAAAACAACCCAGATCAGAGTCAGAAGGAAGCTGGGTCACAACAATACTCTTATTTAAGATTTCTTTCCTCCTCTCTTCCTTGTTGTTGTTTTTTAAATAAAGTGGCATTTTTTAAAAATGCCACTTTCCAGATTCCTCTGTGTTCAGTTTGGGAGAGAATTGAAGGGCAAGAACTATCATGGCACAGTTTTGTATTTCAGCCTTGTGTAAGTGTAGATAAAAATAAAGGTAAAAGTTTCCCCTGTCCAGTCATGTCTGATTCTAAGGGTGGTGTGGTGCTCATCTTCATTTCTTAGCCAAGGGAGTCAGTATTGTCTGAAGACACCGTTGGGGTCATGTGCCCAGCATAACTATTTGCCAAGGCACATGGAACGCTTTTACCTTCCCACCAAAAGTGATACCTACTTATCTACTCGTATTTGCATGCTTTCAAATTGCTAGGCGGACAGGAGTCGAGGCAGCTAACAGGAGCTCATTCTATCACATGGCACTCAGGTCTCGAACCCAGGCTATCAGCTTTCCAAACTGTCAAGCTAAAGGTCTTTAACCACTGAGCCAGAGCTATATGACCAGTGTAGTACTGCCTTGTCCAGCTTCTTAGAGAAACAAAACACTGGTTTGATTGTAGGTGAGGTTGGCTAGGGACAAGAGAAGAGAGGCTGTGATGTCATCAATCTGAAATAGTCAATGAGTTTGCTCCTCCCCTACCTGCTATCCACTCCCACCTGAATTCCTCTCTTGAGTAATGGGTTGAAAAGTATAATTTGTATTTGTTATTCAGTGATGTTGGCATAAAGAGGAAAATATTACCTTAATACATGTACATTTAAAGGACAATTTAAGCCTGTCTCACAAATGGATTGAAAATCAAAGAAAGACAACATGAAGGCATAACCCAGAAGAAAAATATAGTGATAAAACGTTTAATGAAAGTTGGAAAACTCCTCAGTGAGAAAGCATTTAGGATAGGAATATGACATAGTTCATAAAATAGTGGCACCTGGCAGACAGCTGAGTCATAGCTTAAGTCATAAGTTGAATTTGAAATCTACATGGCAGGAAATTTTTCCATTGCTATAGCTGAAGCAAACCACAGACCTGAATTATTTTGCTACAAACTTCATCTTCAAAAGTTGGCAGTTTTCTATCTTTGTGATAGTTTTAAATTCTAATTAAATCTGAGCTTTACTAAAGAGCCCAGATTGGGCTGATTAAGAGACACATGTGGTATAATGCATACTATTCTACATCTATAGATCACATTCATAGTTAAAAAAACAATGTACATTGTTGTCTATTGTAAACATTTTTATTTTATGATATGATGGGGAAATTTATTGGGATGTTAAGAGCTTACAGATTTTAACAATGATATCATGGGTAC
The DNA here is from genome assembly GCF_009769535.1 of Thamnophis elegans. Classification (NCBI taxonomy): domain Eukaryota; kingdom Metazoa; phylum Chordata; class Lepidosauria; order Squamata; family Natricidae; genus Thamnophis; species Thamnophis elegans. Next base: position 20,890,866 of record NC_045558.1, on the reverse strand, counting down.
TATTAAAGAAAATAAATCAGATTAGATAAAAGAGCAGGTGATGAATGCATGAGGGTTTTTGAAAGTAGAAATGATCTGCTTGCTTCCTGAAGTATTCAACTATGGTGTTTATAAACGTATCTGTGATCTACTGAACTTCACAGAATAATGTGTCAGAGACTTAAATAGCTTCTGCAAATGGGCCAGTTCCTGGCATACGTTTTAGCATATGGCAGAGCCTTATGACATATGAAACAATTGCAGGGATTGGGCATATCTAATTTAATGAAATGAATTGGTTGATCATAGTTTAAATCTTCCATGCGGATTGGCAGGAAAAGAGACTGGGGAGAACAACTCTCAAAATGCTGTTGTAGACTGAAGCTTGAAAACCTGGAAGAAAGTGGAAAAGAGGAAGAAAAGGGGGCAGAAGTGGGAGAGACATTAGACATATTAAGCATCCTGACATCCAGAAGGGGATTAAGCAGGATATTTTTAAGACTCGTATTTCAGTTCAGTTGCTAATTTTAAATTTGTGCAAGTGACCTGGAGGGAAGGGCTAGTTATCATCTAATTGCAGATTATAAAACCAAATTAAATTTGCAATCATCAAGAGAAATGCATAAAAATGAGAGTTTTTTTTTTTTAACCTACTTTGCCAGTGATCTGCAGCTGGAATTATTTTACCAGTAAACTTATATTAAGTATTCTCTTTATAGGGTACTATAAAATGAAAAATTATAAATAAACATAAGCATTTTTCATCCCAGTAGGATAAATGTGAATTTTAACATTGCTGAGAGCCTTGTGATTCTTTTAGACATTTTGTTACATGGTAAACAACATGAGAAGATGAGCATAACTGAGCCCTTCACATGTAAAAATATCTAAGGATACTTTGCCTCTTAGTTCTTTTGAAAGTGAAAGTTGTGACAACTACCTGGGTCATATGTGACTTGACTCTGTGTGCAGTGGTAGCGACCACATGAGGTCATATAGCTTGTAGGTTATAACCTGCAGCCTGTCTTGAAAAGGTTTAGGTGACCAGTCTTTCAAGTCAGCATTGGTCTTGCTCCCTGAAGGATATTGTTATGAGTGCATGCTGATGATAATAGATGGGGATTGTAATGATTTGTACTTTGTACCATATCTACCATTTAAATTGGACATAATTTCAAAGTTCAGCTGAAGTTTGAAAATTCAAAGACAACTGGGGGAAAAACTGTTGGATGGTTCTTGTTTGGGTTAAACCTATGAATTGTCTCTCACTTTAAAAAGTTATGGGAAACTGTTCCTAATCTGATGCCTTCTAAAACACAATATCTCCCACATATCTGCCAGAATGGTTAATAGCATCAGGAGCACATAGACTTGCCAAAGAATTATGTGTCAAGTATATTGTCAGATAGTATCAACCTGGCCAATTCAATTCAACAGGATTTACACAATCCTAGTTCTTTTGATTAAACAATATTAGGATTCCAAAGGCTTGCTTTCCATTGGAATAATGGAACAATTCATCTTTGTTTTATGCTTCTTCTTGTAGTACTACTATATTATTATTTTTTAATCATGTTATAGTTTTCATATTTTCTTGAGAGCTGCTCAGAGTTCATATTGAGAGTATAGTGGTGTAAAAATTAAATTAAGTAAGTAAATAAATAAATAATAAAGTGATGAAATATAAGGAAAATAATCTAAAAACAAAGAAAAAATCTTTCCTATTTATTTAATTTTGATCACCGATTAATAAATTTTTAGAATTTCATAATTATCCATTCAACAAGTTCAAAATAAGTCTTTACTCTTTATCCAACATTTTCAAATTTCTTTGATTTCTATCCTATTAATTTAGTAAGTTCTCTTTTCCTGTTCAAGTCAAAACCTTGTTTTTTCAATAATTTTTAGGTACAATTAAATTATTTCTAAGCACTTCCAATAAATAAAAGATTAAGAACATTTTATTTGTGGTATGCAAACTTAATCAGAAAATTTTTCTTTCCATCAACTGCTTGGGATTTAAAAGAGGAGAGATTTGTTATGGCTGGTAGGATTACATAGGAATTGGAAAATCTTTTCTGTCCTGTGTTTAAATGATTCTGCTAGCAAGTGTGATTATGATCGGTCAAATATGTACCTGCAAATTTGTTGAAAGTTTGGAGCATATAATTTTGCTTCTGGTTTAAATAGCATGTTAAAAATAAGAATATTGTCTTGTGTTAGCAATTCATACTGTTTAATTTCAGATTACATCTTTTACATCTGGCATAAATTACCTTTTGAAGCAGAGTGAGACAATCACTGGCTGTGGATGTGGAAAGAATTTATGAAAATGACAATCCTTGTAATTTAAGAAGCATTATAAACAGAGATGAAATGCTTCTGTAATCCTGGCAGGAAAGAAACAAGAAAATAATAAAAGTGACATTGTGGTTTGGAGGAAAAAAAACCAAGCAAACTTAAAAACAATTCACAATGTTTGAAATCCAGATGTTTTATTCATTTGAAGCATTCCAAGTTTTAATTTTAGGCATCCTGTAGAATAGGGTTGGAAGAAACAATTCTTTGATCCAATTTCTAAAGAATATTTTCATCATACTTTGGAACTCTCTGAATCTGCCTATGAACCAATTCACATAATTAGGGAGTGAGATCTGCAATCTTTGTCAAATTTGGAATATGACTTGGAAATCAAAAAATACACACACACACACACACACACACACACTGACGTGCATGCACACACACACATACACACACGTACTCCAGATACACATATCATATATTAAGTAAATGAGTCGCAAAAATCTATAAATAAAAGTAGATAATGTATTATATTGAGAAAAAAATCTTGAAAAAATGAAAAACAAACTTCTCAAGACCACATGCATCTTTTTATATAGTCTCCTATTGCTTTCTCCTGGATTTTTTTCTCTCCTTTTAACTATCCTTACGTTTCAAAGTTGTTTTCCATCCAAAGATTAGGCACACTTCACAATGCTTGGAGATCAATTCAGTTAATTTAGATATTTTAATGTTAACCACATCAGAAATGTCTAATTATCCTTTAACTAATTTTAATTATCATTTGAAGCCAAGATGAAGTCTAATTTTGAATACTTCATAGAGGCAATTGTTTTTATTAAGAGTTACATCTAGAGGAGATAAGTTGAAGTCAGTGAATCAGTCAAAAATCAAATCCATTGGGTCCACTTTATGTCTAACAAAGTCTAACAAAGCATAAGTGTTTGCTCAATTTTTGTTCTATTCATTTTATGAATAGATGGTATTTTAGAAAATTACATTTATTTTTAAAATGATTGGCAGCATATGAGTGTATTGTTGGTGCCAGTTGAAAGGGTCATTTCTTTGATTGCCTGCATAGCACCAAAAACTATATGTATATAAAAAAGCTGATTGCTTTTTTTCAGATAGAAAGAACAATTGACACCCAGCAAATCTAGTTCCTTAATGAGAAAGGAAAATAATTATGAGTTTATTGATTATGAAGTCATTTGTTCTCTGTATTCTTCTCTAGTTGTTGTAAACTACTAAACTTTGGTATACTGAAATTTTAAAGTATGTTTTCTTCAACTATAGTGGGGAAAATAAATTTTAGACCTATATTTGGAATCCTAGACATGACCCTGTTGAGAAATCATCTTTAGAATAACATGTTCAGTGTTTGTATGCTAGAGGTAGATTATTATGATAAAAAAGTTGTCCAAAATGAAATCCAGTCTGCAGAGTACACTGTAGGAATTGGACCATCTGTAGAATTCTGGAAGAAGTCACAAGTGAAAGTAAAATATTGAAGTTGCAGGATTTGAAGGTTCATTTAAAGCACAGGGTCTTAATAAGATTATGAAAAAAAAACCTACAATGAAGGCTGCTTATACCATGTAATGGTTTCATTTATTTGCAAAAAATAAAAAACACTCAATTGAACTTAGTATTCAAAGAGACTAAAAGTTACATAATAGAAAATATGAACAAAATTACCTTTTAGGTATACCTAATATGTAGCTTTGCAGAATATTGTTTTTATTGGTAACAATATCTGGATAAACATAGAATCATGTTCATATATATAGGATTATCAAAATATACTCTACCTTCTATGAACTGATAGTCAATATTTCCAATTGGTGACCTTCAGGATCAATTTATTTCAATATGCATATGACTGGTTTTCAGTGATGATCATGAATTTTGAAAATCTTTCCCAACATAAATGTTTGTGTTCCAGCAGTTTAGGCTTCTAAATAGTTTGTAGGGCATTTCAGTTAAAAGCAATGCATTGTTTTGATTGAAATAATGTTGAAGTACTGTAATGTAAATAATAATTTAATTGATTTCAGTAGTATAATGCCGATACATTAGATTTTTCTACTGTTGGATTTTTAATATTGTTTTTAAGAGTATCCTTTAAATCAACAATATAAATTATTATTAGTAACTATATTTTGGCATCTGTGGAAGCCACTTATTGGACATCTATGCCCTGAACATTTATAAATAAGTAAGGTTTATTATCTTCTATGATACATTTTTCAATTATATATGAGAACCTCTCTGAAGTTTGAGCCACATAGTGTTTGCACCTTATTAGTAAGATTAATATTGTCTGCATACATATTTTTCTGAATATTACAAGAGAAAAAGGAAAAGGAAATGTAGCCCAATAAGAGAACAAACATGGGTTTGAGGCACAACAGCATTTTCTTTAAAAATAACCAAGTCAAGATCTTGTCCCAGGGGCTATAGATGGGGACGAAATACTCAGCTCAACCTCTGACATGGTCAAATAAATGTTTGGACCTCCAGATCAAAAATGTTGCATTATTATACTGGAACAGGATCCTACTTCTCTCATTATGTTTAATGTACAATTCAGGATGGGTGGGTGAGATGTCTTCTTAAATTCCCAGCTCTTATTGAAGGAGCAGGTGGCACCTTGGCTAAGAAAGCCTTCATACAGATTAATCTAGTGCGTTGATTGTGCTCATACGTGAATCAGAAGGCCTTTAAGGCAGATACTGATCTTATGATCCTCTTGTGTGTGGATACTGCAATGCAGTCTATATAGGGCTACCCTTGAAGACCCCTGGAAACCTGAAGCTTGTCCAGAATTCAGTGACACAGGTTGTTATGGCTAGATGCACACATAACAACTCTGCTTTATAAACTGCATTTGTTGTCAGTAGGCTTCCTGGTAAATTGCTTATTAATGCTTTAGTTAGTCCTTGAGTTACAACCATTCATTTAATGATGTTTAAAGTTACATTGGAACTATAAAACTGACTTATGACTGGGTTCTCATACTTACAACCATCACAGTCTCCCCCTAGTCACATAATGAAAATGTATTTATAATAGTTGCAGTGTCCTGGTGTCATTGGATCACCATTTGCAACTTCCCCAGCTGGCTTCTGACAAATAATAGGGGAAGCCAGATTTGCTTAATGATCATGTAATTCAGAGTTCTCCAACCTTTCCGGGTTGGCGGCCCAGAATATTGGGGAAGGGGGTGGTTTTGTGGGAGGGGCAGGCGGGCACCTGTTAACCCACGCAAGAGGGGTTGCGAGTACATGTAACACTCGTGCGAGTGAGGCCCAGGTGCAAACAGCTACAACCTGATATTGGGCTATGGCCTACAGGTTGGAGACCCCTAGTGTAATTCACTTAACAACTGCTGTGATTCACTTAAAAGCCATGGCAAAAAAGGTCATAAAGTCAGCCTTGATTCACTTAATAACCACTTTGCTTAGCAACAGAAATTCTGGTTATAAGTTGAGGACTATCTTCATAGCCTAGTTGTCTGATACAACATCTACCTTCTCTAGTTTGTGCCCATCCCATGTGACTGGGCAGAGTTGGCATGTTCTGAGTCCCATTAATTAAACAGTATCGCCTAATGGAGTAAAGAAGTACGTCTTCTTTGTAATAGCACCTGCCCTTTAGAACAACATGCTACCCCCACCCTGGCTTTGTTTAGACAAGCTTTTGAAAACTTGCTCTTCCCTGAGGCTTTGAGATTGAATGGGTGGTGGATTCCTTATAGGATAAAAGGACAATTGGAGGTTGTGTTATGCCGTTTTATACTGCATTGCTTTAAACTCTCCTGTATTGTGTCCTGCCCAGATCTGTGGTAGACTTGGGTGGCCTCTTAATTTAATAAACAACAATGTTTTCTCATAAGTGTCTTTCAGTAAATGCCTACTGAATGAAGGAACAATTTGAACTGAGATTTTGAGGGCCTGATGTTAACTGGTATAGTTTAGCATTCTTCAAATTAGTATCTTTCAAATGTTTTAGTTTAATACCCAGAATTTCTTCTTAGTATTCAGTGATGATATTTGGTTTGTAGTCCATTATATATGAAAATTACTAAATTGGCTATGTGATCTAATGGGTTGGATTTCTTTTTGATAAGGCAACTTAATTTCAGGAAGCTTATGAACTTTAGCAGTTGATTTATTTTATTAATAGGCTTAAAAGTGGAAGATCTGATTGAATATGGATGTAATAGAAAAAATAATTTTTCAGTTAATATTTTCTGATTTGTAAACACTATGTATCTTTCTAAAATAGCAATTAAAAGTTTACCAAAATATATATAAACCTATAAATTACAATCATTAAAATACACACAAAGCTGAGGATTTAAAGCAAAACTTTGGTAACATTGGAAATAAGTGGTGAAAATATGCAGAACCTTGATTTAAGAGCAGACGAGAGTTTGGCAAAGTCCTTCCTGGAGAATAAAAGCTAGAAATAAAAATATATTTTTCTCCTGTTACTTATTTAGAATTATTAGATATTATCATTCCAAACACTCTGTTGTTGTCCTTTCTCCATGTTTTATCTGAGAGAACTCGGGTGGAGGAAAGGACTGAGGTGAGCCAGATCTCTTAATGCTAACAGTTTATTGCTAACAGGTTGCCAAGACGGCATTTCACTACGCACGTGTCTCAGCTAACGGCAACGCTGAGACCCTGCTTGACAGCTCTTTATATATGCCGGCTGTCAAGCAGGAACCAATCAGAACTGAGTATGGCGCCCCCTAGTGGAACCAGGAAACTGCCACACACAGCAGTCCAGATCATGCTGCCTGGAGAATTCTGGCAATTAAAATCCACACATTATAAAACTGAGAAAGTTGAGAAATAAATTTGGGTGGGGAGGGGGCTGAAGAAAAGTTCTTAAATTCTTTAAGTTTAATATAAACTTTATAAATTTGGGAGAAAAAAGTGCTGCATAGAAGCTTCCTTGCTTTTGGGCTTTTGGGCTAATGAAAAAGCATGTGCTATATTTCAATACATTAATATATCATAAAGGAAACAAGTTAATACCTAATTTAGATGAGTTACTGATTACTGAGGCAAAACAGATGCAAGAATGTAATGCTTTAAGCATGTTTCATGTGTACTCTCTGAATAATTGTTTGGAACAAAAATGCAATAAATGTGGTTTGGGGTTTAAAGTTTCTGTCCTTTTTCCACGGTTAAGTTGGAAGTAGGGATTTAGGTGACTCAGAACTCCTTCCCAATTCTTAGAACTGTGAGGAGTAAATAGTTGGGACAGACATATGTTACATGAAAGCTTTGGAATATTATGTTCTCCTGAGTCCCATGCAAGAGTTTATGATTATATTCCCTTGATAAGTTACGACTAATTGAAATGGATTTTGGCAGAAAAATGAAGTCCTAAAGGGATTGTTTGCACACATAGTAAATCATTTAAATATGGCTTTATTGTCTGAAGATGAGAAGGAAATTGAACACCTGTCTAATAAAATTATTCTGATGAGATCATTCTACCTCAATCAGGCACTCCAGTTTTATTGTTTCCTACATTTTCACACATAATTAATTTCTTAAACTGAAATCATATAGCGGTATTTCTCATGTGAAAAATGGCCTTATATTTTGCCCTGTACTAAGTGTACTTGGCTTAGTGACCATTTGCAGTTACAATGGATCCCCTAAAATAGCAGTAGTACTTAGACTTATATACCGCTTCACAGTGCTTTACAGCCCTCTCTCTAAGTGGTTTACAGAGTCAGCATATTTCCCCCAACAATTTGAGTCCTTATTTTACCCACCTTGGAAGGATGGAAGGCTGAGTCAACCTTGAGACTGGTGAGATTCAAACTGACAAATTGCAGTCAGCTGGAAGTCAGCAGAAGTAGCCTGCAGTTCTGCACTCTAATCACTGTGCTACCGCGGATCATTAAAAAAAGCTACTTAGGAGCTACACTTCCACCCTGGTCATGGTGACATGACTGTATTTGGGACAGCTGGCCCATGTGACCACAATTTACAATGTTTTACTTCTAGTTTCTAAAGAAAACAATCTGTAGCAAGAAATGATTTCGCTTAATGACCGTAACATTGGTTTAATAATCACATGTTCATTTTATAAACACAATGTTCACTTAACAACCACTGCAAAAAGGGTTGCAAAATCAGGTCTGGTCATGTAATCGTTGTATGGTTATCAAGACCTACAATCGTAATTGCTAAGCTCAGTTGTGGTCTTTAGTCGAGGATTACCTGTATATGTTTCTATTCCTTTGACATATATTTTATCTCCACCAGGTTAGTGTCAAAGACTGACTGTCGGTACTCAAATAACATCAGTATCTATTCTAGTACCATAATCAGGTGGTGTGGTCTGACATGATTCCTTACCTTGTTTTTAGCCTTTCTGTCCTCTGGCTACTAAGACGTTGCAATAAATTGGGCATTACACTGTGTTCTGCTGTTTGTTGTGTATGTCTGAGACAATGCATTCTGGATCTTTGTGGTTGTGGCCAATGCTACCACAATAATTGCTGCTGGATTCCTTACTCATTGAATGTCACGTTCCGGCATTCACGTTGCATACAAATAGAGATTCAGTTTGTTTGGTGAAAAACTTTTATCTCTATCTAAGAAACTATGTGATAACCAGCACTAAATGACAATGATACATAGGTAATCAAATCCAAGTCAGTTCTAACCAAGTTAACACCATCACCCATATATATATACCATTACCCAACCCAGCTCCACCCACAACTCAACCCAGATGACACCCACCCACCATCACCAATCACCATGATCCACACCCTCAGCCACACCCCCACTCAGTGTCATCATAGCCTCTTTCCTGATTAGCCGCATCCCAGCAAAAGTTACATCAGACTAGGCAGTTGCACCCGAGTAGAAGAGTTACATCAGAGTAGGCAGTTGCACCCAAGTAGAAGAGCCACATGTAGCTACAGGCTCAATTGACATCAGAGAGGCAGCATCAACATGGCAGCATTAGTGGCATGTAAGCATGGCCGAGCGGGCATGGTGATGGACAGGTTCTCCCTGGATGGCAGCCTGAGGGCTGACATGCTGTCCCCCTACCAGCGGAGAGGATTCTGGAAGACAAAAAGTGCTATTAGCAGTATCCTCTATAGGTTTATCAGGATATCGATGATGGAACCGGGCGATCAAGCGTGGTGCACTCACCTCAGATGACCTCACCCACCATGCGTCTGTAAACGGGTATCCCTTCCAAACTACTAAATACCATGACGACACGGGACTTTACTATCTGTTTGATTTCATAATGGCGTTCACCATCAACCTGCACCAGAGACGGTGGTGTTGGAAGATTAGGCAGCCCAGTGGTGGTCACCGGTTTGAGTAAACTGCTGTGAAACACCGGGTGAGTTTTCCCCAACATGGGAGGCAGCTTTAATTCTACCGTGACCGGATTAATTACTCTGATGATTGGGAATGGACCTATGAACTTGGGACTCAGCTTACGGCAGGGCACTTTAAGGCATATATATTTGGTAGATAAAAATACCTTATCCCTGACCCGAAACGTTAGTTGTGGACTGCATTTCTTGTCGGCGTGTGTCTTGTACGTGTCTGCTGCAACCCACAATGCTTTTTGGACATTTTCCCACACTGGATACATGTAGTCTATCCATTCCTTTATAGTTCCGTGATCAGCAGTGGCTTGAGGACATTCAGGTATAGCCATGAAATCAAACCCATTCACAATATGGTAGGCGATATAACCAGTACTACTATGTACTGCATTGTTATGTGCAGTAAATGGCAGTAGACACGCCCAGTCAGTTTGCTGGTAATGCACATAACAACAGAGATACCATTCCACTGCAGCATTCGTTCTCTCTGCTGTGCCGTTGGTAGCTGGATGGAACGCAGAACTCAAACCCTGAGAGGACCCCACCCTCTTCAGGAAACGGTGCCAAAATTGAGCAGTGAACTGTATCCCACGATCTGAAATTATACATTTAGGTACACCATGCAAATGGTAAATATTTACTAGGAATAGTTTGGCCAATTTTTTAGCTGACAGAAGCCCTGGACAGGCAATGAAATGAGCCTGTTTTGAAAAACCAGCTACTGTCCAGATAACAATATTCCCTTACTCTCTGGCAGCTCCACAATGAAATCCATTTCTATGTCTTCCCAAGGCCGAGTGGGCTTTGCTACTTGTTGTAACAAGCCAGGTGGCTTTCCTGGCCGGCTTTTCATAGTTGCACAAACGTTACAACCCCAAACATATTCCTCAATATTCCGCTTCATATCTGGCCACCAAAACTGCCGATTCGTCAAATGCAGTGTTTTCAGGAATCCATAATGTCCTGCTACCCGTGCATCATGACAATGCTGTAAAACTGCTATCCGTTGTTCTGTTGGAACATATATTTTTGGCCCTTTCCAGGCTAAACCATCTCTTTTGATTAGAGTCTTCTGATTCACCTGGAACCAAGGATCTAGCGGAAGTGTATCTCTAATAGACTGTGTGATATCAACTGTTGGCTTTCTGCCATGACTGCTGGCCGCTAAAGGTATATTCACTGGGGAAACATAGGCTGGAAAATCTGCTCTCGGTCACTATTAAATTGTGGCTCCAGTGACAAAGCGTCTGCCATAAATTTTCACCCACCAGGAATATATTTCAGTTGGAAGTTAAACCTACGGAAGTAGAGCGCCCATCGTACTTGCTTGGGCAACAGCTTCCGGGTAGATTGTAGAGCCTCAGGTTCTTGTGGTCAGTCCATACCTCGAAGGGAACCATAGCCCACTCGAGTAAATGCCTCCATGTAAGCAGGACCCATCGCACCGCAAAAGCCTCCTTTTCCCATATAGCCCATCGTTGTTCTGTGTCACTTAGTTTGCAGGAAATATAGGCACAGGGCTGCAGCTCTCCTTTTTCATTTAGTTGGCGTAAGACACCTCCCACTGCTACATTGCTCGCATCTGCCTGCACTATAAATTTCCTGGTTGGATCAGGATGTCTCAATATTGGCTCATGTGCGAACAATCCCTTCAATGTTTCAAATGCTTTTTGACAAACCAGATCCCACTGTAAGGGTTGACTTGGACGAGGCTTTCTGGCAAGGTGTCTTGTTTTCAATAGGTTGGTAAAGCCACCTTGGCAAATGATGGTATGAACTGATGGTAGAAGTTGGCAAACCCCAAGAAGCTCTGTAATTGTTTCCGGGTTCTTGGAGCCTGCCAGTCCATTACTGCCTGTATCTTTGCCGGATCCATTTCTATTCCCGCCTTGGAAACTCTATAGCCTAAGTAGTCCAAACGGGTTTGGTGGAATTCACATTTAGATACTTTGACATACAATTGGGCTTTTAACAATTTGGTCAGAACTTCCCTTACCAATTTTATGTGCTGATCCATGGTCTTCGTGTAAATCAAAATATCGTTCAGGTAAACGAGTACACCTTTATAGATATGTTCATGCAGTACCTTGTTTATTAATTGCATGAACACCGCCGGTGCTCCTTGTAATCTGAATGGCATCACCCGATATTGGTAGCTCCCCATGGGACAGTTAAAGGCTGTCTTCTACTTATCCCCTTCTCAGATCCTGACATGATAATAAGCCTCCCTCAGGTCTAGCTTGGTGAAAATCATTCCCTCAGATAAATGGGCCAGCATATCCATTATGAGTAGCAGTGGGTACATATGCTCTACGCACACTCCGTTTGTACCCCGAAAGTCTACACATAGACACAGACCACCATCCTTTTTCTCTCTGAATAACACAGGGGCTGCAATAGGGGATCTTGCTGGCTGTATAAAACCCCATGCCAAGTTCTTGTCAATATATTTTCTCATCTCCTCTAACTCTTTGGGTGTCATAGAGTACATCCTTGGCTTGGGGAGCTTGGCTCCTCTCACGATTTCAATAGCATAGTAGGACAGTGTGGAGGGAGGACGTGGCATTCTTTTTCACTAAAAACATCAGCTAAATCGGTGTATTCCTCTGGGACTCCTACCAATTGGTCCACACCCTTCAACATCTCTACCTTCTGCTGCTGACCATTCCCTGTGAGCCAACTTCCTGGGCTTAGAGGTTCATGTGGCAGTGGTTCAGGGCCCACCCCAAGGCGTATACACCGACAGCCCTCCCACACCATATGAGGGGCCCCCACTTATCCAGCCATGCAAGGCCAAGTATCACAGTTTCTGTCATCTGTTGCACTACAATAAACCAGATTAACTCCCAATGGTCCCCAAGCTCGAGTCTGATTTTCTCTGTAATCTGGGTAGCTGGTGCCCCATCCAACACTGACCCATCTACTTGTTCAAACCATAAGGGACGGGATAGGTTTCAAACTTTTATCCCCAGCTCCCTCACCGTGCTTAGACTTATGAAGCAATGAGTACTCCCAGAATCAATTAAGGTGTCATATGTCCAATACCTCTGAGCAGTGAGGATAACAGGCACCCAGAAGGGTTTTATTGGCCTACTCACCAAAGGATCATTTTCACCCTATTCATCAGTTTCGCACCCTTCCGCTGGAGGACTTGCATATGCTAGATCTCGAGAGTCATCAACCCCCACTATAGAGTTTTCAGTGGCAGCTTGCTGAATGCCCCGAGATTTCTCCGGCATTTTCCTCATGGTTTTCCGGGCCGTACTAGGTGGAACTGGACTCGCCTGGACTGGCTTAGGCTATGCGACTGAGATCATCGTGTTGCAGTCCACTGCTCTGTGCCTGGATTTTTCACACTGGAAACATATAATGGGAGGTCTGTTTGTTACTGTTTTTTCCGTTGACCTTGTCGCCAATGTCAAGGATCCCAGACAACAGCTCACTGTATGGTCAAGGAAATGGCGTGGTCTAGCATTTCCCTCATCTCTGGGTCTAAGGTCCCTGAACTCCACTTCTAGTTCTGTAGCGGCTTGATACCAGGACCACAGCCAGGGTTGTAAGCCTCGATATTCACATGCCTGTTGGATTGATCTATCTAAGCCGATCTTAAACTGATACACTATCAGTCTCTCTGGCCAACCTCTTATTTTTCCCGACAACCACCAGAAATCCCGTATATAATCAGCAACCAGTTGGCCCTTCTGGCATAATGCCATCAACTCCCCTTCAACCCTTTGTACCCGGGTCGGATCCTCAAACCATTCTCGGAGGGCATCCAAAAAGAGACCACAATGCCACAACTCTAGACTGTGTTCGCTGTAGAGGTCCGTGCCCCAATCTGCAGCCTCTCCCTCCAAGACCCCTGCAATGGCCATCACTATGGCCCATTGTGAAGTGTACAAATAGCCAACTTGGTCCATATGCTCTATCACATGACCCAAGAAAATGGCTACTTTTTCTGGGTTACCATCGAAAGAGACCTTCAAGGAGGGAGGCTCCCAAGGACCCCCCACTATAGTGTGGCCTTGTCCACTCTGGCCAAGTATAGACTGGATAGCCACTAAATACTGCCTGTGGCGGCCAACGTTGACTTCTGTCGTCACTTAGCAGTTCCCTTTGCTGTTTGGGTGGAAGCCTCGCAGGCAACTGTGGGTCCAACTCCCTGCCACTGGCCTGGGTATATTCTTGGGATGCACCCAACCTCAACTTTGGACTGGCTAGACGGAAGCGAGGGATAGGCTGGGAAGGGGGCTGTGATGTATTCCTGCTATCTGACCGGCCGTCCCCTCTGTTCTATTGATAACCAGAACTGCTATCACGGAAGCTAGCCTCCCCAAACCACTCCCTCAGACAATCCATCGTCTGGCTACCCAAGGCAGTGGAGAAGCTCCAATCATCTCTTCATCTTCAGTCACCCTCCTTTCTCTCCACCGAGTGAGGTGACCCCCCTGGGGAGAAGGCACAGGTAGTTCTGAGCTGGTTGTTAACTTTGTACGCTTCCACCACTCATTCACTGGCACCACTGGTTGATATGTAGGAATAGGCCCAGTGGCAGAGGCCTGGTCTACTAAGGGACTCTCCTTACGTCTTATAGCTACCTCTGTTTCCTCCTCCTGTGTTGGAACGACCAAAGGAGTGGCATCAGGTATGACCACTGCTGCTGCCTCTGCTCCTTCAGACATCATTCAGACCAAACAGGAACTGTGCGAAGTGAAGTATTGATAGGGGGAGAACTGATTTTTCTGTCATGGTCCGACATTCACGTTGCATACAGAGATTCAGTTTGTTTGGTGAACAACTTTTATCTCTATCTAAGAAACTACGTGATAACCAGCACTAAATGACAATGATACAAAGGTAATCAAATCCAAGTCAGTTCTAACCAAGTTAACACCATCACCCATATATATATACCATTACCCCACTCAACTCCACCCACAACTCCACCCAGATGACACCCACCCACCATCACCAATCACCATGACCCACACCCTCAGCCACACCCCCACTCAGTGTCATCTTAGCCTCTTTCCTTGATAGCCGCATCCGAGCAAAAGTTACATCAGACTAGGCAGTTGCATTTGAGTAAAAGAACCACATGCAGCTACAGACTCAATTGACATCAGAGGGGCAGCACCAACATGGCAGCATTAGTGGCATGTAAGCATGGCCAAGCGGGCATGGTGATGGACAGGTTCTCCCTGGATGGCAGCCTGTGGGCTGACATTGAACCTGTATATTCTTGATACAAATCGTGTACTGTTTTCAGAACTGTGGTGGTGTTTGTGCCAAAAAAAAAAAAGTTTTCAACTAACAATTTTAAAAAAGCAATGATTAGAAAGGGAATTATTGTCCAAGAATTTTAAAAAGCAATGATTAGAATGGGATTTACTGTCTCCATCAACAAATACTTTTTGTGGCTATTAAGGAGGAGCCTGATTGAAACCAGGTGAAAATATTTTTGGTTAAAAGCAATTATATATAGATTTCTAATATAACCAAGAAAAATTTTATGATGACACTTGAGTTTCATATAAGTGTAAAAAGGTACCAGGGTTTGAATAGTGCTCAACTGTTAGGTTATTAGCCATCATGCTGCTGATGGGAGCGGAACGGAGTAGAATGGGTAGTTTTTAGTGTACAACCACAATTGGGAACAGACTTTCTGTTGCTAAGGCAGTTGTTAAGTGTGTTGTGCCCAATTTTATGATCTTTTTGCCACTATTTTAAAGTCAATCACTACCTTTGTTAAGTGTAGTACAGCAGTTAAGCGAATCCACTTTCCTCCATCAACTTTGGTTGTCAGAAGCTGAGCAGGTCATCCATGGCCATCCCTTGACCTGACATGCAGCTTGCTGATTGCTATATAATCAGCATGATATAAATACATGCTGATTGCTAAGTGCCCAAATTTTGATCCCATAACTATGGGGATGCTGCGATGGTCATAAGCGTGAGGAACAGCTGTAGGTCACTTTTTTCAGTGCCATTGTAACTTCAAACTATCACTGCCCAAAAATCGTAATGAACAGGTTTGAGTCCCCAAAGGAGAAAGAAGCAGACTGTAAGAATGAGTGCTGAAAAACAAAATCTGGGCCTGTTCTTTAACAATTGCAGGAGGAGGTACTGCTGACAAATATAGAAATTGCAAACTGCTTTTGCCATTACCCCATCCTAAATATATTGAGTGTACTCACTGCTGATCTTGCAGAGCAGACATTAGTAGTTTTTGGGATGACGACAGCTGGCAGAATTAAAATGTCTTTGGGAGCCATAGCCATATTCTAGGCAAGCTAATGACAGAATATGGCCCTTATCTGAAAGGCATGGATTGAATCTAGAGAAGATGAAATCAGAATTGAGTTAGAGTGGAAGGGTGGATATTGTAATAAACTTATCTTTCTACAGTAAATGTGATTTTTCTCTTTCATTGGTCCCCATAGATGCAGATAAAGGCATCTATAACACCCTTATCCAGATGCCTTTTCATTATAAGAGGATGAAGTTAAATTACTAGTCCTGCTAAACAACTTTTGAAAACGACTAAATTCTTAACAATATTCCTTATAGATGCATTCCCTATTACATTCATCTCATAAACTGTTTTGTAAAAGGCCTACTAAAGCAAGCTAGAAACTCTTTAAAGACTTTCCTCCTTTTGATCACAAGATTTTGGGATATTTTTCATAGCAGATGCAGAATCAATGCTATTTTAGGATTACTTCCATGTTAATTTTGTCCTTGGTATATTTTCATTTGTACATGTGCACACGAATGCAACCATTGGATCCATTTCTAAATAAATAGCCAATACCTTGCACTTTTTTAAACCACTGCACTGCTGGAAAAAGGAGGAGAGAAAATAACTCTTCTGAGGAAAATTTATTCTCTTTTGGGCATTAATGTATGTTCAATCCTGTTTCATCCTCTTAAACAATTGCGTTGCTTCCCAATATGATTGCACAGTTGCATCTTTCTCTATGACTACTGGCTCACATTGTTAATCTGAAAATTTTCTGTGACTTGACAGAAATTGTCTGTGTTGAGAATGGCTAGTTGAGCACCCTCTGCCTGCCGAAAGGTAGGATGTCAGTTTCTTGTGAGGTAAACATTGCATGACCTAT
The DNA here is from genome assembly GCF_009769535.1 of Thamnophis elegans. NCBI lineage: Eukaryota > Metazoa > Chordata > Lepidosauria > Squamata > Natricidae > Thamnophis > Thamnophis elegans. The sequence continues at coordinate 20,874,066 of NC_045558.1, read as the reverse complement.
AAGCTAGCCAGTCAGCTCATACATTGCCTTATTAGGTAAGCAGCTGGGGATTATGTCTGAGGACAGAATTGACTATATGGCTAGCCGAACATCCTTCTGAGAGGGAGGGAGGGAGAGAGGGGGGGTGAGGGAGGGAGGGGGGTGCAGCCCCTAAAGGATGTAGCCCAGTCGAAAGACAATCATGGTGCTGAGATTTTTTTTCCATTTGCATTTTCATTGAATATAGAATTTACACTGTGTGCATTATAAACTGTAGTGAAAAGATTCATCCAAATAGTTCATGAATTCAGGAAGGAATAGAACAATCAGAGGCCTTTTATTTTACTGTACCTTGAACTATATTGTATGAGTTTTCCATTACCGTAGTAGTTTTGCTAATATTGATGAATTTATTTTATTTTCTTTCCTAATTTATAAACATTTACTGATTTAGAGTAAAAAATTTAGCTCATAAATTTAACAATTGGAACTTAAAAATAATAGACGTGTGGAAACGAGTATGGAAAACAGGCTTTTAGGCTGTGATCATTTAATAAAATCTGATAATTAAAAAAAGCAAAGTAGGTTTAAAACCAACTCAGAAAAACCAACCCAAGAATGCAGGATTGCATAAGTACAATCGTCCAAGACTAGGCAAAAATAGCACAAAACTATTGGTGAGAAGGCAATGTGACGTGATTTGTCTAGGGTTTAAATTACTATAAACATGAATTGTTCTATTCATGCTGTTTGCAAGAGTCTGACCAATGGGTGACACTGATGCACTGGCACTGATCTGCAATATAATTCTTAATATAGAGCTTCCACTCTGTACAAGGCAGAAATAGGCACAAATTGCTCTTAAATAATATAAATAATTACAATTTGACTTTTATGTTACTTCTCTTATATGCAAACAATACTTAAGGGCATTGTAAGTCCTTAACATGTTCCCTTCTGCCAGCCCTTGGTAGCTTACTCTTGTATGAGGGGTTTTAACGGTATCTCTCCATGATTTCCAGCAAGAATTTTTCACAATTTTTCTAGCAAACGCCAGAATAGAGCTTTTTGCACAAAGCACATGTTCTATCACTAAATTATTCCCCCTCCTTTTACCTTCTCTCTATCCAAAGAAACCTTCTATTCCTAAAAATTTCCAGGGATCAGAACATTCCTATTGCTGCAAATGAAAGTCCTTAAGATGTCAAACAGTACACAGGTTTGCTATATTTCTACATTACTTAAGGAGATGAATATAGTCTTTAGATGGAAGATTAAGATAAAAATGCTAAGAATCAGCTCTGATTCTTCACCAGTACTGAAGGAAACCATTGGTTTTCTTCTTTTAAAAAAAATCAATTTCTTGTTTCAATTTTTATACACACACACACACACACACACACACACACACACACACATCCTTAGGGGTTTTTCAAATGAATAATTCCTCAGACCCAATTAATGTATTAATACATTAATATCATAATTGCTTTTTTGATACTGAATCCAGAATTAACTGGATTCAAGGTATGATATACACTAAATTCTCAATATTACACTTTGTATAGGCTTAAGTCCTCTGCTGAGTCAGATATCATTCATATGCTTCTCTATGTGTATACATTTGGACACACATGTATTTTGTTCTTAAAAACAAATGCAATAATGGAAATTATTTCATAGCTGGTAAGAACTTCTGTATCTAGCTCAAACTCTAAACTGCCAGAATGAAGCCACCTTCTTGGCTTTTTCATGGCCAAAAATAAATAATAATTTTTAAAAAAAATCATAGCTGGTAAGATGAAAACTTCAGTATGGATTACAAAGCTTTTAAAATTCATGTTTAAAATGCTCCTTTGACAGAGAAAAACCATTGGGATATTTAACGTTGAAATGTTATTGAAAGAAATGAATGTGTAAGTCATTTGTCCTGTTTAGTTTTTATTAATGTCATGTTTATGGGGTTTTTTTTTTGTTTCCTTGGTTTTTCTTGGGCTTTTTTTGCAGCAGGGAGCGAGGGAATACCTTGTACTCTATTTGAAGTAATACCTGAAATTGGTTCAATGCAGCCAAATATGGTTTACAGCAGGAGTCTAAATCAAAATTCTCTAGCGAGCAAGTATGGAAACTCCTGGTTTAAAGTAGTACCAAATTCTAGCTGTAAATGGATGTGTCCCAAACTTTCAACATTCTCTAAGACAGTCTTGAATTATTGCCTAGCAATAGATCTGAGTGAAGGAAAATAAAATGTATTAAAACATGTTTCCCACTGGAGAGATGATCTCATGTCAGGAAACTTTATACCAGAATGAAACTTACATAAATAATATCCAGTTGGAAAACATCATCTTTGAGGAGTGAAATAAGAAAAAAAAATCTCCATTACACATTTACACACCCAAATATGAGTTACATTTTAAGTGAATTCCTCCCTTTTCCACATTTGATTGAATGCTTTAGTTGTGGTGTGACCCACCACAACTTGGGATTGGGGTTGAAAAATATCCAACATTTACTGATTGCCAGCTAGCCAGCCCATGCAAAATGAGTAAAGCGTGTTTGTCAGAATGCATGCAAATCTAATTCAGGAAGAGGAAAAGTATGAAAAGTTGATGCATCTTGCAAATACTATTGTGAGTTTCTAGAAAGCATGTAAGTGGACATATTAATTATGGGAGGCTACATAGAGCTTTTGTCCATGTTTATGTATAAATGGGCAATTGCAGCAACATAAGCTTGTGCACATTCTGATATGTCAGAACAACTCATAACTGACCTGTAGACCATTTATTACCACTGATAGTGAACTTAGAGTCAGTTGGCCAGTTCAGCAACCCAGGACAAGTCCTCCACAAATGAGTCAGTGGTGGGATTCAATTTTTTTTTACTTCAGGTTCTATGGGCATAGTTTGATGGGTGTGGCATATCTTGGTCATGGCTTGGTGGGCATGGTAGGAGAAGGATACTGTAAAATGTTCATTCCCTCCCCACTCCAGGGGAAGGATACTGTAAAATCTCCATTCCCTCCCCACTCCAAGAGAAGGTTACTGCAAAATCCCCATTTTCTCCTGATCAGCTGGGACTCAGGAAGCAGAGAATAGTTAGGGGCGGGGTCTGTCAGAGGTGGTATTTGCCGGTTCTCCGAACTACTCAAAATTTCCTCTACTGGTTCTCCAGTACTGGTCAGAACCTGCTGAATACCACTTCTGAAATGAGTTTGCTGGAAAATATTGCTTTGACTTTCCCTAGGAATAATGGCCAAGAAACAGAAGGAGAAAGGTCTATTATCATACCTCACCTCCCAATTTAGGATGAAATCTACTAGGATGAATAATATAACTGACATATATTTCTAGGTATGGTGACTATAGCGCCATTAAAGTTTGAGCTTGTTTTTTCTCAAATCAAGTTTTACTCAGTTACTTTCTTAGCTTTTTGGATGTCTAATTGTCATCTTAGAATTGTTGATATGTTCATACATTCCCTTTTGAAGCATTTATCTTTTCCTTCATGTGTTCCTTGATTTACAACTGTTCAGTTAGTAATCATTCAGTTACAACAGATTTAAAATGTGACTTGTGAAACTTTTTTTCCACACTTGTGATTGTTGCATCTCCATGTTCACGTGACAACTGGTTCAAATTTATGACGGTTGCAGGATACCAGGATCATGTGATCACCTTTTGCAGCTTTCTGATAAGCAATGTCAAAGGGGAAGTCAGATGTCACTGAACAAATCCAGTGATTCACTTAACATATGCAGCAGAAAAGTTGTAAAATGAGACAAAACTCACTTTACAAAATTTTTAATTTAGCAACATAAATTTGGGGCTAAATTGTGATCGCAAGTTTAAGACTACCTGTACTCATGCAAGTCCTATTTTGTTATGTGTTTTAAATAATTCATAGTTTATTTTGAGGAGTGCCAATTTGTGTGTCGGGGTTCAATATCTGGTAATATGCTGCTCAAAAATGACTAGGAGGCACTAACTGAAGGTGTTCCTCTGTCCTTCATTTAGGAAAAGGAAAAGTGTGTTTTTTTCCTTTGGAACTTGCTCCCTTAGCTCTGGTAGAGGAAAGAAAGAAAATGCTGGTACCAAAAAACAGCTGAATACAATGACTACTACATCAAACCAGGCTCTCTTGGGGATAGGGCACATTAGTAGCTGAGATACCTGTTTTTAGGATGCTTCAATCTAAAATGAAGTCACTGTAGATTAGTTCTTACAAGCTACTACATGCTATTGCAAATTGAAGTATGTAACTCAACTTTACTGATGTCAAGTAAATGATTCGCAATTTTTTCAGATGCTAAGTGCAGCTTCACTTTGATTGAGACATTTTTGAAAATCTCTGTATTAAGTGCTCTAAGAAGGAAGTTCACTTTCTTCCTGCCCTACAAATCATTTTGTCTTGTTGAGTCAGATAGTACACGAGTTTAATGTATTATGTTGATTGGTCACACAGTCCTTCCACAACTGGGTTTGGCATTTTTCACCATCTATTGAGTCCTTCTTAAGCATCAGGCTATTACAGTATTACTACTGTTGTTTTCAGAAGTGCTACTTAATTTTCTCCTTTTGTAGCTTTCAAATGGCCTTGATTTCTATTAAACTTATCCTTTGTATTTACACCTGGTAGGAGTAACAATTAGTTAAATTTCAACTTTTGTAAAGGCTGTTGGCTGATACTAGTAAACCCATTGTTGCTGTTAGTCTCTTCTCTCCTCATTCTTCTTTTCTGTAGTGACATTATGCCCTAATTTCTACAATTTATGCTGATGGTTGCATGCTTAATCCCCCAAGAAAAGATCAGATGCTCTAGTTTAAAAGAAAAAAAAATATGGTGTGATATTCTGTGATGTATTAGAACTGGCATGCCGTGCCTTTGCCATGCTTATGTGTCATTGTATAAACAAGCTTTGCTCTTTGGTATGTCCGTGAATCCATTCTATCTGAGTAGAAGAATTTTGCTAGCTGCCTTAAGATTTGCATTCCCAGGTGGAATTGGATCATGATTTATATGTCTGCATCAGAGAAATAGGTTTGACATCTGTATGAATCAAACTTTTTATATGCTTGCCTAGTAATTGCATTACAGTGAGCTGTTTGAAATATTTTCTCATAACTTCAATCTATTTTATCGTCTAAAAAAACAACTATGAAATTGAAAAGCCATTTAAATTAATTCTTCTGAAGGAAAGGGGGATATCACAATTTACGCAACTTTGGACTTCTGAGTATTTATATCATCCAAATTTGTCACTTGGATGGTCACTATGAAAAAATGGGCACCAGTATCTCAATACTGGGTTCACTGGTAAAGCAATATGACTGAACCAAGTATTTCTAGAATACAGTAGAAATGGTTAGCATGAGTTCATTAAGCAAATATAGCTACTGACCTGAAGAACAATTATCCATACAGTGGTAGCTAACTATTTTAGAAGATGTGAAATAATTTATCTCTATGTACATAATGGGTCTAATATGTGTTTGTATCAAAATGGCATTAATGAATATCAGTCTGTCTGTTTCTTTCCTTTCTATCATCCATCCATCCATCCATCCACCTATCTATCTACTTATCTATCATCTAGCATCTAGAAGAGATCCTTTAGTAGTACTATGAATTTTGCACCAGCTACAACCCAGAAATTCTATATGTGCTACTTATTTTGTAATAACCCTAGGTACACCTTTTATCTTTGGTGGGTTTGAATTAAGCACCCAAACTAGAAAGTTTTAAATCATCTACTTCCACTAGGAGTTTTCCCTTCCCTAATGTTGTTACAGAGCATATTTTTAATTGTCTTCTATTGAAGATAGGAAACATTTCTAAACTATTGCAGAATCTTTCTATGAAATGGTGGCTACGTATGAAATATATTGTATATGGTGTATAGTTCCATAAATAAGACACTGGATGTTCTTTATTTTTTATCTTGATCTGTAGCAGGGTGTCAAACTGGTGGCCCAAGGGCTGGATGTGTCACATGCAGACCATGCCCACCCCAACTCTGTGAAGGGAAAAAAGTCATGTGACGGCAACATGATGCCGCAAGTTTGACATCGTGATCTATAGGAAAGGAAATGAATAGGCAAACGAATTCAAAGTGGTGCATTTTCTAGCAGCACCAGTTTAAAAAGAAAACAATAGTTGTATTCAGTATCTAGCCTAGTTATTATCATTATTATATGTGGTTTTAATTATAGTTCAGTGGGGTTTTTGGAGGAAGAGCTATATGTAATATTTTGATGTATACCAGATTTTCAGGCCTGGATCTGCCTTTATGCTACAGATTCTCTCTATAATCAACCAATTAAAGATTGCTGTGGAGCAGTTTAAATAAAAGGAAAAGCCTACCGCCACTTTTTGAACTATTTAAGTAGTTGAACTTGTCCCCCAGTTTATTTGGGAACGTGAATCACTTTTTCACTTCAAATGGAAAGTGGAACATTTTGACCTGGGAGTTGTGCTCTTGATATATCTCAAAGGGCTAGGATGAGTCTGGCCTGAACACTTGGAACCCTGTGCTTAATTTCTGGTGGTTTTGAGGGTCTGTCTCTGGAAAAATTAATTCAAGATGATAGGAATGAGACACACATGTCTTCTGCTTTTCAATTGCTGCAAGGAGAGCCATATTTCATGAAATAAGGTATCTAAATTTGAGTCAAATCTTAAATGTAAAATACATAAAACATTCACTTGTCTTGAGAAGAAGCCATATTTCTTTTTTCTTTTTTTAAGGAAATGTAAGACTTAACTGCCTAAAAGCAGTTTATAAAGTTAAGGTTGAAATGAAGTCAGAAATCAGATTAATGTTGTCCTCCAATTTTTGTGGCTGCATTCTTAGTACCATGTGTCTGGAATTTAAAATATTTTGCAGATGGATGGCTCTTAGAAGTCCTTCGTTTTGTTTAGCTCTTATCCTATACTTTCAATCATGGGTTGCTTTATTCGGATGCCCATAAATTTAAACTTTAAAATGTTTTGCTAGTAGCATGTTCTCTAGAGAGACATATCTTTGGCATAATGAACATAAATACCAGCACTCCAAAGAGTGGAGTAATTGGTTGTTAAAATTTTCTGTTTAAGTTATTACTGTGGGACAATTGATGAAGTTCCATAATCTTGCCATGAAAACTGCCAGGACTAGTCTTTGCAGTTGTCAGGAGTCAACATTGGTCTGATGACACACACACACACACACACACACACACACACAAATGTTTGTGCATTCATATTCACAGTTAAGTTGCATACAAACTTATAGAATATATTTTTCATTTTTCTTAAGAAAAAAATTATATCCATTTTAAAAATTCTGGAATATAAACACCCAGTTAACTAACACTTTGCAAAATCTGTGATATTACCATTCCCATCACGATTATCCAGTGTGTTTTACCATTCAGGTACTTAATTTTTTGCTTGAAATATGATTACTGTCTTGAGCTGTTCCAGTTTTCCAGCTTATTACTATGCATTTACTGTACTCCCAGCAACGTAATAGCCTCGCAGCTCCAGTCCTGGGCTATGCACAATCTCTACTCATTACTAAGATAGACCTGCTTGGGGCTAGGGTTGTCTAAGAATTAGCTGTTTTCGTGGCTTCCTTCTTTGCCGAGTGTCTTTGCATTCTGCATCCATGTTCCAAAATCCTTGGATATCCAGCTGTTTGCAAAATGTCAGATATTTGGAACAGCAAGGTAAGAATTATATCCACATCAAAAATAATGCAATTCATTGTCACTTATGTGCTTTCTAAATATAAACAAATTGCTGTATTAAGGTATTACCCCCTCCTTAATAGCAGCAGAACACATTTGCTTCTTCAGTTATCAGTATTCATTTTAGCACTTCATTCTTACTGCTCTTTCAAAGGATTGTATTAATCATGTAATTAGCTTAGCTAGCAGTTAAATTAAGTCCTTGCTGATGCCAAGGTACCTTTAAAGATTTTTTTTAATGATACTGTTCATGTCTTCATGATATGCTTACAATAAGCAGAGGTTTGGTTGCTGACAAAAATATTTTTTTAAAAAGATTGTAAGAGTCAAGAGCTCAAACTCGGAAGCAAGAAATCATATAAAAACCTTTAATAAACTCTGCAAATACGTGAAGGCTGCTTTCTAGGGAGTTTTATTAATACAGTTTTAATTCTGAATCTGTCTGAGCAATAAATTATACTTCTGGAATGGAAAAAGTACTAGACATGGTTTCTGGATTAGCAGTGGAGAGAAGAACATTAAACTTCATTCACCTCATTTAAGTGAAAGGAGGGGGAGGGGAGATTTTTAAAGATATACTATCAAAAGTGCTACACTGCTACATTATCACTAAAACTTCATTTATGGAACTTTTTGAGATTATAGTAAACTAAAACTGTGGAATTTGGTCTAGAAAGTATGCTCCAAATTTTGGGCTCAAACATTCTAGTGTGGCTTTATATTTCATGGCTAATAGTGTGCCAGAATAACCTTTTTTTCTTCATAATTGTTCTTCATCCTTCTCTGTGTTGTCCTTCAGGGTTACAAAAGAACACACTGTGTGTTCTATGTTGAGACTTTTATGGTCGAGAGAGTTACATTCCAGGACTTGTATTGAGTTATATACCATTTAAAGTTTTATGCGTGCCTGATTCTAATTTAACCAGACACAATATTATTAACATCTACCCTTTGTAGCAGTACCAAGTAGATATTTTAACATGATTTTTGAGGGGATCCTGATGTCTTTCCTTTCTGCCAAGATGTATTGTTAGTCACCATTCTTGATTTGGCATCTAACTCTAATTGTTGCTGTTACTGTATATGACTTCCCTCTGAGGTAAGAGATGACAGCTAAACACATATTATATACCTTCTGGCTACCATTGGAAGGTAAGCAAATAGGGAGAAAAATTCTGTTTTAACACCAGTGTAGTTAAAAGCAACTTAAACTTGTCTCATACATGCAATATTATGGAACTTTGGTAGACAAACCATGGTGATAAATAAGATTCATGATTGTGCCCCTGTTAGTGCAAATTCAAAAAGACCCTGATTTTCAAACAAAATCATAACAGTATCTACCGTAATTTGTAATCTTTAATTTAAGTAATGCATGTTTTCTTTGTTTTGGGGTGATGGGAAAAATCTAAAACTGCATACAGTACACAGGAAATAAAATGATGATCTGCAGAATATGGTTTTCTCTTATCCAAATGATTAATTTCTCTTCTGGTGAACAGATAACCTTTTATTGATTACATATTATTTATCTCTCTTTTACTTGAGAATCATAGAAATCGATAAGAGAAAAACAAGTGATTTTGCTATGCTGGTTTGTAAAAACAATTCAGTAATGCTATCCCATTATAGTACACATCACATGGATGGCATAATGCCAAATTTGGATGCAAAATGCAGTCACGTGTCAACATTTTTTGGGAATTATGAATGATTATGTTCATGGAAGTACAGCGCAGAAGATGTCCTTTCTATAAAGAAGTATGATTTAATACACATGCGCGCACACACTCTATAAATAACTAATACTATATGACAGATTTGTATAGACCAAACATAATTGAAATAAGATTTAGAAGCATTTTTACAGTTCTAGGTCATATTTCACAAGTTTCTACTTTCTTTTATCCCTACACTCTGCCCAATCTTGTCTGCTTTGAAATATGAACTTTTAAATCATTACAGGTTAATTGCTATTTAAGGCTCAAAATGCCGTTAACTGTTTAAAGATTTTTCCTTACTATCAAATTGTGTATTGGTGGATAACTTTTTCCACCACTCTTATTTCAGATTTTGACAAAGAGAATTTGTTTACGTATAAAACTCCAAGATTACTCCAGAGCAGGAGGAGGACTTTAAGGTAAAACATTCTTTGCACTTCTTGTGTATAATGAGTCAATTTGCAGTGAGACCAAAAAAGGAACAGGTTAATTTCCTTTATTTCATGACAGTGATTCGGGAAGAAATTGATCTATAGTGTTTGTGTATAGGATCACTCACACTCCTTAAGAAATGTGTGTAATCAATTGTCACACAAACACAAAATCTTTGAAGGCAAAATACTATACATTCCAAAATTAGCATTTTATTTTGTGATATTTTTGTGCAATTCTCAAATAGAAATATGCCCTGTCCTTTGTACTGATTTAATTTCACCTTGTTGGGGTCCTGCTAATGCTATTTATGCTTTTGTCAATGTATTGTACACACATTAGCATGTGCCTCTTTCAGGTAAATACCACATTTTAGATTCTCAAGGAAGTGGTTTTTGACTTCAAAATCAAATACCACAATAAATATATGGTTTTGTGCAGATCTAAATATGCGCATATGTCATCTCTCCTATGGGAACTGCATTGGCTTCTGATTTGCTCAAGGTCCAATTCAGGCTGTTGGTTACCTTCAAAGCTTTACATGGTTTGGACAAGGTTATTTGAAAGGCCATTTTCTAACCAACTTACCAGAGTGAGGAGGTAGGGAATCTATGAATTCTCTCTCCTAATGAGGTACATCTAGCAGGACCAACAAGAAGGGCTTTCACCGGGGAAACTTCCTCCCTGTACAACATCCCTGCAGAGATAAGATTGGCCTCCACTCTTTCGCAAGCCCCAAATGATTTGGTTTTGCCAATTGGCCAAGAAGTTTAGAGGTTTTAGAGGTTTTATTAACATTTATAGGCCGCCCTTTTCCCTGAGGGGACTCAGGGCGGCTTACATAAAATCAAGGGGGGGAATATACAAACAGTAACGCAGACAAACATAGAATAAAATAATGAGCAACATTCATTCATCATTCGGAAGAAGTCACAGAATGGGATGGAGCCAGGAATGATCATTTGATTAGTATCATTAGGGAGTTGGGGAGTTATTGCTTTTTTGTTTTGTTCATATTAGGTTTTTATTTTTGTAAGCTACCCAGAGTCACAGAGAGTTAGTTAGGTAGCCATATAAATGTTCATAAATAAATACCGTATTTTTGGAGTAGAAGACGGATCTTTTTCCCTCCAAAAAGAAGGTGAAAATCTGGGTGCGTCTTATACACTGAATACAGCCATTTTTGGCCTTCTGAAACCCCGCCCCCACATCCTGTTTCTTGCAAAAATGGACCCGCAGAGGGTTTGGGAGGCCTGCAAAGTGCTCCTGGGTGTTGGGGAGGGCAAAAATGAGGGGAAATAGGCCCATTTTTTGCTTGTTTTCCCCCATCCAGCCCCCAAACACTCTATAGCCCTCCCAAACCCACTACATGCCCTGTTTGTGCAAAAAATGGACCTGTTTTTCACCTTCCAACTCCTCCACGCATCATATTTTTCCCCTCCCCAGCCCCCAGGAGCACTCTGCAGGCCTCCCAAGCTCTCTGCATTCCCTGTTTCAGGAAAAAACAGAAAGTCCTAAGGGTTTGGGAGGCCTGCAGAGTGTTCCTGGGGGCCGGGAAGGGAAAAAACCTTTTTTTAAAAATTTACCTCTTCAAAATCTTGGTGCGTCTTATACTCTGGTGCGTCTTATAGTCCAAAAATGTAAATGGGAGAAGAGATACATACCTGGTATTTTTATATATGACTCTTAAAAGGTTAGGCCTTGAAAAATACAGTAGAGTGTTTGCCTTTATTTTGAGATGAAATTTGTTAAATTTTGATACTTTTCCCCATAGGAGTTCAAGGTGATAGCCATCTTTTGAAGAGAGATAAAATGAGCCATAATGACACAATATGATTATCCCCAGGGTTTATGTTATTCACAATTAGGTTAATAGAATGGATGAAAGGCTACATGTCACAACATAGTGAGCTCTTTGTCACAAAAGAGCCGAGGTGGTGCAGTGGTTAGAGTGCAGTACTGCAGGCCACTTCACCCGACTGTTAGCTGCAGTTCGCCGGTTCAAATCTCACCGGCTCAAGGTTGACTCAGCCTTCCATCCTTCCGAGGTGGGTGAAATGAGGACCCAGACTGTGGGGGCAATATGCTGACTCTGTAAACCGCTAAGAGAGGGCTGAAAGCCCTATGAAGCGATATATAAGTCTAACTGCTATTGCTATTGCTAATTAATATTTGCAATAGCATAAGAGTTTGGCATGATAATTAAGCAGTTTTCTTAAAACCACCTGGGTTTAAAATGGTAAAGAAGAAAACAAAATTAAAACACAGAATTCATTGGGCCATGTTTTATGTTCACTAGCAAATAGAATAAGTTACATTTGGGAGGGAGGAAAAGGAAGAAAAACATTTTTTCATGATTTTTTTGTGAATCTTTTATAATTTTTTATAAATAACATGCCTCTCCTTTCTCCTCCTATTTTCTCTACAATAACAATCCGGTGAGGTAGGTTGGGCTGAGAGAGAATAACTAATCCAGGACTAGAATTCTCCATCTCCTAGTTTCTAAGCTAGCACTTTAACCACAACAAAAATTGGATCTAGAATTTGTATTTTTTTCCCTCCTGTTCTCAAAGACTTCTTGGGCTAGTCCCTGCAGTTTTCTTGACAAGGTTTTTAAAAATGATTTGTCATTTACTCATTCATCGGGCTAGGAAAAGTGATTGGCCCAGTCACCCAGCTGGCTTTGTGCCCAAGATGAGGTTAGAAGTCACAGACTCCCAATTTCTAGCACGATAGCTTAAGCATTACAACAAACTGGGTCTTACAATTTGTAAACAATTACTTCTAATTAACTATAATTTATACTTTGAAAAATGGAATTTAAGAAGTCTATAAGTAAATCGTCTAGGTTATTAAGTTACAAGACTGAATGCTGCTTGAAATGTGACCTGTATTACAGCAAAATATTAATTTTCCAAGTGATTAATATCCCATTTTCATAACATTAAGAATCTGAGCTAAATTCGGTATACTACTAGAAAAGTATGACAAAGAGAACATATATTTAACACTACATGGTTTGACGGCAATGAGAGTTGTATTTGCACAACACCAGAAAAATGAGGAAATTCCTACAGATGAAAATATAATTTAAAAATTACTAGACTTTGAGGAAATGGATAGGTTAACATTAAAGATAAAGAATAAAGAAGATACAGAATATTTTACAACATGGGATTTATTTTATCAATGGTTAGATAACAGAGGTAGAAATTAGAAGTTGGAAGAATACCACTATGAATAAGTAGATAATATTATTATTATTATTATGTATAACTAAATTGATCCAGACAGTACTGTTTATTAAGCACTTATATATGTTAAAGAAAAATGTATAAATATTTTTTTTAAGAAAATAAAGAATTTGAGGTAAATTCATTAAGAATGAGGTATATTCTGCTGTAAGAGACTTCATGCATGATCTAAAGGTTTTAACATATATTGTGTTTCCCTGAAAATAAGACAGGGTCTTGTTTTCTTTTGACCCCCGAAATAAGCGCTTGGCCATATTATCTCCTAATAATCTCATTATTTTTGAGGTGCAGGTGGCCCCTTAACCACAGCCCGTGGAACAGCTGATCCAGAGAGGGCAGGAAGTTCTGTCTCTGTTTCTGGCACATTCTTGCCAGCCCTAGCATTGCTGGGCCTGCTGTTCTTTTTGCGGCTGCCACTAAGAGAAGGGGCATGGTATCTAGGCTTTGTAGGAGCAGCCTCTGCGAGGCCATTCTGCATGGATGGCAGGTGCATGCACGGCACGTGGGCATGTTCCCCCTCCCCCCAGGAAATTGTGGAGACCGGCTGCACATACATTTAAATATTTTAGGGAAGTCCTTATTTTCAGGGGAAGGCTTATTTTAGTGCATGCGTGCAAAAGCCCAATTGGGCTTATTATCTGGGGAGTTTTTATTTTCATGGAGCGGTATAAATTTAATAAGTATAGAGGAAATATCTCAAACTATATGGAAATAATATAACGAGAAAAATAAGTTTAGGAGGTTGTCTTCCAGGTGAAATTCAAGATGTTGGTTGCTACCTGCCTTACTTGAGGGACCAGATCTCTCTATTTCCTCTACTCATTCCATTCAATCTGGCAGGAGAGGCATCCTCCAGGTCCCGGTGATTAAAGAATGACATCTGGTGTCACCAGGAAGTGTGCCTTTTCTGTCATAGCACCTGCCCTTTGGAGCACCTCATTATCCATAATTAGCTTAGCTCAACTTTGCTAGCATGTAGGAAAGTGCTCAAAACCTGGCTGTTCTTCCAGGCATAGGAATCAGGAGATTAGAAGGTCCTGTGAGGTTTTCTTGACGGCTGTTGAGAAGTTATCCTAAACTGCCATTTTTTGCCTTCCTATCACATGGAATTTTTTTTAGTTATATCTATTATTTTTATTTATCCATTATTTACAAATTATTTTTGCCACCTAAATATGAATACATCAATGAAGGATATATTAACTCTTTAGACTTTATCACTGTTCCTATGGTATGTCTTCATATGTATCTTCAATGAAAACCTGTCAGGCAAGTTTAATCAAGATTGATCCCCATGTCTCCAGAACAGGAATAGTTGTGGGATCCTTGGTGTCATCTGATCTCAGTTATTTTCTTGCAAGCATTAACCCACTAGATAACAATATCAGTGTTAGAAAAGTGTTGGGTTTTCTCTCTGTTTATATACTAGTGGTTTGCCTTGTCAGTGTTGGTGCAAATGTTGGTGCAATTGTTTTCTTTTTTGGTAGTTTCTTGATGTTATCTAGTTGGGTAATGAAATATCTGCAAGAAAACGAATAAGTTCAGGGAGCAGAGGTCCTGTTCTTCTTTACTCCATATTATGTCCATGATAAAAATAATCTTTGTGTTTTAATATACTATAACTAGATTAATATCTGGAGCTCTTGCAGCTTTGTTAAAACAAGGTGATGATGCTTTAGTTTTCAGAAAGAGTTTTCATTTGAAGATAAAGAAGACTTTTCAAACAGCACTAAAGATATTGATGCCAGCCTTTTAGCAGTGTTACCAAAAGGTACGTACGAGACTTGTAATAGTTATGTTTTTTATAAACAGCATCATAATATGTGTACTATAAGACACTTAATCTTGGAAGAGAATTTATTTCAGTCCATGCTAAATGTGACAAAGCGGAATAAACATTAAATATATGCTCTTCCGACAGTTCATTTTTACCACCCAAACAATGAAACTTGAATATCCATCAGCTGTTTGATATGAAAGCATTGTTTGGGTGCAAAAATTGAACTTGGGAGAGCATTTATTAGATGTTTATTGTGGCATGTCATATTTAAGCTGTAAAGGATTGGTTATATTTTAATCATAAGTTATTCTTAAAGCAATTCAAGTTTTAAATAACATCTGCCTTCAAAGTCAATGTGTAATTGCAGTTGTTTAAAATCATATGTCTTGTTTTGTTCAATGACTTGCATCCAATGGGAGGGAGGGAGAGGGAGACTTTGGGAAGCGAAATTGGGACAATTTGTGAGGAATTGGGATTAGAAAAAGCGTGCTGAATATACCTATTTCATGTCTTAAAACCCTCCCAGCTTTCATCCCACATACAAATTAGTAGATTCCATTCAGAATGGAGACATGGAGTCTTCTGTGCACAAATTTCTTACCTTTGGTCTAAATAGTCACCCTGGACTTCAGTGTGTAGCTACAGATACAAATAACATTCAGATGTGACTCACGCTGCTTATTATAGAAGAAGGCAATTGCTGTTTTGCACAGGTGTAGATGATCAGACTGTAGTTTCCCTTAAGTACAGCTATTCTGTTTTTTAATATTTTGACTAAGTATTTGTTACCGCATTGCTTCCCTTAAATGATTGAGGTTACCATTGCCACAAGAACTGATCTAAGGTGGAGCAATAGCACTACAGTATATACTGCATCACAGTGCTTTACAGCCCTCTCTAAGCAGTTTACAGAGTCAGCATATTGCCCCGACAATCTGGGTCCTCAAATGCATTAAAAAAAAAACATCCATAGGATTGTTTATATGAATTTTTAGTCATTTTTCTTTCTTTTGGATAAGATATTGTTATTAAACTATACTGCATGCCTTTCTCTTGTGACTGGAATTACAATAAGGCATTCAATTTTGCTTTTAAAATAAATTGAAAAATACTGTCCCAAGATCTGTATCTAAGAGGAAACTTTTTATGCCTTAAGAAGCTTCTGCCAGATATTTGTTCCTTAATTATAATAGGAAGACTGTTCTTTTCTGTAATTTAAAGCTCCTTGAAAGGCAGTGATGTAGGCCAAAATATGCTCTGTCTTTTATTACTTTGATGTATTTGTGGTGCATTTGGGATATTCTTAGGGCTTGCATATCTCAACTCCTGAAATGTGTTTGTTGGGGTCATTAAACATACTTTAAACAACATTCAGCTTTAAAAAAAATGATTTCTAATAGAATATATTTTAGCATAACCCAGTTTATATTATGGAGGCAGGATGCTGAATAAAGTTGCTGCTGACATTCTGCATGCAAAATCCATAAAAGAAAAAGATTTAAGGAAATCATTACTAAGGCACATACTTTTAAAATGCCTCTTCCTTCTTTTCTAAACATTCTGTTAAATTGTGGCTTGATTGGGCTAACGTTCTGCAGCCCCCATGTGCTGGCTGGGGAATTCTGGAAATTGAAGTCCATATATCTTAAACTTGCTAAGGTTCAGAAACCCTGAGCTAAACTTTATTCAGCATATCTGTATGAAATTACTTACCATTAGTAGAATTGTGAAAAGAATAAATAGGTGACTTGCACTAGTGTCATACACATGCAGAATGTACAGAAAAAACACCATTTAATGTGTCTTCCAGGAATTTATAAGATCTTCTGTATATCTTTATATGTAAGCTGATGTGATTTTTACTTACTTATTGCAAAAGTCTATGTACTAACTTGTATTGACAATATAATTAAAATATATTAATAATTCTCTACGTAGATAGGATCTAAACTAGGTAATTGATACGACCTCTCTGGAATTTAAAGCATGGAAAATGTGTAGCCCTAGATAGATTAGTG
The DNA here is from genome assembly GCF_009769535.1 of Thamnophis elegans. Taxonomy (NCBI): domain Eukaryota; kingdom Metazoa; phylum Chordata; class Lepidosauria; order Squamata; family Natricidae; genus Thamnophis; species Thamnophis elegans. Next base: position 20,857,149 of record NC_045558.1, on the reverse strand, counting down.
TGTGCTATTTTTGTCTCAAGTCTTGCTCAGAAAAGTTTTGGGAACTATTCTTAAGGCCATTGCTTTTATTTTGGCCTACAAAATTGCATCGTATTTGCCTGTAGTACAGTACTCAGTGCAAACTTTGCGTTACTGCATCTTCAGTGTTCTTCAGTGACTCATTCCTGAGTATGGATCAATGACTTTCAGACATTAGATCATATAAAGAAGGAAAGTCCATGTAAGTTAGAAGGTAAAAAAAAACATACTTCACATTATTTCTGAAGTTTCAGTATGGTTCCACGGATAGCACATTAAAAAAAAAATGTATGCTCTGATCATAAGATCCAGTTTTGTATTAAAGGCTAGAATGAAGAGACTATAAGTTTTAGTTCTACCCTAAATGTGAAAGCTAGTTGGATGATTTTTGACCAGATACATTCTATCAGCCCTAGGAGGTCAAAGGCAATGAAAAAATCAGTCCCTAAAATGTTGACAAGAAGACTGTAGAGACTTGTCCAGGGAGTCGTCAAAAGTCAAGGCTGATTTGAAGATACAAAATGATAGACTCCTCTGACCATGCGTCATTTTGATAATATTACCGTATATACTCGAGTATAGGCCGACCCGAATATAAGCCGAGGCACCTAATTTTACCACAAAAAACTGGAAAAGTTATTGACTCGAGTATAAGCCTAGGGTGGGAAATGCAGCAGCTACCGGTAAATTTCAAAAATAAAAATAGATACCAATAATGTTTTTGAATATTTATTTCAAAGAAAAACAGTAAACTAGCGGTGCATTCAATGAAATACTTCACTCACCTCATGATGCTGACGTCCCGCTGTGATGATGATGTCCCGTGCAGCCGCGGGAGCGATGTCCCGCCTCCTATGACACACAACACAGTGATTCCTATCATTGGATCACTGTACCAGAGGAGGTGGGACATCGCTATGTGGCTGCTTGCCATAACAAGGAGGAGGTGGGACATCGTTGCAGAGTGGCAGGAGGGGGAGGAAGGGGAATCGTAAGACAGCCCTGCATTACATTAGAACGTGAGGAGGGGGGATGGTGCGGTGCGCGCTGCGCGGCAAACTGACACAGAGGGAGGGGAAACTCACAGGGGCACTGGGCCATTCACGAGTGTCACCCAGCGGCATGGCCCCGCCCCTTTTTCTCCTCCATTTCGGGCAAATTTTTCACTGACTCGAGTATAAGCCGAGGCGGCTTTTTTCAGCCCAAAAAGTGGGCTGAAAAACTAGGCTTATACTCGAGTATATACAGTATTACCATTGCTTATATTGCCAGTGTAGTAATATTTATTTATTTAATCACACTGATATAGCCATCCAACTCTGAGTAGTGTACAATTTAAGCAATCATAATATAAAAAGTTATAAAAATATAGGCAATCATTTTTAAAAAAAATAAAAATCATTAAAATCATTAAAATTACAGACCACAAACCACAAGTATAACCATCACCTGTTACTCATAACGAGAGAACCGCCTTAAAATGTTTCTGGTTCCCTGGAACCCCCTAACCTGGCTACATAACCATGTCTTGGAGAACTTCCCAAATTTAACAAGAACAGAGCTTACTTATGTTCAAAGCGAACAATGTTCCACAGACAGGCCCTATGGTAGTGAAGTCCCTTTCCTAGTCCCATCAAATGTAGGTCGCTCTCAGAGGAAATCCTTAGCATGTCCTCTCTATCAGATCTAATGGAGCGGGTTGATATAATCAGGAATTACCGTACCTCAGATAATCTGACCCCCTTCCCATGAAGGACTTTAAAGGTCAAAACCAGCATCTTGAATTAGCCTGGGGGGAAAACCTTACAGAGCAGAGGTGTGATGTGCTATTCTAAAAATCTTTTGTGGATATCTGCTATGGAACTAAGGCAATTCCAACAAACAGATTTTAAAAAATATGTTGTAAAACATTTTGCTTTCATACACCAACATTGGTATATGACTAAATATCATTATGGAACATTTTAGGTATAAGTTAGAGCAGCCTTTTTTAAACTCTGTAAATTTTAAGATGTGTAGACAGCCAGCTTCTCTGTTTAAGAGATTTGGAAGGTTGAAGCCCACGCATCATAAGGTTGAGAAACACTGACTATTAATATTATTCTGATAGAGTTAGTGGCTTGCAAACATTTGCATTATATATAACCTATGGAAAGCAAGAAAGATAAACTTAGCAAATAATTGGTAGGTGATCACTATCTCATTTCATTTATTAACAATTGTTTTATGAAAACACAAGCATTTCTTTTTACAACTATATTGTTTCAAATTTCTAATGTTTATTTTTTATTTATTTTTTAGTTTCTGAATTAAGAAAACTCTTTGAACCAAACAGGCAGGATATTTTGGAAATGAAAAGGTATTTCTCCATCTTTATGTTAAGCGAAATATAAGCAACTTCCTTTTCCCTAGGTGACATTTATATTACACTCTCTTATTTTTATTTTTTCTTTTACAGGAAAGAGAGGATAGCTAGGCGTTTAGAAGGAATTGAGAATGATGTTCAGCCCGTCCTTTTGCAAAATTGCCCTGGATTGGTCACCCATCGTTTGTTAGAAGAGGATACACCAAGATACACGCGTGCGACTGATCCATATAGTCCTCATTTTGGTAAGGAATACATTTGTGATATATATTCATGTTGCCCAAGTGCTGTCCTAAGTTTGAGTTCCTAGAAGCTGTCATTAGCTAGGGTGTTATGAATGTAACTGCTTTTACCTTATAAAGAATATCAGAGAAGGGGTTTTTAAAGATATTTTATCATCGGTTAAATTCAGACATGCCTGCCATATCAGATCTGGCAGAAACTTCTATTAGAAGAGTAGAGATAATATTTGGCTGGTTCTGTTTCTTCTCGCTGCATTCACTGGTACTCCCAAACTGTTTCCAAAGGGTTTGTCAGCTCTCTAGCGTAGATACAAGTGGTTCTAATTACAATTACAATAGTAATTACAAGTGGTTCTAAATACAATTACAATTACTACAAAATAGTAAGTTGGAAGGGACCTTGGAGGTCTTCTAGTCCATCCCTAGGTAGGTAATCCTACACCACCTCAGACAAATGACTATCCAGCATCATCTTACAGACTTCCAGTGTTGGAGCATTCACAACTTCTGGAGGCAAGTTGTTCTACTGATTAATTGTTCTAACTGATTAATTGTTCTAAACTTACGACCACAATTATGACTAGAATTTTGGTTGTAAGTTGTTTTGATTATAAGTTGAGTAACAGACATGCCCAGGCCCTATTTTTCAATGGTGGTCATTAAACAAATCACATGAGTATAAGTCTGAACCATGCAATCATTAAGAGAACCACATGGTTGTTAAGTGAAATCTTTTCTCCCAAATAGACGGTTTTTGCCATCAAAGAGCAAAGTAGCAATAGCAATAGCAGTAGACTTATATACCGCTTCATAGGGCTTTCAGCCCTCTCTAAGCGGTTTACAGAGAGTCAGCATATTGCCCCCAACAATCTGGGTTCTCATTTTACCCACCTCGGAAGGATGGAAGGCTGAGTCAACCCTGAGCCGGTGAGATTTGAACCGCTGAACTGCTGATCTAGCAGTAGCCTGCAGTGCTGCATTTAACCACTGCGCCACCTCGGTTTCCAAGTACGTTGGAAACTGTCAAAAAAGTTGCAAGTTGTGGTCACATGGCCCTGAAATGTGATCACAGAGATGTAGTGCAATGTTTTAATGATGGTCGGAAGTCTTTTATAGGCAACAATTTCTAAGAGTTATTAAATGATCGGTCTTAAATTGAAGATACCTGTAGATAGTTCATGAAACTACAAGTCAAAAGAGGATCAAAGCAAATATTCCTTATTTTTCTTTAGTGGCATGTTGTAAATGCTTATTACCGTATTTTCACGACTATAAGCCGCACTGAAAATCCTAAAATTTGATCCAAAACCGGCAGTGCGGCTTATAACCCGGTGCGCTTTATATGTGGAAAAAGATCTCCCAGCTGCTTTCGGGGCTTCCTGGAGCGCCAAGAACCTTCGCGCTGTTCTCCGCTCCTCACGACTGCAATAGATGTCCAGAAGCGGCTTTTGGGGCTAATGGGGATTGGATTTCCAGCTCGATAGCCCCTGCCGCTTCTGGACATCTATTGCAGTTGTGAGGAGCCGAGGAGAGTGCGGAGAACAGCGCGAAGGTTCTTGGCGCTCCAGAAAGCCCCGAAAGCAGCTGGGGGAGGCGCACGGCTTGGTTTCTCCTCCCTGGACGTCGCAACAGCAGCCCCAAGCGCACCGAACTCTGTGTTTTTCGCATCGGGGCATGCTCTTGCAGCACACCCCGATGCGAAAAACACTGAGATCAGTGAGTTGGGGCTGCTGCTGCTGCGACGTCCAGGGAGGAGAAACCAAGCCGTGCGCCTCTCCCAAGTGCTTTCGGGGCTTCCTGGAGCGCCAAGAACCTTCGCGCTGTTCTCCGCTCCTCCTCGCGACTGCAACAGATGTCCAGAAGCATCGGGAAACGTGCGGCTTATAACCCGGTGCGCTTTATATGTGGAAAAAGTTGAAAAATTAACGTTAATTGATACTGCGGCTTATAATCCGGTGCGGCTTTTGGTCGTGAAAATACGGTACTTCTAGCTCCACCTCACGGTATGTTCTATCACACAGTTCAGAGAAATAGATGACTTTATAAGGACCTAGAAAAATCTGTTTCCATCAGCATCAAGATTAGCCTGAATATCAGAAGAAAATAAAGCATTAAAAGTGTAGGATTGCAAGGCTGTGGTTATGTGCTATTTTTTTTATAAAAAAAATACAGGTCATATTTAGAAAAAGCTGTTTTCTAACCTTAAATACTTAAGAGATTTTTAAATATATTTGTAAACACGTTTGATTCTGAATGCAGTAGAAATCAGAGAATTCCTGACGCTACAGACATAAAATGTCTTTAAAAACGTGATTACAATGAAAAATCCAGTGATGTTTTTCAACCTGAGGCAGAGAAGGAAAGAATCTAAAAAGGTCCATAACATCTTTAAGCAAGATCTGAGGAGTTTCCTATCTCAAAAGCAATTGGCGGAGAAGCAAAAGGCTTGTATCCCAATTCTGTTAAGCATTTCCCCAGATGTGTTGCAACTAAAATTCCTAGAATTTCAGCCAGCAAGGTCAGGTATTTGAAAGACTGTAGTTTCAAGAAAGCTGCCTTGCCTATGTTTTCAACTGTAGCTGTGGTAAATAGCAATGCTTTAAATTCAGATCGTTACTTAGATTCTTTAAAGTCCAGCATACGCTTTATGCTGATACATCTGATTCTTTTGTGTTGTTGTAGGAAGATCAAATGAAAAGGAATTTTCAGATCCTCTGTTAGAAAATCAGCCTAGATCCAGGCATCAAGTAGAATCCACAGCAGGAAAAACAAAAACCCTTCTACAATCCTTTAGTCATGGATCCCCAAGGACTTGAGTCCAAAGCTGAGAGGATAGCTAGGTACAAGGCAGAAAGACGTCGGCAACTGGCTGAAAAATATGGCGTCTCCATAGATTCCGATGTGGATTCAGAATATTCATCCAAATACACAAGGACAAAGAAAGACCAAGATGTGTCTGAGAAGAAAGTATTGAAAGGTGGGAAAAAAGAGGATGAAGGTAGAGATCACAGTTCATTAAGGTTGAGAATAAGGAACTGAGGAATGCTGCTTCTGAGTCAAAGGAGTTTCTTGAGCATGATGACAAAGAGAGTTCTCCGGAAAGAGAAAAACTCCATTTGAATGAAGGCAGTGAACCAATAGTCCCTGAAACTGGCTTGCTCAAATACAATATACCCTCTGCATCAGAGAATTCCACAGGTTTCTCACTTCTGGGTTATGACTCTTCCATAAATGAAGTACCAAGTTCACCAAAGCAAACTCAGAGTGTTTCTTTTTCCACACCAAAGCCAGGAACATCACAAAGTCCTTCCCTGAACGACCCCAAATTAGGGTAAGTCTGCTATTACTGCCATTTTTACTGAGCTGATTTGATTTATATGATCCTATCCAAAGTCTTTACAGTAGCTCATGTTTGATCTATAGAGAAAAATGATGATAATAAAGGAAATGCTGATGAGAAGAAGAGAGGGGCAAAGGGTTGTTCGTAAGAGGCATATTTATAGAAATGCATCAGATTTAATATTAGAGGTATAAATAATACTTAGAAATCATATTTGATTTACATTACTAATAATGTAGAAAAAAAGGAAGGAGGAATGCTTCTAAAATGAGTTTTGAAAAAAGAAGTTGAAGCAATGATATAGAGAAAATCTTTCATGATTGAAAAGCTCCCTGAATGGAGCATTAGCAGAGAATGCTTGAAAATCCACTGAAGAAGCAGAAAAATATGAATGCATACTTGTTTGTACTTCTATTAAGAGAGTGAATAAAGCATAAATAACAGCAAGCCCAACTTTGGGTTTTGCAATGAAAGGTTTATAGAGATCATCTCATGTTTTTTTTTTTAAAGCCTTGTTGAGAATGAAAAGAAATTTGAAAAAAAAATCAAATTAACACTTCAAATATAACAATAACAGTAAATAGTCCCAAACAATAAGGACATTTCACTGGAAGTTATTGCTTAAGAATATCTGAAGGGTCTATTTTTCCTCCCTGTGTCATATATTATACATGGAAAATGCATGTTTCATTATCAACCATTTGCAAAAGTGTACTTAAGTGTTTTGTTTTGAGGTGAGAGAGTAATCTATATTGAATCCTATTACAGGAGATTAAAATAATTGAATAGTGCTCAGATTTATTAAAGCAACTTATAGTAGAACTAGTAGTGAAGATACAGGTTGTCCTTGACTTAACTGAGTCCTGAATTATGACTGTAAGTAATTCCACTTGTTAAGCAAGTCATATTGTAGTTATGCCTGATTTTACAACATTTTTTTCTGTAGTCATTAATTGAATGCCACATATGTTAAACGAATCCATTGTCTGCAGTGACTGGTGTGGTTTTTTTTAACCAGAAACTAGAAGTAAACACCAGTCCCATGACTACGGGATATTGCAAACGGCCATAAATGCAAGCTGATTGACAAGCACTCAAAATGCAATCATAGGACCGCAGGAGGGCAATTATTGGATTATCAAATCCAGTTCATAAATGCCCTTTTTGGGGTCCATGAAGTTTCAAATTGTTACTAAGCAACCAGTCATGTCACCTTACTACCTGTATATTTATGGCCATATCAAACATTTAGGACATACGAAGTTCTGTATCAATGACGACATTTCATAAAGTAGAGCAACAGACAAAATCAAGGTCAGGCAAAGGGTTTCCAGCTAATAGGCCAGGATTTAAGAGTTAGAAAGCAAAAGGTACAAGATTGGTTCGGGAAAACAATTAGTCGAGTCCCATGCTGCTGTCAGGCCAGGAAAGAGATGTATGCTAAATGGGCTCAGCCTACATCTGAACTTACCCAGTTTTGATCAATCCTGATTGTATAAACTATATTAGACAGTTCTGAGCCCCCAGAATCATTGCAAATACACTTCCAAATACATATTCCTTCTAAATAAACCTCCTAGGAATTAAAATTGGAGAAAAGTTTCAACACTACATCAGTAAAACAAAACTTTTGGAATAAGCTTGGAATTTATCACAATCTTCATGTTGATTCAAGCGTTGTTTCCTATATAAACCATCAGTTGGGAAGCACCGCTGTTATAACATTCCTTCTCCATATATGTGGTTTTGATTCACATTATCTTTTTATTACTTTATGATTACCTAATATAAATTCTGTAGAGTATGTTCAAACAACTTTATCATCACTTTTATTACACTTTCAGCGATAAAGCAAAAGTGCTAGTTCTTAAAACTGACAATTATTTTAGATATGCTTCTTCCATTCAATTTATTAAAAAATTCTAAACCAATGAATTCTAACCAATGAAATTCTGAACCAATGAACCAACCAAGAAAGTAAGGCTATAATCATAGATTTTTATTTATACAGATGACAGTCACTATCATTTTCTTTTTTTCAAACATTTTAATTAAATCATCATTATAAAATACAAAATATGGTATTTTCAGAGTATAAGATGCACCTGTGTATAAGACACACCAAGGTTTTGAAGAGGCAAATAAAAAAAAGTTTTTGCACATCTGCAAACCTCCAAAACAGCCCATTTTTGTGAAAATGGGCCCTTTTTTTTAAAAAAAAAGGCATGAATAGCCCTGCGGGTGGGTGGGGGGCAAAAAACAAGCAAAATGGGCCCATTTTCTGCTAATTTCTGCCCTCCCCAGCCCCCAGAAGCTCTCTAAAGACTTGCTACAAACTATGCATGGCCATTTTGGTGAAGGGGCGGGGTTTCGGGAGGCAAAAATGCTGTATTCAGTGTATAAGACGCACCCAGATTTTCAGCCTCTTTTTTGAGGAAAAAAGGTGCATCTTATATTCTTAAAAATATGGTATAAAGGTAAATAGAGGAACATTAAGGAAGGAAAGGAAAGGAGAAAGAGAAGTGAGGAAGGGTAGGAGAAAGGAAAGAAAAAGAAGCATTGACTTCCACTCTCTCTGTTGCAGTAAAATAGTACTCTGATTAAAGAAGAGAACATTAGTACTTTTGTTTCCACATGGAAACAGCTTCTGAATTTCATGCTTGATGTGGAAAAGAATGTACTTTGACTTTGGATTTTATAGATTAGATTGATAGATCTTTATACAAATGACTTGTTCATTTATGGAAAAACAAAAGTTGTGACTTGATACTATGCCGTAATACTTTATACTAATACTAATGCTTAATACAACAGTTACTACTGCCTTTTTCAGCGATGCCTTCCATAAATTCACTTCTGTTTTATAAAATTGCCCTTAGTCTGGGTAGTATTTTGTATCTGAAGAAATCATTCCTAATTGCAATTTCCCCAGTCTTTTTGCCCTGTGTTTGATTCTCTTCAGTGTAAAAGTTTGTCTAAAGCAGATTTTTCCCAATATGGTCCTTTTTATATACTTTGACTACAAGTCTCATAATTCCCAGGGCTAAATACCTGGGAATACGTCAAATACATCTGGAATGCACCACATTTGGAAATAGTTGAATCAAATTACTTATCCACAAAGAAGATCTGGGCTAAGACAACCACACTGGGAATTATGCACTCTGTTTCCTCTTTTTGTTATCTCTACAATCTCTTGTTTCAGCATTAGCATTTTGCCAGTTTTGTAATTGGAAAAAGTGTAGCTTCCAGATGGCTTTAAAAGTTAATAAAACTTAGTAAGGCTGGGCAATGTCTGTATTTGAAGAAGAGACTGTGCAATGTCTGCATTGGTATGCATGTTGCATCTTTGACAATTCCTAAAAGACATATATGATATAAAGTGGTGCTGATACGTGATACGTGACGCACCCCAAATTTCATTTTCATTTTTGTATCCTGATCATTGCACAAGTATTGCTTACTTTTACCAATGCCAGCCAAGAAAAAAATAGTTGCTAAGAGAAACTGGCCCAAAACATCTATTCTATTAATCTTATTAATAAATAATTGAGTGTGGAAATTGTTATTAAAAGATATAATTTTGTTTCAGTGTCAAGCCTTTTTTTTAACATATCGCTGTTTGCTTTCAAGCAAGAAATGACAAATGGGTCAATCTTACAGATATGTACTTAAATCATAAATAAAATGTATATGTATGAGATTAAAATCTCATATAAATGTATATATTTCCTTGTTATAATTTAGGTATGTGGGGAAGTGAAGAATATTCTGGCATTAATGCTTTTCAGGTCCAGGGTATTTAAAGCTTTGAAAATTATGCTTCTTAAATAAAATATATGTTAAAAAATAAATATATTTTCTAATAAAGGATTCAGTCTAACTAATAATATAGAGATATAAGGAAATGCTTAAGTTTTAAATTTTCTTATGTCTTGATATTTAGAATTCCATTCCCACTTTAAGTCAAGGTATCATTTGTTAATTTAGTATTAAGTATTGCCTTATTTCTTCAGTATTTCTTATTCAGATTAAACAATATTTCTTATTAAGATTAAATATTTAGAAAAAATATTTCTTTGTGAATCTTTCTATATTATGGACTTGTGCCAGTAGAAGTAATTTTTATAGAGGGATCTCTAGTTATGTTCACATATAGCATATGGTTAACTAGGGTCAATAAAGGAGTTGAGTGTACATGTTTTGAATAGTATCTGAACATTTTCTGAAGTTCTATTTTCTGTAGTAGTACAGGGAAAAAAAATCCGATTGGTTTCTTCAGAAAGATTCAGATGGGGACACAACTTCACTTATCAACTGGCCCTCCAGGTATTCTGCCATGTAGCTGTGTGGTGTAAATAATAATTGGACTGCAATATTTTCCCTTTTTTCTTTCACCCATGATCATTTTAACAAAGGTCATTAATATTTATTGATGGCATGGAATTATAAATCACTGTCTCTAGTTAATGGACCATTTTTGGTGCACAGTGTTCCCTTAGGAAATCCTGGTCACTCACAATTAATTGATGATTTGTTAATAGAAATTGTTCCGTAGCTACAGAGAAAGTGGAACTGGCTACATTTAAGCCTTTTTTCACAGTTTTATGTCATTAATTTACTCCGTTGCCTTGCATTCAGTAACACTACAGAATAACAGCCTGTGAAATGTTTCAAGTACTAAATGCAGAAATGTTTCCCATACTGGGTTGTTTCCCATAGTATTTAATTCAATAGCTTTCTTTATAATCATGGAATCTTCATGCTTATATATGAGTTATTTTCATATATAAGCGTGAAGGAGCCTTCATTGACTAACAAATGCTGGCAAGAGAGCCGAGGTGGCGCAGTGGTTAAATGCAGCACTGCAGGCTACTGCTAGATCAGCAGTTCAGCGGTTCAATCTCACTGGCTCAGGGTTGACTCAGCCTTCCATCCTTCCGAGGTGGGTAAAATGAGGACCCAGATTGTTGGGGGCAATATGCTGACTCTCTGTAAACCGCTTAGAGAGGGCTGAAAGCCCTATGAAGCGGTATATAAGTCTACTGCTATTGCTATTGCTATTGCAAGTAGCTAGCTTTAATAAGCATTTAACAATTTCAATAAATATGTTTTAAAATTTCAGTGACTCTTAATCACAATATTGATATATTACTTCCAGAATCACAAGCTACGTTTTTTAGTAGCACAAGATTTAAGAGAGCCAGTTTGGTATAAGAGTTTGTGAGCTCTAGTCCGACTGATATAGAAAACCAAATAGATCTCCGTGGACTAGTCACTTTTAGCTCTACAAGAAAAGAAATGGCAAATAAGATCAAAATCCTATTGCCAAAAAACTGCAGAGAGTTGTCCAGGTAGTGTACAGGGTCAAAGAAAATTTGCAGGCATCCCTTCTCCCAAAAAGGACACAAGATTGGGAATAGGACAGTTCCAGCTGAACTGACATTCCCAGTTGCAAGCATCTGGGTTTCAATTTTGATAATAGAATTTTTGAATACATATCCAGTATAATATACAGTGTTCAGCACCTTTTTTTCTGTTTCAGAATTATTGTCTATTTTGCCTAACATCTTTCACAAATAACACGTTTATGTATATTGAAAATATAATAGTTCTGTGTGCATATCAAAATTGAAGGTTCTCTTTCATCTCTGTTCAGAAATTTGGCATTGTTTATATTTGAAACAATTAGCTCTAATTAGACATATGTTGTCCATAATTTTAGAGTCATTGTTATCAGGAAATCAATTAAGTTCCAATTCAGTGCTAAATTGCCTGCCAACAACTCTGTATGTTCACCAGATTCCTTTTCCAGAACATTCTACTTTATATTCTTTTAGTTAAAATAATAAATATATGGGAAGTTGACAAGTATGTTTACGACAATGCTTCAAAGCATTGATGTGACGGCTAGGTTTCCCAAGAAATTATGTGTCAGAAATGGTGGTTGATGGCTTCATTAGAAAGAACCTGCTAAGAGAAAAAAAAGGCAGTAAGATGAAATGGGAAAGGGAAATTCTGGGATGTTTCAAAACTTTACAGGAAACATTTTTACCAGCCTGCCTCCTAGTAAAAAAGTGTTCTGTGTTTGGGTATATTTCCCACAACAGCCATTTGATAAGAGTGCATATGACAAGCTGTCAAAATCCATGTATATTCACGGTTCTGCGAACATTAGAAAAGGGCATGTTCAACACATTTGAGAATAAAGGCCTACTTATTATTTGGGAGCTAGACTACACATTTAACTGTTCTTAATTTGGCCATATTGCGCTCCATATCCACCCTACCAAATTAACATTGTAGATCATAAAAGTTTAAAACACATTGTTTAGTGCATGAAAATAAAAATTGAAGTAGCTATACTGATATCAGTGACCAGAATCATGACACGAGTGGGGTGAAATTGGCAACAAGTAGTTCATGGAAAGATTCTCTGCGAATTCCTGTTTTAACAATATCTAATACTTTAATGTTACTGTCTCTTCCCAAAGTTGGTGCATGTTTTTTTCTTTCTTTCTCCTTTTCTTAGTTACAGCTGAACCACTTTTTAATCCATTTTTCTTTCTTAAAGAGTAAAAGTTAGAGAGAAACTGGTGAAAGAGCAGAATTCTCGTGGAAGCCTTGAACTTCTCACAGACACTATGTCTCAAAGAAAAATTCTCCCACTACCTGTTAATGTTGTGCCTCTTCAGTCAGAAACATCTGCTTTCCATAGAGTTGCCAGTAAGCCATTTGATTTAGCCTGCCAACCAGCACATGGCTATGTTCAGGCTGCTGAAATTGCTAATTCAGCTCAATTGGTGGCACCCGAAGAACCAAAAAGGAATACTACTAACAGGATTCCCATACAGGCCAGTGCCAGCTTCGTAACTAGATTCCCACCAGATGCTAGGATGGACAATGAGAAATGTCACTTGATTCAGAATTATGGATCACTCAAGCTTGATTATTCCGGATTGGAGGCTGAGAAGGAAAGACAAGCAGTTCGAGCTTCAGAGATGCAGAGGCAAATGAAGAGTAGAGAGGCCTACCGTGGAGAAGATGGATTTAAGAAAGATTCAATTGTGAAGCTAAAGTCTTTGAAAGTTGCGAAGGATCTAAAGAGCTTTAAGGAGTGGATGCCTGAACCTAAGATGAAGATTCATGAGAATGTTGAGAAAACCGAAAAGATTATGTACCTTCGAAGTGCTAGAGGGAGTGTACAGCCCCAGGAAGAGATTACTGCGAAACCCAAGTTCCTTATGCGCTCCCTATCGGATCACACTGTATCTCCTAAACTAGAAGTTTTCAGGAGTAAAGAACATGTTTCAAAGAACATCATGCAGTTTCAAAGCACTGAAGGAAATATCCCCAATGGTGAGGTTACTGTGGTTGATACAAAAGTTTCCGTGGCCCAACTCCGTAATGCCTTTTTGGAAACTGCTAATGCCAAGAAGAAACCTGAACTGTAGGTGACATTTTCTGGTTATTATTGTTATTACTACTGCTACTATTTAACTGATGTGAACACTTGCACGTCCTTGGCATAAACGGCACTCAAAACTCAACATCAGTTGCATTCTGCAGCACCTCAAATACCCAGTGTAATTTCCATCTAGTATGTTTGACACAATGTTGGCCTCCATCTTCTTCTTCATACATGCTTCTGCTTGCTTAGTGCAAGTTCTGATGTTGGGTGGCTGGAATGGAATGACTTTGTACTTTTTCCTGTGCATGGTTTTTTTTTTCTGGAAGCATGCAGAGCGAGCAATAATGGACTGATTTGATGGGATGCTTACATTTTGACCTTCATCTTTCTCTTTTCTCATTCTTCTTTTCTCCTGTTCATCCCAATTCTTTTTGTGTTCCCTCTCTCTCCACTTTCTGCCATGTTAAAAAGCGAGTCTCAGTGTGAGATGCAAACCTCAGGTACTGATTTGCCGGCACTGCTCAAAGCGAAAAAAGGTCACGAAAGCCAAGGCCGGTATTGTTCTCCTGAGGAAATAGAAAGACTCTGAGAGATTTAGGACCTCACCATAACTTCAGCAGAGCGAAAGGAAACAGATCGGTAGGGCATTTGTAAAGCTGAGATCACTGAATAATAGTCCATATATTGCACTTTATATTAGTAAAATAAACGAGACTCTTCAAGGTCTTTTAGGATTTCTTTTGTTTTTGTTTTTAAGTTAAAGTTAAATATTATTCAGCCAGACTAATAATGCAGTGGAAAGGGCTGATTTGGAGGGAGTGGTTTTATTATACATTGATATATATATGCAGACACACATGTACATAACTACATTCTATTCCCTATTAGGTACAGGAAACAGGTTGTCTTTAAAGTTCAGCATGCATTCTAAGGTGAATAAGTAGCTTATCCCTGCAATAGATTCAATCTATCTATAATGTTTTAGCATTTTAAAAAAAAAAACTGAAATCGGTGCTAGATGTAGTCATTGGGGGAGCATTTTAAAGTGTTTATTTTTATTATTTATGTAATGAATTACCTGATTTCATTCTCCTTCATGCAACTTACATCTGGCTGGAATTGCTTGCGATCCTGCTTTCAGGTTATTTGCAATCAAAAGATTATTGCAAACTGAAACACTGTCTTATTTGTGGTTTCTCTCTTCCTTGATTTCAAGTGGCTTATCTTTTTCCTTTGTAAAAAGAAAGATCATTGATTTATCTTTTTCCTTTGTGAAATTTCCACAGGTCCACTTTCAGTCCAGAAATGCCATCTCCTGAAGGTAAGATTTTTTCTTGACCGTTTGTATTTTTGCTTATTGCATTTATATCCTAGTGTAATTTTGCAGGATAGTGTTGGTGTATCTAACACAGAGAAGACATCCAGAGGTTTGGAGTATGATATCATTATTGTGTTGATCTATCCAACTTTATCTTATCACCACAACAATAGAAAGATGTTGCCAATGTGTTCTCCAGGTGGCTGGAGACTATGGCAGTCTCGGTGTAAGAGAACTGGCTGAAGGTAAACTTCAGGTAGTGTACAGTTTGGAGTGTAAGAGAACTGGCTGTTCTCATTTCTGTCTTTTTGGGGTTCATCTTCAGCAAGTTCTCTTACTCTCAGACTGTCATAGCCTTCAGTCATCTGGAGAAGACATTGACAGCATCTTTCTATTGTTGGGGTGATGAGATAGAATAGAAAAATCTGAAAATACTAAGAGAATAAATAATAGGATAGAGCAGAACAGGAATAATGGAAGGGATCTTGGAGGTTTCCAGTCCAACATCCTGCTCAGGAGACCCTAAACCATTTCAGATAAAAGATAAAGTTGGATAGACCAACATAATAATGATAACCACACTCTAAACTGTATTAGATATAGTATCTACCTCCTGCAAATTGCTATCTTCACTTCTTAATGTTTGCTGATATTTAATATATAAACATCAGGCTATATTTCTTTGCTAGGTGGACTGAGTGAAATGTTTTCCTAACCTCATCTGAATATAGAGATTAACTGGCAGGTTGCTGGATAGAAATTAATCTGAACATTACACAAACATCCTCTTGCCTTCATATGGATGTTAAAGTGCGTGAATGGGGATTCACCCCTCCAGTACCACATAAGATATAATGAAACATAAAGATATATATTCAACACCTTGTGAGTAGCTAGTGACGTTCTGGTCAAATAGGTAAAAGGTAAAGATTTCCCTTGTCCAGTCATGACCGATTCTAGTAGCCGGTGCTCATCTCCGTTTCTTATCCAAGGGAACCAGCGTTGTCCGAAGGCACTTCAGTGGTCATGTGGCCAGCATGACTATGCTGAGGTACACAGAACCCTATTACCTTACCACCGAAATGGTACCAATTTATTTACTTGCATTTGCATGCTTTCAAATTGCTAGATGGACAGGAGCTGGGGAAACAACAGGAGCTCATCCTGGATCTCAACGTGTCAACCTTCCAGTTGAGAAGTCCAGAGTAAATGTATATTTCAAAAACACCTGTTCTGAAAGCAAAGAAAAAGAAGACACTTTGCTTCTGACTCTTCCTAGGTCTTGTTCGAAGCTTTCCTGGTCTTTTTAAAATGTTTCATGTGCTATTAAACCTGTTAGGGATGTTAATTTTCAGAGTGGGAAATGTTGACATTAGAGGACTATGTAGGAGACAGTGCTTTTATGCTATAGCCATCAAGAAATACATTCTTCTTTTAACTTTCAAGAGCAAATCAGGCGGGCCAGGTCTTGTTTCTTTGTTGGTGTGATAAGACAATTTTTGGAACTAAAGTAAAGGATATCATCAGAGAGGTCAGTGTCTAAGGGCTAATGAATAAATCAAACAGCAACTCTAAAGGTCACATCTGGTCTCAACGTGTGCAAACCTGCTGCAAATGCAGGCTTCCCTAGATGCTATCAATTTTTGGAATTAATAACAAAAGGTAACGTGAAAACATCCTGACTGCTGCAGTTTTAAATGCTTTGCCTCTGGGGACATCTGGTAATAAACTTCAATAAAATTTAAAGATCGGTTGGAAGATAGAGGTATAGGGCAGAAAATAGATTGTGTTGAAGCATTACCTGTTTATCAGCCCCACAGTGTCTTTCTTCCTGAAATAGCTGGAGAAGACTTTAGGATGGTGTTCCAACTTATAGGCAGAGGTTGCCAGATATGCTTAGATGTTCATGGCCTCTCTGTAAGCCCTACAAGATAAACCCAGATGAAGACACTGATTCTCTATAGGAAGAGTAGAACTCTGCTGGAATAGGTTATAATAAAAGAATATTGCAAGAGTGCCCATGTTTTCCGTTTTGTAGTCTGAGAATTTAGGAGAAACAGTCTGAACCTTTTTCAGTATTTTTCCCCTGCCTGAACTTAACACAGATCATCCTAACAGCTTCTAGTTGCCTTCTTAATGGTCATCTCCATGACTCCATACATTCTGTAGAATCTGTGGGGTTTCAACCGGTATCAATGCCATTCATTCGTCAAGGAACCAAATGGATGGTGTTTCTTGTGATTGCTATTTATTACTAATAAATCTTTGTCACAGACTGATGACAAATGATGGGGCTTATCTATGGATGGGGCTTACCTATTG
This sequence comes from Thamnophis elegans, assembly GCF_009769535.1. Classification (NCBI taxonomy): domain Eukaryota; kingdom Metazoa; phylum Chordata; class Lepidosauria; order Squamata; family Natricidae; genus Thamnophis; species Thamnophis elegans. The sequence goes on along the minus strand of NC_045558.1, from coordinate 20,840,133 downwards.
AAACTCAGGGACTCTATTATAAGTATGTGTTGTGGAGAATCAATTTAGATTGTCTGCTCTAGAGCCTAATACATCATTTTTCTATAGATGAAGAGAAATTAGATGAAAGAGCTAAACTGAGCGTTGCTGCAAAAAGATTGCTTTTCAGAGTAAGTATCTTATTTTTTCTCAAAAGATGTAAATTTTTCATTACTTCAGTTTAAGGAAGGTGCGTCAAACTGGCGGCCCGCAGACCAGATGTGTCACGCATAGGCCATGCCCACCCCAGCTCTGTGAATAGGATAAATGTTATGGCAATGTGACATGGCGAGTTTGACACTCATGGGTGTAAACTCTCATAATGCACTAGAGATTTCTTCTCCATAAATGTATTGATCCAAGACCCAGGACCTCTTTTTAAGCTGGTAATATATTCATTCCAGGAAATGGAAAATCATTTGACGATAAAAGTGTTCCAAAACCACGTTCAAGAAATTCTGCTGTGGAGAGAAGATTAAGACGGATGCAAGATAGATCACGGACACAACCTGTTACACCGGAAGAAGTGGTCATTGCTACCACGTAAGTCCTAGAAATATGTTACCTAAAATATTTGCTTGGCTTCTTAATTAGACAGTTTTACTTCCATTCATGAAGTATTTTCAGCTAGGTAATTTTGAAGGGGTTCTAGCAGAGGAGTAACAATTTTTAGAAAATTGTGGTAGCTTAAAGGAGAACAACTATCATTTTTTTTGAAGTCAGTGATTTAAATCAGGACAAAGTACATGTATACACGAATTAATAAATCACAGGTGATACTAGGATATACTTGATATTTTTGGAGTTATGAATGAAGTGAAATCAAATATATAACTTCCTTGAAAAACTCTGCCAGTGAAATTTCATAATCGACCAGAATCGTAGAAGCCTTCTAAATGCATGTACCCTCCTAATAATGTATTCATATTCTGTATGTTTAAAATCCTGCGACTGTCCTTCAAATCTCTCTGCTCTTGAAGACCATATAAAAATCAGTTAAACTTTTTGGGAAACATTCCTGTCAACAGATAACTTGGCCTTCAAAATGCAGTTTTAAAAACATTTATTGAACTTTATTCAACTCCGGAAAAGCTACTGTATATCATCTTGCACAGTGAAAACTATATGCTTTCCTTAATGCTGTTCTTTTCTCTTTCCTTGTGAATTTTTTCTTCCTCTTGGCTATTTTTTTTTAAAGTGAACCTACCCCTGCCTCATGTACTGTGAATACCCACACTGTAGTGGCAAGAATACCTAATCCCACTATAGTTAAGAGCACTGTACATCCTACCAGGTACTGAGAGACGCAACTTGCATGTGTAACAGGGTACGCGAGCTTCATTGCTAGCAAGTGCATCTGTAAAAGCAAGCGTACTGGATGATTTGAAGACCTTTAAAGAATGGTTGCCTTTCTTATAAAAAACCTTTCTTTGTCTACTGCAAAAGCAGTCAAACATTTTTGCTTGTTGCACGCTTGATTCAAGAGCTTTTCGATTAGGCACAGTATCTGATTTTTTTTCTTTTTTAGGGGGAAGGTCTTATTCTCAAATATAAAAGGGGGGGAAATGCATGGAGAAAGTCAGATATACTCATAGGACCTTTACTTTCTGTCTCCAGTCCCTTAACAGTTAGAAAGATTAATGGAAGGATGAACAATTGCACCATCTATAGGTGTAAGCATAAATTCCTCTTCTTGTTTGGGTTGCCCTTCAGCTGTTTAATACTTGTGAAAGAAACTGAAAGGGACAGAACCGAAAGATTAAAATATGGTGGAAGAAAACAATTCAGAATTTTTCTGAAACCCAGTGACTTTATTGGGATTTCTGTTTCTGTTGACTGTAGCTGACTTTGCCAGATGGTCATTTTTAAATTGCGAAGATGAATTGATAGATTAACAAATATTTTTACCCACAACATAGACCATCGTGGCTCATCCTTCCATGACTCTTGACTGCTTCCCAATGTCTTCGTATATTTATTGGGAGAATGTGTTTGAACTTAATAGCTTAGGTGAAAATGGAAAATGGGATTGATGAATCCAAGCAGGAGGTTAGCGAGATTAAACATCTGGAAGAGAATATAGTTCTTAATTTACTCTGCCAGGTATAAAAAGTTGGGTATAATAAATAAAGTATACTTGAGGACTGCTCAACTTTTGTGTTTAATCAAAATAATAAAATATAGGATTATATTTATATTGGAGCCGAGGTGGCGCAGTGGTTAGGGTGCAGTACTGCAGCCACTTCAGCTGATTGCTAGTTCTGCAGTTTGGCGGTTCAAATCTCACCGGCTCAGGGTTGACTCAGCCTTCCATCCTTCCGAGGTGGGTAAAATGAGGACCCAGATTGTGGGGGCAATATGCCGACTCTGTAAACCGCTTAGAGAGGGCTGAAAGCCCTATGAAGGGGTATATAAGTCTAACTGCTATTGCTATTGCTATAGAAAGTTAATTACACTGATCTCACAAGTTTAAGCTGATTCAGGCCGTAAGCATTATGCATTCAATTAATGCCCATTACTACTCTGTTGACTTTCCCTGAAGTGTGAGAAATCTTGCCAGAGTTTCCTGACTCATTCTCTCTGTCTCTCTATATATTACATATGTGCCCGTGCACACAAAAACATATACATATATCCTAGACCAACATAGAGAATTTGGAATAATTGCCATGTAACAGTGTTGCTGTCACTGTTGCCTGTTTTGCATGTAGAAACCCATGCATGTGGTGCTCACTATAGATCTTACGAAACATCTGACTCAGTTCTTCCTGCCCCTCCCATGAATTGAGCATGCTGCACAAAGATTAATGTTTACCCCACTTCCTTTTGTTGGTGATACAAGCTTGAAAGACCGCATAAGCAGTAACAACAGAATAGATATTGTTTTAGCATAGTCACTATTTTTTCTTAAATTGTAGGCAGTGAGTGGAAGGCTAGATAAGGTGGAGGGATATCCCTCCCTAAAAATGGATTCCTGCGAAGCAAAAGTAAAATGTGGTTCAAGTTTGGTATTCTTTTATGCATGTTACTATGAAAATGAAACAAATGTCTTGCTAAGTTCACAACAAATAAGAATCAAAATGAGAGTTTTAAAGAAGAAATGTTGAATTTAATAGCTGAGAATGCAGAAGAGCCTTTCATCAAGATTATATACCCTCTGATTTACGATATTTAGCTACACAGTGTAAATTGGTGCGTTGCATAGATAAGATTGTTGTGACTCTTTGGGGTTTTAAAACACTGGCCTTAGATAAATGTGGAATACATGATTAAGAAAAGATAATGCATATCCAGCTACACAAAACCAAGTTGCCAACACTTTGCTCCTGACTCTTCCTAGGTCTTGTTCGAAGCTTTCCTGATCTTTTTAAAATGTTTCATGTGCTATTAAACCTGTTAGGGATGTTAATTCTGAGATTTCCTTTAAGGCTGCAAGCATCTGCCCATCAAAAAACATCAACCAGAGAAGAAATAAAGGAAGCCAAAGATGCTGCTGAGCAAGATCAGTCTGGAGAACCAGATTCTTCCACCCTGAGTTTGGCTGAAAAGATGGCCTTATTTAATAAATTGTCTCAACCGATAACAAAGGCAGTCTTTGTAAAGAAGAGGGATCTCAGAGAAAGGAGATCAAAAGCTCGTTATCAAACTCAGCCTGTCACCCTTGGAGAAGTTGAGCAGGTACAAATGCAAATGTTTTCTTCCACATGGAATCTAATGTCCTCTTTCACATAAAATCACATAAAAATGTGGTCCAGCACTTCATCCGACAGCAGCTCTACTGCTGTTAATCAAGCTATGTGATTAGTGTCTCAGCATGTAGAGATGACCCTTGTCATGAGACAGACTTTAAACACCCAAAGAAATTTTTTTCATAATGCAAAGTAGCTGTCTGTACAAAATTATGTATAATTTTTCAATCTGGTGAAGACAGTACAACATTGAAGTGACATGGTTTTTAATAAGACAGTTATAACGGTACCTAATAGCTGTGCTCTGCCTAAGCTTTTCTAAATTTCTAAATGCAAAGGCTGCCCCACATAAATTCTGTAAGTTCTTGAAGTACCTGAAACTGTTAAAATCTGTCTTATTCAGGAAAATGTGCTGTGATGTATTATCCTAAGCCAGGGTGTTCAAAGTTGGCCACTTTAAGACTTGTGGACTTCAACTCCCAGAATTCCCCAGTTGAAGTCCACAAATCTTAAAATGACCAACTTTGGACACCCCTGTCCTAAGCAGATCTCAAGTTCTAATCACAATTCTAGCCCTGAACTCCCAAAGCTGTGTACTTGTTCTCTAATTCTAAACATGTTTACTAGGTAAAAAATAAATCCCTCTTGGTTTAGGTACAAGTACACCACGATTTTTTTCCATATTGGAAATTTAACTTTAGAAGCCCAGCTGCTACATGGAACCAACTTGCCTATAAATAGGGTAACCATGGACTGTGTTATCTTCAGGGTTTAGATGATTTGGTTTATATGCAAGTTGTTTCCTGCCACTGTTGTTACACCCAATAATTGAAAACAATTTTTATTAGGATAAGTGACCAGTGCCTATTCAAGAATTGTATCTATCTTGTTTTCATCTGTACGTGACCAATATTGCTAAACTAGCTTTCAGTGTTGAAAAATCGTACAAGTAGCAATATCTTCTTTTAACATTAAGTTAAGTATAATTGACCCATGTAGACATAGGTGTGTTGAGCTAATCTGGATATAATCATGTTCTGCAGCAAATAATATTTTTAAAAACCTGGTACATTCTATACATTTTATTTAAAAGTGGTAGCACTAGTAGCTTAAGCATATGTGTACAGTAGTTTAATTGTAGAATTAAAATATAAAAGCTAATGCTTCCTGACCATGTACATAAATACTTAGAATACAGTGCAAAGTATTTTTTTCAAATTAAACTATTATATTTATCTTACTGTTCCTCCAACTTATATACAAGGTTCACTCCAATTCCTTTTTCCCATGCTTATTTCCCAGAACTTTTAAAAGTTAGATTGTATGAGTTCATATATTATGCTAAACCAAAATGTCATTTGTTCGTATTTTGTGCTATTCGGTTCTTTATTAATTCAGCTGAACGGAGTCAAGCAGATGATGATTTAGTGTCATATAGGACTTAATTGGAAAACTTTCATCTGAAAGTCACCCAGCAAGTTTTCTGCTGAATGAAATATTTAATCTGAAACCCAGTTTCTCTTTCTAATCCTCAGATAGAGAACTTGTGGCCTTACAGATGAATGCTTGACTTTAGCTGTCCTAATCAGAAATTGGGGCAATAGAAATTCTAATCCAACATTAGGAAAGGTCCAAGATTTCCCACTTCTGTTTCTGATTTCCCACATCATCAGCCAACCTATATGATTGTAGGTTTGTTAAGATGTGAAGAAAAGTAGGTTTGTAAATAAATATACTTCTCAGTTGATGAAAAGTGAACCATGGAGAATCTTGAATTGCAACTGTTTCAGAAGCAGGATTTGAAAAATGTGGAATTATGGCAGAAGAGGAACAGAAAACACAATTGTTCTCATCTATTTCATTTTTACTAGTTTCCTTATGCTTCTGTACAATCATGTTGCCAGCTCAGCATCTGAAAGGTTACAATAATGAATAGCTAGCATAATTGCTGGTTATTACACAGTTTTTCTTGTAGACAACCAGTTTCAAGTCTATATCTCATCCCATAGGTACAAAGTGACAGTGAGAAGTTCAGTCCTCTGTCTCCAACTACTATAACATCTGTGTCAACCATGATATCTGCATTGTCACCATTATTTAATAAAGAACTCCACGTGAAGGCAGACGAAGATCCAATGACCGGTAAACCTGATTTCAAGTACCACCCTTCAGTGGAAAGCATGGATTTGTCATTAAAAATCACCCCAAAAACAGAATCGCGGCAGCCTGTGGCAGAAATCAGAGAGAACAATCAGCAGTTGAGAGACCATGAAGAAGCAGAGCCCAAGGAATTTGCAAAATGGGAAATGAATGGCGTAAGAAAGCATAGCTCCTTTGAGGAAGAGCCCCCACATCCTCTTCCTGATAAAGACTACAACAAAGAGATGAAATATGCATTCCCAAGAAAAAACAGCATGGAATTGCTTAGCCCACAGTCTTTGTCAGTGTACTGAAGAAAAGGTCATTGACATCCTGCCAGCGAAACAAGGAGTCAAAGGGCAGTCCTTTGAGGAGTTGATGGAGTGTGAAGGAATTGCTATGGACTCAACACTGCAAAGAGGTAAATGGTTTACTTCCAGTTCTTCGTTTGTCTAAATAAATCTTAATCTTCTCATTATACGAATTTTAATCAGCATTTAGCTCCCAGGGAAGGTGTGTGTTTGTTATGTGTAAGTGAAAATGAAATGATAGGAAATGGTTGAAGCAACATGCCTTGTAAGCTATGATCTAAAAATACCCTTCCTTCCTTTTATAAATTCTTGTGTTTAAAATGTGCATTTTAAAAAGCTGCCTGATTAACTGGAACACATTTTTTAGTTTGTTGCCTGATTAATCAATTAAATATAGCTGTCCTAAATTCAATATGTGATTATAACCTATTAGTAGTTATTCTCAGGAAATCTATTTGATTATCAAATGTAGCAGTTAGATTTTTTCCTCTTTAATAAAATCAATGATGCTTTTTTAATATCAAACTTCCATACGTTTTCCAGGGGGGGAAAATCACAGTATAGCATGTGTTATTCTCCCCAGAGGGACGGAAAATCAAATTTCTAAAACTCAAGTTATGTTCAAAATTGTATTTATTTACTTATAAATTTTATTGGCCACTCACCTTAGCACAGGGTAAGAAAAAGATAAAGATAAATTACCTTAAAGAGATCTATTTTTTCTGTATTGGTCTTTTTTTTCTAATGCAAATTTGCTGAAATACTTTTACTGATTTAAAAACGAATTCAAAATTGTTTCTTTATAAAGTAATGTTTTATTCAGTGACGTTATTTATAAACCATGGTTTATTCTTTAATTTATTGTGCACATCAAACCCTTGAGATTTAGTAAAGGTAAATTATGGCTTTGCATAATATGTGAACCAAATAAGTATTTGAATATTTGTACAACATATTAAAACATATTTCTTACTATGAGAATAAGGGCTAACATGCAGTTGATACTGATTGATATTTAGTTCTAAATGTTTACCTTTTTAAAAACAATCATTAGACTATTTGTTTAAGATAAAAAACCTTTCACGCTGCAATTATTTATTCCCTGGCAATAAACAATCCCAACAATCACATTATAGTGTTACAGAACAAATTTTTAAAACAAACTGACAGTATTTTTTTCTGAACAATTGAGAAAAGTCAAAAAGTCAACTTTCACCTATAGTAAGAAATCTAGTATTCTTTTCACAGTTTCTTTTTTATGTGATATAGGACGAAAAGTGCCAATTTGTTCATCAGGAAAAACCTACTAGATATTTTGCAATCACCTTATGAACCCAACTTCAGAAATTACCTTTGTATAGAGGCATATTTTATATATTTGAACTAAGGGTGATATGATTTAGTGACTTTGAATTGGCAGTTACAGATACTAATTCTGATTAAGTTATCTTCTCTATATTATGAGCAGAAGTACTAAGCAAGGAACACAAATAGTCCATGGGCTTTGGATCTACCATCCAAATCTAACCAGGACTAAAATCAACCCAGGTCAATTCAATGCTGCCACCTGCTGAGAAATATTGTTATTACTAATCCAAACAAATTGGAAGGTTCTTAGGAATATTAATAAAAACTATGAAAATAAATAGTGCTTGAATAATTTAAAAGATTATCAGAATCACTATTGCCCAGTGAATTGAACATTTGAAATTAAATTTATAGCGTTATATTACAATTGCTTAGCACTTCAGGCATTTGGGAAAAAAAGTTATTTTTAGATTAATTTAGATTATTATGTTTATTAAATAATAAAAGGTTATTATTTTAGATTATTCCACCTCTATTATTTTATAAATAACTCGTAGTAATGAACATAGCTAATACTCCTTACTTCTATTTTCCCCACAACAACCAGTAAGGTAAGTTGGGCTAAGATAGGGAAGCCCAGAGTTACCCAACCAGGTTTCATGCCTATGATGGAACTAGAACACACAGTATCCTGGTTTCTAGGCTAGCATTTGTGGCCTGCAGCACGTGGAAATGTGAAAATCATAACGCCACATCCAAAGCAGCGTCATCTTTTCCAAGGCACACCAAGATTGAAAATCTGTCTGGAAAGTTGAAAAACCACATCCAGACATTATACAGCTCTATGTAATCACCAGGAAGTCAATCTTGGAAGATTTTTTTTTATCATATTTTAAAAGCTGCAGTAATCTATTAACTGTGAGGACAAGCATTAACATTTAGTTATGAGTACTATAAAGGCATATTAAAAAGTAGAAGTCGTTTATCGATTTAATTGATGCAAAATATGCAGGAGATTCTTGCAATGAAGCACTAATGATGAATTTCTCCCCTTCAGAGATTGATGAACCATCTTCAGAGTTTAGAGCAGCTGCAACAGAAAGTGTTTCTCAATCAGCAGCAGTGCTGTCCTGTAGGCAACAGGAAACCTTTGAGCTGTTAGGAAAAGAAGGCTTTAGTGACAGTAAAGCTGAAATAACAGAGGACACCCTTGATGCATCCAGCAAAACTATGTCCATTAAAGAAAGGTAAATAGACTCTTCTGAGTGTATGATTGTCCTCTTATTTATAGGAGGAGTCTAGTTTAGTAATGATACAGAAGACCATTCCTTGTGGACAATCTTCATCTATATAGTGTACCTTGGTACTCGCCGTTAATTGGTTCCAGGAGGCGGAGCAAGTACTGAAAAACGGCGAGTACCAAACAAACCATGTGACTTAGCACATGACCCTTTGTAGCAAGTTGCGAGGCAGCTGAGACCTAGTAGTTCTAGCTTGCACATTGAGTACCAAACAAATGATGAGCATTAGGCGACCTAATCTTCACATTGAAATTCGTCAGGGTGCAAAATTGATGAGTTTTAAAGTAGGCGAGTACCAAGGTACCTTTGCATATTTTAAGGCACCTTTTTTTTACTGCTAAAAATAGAACAACATGACCCACAATCCTATCAGATAGTTAATTTATTAACTAAGCCATCCTTGCAAACATGAGAAAACAGAATCTGAAATGTGGTTTTAATCAGACAGCTGAATAAATGGTTAACTTTAAGGAGAGCAAACCAAGCAATTGCTTATTACAGTTATTCTGTAGCCAAAATATAGCTGTGAATCCAGCATTTAGCGAGTATCCTACTCTTCTTTTTAAACAAAGAGCTTTTTTTGGTGGTATGTTGTCGGTATCGAACTGGAAAAAAAATGTTATGCTTGCTCAATCCATATGATGAAGCAGAATGAATTATAGCAATTGAACAAATGAACATGTTACAATACACTATTCCACATCTGTGCAAAATCTAAGCTCTTGGCATGGTTTCCTTTAAGCATACATTATATACAATTCCCAATACAGCTATGGCCACACATCGTTTTTTCCATGGCAGGATTGCAAAGTAAAACTGTAGTTTGATCGTTTTAGTAACTTTCAGAATTATGTCAAGATGTCAAGATTTTCATACAGCAAGCAAGAAAGTAACATTTGCAGGCTGCATGAGAACTGGGAAGATGGGGGAGTAGTAGTTCTCAACAACTATCTGTTTAGGGACCTTTCAAAGTTATAATAGCACTGTAAAAAGTGATTAGGACCATTTTTCACACTTTCAACCATTGCAGGATCCCCATGGTCACATGATTAAAATTCAGATGCTTAGTAATATTTACGATAGTTGCAGTGTCCTAGGATCATGTGATCATCTTTGTAACCTTTGATGAACAAAGACGATAGAGAAGCCAGATTCACTTAACAACTGTGTTACTAACTTATAAACTGATGGGATTCACTTAACAACTGGGGCAAGAAAGGTTGTAAAATGGAGGAAAACCTCACTTGGAATAGAAACATTTGGGTCAATTGTGGTCATAAGACCAGTCACCAGTGCAAAGTTTGCCACCTTCATAAATTTCCTGGTGGGAAATATTGTGTTGTCATCTCAGAATTGTCGCTAAAAATCCAATGTTTTCATCTGTCCAATAAAATCTCTATGGGAGGAAAGTGGTGGTCATAATTTCTGGAGGAGGGATTGGAAAAACAATGGCTGGCAAATGACAGAGAATATTAATTTTGATGTCAGTCTATTGCAGCCTGGCTTCTTATAAGTACATTATATCCCTCAAAGAGAGGAAAATCAATCTCTCTGAACAAGAAGTAGCATTGTTTCTCCTAACTATATCTTTGAACATATAACTTAACACTCCGTTTGGACAAGGAAAAGTAAGAATAATTGTATCCAACCTGGTATGGACCCATATTGTACCAAACTCAAGTGCGCGTGTAGATTATGATAGAGGTGTCAGATTAAGTTCAAGTGATTGCTAATTGGGTGCTGGAATAGCTGGTACAGCTGTGTATATTTCTGTTCTCATTGTAAATTATCTTTTTTTATCTTCTTGTTTATGATAAAATTGCTCGTTAGTCTTGCATCAGCGATAATTGGAATGTCATTTTTTTAAGGGCCAAATCCAGGTTGCTTATAATCATATTGTATTCTTATCATGGCAGATAATATTCTATATTGTTTATTTGTATTTTAACATTCCTTTTTGTATAATGTCAATTCACTTAAGGTTTCCTTTTTGTAAGGGAAAACAGAAAGTAAATATAAGGAACATGAAATGAAAGAGGATAATAGTCCATTTATAATAGAAAAATATGCTTGAATTCATTTATCTGCCCTGGGATAAAAAAGTTCAAGTGGAAACTGAATTGGCACAGTGTCCTCTGTTGTGGTGCTCCGTTGCTCAATCTTACTTTGAAATTCTAATGTTGCATTTTGGATGGCCTTCTTTAAAAGCACCTTCACAGCACTAATGTCCCTACCTGTACAGACATTTCGGATTTTGGAATAGGATATGATCAAGATTGAGATGCCAGTTCTAAATGTGGAGTGGACATCTTCATTTAGTATAGAACATCCTATGTTGAGTATTTCAGACCTCACTATTTGGTAGGGCGTGTCTGATTTGCTTCAAGTTGTTGTATCCCTTTTTGAACTGCATGCAATATTCCAAGTGGTGTCTGACCAAGGCATGGTAGATCTCAGGACCACACCACCAGCGTTCTTGTCTTTTCTTTCTTAGTTTTAATTGCCAGTCTGAGTTTCATTGGGTCGCGCCCAAAATAAGATGAAGAAGAATGCCATTTAGTATTTAAAAGAATAAATACAACTCTTGATATGTTTTCAAAAGAACATTAAAATCCTTATTACTGAATTTTTGTTCATAGTGATGTTTAAATGATCCAGGATTCATTGTATCTATGTAATATTACTTTTATTTAAGGATTGTGTCATGGGTTAGTTACGAAAAAAAAAAATTCGTATAGAAAAGATATGAAGTATGATTATGTCAAAGAGTAAGGTTTCTGAAAGTCAGAATTTGCTTTGTCTCCATTATTGAATGGAATTCTCAATGGAATACATTTAGTTACTTCACACAATTTATATTCATAGATCCAACCAAGTCCATATATTTTTCTTTTCTTTAGGCTGGCACTCCTAAAGAAGAGTGGTGAGGAAGCCTGGAAAAACAGATTGAATAAAAAACGGAGCATGGACGAGCATTAGGCACTGAATGTAGCCCTCAACTACAGGAGAAGGAGCAGCTATTTACAAGAAGGTACAGTTCCCTATTTAGAAAGCATTCCTCTTAAAATGTTCTTTTTTTACTTCAAAAGTTTCCATAGTGGGAAAGAAGTTCTAAAAAGACAAAAAGTTCCATATATTACCAATATTAAATCACTCATAGTATTAGATTGGCCGTACCATAAATTAAGTGTTTTATATGGTTTCCATTGTGTAACCTCATTGGTTTGCCAAAAGTAGTCATCTTTATACAATATTTCATGCAATATCTGTCAAAAACAATCTTTATAGCATATGCTACAGTAAATCATGTACTTTTAAAGTACAATAAATTCTATACTTTTAAAGTTTGGTATTTTATATTTCTTTAAGTATTTATGAAGCAATACATTATTTCTATGGTTTTATAAGAAGGTAAGATATAATCTAGAACTGTTCATATATTAGGATTTCATCTCTCCCCAAGTTTCAAAATACTCTGAACACATATTTCTGTATCACATCCTGGATTTGGTTTTATGTAGGTTCTCAGCAATTTGGTTAGTATTCCCTTCTCAGGCTGGGGGGTGAAATTCTACGCCCCCTCAGACAGGGTTCGCAATTTGGGAGTCCTCCTGGACCCACAGCTGACCTTAGAACATCATTTGTCGGCTGTGACCAGGGGGACATTTGCCCAGGTTCGCCTGGTGCACCAATTGCGTCCCTACCTGAACCGGGAGGGCACTCGCAACAGTCACTCACAGCCCTCGTGACCTCAAGATTGGACTACTGCAATGCGCTCTACATGGGGCAGCCCTTGAAGAGCATTCAAAGACTTCAGCTCGTCCAGAATGCAGCCACGCGAGCGATCGTGGGTGCACCTCGGTACACCCACGTTACACCTATCCTCCGCGAGCTGCACTGGTTACCGATTGGTCTCCGGATACGCTTCAAAGGTGCTAGTCCGTCACTTATAAAGCCCTTCATGGTATTGGACCTGGGTACTTGAGAGCCAGCCTGCTGCCAATTACCTCCCAAAGACCCATTAGATCACACAGGGCTGGCCTCCTCCGGGTTCCGTCTACTAGCCAATGTCATCTGGCTACTACCCGGGGGAGGGCCTTCTCTGTGGCAGCTCCAGCCCTTTGGAACGAACTCCCCGGAGAGATTCTGACCCTCACCTCTCTCCAGGCCTTCTGAAAAGCCGTCAAGACCTGGCTGTGTCGGCAGGCCTGGAGTTGATGAGTTCCCTTCCCCCTCGATCTGTGTGGCTGTTGGTTGTTTTAAATGCCTGTATTTGTAGTTTTGTGTGTTCCCCTTTCCCTCCTTGGGTTTGTGCGCCGCCCTGAGTCCCGCTGGGAATAGGGCCAGCATATAAATAAAATGAAACCTAAACCTAAACTTAATTCCCAACATGTATGTCCCACAAGTCAGTCCACTCCCAATCTTGCCAGTGTATTCCTGTCCACTCATCATTGCCAATATCCTGTCATGGCATAGCCACCAATCTATCTATCTTGTATTCTCCTTGCTTTCACTTCTCAGCTGCTTTTGCAACTAACATCCTAGTTTGGATATCCCAGTGGCTCTGCCCATTGTCTTTTTTTTCTTCCAACCAGCCCATATTTCTGCATCCTACAGACTAGCCCTGCTTATTCTATAACTAGCTGATAATCCAACATTGCCTGGTATTTATTTATAGGGGGGAATGTCCAGACCAAACGTAATTTCTAATATAGGATTTCCTCCCTTACCAGAGGGAGCCCCCTTGTGGAGTACTGTGAAGCCACTACCATGGCAAACTCCACTGCGCTGCACCATAGAACCTATTTTGCAGCAATACAATAGAAGACATTTAAAGGCACAACAGGCTGCATCTTAATAGAACATACTCCCCAAGGGATGTCAGGGATATCTTACTCCCACAGTGTTTGTCTCCAGAGAGTAAGTCATCTTGTATACCAAGTTTGGTTGAAATTGCTCTAGGCTTTCCAGAGTTATAGATAGATGGATAGATAGATAGATAGATAGATAGATAGATAGATAGATAGATGGATGGATGGATGGATGGATGGATGGATGGGTGGGTGGGTGGGTGGGTGGCTGCGTGGCTGCGTGGAGGAATGGCTGGATAGATAGATAGATAGATAGATAGATAGATAGATAGATAGATAGATAGATAGACAGACAGACAGACAGACAGACAGACAGACAGACAGACAGATAAATTCATTCATTCATTCATTCATTCATTCAAAACTTGTATTTTGGCACCTTCTGAAACCCCTCCATTATGAGTAGTTTATGGATAAAATGTTTTGGATATCAGTGGAGAATAGCAGTTAGTAATTCAGTATATCCTATCTGGCTCTAATTCTGTATGAAATAGTGATGTGTATCTCAGAAGGAAATTTTGAAGGCACATGAGACATTATGACACATGAATGCATAATTTGGGGGGGGGTCATTGTGGGAGGACTATCATGTAATGGTAGCCAAAAATCAGGAGTTGCTAGTATCTTTCCTGATTAGCACAAATAGGACATTTAAGATTATTCCTTAGAAAGCTATGCTTAAATATTTTTTCTCTTAACAGCAGGATAAATGATTAAAGTAGATCAATGCAAAAATGTTGTGCCATTCAGAAGATGCTCCCCGCCTGCTTGTTTCCTCAAAGCTGGCATGTGTAAGGGTTGAGTAAGCTGTTCTTCTATCTCTGTACCAGTTAAGGCAAAACAGATCCTTTGGGGTTGGGGCAGTGTTGAAACTTGCAAGTGGACCATTGTTCTTTTGGCATAGCTCTTGCCTCATCAGCTTTCTCAACTCTTGGGTGTAAGCACGTCATTAGTAGTCAGCCTTTGGTGCAGCCGAGTCATGTAGGGAAATGAAAACAACACCCTGGCCATGTCCACCCTGATCCCCCAAGTCAAACAACAATCCTGGTGCCGCCTTCAATTAAATTGAGTTTGACGCCCCTGGTCTAGAAGCCCTCGTTGTTTAAATGTGCAGAAAAATTGCACATTAATTTCTTCAGAGGTGGGTATTGTGCATACAGCATTCTACATATCTTCCTTCTCAGAAGAATTCAACAGCGGCTTTTAAAAGCTTCCCCAATCAGCGTCTGTGCAATTACACAAGTACAGAAGTGTTGTTTTTTTTTTAACAAAGGGATTGAACCGGGATGGTTGCTAGCTTTTTTTTTGGGGGGGGGGAATATGATGAGGGGATTGTTCTTATGAGAGACTTTATTACAGTTCAAAGGACAAGACTGAATTATGTCTTTTGCATTCTTATTGACTGGCTTCTGGTGGGAATCATTTATTTGCTCATGGAGATGAGAAGATTTTCATTGGATTATTGGGCCAGTATGAGCCAACATAATTTCATGGCTGGCTTCAAAATAATGTGCAGCCACTCCAGAATGAATTGGGGCTACACAGAAGTGTCCATAAGCGTCAGCCAGGCTTAGAAACAGGAACACATTGTTTAAAACGTGTATGAATTGATTTACTTGTATAGGTGTAAATTTAGATTTCCAAATTTGAGATTGTTTAGGATCTAAAAAGCAAAACTTAAATTTGCTCTGAAATTGAAGCCACAGTCATTTTTCAGTAGAGGTTGTATCTGTGAGTGGCCAGGTATTCCATTGAGCAAACTGATCAATGATTTCTGCATGTTACATAATTTAAATCTCAGTTTACAACAGGTTTATTTCTGCCTGGGAATAACAGGTTTATTCCTGTTTGGGAAACACCAAAACTGGTAATAGGCAGTCCAGACCCAGAGATTATTTCATCCTCTGATGACCTTAGGAACACATCAGTTATGTATTTATTCTTTCTGAAAGTGTAAACCCATGTAGAACAAGCAAATTCTACTTTACAAGATCTCTATCAGAATTCAGTCTCAATTTATTTATTTTGCCCACTGTGTCAGTACAACCAGACTGTAGTTCAGAGCATCCAACGTCTCCTGATTCATAAGGAAAAGAAGAGATGAATGCTGTTAGCTTACTAACAACATCTAACATGAATAATGCTACTGATAAGTAGTGTCATGTGACATCTTACACTGTTGCTTGCTGGAGCAGAGTTAGAGTCACCTAATTCTACTTCCTGAGACAATGCTTTCAAATTAGAGAGAAAATAGTACCGCACAACATTTCCAGTCGCCTCATAGAAACAGGCCCAGAGAATACCCTAGTCAGCTATGAAAATTACAGACCAAACAATCAACATCAATAAAGCTCCATATCTCTATTGGGTCATGTATCAGGGCAGAGATGGTTGATTCAGTTCTAGAGCTAGCAATGAACCCAATCTGAAAAGAGCGGTGTTTCTTGACATGCTAGACTGCATCAGTGTTGGGATTCAAATAATTTTACAACCGGTTCTCTGCCCTAATGACCAGCTGCGTAGGCATGGCTTGGTGATTGTGTGACTGCATGGGCATGGCCAACTAAACATCATTCAAGTCGATGGGCACTTCACCTTAGTTGTTACAATGTAATAAGGGTTAACCGGAGAG
Organism: Thamnophis elegans; assembly: GCF_009769535.1. NCBI lineage: Eukaryota > Metazoa > Chordata > Lepidosauria > Squamata > Natricidae > Thamnophis > Thamnophis elegans. The sequence continues at coordinate 20,823,864 of NC_045558.1, read as the reverse complement.
GCAGTTTCTGTAAACAGGGCAATAAAGATTAGGCTAAAAACAACACCAGAATGTTTTTCTTCCTGCCTTCCTTTCAGGATTAGCCCTGTAAAGTGGGGAAAAAACAAAGAAGATTTCTTCCAACAACCAGTTCTCCAAACTGCTTGGAAAGTTAACAACCGGTTCTCCCAAATGGGTGCGAACTGTCCAAATCTCACCATTGGACTGCATGTATTAATTAAAAGTTCTAAATATTTGTGAGATTTTTTTTCTGAAAAAGCATCTCTAAGATTACTCCAACTGGCTTTATGGCTTAAAAGAATCTTAAATTCTGGGTCAGTACTATAACAATCATACTGAGAATTGTTTGACAAATAGTTAGTGATAACTTCTTTATTTAATTCAAATCAGAGTTGCTGTTATTGTTGGTGCACACTATTAGGTAGAATTGGAGCAGTGTATACTTTTTCCTTATATGTTTTGCATGAACCTTGATACAAAAAAATATAACCATTAAATTAAATTTCATTGGAATAAAACTGGAATGGTTTTAAACAATAAAGTGGTGCCACCAATGCTTGAATAAACTTAATTAGTAACCTTTTAGTTAAGATTGCAAATTATCTAGAAATTAAAGACAGTCCTAAAATATTTAGGCATGTTAATACTTTGAAATAATGTAAGAAACACCACACCTTCAATTGTTTTAGCATACTTATGTAATGGTATGTGGGAATGACTTTGGGAGACAGAAGGAAGAGGCACAGCCAGCAGAATGATCAAATAAGAGGCAGGTGAGCTCATAGAAGAAATTGGGGGAGATGGCACACATCTCACAAAGGACCCTCCTTAGTTTCTTGGGTTATAAGGGTGAAGGGGAAAGATGTACTTTTGGATTTGCAAGATTCTGTTAACGTAACATTACAATAAGTAGAATTAGTACATATGGGTTTTGTTTCCTGTCTGGGCTATCTCACAATAAAATATTTCAGAATGAGAAATTTCAAAAGTTGATAGCTGTGAAGTCTAACCCTGACTCTTCTAAATGCAAATGTTTTAAATTAAGATTAAGTTGTATGGTATACATTAGTATGGAAATTATGAAGTTGTAATCGGTTTAATATTTTTAAAACATCCAGATAGGAGTAAAATTGTATCTGAAAAAGTCCTTTTTCACATTCTCTTTGTGTTTTAATTTTTCCTTTTTTCCATAGTTTCACAATCATACAAGACCTCTCCCCCCAAAAAAAATCTATCTATTAAATTAATTTTCCAATAATGAAATGGCCACTCTTTATTACATTTACATTTTGAGCACCAGATTATCCACTAAGCTTGGGGTCATTATGTCATAAGATTAACCAACCAAACAATTTTAATTATACTTTATTCCAGCAAATGCCTCTTGCAAAAGATTAATCTTTCAAAACTTACTAAAAATGATCTTGACAAAATTGAACAGAAGGAGAAGTTACCATTTTAAATTGTTGTCTAAAGTATGAATATATTTCTAAAAAAAGAAGTGGTAGTAATTGCTTTGTCCCTGTAGCTATCAGTTGGCAGCCTGTTGACATTGATAGCTTTCCTTCTTCTTTTGTCACCTCTTAATTAGACAAGAAACCTTACAATTCAGGACCACAAGGTAGTTCTTTCCAATTTTTCCCTTCTCTCATTCTCTGCAATGTTTCCTGTCTGTTTCAACCTGTAGGAAGAAGGAGGAGGTTCAGATGATAAAGCCATATCTAAGCTTCTTTGGGTAAGCCTGACATAAATGCATAGCGGCTATTCTAGGCACGCAGGCTTATTGTTTTCTGGTTATGGCCAGCTTCATGTTCAAGCACTATGTGATAGTGGTGCATCACAATTATGGGCACTTCTTTGTTTCTAGCAAGAGCCAAATACATCACTAGCCAAAGTATTGCTGGTGTGATTAAAAGTCATTCTCCATGCTTGCTTTCTTCAAATCTTTCTATCATCACTAATCCTTCATCACTAATTCTTTCTTTGGCTGCATCTGAGTGGGTATAATAAGTGTAACATTCTTGCATGGATTTTCTTGTTTGGTTATTACAAGCACGTTGGCTAGATTGACAAATCCTGAAACACTTGAGTGTAAGAACGTTCATCAATTATTTGATGTAAACTCATTTCTTCTTCTCTTCTCTTCTCTAACTGTCTAACATATCGTTTCCATGTCTTTCTAATTCTGTCCTATGCTTCTGCTCCCCGTTCATAGGAACCTGTCTATGCTTCTACTTATTCTCCTGCTATACTTGCTGCCCATAAACTTCATTCCTTCATACCTATTAATCAGGTGAGCAAATCTTGCATACTCTAGGCTAGGTCTTTAATTGAGCACTTATTCAACAAAGGTTTCCCCACCTCCATGTATATCAATCACATCTTTTCTGTCTGGAAGTTCTTAGAATTGTATTCCAATATATCAATAGTTGGAGAAATTTGTATAGAGTAAGACTCATTTCTTCTCTTCATTCTCTTTTTTAAAAATGTACTTCAGTTCTAGCTCACTTCTTAGACATCAGTGATAATAAGCATAACAGATCATTACATTGTTTTCCAATATACAGTGTGTGAGAGAGCGATAGTGGGGGGGACGGAGGGAGGGAGGGGGAGGGAGAGAGAGAGAGAGAGAGAGATGCCAATCAGCTTGAACACTTTTCTTGCCTAGATTTTCAAAAGTGGCTATACTATTGCCTTCTTCCTAGGACTGAGAGTAATTGGCCCAATGTCACCCAGCTGATTTTGTGGGACCCAGAACGTTCAATCTCCCAGTTTCTAGCTTGGTGCTTTAATCATTATATCAAACTGACTCCATAATCTGTAAAGTCAATAGTTTAAAAATATAAAAGTTTGCTTTCAGATTAGAAATTCATAATAAATTTGAACTGCAATGTGATAGAAACCTTCATAAAGTACATTTTATAGATATAAATTTCTTATCTCTTAATTCTAAATTAAAGAAGGCAGCAATAGTGTAAGTTATGATTTATTTGCTTAGCATATTTCACTATTTACATAGTCAAAGGTACTCCAAGAGTGATGTGCATATGATCAGTTACAAACACTGCCCACAAGCTGATAAGTTTAAGGAGGAAAAAAAACAAGAATTCTTAGAAATCTTTAATAATCTTACAGTATAACAATGAAATAATTTAGTGAAGGAAAAAAATGAGTCCAGAAAGAACAAATGGAATTGTTTTAATTTCCCTTTTTTTAAAAAAAATCTTCAGAAGTTTGCCTAATCACATTCTCTACAATAAATATCTTCAGTCAACATTCTGTTATTATTCTGGATATTTCTTAGCTCTTTTTCTCTAAACAAACTCAAGTCTTCTGAATATACCTAGGAACATTTTGTATAAGAATCCAGAAGCTTGAACCAAGTTTCTGGGTTGGTAGCTAGATTTGCAAATTCTATTTTGCATTATCTTTGAAAATAACATTTATTAGTGTGAAGGCACCATTGTGACATAAAGTTTTTGATCACAAACACAACCATTGCTTGATATTCTAGATTTAAATTACCTTAAGTATGATAGTTTCTCTTTGTATTGCCTTAACAATTCAGATTGGAGATCTTGGAGTCCCTGCTTCAATTCTGACCCTATTTTTGTGCTGTATTTCTTTCTGATACTTGGATTTCTTTTACCTTAAGTCAATAGTGCTAGTTTGACACAACCAAACCTCCTCCCCCCCAAAGAGTTTGACCATCATCTTTGGAGATGGAAGGTGAAATATTGACTTTTCTGCCTGTTTCTTTGGCTTAGCAATCACTGAAATGAAACAGTTTTGAAAAGCAATGATCTCAAATATGATTGTATTCGGCACAGTTCTCAGAATATGTACATGCATTATTTGTGTGGCTGGATTTTACTTATATGAAGTGAGGTTTTTTTTTTTTTAATCTAGAGACTCAAATGGGTGTAAATGGCACTTATAGGCTGTGTATTTTTAGGAGTATAAGATGCACCTGTTCCCCCTCCTCCCAAAAGAGCAAGGAAATGGTATTGTGTCTTATACACCGAATGCAACCATTTTTAGCCTCTTGAATCCCATTTTTGTGAAAAACAATCCATTTTTCGCAAAAGCAGAGGCTTTTTTGCTTTCCTCAGCCCCTAGCAGCCCTCTGCAGGCTTCGGCAGGACCAGGGCAAGGCAGAAACGGGCATTTTTGCCTTGTCCCAACCCTGCTGAAACCTGCAGGGGGCTGAGGGAAGGCAAATCTTGGTACATCTTATACACCGGTGCATCTAATAGTCCAAAAAATATGGTATATTAAAATTTACATTACTGTAGAAATAGACTTTACTTTATACAGTAAGGCATTTATTTCACTTTGTTCTGTATTCTTCCTTTAATATTTGTGAGCTAAGATACCATCCCAAAGATCTCTTTTTGTATATTTGTGTTTTCCATCATGAAGCATTTCAGCATTGTTTATAAGGTCAAAAGGTAATATGATCTTAAGTAGATCATCTCTGGGGTATCTTACCAAATATTCTCACCTCAGGAATGAATAATCTTAACTTTATGCCTTCTATTTTATTGAATTCTGAATTGTTTGTACAAGCAATTCTTTTTATGAGAATTATGGTTATGAGACAGGGATAAATTATTCAGTTGTACCTTATCTTATTCAGATGACAGGATAAAGGTATCTGTCCAGAACATGTGATTGCAAGTTAATGATCCTTACTATAAAATGCATGGGTAATATTTAAATTATTTTTAAATGCCAAATAGCACTAGCACTTAGTCTTATATACTGCTTCACAGTGCTTTACAGCATTCTTAGCTGTTTACAGAGTCAACATATTGCCCCCAACAACCTGGGTCTTCATTTTACCAACCTTGAAAGCGTGGAAGGTTGAATCAACCTTGAACTGGTCAGAATCGAATCCCTGGCAATGGACAGAGTTAGCCTGCAATATTGCATTCTAGTCACTATGCCATCATGGCTCCAAACATATAAGAGTTGTTTGGAGTTGGGCAGCATCAAATTGAATAAATTAATTAATAAATTAACTTTGTTGCTATAGTTCTATTTGATTCTTTGTCCTGATGTCCTTCAATTTCTGACATATAGCTCCTTGTATACTCATTAAAGCTCAAGTGAGACTTTTTGTCAATAGAAGTCCTGCATCCTTCTGGGGAGAAGTTTTGGGTTGTATGATTTTGTTCATTTGTGCAAGAATCATTTGTACTATTAGTTGCATAATATAGTACATGGCTCTTTTTGTTGTATAGTGGAAGTGAATCCAGGGTATGTGGATGTGCTTTATGATTCTGCAAATACAGAATATTTTGCCAGGCTCTTATAGAAAAATTCTTATTTCAACTGATGGTCTACATCTTTTAGTGGGATTATATTGTTTATAACAGAATATATGAATTTGATGTATATTTGTCTTGTTTTTATAAAAGCATAAACTTATGTGGCAATCCTTGTTTTTTTCAGGATTTAACTGGTTTTTTTTGTTGCATTTGGACTAGTAAATATTTATTAGCACATAGCTAATAAAAATGTATAACATTATTTTTTTAACATGTCCTTCTTGCTTGTAGCCTTACGATTTATACTGATATTTTTTCCTGATTGCTTATTTGTACCCTATGACTATCATTAAGTGTTGTACCTTATGATTCTTGATGAATGTGTCTTGTCTTTTTATGTACACTGAAAGCATATGCACCAAAGACAAACTTCTTGTATGTCCAATCATACTTGGCCAATAAAGAAATCTATTCTATTCTATAAAGAATTCTATAGAAAAAATTCCCAGGTGCTCACAAAACTTCAGCTGATTTTATTCTATTAGAAATCCTACACTTTGGCAAAGGACCATTAAATATAACAAATATTTTATTTTATTCTGCCTTCATTTTTAATAAAATATGTAGCAAATCACATGGTTGTGCAGAAAGCAATGAGTGAAATAAGTTGGAGGAATAGTTTAAAAAGTTCTTAGTATTTAATCTATATGGTTCTCTCTAAATCTTGAGGTTGTTCTACAATAAGCGAAGTACAGGTTCATTCATTTCCAAGTGGTAACTAGTCCATATACACGTAAATTAAGAAAAAAAATCACCAGTTAATATTTTTGAGAAAATTATTTCTTGTGACATTTCTGCTAAAAGAAAGATAATACAGTTGTTGGCAATGCAGATGAATACTGCTGAAGAATTGTTGATTAAAGTGGAAATATTACCGCTTGATAAATGGATTGCTTTTATCTGAAAAAGGCATAATTTGTATTCTCCCAAATTACCAACCGTCATTTTTTCTTTATATAGAAAGGCACTATACATAGTAATCAACCAAATACTAAATATACAAAGGTTATTGACATTTAAATTAAATAAATAACCAGGTTATTTATTGCACACTATGCTTGGGAACAAGTTTTGATATAATTTTGAGAAAATAAACAATTCCCATAGGACAGACTATTTGGAAAATTATAAATTCAATATCTGGCATTTCCAGTTAGATTAAATGGCAGGTGAGGGGGAAAATATCCATGACTGAAACCTTGGATAAGATCATCGTATATGAAGCAGATCAAGGCTGTGATACAATTTTGCAAGAGTTTTATAGATGCATTCATTGTACCTTGGAGGCCAAAAAAGGGACTTTTGTTTGATTCAATTGTATTATGAAAGAAAATAAGTACAGAGTACTTTGAAATCTTTAAAGTTCAAAATTTTAGTATAGCCGCTTGAAACCCTAATCTAATCACTTAATCCTATCAAGAGATGTATAAAATATTGATAACTACATTTATTCTTTGAAAAAAAAAACAGAGGAATGTGGATGCCTGTGAAAATCAAATGACAATTGAAGAAAGAAAGCAATTAATAAGTGTTCGGGAAGAAGCTTGGAAAGCTAAGGGCAAGGGAGCATCGAACGATTCTACCCAGTTTACAGTGGCTGGCAGAATGGTTAAAAAAGGTCAGCAAATTTATTTAATTTTATTTATTTGTTTGTTCAATTTCTATAGCTGCCCTTCTTATCCAAGTGATTCCGGGCAGCTTACAATTGTAAAACAGTTAAAACAATTAAAAACAAGGAATCAGTAAATTTATCCTTTGTATCTGGATTTTTAAAAAGTTAGAAACCTGAAGCAGCCAAAAAAGATTTTGCCAAGGATTTATGTTGCCTTCATTATTTTTTTATTTTGATCTGCATATTATTTAAGTAGTCATTTCAGTGATATTTAAAATTCAATTGGGCAGAATATCACCAGCAGCAGAAACCGCAAAACTATTTCTGTTCTCAAGTCTGCAATGTTTTTATATCTTGATGTACATAATAGGTTTCCATTGAAATAAGAAACAAAATACACCATACTGGAGTGAGCGAACTGATCACATCTCATGAAACCACTTAAATGGAATATCATACTATTTTTACGATGCATTTATATTTTCTTCCAGCAGCTTAACTGATGGGCTTTTCTATTAGGAATAAAGAAATTTTCTTGGTTTCTTCAGAGCACAGCTGTCTGTGAAAGCCCAATTAAAAAAATAGAAACACATGGCCAGCTTTTTATCCAGTTTAGATGTTGCTTAGTTAGAACATTAATATTCCTTAGCAACAATCATTTGTATATAAGGCTTTTATTCTATCCAACAGCCACATTTGCACAGAAGGAGTTAACAATCTGCAAATGGTAGGCTAGAACTGAGCCTCCAGGCACAAATGCCCATGGATTTATTTCTTAAGCACTCTAGAGAATTTAGAATGAAATTTTAAAGAAGTCCTTAAAACTTCTTCAAGGATTCCTCATTGAGAAAAAAGAAAGTTATTCTGTCAGAGGTGTCAATCACTATTAGATCTTCTAAATTATAATATTGGGAAATGTTGGCAGACCATGGAAATGGCAAATTGTAAGATCTAACAAAAACTAGAACTCAATGAGCTATATGTTATTTTGTTAGCATATTTCAGTGATTTCTTGCAATATGATTAGACAGGCTAGGCAAGACTGTCTTGAAAACATAACATATGCTTTACCCTAAATATGTTTCTGGAGATTTGCCACAATTGCTCCAGCAATTGCTCATCTTTTTAATTACTATATTAAAGCAAGGAATTGGGTTATTTGTATCTTCAAAAATTCTGTTTGATCCCCTAAAAGCTACCCATATTGCCTATTATTCACAGAATCTGACATTTTACTTATTTAGTTGATTTAAGCATTTGGTGAATGCACAATTTATTCAGAAATAAAGCCTCTTAATGTCCTTCAAGGAATATACCTATGCCAGCCCTTTTTGATTGCCTGAAAAGTTTCGGGCATGCCTGAAAACTAGATTGTGCAGAAAATTGGAAATATCCATTCTTTGATATGAAATTAAGTATTTTATTATTCCGCAGGGTTAGCATCACCAACTGCCGTCTCTTCAGTGACATCTCCTTTCTGCAGCAGACTAAAATCAACCTCCTCTATTTCAAAACCCCTGGAAGGTAAGTTGTTAAAAGATGTAAGAACAGTTTGAATTATTCTTTTTAAAAAGTTGATTGTTTTTACTTTTATTTTCTTTAGAAATTGAAGCGAGGCCAGATATGCAGTTAGAATCAGACATGAAGTTGGATAAACTGGAAACTTTCTTAGGAAGACTCAACAACAAAGGTCTGTAAAGTCTTAAGAAGGCAGCCTGTCTTTTAATTTGCTGTCCTGCGTAAAGAAATGTACACATTATTCCAATAATGGTCTATGGCTTATATTAAAAATTATAAGTAAGGTCTCATAAGCAAAGTTTATTTTCTTAAGCAGATGGATAGCACCTTGTAGGATGTAACATATACATTTAGTTCATGCTTGATAATGTTCAATGTTCAAAATATTCAATAATCTAAATATTTTCATACGTTTTTCACACGTAGAAACTTTTAAGACATATTAACTTCTACTCCCGTAATTCTCCAGCAAGTTTGCTAACTGTGGAATGCTGGGAATTGAAGCCCTCAGTGTTTCCAAGTTTGAAAAACAATGCTTCAAATGGTTTATATATATATATATATTTGTACAGAAATATTAATAGTATAAGTATTCTTTATTTTAAAAATTGCTACAGTAAGTTTTCCTGCTAACCATAACTAAATTAGAAAATGTTATAATGGCTTTTAAAAAAAACAAAACTGAAAAATAATGATGTTCCAGAGAACACAAAATATATTTCTCATGACAGTTAGGGAGCAAACATGTCTGAGACGTAGATTATTTTGAACTTTAATCTTTGAGTTTCTGATTGACATACACCATGGTTGTTTGTTTAGTTCAAGGGTAGTCGACCTTTTTATACCTACCACCCACTTTTGTATCTCTATTAGTAGTAAAATTTTCTAAGCGCCCACCGGTTCCACAGTAATTGTGATTTATAAAGTAGGGAAGTAACTTTACTTTATAAAATTTATAAAGCAGAGTTACAGCAAACCCATACCGCCCACCATGAAAGCTGGAACGCCCACTAGTGGGCGCTAGGGACCAGGTTGACTACCACTGGTTTAGTTACTTCATACTAAAGGGACAGGATGAGTAATTAAAATAGATTTTTGCTACCATGTTTTTACCATCTTCTTTTAGACGGTATTACAGTTTTTAATAGATAAGAGAGAGGGAGTGTTGTTCACCTTTACTTAAAGCAACTGATTTTTTGTTAAACTATTATATAGCAATAGCAGTTAGACTTATATACCACTTCATAGGGCTTTCAGCCCTCTCTAAGCGGTTTACAGAGTCAGCATATCGCCCCCACCGGTCCTCATTTCACCCACCTCGGAAGGATGGAAGGCTGAGTCAACCTTGAGCCGGTGAGATTTGAACCACTGAACTGCAGATAACAGTCAGCTGAAGTGGCCTGCAGTACTGCACCCTAACCACTGCACCACCTCAGCCCTAAGCAGCTTGCACCCACTTTTTCAAACCAAATCCCTTCCCTCCTTTAACGTTTTGCTAAGAATTTGTCTCCTGCAAAAATTCACAGTTCCTTTTCCTCCCTTCCCCCACCGGATTTCTATTACTTTTTTTAAAAAAATTCTCTTTGTATTTTATATTTTGACAAACCAATAAAAATGTGATTTAAAAAAAAAAGCTACGATCAGCAGCTTGGGGATGACTGCTATTGAAACTCCCCTTTCAATGTATAACTTCAGGGCAACTTAAATAAAGTGCTGCTCGAGTGAGAGAATATACATTTTGACCATCTTGTTGCTAGCCCTTTCCAACTTGGTGTTTTCAAATGTCCCAGATAACCATTCCCATAGCCCCTACTCATTGATCATTGAGGCTGTGAGAGCTAAAAATTGTCATCACTTCTGTATTCACCAGAGAAAATTCCATTTGTTTCTGCAACCAATTTTTTTTTTAATCTTCTAGTTTGCTTATAAACCTTTGTCTTGCATATAAACAATAGGAAATTCATGGTCAAATAACTAGTATACCTTTCAGATTAAAGTATAAGACCAGGCTATCTAGCTATAATGCTAGTTCTCCAGTATTGCCAACAAGATACTTGTAGACAGTCTACAAGCAGGACATAGAAGAAGTTGCATTGTGCATTGTGTCATACCATATGAAAACCACTGACTGCTGACAACCTTTTGTACACTTTCTAAATTTGTCAATTTCCACTTTACAACTATTTGAGTTATTTAAAGAGTTTAGAGTGTTTAGAGTTTTATTTAGCTTGTATGCTGCCCTATTCCCGGAAGACTCAGGGCGGCTTACAATAAGAAGGGAAGAGGGGTACAAAAATAAAAACAACAATTAAAATTCAGCAACAGTCATAACATAGAATGGGGCTGGATAATTCAACAGCCCCAGGCCTGCCGGAACAGCCAGGTCTTAGTTGCTTTGCGAAAGGCCAGAAGGGTAGTAAGGGTCCGGATCTCAAGGGAGATCATTCCATAGGGCCGGAGCAGCTACAGAGAAGGCCCTCCCCCGGGGGTCACCAGACGACATTGGCCAGCAGATGGAATCCGGAGGAGGCCTAGTCTGTGGGATCTAATAGGTCTTTAGGAGGTGACTGGCAAGAGGCGGTCTCTCAGGTAACCAGGTCCGATACCATGTAGGGCTTTAAAAGTAACGACTAGCACCTTGAAGCGTGTCCGGAGACCAATGGGAACCAGTGCAGCTCGCGGAGGATAGGTGTAACATGGGTGTACCTAGGTTCACCCACAATCGCTCACGCAGCTGCATTCTGGACTAGCTGAAGTCTTTGAACACTCTTCATGGGAAGCAGCCCCATGTAGAGCGTGTTACAGTAATCCAGTCTTGAGGTGACGAGGGCGTGAGTGACTATCCGAAGGGCCTCCCGGTCCAGATAGGGTCGCAATTGGTGCACCAGGCGAACCTGGGCAAAGGCCCCCCTGGTCACAGCCGACAGATGATGTTCTAGAGTCAGCTGCGGATCCAGGAGGACTCCCAAATTGCAAGCCCCCTCTGAGGGGCGTATAATTTCACCCCTGAGGCTGAGAGATGGAATAGCTGGACCATCCTTGGGAGGGAGCATCAATAGCCACTCGGCCTTGTCGGGATTGAGCGCAAGCTTGTTCGTTCCCATCCAGACCCTGACAACCTCCAGGCACTGGCACATCACTTCTACCGCTTCACTGAGTTGGCACGGGGTGGACAGATACAATTGTGTATCATCTGCATATTGATAATATTTAATCCCGTGCCGGCATATGATCTCACCCAGCGGCTTCATGTAGATGTTAAATAGGAGGGGGGACAGGACCGAACTCTGCGGCACCCCGTAATTGAGGGGCCTAGGGGTCGATCTCTGCCCTCAGACCAATACCGACTGCGACCTGTCCGAGAGGTAGGAGGAGAACCACCGAAGAACGGTGCCTCCCATTCCCACCTCCCACAACCGTCACAGAAGAATACCATGGTCTATGGTATTGAAGGCCGCTGAGAGGTCAAGAAGCACTAGGATAGAGGAATAACCCCTATCCCTGGCTCCCCAGAGATCATCGATCAGCGCGACCAAAGCAGTTTCCGTGCTGTAACCAGGCCTGAAACCGGACTGAAAGGAATCCAGATAATCGGTTTTATCCAAGGACCGTTGGAGTTGAAAGGCCACCACTTTCTCAACAACCTTCCCTACAAAGGGGAGGTTGGAGACTGGACGATAGTTACTCAAAATGGCTGGATCCAGAGAAGGTTTCTTCAGGAGGGGTCTCACCACCGCGTCCTTTAGGAGGTGCGGGAAGACCCCTCCCAGAGAGAGGTGTTAACTATCGTCTGGATCCAGCCACGTGTCACTTCCCTGCTGGTCAAGACCAGCCAGGAGGGACACGGGTCCAGTATACAAGTGGAGGCAGTCACCGCTCCCATGGCCTTGTCCACTTCCTCAGGAGCAACAAGTTGAAACTTGCTTCATAAAATTCGCTCAAGAATCTTCCCCCGGTACCTCGGCTGGTACCGTGCAATTGGAGTCCAGATCTGTCCGAATCCGAGCGACTTTATCCATTAGAAACTGAACAAATTCCTCAGCTCTACCCTGTAAAGGGTCATCTGCATCCCTCCCTTTCAAGAGGGAGTGGGCTATTCTAAAGAAGGCGGCTGGGTGCGATTCAGCGGATGCAATAAGAGCAGCAAAATGCGCACATTTCCGTATTGCCACGAGATAGGTCCTGATAAAGGCTCTCATCAGTGCTCGGTCTGACTCGGAGTTACTGGCCCTCCAGCAGCGCTCTAGGTGTCTCTTTTGGCGCTTCATCTCCTGGAGTTCCTCGGTGAATCAAGGAGCTCTCCTGGATCCACTACCTCGGAGAGGCCGTAAAGGCGCAAACCGGTTTAGGGCCCCCGCCGCTGCTGTATTCCAAGCAGCGACTAAGGACTCCACCGGATTGTGGACAAGAGTGTCAGGTATTTCTCCAAGCGTCGTCTGAAATCCCATAGGGTCCATCAGGCACCTGGGGCGGAACCACCTAATCGGTTCCTCCTCCCTACAGTGGTTGATTGATAATAAAGAACCAACCAACCATACCAAAAGTGGTATGCTTTTATGTACCAAATCGACAGACCAGCACTAAAATGAATGTTTTTGAGATAGAAATTTTAAAGTCAAAGACTGCTATAATATACAATATTACTATATAATTTTAATGTATTCTGTAGTTGCTGGAATGCAGGATACAGTCTTGACAGTCACAGGAAAGTCTGTGAAAGAAGTCATGAAATTGGATGACGAAGAAACATTTTCCAAATTTTACCGATGCATGAGTTTTCCACCTCCCTCTTTGCCTGTGGAGTTGGATGAAGACTTTGATGCCATATTTAATCCCAATTCACCAAAGTGAGTAATTTTCCTTTCATTCCTTTAAAATTAGTGGAAGCGTAAGGACCAAGAATAAGTCATTTCTGATATATCATGCTGCAAATTTGAATTATCACTTCTATTAACTTCTTTTCTGCGTGTTTATGGTTGGAATACTTCCAGTTTTTCTTCTTTTGTCTTCCTGCATCTTATTCCTCATCTGATTCAGGAGGTGACAGAAGAATCAAATTTTCACAAAGGAAATGCTAAAGAAAAAACATTGGAAAATAAAAACTCCATAATTTGAAGAAAATGAGAGAGAGACAAATAGTGGTTGTAACAATTTACTAAATTAGCATTTAGGGAATTTTCAGCCCAAAGATAATACTTCCCATATTAATTCTGTCTTTCTATTGAGGTTGTCATATCAAATCACAAGAATATTGAACAAATCACAGGGTTGAAAATCATATGCAAGAAATAGTCAAAACTCCATAAGTAGTTACATCATCCTTTTTCACTGCAGAAGTTATGTTCACCCTTCCACAACTCACAGGGCCAACTTTAAAGCATTATTGTGTGGGTCACAATCACTTTGTGATTTGCCAACTTTAAAGCATTATTGTGTGGGTCACAATCACTTTGTTAAGGTATTGCTCTGTAGCCCCTTCAGAATGATTTATATGGTGTCACAGCAGTTCTGATGTGTTTTGTTGTTTAGGCACAATAAAACGACAGCTTTAGGCACAAGAGGGTATTTGAGCCTCTAGTTTTGTCTGACAAGCCTTCAATGCTGCCTTTGCTTTTCTGGATGTTGGTTAGTTGTAGATGTAGAGGTTAGTTGTATTCCGTGCCTTTAAGAAAAGCTGGTGATAAATGGTAGGTTAAGTGGGAAGATCTTTTGCTTTTCAGGCTGATTTCTTCAGTAACAGAGCACAAACGGGCTGTGAGGCCTACACGCAGAGTCCAGGCCTCCAAGAACCCTTTAAAATTGCTAGCAGCAAGAGAGGACATTCTTCATGAATACACGGAGCAGAGATTAAATGTGGCCTTCGTGGAGTCGAAGAGGATGAAAGTTGAAAAAAGTAAGTTTAGGGTTCCAAGCTAAATAAATATTGGAAACAAAACATAACATCCTTTTTTTGTTTTTGTATGTATGTATGTCTCTGCTCTTTCATTTATTTTTTCTGTATTTTCTTTTTTCCCCCTTCTTTCTGTCATTTTTTTCTACTTTGTCTGTCTTAAGTGTCTGCAAACTCAAATTTCTCAGAGGTAGCACTTGCTGGCTTAGCAAGTAAAGAGAACTTCAGCAATATTAGTCTGCGTAGTGTCAATTTGACGGAGCAGAATTCAAACAACAGTGCTGTCCCATACAAGAAGCTGATGCTCTTACAGATCAAAGGTAGGTTTTTAATTACATTTTTAATTAATCCAAAATGTTAAATATTGGCAATGAGTTTCAGTGATTTTTTTTTCAACTATGGAGAAGATGGGGAAAGGGAAGGAAAGACGCTGGTAACCATGGTTAATACATTGATAAATGTACTTGTTATCTAGTAATCATGTTCTCTGGCATATATCGTTTTTAAAAAATCACATTAAAATCTGGCAATATTAGTAAAAGGGCTTGAATTTAAAAGTAGTTGTTTATTACTTTTACCTTATATTTTTATGAATAACACAAGGCAGTAAACATACCTAATTAATACTCTTTCCTCTCCTATTTGCCCAATGACCTTGAGAGCACGACCAGCCCACTCCAGTTGGCTTTCATAGCAATAGCAATAACAGTAGACTTATATACCGCTTCATAGGCCTTTCAGGCCTCTCTAAGCGGTTTACAGAGTCAGCATATTGCCCCCAACAACAATCTGGGTCCTCATTTTACCCACCTCGGAAGGATGGAAGGCTGAGTCAACCCTGAGCCGGTGAGATTTGAACCGCTGAACTGCTGATCTAGCAGTCAGCCTGCAGTGCTGCATTTAACCACTGCGCCACCTTGTTTCATGTCTAAAATGGGACTAGAACTCACTAGTGATTGGCCCAAATTCACCCAGCAGGCTTTTATGCATTAAAATAATCTTTTTGTTTTAAGATTGATATCCTAAGATGATCCTAAGAGTTGCTGAAAGTTGTGATAGTGACATGGTTACAATGCAAAAATAGAAGAGGCAAAATTTTCTGTCCTTACCAATTTTGAAAGGTTTGGGATAGAAAACTTGTCTAGATCAATGTAATGCAATTATTTGAGCTCTTCATTTAAATATTTAAAAACCTTCATTGCTGAAAATGAGCAATTTATTCCCAGGTCAAACCATCATGGATTGCCCACTCTATTTTATAAGATAGGACAGGACAGGACAGGACAGAATTCTTTATTGGCAAAGGAATTTGTCTTTGGTGCATAACCTCTCATTATATATAAAAACTATAGGTGATAAATCATGATCATAGTCATCATAAAAATACATTCATCATAAATCATAAGATACAACACTTAGTGATAGTCATAGAATACTGCATAAGCAATCAACATAAATCATACTAGGAAACTAAATAAAACAATATAAATCATAAAGATACAAGCAATAAAGTTATAGTCGTAAGTAGAAAAAGAGATAGATAATAGAAAGATGAGAAGAATTTAATTTATATATTAAAATACTTGATAGTTTTGTCTTAAGTGAATGGTTGCTTCAAGCCAGTTTATTCCAGGCATATGTTCAGTTTCTGCTGTTATGACACATTAAATGTCATTTAGAAAATGTATTTGTCTGAGATGAAGGTCCTCTTTCTAAAATAAACATATCCAGAAGTTGCCTCTAGTGCCTTATTTATAGAATGTTGTTGGATTTTTTTTCTTTTTAGGAAGAAGACATGTCCAAACTAGATTAGTTGAACCAAGGGCCTCATCACTTAATAGCGGTGACTGTTTCTTGCTACTCACGCCACAGTTTTGCTTCCTGTGGGTAGGGGAGTTTGCAAACGTCATAGAAAAAGCTAAGGTTAGTGCTCGGAAGGTCTGAGATAGGCACAACCCTTGGTTTTCTTTTCTTTTTGTTAGGTTCATGGGCATTTGCAAAAATAACCATGCACAAGATTCTTAATGTCTGTAAACACGGTATGAATGTCGATGGGAAAATACTTACAGCCCACTACCCCCTTCTCAATTTTTTTCCTCGCTAAAAATCATCAGGGAAAAGAGGTCCACATTCAAGAAGAAAAAATAAGTCTGAATGACAGGAAGTCCTTTCTGACTTTTGCAGTTCAATGGGCTGTGTTCTCATTAAAATGGAAACAAGGGAACCTATCTGTATTTGACACAGTTTCCATCTTTCAGTTTAGTATGCCCCATAAAATTAGCAACAAGTACACATTCATTCTTTTCTGAATAGTCCAATTGTCCCCAAAGCTTAGGCAGTCCTATTCAGCTAATCATGTTCAATTTCTTAGGCTTCGGAGCTCGCAGCTTTAATTCAGACAAAGCGAGAACTTGGCTGCAGAGCTCCTTATATACAGACCATAGAAGAAGGCATCAATACTCATACTCATGCAGCCAAAGAATTCTGGAAACTCCTTGGTGGGCAAACAAGCTATCAGGGTAAGAGTGGGTTTATTTTTGCCATCTCCATGCATTTTCCTCTTGTAAGAATATTCTTAAATTGCTTTTTTTTTTAATTGCCATCCCTGGGCTGCTTTGGTAACATGTTCATTTTGCCTGCCTCTTTCAAGCGGCTGGAAGACCAGAGGAAGACGAGATGTATGAAGCTGCAATAATAGAAACAAATTGCATTTACCGGCTGGTTGATGATAAACTTATTCCTGATGATGACCACTGGGGGAAGATGCCAAAGTGTACATTGTTAAATTCAAAAGAGGTATAGTAAGAGGCATTTCCAGTCTTAAAGAGCCAGCTTAAGTGCTGATGAATATGTATATGCAGGTAGTCCTTGACATGCAACGTTTTGTTTGGGTTATTCAAAGTTACAACGGCACTGAAAAAAATGATTTATGACCTTTTCTCACATGACATTGTAACATTCCCATGATCACGTGATCAAAATTTGGATGCTAGGCAACTGGTTCATATTTATAACCGTTGCAATGTTGTATAATTCTCTTTTGGAGCCTTTTGGCAAGCAATTGCAGTATCTCACAATAACTGTGGCAAGAAAGATCATGAAATGGAGTAAAACTCACTCACAAAAACAGTCTCGCTTATTAACAGAAATGATGTACTCATTTGTGGTTGTAGGCTGAGGGCTACTTGTATCTTCTTTTCTCACATGCTAAATGTTCATTTCCTCTTTGGGCTCAGAATTGGTTGTCCTTTTTTTACTGTCAAACATAATGTGTATAAACCTAAAAGCTTCCAGTGAATAAATAAGAAAACCAAGCAACCTTACAAGAAGTAGATTGTAATATTTGGGTTCCTAAAGAAAGTTAGAAAGGTAGCTAAGTCAATAAGCACTATTAAAGTGGAATAATTAAACTTGTATAATTAAAATTGGAAACTTCACATTTTTTAAACAAAAAAATAATCTTGTGATTATTTTAATTGAAATTATATGACTGTAAATGTTCTGACTTATAGAGAAGGCAGCCAAAAAGCATTTGCATAAGGAGACTGTTCAACAATCATATCCAAAGTATGCATTATATTTATGCAGTTGAATGAATTGTAGAAAAAACGTACGCAATACACAATTACATTAACAGCTAGTGAAGTAGAGGCACAGAGGAAAGAGGAGAATGTAGCACATCATATATTTTACCAAGATACTACAGTAGAGAGGGATGAAGTAAATTCATATATCAGCTAAGCCATGCAAGTCACAGAGCATCATATGGTCCTGCTTCATTTGCATTTCCATTATAAATAATCTATAATTTATTTTGTTTTGCAGCAGAAACAAATGAAATTAATGTCTGTAATATAAAACGAAGAGGCTTCTTAAAAATGCAGACCAGACATGGTAAAGATACCAAGGATAACCAATTCAAGGAACAGCCTGCTTCCTATAGATTAGCCTCCCTCAGATGTATCATTACACAGTTTTGTATTATGAAAACAAGCTTTAGACAGCTTTAAATTTACACAATTTCTCCTCTTCCTTATCTTTTCATATGAGTTTAAGGAAGAGTTTCAAAGCTCTCACTTCAATTTTAGATCAACCACTAGTCATCATGTTTCCAGTGTTCAAACTTACATTAAGTAATCTTAAATATAGTTTGTTGAAAATAAATTCAAATCACAGTATTCAAAACTGGTTTGTTTCATCAAAGTAATGGATCTTTAATGCTTTGATGCTGTGCTAAATTTTCAATTAGCCTAAAAACAGAATTATCATCTTTATGCCTCCTCAGTCTGACTAAATAAAATAAGGAGAGGGGAAGTGGTCAATATGGACAATTTTAGTTCATTCCAATATAAACAATGCTTTGTGGCACCTGGAATAAGACAAATAAGCATGTATGAAAATATGCATCAAAAGTTCATAAAATCCCCTGATGAAGACTGGATGAGGGCTAACAAGCTTGTACTCAACCCGGAAAAGACCGAGTGGCTGTTGTGTTTTCCTCCCAATAATTTGGCCAGTGTTCCATCACTCAGGCTGGGGGGTCAAATATTACACCCCTCAGACAGGGTTCGCAACTTGGGAGTCCTTCTGGATCCACAGCTGACTTTTGATTACCACCTGTCAGCTGTGACCAGGGGGGCATTTGCCCAGGTTCGCCTGGTGCGCCAGTTGTGACCCTACCTGAGCCGGGAGGCTCTCACAACAGTCACTCGGGCCCTTGTGACCTCTAGGCTGGAATACTGCAATGTGCTCTACATGGGGCTGCCCTTGAAGAGCATCCGGCGACTTCAGCTAGTCCAGAATGCGGCCGCGCGAGTGATTGTGGGTGCACTTCGGTTCGCCCACATAACACCTATCCTCCGCGAGCTGCGCTGGCTACCTGTTGATCTCCGGGTGCGCTTCAAGGTGCTACTTACCACCTACAAAGCCCTTCATGGTAGTGGATCTAGGTACTTGAGAGACCGCCTCCTGCCAATTACCTCCTCACGACCCATTAGATCGCATAGATTGGGCCTCCTCCGAGTTCCATCTGCCAGTCAGTGTCGACTGGCAACTACGCGGAGGAGAGCCTTTTCAGTAGCAGCTCCGACCCTTTGGAACGATCTCCCCGTGGAGATTCGTACCCTCACCATCCTCCAGACCTTCCGCACAGCCCTCAAGACCTGGCTATCCCGTCAGGCCTGGGGTTAAAGACTATATTCCATCCCCGCCCGAATGTTGAATGAATGTTGCTTTACTCTTTTAATTATGTATTGTCCTATATGTCTTTGTATGTTTCCCCTTCCTATATAAGTTGTAAGCCGCCCTGAGTCCCCTCAGGGAAAAGGGCGGCCTATAAATAAACTTAACCTAACCTAACCTAACCTAACCTAAGACTATCAATCAATCCCAGAGCTTGCCTTTATTCTTTATTCATTGGGCATTTTAATGAATGTTAACAAGTGTTACTGCTTGGATAAAAATTGAATGTTGTTTCTATATTTCCCCTTGTCCATTCAAAAATTATTTCTTATTTCCTTATTCTCTCCCCCCCCCCTCTCTCTCTCTTTAGGTCTTGGTGTTTGACTTTGGAAGTGAAGTGTATGTTTGGCATGGGAAAGAGGTCACACTAGCTCAAAGAAAAGTTGCCTTCCAGTTGGCCAAACACCTATGGAATGGGACTTTTGACTACGCCAATTGTGACATCAATCCCCTGGATCCTGGTGAATGCAATCCTCTTATTCCAAGGTATCAAACCTAATGACAGTGATGGTGTTGCTAATCTTATTTAAGAAAAGAAACCTGTTAAGATAATAATTTCAATATTATTTTTCAAATTATTAGAAAGTTGTGTCCCTAGGTTTTCCCCCCACATATGATATACAGGGGTGGGCTGCACTTACGTTCACAAGCAGTTCACTGGTAGTGAGCATGCATGCGCAGCAGGTTCGCTTGTGCGCACCCCTTTGGGAGTGAAACAAAGCTTCAAAGAAGCAAGTAATCAACTCAGGCAGCTCCAGTGAGTAAAGCAGGGGTGGCGAGAAACTCAGTTGGGTATCGAGAGCAGAGGGAACAAGCCAGAAAGTTAGTTATAAATGGATATCTTAGCACAAGGGCGGGTGGGCGGGCCCAGCCACCAATCAAAGCTAAGGGTCCGCCCAAACATGTGTGACCATGCAGCAGCCCACCATTGGACTCAAAACTGTCTTATTGTAGGCAGGAACACAGCCTAATTAAAACCAATACAATTGTCCTTAATTGTAAATTCCATGCAATCAACAGGTAATCATGTACATGTTGAATGGAAAAAGTAATTCGGATATGGTACAAAAGTAATATGGATATAGTGCAAAACTAGGTCATCAGAGTTTCTGTTTAGAATACACAAGAAAAGATAGAAAGGCCAGACCAAATTGAGAGTGAGAGGAAATTGATTCCAAGGCGCAGAGCATTTCAAGGGTACCGTAGATTGAAGATAGCTTGTCACTAAAGCATAATTAGCAAAGAAATAGTTTCCAGTATTTGCTTATCTGCAAATAGGGATAAATATACAAAGAAGCTTCATAATGCAACTCTAATTCCAGCATAGCTAATATGAATATAAAATTCAGCTATCATACGTACAATTCAGTCAGCTCCCAGGATTAAAGACATATTATTTTTTACAAGATTTTTCTTGCAGTACTGTGCCACGCTACCTTCAGCCCTTCAATTTTCTCTGGTGTCACTGCCCAAATTTTCTGAGATTAAGGTTCTCAGATATCTAGGTCAGTGTTTTTCAACCTTTTTTGTGCAAAGGCACACTTTTTTCATGAAAAAAATCACGAGGCACATCACCATTAGAAAATGTTAAAAAAATTTAACTCTGTGCCTATATTGACTACATATAAAGTAATTTTCCCACGGCACACCTTACACTATGTCACGGCACACTAGTGTGATCTCTAGGCTGGAATACTGCAATGTGCTCTACATGGGGCTGCCCTTGAAGAGCATCCGGCGACTTCAGCTAGTCCAGAATGCGGCCGCGCGAGTGATCGTGGGCGCACCGCAGTTCGCCCACATAACACCGATCCTCCGTGAGCTGCGCTGGCTACCTGTTGATCTCCGGATGCACTTCAAGGTCCTACTTACCATCCATAAAGCGCTCCATGGTAGTGGATCTGGCTATTTGAGAGACCGCCTTCTGCCAATTACCTCCCTGCGTCCCATCAGATCGCACAGGGTAGGCTCCTCCGAATTCCATCCGCCAGTCAGTGCCGACTGGCGACTACGCGGAGGAGAGCCTTCTCAGTTGCAGCTCCGACGCTATGGAACAATCTCCCCATGGAGATCCGCACCCTCACCACCGTCCAGGCCTTCCGCACGGCCCTCAAGATCTGGCTATCCCGTCAGGCCTGGGGATAGGACTTTACTCTCCCCCCATCCGAATGCTGAGTGAATGTTGTGCTTTTATTGTTAATTATTTTTTACTCACATTTTCTTTTATGTCTTGTCTTGCACTCCCCTCCCTCATTATTGTAAGCCGCCCTGAGTCCCCTCAGGGAAAAGGGCGGCCTATAAGTGTTCAATAAAACTCTAAAAAAACTCTAGTGTGCCGCGGCACAGTGGTTGAAAAACACTGATCTAGGTCACAGTCGGAATCTGCAGTTTCTGATTTATGGGGACAAAGTCTCCAAAGGCCTCTGTTGGCTTCTCAATATCTTCAAGAGTTGGGGGGGAGGGGATATTGACCTGCAATTTTCAAAAGTCAAGACTCATGACTATCAAATTATGAGCTACATATTTTGTTAATACTGTGTCATGCCTACAAGCCATCTTTTCTTTTTGGACTTCAGGCATGCCACACTTTCTAATGTGGGAAACTGGGAGGGGGAATTATGTGAAGTTGGGTGATATGTAGCCATAATAATATTGACTCTTAGAAAGTCAAGATCATCCTTTGTCTCTGCACCTGGCCTGAACTGGATGGGTGAACCCTGTCTTCGTGGCAATGGAAGATTGGACCATGTGATGAGCTTGTGGTTGTTGCGGCAGGATCTTGAACTTTCAACTGGGTGGGAAAACATGGAAGCTTTCAGATTTGGGTTTTCCCAGATGTGCCAATACGGCTCTTTTAATAAATTTCCTTGGACTCTGATTTTATTTCAGATGCTATTTGTAACCCTGACATACTGTTTATTTAGTTAGTTTTGGTTGGCTGGCTTTTCTTTTCTAGCATAAAATGTTACATGATGTTGGAACAGTCTATGTGTTTTTCTCTCTCTTTTTGTCATTCAGAAAAGGACAAGGGCGACCAGATTGGGCCATTTTTGGCAGACTCACAGAACACAATGAGACGATACTATTTAAAGAAAAATTTCTTGATTGGACTGAATTGAAGAAACTTACTGAGAAGTATTCCAACGAATCCCCTCAGAAGGTGGTTTACTTGTTTATAATCTTATTACTTGTGTATAATCATTTTATTAGGAATCACTTGATAAATGTATGGTAAAAAAATTTTTTGGCATGAAAGGTATCTTGCTTTAAAAAACCAGCTAGGCAAAAGGAGTTGTTTTAAGTAGATTTATAAACAGCCCAAATTAGTGATTGACTCAATGAAAATATAATTAGGAAACTTTTTCTAAAATCTGCACAGTAGTCACTAGAATACAGTAAGTATATAATAGATTGATTTAATCTTTTCTTGTTGGTGTTGGTGGTGGTGGTGATATCTTATAAAAATAAATGAGATCTTCATGCATGAGACTGTTTATCATCAGAAACCCAAGTCCTAGTATCTCAGGTAAATTCAGAGGGTAGTTGAATTACTTTCAGTTCTTTGGAAATACAAGTTTTGGAGAGCAGCGTGAGTGAATTGTTGATAAAAGCTGTTTATACGTTAGCACTGTAATAAGACTTTTGACTTTATATTGTGATATGAACAATGGACTTGCTGCCTAATACTAAATGGTGTTGTGTCTTGTTGCAGGAAGAAACCAGATCTGACACAAAGCCATATGATGTCCTGCTCATGGTCCCCGTCCCCCAGGCAACCGTTGGCACTGTCTTGGATGGACTAAATATTGGACGTGGTTATGGATTCATTGAAGGAGATGATGGGAGACAATTCGAAATTATCACCATGTCTGTGGACGTCTGGCATATCCTGGAATTTGATTATAGCAGGCTGCCTAAACAAAGTATTGGACAATTTCATGAAGGCGACACATATGTTGTCAAGTGGAAATATCTAGTGAGCACTTCAGGTCAGTAAAATATCTTTTATTATGACTTAAGCTTCTATAAATGATATGCTTAAATAAGGTGAAAGCACTCCCTGTATCTCACGATAAATGTTATTTATTCAAATGGCTATTCAAGGCCATCGGAAGTTGATTATAGAGTTTACCATGTTAATTTGTAGGAAGTGCTTTGCTTCTGAGGCAGAAAACAAGTGATGAGTGTACATTTCTCTATGTGATATCATATGTGTATGTCTGCTATGTATGTACCAATTAATACAAATCTATACATAAAAACGTGCACATTTTTAATAAGACACGATGGGCATGTATAATACCACAAACATATTGAGTTTGTTTGAAGAGATGCTGATCAGTCTCCAGAAGATTTTGGTCTGTCTGAATATTTATCTCCCAGTACTTTTGAACAGCATATTGAATTGCTTACATACAATGTTTGTTAGCGCAGCTTTGGTTGTGAATTCTCAGCTGGGTATATGCCTTCCAAGTTACAACGTGTTTGTTTTGATCTTGCAGTTGGAAGCAGACAAAAGGGGGACTTACAGACAAGAGTCGTTGGCAAAGAGAAATGTGTATACTTCTTTTGGCAAGGGAGACATTCTACTGTCAGTGAGAAGGGGACTTCTGCATTGATGACTGTAGAACTTGATGAAGAGAGAGGTGCACAGGTGAAGAAAACAGAGATTGGCAGAATAATAGGTTTTGTGAATCTGGGGTCTCCAGCTTCACTCTTTAAACCGAGCATATTGCAATCCATCTAACTCAGGGGTGTTAAACTGGCGGCCCGCAATTCAGATGCATCATGCACAGGTCACGCCCACCCCACGTCTGCGAATGGAAAAAAACATTGTGAAATGTCACATGACGGTAACGTGACTTGGGGAGTTTGACACCCATGATCTAATGTGCATAGGCTTCCATGTCTTTAATAGCACAGGGCAACTTACAGAAATGTAATAAAACAATCCTGAAAAGAAACACATAGTAAATGGATACGGATCAATATTAAAATTAGTGGGTGGATAAGTATAGTTTTAACTTTCTCCTAATCTGTAAGATCTTAATCAAGGGGAGGCTTGTTTTAATTCCAGTCGAATTTCTTTTATATCTGGGCACTCCTCCCCACCTTCCCAAGGAAAAAATACAATTCACCTTGGCCAGGGATGGACAGGTTTGAAATTTCTGAGCCATACATGGCCACCAAATCCTCTTTTAACACCCTTCTAACACCAACTAAAAAACGCTAGCAGATTTCACATCATCTTGAGATTACATTGTAGTAGAAGCTCTAAAAAATTGTTAACTCTTAAAAAAAAAACTAAGAAAGATTATAGACAAATTGGATGGCATGTCCTCATGTACATAACATCATTGCCACATTCCATTCAAGCCCTTGCTGAAAAATATATTGAGATAAGACCTAACCATTAAAAGCTTTCCCAGTTCTAACTTGGTAAAACGCTTTAAACCCAGTAGTTGGGTCTCCATTGTTTTTGAGTTTCATCAGAGAGAATAAAGACTAGTTCAACTGACTCCAGTACTGTGACCAATGCAATATTCAAGTTTCAGACATGTATGACTCTTCCTGGGCTGGTCCAATGAAGTGCCACTAACATGTCAGCTAGTAATGCTCTTTTTATATTTTAAATAAGAGTCAAACTTTGTTTGGAGGAAGATTATTGAAATAATTACAGGTACAGGTTGCCCTCAATTAATGACCAATCATTTAGCTATTCCTTGAAACTACAACAGTAATTTCAGTAATAAACAAATAAACAGTAATTTAAAGAAAGTACTTAAAAGTACTTACAATCCCTTCCAAAATTTTGACAGATTTGTTTAATGATCATTGATGTCTTCCACAAAAAAAGGTATCCTGTTTTCCCGAAAATAAGATCTCCCTGGATAATAAGCCCAATTGGGCTTTTGAGTGCATGCATTAGAATAAGCCCTCCCTGAAAATATTGCAACACAGCAGCAGCCCTGAGATGACCACGCTCGCCACCTCCTGCACATCAAAAATAATAAGTCCTCCTCAAAAATAATGCCAAGCACTTATTCCGAGGTCAAAAGAAAATAAGACCCTGTCTTATTTTCGAGGAAACATGGTAACAAAATTGGGACAGTCATATGAGTGACTGGCTTTAAAATCACCATGACTTACAACCAGTGTGAGCATGCTCCATTATGGTTGTAAATTGGGTATTATCTGTATTTAATCTACATTAAAGTCTATGTTTCAATACTACCAAATAGTTAAATGTATCTAATAATATATTAGATTTCCAGAACAGATGATAATAAATAGTAGGAATAATCCTTTGGCTTGAAAAAACTTCAGATGAACTCTTTACAGGGCCTGCTCTAAGCTTGGCAGTCTTAATTCACTGAACATATGGATTTGCATACCAGTTGCATATGGTATTGTGCTGCAGTTTGGAGAAAAGATTAGTGACAGAGCTCTTATATTTTCTGTGCTGAAGAACCTAGATTCAGTTGCCAGCCTCCCAGAAAGGCTAGGAACAATTCTCACCTGAAACTGTAGAGAATCACTGTCATCCCATTTATTATAAATAATACCTAAATAAACAGATCGTTTGGTTTGGTGAAAGACAACTTCCCGTGCAGAATAGTTTTGTGGGAACAACCCTGTTGCCAGGGAACAACTATAAAAGCAAAGCATTTGCCAGCAACAATAGATTCTCACTAGAATGAAACTTTTTCAAGGGAGTCTGATATAACTGCTCAGAAATTGGGCAGTTCTAAAAGTTATGTAAACAATGCAAGAAAATTTACTTGCTCATTATTAACGCGCAATCAATACTATATTCAATAATATTATTTAATTGCACAAGTGGCAAAGCATTAATAGGTTTAATGGGTTTAATGGGATTAGTATTAGTATTCTAACCCATTGGGGCTGCCACAAATAAGGCTTGTTTTTTGTTAACCTTTCTTAGTTCAGACATGTAGGAAAGTCCACATATTGCCTTCAAGCCAATTATACTGTGGTCTTGCATAAATCTTAATTTGTTGTGATTTTCAATTACCACTTTTTTTTCAGGTACAAGTTCTTCAAGGAAAAGAGCCTCCATGTTTTCTTCAGTGTTTTCAAGGTGGAATGATTGTTCACACAGGAAGAAGGGAAGAGGAAGAAGAAAATACGCAAAGTAAAAAAAAAAAGCTTCTTGTTGCAATAGTTTTGCTGAAATGTGAAGGGACAGGAGAGTGATCTTGTGTGATAAATAAACTTAAATGTAATCCTTTCGCCATTTTATTTAGTTAAAATGCTACTTCAGAAGCCATTACAGATGGTCCTCATTTTGCAATTTACCCAGCAATATAATCATTAAGTGAAGAGGTTACTAAATGAAATTGTGGCAGTGCTTACTATTTTACTTCAGCCTTCCTTTACAGATCTGCAAAGGTAGTAAATATGAAGATTGAACCTAAAGTTACTTTTTCTTCATCATCATCTAAAATTGTGAACAGTTGCTCTGTGAACCAGTTGCTAAACAAGAACTGTAAAATTAGGGGTTAGTCCCGGAAGTGAAATTATATTAGGGCAAATCTGATACATTTGAACACATGTGAAATATATATGAAATGCCTTTTTAGTAACTGACTAGCCACAGCAATTAAGGGGTAGGAGAAAGAAGAAGAAAATGAAAATCTAGATTGATGGCATAGTGATTATTTTCAGCCAAAAATAACCCAACTTCAAAGCAAGGAAAAGCTCAGGGCTTGGTCATCTCAATTAATCCAACATGGGGCTACCCTAGAAGAGTACTTGGAAGTTATAGTTGGCATCGAATATAGCGGTGCTAACAGTTCTGGGAGCCCCTATGGTGGCCTACTTAATACCCCTGGTATTGGTGGCTACTTTGCTTCTAGATCCAGTTCAAGGTATTATCTTTTTCAAAGCCATTTACAGCATGGATCCAAGTTAATTGAGGAACCATCTCACTTCAATGGGTTTGGTACACCCCTCCCACCTCAATAGAAAGGGCAGATTGTGGACCCCACCAGTCAAGGAATTCCAACTGATGGGGTCAAGGAGAAAGAATTTTTTTGCTCTGGCTCCTGTACACTAGTACATTGTACCACTAAAGTTGAGATCTTCACACATATTCTTGGCTTTCAGGATGAACCTGAAAACCTGGTTCTGCCAATTGGCCTTGGAATCCAATGAGGCATTTCATACAGTAGTTAGTGGATTAAATGAAGACTCCACATCTACCCTATTGTATATTGCTGCTTTCTTGGCTATTTAATGGCAGTATTTATTGTTTTTTTGTTTTGATATTGTTATTTGGATTTTGTAAGAGTCCCCTCATATAAATTTAATAAATAAATAAGGAAAGTTCCCTTATAAAAATGTGAATAAGCCACTGCCAGTCAGTGGATAAACATTTCTGAAATAGATAAGCCCTTGCTTGATTGAGTATAATGTAACTTATTGAATTTTAACCTCTACTTTTACGAGATCCTGATAGTTTGTTCAGATAGGAGATCATCATTGTGGAATTGGCATATCTACAATCAAAATGCAAAGCAAGAAAAAAAGAAGATTCATTATATAAACAGTTCTTGCTGATTTTAATTTGTCCAGGCGAAATTTGAAGATTAACTTATGAGCCAGCTTGACAAGTGCATAATAAATACGTGTTTTCAATGCAGGTGATTGGCGACTGTATTGCGTTCGAGGAGAAGTTCCTGTGGAAGGGAACTTGCTTGAAGTAGCCTGCCACTGTAGCAGCCTGAGATCTAGGACTTCAATGATTGTTCTCAACATCAACAAAGCCCTTATTTATTTGTGGCATGGCTGCAAAGCCCAGCCACATACCAAGGAAGTAGGAAGAACAGCAGCTAACAAAATAAAAGAACAGTAAGTAGTAGAACTATTGGTCTGTGACTGCATTTGTAGAACTCATACTTGTCAACTCAAGGCAGGGATGAAAAATGATCATGCACTAGGGTAATATTTAAAATTATGCTACTTATGTAAGATATTTCTAAACTGGCTTCAAATGTTTTTCCACTTCACCATACAGATATGACTTCATATACATACATAATTAAAATTAAAAATAGCAAAGTCAATAAACCATTCTATGTCATCTTTATTCATTGCCATTGCTCCAAGGAATTCAAGATGGTTATACTGTACATGAATTTAATGTTCCATTTAGCTTCTCAACAATCCCATGAAATAGGTCAGGCTGAGCAGCCGTAATCTCCTTAAGATCTTCTCACAAGCTAAAGTAGGATTTGAGCCTTGATCTTCCCAATTGTAGTCCACTGTTCTTTAAGTTTTAAAGCTTTTCGGCTCTGTAGTTATCTATTACTAATTATGAGGAGAAGATGAATTAAGTAAAGCTTTTCTCTATCTGTTCCTAAAATTGAAACTTATTTATACAGTGTAATTAATTAGCAATAGATTTTAAATGGATAAAATGTATTTTTTTCATACAATGAATAATTTACTTTATAGCATTTACTAACTGCCACAAGTTCTGATGTTTACTAACAAATGGGCTAAAAACAAATTATATCCCACTTTTGAAGTCTATTAACATTTAATAGTTGGTTTTTATGGGAGTTCTATATTCAGAGTCAGTACAGCATTATAAAAAAAGTGGTATTCACAATATGTTAGACAGCTTTGCCACAGCATCTGATTGAGTGCTTTAGAGAGCTGAATGCTGGACCTTGGGAATGATTCAGAAGGAATGCATTGTTGTCCTTAAATTGGAAAATGAATTCAGCGCATGTGGTTAAGTGAGCATAATTTGCAAAAGGGAGCAAATGTCCTTTTATGAAAAGAGATAAGAGAATTGATGAAGCTGGGCAAGAGTTTTTCCCTGAGTTCCTCCGTAGATTTCTCTCAAAATGATTGGTTCTTGGTATGAATTATGCTGGATTGCTAATTCTAAATCTGACGGACTGATAATTGCATTGTAGATGTCCGTTGGAAGCAGGATTGCACAGTAGTAGCAAAGTGACAATACATGAATATGATGAAGGAACAGAGCCACTGGGATTCTGGGATGCCTTAGGAAGAAGAGACCGAAAAGCCTATGACTGCATGTTGCAAGGTAGGGTTAGGGTTGTTTTCTTGGGATGTCTTTAAGATGGCCAAGATCTTTTAATCTTTTTTAAAATCAGTGTCTGTCAAAAACTGAAGAATGTGATCAAAATGTATTGGATCACATTTTTATGTAAAATGTTTTAACTGAACTCAAGTAGTATCTTGATTTTAAAATTCTGCATACAAAAATGAATGTATTAGAGTAAAATAAAGTTCATTAGGTAGGAGAACCTATAAAAACCGTAGGTGCAGAAATTTATTTACAAAAATAGACATGAATTTCCATAAGGTTTTCTAGGGGGAAATGCAAACTAATGTGAATCAGCTGATCTGTTTTCTAAAAGAAAGTAAACCAATTTATTACATCCATATTAAGTTAATTTAAAATCTACTCCTTGTCAGAAGTACAATGAAAGTAAGGCAGTCACATTATGTTTTCAAGAGCTTACATCTACATTACCAATCCTATTCACTTACTGCCATTATCCATCTATATAAGATTTGGACAAGAAAAAAAAATGTAACATCCAAATTGTCTAATTTAAACATCTTGTTTTTCGTTTTAAAGATCCTGGGAAGTTTAATTTTACACCTCGCCTATTTATCTTTGGAAGTTCATCAGGAGAATTCTCAGCCACCGAGTATATTTATCCATCAAGAGACCCCTCCGTGGTTAACTCCATGCCCTTCCTTCAGGAAGACCTCTACACAGCCCCCCAGCCAGGTAAGTTATTTAGGGTACAGCAGGGTTGGGGAACTATGGCCTTTTAGGACCTGTGGATTTCATGCTGGCTCAGGAATTCTGGGAGTTGAAGTCTACAAGTCATAAAAGGGCCATTGTTCCCCACCTCAGGAGGATAAATAATGATATGAAATTGTATATGTTGAACATCTGAAAATCCTTGTTTCTAGAAAGATGCTTTTGTTTAGATTTGAAAACAGTGAAAATATGTGTGCAATAGCGTGCCAAGTATTATTTTTATAGCCTTTGTACCATACAACATTTGTGAAGGATTTATAATTGTCATCACCAAAACCATATGGAGAAATGAAACTTACGACAACAGGCAAAGTGACAGTTCTCTAAACAAATAAGAATTTCTTCTGAGACATCCAAGGAAAAATCACTATTCCACTTTAGGAAAGGCAACAAATTTCCTGCATTTGATTTCTTGATTTGTCAGGTGAGGATAGCAGTTTATGCAATACCAAAAAGTGTCCATGTTATGTAAGACGGGGTGGAGAAGCTCTTCATCCTCTCAACCCCTTTCATATTGCTGCAGAATCGCACTTGATAATATTACCACAGTAAATGTTACTTTGAGCCCAGGTACTTAGGAAACTTCTAAATGTGCAGACTAGGTGTATATCTATCTTGGTTTAGGTCATATGAAATCTGTATGTGTTCTTTGGAATGCCCTTTCAAAAATAACATTCATTTAATCTGTGCAGTTCTCTTCCTTGTTGACAATCACCACGAAGTATATCTCTGGCAAGGTTGGTGGCCAGTGGAAAACAAAATTGCAGGATCTGCCCGAATCCGGTGGGCTTCAGACAGGAAATGTGCCATGGAGACTGTCCTACAGTACTGTAAAGGTAATAATAAATACAGGTATGTTCGAAATGGTGTTGATGCAGCCCAGGAAGAGAGAAAGATAGGCAGCCAAAAATAGTATCATCAAGGTGGATTTTGCTTATTGATGTGGAACAGGAATGCACAATGTAACAATGTGACTATGAAGTAAGTGTGTGGCAACTTAATCTCCTTAATTCCCAATCTTAAAATATTAAGGCTGGGAGTTCTGAGTATGTATGTATGTATGTATGTATGTATGGCGCATGCGCGCACGCACACACACACACACACACATTTTCTTAAGTTTTCTATCCCAATGGGTAGTCCTAACCGCTCCAGTAATCTTCCTAAAACATTGGCAGGATTAAGAATAGCCCAGAATTCTTGACATTTCCTTCTATGAAGGTTTATCTTAGCCTATTCTCGAACCCTTGAATGGCAGAAATTTCACACCCTCCTAATACTTTTTTTGAGACTAATAATCAGGACTGGATTATGCAGATAAGCGTTGGGAATCATACATTACTTTCAAAAATTGTGTTGTCCTGGACATGAAGAACAGCTAGCAAAATGAATTTTAGCGGAACTTCATATTAGATTAGAAAACACAAGAGTGTGATAGAATATTCCCTGCAAGATTCAAGCACCTTCCTTAGCTATATGTGAACACCAGGTTACTTTTAATTAAACATAAAAAGTAAATGTAAATTCAAATGAATTGTTAGTAACTAACTGCTACATACACAATGTGTAATTTGACATTTACATGTTTTTTTAAAAAACCCTAACAAATTCCATATTAACATTTTTTTTCCTTTTTACAACAAAATGGTAATTCTTTAAGTATTATCATATCTAGAGAAAAAGAGAAAAACCCATAGCCTATCTCTTCTGATGAGTTTAGAACGTTTTAGCATTATATGTTGTTCAGAAAATTTGGTATTATGATATAAGGGAAAAATATTTGTACAGAATGTGTTAAATATTTGTCTGTAACAGAGTATAATAAATTACAGCATTTTATTTATGTAATAATGTCGTGCTGTAGAATCACATTACATTTCATTTTTCTTCCAACTGCTCGTGTATTGAATTTCCCAAAAGATTGGTTATCAAGATTATTGAAATTTAGCATATAAAGTGTTCTGAAACATGAACACTACAACAACAACAACTAAAGTGTACAGTTTATTGATGTCACTGTACCAGGAGATGCCAGAGTCGAAGAGAAAGAACTGGGAAAAAATCACGAAATTACCTGACCTGGCGATCAAAACTACTTGAATATGGATGAAACATGTGACAGTGATGCCCATTGTCATGGGGGCACTTGAAAACTATGTTCAAGAATTTTATAAAGTACATCAAGAAATTGCAGCTTCCTACAATAACATCAATGGAACTGCAAAAAACTGCTCTACTCAGAACAACATACATTTTAAGAAGATACATGGTCGATACCTAGGACACTGGCAGCAGTTGCCTGAATTTCATGTTTCATGAATAAAAGTTTAGAATAATAATAAAATAACAGCAGCTCTTAGATCCTTGGTTGAGATTTGAAATGTTAAGTTTTTGCCAGTCCTAGACTCTGAATCAAATAATAATAACAACAACAATAAAATAATAATAATGCTGCAACAAAATCTCACAAACTGATTATTTACAACATCATGATCAAATTGCCAAAATCATATATTGGAAGCTTTGCTTGAAGTTTTGGATTTGGATTTTATTAGTATTTGTAGGCCGCCCTTTTCCCTGAGGGGACTCAGGGCGGCTCACATAAAATCGGGGAAGGGGAATACAGACGTTAAGATAGAGACATATAATAAAATAGTAAACAACATACATTCATCATTCGGGAGGGGTAACTATCCTTGTCCCCAGGCCTGACGGGCGAGCCAGTTCTTAAGGGCTGTGCGGAAGGCCTGGACGGTGGAGAGGGTGCGAATCTCTACGGGGAGCTCGTTCCAAAGGGTCGGGGCTACTACTGAGAAGGCCCTCCTCCTTGTAGTTGCCAGCCGACATTGGCTGGCCGATGGAATGCGGAGGAGGCCTAATCTATGTGATCTTATTGGTCGCAGGGATGTAATTGACAGAAGGCGGTCTCTCAAGTAGAAGTTTGGGATCAAATGCAGCAAAAATTACTGGGCACCCCAAACAAAGTTCTTGTGGGACTTTTGGATTCAAACTGACCGAGATGCAGCCCACAACACTCTTGACATCACAGTTGTGGAAAAGTCTGGCTCATTGATATTGCAATACCAGAAGAATGCACGAATTGAAGAGAAACAAGTAGAAAAAATAACAAAAGACTGATTTGCAAATTGAAGTTGAGCGATTGTGGAGGAGGAAATCAATGATTGTACCAATAGTAACAGGAGCCTTTGGAGCAATACCCAAAAGACTGCCTAGATACATGGAAATTTTGAATTTATCAGACCTCAATATTCTGAAAAAAAGCACCTTACTCAAAACTGCCTATATAAAGCTGTTACTTTAGAAGCTCTTGGGTCCTTGGTTAGGACTTGAACTGTTAAGTTTTTAACCCAGTCACAGACTGTGAATCAAATCAAAGATTACATCTTAAATAATAATGATGATGATGATGATGATGGTGATTATTATTATACAATTGTATCACAGCGGCCAGTTGTTTCGCCGGATTTGGCATTGGTTACTAGTCGGGCCCCACCCAGGGGCCTAGGACGTCGTAACGTATTTTCGCAATATGCGTGCAGATCCAAGCAGTGCGGCTTTTTGCATTTGACTGATGGTGATTTTGTCAATTTTTAACTGTTTTAAATGTAATTCCAGTGCTTTTGGAATAGCACCCAGTGTGCCAATTACCACTGGAATTACCACTGCTGGTTTGTGCCATAGTCGTTGAATTTCGATTTTTAAGTCCTGGTATCTTGCGATTTTTTCATGTTCCTTCTCGGCGACCCTGCTATCACCTGGTATTGCGATGTCTATGATTGTGACCCTATTTTTCTCAACCAGTGTGATGTCTGGTGTATTATGCGCCAGTATTTTGTCGGTTTGTATACGGAAATCCCACAAGATCTTGACCATCTGATTTTCTGTGACTCTTTCAGGCTGATGTTCCCACCAGTTTGTTGCTGTTTTAATATTTTAATTTTTGCACAAATTCCAATGGATCATTTGTGCTACTGAATTGTGCCGCAATTTATAATCAGTCTGCGCGATTTTTTTACAGCAGCTGAGTATGTGATCAACAGTTTCGTCAGCTTCTTTGCAAAGTCTGCATTTGGCATCATCAGAGGATTTTTTGATTTTGGCCTTAATGGCATTTGTGCGGATAGCTTGTTCTTGCGCAGCCAGGATTAGTGACTCTGTTTCTTTCTTTAATGTACCTGTTTTTAACCATAACCAAGTTTGTTCCCTGTCCACTTTATCTTTTATTTTTTCCAGAAATTGACCATGCAGTGCTTTGTTCTGCCAACTCTCCATTCTTGATTTTATCACATCTTTTCTGTATTCTTGTTTTGTCTGTTGGGCCTTCAGTAGATTTTTGTTCTTTACTTCGATTAATAGATGTTCTTGACTTTCTTTTAAATAATCAGCCAGTGCATGTTTTTCTTCTTCAACTGTTTGCTTCACTTGTAATAATCCTCTGCCACCTGATTTTCGTGGCAGGTATAGTCTATCAGTATCACCACGTGGATGTAAACTGTAGTGCATTGTCATTAGTTTCCTGGTTTTTCGGTCCAAAAGGTCCAAATCAGCTTGTGTCCAGTTAACTATGCCAGCTGTGTATCTTATAACTGGTATTGCCCAGGTATTTATGGCCTTGATTGTATTTCCACCATTCAATTTAGATTTCAAAATTTTCCTAACTCTGTTGGTGTACTCTCGTCTGACAATAGTTTTTACTTCTCCATGCTTGATGTTATCCAACTGCAGAATGCCTAAGTATTTGTAGGCTTCATTTTCTTTGCATTTAATTAGTTGGCCATTGGGCATTTCAATTCCCTCAGATGCAGTGATTTTGCCCCTTTTTATGGATACAGTGGCGCATTTTTCCATGCCAAACTGCATTGAAATATCGGTGCTGAATACTCGGACTGTGTTTGTCAATGATTGGATTTCTATTTCTGACTTTCCATAGAGTTTCAAATCATCCATATATAGTAAATGCGAAATTTTTTCAGCTTTTTTGGCTGTTTGGTAGCCTAATTTCATTTTTTTTAAGATTACTGATAGTGGGATCATTGCGATGATGAAGAGAAGAGGTGAAAGTGAATCACCCTGGAAAATTCCTCGCTTGATATTAACCATTCCGTAGCTCTCATTCCCTACTGCCAACTCAGTTCTCCATTGTTTCATTGCCTTTTCAGTAAAGGATGTAATATTTTTGCTAATGCCAGTTGTTTCTAAGCATTTTATGATCCAACTATGTGGCAGTGAGTCAAATGCCTTTTTGTAATCAATCCAGACCATATTCAAGTTCGTTTTTCTGTTCTTACAATTTTCTAATATCATTTTATCAATTAGAAGCTGATCTTTTGTGCCCCTGCTCCTTCTTTTGTTGCCTTTTTGCTCTACTGGCAAGATGTTGTTTGTTTCCAAATAATCCATCATGTTATCTGCAATAATGCCTGTGAGTAATTTGAAGGTTGTTGGCAAGCATGTTATTGGTCTATAGTTTTCAGGTGTTGTTCCTTTAGTTGGAACTTTCTGAATCAAGTATGTTTTTCCAGTTGTCAACCATTCATCAATTTGGCCCTTTTGTAAAATTTCATTCAGTTGCCTGGCCAATATTGCATGTAAACTGGTCAGATATTTGAGCCAGAAACCATGTAATTGGTCCTTTCCAGGTGATGTCCAATTCTTTACCTTTTTAACTGATTATTATTATTATTATTATTATTATTATTATTATTATTATTATTGCCTACATCTTGCAATGATACTTTTAATACCATCAAAAAATAACATCTGCCTATCCCATGTTCTTGAGAGGAGTCGATAGGTGGATAAAAATGCCAAATCCAGTCTAAACCTCTAGCTAAGTATGCAGCCAACTATAATAATGAAAAATTTGAAATGGAAAAATATAGAAGGCCAAAACAATAACCTGATCCCATCCAAAGGCAGGAAGATAAATCTGGTTAGATCTATCTGAGGAAGGAATCCACATCTACGATGCCTCACATACAATAATTTATTAATGTTACTTATGTATTGAAAACTGGGGAAGTTGGGCATGGGACGCATTCTTGAAGCAGTCAAGCAGCTTCCCACTGTCCATAAAATAATTTGATTTCAGCCTCTTTAGTGTTATATATATGTTAAAATCATTGTGTTTGAAATGTCTACTGCAATATAAAGTGTTTGATGTTGGGTTTGCTCATAAATAATTCAGAATAGTAAAGAGGGAATATCAACAATAATTTATTTTGTAAGTAACACTTTTTTCTTAATGTATAGGAAAGAACGTGAAGAATCCTCCTAAATCTTACCTAATCCATGCTGGTCTTGAGCCTTTGACATTTACTAATATGTTTCCCAGCTGGGAACACAGAGATGACATTGCTGAAATCACCGAAATGGTAAATGAACTTTTCTCTTCAGCTTTCTCGGTTTTTTATCTGCATTTGAACATGCTGGAGCATCATGGTAGGAGGCACAAAAATCCAGGGGGTTAACTAGGATAAAATGCTTGAAGCTTTTCAGGGCAGTGAGTTTAAAACAATAAGGAGAGGGTGGATTCTAACTGAGATTTTATTACCTATTCATTAATTTTCCAAGGCTCAAGGAAATATACTAGTGCTAAAACAACAGTAAACTCAAGGCTGTTAGATAGAGGGCCAGGGGTTACTCCTTATCTTTCTCAGGAAATGGATTTCTTGTTTGTGGAAAGCTGGAGTTTTGATGGTTGCACCTTTTCCTTTGTAATATAATGGAGTGCTTTATTTAGAAATACGTAGGCTGCAATAAAATCTTAAGGTAACAATGGGAGAATATTAATTTGTAAATAAAGTATGAAACTTAAGACTGAGCCAATTAAAAATAATACGATACCACAGATCTTTTTATAGAATCATAAGATGTAAAGATTCATAGAGACCAACCCAAACAACTCCCTGCCCAGGTCAACCCCCCCACACACACTTTTAGTGCATCCGTGGCAGATGGCCTTCCAGGCTTCCTTTAAACATCTTCAGAAAAAGGATGTCCTCCCTTTTCAAAGCCATCTGTCAGAAAGCTATTACAGTAGAAAATTCTGTTTGTTCAATCAAAATCTGCCTCCTTGCAATATAGTTCCAGCTGCTCTTTTCCTATATTCTGGAATAATTAAACAAGCCAGGTGCTATTTTCTATATGGGACCCCTTCAAATGCTTGAAGACAGCTATCGTATGGTGTCTTCCCACAAATCTGTTTTTTCCAGATTAAACATAGCCAGTGTCTCCAACTGTTCTCTCTACGTTTTTCCTCTGTTACCATATTTCTTTCTGGTAGTTCAGTTTGTCAAGGCCCATCCTAAAATGTGGTGCTAGAACCAGGATACAATATTTTAGATGTGGTCTGACAAATGCCGAATAGAAAGAAACTTTTCTTTTGATCCTGTCATAAAACCTTGGTTTAAACGGTGTAGGATTTCATTCCTTTTTCCGCCACCTCCATAACAGTGTTGGCTCTTGCTCAGGTTATATATCACCATGACTCTCTGATCCTTTTGCTAATCAGTATGGCTCCCCAGTCTTATATTTATGTCTCTAGTTTTTCTGATCCAAATACAAGATTATGAATTTGTTTCTATTGAAAGTCACATTGCTACTTTCTGCTTATTGTACAGTATATTTGTAACGTTCTGAGTTTTTTGAAAATTTGATAAATATTTCTTCTAATTTGCCAATCTTATGTATTTATAAATATGTTGGATAGGATGCAGAATGGAGCCCTATAACTTGGACTAGAAAACCTCCAAGATCCCTTCCAACTCTGCTATTCTATTCTATTCTATTCTATTCTATTCTATTCTATTCTATTCTAAGTAAACCAATCAAATAAACAAACAAACGTGATTTCTCTGTAGAGATTACTTGGCTGAGTTGGGGGTGATAACCCCACAGCTTTGCTTCCCTGAAGAATTCAAACTCCATGTAAAACTGTTTGGTTCAGATTATTTTTGCTTATTTGGGTTATTTTGTTCTGTGATCTCCGGTTCTTCCTCAGGATGCCGAAGCTTCTAATCAGATCATCCTGGTAGAAGACGTGCTGGCCAAGCTATGCCAAAAGTTTTATCCACTTGCTGATCTCTTAGCAAGGCCTCTTCCTGAAGGAGTGGACCCACTTAATCTTGAAATCTACCTTTCGGATGAGGACTTTGAGGTAAACTAGAAGAAGTAACTGACTGTTTTGTATTCTTTTTGTATGTTTGTCTACGTTTTTCAAAATTCTTTCTTTCTAATCATGTCTAGGCTGGATTACAGTTAACTAGAGAAGAATACAACGCATTGCCTTCCTGGAAGCAGGTGAACCTCAAAAAGGCAAAAGGGCTTTTCTGAAAGTGCCAGAATTGTAATCATGGGCCGGAGCCGGAGTGGAACGTGACCCCCTGACATTTTCTGCACCTCTTGGCCAACGTAGGATGCCCATTTTCACCCTCAAAAGCAAGATTGTTTGAAGTTACTAGGTTCTGCTATAATGTTCTGAAGTCATTTCATAATGTAAATGTGCGAAAAGCATCTTTGGAAGACGTTTTGTGGGCAAGAACTCCAAAGTACAGGCCATGTTTAGAAATTATTTTCTTTGTACTCTGAGCAGGAACTTTTCTGGTAGCCGATCCTTTGGCTACTCACACTACGTGTCATTTAGGTTTTGAAAATGCTCTTTTTGTAAAGTTTTATTTTGTTCAAGCTGTGGATTTTCAACAGGATTTGTATTTATGTAAACGCATAGGAGAAGGATGTATTTAACAATGCAGTTTGTATTATTCATTTTCAACATTTTTGTAAAGAAAGTTCCAGGAAAGTAGCTAGACTTATTATTTTATCTTGGACTCTCTCCCTCCCTCCCTCTCTCTCTCTCTGTTTTTAAATGCAAAAGTATTGTTCTCAGAGCTGTTTTCATCTGCTTAACTGAACAAAGAATTATCATATGCATTTCTAGAGAATCTCACTGAATCCAAATTTATATCCCAAAAATGTATAGTGCCTTGTTTTTTGTTGTTGTTTGTGTACAGTTTATATACCAGAATATTGGCCTGCTTTTTAAAATGACTCAGAACATACTCTACTTTGATAATAGTAGAAACTAAAAAAAAAATCCTCAGTTTGTAATAATGTGGCAAACATAAATCTTTTGTGATAAAGACTTAAAGCAAGGTTTCAGAATAAATTTGTAGCAATGGACTGCCTCCTTATTCTCTCCTTTGCCATCTGAAGTAGATAACTGGATGGAGCATCTTGCTTTATGAATTACTGTGGAAAATGTTTGCATTGAGAGCAAATGAGCAACATACCTTTAAGAAAATAAATAAATCCATAGACTCTTTTCATCCTGTTTTCATGACTAAAACTGTTCTGTTCAGGCAATAAAGATTTCTGATTGTATATTTTAAAATGTCATAAGGTAGGTGCTGATCTATACGTAAAAACTGGGCACCTATATTGCAGATTCCCCTGTATATTAAATGCTGTCTAAATCAAAATGATGTCCCATTACAACTAGCAGCTTGCATCTCATGGGAGTTGAAGTCCAATAAGATCATGCTAATAGAATAATGTCTTGGCCATTAAATCCTCTCCTTCAGAGTCAATCTTTGTTGTGTCTTTTGGCACTAACAGTACCACAACTGTGTGGCACATAGAGTCAAGTAACTTTCTGTTTGTTATTTGTAGGGAAAAGGAGGCTAAGGAACAAGTATCTTTTTAGAAAATAGCTTTCAAGGAGCAGATAAACATTACTTTCTGGGAATGGTTTAAAATAGCATTGCAATGGA
Organism: Thamnophis elegans; assembly: GCF_009769535.1. Classification (NCBI taxonomy): domain Eukaryota; kingdom Metazoa; phylum Chordata; class Lepidosauria; order Squamata; family Natricidae; genus Thamnophis; species Thamnophis elegans. The sequence goes on along the minus strand of NC_045558.1, from coordinate 20,783,642 downwards.
GTATATATGAAATATAACGTTTACTACTCCAGACTTAGAATATGTGTGTTAACCTAAGTCCCATTAATTTTGATGATCCATAAGCATGATATATGTCTGGATCCAACTTAGACTCTTGTTTCAACTTTTCCTTATATGTAAAGCTGTAAGCGTAATTTATTGTGTGTTCAGTAAATGGTGGCTACATAAATCTAATTTGAAGTTCAGATTCAGTCCATGAAACATCTGGCTAAATCTTGATTCTGGCAAGCTTCTGTGCAGTGTCAAACTTGCAAAGGAATTATTTCATTATGAGAAAATAATGAACCCCTATTTCTGTGGCATTAAATTTAGTATTGATTTGAACAAAGGATGTTTGACAATGTTTGTATACTCTGTAAGCCTGTAATGTTTATTATTATACACAAGATGTTTCTCTCCTTTTTCTCTGCAACATCACAAATAAAGTATTCAATTTCTAGCTTTTAGTTTCAGGAAAATATTCAATAGACTATGATAACTGGGGGGGGGGGAGGAATCACCTTTAGACAAGGACCGTCTCCAAGGCATTAAGATAAGTGACATATTGAAGTCTTCAGATATTGTTCTTAGTCTGACTAAACCAATTGCAGGCAAAACCTATTGAATTGCCATGGCAAATAAATTTGCACTAATTTTATAAACACAAACTTTAAAAATGTCTGATATCAAGTACTGTCTAAAAATACTATCAAATATTAACCTTCAAAGGGAACAGCTACAAGTTAATATATCTGATATATCTATATGTTTGAGCTCTGTATTTAGGACATTTATCCTGAATTCCTTGCACTTTTTGTCAGAATTATTTGCTAGAAAAAGCTTGATTTATGTTATTGATTAGAATATTCTGTTAGAAAAAAATCACGCTAAGTTTTGCAATTCAGTCATTATGGCCCTGCAGCTTCATATTTCTACTAGCTTTTGTATTTCATAATAATAAACCTTTAATTCATCTATAGCACTAGCAGTAAAGAAGGAGTTCTTGGTTATTTTCTTGCAGATGTTTCACTACTCAAACTAGATAATATCATTGGAAGGAGTGGAGAATTCCAGTCCCTACCAGAACTGATTGTGTTATCTATTTTGGGTAGTCGAGTAAACAGCCAAACTCAAGGAGCACCAAGGACCCTTCATTTCAACCTGAGTGCAAATATATTAAGTTTTGAAAGTGAGTTACTAGAAGGCACACAGATTGCTAGGTCTTGTGGTTAGTTTGGCAGTTCAACCATTTTCCTGTTCTGCCAGACACAGCTCTTTCCCTTCTCCTAATCTATTCCTACCTAATGTGGCATTTCCCTTCTCAATATTTTCAACTAGCAGTTCTGAGGATCGTCCAACAAACACATCTGGAGAGATGGACACCCAACAACTCCTTTTGAATTTTACAAATAAAATTCAGATTTGTTATTTGTGTAAACATAACCTGCTAAAGGAGGTTTTTGCAAAGCAAAATTGAAAGTGATCAAGTTTGTTTCATCAGATTCGTACAAATATTTGCTTCCACTGTAAGGGAAATGCCTTTACTATTGAGGGCTGTGACTTTCACATAGTTGATTGTAATTTGGAAGATTGATTGTGGAAGAGAGGGTACATCTGGTTTGTATCACCAAGACATCATCCATGTGTCAGGATTGTATCAGCCAAGATCTCAGAGCAGGGAAGGATAGGGATAGTAAACTGGATCTATGCAGTTCAGCAGAGAAGAGATCCTGCTTGCGTGCTTGAGCTAAGGGACAATTTGGGTGTGTTGAAGTCCATTAACCCTATTAATCCAGATTCCATCACACGCATGCGTGCCAGCCAGCTGCTCTTCCAGGTTCGCATGAACACCAGGTGACCGCACACATGTGCAATGGAAACTGGAAGAGCAGCTGACGACGGCATACGTGCCCACAGAGAGCTCTCTGCATGCCACCTCAGGCAGGTGTGCCATAGGTTTGCCATCACGGTCATAGACATAAGTGAAGTTCCAGCCCTTTCAGAAAAACTTTGAAGACAGAACTGACCATTCGTTGTCTGCAGTTGAAGAGCCGTATTACACAATATATTTTTCATTATTTGGCTTATGCTTCAATGCTATTCTTTGTACATTCCCAACCTTAATACTGTAGGCAGGAACATAATCTGCTTAGAATTGCTTAGCTTGGAACAACATAGTAATAAATAAAAATGATATAATCCATACACTACTTTTACTCAAAATGATGTCGTCCATCTGAAGTCATTCAAATGTTCACTGGAAATGTCAAGAAAAAAGCTATTTAGCTTCTAGGTTAGAGTTTATCAACCTTGGAAACTTTTAAGAGGTATGGACTTCTTGGGGTGCCCTGGAGAATTTTGAGAGTTAAAGTTAAACTTTCTTAAAGTTCAAGGTTGAAAAAGACTTCTAAGTGAGCAGTAAGTGAACTCAAATGCATATAACGCAAGACATGCATATAATATCTGTACATACAACCCTGGTTCGTAGGCAAGTCAATAGGTACAGACTTGTGTAAAGATGTTCCTCTTGGCAAAAAAATTTGCAGTGAATATCTTCAGGAGAAAGACATTATTTGCAAAAATGCCAGCAAGAGCAGGCTCCTGTGATCAGCTGTTCACATTTCATAATGCCTGAGCAGTGGTTCTGTCCTTTTCAGAATCAAGATAGTAGGCCCCAATATCATTAAAATAAATGGGGCAGTAAAGAAAGCAGTGAGGCAGATCTTGATGTCTGAACTGGCAGCTGGATTGTGCCAGCAGGATTTGATATTAATCTACCATCAATCAATACCATCCGTATAGTTTGAAATCTTTGAAAGCCAAGCACAATTAATTTGAAATTAAATTGTCTGGGTGACATGCTCCCTTGTGATTATACAGCTTTTAGTATGGAACGAATTCAGAGTGTGTGACAGCTGCCTGTCAGCCCTAGAATCACCGGCTCATAAATGTGGCTGCATAGTATCTCATGATGATTCAACGGAGGCATATCCATGACTGAAAGAGGATATGTTTACAAGAGACTTAACAAGTGCTTTATTCCCATGTTTCCTCATACTTCAGCTTTCCAAAACCTTGGCTAAATGGAAGCTTGCTATTTCTCAGCAAGATGCTCCCTTTTTGTCCCTTTGAGGTCAATATTGATGCTTGGCAACTACCTGGACAGGCCCCTTTAGTTTTCTCAGCAGGATTTCCATAGTTCTTTGCCTTTGCCTTCTTCCTAAGGCGGAGAGAAAGTGACTGTCCCAAAATCCTACAGCTACTGGCTTTGTGCCTTAAGGCAGAACTAGAACTCACAGTCTTCCAGTTTCTAGCCTGGTGCCTTAATCACTACATCAAGAAGATGCATTTGGTGGCTCTCAAGAAGATGCATTTAGTGAAAGTGCTGTGAATCCATATCCTTATTCAAGATGGGACAAGCTCTACTTGGGAAATGTTTAAATTTCTGGTGAAAGAGTCAACAGTTACTTTAAGTTATTTATGATTTACGGAGCCAATTTGAGGGTTCTAATCCTAAAATTCAGCTTCATGATTTAATCTGAAATTAAATCTTAGTCTTGTAGGAAGCACCACCTCCCCAAAAGAATGAAATATTTTGGGAAAAATTAAAAAGTCAGGATAAAATATTTCCACTAAAGGAGAAATTTAAAAATCTTAAGGGAAGCAGAAGCCATCCTCAGGTTCCCAAGCAGAAACTGAGGATGCCAGCTTTTAGAAATGCACATTTGGTAATCCATTCAGAAAGACTGAGTCCAGACAGAAACTCAAATAAGTAACAAGTAATAAGTTCTCCGAGTCCCATCTGCCGGTCAATGTCGACTGGCAACTACGCGGAGGAGAGCCTTCTCGGTGGCAGCTCCAACCCTATGGAACGATCTCCCCGTGGAGATTCATACCCTCACCACCCTCCAGACCTTCCGCACAGCCCTCAAAACCTGGCTATCCCGTCAGACCTGGGGCTAAAGACTGTAACCCGCCCGAATGGTATGAATGTTGTGTTTTTTAATGATGTATTGTCCTACATGTTAAATGTTTGTTTCCCCCCCCCTTTTGAGTTGTAAGCCGCCCTGAGTCCCCCCAGGGAAAAGGGCGGCATATAAATAAACTTCTCAAACAAAGAAAAGGTTAACAATATTAGCTCAAACACTTAAGATTTGCATTTCAGCTATGACACCATAGGAATCTGACAACAGTCAATAGAATATTAAAGGACATGCTATTACACAGGAACAGGAAGCTCAAATACAAAGCCCCAAGAAGGTATAAAACCCACCTACTGTCAGCTCCACTTTGTCATCTGCCCAGAATCACATGTGGTTGGTGGTTCTGCTTCATCAATAAAGAGAACCAATCAGTCTCCAGCCTCCATTTTGTTTCCAGAGCCTTTCTTCTGGGTTGGAACTGAACCAGATGGATTTTTCTTCCAACACTCTGGCAAAGTTTTTTTTTTTTAAATTGATTGATCAGAAGACAAGTTGTATCACCAAATCTTTTGAATAATAATATTTTAAAATAAATTCTGTTGTCTGGTTAATGCAATCTGCATCACTATGCCAAGGGATTGGCTCATTAAAATCCAAGCTAAATTCTTTTATTGTTTACACATTTTTCTGCTAGATTCTGGAGCAGAAAATTCAGTTTTCACTTATATGATCACAGAGGTATCAAAAGATTACGGTCAAAAAAGTCAAAGATCATAGAGGAGGCTTATGCACAGCTATGATGGTGCTGCTATGGCTCTGGTTTTTATATGTATTGCATTTAAAAAAAAACATACTCTGTAGACATCCTGCTTGATCCTTTTCCAAAACTCTAATGTTTAATTAAGGCTACATTTTTCTTTCTTGTAGTACCATGAAAACTTGGACATTCTGTCCAATTCTCAACTGAGAGAAGGCTAAAGGCAACTGCATGAAATAAACAAAACGGGGAAAAAATCGGTTAAGGTTTAAATACCATTATCAAACAACCTGAAAAATGAAAATATTAAATGGCATCGCTTTTTAGAATGCAGGAAGTTCTCACCAGCCATAATAGAGACTGGCAACTTTGTCAATTGCTAAGTGAAAGGCAGAAAGTCAGATAATTAATTATACCTGCCCTTCTATTTATTATGTTCATTTTTCTATGTCGGGCTAGAAATTACATTAAAATGATTCAGCCTTACTGCATGTGAAAAATTGTACTTTATTAGAGTACGCTGCAAAAGTTACTCTGATAGAAACTACAGAAACTACATCTGTAGGGATAACCCTAATTTGATTAAAATCCTGCAAACTGCTAGATATTAGGAAAGAGGATTATATTTTGTTCACACATTAAAATGATGCCTTTCTCTACGCAAAAATTTCCCACCCATTGCAATATGTTGAACGTCATCCTAAGCACTTCCAAATGCCATTTGAACAGGTAGACGTCCTATGAAGAACAGAAGTAGGAGTAAAGTGCTAGAGTTCCTGTAAAGTAAAGAGGGAGTGAAGTGCTCTCTCTTCTGCTTGCAAGAACAAAACCTTCCCTACGAGAGTGTGGTATGGAAAGAACTGAAGTTGAAGCACTAATGTCAGATTGCCTTTCTCATTCTGTAAAATAGTTCTCCAGGTCGCTTCCAACTCTGTTATGCTGCTATTTTGTTTATTCTTTAACTTTGCTTTTTTCTGTTCTGTTTTGTTATTCCATTATTCTGATTCTACCCTGAAAAAACTCCAGACTATGAAGTCCTCTCTCCCATCCCCTCTCCCTCCCTCTCTCCCCCTTCCTCCCTCTTTCCCCCCCTCTCCTCCTCCCCCTCTCTCTGTTTCTCTCCCCCTCCCCTTTCCCCTCCTGCTCTCCCTCCCCCTCTCCCTCTTTCCCCACTCTCCCTGTCTCTCCTCCTCCCCCTCTCCCTGTGTATCTCTCTCCCCCTTCACCATCCCTCTCTCTATCCACCCTCCCTCTCTACCCCCTCTCCCGCTCTCTACCCCTACCCGTCTCTCTCTCCCCCTCTGCCTCACCCTCTCTCCCTCCCTCTCTCTCCCCCTCCCCTTCTCTCTGTGTTGGGATGGGATTAACTGTAACTAGATAGTTTACTGCTATCTTTCTTGAGTTTTATCTGCTAAGTGATTTTAATTTAATCTGTATGGGAAAGAGGGAAAATGCCACGTCATACAGCTTCCAGGATTATGGATCTAAATTAAACTTACATTTCAAGGCCTCATTGCTGTCACATGCCTAGCCAGAAATACGGCCTCTTTTGCAGGTCCTCGGTGCCTGCCAGCAACCCTGTCAGTCTAGGCAGCGCCTACCAGCTTAGCTTCAGGAAGGTACTCTGGGCTACCAGCCAGGGAATTGTGGCTGTTAAATCTGCTTCTCCTTAGGGTATAATTTAACTGTTTCATTCCTGCCAAATTCCTGTAATAAAATAGGGTCTGTACTTGGCGTCTCACTCCCATCTGTCTGCAGGGCTTGAAGTCTGAGTCAAAACATTTCTTTTCCCTTCTTTTCTTTTTCCTTTTAACACAGATTCTGACAGAATTGAGGTGTGGACACCACCATTAGTACTATTTTAGCTTAGGCTCATTAATAACCAAATAGCAATCGCAATAGCAATAGCAATAGCAGTTAGACTTATATACCGCTTCATAGGGCTTTCAGCCCTCTCTAAGCAGTTTACAGAGTCGGCATATTGCCCCCAACAACAATCCGGGTCCTCATTTTGCCCACTTCGGAAGGATGGAAGGCTGAGTCAACCCTGAGCCGGTGAGATTTGAACAGCCGAACTGCAGAACTGCAGTCAGCTGAAGTAGCCTGCAGTGCTGCATTTAACCACTGCACCACCTCGGCTCTTGTTATACCTGGCCTCTCTGTTATATTCCTCCAAGTTGAGATCATAGGATCACGCACTACCTGTGAACATGGAGTCTTTAGCAGAGAGTTCATACATGATGCTCAGTCATGGTTGATTCCAAAAGACAAAAAAAGGGGATTCATTCATACTAATCATGGATTTGGCTTAAACAATGTGAACTCAAATAGTTAACTGGGGGGGGGGGATTCCGGGAGTCTGGACAATATGGAAAAGAGTTCCCACTGAGGTTGACCAGCGTGCTGTTGAAATTATCTCCTGGAGCATCATCAATTTCTTTCTCTCTCTCTCCGATCCTGCTTAGCATTTTACCTCCTACATCCTCAAACCCCCTTTTCCTATATCCGACTCCATATTGATGGATGTCTTGTGTAGTACAAGAACAGTTGCTAGATTATTACGCTCCAAATACACCATATATAGCTGATTTTGGCTTCCCATCCCAGATACAACTCTTGTTATTCTACTGACATTTACAGTTTCTAAGGAGTTGAGATACATGGAGACGATCTTAGATCATTCACACTAAAATGTGCAACAATATGGGTCAAAGACTTACTAGGCTCCGACTTTATAAACAAGTCACCTGATTTCTGCTTGGTCTTTTTATCCAGCTGGTTTCTGATTGTTGCAAATTAGTGAGGTTAGTCCTTCATCAGTTATTCTGTGTGTCCAGTCCTGATTGGTGACAAACCAGAAATTCAGTTGACCTCTGTTGTCTGAGGTCTGTATAGCAGGACGCTTTGGCTTTGAAGCTGTTGGCAAAATGTCAGTGTATCTGCTATCTAGATCAGAGCCAATAAATCTGAAGCTCAGCACTGCTCAATAGAACTAGAACTCTTTGAGGGGCTTCAGTCTGGAGTCTTCTGTTGCATTTGTAATGAAATCAAAGCATTAAGGTCAGATTAAAGGTAAAACAGCAATCCAGCTGGGCAAACAACTATGTACATATTTATATTGCCTGAATTATAATTGACCTCAGTGGATGCAGCGCCTGGCTGGCCTGGCAATGGTGTAGAGACTAAATTGGGTCATTTAATTGGGTTGTTAGAACTTTGAGGAGAAATTATCAGTTGTAAGCTCGACGGGAGAGTTGAAAACACATCCCTGGAAGAAACAATTGAAAGTTGCTTCCATATCGCACGAAATTATTGAAATATCCAGAAGATGAATTTGATGAACACTTCAGATGTTGCTGATCTAAAAAAACACACTTTAGGTCTTGTTGCAGTGAATTCCACCGTTTATCTATGCAGATGCCAAGCACAACTTATTATTATCTATCCTGAATCTCCTACCATTTCGTGTAATCTTAGATTCCGAGGGACAGAGAGAAAAGATTCTCATGCCATCCTCCGTTTTCTCCGACCACATGCCTAATTATGTTCCTTCGTAGCATTCTCCATCCTCCAAAACACACGCACCCTTTCCTCATAAGGAAATTATGACGAAAATGAAGGAAGCTCTTTTCTGTACATTTTCTAATTTTGCAGTTGCCTTTTAAAAATACAGAGACTAGGCCTGTGCACAACAACCAGTTTGAATAAAGGTAATACAAATAGTACTCAATGTACAATTATAATGGAGCCTACCCATTATAGTTGCAAGTTATGGCCGTCATAAAATGGGTTAGTCTTATGACTGACCCAATTTTATGATCTTTTTTTATGGTAGTCGTTAAGTTAATGTGGTAGGTGTAAAATAGCTACCACAGTTGCGAAGCAAACCCAATCTAAGCAAACCAATTCACTATGGACATGCTTTTGCTGAAAACCAGAAGTGATAGTTTTCAGCAAAAATGTCATAAAACATAGTCACATAACCGCCGTGTAACACTGCAAACAGCTGAAAATGTTACTTTTTCATCAGGTACCTGAAGTTCCATTACGTGATTTGCAAAGATGTCCTGACCACTGTACGTTTGGACCCTGGTCATAAATAGACCTAAGTTAGGTCCATTGTAACTTTGAATGATAGCTAAACAACCAGTCGTAAGTCGAGGACTACCTGTAAAACATTGAGAGCCACTTTGGTGAAACTATTAAGGCATTATAGTGGACCTTGGGCCAATCATTCTCTCTCAGCCCTAGGAAAGAAGCAGCGGCAAACACTTCCAAAATATTGTGAAAAAAGGACAAGTCGAGGTGTTCCACAGGATCAAGAATATTGATAGTTTTATAACTATCAGGATGTTGGGTAGACGTTTTCATGCTCTGTTTGCCAATCTTGAGATATTTTTACCTGATCATGATCTGCAACCCAGGTGTCTTATGTTTATAAGTTAAGATCTTGATTTCACAGAACTACATTTGCTGCTTTAACACTTACCTCTCGATTGGTATATTTATGAATTCTTCTCTAGAAATCTGTACTGTGTTATAAAAGTATATGAAATTTAATCAGATTTCATTTCTATTGTAAGGAATCTGGTTTTTTTTTTTTGGTTACTGTAAAGCAGAAAGCTCTCGTGCTTACTGTTTTTACAGCCCATTCATAGCAGGGGTGACATATTTAGAAAGGCATCAGCATCTTAACTCCATAAATTAGATGTTGTTGTCTAATAATCCAGTTGGTGCTGTCAACATTTTATCATCACTGTTTCAGTTTCAGTGGAAAATTCATATTTTACTGCATATTTTACGATAAATGGGCACTAAGCTGGAGAGGAGAGGGTGAGAAAAGAAATTGATTTGGCTGCTTTTATTTGCCAAACATCTGTGTGATATTTTACTTCTAACAAAAATGTTGTTTATTGAGTTTATCCTATGCAATTCATTCAAGTAAAGAGGCTTTGTTCCAGAAAAGTTTGAATGAATGTTGTTATGTGCTTTATCTTTTCTGACATATTCTAGGTAGCTAAACTGCCCTTACCAGGCAGCTAAAATATTGCTGTGAAAACTTTTCTAGTTTTTAATTATTAATATCCAGAGGAACAGGGGATGTTTTCTCACAAAATTATTATGTAATAGAATGTAACAAGGGAGACAGATGAACAAGCATGGCATAGAATGATTTAAAGTGCAATTAAAGTTCATGTATAGTGCAGTGAAAGCTTACATGGTACTTAGATTAATCATGCCCAATTGGTGCCTTCAGGTGTTTCAAAAGTTTTCAGAATTCCATGCAGCAAGTTAGCAGAAAATTCTGGATGTGCATTGTGACTCCAGATCAGTGGTGGGTTCCGGATTCTGTTCCAAGTGATATGGCATCACCCACGTGGCACTGTGCATGACATGCACATGCATCGTACTTGCCTGCCATGCTTCCGCAAGCCAGCTGCTCGGCAGAGCATCGCACAGGCACCCTATGTGCCATGCGTGGCAGCACCAAAAGCTTAAAGCACAGGTAAGAAGCGGGTGGGCCCTCCAGAGCACCGTACTGGAACAGTATCCGGTGCTCTGGGCAAGATCCGGTACACCCGTACCGGGGCGTACCACCTGCAACCCACCACTGGTCCAGATCTTACATCTGAAAATGCACAAAGTTTGCCGAGAAACATCTTTCTGCTTGTGTTTATGAAGCAATATATCCCTTTAGTAAAGAAATATCAGATTTGGTAGTTTAGAACTGTTCAATTTCTTAAAATCTCATTAAGAACTGAAGGAAAGTGATTGTACTTTATTTTGCCTATATTTGCATTACATATTGCAAATGGGAGACTTGGGGTTAACATGCAAAATTCCTGATGACCTAGATCAGAGGTGTCAAACTTGAATTTCATTGAGGGCCACATCAGGGTTGTGTTTGACCTTGGGGAGCTGGGCTGGGTGTGGCCAGGGTGGGCAAGGCCAGCTCGACATCACTTGTGTCAGGGGCGCTGTAGTGGCCTGAGTGCTCTGCCAGAAAAAAATGGCCCCCCAAGCTCTGTTTTTGGCTGCAACAGCCTTCTGCAACCCTCTGCCAGCGAAAACAGTGCTCGGGAGGGCCGCACGCAGCCCTCTTGAGTCCATTTTCATTGGCAAAGGCGCTGTGTGCCAATCCTTCGCTGTTTCCAAGGCAGCCCCGCGGGATAGGTCTAAGCACCCTGCAGGCCGGATCCAGCCCCCAGGCCTTCAGTTTGACACCCCTGACCTAGATGATGGCAAAAAGTGGCAGATTAACTCTGTCTGTTTCCTTCTAGTGGTCATAGTGTTTTTTGCGGGCCAGATATGATCGTGTTCATAATATTATCATACAACTTAGAATTTAAGGCACATTCCTCAGATGCTAAGTCAGTTTAAAGCGCTGCCATCATTCTTTCTCCATCTCTCCCCCTTGCTAAAAGTTCTCCAGATTTGTTTTCTAGCTTTACTTTTGTTATGTCATATGAGATGATGATATGGGTAGTACCGATAGGCAAAGGAGGACAGAACAGGAATTAATATCCTGATGAACAGTTAAAAAGTTAAAACTTGGGAAAAGATGGTGGGGACTTTAGGAAGTATTGGATTGCATCTTGGTGCATTAGAAACTTGTGCAAACTCAAATTCCATACTCAGAGGATCCAATGTTTTGGTTTTTTTTTAAATTATGAAATAACATACAATCACAAGAATCAGCTTGCCTAAAAATACCAGGCATGAAACCAGGAAATTATGAGATCTGGTCCTGCTTTAACCATAAAGCCAACTGGGTAATCTGGGACCAGTTTTTCTCTCTCAGCCATAGGAAAGAGGGAAGGGTAAACCACCCTAAAAATGTAACCTGCAAAACTGCAGGGACTTGTCATGGCAGCTAGCAGTACTTAGGATTGACTCAAAAGCATGTACACACACACACAATAATATAAATTAAAAGAAAAGAAGCAAAAGGAATAAAAGCAGGAGAAGATGGAAAATAGTTGTTCTTATTCTAATGAAGCTTAAGATTTAACTTAACTTAAGATCAGAGTTTGTGCTACAAACATCCTACAAGGATACCATCAAAAACTGTTAATTTAGTTGGTTGTGTAGATGGATGGCCAACTCTTAGTGATCAAGGGCTGAACCAAACATTTGGGTAGGCCTGTATAGGTAGTCCTGGACTTACAACCATAATTGCGCCGACAATTTCTGTTGCTAAGCAAGGCAGTTGTTAAGTGAGCTTTATGAGCTTCTTGACAAAATTGTTAAGTAAGACACTGCAGATGTTAAGTTAGTAACATGGTTGTAAGGTGAATCTGACTTTCCCATTGACTTCACTTGTTTGAAGAGTACAAAAGGTAATCACATTATAGGACAATGTTACCCTCATGAATAAGAACCAGTTGCCAGGTGTCCAATTTTTGACTACATGACCAGGGGCAGCTGCAATGACCATGAGGACATAAAAATGAAAAACAATCGTAAGTTATTTTTTCAGTGCTATTCTAAGTTTGAATGGTCACTAAATGAAAGGTTGCAAGTTGAAAACCACCTGCACTGAATTCCAGTGCCCTACAGGGAGAAAGACAGTCAACAATTCCTTAATAGTCATCATAACTCTGTGTACACAAAATGCAAATAAATCAATAGATTTTCAGTGCTCTCTGGAAGGGAGGTAAGCTTGCAACTACTGTATGTAGATCTCAGATGGATTCCAGGTTCCTTGAGATGAGAATGATGCTAGATAGAACTTGAAGCATGCTAACTTGGTTTGGCAGTCATAGTGGGAGTCAGCAGGTATTACAAAAATCCAGGATCTTTGCCACTGTTTATGTGGTCATTTGCTTTTATGGGAAACTGGGTGTCAGGTCTTCCCAAATGGCTACAGAGAGAAGTTCACACCTCTGACAATGTCAGCAATGGCATCATGCATGAGGCTTGCAGGGGAATATCCAGGATAAAAATGGTGCTGAGTAAAAGGGGGAAACCAGAACTGGAACAGCTGAAGATGACATCCAGTCTCAGGATGAGATAAGGAGTGTCATGAGAATATGGTGTTAAAAAAAAAAATTCCAGGCACCCTTGTGCAACAGAATGGAGAGGCCTGATCATGACACAAAGGTGTTTTTTTTTCCAGAAAGGTGTACAACAGGTTCTAAAGCAATATTTTTGTGACTTCACGTTGATGTTGATTCCTGGAGTATACCCGGATTGGGCCTTGCATTCCTTGACTACATTTATTGAAGTGATTTCCCTCTGTCTTTCTAGAGCTGAGGGAGCTTGAGCTTGGCTCAAGGTCATCCTGATTGGTTTGGACCTAAGATGGGACTAGAATTCACGTCTCCTGAGGTCTAGCCTGATGCCTTCACCACCATACCAAACTGGCGTTCTCTCATCCTGTAGCAAAGGTAAAGGTAAAGGTTCCCCTCGCACATATGTGCTAGTCGTTCCCGACTCTAGGGGGCAGGGCTCATCTCCATTTCAAAGTCTAAGAGCCAGTGCTGTCCAAAGAGATATCTGTGGTCATGTGGCTGGCATGATTAAATGCCGAAGGGGCATGGGATGCTGTTACCTTCCCACCAAAGGTAGTTCCTATTTTTCCTACTTGCATTTTTACATGCTTTCGAATACTAGGTTGGCATAAGCTGGGACAAATAACGGGAGTTCACTCCGTTACGTGGCGCTAGGGATTCAAACCGCTGAACTGCCAACCTTTCTGATTGGCAAGCTCAGTGTCTTAGCCACTAAGCCACTGTGTTCCTGTAGCAAAGGAAGTGCCAATTAAAGGGTTCAGTTCTGATACCCTCTATATCAGTGGTTCTCAACCTTCCCAATGCCGCGACCCTTTAATACAGTTCCTCATGTTGTGGTGACGCCCCAAACATCAAATTGGTGTCTTGGTTCCTAAAAGCATCAAAAATATGTGTTTTCCGATGATCTTAGGCAACCCCTGTGAAAGGGTCGTTCGACCCCCCAAAGGGGTCCCAACCCACAGGTTGATAATCACTGCTCTACATTGATCGGAGACCTAGGTCCCTTATAGCATGGACAATAACTGTCATGAACATTGTTGCTATTAAAATCAAGGATATTTTTTTAGTACCCAGATATTTATTAAAGTGGCCTGAAATTCTCTCAAACTACCACTAGATGGTGGTTCAGGCCAATTGAGGAGCTAAGTTAGTTCTTGGCATGAGGCAGCTGTCTTTTTTTGGAAAATGGGGTTGTATTTGCTGTCACATCAGCAAGTCAGGGACTGATTTCACACAATAGTTCATGTTTCCATGTCAGGAAAAAATGTGCAACTGATTGGAGTGCTGCAAATAAAGTCCACGGCTCATTTAACACCCTGAAACACAAGCTATTGAAAAGTGAACAACGTGGAATATGACTTGGCAGAGAACATGGGCTAGTTCCAGCCATTAGCATTTCCCCATGAGAAATTCTAGGACTCCCAGCATTGCAGGCTTATGATTCAACAGCCATGGATGTGTTTTCCTCTGTGTGTGTGTGTGTGTGTGTGTGTGTGTGTGTGCATGTGCACACATAGACACGTATGCAATTGTATATGATTCATTTCTCTCTTTACTTGGCAGTAGAAGAACTACAAATGTTCTGTACTGTTTGTGAGTTTGATCATGCACATTTTCTTGGACAGACAGCCCAGATTTTAAAAAGTCCTGGCTTCTAGGTTTAATCCTTGCTTACTGACGATATTCGTTACAGGGACTCAGTTGCTAAGTAATGCAGTTGCAAGGTATGAGTCAAATGACCTCACCGAGCTACAATGGCAGTTCCAGCCGCCCCAATTGCTGTCATTAGGCTAATCCTGCATAGTCTCAATATCCCCATCCCAGGGTCACAATTAACAACCTCCTGTCAGCTTCCTTGATGACTTTGCTTGTTGAGAGCTGGCAGTGAAGGCCATGAATGCCTTGTGTCTGAATTGAGATAATATAGCCATGGAGATGCCACAGTGCCCACAAACAGAAGGACCTATCATAAGTAGCATCATTTAGCACTATTGCAACTGAGCAGTCCTTGAACAAGTGGATGTTAAATGAGGAATACAGGTTTCTCTCTCTCCATTTCTGAACCCATTCATCACATGTTCCTGCAGAAGTCACAAAGTTGAGGTAACCACATCAAACCCAGTCTGAGGGTGGCTGTTTCCCGTTCTTTTCTGATAAGAAAGTAGAATTTTAAAGATACCCCTTTCCAGCCATTTTGCAAGTAAAGATGTCCCCCTTTCTGATGGGGAATGTGACTTAAACAGGGCTATATGAATGGATCCTAATCACAACAATGGTTTTGTAGAAGCTGCAATTGCCTTCCTTCTAGTTGATGCTCTCAAAATATATTGGGTTTGAATTCTCAGACAATCCATCTCAAGAGAGGAGTTAGACAGGCTCCTCAACCTCCAAAGTGTTTTATCCTAAGTCAGGGTTTTCCAATCTTGGCAATTTATAGGCTTCAACTTCAACTTCCAGAATTCCCCAGCCAGTCATGGAGAATTCTGGGAGTTGAAGTCCACAAGTCTTAAAGTTGCTGAAGTTGAACACCGTTGTCCTAATTATTACAAAATTCGTATCTTTTCAGACTTCATCCTAATTACACTAATTATGTTCAGGGAGGTCTGCAGGAATCTCAAAAATATAAGGATGAAAACTGAAATTGTACCAGCAAAGCACTACCCTCTTTTGGTAATGAATATTTTTTAATATTCTCTAATTCAAAGAAATTGAAGGAGTAACAGAACTAGCTCCAGGAACATTTGTGGATCCTAAAAGTGTTTGGTTTGGAAGCATGATCTCTAGAAAAAAAATATTCTTCATACTTAATTCCAAGTATTTTACTTCTGTTTCCTTACAGGAATGCAACAAGATATAAGCCTTTTTTTTGTCATCAGACAAATACTCCAGATTGTTGGCTAAGGCTGTGAACGGCTTGTTTCGGGCCCACACAAGGTATGTCCAAGGTGAGCTCCACTTTCAAACTGAAAATTCCCCCACTCACCCTTCCAGTTGACCTCATGAGATTGGATTCCATTTGCAGGAATTGGCTGGAAATATAAAGAGAAAAGAGGAGAGATTTCTTGACAGTCGATTAAAGCAATAGCAGCTTAATCAGGAGATAGCTTTATTTATATATATTTTTCTGTGCCGCAAAATAGCAAGCAGGAAATTATGTGGGACTGGGGACTTTTGCTATTCTCAGGAAGATGGTTTTTTTTATCACCCAGCTTACTGGCAAGCATACTGAGCCATTGAGGCATTCATTAATATGCTTAGAGATAACTTAAGAAAGCAGGGCTAGAGCCAGTAGCATTTGGTCAGAGTTTCCTTTCCTTTTCATGACGCAGCATGACACAATTGGACAGGAACTAGGTGGAGGGGGGAAGATTTCCCTTCGCGGAGGCCCAGCAGGGCAACAAGTCTTAAACAGTTCCTGACACCTCATCAGAGCTGGCAGAGACAGGGCCCGGGAGGATCTTCCTGGAGAGGCACAAAGAAATGTGACCATTAAAGCTTTAAGCATATGTCCATTTGCCAGGACAGCAGTTCTTAAAAGTCTGGTCTGGGGACCTCTGGACCACAAAGTCAAATCAATTAACCCTTTAAAATCTGATTTCTAATACAGTCAATATTGACAGATCTAATCCTGAAAATCAAAGCTCTGTGGGGTCTTGAAACCAAAAATGTTTTGAGATCATAGAACTGTGCCTTGAATGCAGAGGGCTATTGCCCCTGGGTTTAATGAACAGCATCTTGTAGGGGTGAGAAAAACGGAAGTCTAAAATTCCTGCAGTGACCCAGGGCCAGTCTGGGTGATATACAAGACAGGGCTAAGGCGGCTTCATGTGTTGCTAAGCTTGTTATTTTTGTTCCTGTTCCTTTCACAGCAATGCAAAGAAGAGATCAACCTCTAAAACATTTGTTTAAATCTATCACAGGCTGGCTAAAGCTGGAAGTAAGCAACTTTGCCAAAGAAAAAGCCAAAACATTTGTAGAGTCCCAAATTTATACACCTGAGCTAAAATTTAGCAGACAGCCCCTCCGAAAGGCCCACCATCTTAAAGTTCCTAGGGAATTATAGCCATTTTTTTTCTGGAATTCCTTGATGGCATGTAAAGGATTCTAGGAGACATAGGAAAGGTCAAAAGACTCAGGTAAGGCTATTAAGTAAATCTGTTTTGCATAGAAGTGCTGAACTTTAAAGAAAAATCATATTAAATTTAAAGGAAACAAAAACACGAGAATAATACATATTATTTCATCTTTAATGTAAAGCATAACTTGATGGATTGGATCCAGATTCCTCTACATTCAGAGTACATTCACAAAAATTAATGGGGATTTCCATTTCCATTGACTATAATGGGTCTATTCTACGTATCATCAAATCTGGCTTCAGCCCCAGGAAGATATTCTTCCAAGAAGAAACAAATACATATTTAGGCACTTTGGTTATGATTCAGAAGGGAAGTGACAACATAGTGCTTAAAAAACCAGTGAGGCAAAGGAAGACTGAGGGGAAGAAAACAGCTGGACTAAGATAGAAAGACAGATTACATCTGTGTGTGTATGTGTGTGTATTTTTGAATATGTGTGTGAGGGTGTGTGTGTGTGTTTGTGTGAGCATTATGTACACATACCCTTTTGCTCAGAAGCCTTTCTCCAAGTTACTTGGAGCTCCATCCGTAAAAACAGCTATATCATCCTAAGAGTTCTGGCTCCCACCGCAGTTGTAGAGGGAATGGCTACATATTTTAGAGTCTTCGGATGCCCTGGGACAGGTTTCCATCTGCCCATATCTGACACTAAATATAACAACCATTGCTGCATTCTTGCCAAATTCTCAGCCCTGCTCCTGTTCTCAGTCACCAGCATAGACTTCAGTTTCCATTCAGCTAGGGGATATTTTCAGCCACAGAGGAACTGAAAGGAGGGGGTAGGAATAAAGAGAATTATTATTACGGTGTTGGCTTCTAAAGAGGGAAGCACCTGTGCCTCAAACACTATCTGCCTCATTTGCTCCCAGTTTTGCAGATGGATATATAGGTGAAAATCCCCTGGTTAGTGCAAGGGGCCATCAGACCCTTTTCCTCTAATAATTTTGTTTCATTAAGACATCCTTCCTAGCATTTACATAGTGTCAAAAAACCAGGTGCCTAGTTAAACAGAGCCTTCTCTGTGGGAGCACCATATTTTCCCCAAACATTTTCTTAACTATAGAGTTCATGGCTTGTAGTGATTGGCTTTATTTTATGAGTGAGCAGAACAATACAAGGACAGCAGGAAACAGAGAATCCAAAATAGTGTGGGCTTTCATACTGAGCAGAGACCAAGCAGGAAGGACAGCTGTAGAAAAAATAAATATGTTGAACACAGGGCTGGTATATTTGACACATACATACCAAACCATAGAGCTATACTGGAAAACATGAGGGTTTTGAACCTAGGAACTCTTGTCATGACCGACTAAAACTATTACTCTTTTTTGTTGATAATAATGGACCTATGACTAGAAGAACAGGAGTAGTAGTTGAACAAATCTGCAAGCCCAAATTCAAAATAGTCAAGTAGCACCTTTTCCGATTAATAAATGTTATTAAAAGATATAAGTGTGTTAGTCAGAAAAGGTGCTGCAAGACTTTTCTGATTTTTTGGCCAACATAATAAACACAGGTCTCCTCCTACAGATTATCAAGTTAGAGAAAGCAGAAGGAACAAAGAATCAATTGAGTACAATTGTGGTCAAGTAGCCAAGCTGAATGAGTTCATCTATGCATTTCCTTGGAGAAAACCCAAAATGTGGAACATGGAAATCTTAACCCAAAGTTTCACTGCCTTTGGCCACATGGATGGAGAATTAAGAGATGAACTTATCAGGTTTGGATAGGCTTTAACTTTGGGGCCAATAAACCTGGCGTGAAAAATTGGCTATATTTTTGGGTCGAAAGAAATGTTGAAATAAAAATGCAGAATTTGCATCATTTTTCCTTTACAGATGTTATTAGACAAAAGGAGTATTCAACTGTATAATCAGCAATGCTTATGCTTACAAGAATGTATATGAGCCCAGCCCTGTAGTTAATTGAACTCAAGGGGGAAAGCCCCTCCCATCATATCTGGACAGAAAAGCAGAAAGCAAAACATATTTTCCAATACGCACCTGATATGCTTTCTATTATTCCCTAGCTTATTGCCTATGTTTTAGGGGTTGACATTCAAATCCTATTTCCAAGACAATGTTCTTGCCTAGATTTTAGCCAAGGTTTCAATTATTAACATAACACTTTTATGGATAATTTTTCTTTGCAAGTTTCATCAATGGAAATCTAGAGATGTGTGAGGAGCATCAGCTCTCCCCAAATGGCTTATGACTGCAAGTTTCCACAACTTGTTTACATAAGGAAAAGTCATCCTGAAACTGGCTCTTCGCTATGTCTCGGGTTATCCAGAGAAAGGAAGAATGGAAGAAGCAAGGGAAGAAGCATTTGTGAGAAAATAGCAAGGAATAGTTTTCACCTTGACTGTACTCACATAATCAGTACACGAAATGAGTACTTCTCATTAGAGTAATGCAGAGGTGGTATTCAGCAGGTTCTTATCAGTTCTGGAGAACAGGTAGTGGAAATTTTGAGTAGTTCAAAGAACCGGTAAGTACCACCTCTGAGTGGCCCTGCCCCCATCTATTCTCAGCCTCCTGAGTCCCAGCTGATCAGGAGGAAATGGGGATTTTGCAGTAACCTTTCCCTGGAGTAGGGAAAGAATGGAGATTTTACAGTATCCTTCCCCTGCCACACCCACCAAGCCAATAGCAGTAGACTTAGCAGTAGACTTATATACCGCTTCATAGGGCTTTCAGCCCTCTCTAAGCGGTTTACAGAGAGTCAGCATATTGCCCCCAACAATCTGGGTCCTCATTTTACCCACCTCGGAAGGATGGAAGGCTGAGTCAACCCTGAGCCGGTGAGAGCCGGTGAGATTTGAACCGCTGAACTGCTGATCTAGCAGTAGCCTGCAGTGCTGCATTTAACCACTGCGCCACCTTGGCTCTTGGTGGGCAAGCCAAGCCATGCCCACCAAGCCACACCCATAGGATCATTTGTAAAAAAAAAATGGGAGTAATCTCACAGTGAAGATAGAAACAAAACTTGACACATTTTTTTTTTATGGAGATAAGTTTAGGACCTTCACCAAAATGAACTACTGTACACTTTGGTTTCCATCTACAGTAGATATGAAATACAAAATCTGCTAAGAATCAACAACCAAAAACCATTTGTATAGGGAACTGTTTTCTGGGGGGGGGGGAAACCCACACATATTCCAGCAAATGCAAGCTCAACCAGGTTGTTATTTCAAACCTGATGGTGTCCTGCAATGTTTGAGTGCACCTGTTCTGAGGGCCTCCTGATGTCACTTAAAGAGATATCTATGCCTTCATAGAAGACACTTTCATTGAGTTAGCTACCAAGTGAAAGTGTTCATCCAGCAGTTTGTGCAACTGAAGACAACGTGGGAAAGTCTTTCAGAGGATGGAGCTCTGACATAGGTCAGAAAGTTCAAAGGAAGTTTCTGCAAAGTGGCCTCTTCCCACAACCTTAGCAGTAAAGTTCTATGGAAATGAATTATTTTAAAAGCTTATATGAGGAAAGTTTACCTCAGAAAGAATGACATCAGAGATGTTTGCATTGGAACACTACCTAAAAAATGTACATGAACAACTATATACATTATAGGAAATTGCATGCAAAAGTTCTGTATATTAAAGAAAGTTATGAATAAATCAGATTTTTTTAATCTGCTAAAAACTAAAATGGATTAGATTTAAATGGATTGACATCATAGCCCTTGCTTGAAAGTTTGCCAACTCTCCTATAAAAATTTCTGTTTTTTGTTTGGTTCTGGAATATAGAGCTGCAAGTGTCTTGTGAGAAATTCTCTAGCAGATCTATGTAAAGACCAATGTATTTTTTATTTACTTTGGTTTTATATGATTCATTCAGAAGTCTTATCTTCATTGCTTAGATGAAGATACATAATCTGCTTGGAATTAACGCTTAGAAAATGTTTCTCATTAGATTTGAGATCCAATATCGTAACATTAAAAGCAAAAACAAAACTGGATATCAGAATTTTTTTGCCATTTTCTTCTTGCTTATTTGCTTGTTTTTATTTTTGGTTCTTCTAAATGTTTCTTCTAAGATTTATGGGAGCTGTTTTCAAGTTCATTTCCAAGGGTCTCAGTCTGTGGTGACAACTATCTGCCAGCAAGTCTTTGCTGGCATTAGAAAAATGGTTGGCTGAGATCCAGGATCTACATTTCCGGTCTATCTTTTGATCTGAACTATTGGGTCAACAAATATGATAGATGAACAGAAGAGCAGGGAAGATCTTTAATAAGACTTATTGTTAGTGTGGAGGGGTTATTCCTATGGAATTGATTTCAGGTTCGGTGCCAGCAGTGATGTATTTAAGCACTGTTTATATCCCCACCCCTTTATCCTACAGTTCTGTGTCCATCTTTGGCTGAACAACAGCTGCTCAATGCAAGAAAGTCCATTCTAGTTTTGGATTTTTACCAAAATAGGCCCATAAGGAAATCCAACAAATAACAAACAAACAAAAAAGTGAGCTCATCTTTGCATTCAGCTTGCAGCTGCCCCAGAAACCAGCTGCAGTCCAACCTTCCTTGCAAGCTCTCCATGAAAACTCAAATAGTCTATATTAGGTAGTACAAACAGGAAGGAGAATTGTGTTTTTGTGATAGCAGTATCTGACTTTGTTTTCTTTTTTTCCTGGAAAAGAACACACAGCATTGTGCATCTTTCTCTGCAAATTATTTTCTTTAATTAAAAAGAGAAAGTAATTGATAGAAATTTTCTATAGAGCTTGGCTTCCGATGACTGAGGTAAAGGTAAAAGTTTCCCCTATGCAGTGGTACCTGACTCTAGGGAGATGTGCTTATCTCTGTTTCTTAGTTAAGGGAGCCAGTGTTGTGCAAAGATGCTTCTGTGGTCATGTGCCCAGCATGACTACATGCCAAGTTGCATGGAACACTATTATCTTCCCACCAAAGGTGTACCTACTTGCATTTGCATGCTTTCGAACTGCTAAGTGGGCAGGAGCTGTGGCAAGTAATGGGAGCTCATCCCATTATGTGGCACTCGGTCTCAAATCTGGACTGTCAGCTTTCCACTTGAACAGCTTAGCGTCTTTAATCGCTGAGTCATCATGCCACATTCTGATGACTCTTTAGTCACATCTATGAAGTTTGGGGGGGGGGGGGGGAAACAATTCAGAAATAGCTTATCATAGTCTTCTTCTAGGACATTGTTAGGTCCCCCGGTCTCACTTCTGGATGTGTAAACATGTATACATCAGTATCAAGGAAGAACACTTGATTTTCTTTAACAGTTGATCAGTAATGAATCATATAGCAGTGAATAATGGAAGATATTGTACAACGTATCTGGTTTATATAACATAAGCTTGTGTAGGAGAACCAGCTTGGTGTAGTGGGTAAGGTGATAGCCTACAAATCATGATACTGGGAGTTTCTAGTCCCACTTTATGCATGAAAGTAAGCTGGATGACTTTGGGCCAGTCACTCTCTATCAGCCCAACCCATTTCATGTTATAGGAAAAGGAGGCGGAGAAAAGAACATTATGTATGTTTGTTATCTTGAGTTACTTGTAAAATAATGAAAATGGGATAAAAAATCTAACAAACAAAATATGAAAATCAATTACAGATATGTTAGCCAATGAGAAAAAAATCTTCCATCTTCTATTGAAGGGCAGTATCCTTATATAGATCAATTTAAATGCTACAAAAATGCCATTTTTGGAAATTCCAACATTCACTGGAATTCTCAGGAGAACATTGAAATTCAAAATGGAAGGTTTGCAGATTAAGTTCTGTCTCAAGATGTAGATTATAAACAGACTGCATTAAGTATTGGTAGCTGTTGCATAATTCAGTTTATACATAGCATTCATGCAAATAATCCCTTACTGTCCCGAATATACCTTCAGTTTAGAACTGAAAACTTCATTTGCCCAAGAATATGGAAAAGTGTTGACCCTGAGCCCCTATCATATTGAGGTACTGGTTTGAATTTGCCTATTTGATGTGTTCCTAGGAAGCAGACCATCAAATTTCTTTGGTCCAGAGGTATCTATTCTGATGCTTCTTTTGATGAACCCAGATTTTTCAAGCAATCCCCTGTGAGAAAGACAGAAAAAAAGAGAGGGAGAGAAAATTCCTATCCTTGAACTATCATTTTCTGTGATTATTTAAAGAAATAAAAATGGCATAACTCATGGAAGAATTTGAAATGGTAAGCACGCACTTGCAGAATAAATAGTTCTGAATGTAGATTTTTGTGGAAGTGCTCTTCCATTGCATCAGCGACCTTCCTCTCTAATAAGCCTTTCCCTCTCTTTATTATCCCCCGCAATTAATTAAGCAATTATGTCATTTTCTGGAGAATCCTGATAAGATATCATCACCTGCCTGATGTAGCCTGCACTACTGGGAAATTACTGGCTAATGGGAACCCCCTTTACCTTCCATCACATCAACAAAATCCCATAAACACTTTTGAAGCTACACAATTGAGGAGGTTTTACCTGGAGCAAGCTTGGAAAATGTTTGATGGTTTAATAGTTGATATGTACTCATGTAGGAAAGCCCTATGAGAGAGAGGAGGGGAGGGAGGGAGGGAGAGGGAGGGAGAGAGGGAGGGAGGGAGGGAGGGAGGGAGGGAGGGAGAGAGAGAGAGAGAGAGAGAGAGAGAGAGAGAGAGAGAGAGAGACTTGCGTTTTGAGCTTTAGCCAATAACAATTGCAGATCCCTCTCTCCTTGCCTCATTTCATAGTTATTTTGTTTCTCAGTGAAGGCGTTTCTGTTGGCAATAAGTCCAAACAACATTTGTGACATATATCAACTACAAATGAGTGGATAAACCTTCTCTGGATAATGGTGGAAATTATTACATTTGCTGTTCAGTATAATTCTATTGCCTATAAGAAGATTTAGATTTTTCTTCCAACTGTAGAAATAAATCAATAATTAATATCAACGTTGGGACATCTATTCTGTTAAAGTCCTCTCTGATGTCTAAGAAAACAAAGATGTCCAATCACCACATGGACTTCAAAAGATAACTAGTTCCTGATTCCATGGCTCAAAACCATAAAAGTAAAATGACTGAGTCTCTATCGAAACATGGAAGATATAGGAAGGATTCATTTCTCTCTCCCACACATACACATCTTTTTAGTAAGTTTTTAAGGCAGACAGTAGGATTGTCATCCATTTATAACTTTTATTACAGTTAAACAGTTAAATAATAATCTTTCTTACAAGCTTAATGGAAGTTACAAGAGTTTAAATAAATCAAACAACTGGACGCTATGACAGTTCCCCCCCACCCCCAATACTATTAATCTGCTAAACACATAATTTCCAGAGCATTGTCCATGCTTAAGGATATCTATAATACAGGACTGTATTACTATTGTCCTTTTCATCTTTCTTATTATCTACTCCTGTTGGTGTCTTATGACTATCACTTTGTTGGTTCTATTTCATGATTTATGATAGTATTTTATGATTCAATCACTTTGTTGTTTGTACGTACACTGAGACCTTATGCACTGAAGACAAATTCCTTATCATACTTGACCTATAAAAATATTCTAGGCTAGGCTAGGCTACTATTCTATTCTTATTCTGTTCTGTTCTGTAATAACCACAAGGTAGAATGTATCAGCAAAAATAGATTGCAAAGGATCCAAATCAACTTTGCCAATCACTGATGCCTTCTAAAAACATGACTTTCATATCTAGGGAAATGCAATGTTGATCCAGAACAAGGCCTCTGAAGGTGGGCATTTCAAATCATTCCTCCTCCTCCAATATTAGTGAGGAATAATATATTACAGCAGGACCATAGGTTGCAAACGGTAATATTTAAATAGGAAAAAAATAATAATCTAGATCTCCTAAGGCCCTTGAATATACTTAGAATCCAATGGTTACTATATGTGAGTTAGCAGATACCTGTTCTACCATGCAGTATAGAATTGGATTACTTCAGAGGTGGGTTGCTACTGGTTCAGACCAGTTCGGCTGAGTAGGTAGTAGTTCGGACATCCATGCCCCTGAACCAGTTCTATTGGCCGTGCCATAGGCCGTGCCATCTTGTTTTTTGCTTCTGCGCATGCGCAGAAGCATTTTTTATCTACTGCGCATGCGGGAGTAGCGCACATCAAGCGCACACGCCCAAAGCAAGTCACTGAGGGAACCAGCAGTAGAAGAAGCTGGAAGCCACCTCTGGGTTACTTGATACTTACTGACCACAAAAAAAAAAAAAAAAAGCTTCTTGGCTTTGTCGGAAAGACTGATTGAGATCGGAGATTGACTCTTCTGCCTATAGTCATTAGAAGCAGTCCACTGGAGACAATGACTTCGTATTATTAGAATTGGGGGAATAATTATTTTTTATGTTTCTGAAGATTAGACATAATCTAAAAACAGCAGTAAATAGAGCCATAACTCTATATTGGGAATTATTCTGAGCAAGACACCAAGTGGTTTAAATAATTAACCAAGGATTTGGACTTGTTTCCCCCCCCCCCCCCCTGTTCTATCATTTAAACAGCATCTTGCCTGATAAAGAAACCTGGAGAAAACCCACACACCCTGCTGTGTTACTTTAGTTGATCCTAATAAAGATAATTACCTTGCTACGATTACACAGCGCAGAGCATCCGTGTACTTGCTTCACAAGTGCCTAAGTCCACACAATGTGCATGTAGGATTGAATCATTATACAACAGGAGCAAAGGATGAGTCAGCGCGGACTTGTTGACATCTGGAACTGCACTGTCAATGACTCAGCTTGTGGATGAATCCAGAGACTGCTGCCCTGGCACAGCTGGATGCCAAGATATTCCAAGCTAAGCCCATCAACCAAATGTGAAAAGTATCCCTTGTTCTCTTTTCAGTTCAAATATTACTTCTCTGTTACAAATTTAATGTTATATTTTCCCAGGTTTACTTCATACCTTGTATCGAATCTATGATGACACATTTCTTTGGACCTGTTTTCTGAAGCAATTTATGAAATCAAAGCTGCATAAAAATTCTATAAATTCGTATTTCTTCCATGTACAATTTCTAGCTAGATCACATGTTAATTAACACATCACAAAGCCTGACTGTATCAAATATTTTTATTTTTACATCATACCTATCACATATAATTGCCTTTAAATTGGTACCTAATGGCTGCTAGTAAATGTCAAAAATTGGTTTACTGATGGCCAATTGCAAAGACATTGGGAGTTGTTAAAACTTCAGTTAAATTCTTTGTTAAAATGTTGCAATAAACTTTTAAATAAAACTTCACAAAGGGAATTTGCTGGCTGTTTTATTTAAGTCATTTTGAACATCACAGATGCTGCTAAATACATTGATTTAACTTTGATTTTTCTCTTGGCGAGTATCATTCTTTATAGGTAAATCTGATCAAATCTGTACTATATGTCAGAAGTTAGACATTGTTTTGCTGTAATGAGATTAAAAATAGCAAACATTCAAGAGGGTAGAGGAATGTTTCCCTAAAAGAAAGTAATAAAATCAGTACTTGTTTAATTTATTTTAATAAGAGAAAAGGCGGTCAACTGGAAAAATGTAATACAGTCAATTTTATAGAATTGATCAAGAAAATGTTTTTGCTGGAACCTATTTCTTCACAAATTAGCTAGGAGGGCTAAATGCCTTGGGCCACTGTATAAATACTAAATAAATGCATAAATTGGTACATACAGATCCGAATAAGTGTATATATTTGTTTAAAGGATTGTATTCATAAATAACTAGCTGTCAACCCAGATTAAAAGAACAGTGAAATTTGCTGACTGTTTTAAAGTTCTTCCTTGTTGCAGTCATATCCTCTCCAGAGATGGGTTCCTACTGGTTTGGCCCAGATCAGCCAAGTAAGGAGTAACTCAGCTGGTCACGCCCCCGAAACGGTTCTATCGGCAGAGCTGTAGGCATTGCCATCTTGTGTTGTTGTTTTTTTACTGCTAGTAGGTTTTCTTTTACTACTTTTTTTACTACATCAAGCATGCATGTGCACAAAGTGCGTCCCTGAGCAAACTGGGAGTAACAGGAGCCAGAACCCACCCCATGTCCTCTCCTACCTTTAAGAACCACATTTGGCCAAATAAATGAAGCATAAACCAAAAGTGTAAAAAATATCCAGGCTAAATGGTGGGAAAATTATGGACTTTAGATTTTGTAGGACTTTGGTTTTCACTGATCCCAGTCATTATACAGCCAGTTGGATGTTGTGGGTAAGATGCTAGCTAGAAACCAGGGAACTGTGAGTTCTAGTCTTCCCTTAGGCATGAAAGGTAGTTGAGTTACTTTGGGATGGTCATTCTCTCTCAGCCCAAACCCATAGCATTCTGGGTTTGAGGAAAACAGGGTTACTATTAATATGAAGTATTAAGTACCATATGTAGGTTACCTTGAGTTAGCAAAAAATAAAGGCATAAAAATTCCACAAATAAATACATAAAATTAGTCTGAAATAGTTGAAGTGGTCAACATAAACCAGCTTTCTCTGTGCAGTCATTTGTTTTCTTCCTCAATTCTTTATGATCTTCTGTCAAAAGGCATTTCCTTGCCCAGATGCTAAGAAACCTGGGGACCCTTGAAGTAGCATAGAAAACTGATAGAAGGTAATATCTGATCAAGCTAAGTTCACTGTAGTTGGCCAGAAAAAAGCAGATAAGTCAGATGAAAAGATCCTCAGTAATATGATTGGAGTGAATAAACTGAGTAAAAAAGAACTATTCAAACTATTTGGTAGAAGGTAACAGCATTCCATGTGCCTCAACTCGCCACATGACCACAGAAATGTCTTTGGACAACACTGCCTTCCTTGCCCAAGAAACAGAGATGAGTGCTGCCCCCTAGAGTTGAAACAACTGGACAAGGGAAAGTCTTTACATTTACCTTTAATATCTGAGAAACATATAGAAGTGAGAAAGGCAAAGAAAGATTGAAATTAGAAACTCTTTCTAATCTAAGATAATAAGAGGCCCATTTTCCCAATATATATTATACTATCCTTATCTATACAGTATTAGGTTTCCTTTTCATGCACACAGTTGGTTAACATGGAAAGATTGACTGAATTGAAGTATTTGGATGTTCAAAACGGTGTAATTTAGGAAAAATAAGCAAGGTGTTTTTGAATATATGGTTTGGATCTTACAGGCTCTGTAATATTGCAAAAGACATTTAAGGTGATTGAATATGATCTAAATCAAACTTCCCCAATTTGAGCCTTTTGGGTGCTGAATTACAGTTTCCCCAAACTATGTAGTTACTAAGCTAAAACTTTCTATATGTGGAACAGCAAGTTTATCCAAACTAAAATATTCATATTTTGAATACTTTGGTTTATATTTTGGTATATATTTATATTTTGAGAAAAGTAGTACTGCTTGTCCCAACTATGGAGTGAAAATAATTTGAAAAGACAAAAGTTAGAAAAATGCAAGGTTTTTTGTGCAATGATGTATTGAGAACATAGAATAACACAGTTGGAAGGGACATTGGAAGGGGATCTTGGAAGGAAGGAAGGAAGGAAGGAAGGAAGGAAGGAAGGAAGGAAGGAAGGAAGGAAAAGATGCTTGCAAGCTGCATAGGCAATTCTGAAGAGGAAAAGTAGGAGGAATTTAAACAGTAGTTTAGTACCTGTTCAAATTTTGTTTCCAATATGTTTACTGAAACTTATATTTTCTTTTGAGTTCAAAACAAATATATTTTCCATTTTGTGTAAAATTCTAGCAATTAGCAGTATTCCATACAGGATGGGGCCATTGAGAGTTGGAATGCCAAAATATGGTGAGCAGTTGGAGAATGCTGGACCAAGTAATTATAGTTATTACTTCCTGTGCTGAAATATTTTTCAGAATAGGTTGGGAAGAATTAAAATACACAAGAGAATTTCTGGTTAATTGCTTTTCAAGTAACTCTATAATTATCTTTGTATTTATCTGTCCTATATATTTATATCCTGTCTTTCTCCAAGAAAGCTAGCAAATATAACCATGATTCATTAATAATGTAATTGGCAAGATGTGTACTACACATGAACCATAGACCAAGCACACCATGTATCTTGTTTTGGTAAAATAAGTTAATTTGAGGCTCAATGCATTTTGCAGTCGGGGTTTCTGAATGGGTTTTCATCTTGGTCAGTGGTGCATTTAAGTCTTGACTGATTTGTAAAATAGTCCTACAAGAGTACTTCTTTGAGATGGTACTGTATATTAATTCATTTATTTCCAAATGAGACAAGACAGGCTTGTTGTGTTTAGCTACCTGCCTGTTCATTCTGCCCTGCCCTGAAATAAGTTACCTGGTTTGCTTTCAGCCTATGTATTTGGAAATATTGACATGTCCCCCCACCCCTTACCTTCACGTTTGAGACCTGAATGCTGTGCAATGGAGTGAGCTCCCGTTATTTGCCCCAGCTTCTGCCCACCTAACAGTTTGAAAACATGCAAATGCGAGTGGATAAATAGGTATTATTTCTGCGGGAAGGTAACATGTTTATCTACCTTCATTCGTGATAACATTCATTGTTAAATGCTATAAAAAAAAAACAACAGTAAACGATGTCCTAGTCTGATGCCCTTCAAATGTGTCAGCTTGACATTCCCATGATTCTGTGGTGGCTAGGGATTTTGTGGTTGATGTTAAACAGAACTGGAAGAGGAGCCCTGCCAGATTTCTATTGTGTTAGTATCCATCCCTTTTGTTGGGTTATTCCCTACTATGCTGTCTTTTCCCCTCCCACTGCTTCTCCATTTCTCCTAAAAAGTCAGGAATTCCCGTTTAATACAGGAAGCAACTCTTCTATTCTTGCCTTTATAATAAAGCTGGAAATGACAATCTTTTCTCAGAAAATAGTAAATAGGCACCATATGTCATCTAACAAACTTCGGTCTTCATATATGTATGAACCTGGGCTAATTGGCCTGCCAAAATATTTTAAACCATCTGGTTGAACATAGCTGGTTTTGAGAAATTATGTTTACCATGCTGTCTTAATTTATTGTCAACAATATTAAGTAACACAGTTGCTGCTAAAGAACAATCTTGGCAGGAGTGGGGGTGGTAGTGTATTTGACAGTGTATGTGGATGTGTGCATACATGTTCACTACTTTTTTAGCACAGGACAAGTAAGCTTCTCTGTTTCCATTTAAGTATAGCTGAAATAAATATAGAGTGCAATATCAGTGCGTTGAAAGACATATCACAGGATGATAATACATTTGCCCAGATCAACCAGGCTGTAGCTGAGGGAAAGAAGGTCTGTCAGATAAGCAGTAAGGTGGCGTTAGGAGAAAATGTTGCCAGGTGAAACTGAATTTCTGTGTTCAACCAAACGACAGGAATCAAAAGCAGAGGGCATGGACAGAAATAGAGGAACCCACTATGAATGGTCAAGTTTATCATTTGTTGCCAAAGACTGCATCAACATGCAACAAGATCTATCTTCAGTTTCTGGACTCCATTCTTGGCTAGCATCTAAATTTTGGATCTCAACAGTACATTTGCTTTTACCTCCTTCAGTTCTGCTAGGGTATATTCCTTAACTAATTTTATTTTTAAAACTATTTACATTTTTAATGGTTTATTTTTGATATGCTTTTTATCCACTATATAATTCAGAAACATTCTTGAGGAAAAAATATAGAACAAAAATATAGAATGAAACCAATTTCATTGTATTTAAGTACAATGACAATAAAGATTATACTTAACAGGAATTTGTAGCTTATTGAGACTTGAGATTGGCTGGGATCTTATTGTTATGGGGAATCTCGCTATCTTTCTGACAATGAATGGGGTTTTTGAGTGTGCCCAATAGTCAACTGGGCCAAACATTCCACTAACGTTACAGATGTTGTTCCTCTCCAATTCCCAGCATGGCCAATGGTAAGGAATATTGGGAGTTGTAGTTCAGCAACATCTGGAGGACACTGAGTCATTCCCTATTCCTAAATCTCTAATCAACTTGAACACCTAAGATATATAAAACAAATGAACAATGCATGTCCCATGAGACATTGTTGTATCATGACTTTTTTGCCTTCATGGAGCTGGGGTGAGCGTGGCCTGGGTGTGATGACTCCAGCCCATGAGCCGCTAGTTTGACACCCCCCCCTGCCATATACTATTTCAGACAAATGGTTAGCCAACATCTTCTTAAAAACTCCCAGTGTTGGAGCATCCACAACTTCTGGATGCAAGTTGTTCCACTGATTTTTTCCCTAGTTCTAGGTTGCTTCTGTCCTTGATTAGTTTCCATTCCATTCCTGCTTTCAAGTGCTTTGGAGAATAGCTTGACTCTCTTTTCTTTGTGGCAACCGCTTAGACTTTTACTCCCAGAATTCCTGAGAAGATAGCAGCTATGAAAACTAATTTGTAAGATACAAAGCATCGGATCCGGATACAGAATAACAGAGTTGGAAAGGAGCTTGGAGTCTTCTAGTCCAAGCACCAGCTCAAACAGAAGACCCTAATACCATTTTAAACAAATGGTTGTCCAGTATTCTTAAAAGACTCCAGTGCTGAAGCACCCACAACTTCAGAAGTCAAGCTGTTCCGTTGGTTGGTTGTTCTTACTGTCATTACAGACTGTCCTTGCAAAAACATTTATTTAATGTTTGCTAGCAAAGACCATTAAGTATAAAGCATAAAAACCACTACAAAAAAATGGAGCCAATTTAGAGTACACTTCAGATTTCCTTTAACCTACCTGACTTCCTCTGACTTGGTTAAGATGTTTGGTGTTGACAGGCTGTGTTTTGCAAATATAGTGGGATGTGTTAAAAGATTTTTAGAGAATAAATAACAAATTGATATGGGTCATTCTAGTTAAGCAGAATAACACATTTAATATTCATACCTGGCTGACTGATAATAATACATTGTAAGCAATAATTCATTGGTGGAAACTTGCATGATCTTTGCTTCCTTGATTTTGCTCTTTCCAGTCTAGTTTATGCATAGGAAGCAAACCAATGCAATTAACAGGCTTTCTTCTGTGGGGGGGAGGGGGACAGTGAAAGTAGCCAGCATCTTGGCCAGGATATATATTTCAGGAACCAGAAGTCCTATGCCATTTCAAAAGGACTAATTATCAGACAATGGATGCACACACATCTTACAGATCCAGCAGTCAGGATGTACTCAGCTGTCTTTTTCACCCTAACAAGGGACGTTTGTACAGAACTGCCAAGGAAGTTGTCATTTCTGCGTCCGCTATGCTACTAACCTTTGTCAAGAATGCTAATGTCAGAGCAGAAAAGGCTCAGTTATGTTGAATTTCCTTTCTTTAGAAAAAAAATAGAAAGCATTTACTGTGTTTGCAGGGATGTCAATATGGTGTTGTATATTGCGAGCTAAAAATGCCAAGCAAACATCTTTAGCAGTATTTGTTATCGGTGCCAAACATTTATTTTTCTGAAGCCCTTAGCCTTACAATTAGATTACTCCTTTTCTAATCAGGAAATATGGAATTATCCTCATGCATGGTCATTAAGATAGTCCATGTTTATAACTCAGTAAACAAAAATCAAGTCATGGCTGCATGCTGTATCATAAGTACAATATCCAATTTAACTGTTCCTTGGCATAAAAAAGACTATCTTGCAAAAGGAATATTGGTTGATTTTTCATAGCCTGTTATCCCCTATTGTCCATTAAAGGTTTATTTCAGTCATATCACCTCCATTTAATAAATTTTCATATCTTTGAAATATACTTAAAACCATATATTGCATATAAGAACTTACACAAGAATAAGGATTATGAAGAATCCCCAAAGGTCCTCCAGATATTGTTGAATTACAATGTTGCATGGCTTGGGGAGGGGACCACAATGGCTCAGCAGAAAATAGATAAATAGGTACCTGTTCTGATCCAACCCCCCAAACACAACGAACCCTCTGAATTTGAAACGATTCCTTTATTAGGAGTGCCAGCAGTCCTGGCAAAAAGTTTGTTTCACCACAGGCTAACAAGTCTGTATGGAAGGGAGATGAATAGTTGTCTGCCACATCTATTCATCTCTGCCCCCTGCCTTTTATTCCCAAAGCTAGGTGGGGCTTCACTAGCAGCAGCGGCTCTTCCATCCCAAGGATCGGCCCATAGATTTCCACTGCTCTCCTCTCCTCTGCTTCTGCACATCATGCACTGGGACCCAACTGTTCCTCCTCTTCCTCATCAGCCACCCCCAGATCTGGGAGCTGTTGATTCTCCATCTTGACGGCTGACGGATGGCCCAGGCTCTACTTCTGTCTCTCTCTGACAGCTCCATTCCCTCTTCCCCCTTGGAGCTCTCAGGTTGTCTCAATGCTGACCTTGACTCCCATGCTTCCTCATCCGATTCAGCGGCTGAAGGGGCCAGCAGCTGACAGGCCACAACAGTATCACTTCAGTGGGAAGATAACAATGTTCCATGAGCCTCACTGTAAAGTCATGCTGGCCACATGGCCGCAAAAGTATCTTCAGAGAAAACTGGCTCTCTTGGCTAAGAAACAGAGATGAGCAACCCCGCCCACTAGGTCAAGCATGACTGCACAGGGGAAATCTTTATAGTCTGGGGGTAGTAGGGGAAGCAATTAGCAACATGTACAATGTGACATTATGGCTTGTGTCAGATATTGCAATGCAAATAATTGCAATATTTTCATGATGGCATCATCATGTATATGTTCTCATGTCAATGTCATGACAGCTTATTCCTGGTGTTTGTTTATAGGAGGGAACTAAAGATTCCTCAAAAAAGTGTGTGTGTGTGTGTGTGTGTGTGTGTGTGTACATGCATGCATAGTACAGTATAGATACATACATGCATACATACACCTGATGCTAGCAAAAATGTAGCACTCGAATGTGTATAATTTCCTCCCATGTTTTCTATATACCAAGCCACTTTCTTGTAAACAAGATAGATATAGTAAGGTATCTTAAGTTCACACTGCAGGACATCCAGACAGGAGCCGTGCCTTCAGCTAAATCCAATTATCATCATACACCAAACATCTGCTCGGAAGTTTGTTCAGCTGGACAAAGCAATATTCAGAAAATGAAGTTTTTTTTTCAAACAATGGTGTGTAAACCCAGTAAATTATGGAACAGAATACATGTAGTATGGCAGTGTAGAAATAAAGTAAACAAATAAGCAACTGTGATTCTTCTAACTTGACATCACAGCTGTTTTTTAAAAAATGGGTCTGTGTATTCCTTTTGTTATAATCTTTAAAATGGGATTGATATCAGAAAGATATCTTATAAGTTAATTGGAAGATAAAATATCCCATTTTGTCAATCAGATGAAAAATTTAGTAGGGTGGGTAAAGAACAAGGTTAACTCTTTAATATTTGTTTGTTTGTTTGTTTGTTTGTTAAATATATATGCTGTGTATTTCATTATCAAGTGATTATGAGCAGCTTATGCCCTTAATAAAGTAAGAATATGAATCAATTACATATCCATGAGATCACAGGCTGACCTTTATCCTTTGTCGTCTTTATGTTGGGAAAAAGCTAAAATGGAAGAAAATGCAAGGTCACTGGGGAGAGATTTTTTGCCAGAATCCAAGTGCACATGAGTCCAAACTATGCCTACTTTCACACACTAATTTTAATGATGATTTTAAGAAACCATAACAGCGCCCTATCACGTTCAAGCTGACATAGTATGTAAAACTATACCATTCATTTGAGCTCATCTCAGAGTGACTTCTGTAGTTCATAGTTTCTTTTTCTTTCAATCAAATTTTTATTTTTTATATACTTTATACATATCAATGTGTAAATGGTGCGGTAACTGGGTAACATACATTTCAGTATACATAAACATAGTCTTCTTATTCCTAAATATTACATTTCATATTATTTATATATGCTTTTCATTATCACCATTTCTGAACCATCTTTCATTTTGTATATCTTAACATATTGATATATTATTATTTCCCCCCACTATTTTCTATCCCTATTTTAACTTCTCCCTTTTATATCGCTATAGTATTCAAAGACGTGTTGTCCACCTATTTAGTTGTTCATATTTCCTCAGTTAAATCAAAGTTCCGTCCTTCGTTTTTTCATTATTCAATATCTCCTTATACAGTTTCAGTATCAATCACAATCATTTATACATTTAGAGTATTTCTATTCATATTCTTTTCAGTTCTTCAATCCATATAATTCTACTCTTAATACATATGTTTAGATTAATATATATTTCCCTAATAGTCCATTGTTAAGTTCTAACCTTCCACTGTTGTTCATATTTTTATATATATTTAGTAGTAGAGGCATTCAAAATCTATTTTTCTAATTCTTCATATCCATTTATATTAAAATATTATCCTATCTATCACACTAAAATAATAATATCAGAACTGTATAGTTTTGATATTTTCTCTTATCCTATTTTCTCTTGTCCAACATCTCTAACCTGCATCCAAACCTTTAATCTTATTTTCTTTTTAGTTTTCCTCCCATATTTGACCCTTAGGTCTTTTATTCTATTTGACTATGCAGTGTAACTTTTCCTCCCAACTCTACCCTTTCCCACTGTTTAATTCCAGAATTATCCATTCCACCTCCTATCTCTTTTCCCCAGTTCTCTTCCTGTTTCTCCCATTCCCTTTTTAGGTCTTTTACATTATTTCGCTCCTTTTTTAGTTCCTTAATCACTATTAGTTTTGGTAACATCTCCCCCTTTATTATCTTCTTCTTGCTGATTTCTTTCCATTTTCCCCTCTGTTTCTTCTGGTAGCTCCATTCTTTCTTCCTTGTCCTGATCATTGTCCATTATTCTTTGTATTAAATTTCCCAATTTTTGGTCTATACAATCAAATATTTTCTCAATGCTTTGAAAAAGCTCCATTCTGTTTAGGTTCTCCTCACTTCCATCTTGTGTTGCACTTGTGTTTAATCAATCTCCTTTTTGGTCCACTGTTCATTAATTCAAAAAGCCAAACTTCCAAGTCACAATTTTAAATGTCTCATCAATAGTTAGTCCAAACAGTTTAAATTCACCAGGAGGTTATCCATGCCTCTTCAAATTACTTTATATGTTCCATAATATTCAATGGTGCTCAGGGGCTCTTAACTGAAGTCCTTAGTTAATAATCAAATCTTTAGTGGTCTTAGAGTAGGTCTGTGTACAACAGATATTTCCAGTCTTTTGAATAGTTATTTCTAACCTTTCATATTTCCCTTTTTGTCAGCAGATGGCTCTGTCAGGGTTCCAAATAGCATCCAAAATTAAATCAGAGCCCAAGGCAAAGGATTCCCCAAAGTTCCAATTTATTGAGATATGACCTTGGCTTTCTAGAAAGAATTTTGTTATGGCTACATAGCAACTAACTCTGTACAATCCCCCTTCCCATTTTCCCACAATAGAAAATGCCTAGTAAAATAATAGAAAGTGTGGCAGACCAAAGATCCAAAAGAAAAGATGGCTGCAGGCCTGAGAGGTGTTCTCATTTCTGTCTGCTTCAGCCTCTCTGTGATATTGTTAACAGTTCCAATTTCAATTATTTTAAAATTATAAATCCAATAATTGAGCATTTGTTTCTAAAGAGAAATTTGGGACTTTAATTCCAGTATTTTAAAATGCTTTCAATACCACATGTTTTAGCTTTGAGGAACCAAGTTTCTATTTATTATTTAAAAAGCAATTTTCTTCTTCTTCAATTCTTCAGTATTTTTCCTATGTGCCCATTTGCAGCTTCAACAAATAGCTTTAAATATGCTTCCCCTTTGGATTTCTGGAGTTAACTTCCAATAAAAAATATTTTCTGACCCACATCACACTCCATTTACTTTCTCCATTCCAGCACAGTCTTGGGTATTCAGGCTATCCCCGCCTTCATTTTGATTGCTGCTGCAC
The DNA here is from genome assembly GCF_009769535.1 of Thamnophis elegans. Taxonomy (NCBI): domain Eukaryota; kingdom Metazoa; phylum Chordata; class Lepidosauria; order Squamata; family Natricidae; genus Thamnophis; species Thamnophis elegans. Next base: position 20,746,956 of record NC_045558.1, on the reverse strand, counting down.
CTCTTCTTCAGATGAGGGGGCTTTCCAAGTCAAGTAGGAGAGTTGCGACTCTCCTCTACCTGCCAGGTGGTTCCCCTTTACTTCACCACCCCTTCAAGGTGGTTGTGGTTTGAATTTGGACCCTCCAACAGGGAGAGGTTGGAGCTGACTGCAGAGCTTGCAGATCAGGCTTCTGAAGGCTCTGGAAGTACAACTGGAAGTCTGTAGTTTCTAAACCAGTTCCTAAACCATGTACAAATCAATAAAATATGGCACAATCTGGAAATCAGAGAATTCACAAAAACATGCCTTAGTGCAATGGTGACCTCAGCCATGACTCCTCTGAATTAGAACTTCTTTATATCAGAGGGGATTGCTCCCAGTTTGGCCCAGATCAGGCGAACTGGTAGTGGCAGTGGCAGTGGCAGAAGGCTCTGCCCATCTGTCCAGATGCTTCTGCACATGCACAGAAGCAACCTACCTCTCCTTTATATGCAAAACATAATCCTCCAATTACAGAAGAATGGGTTTACTTTCTAACCTTGTTGGTAATTGGTATGATTTATTCTACTGCCTTCCTGATCTTTACTGGTCCAAAAATATGACAAATAAGGCAAGAAACTCACTGCCCTCATTTAAAGATCTATGTGCATTTCAGCAGCAATCAAACGAAATAAATGAGTGAGAAAATTTAGGGCCCATAAGAAGTATTTTGTTACAATATGCATTCCATAGCTCTGGTGAAGGACATGAACTAAGATTGTTTTTAAAGAGGCTTAGATAAATGCCTAAAGGAACAAGCTATTTCCTTAAATACCAGCTACTGGAAGAAACAATGAAAGATTTATTGCTCATCTTTCCTTGCTTGTGAGCTTCGCAGATGCAGCTGGTTGGCCATTTCATAACTCAAAATGTCCAAGGAGTGGGTTTTGATATCAACAAGCAGGGCTTTTTTTAAACATAAGAGATTTCTTTGAACCAGTGTTTAAGGCAACTTTAATATACTGGACTTGAACTCCCAGAATTCGAGAGCCTATATGTTGGAGTCCACCCGAAAATATTCAGTCATGTGGATACTGCTTTTTCTCTCCTTCCCTCTCGCAACCGGGATTAATATAAATGCTGTAAAGAGGAAGGAGCAAATTACTGCCTTATTCACATAAAAGGATTATTAAGGGATAAATATAAATCTAGCATCCTGGGTGTAATCAGAGATCACATTACAGAGTACAGGTTTAGCACAGGAATAAAATCACCTTTAGGACAGAATGTTACAAATTTATGGTTCAGGGGGAAAGAAATATTTTCTTGCAACAGTGACTGCTTTCCTGTGTAACTTAAACCATGAGATAGTCTGCTAAAACATTCAGTTCCAAATTACTGGAAATGCAATTCATTGAGGAAGAAAGAGCTTCAGAACAAACTCCCAGATGACATATCTTGCAACATTTCAAGATGATAAATGTTTTGGGATGTTCACTTATGTACACATAACAAGGTGATAATCAACCACAGGTATCCCTAAAATATCTGTTCCACTCGGGATTCTTTGTCATGATCATACTAACATCTATAATGCATGCGCTGGCATCTAGGTATGCCAACATAAATTGTGATGCCTGATGGCCAACTCCTCCTCTGCCTCAGTAACAGGTTGCTGACTAGTGTTGTCCTCGCAACATATGTGGTGGGATAATGAATGGATTTCCCCAAGTATTTTTCTCCTCCCATTCAGCATCATCTGCCAGCAAGAAAAACAAGCACCAATCACTGGCCTTAACCAGATTCATACATTTGACACATTATAATGTCTCCCAGTTTAGATAGATATTATTTGTAACATAGAACCATGTATATTAGGAGCTTAGGCAACGTATTAGCTTAGGCAAGAGTGAGATATCTGATCTCTCCTTTATTCTGAGCTGGGGATAGATGAAGGAAATGTCATGACCTTTGCAAATTATTAGTGGGCCACCTTGATGCCATGGTTGACAAAGATGAGTGGAATTCCTAAGTGGAATTCATATAGCGCAGCCTTTGCTATATATGCTGATTGTTCCTCTCTCTCTCTCATCCACTGTATCAGATCAAATGTGATCTCATCATGCAAGAGTCTAAACTACATACTGTATTTTGTGTCATGAGTTTTACATCTGTTGTAAACTACAAGTATCCTTTAGCAGAAAAATGGCATATAAATACAGGAAGAGAATATTGCATAACTGTATTTTTTTTATATTTTACTTTATATATTTTATATGTTTTATAGGACATATCACCTTACCAATCCTGGAGAACTCCGAGTGATTTCCCAAACCTTAAGTACTATTTTTGAAATCATTATGTGCAGAAGGACACCAAAAGTCTATCATTATCCAAGAAGTTCATAATGTAGCTTCTATTCCCTTCTGATTCTTGAGCTCAACAAAAAATTGTAAATTTTCCAAGCTGAGCTTCAGATTTCAGTTGTCCTGGGATTGACTCTGTTTTAAATGTCAAAATGAGAAAGAATTTCTGAAGTAAAGAGGATCCAAACATTTATCCCTTAAACTTAGATTCAAGTTACAATTTAACCAATTACGAAGCAAATTCTTTCCTCTGTTTCTTTCTGCTCTGAAGATATGAATGATATCTGGACATATCTTCCCCATGAAGTCCCATCTTTTTTATCATTTAGAATATGACCCATACCTTCCTTTCCTAAATTCAAATCATACCAACTTTTAAGGAACAGTAAAATCAGATGATGGTCCTCCATCCATCAGTTAAGTCTCAAATAAAAAGAACTTACTTATAACAAAATGTTACATATAATGCATGTTTTGCTCTATTACTTTTCATTTTCTTTAACCTACTGAAGTGTATAGTACACTCAAAGCTGGGAGGGACTGCTAATACCTCAGAAGGCATGCTCAAGGTTCAACAGGCTCTTGATTGACTTGAATAATGAGACTTTTCCAAGAAAATGCAGTTTAGGGGTGAGAAATGCAGTGTTTTGCATTTAGTTGAGAAAAATCAGGGCCACAGGTATAAGATAGATGATAGTTCGCTCAACAGAAGTATTAGTCACAAAGATATGGGTGGCTTGGTAGAGCTGCATCAGCTGTCAAGATTACAAGATGTGATGATTCTGCTCTACATTGCACCAGTCAAATTGTATCAGGAATACTGGATCCAGTTTTAGTATACGTAATATAAGAAGATTGCTGAAAAAGTGTGCAGAGAAGAGCAACAAAGACAGTGAGAACCTTAGACTAAAATCTATACAGAATGGTTAAAATAAATGGGCATGTTTAGCTTAAGGAAGAAAAAGCTAAGGGGAGACCTGATAGCGATCTTCCTATCATTGAAAGACTGTCACAGAATAGAATGTGAATCTATTTTCCAGAGCATCCAAGAATAGGACAAGAACCGGGGGATGAAAGATCTACAGTGAGAAACCCAAATTTGAAATGAGGAGGAATTTCCTAACTATGAGTTAAGAACCAGTGGAACAATCTGCCTCCTGGATTCATGGGCACCAAAACTTTTTAAAACAATAGTCAGGCACTCATTTGTCTAGGCAAGGATTCTTGCCCTGATTAAGAAGTTGTACTGAAAAATCTCCAAAGTCCTTTCTATGACATGGGTAGTTAAGGATATGGACTCAGTCCCATTGTCAATTTCCTTGTGTCCCCACCGCCCCAAGCACCTCACGACTGTAAAGAAATGGCATGGCAGTGGGAATATGTTAAGCTAGTACAATTCTGTTCATAATGTTTTGATAGATATTGGCATTTAAAGAAAAAGCTGTGAATTCTACATAAGTAAATGTAGATACATTTATCTTCATAAACGACTTAGATGAGGGAATAGAAAGGGAACTTACTAAATTTGCAGGATAGACTCTAGATCCAGATGGATCTTGATAGACTTGAACACTGGATCCTATCTAGCAAAGTGAAATTCAATGTAGAAAAAAGTAAAGTCTTACACTTAGGCAAGAAAAACCAAAACTACACATACAGATTGGATGAAACCAGGCTTAATAGCAGTAACTGTGAGAGAGATTTTCGGAGTCTTAGTGGACAACCAGCTAAATATGAACCAGCAGTGTGCAGCAGCAGTCAAAAAAGCCAATGTAATCCTATACTGCATTAACATAGGGATACGATCAAGATCAATTGAAGTACTAAGACCACTATATAAAGCCTTTGTAATACCGCACCTAGAATTCTGCATCCAGTTTAGGTCACCACATTTTAAAAAAGATATTGAGACTCTAGAAAGAGTACAAAAAGGCTGAAACATATGAATAACAGTTGCAGGAACTGGGCATGGCTAGTCTAGTGAAGAAAAAGACCGGGGCAGACATGATAGCAATGTTCCAATATTTCAGGGGCTGCCAAAGAGAAGAAGGGATCTAACTATTTTCCAAAGCACCTAAAGGCCAGACAAGGCATAATGCAATCAACCAATGGAACAGCTGGCCTTCAGAAGTTGTGGCAGCTTCATTACTGGAAGCTTTCAAAAAGAGGCTGGATTGCCATATGTCAGAAATGGTGAGGGCAGTGATGGCGAACCTTTTCGGCACTGATGCCCAAACTGGAACGTGCATGTATGTGTGTGCGTACGCACACCGGAGCACCGAAAACACAAAGACCAGCTGGCCAGTGAATGCATACCTGTTTTTTGGCTATTTTTCTAGTTGTTTTTGGCCTGACAAATGACTTGAAAATGGCCAAAAAACGACTTGACAAATAGCCAGAAAACAGTCCAGAAAGCGCCCTATATTTTGACCATTTTCAGGCAATTTTTCAGCTGATTTGAGCTGTTTCTCGGGTCATTTTCAGGCTGTTTTCCAGCGCTCAGGTGCCTGCGAAGACCAGCTGGCTGATGCACATGTGTACATCGGAAACCAGAAGAGCAGCTGGAGAGTGCTCACATACCACCTCTGGCACGCGTGCCATAGGTTCACCATCATGGGTGTAGGGTCTGCTTGACTGGGGGATTGGACTAGATGACCTATAAGATCCCTTCCAACTCTATTAATCTGTAATCTGTACATCTGCACATTTTCTGTGCCATTTTGATTGTTAATAAAGCAACCCTTCAAAGAAGTATTTCACCTTTGCTCAGAGTCCTAATCAATTGCCTCAAATCTCAATGTATTCATTTTTTCTTTAGAAGATTAGAAGAAATCTTATCTTCCCCACTTCCTGATTCTTTTCTTTTTTTCTGACCCAAGTGCTTTTAAGTATTTACTAAATAAAAATCAAAGGAGATTGAGTATTGTATTACATTTATGAGACCCAAGGGAATTAGCATGAATGACTCAGTAAGCCTGCTCCTAGCAAATTAGATAGAGAAAAAAAATCACAATACCATTACTGTTTTTCATATGCAATAATTCTGTGCAATGTAAAAATAAAGCAATAGAATAATGATATAGAAAACAAAGAGTCTAATGCTGGGCTACATGTTGCAAGACTACCAAAAACAGTATATTTTTAACAAATTACTCCCTTGCCCCTTTTTCATGTATTTAGCACCTACATTTCTCTATCCTCAAAAGAAGATTGGCCAAGGAAATGTTACATTTGGATAAACTGATAGAATAGTAAATATTGCTATTGCAGATATTATTAAACATAATCATGGAATAATTATATCATATGAGATAAGTAAAGACAAAAGATAAACAGTCATGGTTTCATAAACATAATTTGTTGGGTAAACCTTAATTGGCTGACATAAACACACACATAGCTGGCAACATACTATCCCATAAGCCAAGATCTGCAAAAAAACAATGATGGGTTCACAGGAATAAAGCAGTCTATATTTAAATAAAGAAATATTACATTTTAGTACTATGCAAGAGCCCAAATTTTGTTTCATTGCATTTAGGAGAATTTCGGCCCACAAGGCTTTTTTTTTGGGGGGGGGGGGCAATTTTCAAGCTTCAAACTTTTGAATTTTCTTTCAGTTGTAATATATAAAATATAAAAATCACTGAAGTTGTTAAAAGAAATGTGATGATGTGTTCTTGGAGAGATATAAAAAAAATTATGTCTTTGCTTTATGAGATAGCATGTCCCAAATTCAAGCCGTCACTAACCTCAGCCAGATTTGAATTGTTGGGACGTAGGCTAGCTTGGAGGGAAAAGTTTCAATGTGATGTAGGTAAAATACTGCCAAAGCACAAACTCAGCTGAGTATATGGCGGGGAAAGGTTATTTTTAATTTTAAGGGTAGCAATCATGAACAAACAAAACTTCCATTCTAGATTTTGCTTGCTGTTTTTTTGGAAACATCATTAGAAATAATACTAAGCCATCTAATCCACTTTTGTATGCTAATAGCTTTTAATCTTTCATACTAACAACCAAAATGTTTGCATCAATTCCCTTGGGCTTTGCGGTCCAAGTTGGCATTTATTAGCACTGAGTTTTCGCTGCTCGCTTTTAAACAGATGGTAATGATTTTTGTAACTTCAAAAGTGGAGAGGGGAGCGGGAGAGAGAGAATAAAGAAATCAGCCTGGAACAGTGCAAATAAAATAACACAATGGGAGCCTTTGGAAGGTTAGGGCTTTAACTACGCAGGCCATGCTTGAGGGTGTGTCCCCATGTCGAGGCAGTTTCATAAACATCACTGATCAAAAGGAATTCTATTTGGTTCAGCTGCTAAGATGCGCTGACAGAGGCTTGTTTCTGTTTTCTAGAGGAGAGATGCCTTGCTAGCCAATGGAAAATTGTTTTCCAAACCAATCGGAAGCGTGAGAAGGGTTAGCATGGCAGATCATGAGACAGAGCTGAAAGATTTTGAATTCCAGCTGTATGGCTACCTCTGGCTTTCAAAATTCTTATTTTCTTCTTTGCTATATTCATCTGTATGCCTGTCACATTTGTATAACATCCCATTAAGGACTCCGGACCTTTCTCTATACAGGGTTTCCACTTTACTCTCCCACTAATTAATTCTATGGGACAGAATGAGGGCAAGGAATGGAAGAGAGGGCCTGGGCTGATACATCACACAAATAGGGATTTTTTAACTGATGAAATACTCTTTGCACAGCCACAATATGCATTAATACAGTATCTCCCACCTGAAGTTTCAGTATTGTTTTCTTTCCTCTTTCTTTTCTCATGCCAATCATTACTCTGGTTTATTCATAAATTTGTGTAGTTCATTTTTGTTTCTCTTACTGTTAACATGGATAGCTATTACTGTAAATGCTTAATTTGTAGGAAGAAACTTAGCTTCGCTGGAACCTTTTTAAATTCTTCCTTTCCTTTTATCTCTCCAGAATATTTTGCATTTTCTCTTATCTCTTCTTTTTAAGTTCAAAGTTACGTTGTATGAAGTAACATCTGATAAGTTTTATTTGTATGCCAAACCATTCTCTCTATTTCTTACACTCAGCACAAAAATATATTGGGTCTAAAACTGGATTGTGCTTAATTTCGATCTAATTTGCCATATTCAGTGTGATGGTAGTATGGAATAATTAATTGTATGGTATCTAAGATCAGTGTTCAGTTAATCCAACTAAACCAAATCTTGGCCAGAATAAAAAAAAGCGTAGCACCCTGAATTCACACACTTCCTGTTCAAGCTCAATCCTTGATTAATGAAACCTCCCTGGCTTTACTGATACTCCAGACTAGGGGTGTCAAACTCGATTTCACAGCCGCATCAGGGTTGGGTTTCACCTGGGGGGGGGGCATGGCCAGGGTGAACATAGCCAGTTCAACATCACTTGCGTTGGGGGTTCCTGTGGTAGCCCAAGTGCTCTGCCAGTAAAAACGGGCTTCCGAGCTCCATTTTCGATTGCAATGGCCTCCTGCAACCTCCTGCCAGTGAAAATGGAGCTCGCAAGTTATCACTGGCAGAGGCACCATGGGCCGATCCTTCGCTGTTTCCAGGGCGGCCCCATAGACCAGATCCAGCCACCGGGCCTTTAGTTTGACACCCTTGCTCCAGACTAATAATATATATATATATAATGCTGCATTTCCTTAATCATCCTTTCAAGAGACTAATGTGCTTCTCAGAACAAATTATCTTAAAATAATTTGTAGGCAGACCAGACTGGCTCTCAACTGTTTCCTTTTGCCACTATGAACTTCAATGAAAATTTTTACACAGGAAATTCTAATTTAGTATAAGCAACTCTTTGGACCAGTTGTATATTGAAGCTTTGAAAGCCTCTATAGGTATTCTTACAGCCTTAGGAAATTAGGGAGTTTACACAACTGATGGCACAACAGTTGCATCACAGTCCCTGTTTTTAGCATTTATTGCCTTACTGTTAAATAAAACAGGAAGTTTGAAATTCTTGAGATAGGTAGGAGGCAAGGAAGGAAATGGGTCCAAGCTAAAGATTCAGGCTTCAGCATCCTGAGTCAGGAAAGTACTTAAAAGAACACAAATACACTACAATGAAGAGCACTTAGCATTTAAAGAGACCAGAGTTGAAAAATTCAAACTGAAACCAAAATCTAATATCTTCCCAGATGTGTGAAGATTTCTTGATTAAAGGCACCATGATCACTGATATCTGTTTGCCACAGGGATAATTTCTTTACAACAGGGCTGTAAATATCCCGGTCCATGGGCTGTAGGCGTCATGTGCTGGCCATGCCCACGGTCATTTTAGTGAAGGGGGGGGAGAGTCCCAATAAGTCATGTGATGCTGCTCTGACAACATGAGTTTGATACCCCTGCTTTACAGTAAAGAAAAGCCACGGGGATAGGATTCTTAAAAATAGGTGCTTTTTACTGGGTTGTTAATGTACAAGGGTTATCATGAAGTAGGGAGAAATTTTCTGACATGAAATGACATGCCTCTAGAAGTTGTGGCTCCTCCAACATTTGAAGTTTTTAAGAAGATATTGGGTTGCATTTGTCCGGAATGGTATATGGTCTCCTGCATGACCAGGAGGTTGGATTAGGAGACCTCCAAGATCCCTTCCAATTTTGTTATTCTATTATTAAAACTTTAGTTTTAGAAAATTACAAATAGACTAAAAGTCTAGATAAATTTGAAATTAGATTTTGGAATTAATTATAAAAAAAATCTTCCTGTGAGAAAATCTTTAGTTTTGAATTTTTTAAAGCTTTTTAAAAATTGGATATTTATAAGAAATAAAAATTACAATTAAGGAGAACAACACTTAAAGTTGATTTACAATTACAGAATGGAGCAAAATATTCTAACATTGGACATATTGAACATTATTCCTGGACTCAGGTTATTAACAATGTCAAGATAGACATCTGGTATACGCGGAGAGAGTCTTTGTCTGCAATATGATATGAAAAAGGATAGGTTTTATCTGACAAGATCAAGAATGACTTTTCTTTAATACATACTTATTTTCTTTTCTATATACCTTCATATTTTCCCTTTTTTATCCTTCCTGCATCTTCTACTCTTTCTGTTTTTCTATATTTAAGTTTGTATTAGCTTTTACTACTGTAATAATTTTTTAATTGTTGGTGCTGCTGCTGCTAGAAAACATTATCAAATCATCATCAGTGTTAGCATGATGGAAAGGAAATGTCTGCAAGAACATTTCATCCAAGCTCAGAGAGCATCAAGAACCCCACAAAAATAAAATCTGAAGTTTAAAATTCTATATCCTACCTATCTTTTCAAATGTGAAGGAAATATTTCTCCCATACAATGTATACAAAACCCCATGGATTCTCCACCTCTACTTTGCAGTTCTAAAATGGTACAGAAGTCTCCAAAGGTTTAGGACGTGCAGCTGATCAACTCATCTCCTCCACTCACCACATGAACTGCTGAAAGTGAAGCCAAGGAAAGACCTCAGCACTTTTCTCTTTTATACATCAATGCACCTTAAGCACTTCCATATGTTACTTTTACATTTACTGGTCTTGAGTCAGTAACCTCTAAAATTTATTTTGGAAGAGCTGAGGGAAGGCTCTTTCAATAAAATGGGGGATAAAAGAGTGTGAAAGAAGGTTACATGTTTGGAAGCCAAATGTCAGTTGCTGTTAAGATGAACTGCTCCATATTAAGATCCAGCCAACTGACTTGTGCTTTGCTGGAAAATTCCAGAAGAGAGTATACGATTGGAAAAAAAAATGCTGGACCGTTCTGGGATTGAATGGACAGATTTCTGGATGATTGACTTGATTAACTCTTCACATTGAAACATTATAAAACAGCAGCTTTGTTACAGAATATGTGATTTAAAAATTGCCGCCATCAAAGCTTTACATATTATTTTCTAAGTAAGTTTTGTGCTTTCTGGGTTTACCCATCCATGTATGGCTTTTAGTCCTTTTCAAATTGCTTAAGTGGATACCAAATTTTCAGCTGATAGATTCAATCCAATCAGAATAGAGCTGGTAGGGACTTTGGACGTCTTCTAGTCCAACTCCCTCTTCAAGAGGAGATCCTATATCATTTCAGAAAGGTGGCTACCGAGTCCCTTCTTTAAAAATTCTAGTGCTGAAGCACCCATTAACCTTTTTTCCCAAATTTTTTTTATTTTTTCATTTTCATAACCTATAGCCACATGTATACTATTACATAACCAACATCATATTATATTATCAACTGTTTATATCAATTCGTCTTACCATCAACTCCCAAAAACAATTATTGGCTCTTCTGCTCTCCATACACCATATGTGTACCTTATCCATCACTTTCTTCTCCCTCTCTCCTCCTCTTCCCTACCTTTCTTCCCTCTGTCGTCTTTCTCTACTTCTCCTTACTCTCTCCTTCTCCTCTCTCCCCTTTCCACTCCTTCTTTCTCCCCTCCTCTCCCCCCGCTCTCTCTCCTATCCCTCTCTTCTTCTCTTACCTCTCTCCTCTACTTCACACTCTTCATCTCATTTACTTGGTGTATTTCAGCCTCTGAGCGAGCTCCATTTTATGTTGATGGTATTTATAATTCCTTTTCAATATACATATTTAATTTTAACATATATCTTCCTCTTTCTTTTTTTTAAAAGAGAAAAAAAGAAGTATACATATATAGTAATTGTATTTTTTAAAAAACCATAGCCTATTTTTGAGTGAGAAGTAGACCTGGTTACAATTCCCAGCTATTCTCATCACTGTATTTGTATAATTATGCATCCTTACACACCCCAAATTTTTGATTCTGTCTTTGTAATCCTAATAATTTCCCATTGTAGTTATATTTCATGTTCCCTCTCCATTTTTCCATATCTTGGCTTAGATTACCCTTAATTGTCTTTAAATAACAATCCTTACTGTTCAATGTTCATTACTACTACTACTTCAGCTACTACTACTGCTACTTCAGCTGACTGCAGTTCTGCAGTTCGGCTGTTCAAATCTCACCGGCTCAAGGTTGACTCAGCCTTCCATCCTTCCGAGGTGGGTAAAATGAGGATGCGGATTGTTGGGGGCAACATGCTGACTCTGTAAACCGCTTAGAGAGGGCTGAAAGCCCTATGAAGCGGTATATAAGTCTAACTGCTATTACAATCCCCTTAATCTACTATATAGAATAACAAGCGGTACACATCTCACTTTGTTTATCATCTTAGGAGTTCTATATGTATCCATGTTTCATATATTTTAACCCATACTTAATTGTCCTTCCATTGTCATATCAAATCAATTAGCAACTCAGTTTAATTATAAAAGTGAATCACATACCTCTGCTTTACATTCTCCCCACAAGTTTCGTATTTGTCCATATTCCTTATATTTTAACCTTTATTTAATTATCTTTCCATTATCATACTCAATCAGTTAGCAACTCAAATTTATTATCATGTATAGGAGTGAACCACATATCTCAGCTATATATTTCCCCATGCAACAATTTCTAATTATCTGGTGTTTTTTTTCCTAGTAAGCCTTTTGTCCCACTTCTCTATTCCTGTCTTCTCCCTTTTCTGTGTTTTGTTTCTTTGTTTCTTTAAAAACTCCAGTGATGAAGCATCCATAACTTCTGAAGGCAAGTTGTTCCACTGGTTAATTGTCTTCACTCTGAGGAAATTTCTCCTTAATTCCATCCATTAGTTTCCATCCATTGTTTCTTGTCTTGCCTTCTGATGCTTTGGAAAATAATTTGACTTTGTGGCAGTTCCTCAATTATTGGAATGCTGCTGTCATGTCACTCCTAGTCCTTCTTTTCTCTAGACTGGCCATAGCTAATTCCTGCAACCATTCTACATATGTTTTAGCTCCCTTTAATCATCTCAGTTGCTCTTCTCTGCACTTTTTTTTGTTAACATATTTTGTCATTGTGCACCTTATCAGAGTTCTTTTTTCCCTTTTATAAGTAGATTACATCCAGAGTTGGAAGATTTTCACATCCATATTATGTATTTATATGATGTAGTTCAGGATGGGCTGCCAGGGGTTCGCATGGATTCAGACGATCCTCCAGCTAGGATTCTGCCTGGTTTGGCAAACCCCTAAATGCCCTGGCTGGCCTCTGGAGCCCAGGGGAAGCAGTGTTCGCCTTCCTGGAGGCTCGAGGAAAGCCCCCGGAGCCTGGGGAGGGCAACACCCCCTGCTATGTTGCAAGAAGCTGACTAGGCCACGCCCACCATGGCCACGCCCACCCAGCAACATGACAGTGAACTCACTGCTGGAACCTTTGAAGTCTACCCTTGATGTAGTTACAAGAGCAGGTTTTTTTTCACTTTTCCCAAACTAGTGTCTTCCATAATCCAGAGCTACACTAAACAGACATTTCTGTCACTATTATTGAGGAGCCCAGGAGAAATATGGTAATCCCAACACTTTTGGAGAACATCAAGTTTGAGAAGACTTTTCCTGTGAATTTGATTTGATTTGATTATGCAATCAAGTTTACGAGCTTTTTCTTATAATGAAGCTGCCACTCTACATTTTAGGATTTTTTCCCTGCTTTATTTTGTTCCTGCTATCTGAAATTAATTTTCTTTGAATTATATCTGGATAATAAAGTCCAATATCTTGAAATTTAAAAAGGTTTTTAGAATGCATCTTTTTATGAGTGCCAGTATAAAGCTGAAAAAAAATAAAATAAAATAAAAAGAGCTTCATTCTTTCTATTTATTAGTCTGCTCCTTAATTGAAAATTTTCCAGTCTGAGATTCTTGAAGGTATCATCCCTTAACTTTTTTTATAGATCCACAGGTATTCCTTGATTTACATTTGTTTGCTGACAGTTCAGTTACAAGGCACAGAAAAAAGTGACTTAAGCCCATTTTCCACACCTAGGGAAACTGCAGCATCCCCGTGGTCACATGATCAAAATTCAGACACTTGGCAATTGACTCATATTTGTGACAGGTCATAAAATGGGGCAAAAGTCACTTAACAACTGCCTTGCTTAGCAATGGAAATTTTGGTCTCAATTGTGATTATTAAGTTAAGGACTACCTGTAGATGATATAGTTGATCAGGCCACTGTCTGTTAAGATATTCATATAAGACACAACCATCATGAATACAGCTACCACATGTTACACAGGTAAGGTGACCAGATTTTCAGATTGGAAAAGAGGGACACCCTTGACCGGGGGGGGGGGGGGGGGGGGCTTGATTAAAAAAATTTTTTTTGTCAAAAGGTCACCCCAGGACACTGAAACCAGCATAAATACGAATCTGTTGCCAAGCAAAATTTTGATCACGTGACCATGAGGATGCTGCAACGGTCGCTAAGTGTGAAAAATGGTCGCAACGGTCGCTAAGTGTGAAAAATGGTCGCAACGGTCGCTAAGTGTGAAAAATGGTCATCAGTCACTTTTTTCAATGCCATTGTAACTTTGGTCACTAAATGTTTTTCCCCTCCTCGAGACTCCTCACTTCTTCCTTCATTCCTCTTGCTGATCTACCTTCACCTTATCTGTCTTCTGCTCTTTCCCTCTCTTCCTTCCTTCCTCCCTCCTTCCATCCTCTTCTTTCCTCACTCACTCCCTTCCTCCTTTTTTCTCTTCCTTCCTCCTTCCATTCTTTATACGATATAAAATTCAATGAGGGTGAAACACACCAAATCTGGCAAAGCTGCCTTGCACCAACCTGGCCTGCCCATAGAATAGCAGCCACTTTGAGACACATAAACCTGGTCTGAACATATTGCATCACAAAGATTTGCAAAGATCACATTTGCAAAAAGGAACATTTCTTGTAGTAAATACATTTTATAAACAATTTAAAAGTAAAAATCCCCCCAAAATAATAAAAAAGGTATTCTATAAATAAAAGAAATCCTTAAAAACCATTGTTAAGTATTACACCAGCAATAATTTATACTGTCACCATTTCAAACTATCATCAGAAATACGAATCTGTTGCCAAACATCAACATTTTGATCGCGTAACCATGAGGATGCCACAACGGTCGCTAAGTGTGAAAATGGTCGCTAAGTGTGAAAAATGGTCATCAGTCACTTTTTTCAATGCCATTGTAATTTTGGTCACTAAACAGCCATGTTCCTGACTTAACAACCACCATGATTCACTTAACGTGGCAATAAAAGGTCGCAAAATGAGGCAAAAATCATTTAACAAATGTCTCCCTTAGCAACAGAAATTGGGGGATCAATCCTGGTCGTAAGTCGAGGATTACTGGTAGCCAATTGCAAAAGGCAACTTTACTTGGAACAGGTGAGATTGTGCCCGGATCCCTTTCATGCCAACATCCCATCCTGTCCATGGGGAGAACTCCACAGGCGGACAAAAGCCCCAATCCCCTCTCAACCTCCAGTTGACTCTGCCATCCGCCATAACCACACATGCCCCTCAAAGGCAAAACTCAGGGGGCTGAATTCTACAGGGGGAGGAGTAAAGGGGGGATTTGAGGGGCAGCCCAAAGCACCATCTGTCTAAATTTGCATCAGGCAGGCAGTAACATTTTCATAGACCATGATCAGAGGAGCAGCTGATCCTATGGAGAGACTCCTCCTGCATTCAGTCCCAGGCCTACAAGTGGAAGTACCCTTCCTTCCTTCCTCCTTTCACCTTCCTTCCCTCCCTCCCTCCCTCCCTCCCTCCCTCCCTCTTTCTTCCTTCTAGCCTTCCTTCCTTTCCATTCTTTCTCCTTCCTTCCTTCCTCTTGCCTATCTGCCTTCTGTCTTTCTGCTCTTTAGATCTCTCTTCCTCCTTCCTTCCTCTTTCCATCCTTTCACCAAAAATCAGGATGTTTTATTAGCATCAGCATCATTCTGCTGAAAATGCCAGATTCTGTGGTACTTCTGGATGAGATTTAGAAAATTACAGAGACATGAGGAACCATTATATAATTTCACTTGGCAAAACTCTGATTAAAATAATAGCAACAAAATGTAAGGTTTTTTAATTTTAAAACTCTAGCAAAACATAGATTTATTTCCAGTTTAGTTAATTAATGCCATTATAAACAGGAATGCAATTGATTAAATAAAAATGACTTTTTCTTTTATTAAGAATACTTATTCTACACTAAACTAGAAAATATTTCATAGGCCCTTCAACAAGTTTGTTACAAATTTTCAGGATTGCATGCATTCTTGAAACTGATACCATGTAATGTTAAAAAGCAGATAGCTAAGTACACTAAAAACCATGTTTAATTATTTGCTACTTGAGGCCAATAGCAATGATGAAGAAATTTCTGTCATCCTCAGTGACAATATTTTTAGGGCCAAAAAATAAAACTCTGTATATTGGATCTGTTGAATGGAGAAAGGCCTGCCCCCCCTCCCCCAAATGAGACACCTTCCATGATAATAGGAGAGGAGAGCCTGGAGACAGCAATCACAAGGCAGAACGTAGCTAAGAGAATGGAAACTTGCCTCTTGGAAGGAATGACCCGGTTTGGCTCCCACTTTCAACAATCGAACAGAGAAGCGAAGAGGAAGGAGAGACGAAGCGGGAGCCAAGCCGGGCTAAAGTGTTGGGCTGAAGGAAGGAGGGATACACACACTCGTGTTCTCCCCCTTCCTCTCTCTCTCTCTCTCAAATGGCAAATCCGAGCCCGGTCCCATGCCTTCTCCCAACCCCCGCCCTGTTCTCTTAGCTCTCCTCTCCTATTATCGTGGAAGGCGTCTCATTGGGGAGGGGGAAGCAAGCCTTTTTCCATTTCAAGGAGCTGCCGCTCCTCCCCCCCACCTCTTAGAAGTCCAGCCAGCTGCCCGCCAAGCTCTCCGCGGAGACTCACCCAGAGTTTTCACCGCGATTTGCCTGGTGAGGGGAGGCGGCAGGTTGATGCAGACCAAATCCACAGTATAATAAATACAAGTATAATAAATACTTGTATTTATTATACTTGTATTTACTTCCTCCTCCTTCTCCTCGCTGCGATCTGGTTGCTTCCCTTCAAATCTTTGGAACGGCTTGGCTCCTTTTTTTTTTTTTTTTAGGGCGCCCCTCCGTTGGGAGGAGGTGGAGGATAGGTTCCAACTCTGCCCAGAGAAGGAGCCCGAGCGCTCCGGGGAAACGCGGCAAGCAAGCCAGCACTTCAAAGTCATGTTTCGCTGAATGACGGGCAAGTTCTAAACTGCCGGCATGACTTTGAAAGGGCTGGATTGCCTTCTGCATGGGCCGACGTGGAAGGCAAGCGGCAAGCCAGCCCTTCAAACCTATGCCGGCACTTTAGCGTGCCCCTTGGCCACCATTCAGCGAAATATGTTTCGCTGAATGACGGGCAAGTTCTAAACTGCCGGCATGACTTTGAAAGGGCTGGATTGCCTTCCGCGCGGGCCGACGTGGAAGGCAAGCGGCAAGCCAGCCCTTCAAACTTATGCCGGCACTTTAGCGTGCCCCTTGGCCGCCATTCAGCGAAATATGTTTCGCTGAATGACGGGCAAGTTCTAAACTGCCGGCATGACTTTGAAAGGGCTGGATTGCCTTCCGCGCGGGCCGACGTGGAAGGCAAGCGGCAAGCCAGCCCTTCAAACCTATGCCGGCACTTTAGCATGCCCCTTGGCCACCATTCAGCGAAATATGTTTCGCTGAATGACGGGCAAGTTCTAAACTGCCGGCATGACTTTGAAAGGGCTGGATTGCCTTCTGCATGGGCCGACGTGGAAGGCAAGCGGCAAGCCAGCCCTTCAAACCTATGCCGGCACTTTAGCGTGCCCCTTGGCCACCATTCAGCGAAATATGTTTCGCTGAATGACGGGCAAGTTCTAAACTGCCGGCATGACTTTGAAAGGGCTGGATTGCCTTCCGCGCGGGCCGACGTGGAAGGCAAGCGGCAAGCCAGCCCTTCAAACTCATGCTGGCACTTTAGCGTGCCCCTCAGCCGCCATTCAGCGAAACATCTTTCGCTGAATGGCGGGCGAGTTCTAAACTGCCGGCATGACTTTGAAAGGGCTGGATTGCCTTCCGCGCGGGCCGAAGTGGAAGGCAAGCGGCAAGCCAACACTTCAAAGTCGTGCCGGCAGGCAGGGCTGGAGCGAGCGTGCTCCGTCCCGGTGGGTGCATGAGCGGAGCACTTTTCCAGCGCTCCTGTGCCTGGAGAGCTCCCTCTGCATATGAGCCCGGGATCCGCCATTTGCGCTCCCTTGCTCTGCCTCACCACCCGCCTTCCCTATCTAGGGACTCCTCAAGCAGAAATAGCAGAGTCACGTCGAGCGCCGCTCTGCCTTTCTCTGTGCTCTTCCCGCCCGGACGCCTAGAGCCTCCCAGCCCGCCCGGCCCGGGGTGAGTCAGCTGCAGTGCAGCGGGTGGCGATCCCGCCACCCCCCCTCACTTGCCCCGCCTGTCACTTACTCTGAGTTCAGAGAAGAAGCGGCGGCCCCAGGTGGCACTTTTTGCAGAGGTTTTTCCACAGCTTGTCCGGAAGTGGAGCTGGAAAGGCAAGCTCGCTCCCCGCTCACTCGCTACGCTACCCCGCCCATGCGAGCGGCAACGGATGGGCGGGGGACTCATGCGGCATGCTAAGCGGACTCCAGCCAATCAGCCGCGTTTTCCATCCCAGCCAGCTCACTGATTGGCTGGAGTCCAGGCCAATCCAATCTGTGAGTGGCAGGCTGGGCTGGCTTAAATTTGTAGGTAGGAGGTAGGATAGAGAACAGAATGATGAGCCAGCCCAGCAAGCTAGCAGCTGATGGGCGGGAGCTGCTAGCGCCAAAAAAAGCGTGCTTTTTAAAAAAGCGGGCAGGACGCGGGAAAATGCATTGGAAAGCGGGTGTGTCCCGCCAAAAGCGGGATGTCTGGTCACCTTATACACAGGTCTTCTCCAGCTCTGAAATGTTATCTTCAAAGAGAGCACTGAAATGTCATAATTTTCAACACCAGATTAAGACATTTAAATTTGCTAAGGCGTTGTTGCAGGTAGTCCTCAGCTTTTGTTTGAAGTTACAACAGCACTGGGGGGGGGGGAAGACTTACAATCAGTCCCACACTTACAACCATTGCAGCAACATCACAGTCAAATAATAAAAATCCAGGGTCAGATATTCACTATTGTGATCTTCCCAGCTGACTTCTGATAAGCAAAGTCAGATTTGCTAAACAACTATGTTTCACTTAATAACTGCAGTGATTTACTTAACAACTGTGGTACAATACGATAAAAACAGACATGATTCACTTAACAATTTTTGCCTAGCAATGGAAATTTTAAGTCTAAGAAGGACTACAGTATCTGTTATTGGTTACAATGCAGTTTGAGGTATTATTTAATAATGTATTGTGTTTTTTGGTGTTATTTTTATATGATGGGTTCAAACATATTTTATAATAGTCTTGTCCTTTTCATAGGCATTATTCTAAAATTGTTTGGATGAGACACACTATAAATGTTTCTTTAAAAAATAAAATAATTATTAAACTTTCAGGCTGCTAAAAAGTGGTTTTAAAGCCGGATTAGGGTCATTACTATAATAGAGAACTGGGTTTTTTCAACAGATATGAACTATGGTAACTAAACAGAACTTCCACGTTCAAAAGTAATGTCTCCTTAATTTTTTTTATTCAAATATTTAGGCATTGCAGATGGAAAAGGAAATACTGCTGCCTTCATGCCAAACTTAGGGATTTATTGTAGGTATGTGTTTGGCTAACGTAGAAACAAGATTCCAGGCTATACTAACTGTTGCCCTAAATGAGCTCATCTTTTAAACTGAACAGTGATTTGAAATCTGAATATTAAAAGATCATTTTCAAGATATTTCATACTAGAAATGGGAAGTTATAGTGGTACAGCTTTAAAAAAAAAAACATAAATCAATGAACTAAATGACTGGCAATTACCCACCTTTCCACAGCACAGTGTACTGCATCTGACCTCTCAAACTGACCAGTTATTTCCTATTTGTTTATAACTGGACTGTTTTAATTGTAGTTTTTAAAATGAAAAAAATATCTCTGTATCTGACTCCAATTTCTTTTTCTCAGCTAATGAAAAATTAGGTGTATTCCTCTAATCCTCTTTATATATTTGTAGTTAAGTATTTAGTAACCCTGCAGCTGTAATATAATTCCACTGTGATATTCCATTCCAGATGTACTTGTATTCCACAGCTGGGAGGGATATTAAGGGACTATTGCATAATTCCTATCCCATTCTAGCCCAGAGAGAAATTAAAAGCTGCAATTCAAGAACTGTGTCCCTGAATCACTCCTGGTACTTCTTCCTGGTCTGTTTCACCTGTCAGTTTACAGTTAAATAAAGGCCCACATTTTCTTTTAATCTCTGGCCAAGAGACTGATTCACCTCTCCTTTCTATTTATTTTTTAAAGCATATCAGTTCTTTACCTTTAATTGCCTGTCACTTTTGTTGACCCAGAAAATGAAACAGTACAAATTCCACAGTTTCATGACATCAAACTTACAAAAGTTTTCTTCAGTACTTTATTAGGAACATCCTCTTAACAGATCAACAGTATGATAAGCAGGCTAAATCATTGGTCTTGAAGTTCAGTTTATTCATCTGCAGCCCTTCTTAGAGGGCCAACTTAAATGGAAGAAGGGATGAAGTATGTAATTTATGACACGAGAGACCTGGAAGAACTGACTTGGAGATTAGAAGTACAACAATAATTGAATATATAACAGATGTTTGGCAAATGTTTCCCTTTGTGTTGTCACATGAAGCAAACCTAGGTCTCGAATTTGGATGAAACTAAGAGTAAAATTAAAATGTGGTGTAAGACTATAATCCAGAACTATTTAGTGTTGCTGCATGTATTACATGCATGTGAATCAGAGATGGGTTGCTCCTGGTTCAGCCCAACTGGTAGTGGTGGCGGTGGAAGGCTCTGCCCACCCACTCACTTCTGCGCAGGCACAGAATTGTTGCATGCAAGTGCATGCATGAGCAAAACGGTAGTAAACTGGTTAGCAATCCACCACTGACGTGAATGCTGCAAGGAACTCTCTGCAGTAACTTTACCCACTTGTCAGAATTATAAACCAGAACGACCAGACTAGATGGTAATCTTGGGAATTGTAAGCCCATAATATTTAAATGGAATTGCACTGAGGAAATGTCCATATCATTTTCAATGTTGTTGTTTTCCAGGTATGTTGGAAATAAATCCAATCACAACAGGTCACTAACTGAGCCAAAGTTGATCTCTGTGTTTTTCTGATAGAATTATCTAATGCATGTAATGGAAATATATTACAATATTCCCATTACTCCAGCTGCCCTAGAGAGAAAAATAATAGAGCTGCAAAAGAATGATGACTAAATGCTATATAGCATTTAGGTTATGTGGCACTTTAGGTTTCAAAAGCAAAGAGGTAAAGTACTTTGTGTATGCATGTACACCTGTTATTTCTCAAACCAAACATGTATTCTTTCAGGATCATATTGCAACTTCAAGCGTAACCACACAATTCCAGGGAAAGATACAGTCAAAGTTAAGGAATTACAGAGAACACCAAGTAATAGAACAAACCTCTTGAGCCTTGAATCCAAAGCACTGACAAATCTCAATGATCACTATATCTACCATTCCAGATTCTACCGTAGAAGTAGAGTGGGTTTTGTTATTATTCTTTGCTTGTTTCTGTTCAGCATTGTGTATTATTTGCAATATGGACATCTTGTAGTAGATATATTCCCAATGAATAGCATCAACCATGAAAAAAGATGGGCAGAGATGTGTCAGCCCTTCAAAGTAGATCAGACTAGGAATCCTATGTCCTTAGATCAATACTAATTTTATTATATAAACTATAGTAATAGAATTTTACAAGTCTCACTATGCTTCCTTCCTTCACTTTAGGGAAGGTCTTATCTGAGACATTTACTTAGATTTCATTTTTTCTTCAGACTCACCTTACACTTATTTGACTATTGTCTTGATAGCCACTCTTTTTCCTGTCCTTTTTCCTACATTCTACAAAATATCAGACAATCATTTGTCTGGGTTGGTATAAGGTCTCCTATCTGTTCAGGAAGTTGGACTAAAAGATCTCCAAGGTTCCTTCTAGCTCTATCATTTTTCTGATTCTGTGGTTCTATCTTTGGTTCTACATACATGTTTCTATTTAACTTTTAAAGCTTGCCAGGGATATGATCAGAGATATTACATCTATGGATCAATATAAATTAAATCTTTGCTAATGTCTTAAGTGTACATATATAACATAAACGTTTGTAGGCAACGTTCCCCAATGTACATTGTTTTATATGCAACCTTCTTTAATGTATTTTTTTAAAAAAAAACATAGATTTAATTCTTGCTATTATTTCATACTCCATTTGCTAAACATACATTTTTATAGAACACATACTTTTTATCAGAAAGTTTTGAATGGTGGATGTTAGTGAATGTTCATTGCTAACAATGCATTTCAACATGTTATACTATTTTACTCCTGCAGAAATCATTGATATATTACTTTTCCCTAAGTCTGTTAATTTTCTTATGTTCTATGTCCCAATCCTCAAATGAGAGCATCACCTGAACTATTTTCAAGTCAACGCATTTGACATTTTTAAATTGCTGCAATTATAAATTTCAAAATGGGCACAAGGAAAAAAAAGTCATGCTAGTTAAGAGCCTTTATCAAAGCAAAAATTGAAAAGCTGGGGGAAGCTGAATATTGTTAATAATTGTTGAAGTTTGCAATAGTGGCAAATATCTGTAGCTTGGATGTAGGATGAGGGTGAAGGTTCATTCTCAGAGCTTGCAGGTTGCTTTCCAAATGTTTCATTACCAGGCTAGGTAACATCTTCAGCAGAGTTTAGGGGATATCAATGTCAGTGTTCAGAACACTGACAAGCCCTAAACTCCATTGAGGATGTTACCTAGACTGGTAACGAAACATCCAGAAACCAACTGACAAGATTGAACAATGAACCTTCACCCTCAATAGTTGAAGTACTTTTCTATCAAAAAACTTAAAACTTCATCTTGTACAAACTCTGGTTACAGGTGAAACTCGAAAATTTAAGAATATCATGCAAAAATTCATTTATTTCAGTAATGCAACTTAAAAGGTGAAACTAATATATGAGATAGACTAATTACATGCAAAGCAAGATAGTTCAAGCCATGATTTGTCATAATTGTGATGATTATCTTACAGCTCATGAAAACCCCAAATCCACAATCTCAGAAAATTAGAATATTATATGCAATCAATAAAACAAGGATTATACATAGAACAATATCGGACCTCTGAAAAGTATAAGCATGCATATATACTTAGTACTTGGTTTGGGCCCCTCTTGCAGCAATTACTGCCTCTGTGCGGTTTGGCATGGAAGCTATCAGCCTGTGGCACTGCTGAGGTGTTATGGAAGACCAGGATGCTTCAATAGCGGCCTTCAGCTCTTCTGCATTGTTCGGTCTCATGTCTCTCATCTTTCTCTTGGCAATGCCCCAAAGATTCTCTATGGGGTTTAGGTCAGGCAGGTTTGCTGGCCAATCAAGCATAGTAATCCCATGGTCATTGAACCAGGTTTTGGTGCTTTTGGCAGTGTGAGCAGGTGCCAAGTCCTGCTGCAAAATGAAGTCAGCATCCCCATAAAGCTCGTCTGCGGAAGGAAGCATGAAGTGCTCCAAAATTTCCTGGTAGACGGCTGCGTTGACCCTGGACTTAATGAAACACAGTGGACCAACACCAGCGGATGACATGGCTCCCCAAATCAACACAGACTGTGGAAACTTCACGCTGGACTTCAAGCATCTTGCAGTGTGTGCCTCTCCATTCTTCCTCCATACTCTGGGTCCAAATGAGATGCAAAAGTTGCTCTCATCAGAAAAGAGGACTTTGGACCACCGAGCAACAGACCAGGTCTGTTTTTCTTTAGCCCAGGTAAGACACTTCTGATGTTGTTTGTTGGTCAGGAGTGGCTTGACAAGAGGAATGCAACATTTGAAACCCATGTCCAGGATCCGTCTGTGTGTGGTGGCTCTTGATGCAGTGACTCCAGCCTCAGTCCACCCCTGGTGAAAGTCCCCAATACTTTTGAATGGCCTTTTCCTGACAATCCTCTCCAGGCTGTGGTCATCCCTGCTGCTTGTGCGCCTTTTTCTTCCACACTTTTCCCTTCCACATAACTTTCTATTAATGTGCTTTGATACATCACTTTGGGAACATCCAACTTCTTTTGCAATTATCTTTTGAGGCTTTCCGTCCTTATGGAGGGTGTCAATTATGGTTTTCTGCAGAACTGTCAGGTCAGCAGTCTTTCCCATGATTGTGATTCCTACTGAACCAGACTGAGAGACCATTTAAAGGCTCAGGAACCCTTTGCAAGTGTTATGGCTTAATTAGCTGATTAGAGTGGGACACTTTGAGCCTAGAATATTGCATCTTTTCACAATATTCTAATTTTCTGACATTGTGGATTTGGAGTTTTCATGAGGTGTAAGCCATAATCATCACAATTATGACAAATCACGGCTTGAACTATCTTGCTTTGCATGTAATGAGTCTATCTCATATATTAGTTTCACCTTTTAAGTTGCATTACTGAAATAAATGAACTTTTGCATGATATGCTAATTTTTTGAGTTTCACCTGTATACTTTGACATTCAGAATTTCAGACCATCATTCTAGCTAGTGTCTTCATAATAGAGATTTTTATCTATGCTCACTTTCTACCACCCTTCAAGTGGTTTGAGGTTTAACTTCTCTAATCTCCATATAAACCCAAGTTAAACTTACTATCACTTAAACCAGATCTACAAAGATTACTTAATATTTTTTTCAGAGATATACAAGTCTTAGCAGTACAACATCTATACTCTAAAATAAGCCAAAACTGGACTCAAACCATTATTTTTTCTGCACGTTGATCTCTGCTTTTGATAGTTGTATGACTTTCGGTTCTATTGTAAGCAGTTGAGTGATTGCAGTAATGCACAAGTTTAATAATAAACAAATAAAAAAACATTGAACATTTTCAAAGAAAGGAAGGAAGCCAAGGTAATGTTTTATCCTCTTAATGATACATCACTGTCCAGGTTCACTTCCTCTTTAACAAACACAAAAATCATGCTTAAATAAAATCTTAGTCTTTGAAGCAGAAAGTTATGAGGTCCTCAAACATTTAATTTTATCAGGAATATTTTTGATTCCTTACTCCTGATTTTACTTTTTTCTTATTAATTAAGAAATTTTATTAATATTACTACTGTCTTTCCTTGTAAACTTGTCTGGAGGAAAATCCATTTAAAAAAGAAAAGCATGACTAATTATGCAAAATAGCATAAAAATAAACCCTGACCCAACAAGCAATGAACTGATGGAGTAAAATTTGAGAAGACAACAGAGTATCACTTCAGATGTTCCATGAAGAATTCTCTCTTCTTTTCTTTCTCCTTCATTTTAAAAAATATACAAGGTGCTTTAAAAAGGTGACAGAAAATATTTACCACTTTGGCAGGTGTTGGCTGCATATATTTGCAAAATATTGGAGAGCTCCCACAAGTAAAATACTTAATTGATTGATAGCATTTGTATAGATATTTTTTAACCTGGAACATGTTTATAAGTCACATGGGGAAAAAAACAGATCTAAGATTGCTTCAGAATCCCATGCAAACTTCCTTCCATCATGGTTTTAAAGAAAATAAGTAAATTCCTCTCTTCTTTTTCCCCCTTTTGGTAATGAATAGCTTCCTCTCAATCATATCCACCCCATCTGTTCAGAAATAAAGTATATTTTTTAACACAGCTGCTTGCATCCAGTTTTGTTTTTCTTGATTATTTTTACAGCTGTTCCTTCTTATTACTTGGATGAAGAGATTAGACTTGAGCTTTGTAGACTGAATAATTTTCTCCATATTATTAATGGTGCTGTTAGTGTGATTGGGTAATACAGGTAGTCCTCAAGTTATGACCAGTGAGTTTGAAGTGACCAATGAAATGCTATGGACATAATTTATTTGGACTTCAATGAGGCATTTGACAAAGTAGATCGCATCATACTTCTTGTAAGATATAAAAATGTGGGATAGACAGCATCATCTCCAAATGTATTGATAACCTGCTGACAATGTGCACTGAAGATATATTTCTTAAGGAAACTACATCTATATGGAGGGAAGCTTGCAATGGCAGTTCTGTTATTAGACCCAATATTCTTCAACATCTTCAAAAACAATTTACATGAGGGGATAGAAGGGGAAATCATTGAATTTGCAGACAACTTCAAGTGAGGAGAAATAGCCAACACTTTAGATGATAGGCTAAAGATCCAGAAGGGCCCTATCTACACTGGGCCTTATCCAACAAAATGTAATTCAATGATGAGAAAAGTAATGTTTTACACTTAGGCAAAAAACTACAAATGCACAGGTGTAGAATAGATGGAACCTTACTCAGCAGCAGTAACTATGAGAGGGATCTAGAAATCCGAGTGGATAACCTCTTAAATACGAGCGGGCAGTGTGCTGCAACTACCAAGAAAACTCAAAGCAGTACTTTGGGATAGTATGAAGGTCATGTGTAGTGTTAATACCACTTTATACTGCACTGGTAAGACCATACTTGGAAAAATGTCTAGTTTTGGTTACCATGACACAAACAAGATGTTGAGAGTCTAGAAAAGGCGCAAAAAGCAACAAAGATTATCAGGAGACTCCAGGCTAAAATGTATGAGGAATGATTGCAGAAACTGGGAATGTCCGGTCTAACAAAGAAACGGACTAGGATTTCCAATATTTAAGGAGCTATCTCAAAAAAGACGGAGTAAATGTATTTTTCAAAGAACCTGAAATAATGGATGGAAATTTGTTAAGGTACGATCCAATCTAGAACTAAGAAGAAATTTCCTGACTGTCAGAACAATTAATCAGTGGAATGGCTTGCCTTCAGAAGTTGTGGATACTCCATTACTGAAAAGATTAGACAGCCATTTGTCTGATCTGGGTCTCCTGCTTGAGCAGGGGTGGGGGTTGGACTAGAAGATATCCAAGGTCCCTTCAAGTCTGTTATCCTGAAGTTATGATGGTGTGCTTATGACCTTGGTTCACTTATGGCCTTGGCCTAACTCAATGTAATTTACTCTACTTGGTCCATCCTTGGATATCATCAACACACTTACTGCGCATATTTCTATCTCTACTCCATGTGCAGAAGCCAGATAAATTAGTAGCTCAATTTTACCTTGAAACTTGAAGCAGGGTAAAGTTCTTCATAACACCTAAAGATACTAGATCAGGGATGTCAAACTCAATTTCATTGAGGGCCACATCAGGGTTGTGTCTGACCTCAGAGGGCATGGCTAGAGTGGGCATGGGCAGTTCAATGTCACTTGTGTTGGGGGCACCTGTGGTGGCCTAAGCACTCTGCCAGCAAAAACAGGCTCCCAAGTTCCGTTTTCTACTGTGATGGTCTGCTACAACTCTCTGCCAGTGAAAACGGAGCTCAGAAGGGCTGTGGGCAGCCCTCCCGAGCTCAGTTTTTGCTGGCACAATACCGCAGACTGGTCCTTTGCTGTTTCCAGGGTGGCTTGGCAGGCCAGATTTAAGCACCCTGTGGGCTGGATTTGTCCCCCAAGCCTTTCTTTAATAGCAATAGCAGTAGACTTATATACCGCTTCATAGGGCTTTCAGCCCTCTCTAAGCGGTTTACAGAGAGTCAGCATATTGCCCCCAACAATCTGGGTCCTCATTTTACCCACCTCGGAAGGATGGAAGGCTGAGTCAACCCTGAGCCGGTGAGATTTGAACCGCTGAACTGCTGATCTAGCAGTAGCCTGCAGTGCTGCATTTAACCACTGCGCCACCTCGGCTCTTGAGTTTGACACCCGTGCACTAGATTTAGGGATGCAGGAGTGGCTGTCTAGCACATCTAATTCTGATGGAGTGAAAGGAACCATTGAGGAGCTTTTACTGCTGATGCAAAACTTCTGCTATTGAGACAAATGTCTTCCTCCCTTTCCTTTCCTTTCCTTTCCTTTCCTTTCCTTTCCTTTCCTTTCCTTCCCTTCCCTTCCCTTCCCTTCCTGTAGGCCCAGACAGCAGTTCTTCAAGGGATTGGATAAACACCTTTTCCTTGCCTTGTCCTTTAAAAAATTATAGTCCCGAAAGGCTATATATGTAAAGGATTCTTTATTTAAAGATAGAGGCCTTTCTTATTTATTAAATTGGATTCTTATGCAAGTATTGCTGTACAATCTAATTCAGTACTATAATATTGGAGCTGTAAAAATCAATTATTCATGCCAATGAACCAAGATTCCTGGGACCAATGATTTTGATGCTGAATTGTTCAATTCCTTTGTTGAGTTTAATGCAATTTTCCCCATAAGTAGAATAACATTAAGCACATGCTATATTCGCCTCAGTTCAGGACAAATAGATATCTTTAAAACAAATTAAATATCTAGAGATATAAAGAATTTAAAATATGGACATCTTAGCATAGTTAGGTGTTATTTTTAGCTTTTTTTAAAAAAACTAGCAAACAAAATCTTTGCTACTGGACCCAGCAGTGTCTCTACAAAACAGAAGACATGTTGTTTGTTTTTTGTTTTAAAAACTAGGTACAGAGAGGACAGCAAGCATAATATGAACATTAAATTTCAAAACTTTTGTGTTACTGCCATAGTTTTTAATATATGCTTTGATACATAAAGTATGAATAACTGAGAAAGAACCACGTTTTTGAGTATTTGTTCAAATGTGTCCTAACTACAAGAAACTTCAACATACTATATTTATTTAATTTGCTTGCCACACATCTTACTACAAGGTATATAAACAAGCATTAATATCAAACTGCTTTTAAAAAAACAAAGAGCATTATTTATAAAATAATTAGTCATGTCATGGATAGCATCTTAGGATTCCTAAGGAAATACTGTTTTTCCTCATATCATAATTGAGAAAGACTCTGTGGTCAGCCATTCACCTCTTGTATTAATACAAGAATGTATTCAAGAATGTCTCTCATAGTAACATAATTACATACTTCTTTTACTCAATTAATAAGTCAGAAGTTTTATTATATATTAACAAACACTTCAGACCCTGTGTCTCATTAGTTGTAAAGCAAATCAGTAATCTCAACTTAAAATGATAGTAATTATCTCCCATATAGACAAAAAAAAAAACAATTGCAGCTGAAAGGACATAACTAATCTTCACATCACCTGGTGGAATGGTTTCATGACAGTTACTTGCCAGTTAAAAAGTATACATAATAAATTGTACGAATAATGGAGAATATTTGTAGCTCAGGGTTGACATGAGAGGTTCTTGGTGCTCTCTGAGCTTGCTTGTTTTCTGGCAGACATTTTATTACCCAAACTAGGTAATATCATCAGTGCTAGTGAGGAGTGGTGTTTACTGTCACTTTATATTCTGGTGGCATGCCTGTCAGTGTTGGTGGGGGCGGTCTTAGTAATTCTTTGGTTGGGCTATTTGCTGTTGGCTGTTGAGCCAAGGTGGCGCAGTGGTTAAATGCAGCACTGCAGGCTACTGCTAGATCAGCAGGTCAGCGGTTCAAATCTCACCGGCTCAGGGTTGACTCAGCCTTCCATCCTTCCGAGGTGGGTAAAATGAGGACCCAGATTGTTGGGGGCAATATGCTGACTCTCTGTAAACCGCTTAGAGAGGCCTGAAGAGTCTACTGCTATTGCTATTGCTTCTTTGGCACTTTCTTGATTGGAGTATTGTTTACTTGAATGGTGGTCTGATGTTAACCTGTTTAACAGCATTGTTAATTTATGCTGATCATGTACTGATTGCTGGTAGAGAGATGCTTGGGTCTTTTTGCTCCTTTTTGGGCTGGGTGATAGTCTTTTTTGCATAGTTTATAGGTAAAGTTAAGGTTCCCCTCGCATATATGTGCTATTTGTTCCTGACTCTAGGGGGTGGTGCTTATCTCCATTTCAAAGCCAAAGAGCCAGCGCTGTTCGAAGATGTTTCTGTGGTCATGTGGCTAGCATGACTAAATGCCGAAGGCACACGAAACACTGTTACCTTCCCACCAAAGATGGTCCCTATTTTTCTACTTGAATTTTTACATGCTTTCAAACTGCTAGGTTGGCAGGCTCTATAGTCTATATATGTTCTATAGTCTATAGTCTATAGATGTTGTTAATATCTCTGTGTCTATTGATAGCTGATTTGTCAGAGTGCCAGGTTTTTAGAAATTCCCTGGTGTTTTTGGAAATGGCTTGGTCTAGAATGGTTACATTTTTCCAATTGAAACTATGATTAAATCTGTATTTATGTTGTGAAATTATAGGATTTTCATCATGTCTTCTGATGTCTAATTGCTGTTTGTGGATGCATTTTGCCTGTCATCTGCCAGTTTGTCCTACATAGTGGTTGTAGCAGTCCTTACACTGTATGTTATAGATGACTCCTGTTTGTTCTTCTGGAGTTCACCTATATTGGGGATGGGATCACTTAAAAAGAACCAATTAAATTTGCTAGTGCACATGAAATGAGAGTGCCAGAGACTCTGTATATTCTTCAGACAGAAAATTATCTTGGCTTAGCCATGACACGTGAAGTATCTTGAAATTCATACAACCCAAAACTTTTTCTTGAGGCTCTCCTGGCATACTTCTTTCTTACTTTCCATTTATCATGTTAGACAGAAAACAAGTTGATCAGCCCTGAAGCCCTACAGATATGCTATTAATCTTCTTAAATATGCCAAAGAGCAACAGCCTTCTGGACCTTGTCTATATTTTAAAGCATACCTTCTTCTACATTGATTAGTTTGGCAGAACACATAGTAGGTGACAATATGACTTAAAGGTATGAAAGCAGATTTACTGGCAATGAGTTCTGATTTGCACTTAGAAACAAAATATGTTGGCAGATAGCAAAAAGTGGTCAGGTGAAATTCAGAATTCAGCCAAATCCTGATTGGCTGTGAAGTAGATGAAGATTTATTTGAACAGTACATTATGACAGATTGGAAAGCAACTAGCACCCAGAAGTAGTTGTTGGCAGAGCGCTTGATTTCAGGTCATAACTACTCAGTAAAGATAAATTCCACTTATCCTTTAGCACTGTCGCTTCTGTCAATATTGAAGAATTACTGCTTCTTTGAATAAAGAGATCTTCAGTCATTCAATGATACAGTGCATCAAATTCAGCAAAGAAACCATTCATAAAATATTTTAGAAGCCAGATTTGGACTTGGTTCTTTGGTCAAACTGAAATTTAATTAAAGCTTAAAAGAACCCTCCAAGAATCAGCAACTTCTGGTCTGAGACCTGGCAAAGAGATTTTGCCTATAGGGAATGGTCAGATGACAGAAGCATAGTGCGGAGCTGCACAGTGGATGTTACGAGAAGCTCAGGAGGAACGGGTCCTAAGTTATTGAGCTGTAAAAGTGATGGTATGAAAAATACTCTTGCAGATTGGTTAATGTAGCTTTACAATAAAGAAGAATGTGTTTATCTGGTTATACTTCCTTTCTAGTTTACCTGGAAAGGCTAACAAATGTAATGTTCCATTTCTTATGAATGCTATTGTTTATCTGAAGCTGTCCAATGTAGTTACTTTATGAAACTGATTGCATAACCAGTGTTTTAATACAATTTGGCTTACTTGCTACTATAGTACTATAGTACTTGCTTGTTTGTTTACAAGCATCACAATTGTTTGCATCACAATTAAAACAAGGCATCCTACATGACATAAAATTTAAAATATTAAATACAAGATTAAAATATGTACAAATTAAACAAATCTTGACCAGAATCCAGCAGTGTTAACTGTGTTCTCTCATGCTACTATAATGTCCTCAAGTGTACATTGATCAAGATACAATCTTTAATGTTATTTCATCCACTGACCTTCAGTTTAATGTTGGTAGAGTGCTTCTTATATATTAGGGTCCTATCTAAAGTGACCCCTAAATATTTAGGGCTATGGCAATGTTCCAATAACATCCCTTTTCATATAATTTGCAGCTTTCTAGCAACATGCTTATTATGAAAATGGAAAGCACATACCTGAGTTTTTGTTGGATTTGATCTAAACTATCAGAACTATTTTTAACTTTTAGGATGATCTGGGATAAATATGATTCCATAGTAAATATTTTATGAGTGATTACAATAAGAGTTGGTTAACAGAATTTTGAAACTTTAATTTTGTTTTGTTTTAGTATTATTATTCTTCCTTTTAACTATTTTGTCATATGTAGAAGACAGGTCAATAACTTACAAATAGATGTATCAGTTTAAAAGTTTGGTGAGGTGCCTATTTCGCAATGGGTGGGAATCAATGACATAGTAATGTATTAATTAGTATTGACTTAGAGGGATATTATATGTGTATTATATTATATGTATGTGTTTATGTATCTTGTTCTTTTTTAATGTCTTGATAGTTTTGTTCTTTTTTTGCCCTGTTTTGGATTTTTTTGAAGTTTTACATCTTAACTTCATCAGATAAAATAAAAAATAGATGCAAAGAAAAATAAATAACAACAAACACAAACCATGTCCCATCTGAGTGGGCTTAATTTCAAATACCTGCAGTATCTCTCTATGCTATTTACAAGTTGGATCCTGTTCTTGCTTAAAGTATAAAATACTACTCCAGAATGCATAATGGATGTGGTTAACAATACACCCCAATATTACAATTTTAGATTTATATTATTTTAAAATATGTATTGTTTTGTCTTTTCTATAGCAAAGCAAACATTTTTAAAGGCCATGAATCATGTCTTTAAATTCTTCCATTCGAACCTATTTCTCTCATCCCTTTTTCAGCTTGATTAGCCATGATGGGTTGTAATATTGTCTAAAATTAGGAAAGGAACGTTTGTGTCTACTTTCTTATACCTTACATAATTTTATATATTTCCTTAGATCTTTCATCATTAGTCTGTTTAAAAAGTTAAAAATTATAACTTTATTATTTTTTGTCATGGGAGAATCCCAATGGCATTAAGTCTTTTGATTTTGTTGATGGTCTTCTTCTACACTTTTTTAAAAATCTCAAATTTTTATTTTATAATAGGGCAAACCGAATATGTATACAATTCCACGTATGATCATTTAATATATGTTCATAAAGACATTAAATCATCTATTTTCTTGTTATTTAAATTTATGGTGCCTGACTAATTATGCTACCAAAATCATAACAAGATATTTTATGTCTGAAGATGAAAGAAGAATGTATACTCACAATAGAAGAATAGACTTTGAAATTAATGGAGCTTGCTGAAATGGCAAAATCGAATGCTTTGCTTAGAGACACTGATTTGATTAAATTTTATGTGCTCTGGAGCCATTGATAGATTTCTTACTAGATAAAAAGAATCATCCTCTCAATACACACAAAGGAAGCAAGCCAAAGTGATTGTGATGTTGAGGTGACTGAAAATGTTTCAATTCAAAAAGGTACAAGGCAAGGCTGCCCATTATCTCCATTGTTATTTATCTTAACACTGGAAATACTAACCAGAAACATCAGACAAGATGAGCAAATCAAAGGAATGGAAATCAAAAGAGAAAAGTACAAATTACAAGCATTTGCAGCCGATTTACTTTTCATCTTAGAGGAACCATTAGAATCAGGCCCGCAACTCATAGAGAAATCAGAGGAATATGGAGAGGTTGCTGAACTAAAAATAAATAAGGAAAAAACCAAAATGATAGTTAAAAATCTTACAAATAAACAGAGGGATGAATTAATTTAAAAAATGAATATCCAGATAGTGAAAAAAGTGAAATACTTAGGAATCTATCTAACAGTAAGATGTATAACAACCAAAGAGAATAATTATACAAAATTAATGCATCAAATTAAATTGGATATGGAGAGATGGAAAACTTGCAACTTTCCATGATGGGTAGAATAGCTGCAATAAAGATGAACATAATGCCGAAGATACTTCCCCCCCACCAATACCAATAAAACTAGAGAAAAAACATTTTGTGGAATTGAATAAAATAATGATGAAATTCATTTGGCAAGGGGAAAAAAACAAGAATAAAAGTGAAACTACTGCAAGAGTCAAAAGGAAAAGAAGGTTTTGGTTACCAAGCAGCTACACTCACGTGGGTGAAAGGGTGGATCATTTTGAGGAATAGAAAACTATTATTATTGGAGCGTCATGACCTTCAACTAGGCTGGCATGCGTTTCTCTGGTATGGGAGAAATACGGCACATCGATATTTCCAAAGATATTATGTAAGAAACACATTGTAATTAGTGACTGACAAAATTAAACAATAAAACTATAGGGAAATATTAATCTAGTTGCCCATCTTAGAAGCATTGATACACCCAAATCTTATAAATATGGGGAGATGTTTCTTATAAGAATATATTAAATGAGAATGGTGAATTGAAAACCTTATTAGAACTAAAAGACCAAGGGGTGGAATTAGAGTGTGGCCACACCTGCAGATACAATCGTGATATGTGAAAGTTGTGAAAACCTGGAGTTTTTATAGAGAACTAACAACATTGGACAAGATATTAGTGGGGACAGATGACAAATTGATAAAGATAGGTAAAGGTAAAGAATTTCCTGGCACATATGTACTAGTCGTTCCTGACTCTAGGGAGCGGTGTCCATCTCCGTTTCAAAGCACTGTCCAAAGAAATCTCTGTGGTCATGTGGCCGGCATGACTAAACACCGAACGCACACAGAACGTTGTTGCCTTCCCACCAAAGTGGTCTCTATTTTTCTACTTGCATTTTTACATGCTTTTGAATTGCTAGGTTGGCAGAAACTGGGACAAGTAATGGGAGCTCACTCTGTTATGTAGCACTAGGGATTCGAACTGCCAAGCTGTAAGCTCAGCATCTTAGCCACTGAGTCCCTGATAAGATACTACACAATTAAATTATGAAATGGAAGAAGAATAAATTAAAAAGACGATGATAGTATGGGCTAAAAGTTTTAGATATAATATAGACTTGGATAAATGGCAAAAGCTTTGGGAAAGAAATCCGAAATTTACAATGGCTAGATCTTATAAGTAAAATCTTTTAAAATGTTCTATAGGTAGCATCTGCCCCTGGCAAAATAGGCCAAAATGTTTTGCAATATGTCCCCAAACGGTGGACCTGTATAAAGGCAAGGAAATTTTGGTTACAAATTCATATGTGGTTAGAAAAAATGACCAGACAACTTGTAGTGTTTAAGCCAGAATTATTTTTATTAGGTATTATATCAGATGGTTATGATAAAGGACAATGTGTCTAATATGACACATCTTGACCGCAGCAAAAATTGTGTATGCACAGCAGTAGAAGAGTGAAAATACCACTTCAGAGGAGGAGACAATAATGAAGATACTAGTCTGTGTGGAAATGGACATACTAACGCTAAATATAAAAGATAAAGGGGATACAGAATACTATGCTACATGGGATGGATTCTACAAATGGTTAGAAACATGAGGTGGAATTTGGAATGCAAAAGAATCAGGTTAGGTGGTCATGGAACACGATACTATGTATGTATTAGAATGTAGGTATTAGAATAATAGATAAATTCTAGAATATACATACATTATTTGGCCCTTCAACTCAAATCCAAATCAGGATAACTAAAAAAAGGTTAGATAGCTAAGATTCAATTTGTAACTAAAATCCAGTTTTGATATTTACAAATGAAAAGCCTTCTCAAGAGAGAGAATTTTGTACAGAGATGCAAAGCAGAACTAAAAGAAGTTTAATTCTTTATTGTTTCTCGAATATAAAATGTTCTTGTGCATATTCTCTACCAAAGAGGTTTCAAAGCAGATTTCTCCCAACAAGGACGCTTATGAAATTTAAATATGCATGCAAGGAATATTGCACAGATTTACACTCAAGTCCAGAGCAGACTTACACATCCTATTTCTCAATGTGACTTCTCTGCTCTTAAAACAAAAATGAAACAGTGGGTCTACGTACATTTATATTCAACATATAGTTTACCTTTAACAGTGTTTAAATTAATGGAAATTAAAAGGATTGCTGTACAAACAATATGTCATCACTGATATGGCTATGTAAAATCTATCTACAAATTTAGGCTCTGAAAAATATCAATCAACCCCTAAGGCCAATAGAAGTGCTTCCATAAAATATTAACTTTCTAAGGGGAAATGAAAAAATAAATCTGCTGTGCTGGCAATCGATATATTGCAGTTCATGCCAAAAAAGCAGTAAATTAAAACAAATCAAGAAAAAAATTAAACTAAGTACTTGCTTGGCTTGACTTTCTGAAAGAAGAAACGTAAGAAAGCCGTACATTGTGATCCTCTCTAACTTTTAACAACTCTTATCAGAAACTATGGAACTCATTATTTAACCTAAAGATAATTTATACTTCGATTTTGTCTTTTTGATGTATTACTGTAATAGACTCATAAATATGAAAGATAAGAGAAATATACATTGTAGAGAGAGACTTATACTTATTCTTCTAAAATGTTTAAATTGAGGAGAAGCAATAACAGTTTTCTGGAACAATTTGAAACTTTATGAATAATATAACCAGATTTAATCAGCTAAAACATCCTTCCCTAACTTAAGATGTATTCCATCTTGTCCATTCAATATTCTTCAAGTTCATGCATTAGAAGGACACCCATATTGAGGAACATAGATTCATAGGGCTGGAAGGGATCTCAGAGATCTTCTAATCCAATCCCTTGCTTAAGGTAGGAGACCTTATACTCCCTGATCAAATGGTTGTCCAGTTTATTTTTTAAATCCTGCAATGATGAAGCACCCACAACTCTGGGAGCAAGTTGTTCCATTAATTAATTATCAGATTAACTATCAGACTATCAAAAAATTTCTCCTTAGTTCTAGGTTGAATCCCTTTTTACAAATTTCCAAATTATTTCATTAATGTTCATGAAGCTAGACTAAATAATTTGATCAGCCTCACTTGAGAAGGACAAATACTAATGATGTTGTATTGAGGTTTCCACAATGATTTCCAAGCAATAGCTTAGAAATCATTAAATGCAGTACCCTACATTTAACATTTAGTTAGATATAGTTGAAATTATGCAGGTTGTATCACAATCAGGGATGAAAAACAGAGGTAGTGTAAGAAATGAAGCCAATGAGGAAAGAACCAAAATTCCTAGGTAAAACAGAATCATTGTATACATAATGAGCAATCACAAAGTCATGAGAACAACTAACTTCTGTTGACTTTAAATAGCAGGTGCAAAGTATACTCTATGTATACACACATATTCTGTAAGTTACCCATGTTTAAATCTAACCAAGAAAATGCAACTGCCAGACCTGTCTCTAAGCATTTTGTGAACACAAACCAAAAGAATATGAGAGGCTAAACTGTGCTTCCCTTCAGGCTGTAGAATTTCTTCCTGATGCCTCTCTTCATCTGCAAAATGACCAAAAGAAGAATTATTAAATTCTTCTGGAAACAAAGGAGGGCAATTAAAGCAGGAGAATTGAGGCAAGTGCAGAATCATATCAAGATTTCCTCCTGAGTTCTAAAGTCCTTTGATGTTTTTTTCTCTTATTAGCTGCTGTTAACAAATCTAAAGATTTCAGAGATGCAGATACAGTCATAAAGAAGCTACAGAAAATGTATGGTGCAGTCAGTAAATTGTAAGAAATAAGAGGTATATTTCACAACCAAAGGATAAAGCTTAATTCTTACATAGAGGCAATTTCAACTGAGGTTCAGTTTGTACCTAAACAAAGAGAACATTTTTTTAAAAGATTGTTTTGATGAAGGTTTAAAAATAAAAGGCAGAGGGTCTTTGAGGAAAACATGTGTTTCTCCTATAGATCCATAGAGATGTGCGAAATATTCCACACAGTATGTAATATATGATCATGAAGCATCAGATGATGTGTGTCAAAACTGAAACCTAGATATTTAATCTAGAGTGGGCCTGGAACTACGTGTGTTCTGGCAGAGCTCTTCCAAGGTGGAACATGGTGGAGGAAATGCAAGACAACTGAACAACAGTTGAGGTAAAAAAAGAAAAACCTGGAAAAATCCAGAGGAGAGATCCAAAATGCATTATTCAGCTCAGATGCATGTATAGAAGTATAAATATAAATTTTAAATAAAATATAAATTTTGAGTTTAGACAATTTAGAACTACACTGCCTCCAGTCTGACCTAAGCATGGTACATAAAATTATCTGCTACAATGTCCTACCAGTCAATGACTACTTCAGCTTCAACCAAGTAACACGAGCAAACAACAGATAAAAAATTTAAGGTAAACCGCTCCAAACTCAATTGCAGAAAATACGACTTCAGTAACAGAGTCTTCAGTGCACTACCTGACTCTGTGGTTTCTTCCTCTAACCACCAAAACTTTAACCTTAGAGTAGCTACTGTTGACTTCACCCCATTCCTAAGAGGTCCGTAAGGGGAGTGCATAAACGCAACGTGCCTACCGTGTCATAATCTCCCTTTTTAATTCATATCCTTTTCATTTATTCAAAATCATGTTTATACTTTTATCTGTTAATATATATATATATGTTATATATATAAGATCAAGATATGCTTGACAAAATAAGTAAATAAAAATAAATAAATAAAAGAAGAGGACTCTGGGAAGATCAGAGGAGATGTGGGAATGTTAATTGGATGTGCCATGTTTGAACAAGCATTGCAGTATGGCAAGAAGACAGGACACAGAAAATCAGTGGCAGTATGAAACACAGGTCACACAGCCAGTGTGTGAGTGAAAGAGGATGGGGGAGGGGGTTAGTTTGGTTCTATTAACCCAACAAGAACTCTATGAACTGAGACCTATTTTGATTTTCAGTTTAGTTAGACTATGAATTGCCTGGAAGGGCCTGTCAATTTCTGAATTGCATCAGCTTTGTTTCATGCATGAAATAAAATACATTTTTATATCAATGCAGACTCCTTGGGGAAGTAATTATCTAAAATAACTAAGCTGAAGGTGCCTGTTTCACAAGCAAAGGAGCCAAGGAACACTAAGATACTGAAAAGGTCTGTAAGGGTAGTTTCCATGTAGGCAGTGAATAATAATGTGACAGCAACTGAACTTTAGCTGTTATTTGTCCTAGGCAATATCACCAACAGGAAGAAATGTAGCCTAAAACATTTGGAAGGCATCCAATTGTTTAGCTCTGAAAACCTACCAACATGCTAAATTTGCTTGCTGTTCTCAGTTTTGTTCAGAATTCTTTTTCATTTGCTGTTTATTCTTACTCCTTCCTGAATTAGACTCCAGGTAAAGCCATTCAGTTAAGAGTACAAAATAAACAGGATGTCACAACCCTGCACAATTATATTAGAAAACTTACAGGATAACTGATGCCATTATTTCAATCTTGAATATAATTTAACCAATGCTAATATTTCTATCTAATATGGAGAAAAGGAACCAGGAAGTTTCTGAGCCTCATCATGTTCCAAACTCTTGTTGAATGTTCATTACATTAAAAGTTTACCCAAATAACAAGCAGCACCAAGTTGGTAAGGCAACTCTGTTGTAGTTTTCCACCTTTCACTGCAGTGCAACATATATTATCTATTTAGCCCTACATTTCTCAGAATTCTCTCATACCTCAATTGCTGCTCATTTCCCATTTTTCTCAGATCTTGCTCCCTATCAGTATCATTCCTGATGTCCATATGTGGCATTTTCCAATTTAGTCCATTTTTTCCAATTTACCTAAACCAAAGCCAATAAATAAACTAAAAGAAGTTAATTCCAGCTATTTCTTACTTTTACTACACAGGAAACAAAATTTGAATTTCTAGACCCAAACTGATCAATATCACTGACCAAGTCACAAATGCTGTTTGTTTATTCATGTCAGAAATACGCTTAAAACAAGATACACTACATGACAAAAATTTAAACTATAAAATACAAGATTAAAATATCTACAAATTAAACAGATCTTGCTCAGAAACTAGCAACTTTAATTACATTGTTATGCTGCCATAAGGTCGAGTGTACATTGATCAGGACACAAAGAGCAAGTATACATATGTGTTGTGGTCTGCATGTCTCCACAATTGCAAAGGGTAGAAGCTATCAGATAGCCCCATTTGTTTAGCGTGACTTAAGGAAGCTTTTCCCAGATTTTAACACTTCGCACAATAACACCAATTTATCTGAGCTTTTCATTTCTTGGCATCCAGAATCTATTCTGGATGGTTTTTTTGTATTGCCCACTGAGGGAGCCCTGATTGGTGGAGACAGAAGAATTGTATGATAGACTGAATATGCTAACTACTTTCAGTCTGCTCATAGGTATAGCAACTGAAAATTTTCCCATTATTTCCTTTTAAAAATAAAACACATCCACAAATATTGAACTGCGAGGCCTGCAAAGAGAGAGGAAGGGAGAGCACTCTTCTTCCAAATGTTATCCATTTGCATTTTTGTTATTGTGGCATGGCAGAAGAGGGAAAGATTCCTGGATATTCTTAATGATTTTGCTTTGCTCACACTATATACATGTGTGCAGTATGTTTACTTAGCTATAAATTCTACCAAGTACCAGGTTAATCAGGTACAGCTAGTTCTCAACTTGCAGTACTGCAGGCCACTTTAGCTGACTGTGATCTGCAGTTCAGCGGTTCAAATCTCACCGGCTCAAGGTCAACTCAGCCTTCCATCCTTCTGAGGTGGGTGAAATGAGGACCCGGACTGTGGGGGCAAGTTGCTGACTCAATTTGCTAAAAAAAATTGTAAACCGCTTAGAGAGGGCTGAAAGCCCTATGAAGCGGTATATAAGTCTAATAAATAAATAAATAAATAAATAAATAAATAAATAAACAAACAAACAAACAAACAAACTTAAAATCATTCATTTAGTGACCATCCAAAGTTATAATGTCACTGAAAGAAGTGACATGCAACCAATCCTCACATGTACAACCATTGCATTCCCATTCACATGATCAAAATACAGGTGCTTGGCAACTAGCATTTTGTGGTTATGTAATCTCCATTTGTAACCTTCTCAGTTCCCAAATCAATGAGTTGAATTCACTTAATGACTAGATGACTGACTTAACAACTGTTGTGGCTTGTTTAATAACCAAAAATTCATAAAATAAGATGTAACTCACTTAACAACTGCCTTCATTGACACCAGAAATTCTCATTCCAATTATGGTTGCAAGTTAAGGATTATGTGTACTCTACATGAATTTCAGCTTCACGATGCCCTGGCCCAGCTCTCTCATGCAGCAGGGCTTTTGCGGCAGCTTCCAAACCAAGTCTTCCGGCAGTGGCTGCTCTTGGCATACACTCTATGGTTGTATGCTCTGCTGGCAGCTGGCCCACAACCATAGAGCATACATCCAGAGCGGCCACTGCCGGAAGACTCGGTTTGGAAGCCACCACAAAAGCAATGTGGCGG
This sequence comes from Thamnophis elegans, assembly GCF_009769535.1. Classification (NCBI taxonomy): domain Eukaryota; kingdom Metazoa; phylum Chordata; class Lepidosauria; order Squamata; family Natricidae; genus Thamnophis; species Thamnophis elegans. Next base: position 20,706,285 of record NC_045558.1, on the reverse strand, counting down.
CGGCGGCAGCAGAGGTGCCCTGGCTCTGCAGAGAGAGCTGGGCCAGGGCATCATGAGACTGGGAGGCGCACAGGTGAGAGCGGAACAGCCGCTCGTGCAACCCCCCCTCTCCAGCAATGCAGAGCGCCATTCACTGGCATTTCAAAGGCGCCAAGCCACGCGAGTCAGGCGGCGGTGAACAGGCGGTCACACAGCTTGGCGATACCCGTAGGTCAGTGAATGGCGCTGTGCCCAGCTGGAAAGGGGGTTTGCCGGGTGGCTGATCATGAGCTTCATGGCTGCTGTGTTGTGCTGCTGCGACAGTGCAACACAGTCATTCACCCATGAGACTGTGCCCGGCTCTTTGGGAGCCCGCTCACAAGAGAGCAGCCACCTGGCAACCCCCCTCTTCAGCTGGGCACAGCACTGCTAACCAACCTAGCAGTATCCCGAAGGCGCCAAGCAACGCAATCACCTTTGACTCCCCCCCTCCAGTTCCCGCGGCTTGGCACCTTCGGGATACCGATAGGTTAGTGAGCAGCCCTCTGCCTGGCCAGAGGTGGGGGGGTTGTCCAGGGGGCTTATTTATGGGGGAGGGCTTATATTTTTGCCCACCAGAAAAATGTGGCATGGCCTTATTATCAGGGCATGTCATATTTTCAGGGAAACACGCTAAATCAGAATGAAATTGGAATATTTATGCAGTATTATACTGCGCCACTATAGTTGTTAAGTCATTCATGTGGTTGTTACGTGTTCAGCTTTCCCCATCGATATAAAACATTCCCAAATACATTCTAAAATGTATTTCAATGTATTTTGCTTTCTTTTTTGCATTATCCATATATTTGTGTTTGAATAAAGTCTATTTAATATAAATTCACCAGAGTAAAGCCATCACTGAGAAGACTCTGCTGAGAAGATTTTTTCAGCTTTTAAACTTTCTAAGTAGAATGAAATGTAAGTAGATTTATGCCTATTGCTCTTCAAAAATCTGGAAACCTTGGAAAAGAAAACATTTTTGTTGCAGCATGATACAAATAATATCAAGGCATTTGATTCATCCTCTATTATGAAGCAATTGTAAAACAATGTTGGTTCAAATTGCACTATATAGCAGAGGGAGATGTTTATTGCCATTCACAGCAGGTTATCTTTGTAAAGTAGATGTAAATGTCCTCTTTGAATTAATATGAATACTTTGAGTCTATTAAAAGAGCTGATAATACATAATATAAAATGGTAATGAGCATCCTCTTTCCACCATACTGGAAAGATTATGCTGACTATGTATCGGAGGAGAATGAAATATTAAGACAGAATTTTAAAAGGATAACATTTTTTTTAAAGATCAAATAGACATATCTCATGAATATGAAATAGAAAACCTGCTTTGATTAAAAAGTTGTACATAAACTCAGGAATACACTTACAACTGCAAGTAACTTGCTCAAACCAAATGAGATTAAACCTGTACCTGACTGAATTGAATTGAACTGAACTTTATTGATCAAATAGGATTAAAAACAAAATTAATTTGTCTCTGGTGTAGAAGCATTCAATGTATATGCAAAGCAACAGAATCATCATCATTATCAACATCATCCCAATAAAAGTGTAGAATAAAGAAAATAAGGACAAATAATACTACTATAGGCCTGTGATGGTGAACCTATGGCATGCATGGCGGAAATGGCACATAGAGCCATCTCTCCAGGCATGCGAGCCATTGCCCACTGCATTTCCAGGTTCCAGCATGCCGGCCAGCTGGTCTTCACATACACGGGGGCGCCAGAAACCAGAGGAGTAGCTACCCAGTGTGCTGGGAAGATGATATTTTGGTTTCCGGCACGTTCATGCGACTGGCCAATTGTCTTCCACTTTCTGACATGTGTGTGTGCATGAAGACCAGCTGGCAAATGTCCACGCACATGCCCACCGGGCAGCTGTTCTTCTGGTTTCTGGCACACCCATGCCCACACTCGCGTTTTGGCAATCAGTGCCAAAATAGTTCACCAACACTGCTATAGACACACTACATGGATAAAAATACATAGATATTATACAGCACTGTAATGCAAAACCAATGCTTACACTGTATAGTCCATCTTTGATTACAGTAATTCAGCTTAAAAGATCCAGCATACACATACAACCCTTTAAATATTTGAGGAATTTACTTACTATTTGAAGGATTTCTCTATGAACATAAAGATGTCATTATACACAATCAGACCATTGGTCCATTTAATCACAAGTCCATCTTAATACTCAAGAAGTCTTTCCATCCACATTCATCTACCATTTAGATTCAGAAGCTCTGTAAATAAAAATAAATAACAAAGTAACACTATACATGAACTTTTTAAAACAAATATTAACAAGTCATTTTATTTATCAACACATTTCTGCTAGAACAAATAGATTTTAACAAAGCAAATCATGAAAAAACTGTCATCCCCTTATTGATGTAGTTCTCATGACTAAGAATTACATATATTATTATACCTATAACTTCTACCAAAGGTATAAAACAGTCTCAAGCACAATAAGAAATACTATTTCAAGATGTATGATTTCTGTTTGTGTGTGGTTGTTTTGTATTGGCCATTGGCTATATTACTTCAATAAACCGTTCCATTCCAGAAAATGTTTAAAAAGCCAGAGGTGCTGGGAGCTACTCCTGGAGGATGACATATGGATCAGAGTTTTAATTAGCATGTAGTACTTGCATTGTTTAATTTACCTGCTCCTTACACTAGAGGTTAGGTCTACTTGCTGTAAGAAATGTCCTATTAATGTCCTATTTAATGGTGAAATTCTGACTTATTAATATGAATTTAGCTCAAATAATTTTTTCTTGGCTACATTTCCAATATTTAAATTTATCAACCCATCAAAACATGGCATCTGGGTCTTTCAGATATGGTATCTGGCTAAAAGAATACAATATTGCATGGATAAATCTGTAACAGATTTTCAGCAATTGTTTATTAATGGTGTTTTTGTCTGGGATTTTCTCTTTCAAAAAAGTAATGAGAAATTTTTAGCAATGTAGAGAAGGAAGTTTTCTACTATAATCTTAAAGGACATCCTTCTTTTAATTTTAATTATTTTGTAGTTAGATTCCCAATATTCTTGTATATATGTACACAGTTTCTTTTTAGTTTTCTATAATAAAATAATTTTAAAATATTCTCCATATTGATTTAGAACAGTTTGGTATACAGAGCTTTAGGGTTCTACATTCCCACCAAGTATGGCCTTCAGAAAGTCTCCAGAAGTTGTTGCCAAACTGTTTTTAAATAAAATAATTGTATTATAATTTACTTTAGTTCTAATTTAAATTAAACTTACTATAGTTATTGTTCTGCTTTTGGCTAGATCCACTTGTTGAAATGTGGTTGCTGGCATATTATTGAAAAGAGTGACCAATCACCTTAAAAAGCCATTGTGTATCCCTCTGTTAGATTTATTACAACAGCCATGTGGAATGTCAATTTTAAAATCCACCATTCAAACCCATCCATATACAGTGAGGCTGAAACTGCTTGCTAAGACTTCTAAGATACATTGCTGGCAAATGCAACTTTAAAGGAGACATGAAATGCCTTTGCCCAATTTAAGAGCATAAATGTATCAGCTGTCATTTCATATGCAATCTTAACCATATCTCCCAAAGACCATCAACAATTACAAAGTTGTAGTTTTAATGTGATAGAAAAATAACATTAAATACATTAGTGGAGGTTTTTTTAATTACAATTATGTTTAAATGTAAATGAAATCAACTTTAGTTCTGTTATTGCTCCAAGCAATAGTTTTGTAGTATGGCTGATGCCTTGAAAAATCTGCATGTTAATATTCAAAAGAGATTTTTCTAGGTAAGTTGTACTAAACATTGAAAATATGAATGATCTGATCATTCTATAAAGTACCTTTCTATAGTTATCTGTATGAGTATAGCATGGCAAAGCCAAATGTATCTGCTATCATCATTGTAAATAGCAATCCTTTTAATACTTTCCTAAACTATGACTGAAGTTTTAAACCAAACTTGTAGCTTTATATTTATAGTCACTCCAAAAGGTCAAGTCAAAATCACTGTCCCTGGTTAGCTGGTGTACTATTAAATGTATTTTTATTTCAATTCTTCTTAAATTATATACCTGCAAATGAAATATATATTATTGACATTTTTGTTGTTTTGGTTTCCTTAACACACAAGAAGTCTTTATCAATTTTTCCTGCTTTTATTTTCACTCAGTTCATCACACAAAACATCTGCATAAATAAAGATTTAAGCATCTGCTTTATTGAAATGGTCTCTGGGGCAGATGTTTCTTTCCTTATGCTCATGTCACTAAGCATGAATACATTATTTGAACAGATGAAAGTAATACGAAAGTGTTGCATCCCACGGTGAAATGCCTCCAACTGCTTCCTATCAACATACATAAATGCTATTTGCACCTGCATTTATGTTAATAACAAGAAAGGCAGCAGGGGTTTCCACAGAGTGTGAGTTGGTGCTATGAAATACATTCATTTGGTTAATTGAAGTTGAACTTCTGTTTCCTAAAGCCTGCTACATACAAATTTGATTTTTCAGATCCCTCTCTGAATTGCTTTTTGAACAACTAATAAAAACAAATTGTAATGTTATATCCAGCAATCAAGAGATCCCAAATAGTTTCAAATTTTATTTCTAAAAGCCTATATTAATATTATTACATATATGTATATTAATGACATGTTGTATTGATGGCACTTTACACTTATTTTACACTTTTTTACAAAACAGGTTTATTAAAATGATACTGACCCTTTTCTCCAGAGTTCTTGACTTCATGTGAGGCTTCAGTTTCCTAGCTTCATTCTTAGAACTAGTATCTCAGAACAGCTTGATAAGTTGTGCCAGGTTTTATACTCAGCTGAAAAAGGGAAGTGCATCTTGGCTTTCCATGAAAAGGGTATTGAAAAAAAATCACCAATAATACAATATTTAACTCAGCTATTTTCACTGGCAACAGAGAGAAATTTGAGTGACCAGTTGAAGCAAAAAGATCTACAACCACATCTCTATGTCAACCATGAACCAAATTTTAAATACAGAAAATAATACTGTAGTATCTTTGAGACACTGGAAAGAGAATTTACCTGAAGGAATAATGTAAAAATGAACCAGCCAAAGCTCAAGGGTTTGATGAGAAAACTAACATAGAATAGTGGTGTCCTGCTTGAGCAGGGGATTGGACTAGAAGACCTCCAAGATCCCTTCAAGCTCTGTTCTTATTAAGTTTTTTTTCATCAAGCTGGAGGGAGATACTGAATGTGGTACTTATCTCATTTCTGTCATATTGAACTTCAACTGTGTATAGATTTGTTTCACCTACATATTTTATCCTTATAGAACATTAGCCACTGTGGCATTATTTTCTCTAACCTGGTGCTCTCTAGGGATATGAAGACTTTGACACCTAGATCTCAGATGCATCCCCAACATCTAGGGAGGACAGAGAGAATCAGATTAGGAAAGCTGTAGCAGCAATTTGAGGTTCCTGTAACTATTTCACAGAATATTTTGTCTGAGTAAATTAACTTACCTTCAATTAACCATCTTTCTTATTATTTATTTATTTATTTATTATAGTGCAGTGGTGGGTTTGCAGTTGGTGAAATTTACCAATCCGGTGAGAGGAGGTTCGACCGGTGGACACGGAAGTAACTTCCGGAATTCCTGCCCCGGCCCTGTCGCTTGCTCGCCGTTGCAGCTCACTTGCTCCCCTGTCCGTCCGCACTAAACTAAGCTAGCCCAACCCGCCGCTCACTGTTTGGCCGGAGTCCAGTCAATCAGTGAGCAGGCTGGAGGCGACCCATTTAAAAGCGTGGCGCCAACACCAACATTCCCCTCTTTCTTGTTCCCCAGCTGACAGCTTGCTGATCGGTCCTCCCTTTGCTTCGCCTTCCAGCAGCTTGCTGCTTCCCTCAGGTAAGCAACTAAGCGCGAGGGGGGGGAGTTAGCTTACACCAGCTCGCGAAAGCTACGAACTGGTGTACGCTGCATGGCCGAAAGCGGGTGGGCGGCAGCGGTGGCCTAGTTTTCGTGAGGGAAGGCCTAAGTTTAGGCCTTCCCCAGTGAAAGCCGCAGGCTGGCATATGCCACGCACCAAAAGCAGGTGGGCAGTGGCAGCCTAGCTTTCACAAGGGAAGGCCTAAGTTCAGGCCTTCCCTAGCGAAAGCCACGGGCTGTGTACGCCACATGGCCAAAAGTGTGTGGGTAGCGGCGGCAGCGTCTTAGTTTTCACAAGGGAAGGCCTTCAGACCTTCTCTAGCCAAAGCCACAGGCTGGCGTACGCCATGCGGCCGAAAGCCCTCTGCCATCCCTCTCTAGCCTTGCCTGGCTGGCTAAGCCTGCCAGGCAGCATGCCTAGCTAACCGACAACCCTTATCCCTTCAGTCCGGTAGGTTTACCTGTCTTGCTGCCTTGCTGCCTGCCTGCTCCCTGCTGCATCCATCTATCACATCGGATCCATCGCATCAGAGAGCTGCTGACACTGCCTGCTGGTAAGTGACCCGGTTTTGTTCTTGGTGAGGTGATGGTGCAGAAGACCCAAAAAAGGACAGTAATTTTCCTTTTCTATTATTTTGTGTGCTTGTTTCATCCTAATGCAGTGCATGCAATTAAAGTCTTGCTTTCTGTCTCTCTCCTTTGCGCAGGTTATTGGAGCAAGGTAGTGAGGTGGTGGTGCAGAAGACAAGCAAGGCAGTAATCTTCCCTCTGTAAGTAGCTGTCTTTATTGTTTTGTGTGCTGGTTTCATCCCAATGATGGGAATGAAAGAGTTCATTTCTGTGTCTCTTCTTTGTGCAGCCCATTCATTGGAGTCAGTGATATTGAAGACTGGCAAGAACAGTCATCTTCTTCCTGTAAGTAGCTGTTTTATGTTTTTGTACTTATTTTAATTTATTGTAGTTCATCCATTGGGGCAAAGAATTCAGTGACATCGTCTTGCCCACTCCCACCCAGTCACATGACTCCAAGCAACTTCCACCCAGTCACATGGCCGGCAAGCCACTCCTACCTGATCACATGGCTGGCAAGCCACTCCCACCTGATCACATGGCCGGCAAGCCACTCCCACAAAGCAGGCCACACCCAGAGTAGATTCCAAAAATTTTTGAAATCCACCACTGATACAGTGATTGGCCCATAGCCATTTAGAAAACTGCAGGCTAGACTGCAAAACACTTTTCAAATTTGAAAGGTTTTTTTAAAAACACATGTTCAGTAACTGTAAACTGTATTTGCATGATAAGTTATATATTAAAATATAGTTTGCAATATTTATTAAAGGGCAACATTTTATCTAGAATCTTTGTTTTTTCTTTAGTTTTAGATTTTCAAATACTTGTTCTCATTAAAATTTAAATGTATATTTTACTGTAACAAGAAATAGATTTCCTAATTCACGGGTGTCAAACTCACATCATGTTGCCATCACATGACGTTTTGCGATGTTTTCCCATTTGCACTGGGGTGGGCATAGCCTGTGCGTGACTGGTGCGGGCCACCAGTTTGACATGCCTGTCCTAAATCATACCTCCCTCTCAAAATTGTGCTTTTAGTTTATCTATTCTATTACTGCAAATTTCCCTATGCCTACTGTAGACGAAACAACTTCAAAGAATTATTCATCCACATTTGCTTAGTCTTAAGCAATGTAACTGCAGTATACTTTTTCAGGTTTAATTATGTGGATTGGAATACTTTTTTCATAATAAACTATCAATTGGCAAACTAAAGAAAGCTGTCAATGCAAATGGATTTAAAGCACAGTTTCACTCAAAACTATGATCAGCAAGACTATCTACAAATATAGTGTTAACATTATGAGGCCATTTTTTTTCTTACATCACATTTCATATTTTTCCTCATTTTGGTAATTTTCTAAAGTTGTATATAGTCCCCACCCCAATGCACCATTTTGGCCAGCAAAGTGTTGCAAGAGGCATTGCATGGAAATCCATCAGGTCTGCCTCCTGGCCAGCCCACAGAGAACTACAATGCTGATTCAGCCCTCAAAGAAAACCAGTTTGACATCGCTGCTCTAGAATGACCTATGTTACAGCCCTCTTCTGCAAATAGCACTGGCTGCCAATCTGCTTATGAGTGCAAGGTGTTGGTTATGACCTTTAAAAGCTTTAAGAGTATGGATCCAGATTACCTGAGGAACCATCTCTTCCTGCTAGGTCAGCCCATTCGTACTGGAAGGGAGAGCCTACTGCAGATCTGGTCAAAGAACTTCAGCTATCAAGATCCAGACAGTCTTCTCTGGCCTAGCACCCAATCTTTGGAAAATCGTATGCCCCACGGTAAAATTTGCCTCTACCCTCCTGTCCTTCCACAACAGCCTGAAGACCTGGCTCTGTCAATTTGCCTGGGGACTGAATGGAAAGTACAACACTGGTGGTGGATACTAGATTGAAAGCAAACCACTTCCCCTGCCATATTCCCAGTTCCCCCCAGCCATCTTTTAATCACATATTGCTGTATCTTTATTGTTTATTTTATGTTTAATTTTTCTGCTAGTGCTTCTTTTCATTTCTCTATTTTTACTGTTTTAAATTGCCTAGAGAAGCTGATGGTGAGACAGACAAATAGAATAGAATAACAGAGTTGGAAGGGACCTTGGAGGTCCTCTAGTACCTGCCTAGACAGGAAGCCCTACACCATTTCAGACAAATTGTTATCCAACATCTTCTTAAAAATTTCCAGTGTTGGAGCATTCACAACTTCTGGAGGCAAGTTGTTCCACTGATTTTAATGTTCTAACTGCCAGGAATTTTCTCCTTAGTTCTTAGTTGCTTCTCTAAGTTGCTACATTTGTTAAATCTAGAACACTTTCTACCTTCCCTTTATGTTATTCATTAAATCCTTTATCTCCCTGTAATTTCTTAAAGCATCATAAATGCTTTGAAACATTGACACCTTTCCTTTGTGCAACCCACTTATTTTTCTCTGCTGAAACATCTTGCCTTCTTTTGACAAGTCCAAATACAGCTCAGTAGTCTGTCAATGGCCTATAACTCCAAGAATCTCAATTACCTTTGACTTCAGAAAGTCAATCTGGAAACTGTTTACTCAATCCTGACATTGCTCCTCATGGAATACAGTTCTAGCATTTTGCTTTTTGTTTGCTACATCTGATATGGAGTTCATTAGAAGGGCCACCAGCACTGATAAGAAGTGCTTTATTTGAAGGCCCAAACTTTTAATGAAACAGAAACATGCAAATCTATATTTGAAATGTTAAAGTTATCCATATATATTTCATTTGGAAATACAGTGATAAATCCTGGGTTTCAATTCCTACTCCTCCCTTATCATGCTTTCTACACACACACACACACACAAAATAGCAGCTAATAATGTTGACTGGAGCTAAAGAAAAGTGACTTCATATCACAAACATGGATATTTTCTCAATTACACACTGTTACATAAAGAAGCATGCTCAATATAAATAATTTCCAGCATTCTAAACTTGCAATTTTAATCAGCTGCTATTTCTATTTATTTTAATTTTTATTTCTGAATCTGACTTGAAAAGGCTTTTTTTTTACATTATTGTTTTTACAAAGGATTTCTTCTGGGACTGCAAAGGAAAGCTATCTTACAACGGAAAGAGATTTCCTTTTCTATAAAACCAAGAATATCGCCCACATGTTCACCTGGGACAAACTTGGCCAGAGTAAATAGTCTAGAAGGTTACAGGAGCCTGGGAATGTTTAACCTCAAGAAAATAATTGCAGCTCAACAAGATCAGAAGAAATTGCACAGGAAGTATGGATAGTAACCCTTTAATGTTCTTCCAAATGTTCAAGACTGAATTGTTCTTCTGCTAAATTACAGAGTTACAATAACTGAGGAAAAAAGAACGGAGAAAGTCATACATAAAACATAACATTATTTTTTAAATATCTAGAATAGATGCCTTTTCCTTTCATAATACGCAGAACATTAAGGTTTTATAATTAAGATCACAGATCTCATTTCAACAGCCATGTGACTTGGAAGAGAGGTCAATAGTTTCTATAGCTATTTTGTAGAGACTATGAATTGATTTCTAAAATTACTTTAATCAAGCGTTAACAACTTCTTGATTACATTTTTTCTCTTATTTTGTATTTTGAAGTTGGTAAGTTCAAAGATTCTGAAGTCTGACTCCCAGAAATAAATATCCCAAGTTTAGGAAGAAAAGAAAAGAAAAGAAAATGAGAAAAAAGAGTTAGATAATTACAATTCAAAAATATATCACAATTAAAATACTAAAAACATTTTAAAACATTAGAAACAATTAAAAACAGTTGCAACATCCAAATGAGATATATACATATACTACATCTACACGCACACACATATATGGCAGCTAGCAATACAACCAGGCAATGCGCTCCTTAACATATTCAGCACCTAGGATGGCGAATATAGCCAGGTTTTTAGGCCCTTACAAAAGTTTATTATAATATAAAAGATAATAGGGGAATGGAAGAGAGGGAAGGAAGTGCAAGGGAAAGGGAAAAAAACCAATGACTTCCAACATTTTCAGTACAGTAAAATATAAAATTATAAGCTCAACTTTTTACTCTACATGTTTTGGAAATACTGGCCATTTCTGTAACAATAAACTAATCTGATCACCAAAAGCAAAATGAAACATTCATTTTTCTAGTTGGAGAATAAAGGTCTGAAGTAGTTTCAAAATAGAAACAAAACTGGATACATTCTTAATCAAAGCAGTTAATTTTGTTATCTCTATATTTTTTTTCACCTATTTTTCCACTGTGGGAATTGATATTGTTCCATTTTTGAGTATGTAAAATTCTCATTGAATTCAACATATAACAAAGTTCCACATTTTTTCAAGCTTTTCAACCTATTTTCCAATAGTTCTAACAGGAAAACTTCTGGTTTCATTTCTGGCTTAATTTACTGATCAATATTCAATATATTAAGTATATTTCCTTTTAAAAAAATCTTCAGTGAACAACTTAATTTTACATTAAGATAGAAAACCAATAAAATTTAAAAAGTTTCCTATTTATTTAACTACATTGCTGATGAATAATAACTATTTCAAATAAAACAAGCACACTCACAATATGATTTATTTTAATTATACATGGAATTTCAAAGCAAATAAGTTCAAATTCCAACACAGCTATCTTGGTAGATTTTAAAAAGCTAAGCAGAGACTAGCGCAGGGGTTTCAAACTGGGACCAGATGCATCATGCAAAGGCCACGCAGACCCCAGCTCCACAAAGGGGAAAAACATCACAAAACATCATGTAATGGCAACATGATGCCGCAAGTTGGACATCCATGGACTAGAGGAAGACATTGAAATAACTCCAAAGAAGGCAATTATAAATAACTATAAAAATTGAATGATTAGACTTTTTTTTAAACCCAGATATTATAAGACAGTTCTTTGCAAATTTCAGAGGCAAGGTTTTTTATTTCACATAACTTCCATAAACCTAATGTAACATTGTTATTTTCTTTGGAGAATGCAGAAATCTGATTGCTCAGACCAGTACTGAAATAATCTAAAATATTGACACTTGCATTTGGCACTTCAGATTATTCAGACTTATTGTTTTATTATTCAGATTAATTCATACCTAGAATTTTGATTATATCACCATAGGGATACTGCATGTGAAAAACAGTCACTATAACTTTGAATGGTAATTAAGTGAATGCAAAGTAGTATTACTTCACCCTAAATTAACTAATCCATTATAGTGCTATGATATTTTCACTTTTTATGGAATGCAAGTAGTATTTTATGGTACAAAAATAGGTTCAAAATAGATTTAATAGATTCCTTTGTTTGCAATTCTTTTGATTCTAGATTTACCATAATTAACACCTGCTCCATCAGGTCAATTTTTGAACAATTAAAAATGGGTGTAATTATATTTTTCCTGCCTTCATAAATATTCTTATACATGGAATTTTCTGTATGTGAAAATAGTGAGGAACAGCTTAAATCTATTCCTTTTATTTTACAATTCTAGCAAATGAAATTCTGTTGTGAATTTAATCCACCTATTTCTGCTGGGCTGAGATAGAAATATTAACTTGAGCCAAATGATTTAATTTTATTTAATCTAGGATATCAGTAACCAAAGAAACCTAATGGCATTTCAAAAATAAACCTGACAGGTCTCTGATTTAATCATTTGACTAGATTCGGTGCCTCAGATTCTTTGTCGCTTATCTTCTGAAAATTCTAAGTTATAAGACAGGTCCCTTTTTCTCACTTGTTATCTAAGTGACTATTTTCCCAAATTGCTACACTTCCAGATGAGTTTGATCCCAGAATTTTCAGACAGAACCCCAGTAATTGACCATGTGGAAAATGAAAGCTCGCCATGTAAATAGGGAGTACTATTTTGGAGGCCACAACTTTTCAGTCTAATTTATTAGCCTGCACAATTTTGGCACAAATTTTGAAAAATAACCTCTCTTTAGCAGTGGGATTTTCTTCCGATATACACGTAAGATAATTTAACGTTACTTAGTAACTAGATTTGTGAGGTAAATAAAAAAGCAATAATCCAGGCAAGAAAGAGATGAAGTCCTCTTTTTGGGGTTTAAACGGAATTTAGAAGCCATCCCTCTAGATACAGGCGAGCTCCAGGATTCTTGAACTGTGTAGCTGAACAAGACAAAGAACAGCACAAAATGCCCGCCGAACAGACCGCCACAACCTTTTCCCCCTCCCCTAGCGGGCAACGAACCGCCACCTGGGGATGAGGTACGTCGCGGAAGCAGCACAGACCAGACTGAGCCTTAAAGCTACCAATCCGCTCTTTTGAGGTCCGGCTGACAGAGGGATGGAGGGAGAGAAACCGTTAGGCTTCCAAATTAGTATTCCGTGCGTGCCTACATGCGACCAGTCAGGAGGAGCTAATAGGCTTGACGTAGATTTAGAGGCGACGAAAGAAACGAAAAAGAGACGTTCCACTCAACCTTCTGCCCCGCTGCGTCACGCCTGGAGGACGTCACAGGCATCACGCGGTCCTAAACCAAAGCCGTCCTGCGCGAGAGTCTTGGCTGATGTCACGTTCGGAACTGAGGGCGGGGTTGACTCGTTGTCCTTTCTCTCGCATCGCGCGTTCGGGGAAGGCGTGGCTTGTTGTTGCGGCCCCATGAAGGTGGGGGCCGGAGCAGGTGGCCGGATGAGGTCGGAATTATTTTAGCCCCTCCCCTTCTACCCAGACTCGCCCCGGCATATTGAACGCTTCAACTCCCATGATGCTGTGCTGAACAGGAATTATGGTCCCTTGAACTCTTAATTCATCCGAAGAGACAGGCGTAGATGGCAGGTCTATCACATAATTTTTAAAAAGAGGGAAAAGTCGAAGGTAGTTCTCAGAGCTAATCCGCTAAATCGCTCTCACCAGTGCAGTCTTATGTGGGTTCACTCAGAATTCAGACAAAAGGATTTATTCCCAGGTAAGTACGGATAAAATTGCATGCTTAGGATGGCTGTTCTGGAAAAGATTTGAACAGGGGGCTGAAAAACCTTGTAAAAAATAAAGATGTTTAAGTAACAATTAGTCTCTCTTGATTTGTTTTGCTTTTTCTTTAATCGTTTGCCTAATAATCTAATGCTGTTGTAGACTAAAGAAAGGTGGGGGTTTTGCTTGGTTCCAAGAGACGCATCTAACAGTTTCTATTCTTGGGTATTTTTTCTTCTTACCTTTATGTCTGCTTATCCTTATTCTCATAATTCTCAGGAACTATGAAATTCAGAAGCCACATCGCATGGAAGAAAGTTTCCTGGGTTGGAAGAGCAAGGAAAAGAGATGGTCTTCATTATTCCTTCCAGGGATAATAGTTAGGGTTTCTTAAAGGCAATTTGGTTGCTTTTGGTCTTGTTTTAAATCAGCAAAAATCATTTTATAGCTTGCTGATTGTACAATAGTGATAAAAGATATTCTCAACATGCTCAAAGACATGATAGGCAAGAGCCACATTAGTCTAGGGTGACAAAGAATCACAAATCTGATAGCATCTTTTCTGAGTATGGAATTTTATTAAAGCCCTCATACTCTTACATCTTTCAATCAAAATCAGTTATAGAAAAAAGTGCTATGAGATTTTTATGGAATATGTTCAAAGTATCATGTGCATGTTCTGTGTCACTCTATTCAAATGTAGGTAATGAAGCCTTGCACAAATATAAATTATAACTACAGTTTATATTGTATTTTCTGTAAATCTGAGTGGATGTTACACAAAATTACTTCTTTGGATGTGTTTAGTCTGGAATAGTGTCTGTAAGTTAAAAGGTGCCTAGTTCTGGGAACAGAATAGGTTAAAACTGTTCTGCAGTCCTCAGTGATGTATATGAACTTTCCAGATAAACTGGAATAGAATCAACCTCAACAAAGAAGCAACGCTTTTGCCAGCAGGATTCATGTGGAGTTTTTGTGGGCAACTCTGTTATTTCTATTAGTAGATAGCAGACCCTGGACTGTTCTCAAAAGAATATTTCCAAATGTTGCAGATGGAGAAATCAAAATGGCCTTGCAAGTGTATACAGCTGTTAAAAATAGTCAAAAGCAATATAACATAATAAGTGTATTATTCCCCAGGAATTAACATTTCTGTATGCTCTGTTCCCATATCTTATGACTTTTCAATGAGTCTTTATTTGGGGGGGAATAAGTAGTCAGCAGTCTTTTGACAAAGAGAGCCCTTTTTAGAGTCTGGTATAGGAGTGAATAATAAGGGCACATATGAATAGTTTGAGAATTCTTTTCTAGATTATTTTGAGTGGGGGAAAAAACTCCAAATTCAGTTCTAAAAAAGATTGCATTTGGCCCCTTACTACTAGAAATAAAGCTTGGTAAATAAGAATCAAATTGTCTTTTGAAAGATTCTTAGCACTTGGCATGATTTAAAAAAAAATAGTTTACTCCTATTACATCAACATCTGACACATCTGTATTTCTGTGCAGTTGAATGGAGGTTGCTTCTGAATGTGTGCATGTTTCATGTGTTAAAACTGCAGATAGTCCTCTTCAATATTAAATTCTTCCTTGGTTACACATTTCAGAGAAAACATGGGTGTCTATCATTGGTCAGGAGAAATTGATCCAGTCAAATTTTCTGTACTCTCTAATAAAATGTAAATTGTTAAGGAAAATTGTTTATTCTCCTTAGAGAATAAAATCAGTGTACAACTATGTAATTCCACAATGATTATCCCAATTTTTAGGGAATATTTTTTAGAAGTCTTTAGCATCCTGCTTTTGGGTAAGTCCTCTTCACAAATCACATACAGTATTTTTCTGCTTCAAATTTTATGTTTAATATTACATGTCAGGTTTATCATATAGTATGTATACTTGGCAAAGATGAAGAGGAAATTGACTTAGAAATAGATCTAGAACTACTTTTTTATTACCTAGCAATTAATTGTAATAGTAATTGCTTTATTACTCTGACAATTACTTCAAACTGCAAGTAATACCTATATCCCACATTATACAAAATTATCTCCTCCACCTATAGACACTTCCTTTGGGGCTATTAATTTTTCCAGGAGACTCTGGTTCCATTTAAATATGCTTAGGTTCAGGCTGCATTATGTAGCTATTAATAATTTTAATAATTAAATCCCAGTGTTGTAGGATAACATGGTTACCCTATTTCAATGAAAAATGAAATGGCAAAGCATTATGTGTAACATACGATGAAATCACTGATAAATCCTTTTGCAAAAATAATGTCTGTCTTACACTCATATTTAAATTTAATGATAGCTTTTATTTGATCCAACATTATTTTTTTATGTTCTGGTGTTTTTTTCAAAAGAAGCCAAATATGAAAAAAAATCTATCTTCAAAGGTACATTTGCTTTAGGAATAAGTTCATGTTTACCCTCCTAGGAGGGTACTTGCACTTGATTAGTGCATTTGCATAAGTATTATGCATTAGTACATTTGATACTTTATTTTACCCTTTTTATTTATTTTCCTTGTTTATTGAATTATGTTTTGCCTTGCTTCAAGTTAGATTACCTTCGTTCCCATACGTTGGAGTGGGGGGGGGGGAATGGTATTGTTAGCAGGTATTTGGTTGAAATTTAGCAGAAAAAACATGGCCATCATCTTTTGCTTTGTAGTAATATAAGCACATATTTTCAAATGCATTATTCAGAACTTAAATTTTCTCCATTCCTCCAAAACAATAAATATGCAACCATAACCATAACTTTCAGGGAAAGCTCATAGCTGTAAAAATCTCCACATGCTGTTGTTTTTTCCTCTGAAGTCACCAAGGCACTAAAGGCAACAAAGGAGAACAGTGGCTTGCTGCCTGGGAAGATTTTGGAGGAAATCTTCCTTTTATTTTATTTTTTTACAATCAGCTTTTCCTTGAATAACTTCCAATTACAGAAATCACTTCCCCAGACTAATACAGACAAATGCATGTGCTAAGAAACACAAAGGTAATTTTAAATATTTATTTTATTAAATCAAATGTACACAGCCAGCCACCTCACAAAAAGCAATCTGAGTGGTGTACAATTAAATAAAACATAAAAGCAACCATTATAAAAATATTAAAAAGTCAACAATTAAAATACTATTAAAATTAAAATATGCATGGCACAAGATACACGAGGGCTATCTAAGCTGAGCATATTAGCTCAGGCTGGGTGATGTTCTTTACAGTCTTTGAGTGATCAACCGAGAAAAGGCAAAAAAAAAGTCTGAATAAGGAAAAGAGGGTAGGCACTGTTAGGTTCTGGGCGAAGAATAGAGGTGCGGCGAGATTGATTTCTAACAGCTCTTTATTCAATACTGCCTGTGAGGCAACTGAACTCCCTGGCTGACAAAGCTCCTTTTATAGAGAACTGCTCAGCCAAACAACCAACCAGGAGAGTATTTTCCCCCTCCCACAGAGGACCAGAATGAGAACTTTAACTGACAACTCTACACTGTACAATACATAGGTGGTATTTAGCCGATTCAGACTGGTTCAGGCGAACTGGTAACAGACATTTTGAGTAGTTCAGGGAACCGGAAAATACCACCTCTGATTGGGCCCACCCTCCTGCCCTCGTTGTTCCCTGTCCTATATTTCCTTGTTTTTTTTAACTCTGCTGATTCTTGCGGCAGAGCAGATTGCCGCGGCTCAGCTGAGCTAAAAAACAGCTCAGCTAAACAGCGCTGACACCGAGGGCGGTGTTTGAGTGCTGCACACATGCGCAAAGTGCTCTCTCATAGAACCGGTAGGAAAAGATTTGGAATTCCACTACTGACTATACACAATACATGACAGGCACTGCCTGGTAATTGTATTGTTTTTATGTCTGTTCTATTTCATGGTATTTCAAGCCCATTAAAATGGAGACCTCAGATTAGTTACAAACTGTCTAGAGAAGGGTTAGTGAATAGAGACATCAGAGGTATGGATCTTTGTCTTTTTTCTGGGAAAGTTTCTACCCAAACATTGGGCCACAATGTTTTGTAGGCCTCATTATTTTAAAAATTATACTTTCTAAGAATTGTCATAAAACTAGTGTTTCATGAGGTGTTTTTTTTTAATAAACTTTGTACTGGATTTGGTATTTTACTTTCAGCCGACCAGCTTTCCATTTTTCAACTTCAATAACATCATCATTATTGCTTTAAGTTCAAAAATGAAAGAAAATAATTCCAATATATCTTGAGTTACCAAGAGTTTTTCAAAGAAGCTTTGAGGAATATAATTCATAAAACAAGTTGCTAGGGTTACTTATATCATTTTAACATATTTCCTCCTTAAAAATACCTTGAGAAATGCAACCTTGATGCTGCTGAATTATCTGTAAGCTTTATTACTTTGAATAATTTCTTCAATTAATATATAGGAATAGTCCCTCGAAAAACCTGAAATGCTTTGAGGATAGCATTAATTTTGAATACATTCTTTACAGAGACCTTCATCAACAATGTTTTACCATGTATTTGTGGGGTTTTGGAACACGTAAGATCTTTTTAAAAAAAAAAACTATGAGAGATTGCTGTCATAAAACTTATGAAAAGCAATGGGAGGCAGAGATCATAATAAATATGGAATACAAAAAGCGTCGGGGCTTTAATTGCATAGTTGTGGCTGCCATCTTGACACTTTTATCTCCTGATAGCTGCTACTAACACTAATGAATGGTACAGGAATGGGCTACAGATTCTTAACATCTCTAATCTGATTTCATATTCAGGGCTTTAAATATATGTTTCATAAACAAAACATAGGATAACAATTCTAATTTAATGAAAAGTATTTTTCTTTGGGGGAGTTATATCTATAAAGAAGAAAACTCAATATACCTAAAATTTGCCTTTGATTTAAAAAAAAAAAAAGGAAATCTTGTTTGGACAGACTTAGAATTAAGATAACCATTTCTAAGCCATAACTATCCTGTCCACATCAACAGAGTCCTCTCGAGTCATAGCCCTTCTTAGAATAAAATTGCCATTACTTGAAGCTACATAGGAGAAAAATCTACGGAATTGTAGTCTAAAAGGACAATAATTATAGATTATTTTTCTGGATGACTTTTCAAGATTACAGACGCTTTATTTTAAATTAGATTTGTCTGTCCTTGAATTGCAGTAATATTAGCATTGTATGCATAACATTCTATAAACCAGGCATCTACAACCTTATGCCCTTCCTTTGTGTGGCATTGCAGTTCCCATCACCCCATGACAACGTCCAACCGTGGAAAGCAGCCATAGCCATTCAGCAGTAATTTGACCAAAACTAATATATCCTTTACAATTCCCAAAGGAACCAGAGTGAATATAACCAGTTTAGTGGCATACATGAGAACAAAACAGCACCATTAGCTATATGTGAATGTAAGTCACTTATGGTGATTTGGCTTTTTCTTCCTTGCAGCTGTTCCCTGTGGTAATGCATATAATGGTGAGATCATCCCAAGTTAAAACGTTCTCAATCTTTTCCATAGTTACACTATACAACTCATTGAAGCACATTTTACCAATGTGGTCGCAAATGCAAAAACAATTCTGCCAAAACTAAACCCTTTCAAATTTTCACTGACAATATTTCTGGGGCAAAAAGTAATTTTTCATAAAAACCTTTATCATCATAGCTACCTTTTTTTTCTTTCTGTATATAGTATTTGAAGAGGAGACTCGCTGGTCTGATGCTGTTCAAAATGAAATGATGAAGAATACTATATGGATGAAGTAATACTAAAAGGCCGCTAGATAATGAATCAGTCATCACAAAACTAAATCAGAGCAAAGTAAAACCTTTCCGTGTCTCAACAAGGCATTTCCTACTGCAAGGATCCACCCATGTGTTCCCTCCTTTGATCAACTAGGAAGAGAACAGATTTGAAATGCAGGTGGCCACATTTATAGCTCTGAGGGTCCTGTTTGTTTCCTTAGGGCAGTGAACCTTTTAGGCACCGAGTGCCCAAAGTGCACACGCATGCCCAAATTGCAAGGGGTGGATGCATGCATGTGCATACTCCATGCATGCATGCGCATCCTGCGCATCACCATGCCCTGCTCAAACTGCAAGGCATGGCTACATGCACACCTGCACCCCACATGAGCACACCTCACATCATGGCAACAGAGACCCAAAGACCAGCTGGCTGGCAGGAGTTGCACACGCGCAGTAGAGACCTGAAATAGAGCTGGGGTGATGGCACGCGTGCCCACAGATAGGGCTCTGCATGCCATAGGTTCGCCACCACTTCCTTAAGGCTTGGACTTATCCCAAATAACATAAAATGAAACAAACAAAATGTTGAAAAGTTACGATATTTATGTAGGTTACTTACCAAACATGTCTAAATTATGTTAAAGTAACCAAAATATCTTTACAATTCCCAAGGCAGTGTCACAACCTTTGAGCACTCCTAAAGTTTCAAATTTGAAAGTTCAAAAATTTGACATGCCCTAATACAAGACCCTCAGTCTGTCCATTTGACCTGCCCAATAAGAATGCAATTTTGTAGCTCGGAATAACCCAAACTGCTAAAATACACAATGCATTTTGTTTTATTTTTATTATTATCACAACAACAGAATTGTATCACAGCGGCCAGTTGTTTCACCGGATTTGGCATTGATTACTAGTCGAAATTACTATTTCTCTTTCCAATAGATTTTTGGTTTGTTTATTTGTAAAATATATACTGCTGTTTTAGCTTTTAACTCGGCTTTTCTTTTTAATCAGTACTTTAATACACATTTGCAACAACATTTTCTTTCTTATTTATTTTGTAATTTAAGGGCTCATGCTGTCACCTTGCTCAGAGTTTCATTTGTGATTTCATGTTGCCTTTCCTCAAATAACAGGTGCTTTTTTCTCTTCTATGAACGTTCCCCAGCCCCTTATTTTATTTTATTTTATATATTTATTTTGTTATATCTCTTTTATCTTTTGCCAATGAAAAACAGAGTCACACATTTGACAACATTAGGGTTGTGGATCATGCATTTGGATAGAACATGGACTTAGCATAACTTCATTGTCACTTTGAATCTACACTAATTGGCATACATTAAAATGAATTTTTGTTGCATACAGCTCAAAGGGTCATCACCTCCAATATGTACTATGTAAACATGAGAAAATTATAAATAAATAAATAAATAAATAAATAAATAAATAAAATTATGCATATACCTGCATAACCACATATATTATATAACACAGAGAAACAACGCAGTCTAGTTTGGATGTATAAATGTATGACAAGAAAAACTAATCTTGCGAGTTTACCAGAGGGATGGCATAGGGAACAAAGCTGTTACAGAATCATGTAACTTGTTCTGGTTTTATTGCAATATCTCTTCCCCATCATGACCAAAACCAACCAGATAAATAAAACTCCTGTCAATATGCAATATGAATTTTGAAGGAGAATTGCTGAATCATTTTATTTCTCCGAATGGCTCAAGGGACCAATAAAATGTAACATAAGTCTGTTTCTAAAAAACAAAAAAAACCCAGAGAATTCTAGAAACCTGGTCTGCTGATTTTTTAAAAATCCAAGTTTTTTAATTTAAAAAAATGCATGAGAAGAAACAGATTTGACTCCTGCTTAGCAACGTTAAATTGCACACACAAATTTGAAAATGCATTATTCTGGAAATCAGATTTGTTGCCATTTGTATTCATAGGGTTCTCATTAAGGAATACCCCATATGCAGCCGTGCACATCTACCCCAATACTGTGTGACAGCTGTTGCTTCAGAGGAGTTAGGCTGTATACCCACGAGGCCCATAATAATTGTATAGCACCAGGGTCTTTTTCTCTTGTTCAAAGCAACAGAAAACTACAAAGTGATGTTTCAATGAGGCAGAAAAAAAGAAAGAAAATCCTTCTGTATATCATTCACTATCTTCAGCAAACAACTGTTCCTTATTTGCCAAATTAGTGCTATAATTAAGTCCAAATGTTCCTCCCCCCCCCCCTACCACCGCTTCATCTGAAATCTGATGCTGAGAAGGGGTTCTGTCCTCTGGCGACCTTTTCCTTTTCCTGCCTCTTACAGCCCACCAACTTTTCAGTTGCAAACCACTGTAAAACGACAACAGTTGCAGGAGTTATCACTCTCTTTACTTACCTGGAAGTCTGCTTGCCATGTTGATGGAGGAGATTCCGGCTATGGGAATCCATTATACTGTCTGAGTTCAGGTCAGGAATAAACTGTATATTTTTATGAGATGGGGTGCTTGTAATGAAATGAGCCCCCTACCCCAGCTCAAGACTTAAGTGCCCAACGCTTTGTTCTCTAGAGGATTATTTTTCAAAATCCAGCCAATGCTCCTGAGTGTCTCAGTTTATGTAGTTTCTCTTGGAATGAACTGAAGCAAATACCTCTCATAAGAGTGTGGAATAAAAAACAGGTGAAATCACACAACGTTTGTTTATTCGGCACCCTTCAGTGTTTTTCTAAACCCAGACAGAACTTTGCTGTGGGTAAAATCCTAGTGACAGGCTCAGCTGCAGACAACAAGCTACCAGGTAGCAGGTAGAAACATTCACAAAAGAGCTTCAAAAATGTTGAACTACAACATGGCCAGGGGTGGGTTGCTGCCGGTTTTACAACCCATTGTGCACATATATGCTGTTCAATGTAAATTGTTCTTCATGCATGCACAGAACAATTTACAGTGAACTGCGCACATGCAGTCACTAAAAAACAAAATGGTGGTGGCAGCGAGGGAACTGGTTCAGGGGCATGACAGGCCTGGGTCACTGCTGGTTCTGTGACCCAGGCCCGAATTCCACTAACGGTTTGGCCGAACCGGGAGAAAACCCGCTCTGAACATGGCTATTGTCTCACCCTGTCAAAATAGCTCTGTCAAATCAATGAGTTTCTTGGTTCAAACCCAAAAGCAATGTTTCTTAAACTTGGCAATTTTAAGATGTGTGGAACTCAACTCCCAGAATTCCCTACCCACCATGCATTCTGGGAGTTGTAGTACACGTTTTAAAGATTCCAAATTTGAACAAAAAAATCTGCTCTTGTGCCACCAGAGATATTCTTTGACTAAAAATCGACCATTTGAAGTTACGACAGCAGTGGAAAAAAGTGACTTACATCCATTATTTGTGTGCTTGGCAACCATTGCATATTTGTAATGGTTACAATGTCCAGTTGACATGTGATCATCATTTGTAACTTTACAGATAACTTTCAATGGAGAAGTAGCAGGGTTGTCTCATTTAATGATTTGCTTAATGCAGTGGTGGGACTCAAGTAATTTAAAAGTATGAATTTGGGGGAAGCCAGAGGAGAATGGCAGAAGGGAGCTGGGCTGCATGGGAGAATGGTGCGAAGGTAGGCAAGTGGGCTGGGCCCAGGGGGCACGTGGTGAAGGCAAGCAAGCTAGTGAGTGAGCCAGAGAGCAGCAACTGCTATACAATTGCTAAGGTTGGCGAGGCGAGATAAGGGGTGACTCGGAGTGGCAAGGTGGGTAGGACGCTGTGGGCAGGGCCAGTCAGTGTGCGATTAGCCAGTTCTCCAAACTGCATAAAAATTTAACAGCTGGTTCACCGAAACTGGTCCGAACTGGCTGAATCCCACTTCTGGCTTAATGACTGTGACAAAAAAGCTTGTAAAATTGGATGCAGTCACATGATGCTTCATTTAATGAACACACTGCTTAAAAATAGATTTCCCCATCCCTATTGTAGTCATAAATCAAGGACTATCTATAAATTCCAAATGCCTTTATGGGTATGATGGAAAACTAGTGCCCCATAAGGTTTTTATGTGACTTGTAGCTCACTCCTTGTTTACAGCTGAGTCAGGACAGCAATTGACTGAAGCTATGAAAAATTTATTGTTTCATTTTTACCAGTGGTCCCTCACAGGCCCCAAGAGACCAGAAATAATCTGGAACCAAAAAAAGTTTCCCACTCATGGACACCATGTGTCTTTTGTCAGTATGACTGTATTCCTTCTCTTTCCCATGAAATTTAGAATAGCTTTATTCTTACATTGCATCTATGGATTAAGTGCTATCCTATTTTCTTGAAGCTTCTGAGGTTTTTCTTTTCATTTAGATAATAATTCACTGGTGAACCTCTGTTGTCAGGACAGGAGGTTTTGCACCAAGCAGTAGCTACTAAAAAGGAAATGCTGGAAAGGAAGAAAAAGGCAAGTCACTGTATTTACCCAATAGGTTTTCATAACAGTCCGTCCTATACCTTTCCTAATAAAAAATATCAGGAATAAACTGAATCTACTTTTCTGCTCTGAATTATATTCAGCACATGCGGGCCTGATCTCTGCTCTTTTAAGCCTGCATCACTTCCATCCCCTCCATTTTTTTCAAGGTGTCAAACCTGTCAAGTTATAATCTTTTGAGGCAATGACATATCTCTACAGTTTGGCTTTTCCTCTCATACTCAGACTTTGAGAGAAATAAGCTAAGAGTTTCTGTTAGCTTCACACTTCACAGCAAAGGGCCAGAAACTAGTCATTAACCAAATAGACATGCTAAGTGGAGAATATTTTTGTAATCTCTAATGTAATTTTCTTTACATATGTTGGTACGCTGCTCTTCTAGGAATGTCAGGATGTAATCTGTTTGAATCCTAGAATATCTCTGAAGCAGGTTAAACATTATTATGTGGTTAATCTTTGGTGAGATTCACAGCCTTTGGAGCTGGTTGGTAGCTCAACAGCTTGAGTCCTAACCAAGGACCTAAGAACTGTTAAAGTAACGTCGGAGGAAATAAGCTGTTCCAAATAGGGTGGTTTTTTGTAGAGTCAGAATGTTCAAGTACTGTAAATTTAGAAATTTCCAAAAAGCGAGGAAGCCCTTTAGGTATTGCTCCAAGGGCTCCAATTACAATTAGGACAATACTTGATTTCTTTTTCCACAGTTGCTCAACCTCAATTTGCAAGTCTTGGTATTTTGTAATTTTTTCTTGCTGTTTATCTTCAATTTCTGCATCACCAGGTATTGCAATGTCAATGAAGCATACTTTTTTCTTTTCAATTATTGTTATGTCAGGTGTGTTGTAGGCCTAGTGCCTGTCAGTCTGGATTCTGAAGTCCCACAAGATCTTGACTTTCTCATTCTCTAAAACCTTCTCAACCTGATGAGCTTGTTGTTGTTGTTGTTGTTGTTCATTAAACATGAAACTCAGTCAACTGAACATTTAAAAATGTATCACAAATACCATTCACTGGTGCTAATGGTTGATACGTGTTGCTGCCAGCATTCTAGGTATCAACCAAGTACCTTCTTAAAATGTATGATGTTCCGAGTAGCAGAGTTGTTTGCAGTTCCGCTGGTATTATTGCTGGAAGCTGTAATTTCTTGATTATTTTTTAAAACTTTTGGACATGGTGCCAAGTGCCCTTATGACAATGGGTATCAATGTCACATGTTTCATCAATAATCACATAGTTTTGAGGACCAGGTCATGGTATTTCATTATTTTTTCTAGTTCTTTTTCAACTCTGGCATCTCCTGATACAGCGATATCATTAAATTGTACACTTTGGTTTTCGACAACTGTGATATCTGGTGTGTTCTAAATGACAATGTGTCTATATTTGAAAGTCCCACAAGATCTTCACCTTCTCATTTTTGACAATTTTTTCCACTTTGTGTTCCCATGACTTTTCAGATACATGTAAGTTGTATTTTTTACATAATGACCAGTGGATTAGTTTAGCAACTCAGTCATGTCTAGGTTTGTAATTAGTTTGCACAATTTTGCTGCACTCATATATTAAATGTGAAACCGTTTCAACTTTGTCATTGCGAAGTCGGCAGTTTGAATTGTCAGTGGTTTTTTGTATTATGTCTTTTATTCATTAAACCTAAAACTCAGTCAAATGAACATTTAAAAATGTCTCACAAATACCATATGATATTCCTAGGAGGACAATTTTTTGCAGTTCCACTGGGGTTATTATAAGAATCTGCAATTTCTTGATATGTTTTGTAAAATTCTTGGACATGGTACCAAGTGCCCTGATGACAACAGGTATCACTGGTACATGTTTCATTCATAGCTGTGTAGTTTTGATGGCCAGGTCGTGATATTTTGTGAATTTTTTTCCAGTTCCTTTTCTTCGACTCTGGCATCTTCTGGTACAGCAATATCAATAAACTGTACACTTCAGCTCTCGACAACTGTGATATCTGGCATATTGTGTTCCAAATGACAATCCATCTGTATTCAAAAGTTCCACAAGATCTTCACCTTTCCATTTTCTGTGACTTTTTCCACACTATGCTCCCATGACTTTTCGGATACATAATGACCAGTGGACTAATTTAGCAACTCGGTCATGTCTATCTTTGTAATCAGTTTGCGCGATTTTGCTACAATCACATATTACCATATTTTTGAGCGTATAAGATGCACCAGAGTATAAGACACACCAAGGTTTTCAAATTTAAAAAAAAGTAGGTAGGTAGATAGAGGGATAGAGAGGGAGAGAAAGAGAGAGAAATACAGTAGGTAGGTAGGGAGAGAGAGAGAGTAGTTAGGTAGGTAGGTAGATAAAGGGATAGAAAGAGAGAGAGAAATAGAGAGAGAGAGAGAGAGAGTAGGTAGGTAGATAGGTAGGTAAGTAGGTAGATAGGTACACTATATTGGCAAAAGTATTCATTCACCCATTCAAATAACCAGAATCAGGTGTTCCAATCACTTCCATGACCACAGGTGTATAAAATCAAGTACCTAGGCATGCAGACTGTTTTTACAAACATGTGCAACAAATCCAGTCGTGAAACGTGGAAGTGTTTGGGAACGACAGCAACTCAGCCATGAAGTGGTAGGCCACGTAAACTCGTCCAACATCAGTGCGTGACCTCACAAATGCACTTCTGGAAGAATGGTCAAAAATTCCCATAAACACACTCCTGAACCTTGTGGACAGCCTTCACAGAAGAGTTGAAACTATTATAGCTGCAAAGGGTGGACCAGCGTCATATTGAACCCTATGGATTAGGAATGGGATGTCACTTACAGTAAGTTCATATGCGAGTAAAGGCAGGTGAGCGAATACTTTTGGCAATATAGTGAAGGTAGAGGGATAGAGAGAAATAGAAAGAGATAGAGAAATACAGTAGATACTGTAGGTAGGGAGAGAGAGAGAGAATAGGTAGGTTGATAGGTAGAGGAATAGAGAGTGAGAAATACAGTAGATAGGTAGGAAGAGAGAGAGTAGTTAGATAGGTAGGTAAGTAGGTAGGTAGGAGGTAGAGAAAGGGAGAGAGAGAGAAATAGAGAAAGAAAAAGAGAGAGAAAAACAGTAGGTAGGTAGGGAGTGAGAGAGGGTAGGTAGGTAGGTAGGTAGGTAGGTAGGTAGGTAGGTAGGTAGGTAGGTAGGTAGAAGGATAGAGAGAGAGACAGTAGCTTACCAGGTGGTCCACTGTTTTTTTCAGCTTCTTTGCATAGGCAGCACTTATTTCTGTTGCTGTCTTCTTGGTTCTGGTTTTGTATGCATTTGTTCTTAAAGCTTGGTCTTATGCAGCCAGAATTAGTCCCTCAGTCTCTTTCTTTAACTTTCCTACTCTTAGTCATTGCCAGGTCTTGTTATTATCTGCTTTCCCTGATTTTTTTTAATGTGCTGACCATGTAGTGCTTTGACTTCTCATGCCTCCATTCGCTTGATCTTTCTTGTAGGCTAGTTTTGTCTCTCCAGTAATCAGTAAGCTTTCCTGGCATACTAACTTCAGTGCATCATCTTCATTTTCCTTCAGATATTCTCAAAGCCCTTTTTCCTTCTTCAACCATCTGATGCACTTGCAACATTCCATGCCCACCTATTTGCCTTGGTAGGTAGAATCTGTCAATGTCGCTGCGAGGATGAAAGACATGATTCATTGTCATTATTTTTCTAGCCTACCTATCCCTTGATTTTAATTCTGCTTGAGTCCAGTCCACTATTTCTGCTGTGTATCTAATGACCAGAGTTGCTCTGGTGTTAATAGCTTTGATGGCATTTCATCCGTTGAGTTTGGACTTTAAGATCTTTTTCACTCTCTTGATGCATTCATCTCTAATATTTTCCTTGACTTCAGTGTGCTTGATATTGTCAGCTTGAAGGATATCCAGGTGTTTGTAGCAACCTACAACAGGAAGAAAAGTATTCCAGACTTCCAAAAGGAAAAAAGGTGAATATTGGTGATAGAAGATTCAATTCTTAGGGAAACAGAAATTATAGCCTGCAGACCAGGCAGTGAATCTAGGGAAGTACAGAGTCTCCTTGCAGCAAAAATCAAAGATGTAACTGAGTATCTTACTAAAATAATCAATCTCAAAGATTACTACTCCTTTCTTCTCTTACACATGGGGACCAATGGCACAACAAAGAATCTGAAAACAATAACAATAGATTACGAACAGCTAGGAAAAAGGTTAGGAGCACAAGTAGTGTTTTCATCTATATTTCCAACAAAGACCAACATCTAATGAGGGAGCAAAGGAATTTAAAAATGAGCCACTGGCTTAAAAACTGGTGTCTTCAACAGACCTTCAGCTTCCTTGACCATGGTCTGCATTACCTGGATGAAGGGCTACTGGCAAGAGACAGACTGCACCTCACAAAAACTGGAAACAATATATCCGGAAAACAACTGGCTCATCTTATCAAAAGGGATTTAAACTAAAATTGGGGGGAGGGGATCCAATCTTCATGACTTTTAGAACCTAATTCTCAGCAAAAACCACAAGATAACTAATCACATAAGGAGGAAAGGAGGCGAGAACAATATAATGAACTAGAGAATTATGGAAAATATGGAAATCACAGTTACAAATTAGGAGATATAACAAACATACCCAAGACCCATAAAGAACTCAAATACCTGTACACTAACTATCAAAGTTTAGGGAACAAACAGGGTGAACTTGAAGTATTAGTACATGAAGGCAGATATGATATAGTTGCCATTACTGAAACGTGGTGGGATGAAAGTCATGACTGGAATATACTGATGGAAGGATACAAACTATTCAAAAGAAACAAAAGAAAAGCTGGAGTTGCATTATATATAAAAGATCACTATCTCTACAGAAATACACAAAGCAAGGATGAAAACCTTCTAGAACCCATATGGATCAATACATAAGGGGAAAAATGACATTGACCAGCAATGGCGAACCTTTTTTGACTATAGACCAGCAATGGCGAACCTTTTTTGGCTCGGTTGCCATAAGGGGGGAACGCAGGGGGGTCATGTGTGGGCGTGACACACCTATAATGCAATGCGCGACACCCCCCAGTGCGCATGCGTGCATGAGAGGCGCTCCCCCCCATTTTTCCATGCTTTTTTCACCCTCCCCAGGCTCCAGAGGCTTTATAGGAGCCTGGGGAGGGTGGAAACAGCCACCCCCGCCCCCTGGAGGCCCTCTGGAGGCTTCAGGGACCTTCAGGAGACTTCCCTGAAGCCTCCAAAGGGCAAAAAACGACCCTATGAGCAAACTGGAAGTCACTTCCCTGAAGCCTCCCGAGGATTAAAAAGGATCCTCCGAGCAAATCAGAAGTGGTTTCTAGTTTGTTCATAGGGTGGTTTTTAGTCCTCCAGAGGCTTCATGGAAGTCTCCTGAAGGTCCTTAAAGCCTCCGGAGCGCATAAATCGACCCTATGAACAAACCGGAAATCCGTTCCCGAACTTCCGGTTTGCCCATAGGGCCATTTTTTGCACTCCGGAGGCTCTCCGGGAGGGCAGGGGAGATTCTTTTCGCACTCCCCAGGCTCCTATAAAGCTTCTGGAACCTGGGGAGGGCGAAAAATGTCTTTAAAAAAGGCTGAACTCAGCTGGCCAGTGCGTGCATGTGCGCTAGTCAGCTGACGCCTCGCCACCTTGGCACGCATGCCATAGGTTCACCATCCCGGCTATAGACAAATACTAGAGATCGTCCAACCAAGCAGAAGAAATAGATGAACTCTTTGCTAATCAATTAACAAATGTATGTAGGAAACATACCAGAATAGTAATGCGAGACTTTAATTACTCTGATATCAACTGGGTCACAAACTCTGCAGCAGGTGGGAGATGGAACAGGTTCCTAACCAATTTAGCTGACAATTTTTTCACCCAAAAAGGTAGAGGAAGGAATTAGAGGAAAAACTATACTGCATCTAATTCTTATTAATAGAGATGTGTTAGAAGGAATTGAAATTACCAGAAACTTGGCAAGAGTGACGATACCATACTGGAATTCAATATAATGCAAACATAAGCAATAGAATATAATTCAACTAGTGTCTTAAATTTTAAAAGAGCTGATTTTAACAAACCCAGAGTTCTTCCTAATATGTAAACAGCCTGGGTTTGAATCCCAGAAGGGTATGGCTAGCTGACGAGACTTAAATAGCTTGAAATGGATCTATACTAGTCTCCCTTTATTTCTTTGTTGGTAAATATAACATTTAACACAGAAGAAGTTTATCGTGAAAGCAACTGCCCGCGAAGACTCCTGGATTGGGGCTGTAAAGTGAAAGGCAACAGTATGTCTCATCCTATATTTGGGTAGACCAGGTTGCCCTGATTTAAAAAACACTCCTTGTGTTGTGTTCTTAAATTGCTTGGCAACAAGTGGGTGTAGACCAGTTAGATGTTTCAACCAAAACCCATGCAGTTCATCTTCACTTGATGCTCACCAATTTTTGATCTTCCTCGCTCTTTTCTTTACCATTTCTGCTGTTATTACTAGTTCTTTCATTTCAACTTCTTCTTTATTCTTATCCACATCTTTTAACCAAGTTGCATCATTGTATTTATTTATGTTATTTCATATCTGCACTCAGAATTGCATGGTTTCTTCCTTGTCAGGTACTGACTAATTCATTGCAGTTTCTCCATTGATGGATTGGTAGAAATGTTTCTGATTGGATTGAAATTGGACGTACTGCCTACGACTTGCAATTTGAGCTTCATAGTTAATCTTCTTGGCTATAGCTGTTATTTGCTGCTTTATTATTTCCAGTGCTTCTTTCATTTTACCATATTTTTTGGAGTATAAGATGCACCGGAGTATAAGAAGCACCAAGGTTTTGAAGAGGAAAAATTTTAAAAAAAGTTTTTGCACTTTGCAAATTTCCCCAAAACGGTCCATTTTTTGCAAAAATGGGCCCCTTTCCCCCCCCAAAATGAATAAAATGAATAAAAGCATAAATAGCCTTTAGGGGACTTGTAGTGTGCTCCTGTAGGATGTGGGGGGGGGGGAATGAGCAAAAAATGCAAGCAAAAAATGGGCCCGTTTTTCATTTTAAAAAGGGCATGGATGGCCTTTAGGAAGCTTATAGAGTGCTCCCGGAGGCTGGGGGGGGGGGTAAAATTGAACAAAAAGTGGGCCATCTTTTGCTCATTTCTGCCATCCCCAGCCCCCAGGAGCTGTATAAAGCTTCCTAGAGGCTCTATACGGCAATTTTGGTGAAGGGGCAGAATTTCAGGAGGCAAAAAATGCTGTATTCAGTGTATAAGACCCATCCAAATTTTCAGCCTCTTTTTTGAGGAAAAAAGGTGCGTCTTATACTCAGAAAAATACGCCACTTCTTTCTAAGTGGTATTTCTTGATTGGGTATCCTTTGATCTTTTTGATCTTCAGCTTCTTTTCTTCCATCTGTTCTAGCTTGCTTGCATGTGAACTTAATTTGTTGATCTTATTTTCCAGTCAAATCTTCCATTTTTGTGGTGCACTGCTGGCTTTTTTTGCATCCCAGCTATTCAGTTATAACTGCAGTTGTACATTAGTGGGTTTGTGCAGTGAGTTGGTGCTTATATTTGACATTGCAGTATTTGCATTTTTCAACACTTGTGCTAGCTGTTTCTTTGGAACAAGCTACAATGCAGGCAGCTTTATTCTGAAGTTTTTGTACTGTGCTAGATGCTCACTTATTCCTTGTTTCAATTATTTTACTTATTTAGTTAGTGGGCTTTGTTCTTCCTGAGGCAGTGGTGTAGGTGCCTGGTTTCCAAATGAAAACAATTGTATGTCTCTGATGGGTTCCTCTACAACCAATTTCCCCTGGTTTGCCTCTATATTCTGAATTATTTCTGGCAAGTCTTTGATTTCTTTGTCCTGTGTAAACCTTTGCAGTTTTTCCAATTCTGCTTCTATGAATACTTTATTTTGCATTATAAATCAAAGTTAGCCTCTGCTCTTCTAGCCTCTGCTCTGTTATTTCTGATTCTGGATGTTGTTTTTTTTCCAGAACTGGTGCACTCACTTCAAAAATCCTTTTCTTGTTGGACTTGATCTGTAATAAAGATCATTATTTTTTTGTTTTCAATCTGTACATTTGCAATGGGTAAACATATTAATTAGTAATTCTGCAGTTGTTGGCCCTGGTTGCTCAGCCAACAATCCTGAGCCCTATGAACACCAACATTTAGCATGGACCTTGTTAACCCTGGTGACATCTGGGCCAGTATGGCTTTCTGAAATTTACATCTCACCGTATTTTTTGATGGGAGAGACACTCATGGTCTCTCCTCTGATGAGACCTGTCCAGTATAGTTGAACCCCTGGCATAGCTCTCATCTTCCTGAGAGCACACAAGCTCCACAACCATTTCAAGGTAGTAGTAGTAGTAGTAGTAGTAGAAGTAGTAGTAGTAGTAGTAGTAGTAGTAGTAGTAGTAGTTATTTAGTGTATGATGAAAGCATGACAAAAGAGAAGTAAACATACATACACAGTCCAGGTACTTATAAGTAAGATGTCTACAAGTAATGGCAATGACCTCATAAATGGATATCCTGTTCAGCTATCCCAAGGGTCAGCAGCCTGCGGCTCTAGAGCCTTATGTGGCTCTTTCATCCCTCTGCTGTGGCTCCCTGTTGCTCAAAATATGTGTCACAACCTCCAATGTTCAACACCCACTGGAACGTGATTTGAGTTTTCAACCCCCAGCAGGCCAATCATGGTTAAATCCAAGAAAAGTTTCAGAAGAAATTGAATTACTGTATGTAATTCAATTACATACAGTATACTAGTTTTGTGGCTGCTCAGGAAATAGTCAGGCACAGGAAGGGTTTTGTAGCTCCCGGTGGCTTTTTTTTTTGTGGGAAATGGGCCCAAATGGCTCTTTGAGTGTTTAAGGTTGCCGACCCCTGAGTTATCCAGTCAATCTCTAAGCAAAGCTCATCATGGTCAATATTGCATAATTGCTTTGCACATCTGACCACAATCTCAACAGGGTAGAGGCATTTCTACCAGTATCACACCTAATTCTGTTCAATTTCATGCAGACAGAGTAAGGCAGATCAAAATCAGATGGTTTGGTAGAGGGATCACCAATGGTCAGGCCACAAGAAGGTTCATTGGACCACTCCTCTCTCCAGGCATTCTCGAGGTTAAATTGGCTAGATGTTGAGTGAATAGCTGTTTTCCCTGCTGGCCTAAGGGATTTCAATCTTTTGAAAGGCTGTGCATTACCCTGGTAAATAGGAAGGGTCTTGTTGTTCAATATCTTTGACCACAGATGGGTGAGAGCTTGTCTTCTAATATGGGTCAGTATGATATTGCTAAGTACTGGTAACCCTTCCACAGGAGTGGGATGCAAATGTGCCAGAGATGATACACATTGTCTGGCGGAGTTGGACATTTGGATGCAGACGCTGTTAAGCCACACGCTGGCACAATATTCAGCTGTGAAATAAGCCAAAGCCAAGATATTTAGAAAGCTTTAAAATAAATATAGATAAGACATCTATGGCACTTAAAAGGGAAATGAAGTCACATTCAAAATCTAGGATTCTATCTGGTTTAGCATATTGGTTATTGCAAGCTACCTATATGAATTGTCAAGATCAATTTCTGACCTTTCCAGAGATTTCATTCTTAACATTTTTCCAAAAATGTATATAGTAGTCTTTCCCAGCTGGTAAAGAATATGAGCTGGTGACTGTTTTGGGGGGGGGTGTAGTGGTTTTTTTTTAAGCTGTATCCTCTGGCTTTCCAGATGTATTTTATTACTTTATTGCCAATTCACAGGAAATGAACAATCATTTAGCATTGGCAGATACATGCTGAAATTCACTATCTTTGAAACGTTAAAATAATATCTTACAAGAGTTTAGCATTAACCTTAAACACATTTTTTTTCCTAATCAAAGTTACAACATCTTCTGAATACTTTTGAGCCAAGAGCAAAATTGTTAGGAGCAAGGCCAAGAATTTAACAAGGAAAAAAAAATTGAAAACATGTTTGTCTTAATAACATTACTTAAAAGTTCATTGTAAGTCTGAGAATGGAAGCCTGTTTTCCTTTAATTGAAGACTAACCCAACTTAATGGAATATTAGGTCCACTTCATACCTTACAATTTCCTACCCTGTTAATGTATTCCTGTTTTGTTCTGTTTTGTTTTGAGGAAGGAAATAGGAGTATAGGAAATGGCTTCAGTCTTCAGAACTAACATGTAGAGGGAAGCAACCATCTTAGACTACTACTTTGGAAGTAAGGATACTGGACAAACAAAGACATTTACAACACAAAATGCTATCATGCAACACTCTGCTGTTGTGCATGGAGGAATGAAAATGCTTTTAAGAGCCTTACACAAGGCTAACAGGGCTGGGAAATTCTAAATCTCAAGGGGCCAAGATGTTCCACAGAGAGGACACCATAACAGAAAAGGTATACTTCCTAGGTCAGATACCATTGCTTGATAGAAAAAAATCTGCAGCAAGCCAACTCTGACAGATCTGCCGAGAGAATTAATGGTAGATAGTAGACCTACAAATGATCTAGTCCTTTGCCATGAAGGTCTCTACCTGTAATAGGAACCTATGGCATGTGTGCCAGAGTTGGCACACAGAGTCCTCTCTGCTGGCAGGTGTGCTGTCACCCCAGATCAGATCTCCGTGGCGTTTCTTTCGTGAGCTTCTGTTTCCCTGCAGAAGACAAAAGAGAAGCTCATGAAAGAAAAAGATCTTAACCCTTGCCACGCTGCCGGTGTTGGGATGCCCTGCCTCCTGACAGCCAGCTGATCTTCAGGTCTCTGATGCACATGTCCACATGTTCACGCATGTGCACATGCATGTTTGTGCATACGCGTGTTTGCGCCTTTCAGTTCGGGCATGCACGCAAGCGCAATTTGGGCACTCGGTGGATGAAAAGTTTCCTCTCATTGGCCTATGCAGCATAAGTAATAACATCACTTGTATTCCACTGAAAGTTTAACTGGAAAGTTGGATAAAGTTTTATCCAACTGGAGATACTGGAAGAAAGGCAAAGCATAAACCAAATGAATCAAGAAATATATTTTCACAATCTCTTGTTTTTGATCAGAGCTGATGTATTTGGGAGGAAGCCCAAAACATCTAGTTGTTACCAGTTTATCAATCATTTCCTTAACGTTATCCTGTAATCTCAAGACTTTCTAGACATCCTAAGGCACAATTTGGCTAAGAGATTGCAAATAAAATTCTCAGTATGAAAGAGGGAATGGCACCCTCAATTTCTGTCTTTGCTATTCCTTCTCTTGCTTTCTGTCCTGGGACTGTCCCTAGCTAGAAAATTCAAGCAAAACAGGAATCAAATCTTCTCGCATCCACTATTTCTCTGCTGCAAATTGTTACGATAGAGGCAAATCCAGAAGTGGCCAGTTCTAACCTCAAAAGTGCATTTGACTTTCCTTTGCAATATCAGTTTCCCATTTCCATTAGGCTTCCACCTAAGGGTCAACATGAACATGATGTTAATTGTGAGACTGCCATTAAGATACATTTTGTTGTTATGTAAGTAGAAGAAAGGGAAAAGATGTTAATAAAAGCTGCAAGGAAACCTGATCAGCTTTCAGATCATAAGCATAGAGCAAAGAATCTTTAACTCTTCCTTGTCCAATCTTCCTCTCTCCCCCCTCTGTTTCTCTCTGTCTGTCTGTCTGTCTGTCTGTCTGCTCTCTCTCTCTCTCTCTCTCTCTCTCTCTCTCACACACACACAAACAAACACACCGGGGGGAGGGGGGCTTGGAAATGTTATTGGCATCCACCACATTTGCCATAACTTCTCATTGTTGAAAGTGGCTCCACAGTAGGAAGAAAATGATTCCTTTAATCTCAATATCTTTCCAGACTTCCTTCAATTATTGTTTAGCTCATTAAAAATGTATGCATTAATTGCATCCCTGCAACAAATAGGCACACTTAGATTAGCACAAGGTATGTGCTTAAGCAGAACACTGTAAAATGAATACATGTTGATTTCAACTTGCATGATTGAAAAATAATTAATATATTCCCTCCCCGTCATTTGATTTCTATTACTAAATGGCTAGGAATGCTGGAACATGTAATTCCAACATATTTGGAGGAGAACAGCTTGGAGAAGGCTGGCAATGGGATGTTCAGGTAGCTTCCCAACCTGCTTAGTTCTGACAGTGCTTTATGCTTTGTTCCGTGTCAAAGCAATTAAAATAATCTTGAAAAATATGCAATATCAGTGGAGTCCCTTTATTGGATGATAAGGCCAACTGTGAGAAAAATAATCGTGCCAACTACTTCAAAACCTGGGATAATGATACTGCATTGCTGCCAAGATGCCCTAAGTTTTGCCATATGTGAGCAAGATGTTAAAAACAAAAACTTCCTTTTAAGAGTAGAGTGAAAGAAAAAGATATTTGTAGATAGACATCAATTCACCTCTCACTCTTCGGCAGCAGTTTTACAATACCGAATAAATATCTTCACTAATACTTACAGCCTCCCTTTCTCTAGTTAAAATTAGAAGTCTGTTAATGATCTAGAACTCTTAGTTATGCTGCATATATACTTGATCATTCAAAATGAAACAGGTTTTCAGAGGAAGCAATGAGTGTTGAAACCAAAGTCTTGGAAATAAAATTGTAGTGCTCTCATAGGAATATGAGTTACTTAAGTTCATGTGAACCTCTGGTTTTGGAAATAGGTCTTCATGGAGTGTGGACGAAGATTAAAGATTTCTTATTATTCTTGGCTTCCAAGAAACTGCCTTGGCATTTCTATTTTCCCAGTAGAATTCCCCAAATTGAAAATGTAGAAGTGTCAGCTAGGATTGCTTCAGTTAATGTTGTGTCAACATTTCCTATAAATCGTTCTTTGTCTAGGCTTTAGATGCAGACTGCTAAAATGTGCCACATGCATAAACCTGGCCTCAAGAATGCCTAACTTAACTTCTTCCCAATTTAAAAAAAAGCTTGTTCACCTGTTTCTAACTAGTATTTATTTTGTGACATTGACATGAAACTGTAAGCCTTGCCCAAAAGGCTTTCTTTAAATACAATCTGTATTAAGCTGTCTATGCCAGTGTTTCTTAAGGTTGGCAACTTTAAGATGTGGGAACTTCAACATCCAGCATACTTGGCTGGAGAATTCTGGGAGCTGAAGTCCCCACAAATTTTAAGGTTGACAGCCTTGTTCTATACTTTGCAATCTGATGCTTTAGCTAGAACATTAATGAAGAATTGTATAGATTATTTATGATCCTTAAAACAACCTGAGGAATTTCTGTTAGAAAAATAGATGTATGTTCCCTCATCTGACACTTTCACCTCTAAAATCTTTAGCTCCTCATTTTAAAGAAGTATGGGGAAAAGAGTTAGATTTTGCAATCTACAGATTAAAAACAAATTTGTATAGCTTTTTAAAAAAAACATAGCAATAGCAATAGCAGTTAGACTTATATACCGCTTCATAGGGCTTTCAGCCCTCTCTAAGCGGTTTACAGAGTCAGCATATTGCCCCCACAGTCTGGGTCCTCATTTCACCCACCTTGGAAGGATGGAAGGCTGAGTCAACCTTGAGCCAGTGAAATTTGAACCGCCGAACTGCAGATAGCAGTCAGCTGAAGTGGCCTGCAGTACTGCATTCTAACCACTGCGCCACCTCGGCTCTTCATGACGCTCCTGTAAACCTTTTTTTGAGCCACTCCTCTTCTACAATATACTCTTTTTTAATTTGGAGTTGCTATAAAAATCTTACTTAGGAACTTAACAATGGGCAAATCAGAGTTAATCTACTTCAGTTTACCCAATACCTTCGTAACCCCAGTCATCAAATACAATTATTTATGGATTTTATTTTAAATTCAAAGTTTGACTAACTTGCGTGATTTTGTAAACAACTAATCCTCACCACACATTAATAAGTCTTGACATACTCTTTTATGCAAATTCTCCCAGTTGTCAAACTATGGAGGCCAATGTCATCATACTGGTAATAGCAACTGACTTAGATAATGTTAAAAAACAGTCTAGATAAGAGCACCAAGAATCCTAGTTTGGTCAGCTGTAGACCATATTCTGAATCACAGGCAACAGATTTTAAACATCAGCAGATGGGAAGCAACAATGGAAAAGGTCCATTCTCCCGTTTATTCTAATGTTTGGCTGGGTGTACTGATTTAGTTGTTACTTGATATGATCCAACAAGACTCTTACAACTAATGCCATGTTGATTGATTGATTACAATTTTTCCTATTGTAAGGCCTTTTTTCTGAAAATATAAGTTCCCTATTATAATGGAGTTATTATGCATTCTTTTTCATTGTCATAACTGCACTATATCCATTTTGGGTTCTAATCACATTCCCTGCTGGACTGCAAAATCTGGCAAGCTCCACATTCAGAACTGAGCAGTAATATATGTGATTACATGAATAAATAGAAAGACTCCATTACTGAATTAACAGGTGGAAATGCTCTCAATTTTTATCAAGCATGATTTTCTGATTCACTATTGCTATTTCTAATCTATTAAAGCAAATATTGTTAAGACATTATGACAATTCGATTTGATTGAGGGCCGCATCAGGATTGTGTTTCACCTTGGGGGGGCTGGATGAGGGTCTGGATTTGGCATGGCCGGAGGTGGAGTGGCCAAGGATGTGGCCAGCTCAACATCACTTGTTGAGGCTCTGTTTCCAATTGTGATGGCCTCCTGCAGCCCTCTGCCAGCTAAAATGGAGCGTGGGGGGTCCATTTTCGGCCATGATAGCCTCCTGCAGCCCCCTCTGCCAGTGAAAACTGAGCCTCTGCAGGCCATTTGTGGCCTCCCCAAATTCTATTTTTGCTGGCAGAGGGCTGCACTGCAGGAGGCCATCATAACTGAAAACAGAGCCCAGACCGGCCACACACGGCATCCCTGAATTCCATTTTCACTGGCAGAGGCACCGTGAGCCAGTTCTTCATTGTGGCCACAACGGCCCCATGGGCCAGATCTAAGTCTTGAGTTTGATACCCCTGCCTTATGGTATGATGTATATATTGTGTCATGTTTTAAAGAACCAGGGATTTAAAGAACCAAGAGCCGAGGTGGCGCACTTCAGCTGACTGTTATCTGCAGTTCAGCGGTTCTAATCTCACCGGCTCAAGGTTGACTCAGCCTTCCATCCTTCCGAGGTGGGTGAAATGAAGACCCAGACTGTGGGGGCAATATGCTGACTCTGTAAACCGCTTAGAGAGAGCTGAAGGCCCTATGAAGCGGTATATAAGTCTAACTGCTATTGCTATTGCTATTTAGAAATATTGTGAACTAATAAATATGTATTGCTGCATTAGAATAACTGCATCAGTTGACGTTTATACCTTTACCGACTATTTTGCAAGCTTATTCCAGTAGAGAGAGAGGGCATTGGACAAGAAGGATGTGTTTGGGAAGTGTGGCTCCCTCTTCAATTGCTGCTACCATACTCCTCTCCCAACTTTTCTGGACCTCGGGCCCCTTGCGAGGGAGGACTTGGACATTAACCTTTTTCCGCTATTTCGGGCCAATTTTGAGCAAATTTCGCTCTTTCATGCAGTTTTATAATTTTTAATATTCAGGTGCTTCATCAACCTTGACCCCAGAGAAGGGGTGGGGGAGTGGCCATTGTTATCCAGAAGTCCTTAGTTCCTCGTAGGATCCCTGCTTTGGAGCTTGTCGGGTGTGAGTCCTTGCTGGTGAAGTTGGAACTTGCAGGTCAAGTGGGCTTGTTGTTAATGTACCTGCCTCCCAACAGTGTGACAACAGCTCTCCCCTCGCTTCTCGAGTCAGTAGCCAAGCTGGCAGTTGAGTTCCCCAGGCTCATGGTGCTGGGGGACTTCAATCTGCCTTCACTCGGCGAGCACTCTGATGGAGCGCAGGAGTTCATGGCTTCCATGACAGCCAGGGGCTTGACTCAAGTAATTCGGGGCCCGACTCACTCAGCGGGTCACACTCTCGACCTCGCATTTCTCTCGGAGCAGTGGAATTGTGATCTTGGTTTGAGGGGTAGTGAGACCTTTCCCCTGTCATGGTCGGACCACTTCCTACTGAGGCTCGACTTTCGGAGGCCAATCCCCCACTGTAGGGAGGAGAAACCGATTAGGTGGTTCCACCCCAGGCGCCTTATGGATCCTCAGGGTTTTCAGACGGCGCTTGGTGTTGTGCCTGATACTCTCGCCCACAGTCCGGCGGAGACCTTAGTTGCTGCTTGGAACTCAGCAGCGTCAGAGGCTCTCCACCGAATTTACGGCCGATCTGAGGCAGTGGATCCAGGAGGGCTCCTTGGTTCACTGAGGACCTCCGGGAGATGAAACGCCAAAAGAGACACTTAGAGCGCTGCTGGAAGTCCAGTAAATCCGAGTCAGACCGAGCACTATTAAAAGCCTGCATCGGAGCTTACCTTCTGGCAATTCGGACTGCTAAGAACACTTATATTGCCGCTCTGATTGCGTCCGCTGAGTCGCGCCCAGCCGCCTTGTTTAGGGTGACCCACTCCCTCCTGAATGGGAGGGATGTGGGCAATCCTTTATGAGGTAGAGCTGAGGAGTTCGTCCAATTCCTCATGGACAAAGTTGCTCGGCTTCGGACAGACAATTGCGCAGAGCCAGCCGAGGTACCGGGGGAGGGTCTTGAGCGACATCTTTGGATTGAGTTTCAACTTGTTACTCCTGAGGAAGTGGACAAGGCCATGGGAGCGGTGAGCGCCTCCACGTGTGCACTGGACCCGTGCCCCTCCTGGCTGGTCGCGAACAGCAAGGAGGTGACACGGGGCTGGATCCAGGCAATAGTTAATGCCTCCCTTCGGGAGGGCTTCTTTCCCCCTCTATTAAAGACAGCGGTGGTGAGACCCCTCCTGAAGAAGCCATCTCTAGATCCAGCCATTTTAAATAACTATCGTCCAGTCTCCAACCTCCCCTTTGTTGGGAAGGTTGTTGAGAAAGTGGTGGCCTTTCAGCTCCGGCGGTCCTTGGATGAAACCGATTATCTAGATCCCTTTCAGTCTGGATTCAGGCCTGGCTACAGCACGGAAACTGCTTTGGTCGCACTGACCGATGATCTCTGGAGAACTAGGGACCGAGGTCATGCCTCCGTCCTAGTGCTTCTTGACCTCTCAGCGGCCTTCGATACCATCGACCATGGTATCCTTCTGCGGCGGTTACGGGAGGTGGGGGTGGGAGGCACCGTTCTTTGGTGGTTCTCCTCCTACCTCTTGGACAGGTCGCAGTCGGTGTTGGTTGGGGGCAGAGGTTGACCCCTAGGCCCCTGAAGTACAGGGTGCCGCAGGGTTTGGTCCTGTCCCCCCTCCTGTTTAGGGTCTACATGAAGCCGTTGGGTGAGATCATTCGGCGGCACGGGATAAAATATCACCAGTACGCGGACGATACTCAGTTGTATCTGTCTGCCCCGTGCCAACTCAATGAAGCGGTTGACGTGATGTGTCAGTGCCTGGAGGCTGTTAGGGTCTGGATGGGGGTAAACAAGCTTGCACTCAATCCTGACAAGACCGAGTGGCTTGTGTGTTTCCCTCCCGATAATTGGCTAAGTATTCCATCGCTCAGGCTGGGTGGTGAAATTCTACGCCCCTCAGACAGAGTTTGCAATTTGAGAGTCCTCCTGGACCCACAGCTGACTTTAGAACATCATTTGTCAGCTGTGACCAGGGGGGCATTTGCCCAGGTTCACCTGGTGCACCAATTGCGTCCCTACCTGAACCGGGAGGCACTCGCAACAGTCACTCATGCCCTTGTGACCTCAAGACTGGACTACTGCAATGCACTCTACATGGGGCAGCCCTTGAAGAGCATTCGGAGACTTCATCTTGTCCAGAACGCAGCCGCGCGAGCGATTGTGGGTGCACCTCGGTACACCCACATTACACCTATCCTCCGCGAGCTGCACTGGCTGCCTATTGGTCTCCGGATACGCTTCAAGGTGCTAGTCGTCACTTACAAAGCCCTTCATGGTATTGGACCTGGGTACTTGAGAGACCGCCTGCTGCCAATTACCTCCCAAAGACCCATTAGATCCCACAGATTAGGCCTCCTCCGAATACCACTTGCTAGCCAATGTCGACTGGCCACTACCCAGAGGAGGGCATTCTCTGTGGCTGCTCCAGTCCTCTGGAACGAACTCCCCATGGAGATTCGGACCCTCCCCTCCCTTCAGGCTTTCCGTATAGCCGTTAAAACCTGGCTGTTCTGGCAGGCCTGGGGTTGACGAGTTCCCTTCCCCGCTCGAATTGTGTGACTGTTGATTGTTTTTAAAATTTTCTCTGTATTTTGTCTGTTTGTGTTACCTTGTGTATACTACCCCCCTCCCCTGGGTTTGTTAGCCGCCCTGAGTCCCTCCGGGAATAGGGCGGCATATAAATGCAATAAACCTTTAACCTTTAACCTTCTGAAATAGGAACATTATGGGTGATATATTTGACTCACAAATTATTTGTTTTCTTTTATCTATTACATTTTTGTCCCATCTTTGTTACTTTATAAGAAACTTTATAAGTTACTTTATAAGAAAGCCAACAACAAACGTAGTCCCAAGGTGCTTTTTCAGGACTTTCTTGTTTTTTCTGTTTTGAAGAAACTTCTTGAATGAGAAGCGAAACATCTTCAAAAGAAGAAAAATAAGAAAGTCCAGTTGCCTCCTGAAAAAGCACCTTGGGACAACCATGACCCAGTTGACTGAGAATTTCTACAGACTTTTAACAAACATATGTAATACTTTTTTATCTTCTGTTTTCTCCAGAACAACAACAGGTAGATGAGAGGTAGATTTGGAGGTAGATTTGGATGAAAGAGAACAGAACAGAACAAAACAGAACAGAATAGAATAACAGAGTTGGAATGACTGGCCTAAAGCCGGTATTCATGCCAAAGGTGCCTCTAGATCTCATTGTCTCCTGGTTTCTGACCAGCACATTAACCACTGCACTAAACTCGCTAACATGAATGATAAACATATCAATAATGACTGCATTCACTGGAATTCAGTGGACAAAAAAATTAAATAATGATGTTTGCACCATAAAAAATACCATGAAATCATCTTTTGTTGGAATAATTGCCAAGGGGAAATAGATGATCATAGGAACAAAACTAGAATAGTTTGGTTACAGTTGCCATCTTAATATATGTATGGCTAACTACAGAACTCATCACATCAGTTGGCATATCACAGAGTAATGCATGGATTAGTAAGTAAAAAGGAACTGCATGGCTCATCTTCTTAGTTACCATGCACTAGGACAGCTTAATAAACCTATACAACAGGTTGCTGTTGCGACAAGCAAATTCTGTTAATTTGCTTTGAATTCAATGACTTTGTTGAACAAGTCTCCATAGGCTTATCTATAAAGTACGAGGTATTGAGAACAGAATCTGATGTACAGGCTATGGCAGGAATGGCAAACCTTTTTTCCCTTGGGTGCCAAAAGCATGCACCTGTATGTGATAGAGTGTGTGCCAACACCTATAATTCAATGCCCCCCTGCAGGCCCCACTGCCGCGCATGCATGCATGACCCCCTCTCCCCCATTTTGGCACTAGCAGGCTTCCCTGGAGCCTCCTTGAACTAAAAATGGGGCATGGGTTGGGGCATCCCCCTGCCGTGCATGTGTGCATGATTCCCGCTACATGTGTCTGTGACTTCCCCACCCTCATCCATGTTCATGCTTCTCCCAGCAGAGACCTAAAAATCAGCTGGCCAGTGGGAAACTCATGCACATGAGCAGTGGAACTCACCTGGGCAACGGTTCATGTGCCCACAGAGATGGATCCACGTGCCACCTGTGGCACGCGTGCCATAGGTTTGCCACCATGGGACTATGACAAGACAAAGCCAACAAACCCCCCATTATGGTTTGGCATAACTGTGAATCTTGCCAATGTTTTATGTTCAGGCACTAGTATATATTTCAGAGTATTCTCTTCCCTATTCTATGCTTACTTTAGGATTCCAGCAATGTGAAAAACAGTGTTGTTGGTATTTAGTGGTCTTCTCACATCCCAATTAGCATGCACACAGCAAAAAATAGAAGAGATAAGGCAATTATGGGATAACCTTTTCTCCAAAATTGAATTCCATCATCCCGTTTGAGATTCTAGAAGTCCCTGAAGATGG
Organism: Thamnophis elegans; assembly: GCF_009769535.1. NCBI lineage: Eukaryota > Metazoa > Chordata > Lepidosauria > Squamata > Natricidae > Thamnophis > Thamnophis elegans. The sequence goes on along the minus strand of NC_045558.1, from coordinate 20,662,403 downwards.
CCTGATCTGATCAGAACAGGGGCATCCAGAAAACTGGAGACATGCTCACTTAGCTTCATTGCTAGGTGCCTACACATCTCGTCCCATCGCCTAGGCAATGGTTGATATATGTTTTGTATTTTTTATTTTAATCTGGATTTTTATATTGTCTGTTTTTTTAATATTTGTTGTGATTTTATTGTTGTATGCTGCCCAGAGTCATGTTTTGTGAGATAGGCGGCTATATAAATTTGATTTGTAAATAAATAATACAATTAAAATGACTCATACTAGTTTCTACAGTTTCAGTTCTTTCTGCCGCCCTTTCTCATTCTAACATCAATCCTGAACATCATATAAATATGATTTTTTTTTCAACAGCAAATTAAAACACTGCGTCATACATCACAAAAACAGCATTCAAGTGCTTTACAACTGTTTAAAAATTAGGCCTTATTTGCTTTTATTTTGTTTTGTTTGTACATAACAGTGGTACTTTTTGCAAAACAGAAAAACTGACTTAAAATACCTATTTGATTTCCAAGAAAAATGCATATAAGATATTTTGTAGCTCTTAAATTATTCCTTTACTCTAGAGCAGTTGTTTTTTAACCTTCCAACTTCAAGATGGATAAACAACTCCCAGAATTCCATGCTGGCTGGGGCACTCTGGGAGTTGAAGTCCACCTATCTTCAAGTTGCCACAGTTGAGAAACTCTGCTCTATAGTATGAGAACAAGTAGCCCATTGGGACATAATTGGCTGGCCATGCAATGACCTCAACAGATAGGATCTTGATCAAAAGTACCCATTCCCTCCAACGGAACTGGAAAAGTTGCATACACTGATTCTTCAAATGAGCTTCACATCTGGTCCTGATCATAGTATGTGAGGAGCACGAAGCCTGGAATCCCTGGATTGAATCGTTTGTTTGTTTGTTTGCTTGTTTTGCAATAGAACAACTTGTCCCAAGATTCAGATTGAACATGAAAGTTATTGTAATAAACCTGCTCTATTGAAACAAATGTTTTATTTGCTCAATACAATCCCAGAAAGGATTGTATGGACATTTTCCAAATGACTCTTATTTTACTTATAATAATAATAATAATAATAATAATAACAACAACAACAACAACAACAACATCATCAACAACAACAACGGTTGTAGAAGGCCAAAGTGTACAGTTTATTGATATTGCTGTTCCTGGAGATGCCAGAGTCGAAGAAAAAGAACTGGAAAAAACCACGAAATATCGCAACCTGGCCATCAAAACTACCGATTGTGGATGAAACATGCAACAGTGATACCCATTGTCATTGGGGCACTTGGTACCATGTCCAAGAATTTTATAAGATACATCAACAAATTGTAACTTCCTGCAATAACACCAACGGAACTGCAAAAAACTGCACTACTCGGAACATCATATATTTTAAGAAGGTACTTGGTTGATAGCTAGGACCCTGGCAGCAACCCATATCAACCATTAACACAAGTCAGTGGCATTTGTGATACATTTTTGAATGTTCAGTTGACTATGTTTCATGTTTAATGAATAAAGTATAATTTATTGCTATTTTAATGCTGTTTTCTAGACCACAATAGTACTAGATTTTCTTCCTACACTCAGTCTGACTTTCTGACTTCAAACTTGCTGATTATCAAGCTAACACTTAAAGTTTTGCCATTGCCCAGAGCCATAATAGGATTGATAATGATAGAGGAAAAGAGTTATATAATAATTTGGATCATATAAAACTGAGAGTCATAATGAAATATACTGTGTGTTGAACGAACCTATCCAATAGTTGCTAATTCATCCCGGTGAAGCCAAATATGCTCAGCAATTTTTTAAAATATTACAAATTATTATTCCAAATTTCATCCCTTTGAGGTATAATGCTTTTTTCATAATGCTTCTAAAATCATAGTGACAGTTAAACTAAACCAAAAATGCCTTAATTTTCCAATATGTAACTTTACTTTAGAAGGAATAGACAATATTGTTTAGAGGGGGAAATGGCTAAGAATAAGTTCATCAGAAGACAAATAATTTCTACAATGAAAACTAAGACTTTTACATCCAAATATGGCTGTGCCATGGGAGAACAAGGCCAGTACAGGGTTTCCAAAAAGAAAATATTCCAGACAAGAAAAAGAGACATTGTCTATATCAACATTCACCAACTCAGTATTGTATTAAATATTGAAGAAAAGGTGAAGTATTTTACAATCTGGTAGGTGTTTTTGTGATTTTTTTTTCTTTTATTTTGCCCTTTAGGATGTGAATAATGATAGACTATATTAAAGATTGATTGATAGAACTTTTTGTTCATTACTTGCATATAGTGCATACATGCATTAAATCTGCATGCCATTTTATATTGTATTCTAAATGAGACCAGAAATTGGGGTTGAAGGAGTGTTTCTCACCAGGGGACAATCTTTCTCTAAGCTAAAATCCTAAAATACTTCTGCATAATGAGTGGAAGCTAAAGGTACTGCCTTGAATTCAGCAAATTTCTGCATAGGTATTAAAGTGAATATGTTCTATAATCCTTTCACAATAAATAGGTCAGAAACGTATAACAAAAACTTGAATAATAAATAAATTGCTTCCCAGTTGTATATATGTTATAATATTGGGTACCACCAACTGGTGTACCTTTATCCAATTAGTTATTTAAGTGTGACATGAGGAGGATGGTGATTTTTCTGATTTCTCCTTTCTCCATAGTTAGCCTTCTTCAATCCTTCCCTTAACCTAGGGGTATCAAACTCAAGTCCCCAGGGCCAGATGGGGTGCTTAAATCTGGCCAGCGGGGACACCCCGGAAACAGTGAAGGAACAGCCTGTGGTACCTCTGCCAGCAAAAACAATGCTTGGGACAGCCACCACCACCCAAAAAAAAACCTCCATTAGTCTCCAAAGACTACTAGCAAAAGTGCATTTGATCACAAGGCAAGGAGGCATGAAAAATGTTTTCCCTTTTGCATTTGAGCATCTCAGAAGGGACAAGAAAGGAGAAAAAGAAAGGGGGAAGAAAAAGAATGGAAGATGGGAATAGAGCAAGGAAGGAAAAAGAAGTAAAGAGGGGAAGGAAGACAAAAGGAAAATGAAGAGGGAAGGAAAAAGAAGAAAAAGGAAGGAGGGAAGGAAGGAAGGAAGGAAGGAAGGAAGGAAGGAAGGAAGGAAAGAAGGAAGGAAGGAGATTATAATGAGAGGGAGGGAGGGTCTGAGGGAAATCCTGCCTTAGCATGCCCAGCCTGGCCATGCCCTTGGGTCAAACACAACCCTGATGGGCCCTCAAATTGATTTTGACATCCCTGCCTTAACCCAAACCGAGAGACTCGCCAAGTTTCTGGAACAGATTTTTAGGGCATACCAAAGCTTCAGAGTGGGAGAGAATTTTCCAGATATCAATTCTTTCCATTGAAAAACATAGTTCAATGTACAGCATGAAAAAAATCTGGATATGAAAAATTGTAACTGATACAGTTTATTGAGAACTAGACTCCAATCAAACCAAAATCCCAGCAACAGGATAATCACAACAACTGATTTTGTTATAGACTTATTAGGCATACTTAGCCTATATGTTCAGTCCCCTTTACCATGATTTGAACTCATGTGACATCACATTAGATGACTGTACAGTGTATTAAGCTTGAGTGTTTCTTCCCTTGTTCACCCTCATACTAGAATTATTGTTCTTAAATGTCTTGAGTTAGAGGACATACACCTACCCCCTTAAGTTGGGGGGGGCTTATATAGATTTTATATGTGTTATAATTCCTAGTGATTAGGCACTATACAACTCATCAAGCATAGCTGGTCTCTAAATAATTTGGCAAATTATTTTGCAATGCACTATATTGAATGCTTCTTGTCCTGTAGTTTTACAGCAGGATATTGGTGGCAAAACTATAGTCAGCCGTGTCTACCTAGACTACCTGGTAGCATTTGAAAAGTTGTGAAGCACACACAATATCTAGCTCAGGGCAGTCAAACTTGCAGCCTGCAGGCCAAATGCATCACGCACTGGCCATGCCTATGCTCAGTTTAGCAAAGGGGGGGGGATCCCAATATGTCATGTGAGTTTGACACCCCTGATCTAGCTACCCAGTTGTAAATGTATTTTTAAAATAATTGGATTTCAAATTTAGTGGATATTGAAAAGAAATTTTAGCATGATTTATAGAATTGAGTAGATTTTGGGTTTATCATATTCAATGTTTAAAAATTTAACATAACAAGCTTTACAGAACAGAGGGGAAAGGAGCATGCTGAATAAAAAAAAATCTTCTGAATGCATGTTTAACTTAGGAAATATTTTTAATCAACAAAATGGAACTGAGTTCACAGTTCGTTCATGCAGAGGTCCATTCCTGGCTACTTCATATCTTTTTAACTTCAGCACAAATTGGAAGTGGAAAACATCAATCTATTATTGAAGTTGTTAAACAAATTGTGCTCTAAAAATACTGCTGATAGTCTTCACTTTTAATGATTTATTTTATTTGCTTTGCTGGTGTTTGGTGGGGTGGGGTGGCGACATAAAAGCAAGTTAAAAATAAATATATTGAACATGGATCACCTCTGTCAGTGATGTTTTAAAGTTTTTTTTCAAAGCAGTTGAAGAGAATAGGATCTTACATTAGCAAAGAGTTGCTGCAATGAATCTACTCAAGATCAAGTTAGGTGACTTTAATCAGCAAGACAGATCCCAATCAACCTCCTGCTTCTTCCTCTCCAGTCTAGAAAAGGGAATCTAGTGCAGCCTTGCCTTGTTGAAAGAAGAAGAAGAAAATCTAAATATAATAAGCAGGCAAGGAGGTTGTGACTTTCAGCTTTCTTATACACATCAATTAAATTTCTTCTTTAAAAGGTTAATTGAGCCTGATCATATAGTCCTTTATCAGGATATAACTATGGTTAATTTCTTCTAATTACTGAGAAGTGAAAGTTAAACAGGAACAATGTTTAATGACTAAGACTTATCTATATTTCCTTTTGTTATCCTATTAAGGTATCTTAATCCATATAATTAATAGATCAATCCAATTGATCTATCCAATTAAAGTAATTCTGTCTGTCCTCTTGCTTACTCACTAGTGGGAGAAGAAGATAGCATTTTGTTCAAAAAGGAACATTAAAGGGTGAGGAAAATTGTTATATAGTACAGGCATCATACTATTTCCCTTAGGGTAAGCACTAATGCTAACAACAAAAAGGGGTACAGAATTGTAAATCAGTCATTAACTAAAGAAAAGAAAGGAAATAGAACTATATATAATTTACACTATATCTTTCTATACATTTCCATTTTTGCAAACCATCATTGGTCTATTGCATCCATACATTGCTTTGAGATACTATCTTTTGTTCTTGAACTTTCTCACCAAACTCTTTTTGACAAACTCAGTTCCATACATTGTAATAACATAAACATATGCAATATTTTTATTGTAATAAATAGGATGGCATCCAGTATAGTAATAGCAAGAGCACTTAGACTTATATACCACTTTACAGTGCTTTACAGCCCTCTCTAAGCGATTTACAGAGTCAGCATATTGCTCCCAACAATCTGGGTCCTCATTTTACCCACCTCAGAAGGATGGAAGGATGAGTCAACCTTGAGCCTAGTGAGATTTGAACTGCCAAATTGCAGGCAGCCAGCAGTCAGCAGAAGTAACTGCAGTACTGCACTCTAACCACTGCACCACCATGGCTCATTTCTCTTTCAGCATAGTCTGGCCCTGTCAGGCCTGCAATTATATTCCTTTTAGAATTTTGGCCTGCCACACTTTCTCTTATTTCATTATGCTGTTTCTTTAGTATAGTTGATGGGAGGGGGGAATAGACAGGAGTGAGATTGTGGAATGTATTGTTTTCATTCTTTACTAGAAGCCAAGGTCATCCTTTGTCTCCGCACCAGTACACCTGACCAGAAGAATGGGTGTGGATGCCAGCGTGGAAGAAGAAGTTTGGACCATGTGATGGATTGTGGGTTGGGGACAAGATCATGAACTTTTAACTGGGTGGAATTCTGATGTCATTTCCAGTATTGGGATTAACACAGATGTGCCTAAAATGTCTGCTTTATTAAATTGGAGCAAAAAGGATCATTTTGCCTTGGACTCTGATTTTATTCTGCATGATACTTGGAATGCTGACAGAAACTGGAGACTCTTCTTTTGTTGAACTTATCACCAGGTTTAGTTGCCATGCAAATGATTCACCATTCAACCTCCTTTATTGCAGAAATTTCTAGATTTATATTTAGCCCATACTCTATTTCTATATTAAAATATGTGTAACTCTATTTTCAACCCACCAAATAAGCTGTAAATATGGCTAATACCATCACATTAGTTATGACATCAAGCTCAGTTACACAAGAAAGACTCCACCAAAACAATAAAACACTAGCACAACTTGAGAATGAATTTACCAACCCATCAGATCCCACTCAAAGTGCCATAAAGTAAATGATATTTTTGGCACACCAGAATATTAGTTAAAAGAATTAAACATTTAACATGGAGGTTCTACAAGAAAGGCCCTGTTCATTTTCCTGTCAAATGTGATTTAACTAGCACTGATTCACAAAGGACAAAATTGGAAGAGTCACCTGAACAAAGGTAAGCTTAATTCTTTGCTCTTAAACTGTTCAGAAGAGACCACTGGCAGTTTGAACCATGCTTGGAAACTCAGTGTACATCAATAAAGACCCAATAATTTAAGAGTCATACTTCCAAAGAATAAGCCCAGAAAGAATAGGCTACAATGTTTCAACTGAACTGCAACTATAAATTTGTTAAGACCAGCTACTAGTTGTCAGGCTAAATGAAGAACATCTGTTATGAGCACAAGCTTAGTAGTGACAGGAAGCTAATTTCCCTGAGTCTATATTTCCCTTTCCTGGATGGGTAAAAAAATGTAATGGATGGCACTATCATTGCTTGTTCAGAAAATGGAAGAGAACCTCCTCTTCCTCTTCTCCTGTTCTTAAGATGATCTGTGCTATGACTTCAGTGTTGATGTGATCTCCCAAAGGAGGCAAATTTCCTCATTAGTGAAATGCAGTTCTGTAACAATAAGGCCAGTGTTGCCAATCTGGACTTTATCTAGGCAGCAAATGGCCTAGGCTTTCCAGTGCAATTAGACCTTGCATGCAAAATTAAGTTGGCCAGATGTATTTGTTTCAGCCAGGCAGACCTTTAGATTTGTAGGAAAAACCACCCCAGCCTGGATCTGCCAGGTTAGTTCAGCACAGATGGCTCTCCATTTGAAACCTAGTCCTTCCCCACCTTAACACAAGCAAGATGCAGATCAGCCTTCCCCCACCCTCCACTCCAAAAAGGAAGGTGGCTGCTGATCAGTTTAAAAGACAAAACATCTTCCAAGCTGTGCTTGTAGCCAGAGAATAATGAAAGAAAAACCTTCCCCCCTGAAGGCCCCTTTTCAGTAATAATGGAAATCCTTTGGGGAATCTAATGAGGAAACCTCTTAGAAAGAGATACACGACTCCGATCTCCAGCTGCTGTTTCAGCACAAGGCAAGAGGGTGAAGATCTGGTTGTTGTTGTTTGGACACTCAGTCCATGTTTCAGAAATGCTATAACTCCTTTGGTGACTGTGTTGGCAACAACTTATTGCAGGGGTATATAATCCATAAATATAAAGAATTTTCATTGGTCAAAAAGACTGCCATCTCTCTCTCCCTCTCCCTCTGGCTCTCTCTCTGTTTCTACCAGATCTGACCGTGCTGTGCAAGAGTTGGCATTGCTGTTTGTCCTCTTTAGTTATTCAATCAAGATTCCTCCTTCCTATTAAGCAAAAATTCAAGGCAGATTCAGTCTACACCTTAAAACATAAATTAAAGTTCATGCTAAAACGTAATAATAATATCAGCTATAAATGACATTTGCTAGCAGGCAAGAATTGAAGTGACCAAAAAGTAGACAAAGTCATAGAAAATGAAGAAGATAAAATGCTCTAGGACTTTAGAATTCAAACAGACACACACATAACACCCCAGATTTAACAATTGTTGAGCAAGAAAAAAGAAAAAAAAAGCATGGATGGTGCCGTGTGCCACTATCTGGAAATAGGAGATGAAAAGAGAAAAAAAAATTGGAGAAAATTGTTTTAAAAATGCAAAAAACTGCAAATATAAACAGAACAACTGTTGGCATAAGAAAGCAGATGTAATACCAATATTAAAAGGTGCCTTAGGTGCTATCCCAAAACAACTGGAGCGGCACTTGAACACCATTGGCATTGATAAAACCACCATCAGTCAATTTAAAAAGGCAGCTACACTCTGAATAGCTTACATCCTTCAACAAAATCTTTATCACCATCAAGCAATGTCCGCCTATCCCTTGTCCTTGGGAAGGATTTGATAGATGGATAAAAAATGCCAAATCCAGCTCAAACATCTGGCTGACTGTGCAATGAACCATAATAATAACAACTAACAAATGGGATGGCCCTCTTCAGATTTTCTAAGTGCCGAGAGAGAGCTAAAGGCATTTTTCCCTTTCATGATATTGAACAGGGCTTTGGCAGTCTGCATTCTGAGCCCTGTAAAATCTGCTTGATTAATAGAAGAAAACAAATGTTGCAGAATGTTGATTCAGAATGATGATTCTTCTATCTTGCATTCTATGGTCTTTAGACATCAGCATCTGTCTCCAGTTTTAGCTCTTGGGTTTTACATTCAACAGATCAACCAGACCTCTCTCTACCCACATATAAATTAATTAATCAGTAAGCCTTGTGTTCTCAGACTCCTTTTCTCTGTTTCACATTTTTTTCATTCCTTTAATTTACAAATATGTGAATGTTCATCAAAGCAAGCCAAAATCTCCACTAACTGCATTGGACAAATTCATTAGAATATAGAAAATTTCAGCATGGAGCATTTGTCTGGCATAGAGCAATTAAAGAAGATGCCAGAAGAAATGGCATGACCTCATTTTCACTCACCAGCCCAAAAGTGATGAAATGCAAAAAGATTCTAAGAGTCTTTAGAGTCTTTATGCACTCAAAGTCCTTGTCCTATTTGAATAAGTCTGACAATTTTATTTCATTCTTCTTTGTTTTTATAATATTTGCAAAAGTTTTAAATTTTCATTTAGGGAGGCATTGATAGACCTTCATGACCTATTTAAAAAAATGACATATTTCTTTATTTTTTTTCTTTAGATAATATGTTCAGTATTTCTTCCAAGAACAATCCATTTATTATGTATTGTAGATTAAAGGTCCTCTCTGTTCTATTTTGTAGAACCAAAAAGTTTTCAGAGTAACTTGCAAGACTACTCCTACCCCAAGGCTTATAATTTGAAAGGGGAGAAGAAGGAAAGTTGATGTATTTAAAATATGATTTATATATAAAACCAGATTAAAAATTGACACCAACACAACTACAATTAGACCAGAGGTTCCCAACATGGGGCCCATGGCCCACAGGGGAGCAATTTGATTTTTAATGGGTAATTTGAATCTTGTTTAAACCAAGTTAATGGCCTTTTAGGCTTTCTCCGCGTGAGTAGAGTTCACTTTTTGAGTAAAGTAAGAATTATATGTCACGGGGAGGGGGGGGTATCAGGATTTTAGAGATGCTTAGGTGTAGCACTGCCAAAAAAAAGGTTGGGAACCACTGAATTAGACCAAAACATATACCATCATCTTGAATTGATTACATAAATATTTTAAATAATAAATAGGTTCATGAACTACTACTTCAAACCACATTTATTACAATTTGCTGGGATGAACTCAACTCAGGAAGCATGATGGAAAAGGTATCCAGTCCTTCCCAGAAACAATGGTTCTGCTTTTCTCCTCCTTCTCCTTCCAATTTGCTCTGCAACTCATACTAAAGTGGTACACATAGAAATTATGATCCTAACCTTTCAAATGGTTTCACATGTACAGATTTAAATGCTGATGCCAATGTAAACAAACCTAGTGTCTCTTTTTACTAGTTGCATTGCAAAAGTAGACTTCTGCTTAAGGAGCTTCGTCTACTTTAAGATGTTATATTTCTTACATAGAGTAACCATGGACTTTCCTGCAGCTAGAGTTGTTTTTCCCTTATTCTGGCAATGATAAGGTGGTGCAAGGAATCCACCCTTAACCACAGAAATTCATTGGTAGCTGTGGGATAGTCAAGTCTCTCTCAACCCAATCTGGATTGCTGTTATAGGGGTAAAATGAAGGGAAGCCCCTTTAGCTCTTGGAAGAGGAATAGAATATGGCATGAACAAATAAGATAAGCACTCCCAAGTCACCCAGTGCAGCACATTGAATCTTGCAAAGATCCTGCTTTAAATGGATAATGGAGAAAGTCTTACATTATAGCTTGAACTCTATATCAAGAATACATTACATTCTTGGTTATGCTTGCAATGGTTTATAGAGCCTTCTGCAGTTAAAACTTCTTGAATAGAGAAGAGTTTATATTTCTGAGCCAATTGCAATAGGTTTGTATTTTAAGGGGAAAAAACTAAGCATCCAACAGTTGAGCAGAGAGCAAAAAAAATAAAAATCTAATAATTAAAGCCACCATTGCAGAGATGTAAAACGTATAATAGTTTGAAAAGTCTTGGTGGCAATGGAGAGCTGCTGCCCTCCTTTTGTTCAGAAAGAGCAGAGAGTTACATGTCCCAAAAAGGCCAGATGAGCAGCACAAAGTTATTAGTCACCCAGGTATTTACAGTGTTTTTCCTACTTCCTTTCTCCCATGGCCTTTGTGGTCAGCAGAACAGAATTCCTGGGAACTCCCACCTAAACACAAGTTTCCTGTTTATGCTCTCGGTATGCTTTTATGTTTTTGCCATCGAAAACTAGTGGACTTACATTGCCATATAGAACAGTTGAAAACAGAGATTGCAGGTGAGCAAGGCACACTAAATAAACCCACCGGAGTTATGCATTTTTCCCACTGGAAAAAAAGAAAAAGGAATATCAGGAGTCAGATCAATCCAGAAAGCAATAAGCCTTTTTTTGACAATAAGAATAATTCAAAAATGCCATATTTAGGCAAAATGTTTATTAAGCCAACTCAGAGGTCAGACAATACTGTAAGCATGCCAGGTTTTAACTTCATCAGGCTGGATGATAAAGAAATACTAATTTAAAAATATGTTGGCTGTTGTTAAAAAAAGCCAGGGAATTTGCATCCTGTTACAAGCTTAAGATGGAGTTTGGGAATAAGCTGCAGAATTACAGTTGGATATTTTGGTGCTGCCAAGATTTTTTGAAGAGAGAGAGGGAGAGAGAGTGAAGGAGGGGTGGAGAGAGGGAGGAAGAGGGGAGATAGACAGATAGATAGACAGACACACTTTGGTCTAGCAGTGAAGGCATCAGGCTAGGAACCATGAATTGTGCTACCATCCTAATCATAAAAGCCAACTGGATGGCTGGGTCAGCCATTCCCTTTCAGTTACAAGGCAGGCAGCCAGCTAGCCATCCCTTTCCTGTTGCAACCAATGGATAATACCAGTTGATCCGAGGGGGGAGGGGGGAGGGAATGAACCCTGCACATGTGGGAAAATGCTAGGAAGAACAAAAATGGAGCAATCTCTATTATTAAATTAAACACTAATATTTCTAGGGTGAATGAACATAAAATTATAAGAAAAATTAGACAGTCCCTGTGTTAACAATGATTAAAACATAATCCTATGTCATATTTTATGATTAATTTCATGCTAAGACATAATTAATTTGTCAGTCAATAGGACCATTTCTTTTATAGAGCTTGATTAATTGGCTGAGTCACATTTTTTTTATTTCAAGTAGATGGCTTGGCTTCTTTTGCTCTTTCCTTTGTAAATCTGCCATATGTTTCTCGATCCTGGGACCTTGCCTAGTTTAGTCTCTAGGTCAGCTAACCCAGCCTGTACCTGTGCCTCCTCAGATTTCTCTCCTCCAGCTGATTCTCTAGTCAAGCTCTTCAACTTCTGAATATACAAGGGAATCTCACTGCCCTCCTCAATTCCATTTAAGGAAATGTTAAAACTGACCTCTTTCATGCAATGTTTATGAACTAGAATTAATACTCTGTATAGTGTATACACAAAAATACATACACAGACAGACATTGGTACATATATTCAAGATAATAGCACATGTTTTGGGTCCATTATGTTAGCCTGGATATTGTATTGATTTCAGTGATTCTAAATCAGGTTTACTATGGATATTTTGGTTAAACCTCTTATAAATTGTCATGGGTTGTACTTAATTGCAGTGGCATATAAATTTAATAAGTAAAATTTTCACCAGAGGCAGTGTGAGTTTGCTAACTCAGACTTTATCCAATGTTGGCTCAATTGAAATCTAACACATCTAATGACTATCCTATGTCTCTGAAAATAAGACCTCCCCGGATAATAAGCCCAATCGGGCTTTTGAGTGCATGCACTAAAATAAGCCCTCCCAAAAAATAAGCCCTCCCCCAAAATATTGCAAAACAGCAGTAGTCACGAGGTGACCACACTCACCTTTTCCTGTACCTCAAAAATAATAAGACCTCCTGAAAATAAAGCCAAGTGCTTATTTCAGCAGTCAGAAAAAAATAAGACCCTGTCTTTTTTTCAGGGAAACACAGTATTACATCGGGAAATATCAAGTTACATGATAAATAAATTCAGCAGGTAAAGCTTTTTTCAAATCTGTATAAACCATGACAGGAAAATTTGCTGAATTTTTTACTGATGTTAACTTAAAAGGCTCAAGTGGTTCTCTAAGGAAAAAATATTGGTGGACTTCATTGAAAACTTTACCACATTTTCTTTCAAATATGACAAGTAAACCACAACTGGTTATTGTGGACAAAACAGGAAATCACAGACAAATGGATGATGCTATATTTCTAGATAATTTTGTTTTCAAAGACTTTGTATTTATTTTTATAAACCTATGTTCATGTGCCTTTTTATTTTTGAAAATATACATCAGATATACTTTTGATCCAGATATTTTGGTGTATAATTTCCACAGTTTGTTGCCATGGTCATATTAAATAGTCCAATGGGAGTTGTCCAAATATCTGGAGGAAACCCATTTCTAGAGTAAAAATGTCTGCCTGTTTTTAATTTCTACTTTCACATAGTTATTAAAAACCACAGGAATCTTGGGAAGGGACAAAGAGGGGAAAAAGGAGGGGAATCCATTAAACTTAAGGTTCATATTTGCAGCCAGAATACCATACATAACACGGGTCTGCTACTAAAAAGCTGTTTGATTATTTTCATCTAATTTCCATGTATTTTGGTGTGCTGAAAACAAATAAAATATTGAAAAAACTCCTAGACGTCATGATTTGTCACAACATGCCAAATTGTCTTCAGATTTATCATTTTTTTTAATTTTTTGTATTTTTTTATATTATGGGTTTTTAACCAAATTTAAAGTCCAAATTACTATTAATTAATTCAGATAAGTGCATTTAAGATATAAAATGCAAAAAAAAAAACCCTTAAAGGGTTTGTCCGAGTTATATAAAAAAAATATAGCACTGTAAATCTGATGGTCAGCAATACATAGATAAGCTAAGCACGTTTTAAGACTATGCTTCTAATGGTAGAAGGGGTTAATCTTTCCTGAAGAATCCAGTGGGAGGGAGACACAGGGCAGATAGCAACATCTCCTGTCAGTGCAGGGGGTGTGGCCAGCACTGTGATGTTTCGTGTACAGACACAGAGCTGCTCTCTCCTGAATGCCACACTTGTGCACGAATCATCAGGTTCTTGGTTCTAGGCTGTTCACACTTTTTCATTGCAATTCATGTTAGCTCGTCATTCTTCAACCGTTATGTTATGGCTCCACGAAAGTGTATTAATTCGCCAGACAGTTTTTGTTTCATCTGTGGTGAATATACAGCATTGAAGCAACAGCAGAATATTACAGACTTTGTGAAAAAAGTATACTTTGCATACTTTGGACTAAAAATTGGAGATCAAGATAAAGTTTGGGCGCCTCATAAAGTGTGCAAATGGTGTGTTGCATTCCATTTCATACCCCAATCTTCACTCAGCAATTCATCCCATCCTCCATGGCACAGATATACCAGTACCCAATCCCCCTGCTACCTTGGAAGAGATACCTAGCCCTGATGAAGGTGAAGTCATACCTGAACCAGATGACGAATCAAGTTCTGATTTTGAAGATGATGCAAAACCAAAATTGTTTTCTCAGGAGGAGATGAATGATTTGGTAAGAGAGTTCAATTTTCCCAAAGATGCCACTTAGTTACTCAGATCAAGGCTGAAAAGCAGGAATTTATTGTTGCCAGTAGTGTCATCTTCATGGTTCAGACATCGTGAAAAGGAGCTCGTTCCTTATTTCACCCAGGAAGACAAATTGGTTTATTGCATTGATGTCAAAGTCAGATGGGTCAATTTAAAATCCAATATGATTCAGAGCAATGGCATCTTTTTATAGATTCTTCAAAAAGCAGTCTCAAAGCAGTTTTACTCCACAAGGGTTTTTACGTTTCCATACCTGTAGGTCATTCCATACACTTGAAGGAAACCTACGAGAACTTGGAATTGGCTCTTTGTAAACTTAAATATGAAGACCATGGTCGACAACCTGTCGATCTCCGGATACGCTTCAAGGTGCTACTTGCCACCTATAAAGCCCTTCATGGTAGTGGATCTGGGTACTTGAGAGACCGCCTACTGCCGATCACCTCCACACGACCCATTAGATCTCATTGTTTAGGCCTCCTCCGAGTTCCATCCGCTGGCCAATGCCGACTGGCCACCACACGGAGGAGAGCCTTCTCGGTGGTAGCCCCGACCCAATGGAACGATCTCCCCGTGGAGCTTTGTACCCTCACCACCCTCCAGACCTTCCGCACAGCCCTTAGAATCTGGCTATCCCGTCAGGCCTGGGGCTAAAGATTGTAACCCGCCCGAATGGTATGAATGTTGCGTTTTAATCATGTACTGTCTTATATGTCAAAGTCTGTCCCCCCCTTCCTTTTGATTGTGAGCCGCCCTGAGTCCCCCCAGGGAAAAGGGCAGCATACAAATAAATAAACTAAACTAAACTAAGTGTATGGGGACTTGAAGGTCTTGTGCATGCTGCTCGGGCAACAAGCTGGGTATACTAAAAACCCTTGTTTTCTTTGTCTATGGGACAGTCGAGATCGACAAAATCACTGGACCAAGAAGAGTTGTCAGCCGAGGGTGCTAACAGTTGATGAAAAAAATGTCCTCTGAAAAACTTTGGTACCTTCCCATAAAGTTCTTCTACCACCTCTTCTCATTAAATTGGGATTGATGAAGCAATTTGTAAAATCACCTCCAAGAGATAGAGAATGCTTCAAATACTTGGTCACCAAGTTTCCATGCCTGTCGGAGGCAAAATTGAAGGAAGGTGTGTTCATCAGACCAGACATTAGAAGGCTTATAGTTGATCAAGAGTTTGTCAACACCATGATGGATCCTCAAAAAGAAGGGTGGACTGCATTTAAAAAAGTTGTACAGAATTTTTTAGGCAATAACACAGATCCTCACTACAAATAGATCATCAGAAGAATGCTGAAAGATTTTCAAGGTTTAGGTTGCATGATGAGTTTGAAAGTGCATTTCCTCCAGTCCCATCTTGACTACTTTCCTGAAAATTTGGGAGCTGTGAGTGAGGAATAAGGTGAACGATTGCACCAAGATATTAAAGAGATGGAAAGGACATACCAGGGAAAATGGAGCATTACAATTATGGCAGACTACAGTTGGATGCTTCAGAGACATTCCAGATTCTACTCAGAAGCGTAAATGCACCAAGAGGAGCCTCACAAGGAAGAGGAATCGAGTTTAGTGTGTCTAAGTGAACTCAGTTCAAAAAAGGATTTTCATGAAAATATTGTAATAAAACTTTAATTTTATAAGTCTATTTTGAGGTATTGCCTTATTTAACATAGTTACCTAAATCTTCAGGAAACGTGATGTCCTATGACAAAATGGAGGTCATTTTCAGAGTCAGCGCACCAAAAAACATAAAGATTATGTGGAATAACCAAAACAGCTCTCGAAAAATTTTTTTTGCAGACCTGTGATGAGCCATGGTGGCGCAGTGGTTTGAGTGCAAGTACTGCAGGCTAGTTGTGCTGACTGCTGTCTGACTGCAATTTGGCAGTTCAAATCTCACCAGGCTCAATGTTGACTTAGCCTTCTATTGTTCCCAGGTGAGTAAAATGAGGACCCAAATTGTTGGGGGGGGCAATATGCTGACTCTGTAAACTACTTAGAGAGGGTTGTAAAGCACTGAATAAAATATATAAGCCTAAGTGACATTTCTATAATTTTATTTGAAAATGGAAGATCAATATTGCTTTTGGTTTCCTGGCTTTACTTGATTTCCTAGGTTTACTTTGAGCTAAGCTCTTAATGTTATTTAAATATATTTCTGTGTATTTAATTATTTCATGAATTATGTCATTTTCACTTGGCAGTTTTGATACCAAATTTAATTCAGCAGTTGCTAATCGGAAAAAGAATAATTGTGCTTTTCGTGAGCTTTTCATATTTTTTTTCATATAGTTTTTTTCATATTAGAAGATGTGGCCAGAGAATTGCATTCATTCATATACCCAGATTTTTATCCATCTGACTCCATATATCAAATGGAGACCTAAGAAAATTGTGAAGAAAGGACAGTGCCTAAGCAATGTGTTGAATTCCTGTGGATACATGTTGTACTTCCTAACACTTCAGCATTGCTATAATCCTAATCATGGCTAGTTGTCTTGAAGGCAGCCTGGGTGCTCTCCCAACAAAATAACCAAGGACAGCCAAAATAATCTGTGTGTCAAGTCTGCAGCTGGTTCCTTTTAGGATCTTTGGCCTGCCACCCTAATATTCTTTTATACTAGTGTGTTTCATTAGTAAGGAATTGGGAGGGGGAATAGTAAGGAGTAGAATGTGTTGTTGTCGAAATAAAAAAATCCTTTCTAGAAGCCGAAGGTCATCTTTTGTCTCTGCACCTCTGAGCCTGACCGGAACTGAATGGGTGGAACTGCCAGCATCACAGTGGAAGATTGCACCATGTGATGGACTTATGGGTATGGGAGCAAGATCATGAATTTTCAACTGGGTGGGAAAACCCAGGAAGCTTTCAGATTCGGATTTTCCTCAGATGTGCCAACGTGTCTCTCTTAATAAATTGGAACTTTAAGGAAAGCTTTGCCTTGAACTCTGATTGAATTTTGGATGATATTTGGAATGCTGACACTGTGTGTGTGATTCTGAAATGCGTAAAATTACCTTTTCAAGAGAAAGCCTAATAAAAATGAGGTGTGAATTTAAGAGCTTTCTTAGTCATTGAATTTTGTTCAAATCCGCAGTGAGTTTGGAAGTTCTTTTAAGGGCAAAATATTTTAGCATGATTGACAGAGCCAAAGGCTTTTCAATACCTATCAAGGTAATATCCAAGTACACTAACAGCAAAGATCAAATGCTAGTTTATTCTTGAGCTGTGCAGGAAAAAGCAAAAGATGTTCAATAAAAACCGTGGCATGTTAAAAGCTAACACAATAATTAGGCTATAAGGGCTTAGGATTATCAACAAGGTTTTGTTAGAGGCACAGTAAATTACATCCCCTAACTGAACAATTGTGGAGGGAAATGATGGTATCAGAGGGAAATGAAAGAAGATACAGACAACGATGAATACATTATTAAACTTACAATTCACTTCAATAATGCCACTGCTGAATAACAGCACAGAACTTGAATTGACTGTATAAAGCATGATACATTCTGCCTTATATCAGAAACATACAGTTTATGAGACATTCTTTATTGCCCAGTTTTTACCAGGTACACATCAGAACATTGAGGCTGCTTTAAACTGCAGAATTATCCTTGAATATTACACGACAGCAAAGAATAGATTTTATATATTTTAATATTACCCAGATATTTCCAATCAGGGTAGACTTCTACAAAACTTAGGTTAAGAGGAAGTACTTCTATCTTGTGAGTGGCTGAAAAATTATTTTGCTAAAAATATCAGTTGGCCGATCATTTGGCAAGTCAGCAATTTCCATGGGACTTTTCTGCCTCAGTGGTGATAGGACAACAAAGAAACCTGTTTGACTTTCCTAATATTGAGAAGGTAAGCAGGACAACTTTGTCATGTGATCTATAATATGCAAATATCTTCCTCTATGTGACTTCTAGGTATCATAAATCTATGAGTCGAATTCATGTCTATATCATAAGTTTGGACTTCTATGAGAAGAAACAAAAAAGAAGCCATGATTGTATTGTATTATTGTATTGAATCTGGTATTCCCCTTGACTTTGCTTATCAGAAATTGGCAAAAGATGATCACATGGACAAGGGAACCCTCATAAATATGAGTCAGTTGCCAAGCATTCCAATTTTGATCATATGACTATGAGGAAACTGCAACAATTATAAATGTGAAAAATGTTCATTAGGCTCTTTTTTCAGTGTCATTTAACTTCAAAAGATCATTAAACAAACTTTTGTAAGTCAAGAAGTACCTATACTTTGAATGTTTGATTAGACCACATCATTAAAGATAAAAGGTTAAGTTTCCCCTCGCACATATGTGCTAGTTGTTCCTGACTCTGGGGGATGGTGCTCATCTCCATTTCAAAGCCAAAGAACCAGTGTTGTCCGAAGACATCTCCATGGTCATGTGGATGGCATGACTAAACACCAAAGGTGCACAGAACGCTGTTACCTTCTCAGCAAAGATGGTCCCTATTTTTTCTATTTGCATTTTTACATGCTTTTGAACTGTTAGGTTGGCAGGAGCTGGGACAAGTAACGGGGCTCACGCCATTATGCAGCACTAGGAATGCAGACCGCCGACCTTTCTGATCAACAAGCTCAGTATCATTACAATTTGTTAAATAAGCTAGTAAAAACTAGGAAAAATATTACATATGAAGATGCAACCAACGTAAGAACTTAGATTTTAATATGGCATTTTAAACAAATTAGCAACAGAATAAATAGAAATTTGCAATAACTGAGACAGCACCAACTATATTATACCTTAGATGTAGCACCATCCAAGCTACATATGAACCTGTAACATCACGCCTATCTACCATCCCTACTACAATTGGCCATTACTATTTTCACAGCTTTTACACATTGTTCCAATCTGCCCATTTCTGGGCCATGTAAATGAGCAAACCAAAAAAAAAAGTCTTGATAGTTAAAAAAATCTCAAAATAGTTCATTCAAAACATAATAATGATCATAAAACAAGAAGCTAGTTATGACCTATAAAGATCTCTATTTGGCACAAAGCTAGGAAAACTTCAGAACCGTATTCCTCCCACTACATCAGCCCCTCTAATACAGATTATTGCAGACCCTATCAGTTAAATATTCCAACTGGAAGGGTCTAGAAGGAGAGCCTTCATTGTTGTGGCCCCTGTCCTGTGGAATATTCTTCCCCAGGAGGCAAGGGCTGGTTAGTCCCTTGAAAGCCCTCCTTGACCTTTTAACTCATTTTAATTTTTCCCTTCTCTTATTCTTTTTTAAAGGGACATGGTGGCTCAGTGACTAAGACCCTGAGGTTGTCTATCAGAAAAGTCAGCAATTCAGTGGTTTGAATCCCTAGTGCCATGTAATGGAATGAGCTCCCGTTACTTGTCTGAGCTTCTGCCAACCTAGCAGTTCGAAAGCATGTAAAAAGGCAAGTAGAAAAATAGGAACCACCTTGGTGGGAAGGTAACAGTGTTCTGTGTGCCTTTGGCATTTAGTCATGCGAGCCACATGACCATGGAGACGTCTTCGGACAGCGCTGTTGTCAATAATCACTATGATATTAGTTGTTTTAATTTTTACAAAATTCTTTGCATCCCACTTTTCTATTATGGTTGTAATAAACAGAAAATAATATTCATGGTGTTGGTTCTGAGCCATGGTGGTGGCACAGTGGTCAGAGTGCAGTACTGCAAGCTACTTCTGCTCACTGCTGGCTGCCTGTAATTTGGCAGTTCAAATCTCATCAGGGTCAGTTGTCCATCCTACTGAGGTGGGTAAAATGAGGAGCCAGATTGTTGGGGGCAATAGGCTGACTCTGTAAAACACTTAGAAAGGGCTGTAAAGCACTGTAAAGTGGTATATAAGTCTGTTATCCTATAAATAGGGCATGCTCTGACAAGATGGTCTGCCACCACATCAAACTATGGACCTCCAAAGGTCCTTTTAATTTAACCCAGCTCTAGGAAAAGTCTTCAAATGCAGCTTTACTAGTTTGCTCCACATCTCAATTGTGTTGGAGATTTGCAAATGATGTGGGGAATCATAGACTGGATGTCAAATTGTCAGAGATAACTTGCAAATGGGGCAGATGTGGGTATGGCAGAGTTCATTACGGTCCAACAAAGGCCTATTCTTCAAAGAGGAAGAATATCCTCTTAGACATCATCAACAGCAGTCTCCATATTGGGGTGTGTGTGTGTGTGTGTTTGTGTGTGTGTATGTGTGTGTGATATTTAATGTTAGCTAACCCAGCACCTTTAAATGGAAAATTTATTATCCCAGACTTGCAAAACAGATGTCACAAAATGTCCCCATATGTGCAAGAGATGCTTCCCAGACCTCTTTCCTGGAAGTTAAAAAACTACTCCAAGGTGCAGCAATGTTTGAACTAAATAAGACGTGTCTCCCACATCCTGTTTTTATTTCTGTTTGGTCTTGGTGAAAATACTTTAGGCTCTGTGTATGTGCGGTAACCGTCCCTGTGTTTTGCTGACTTTATTACATGGACATATTCTGCTTTTATGGAAGAGAAGCTATGCCCTCTGCCATTTGTGGCTGGTGGACTCTTAGAAAGAACAAATTTCATTCTTCTGTAGAAATGGTCCAAGAACTCATTTTCAAAACTCTTCCTGGGCCAGCTCTATTAAGACCAAAAAAGTTGGCATCATTAAAAGTTATTTTAAATAAGTTTTTTTTACTAAATGCAATGATTGATAGAACAGGTGACTAAATATAGCAATTGTCCATGGAGATGCTCAATTATCCAGGTTGTAGTTATCCCAAAGCAGTGAGTGGTTTACCGGTTCTGTGGGCATGGCATGGTGCGCATGGCATGGCTTGATGGGCATGACATCACCTGGTGGGCATGGCAGAGGAAGGCTACTGCAAAATCCCCATTTCCTCCCGATCAGCTGGGACTCAGGAAGCAGAGAATAGATAGGGGTGAGGCCAGTCAGAGGTAGTATTTACTGGTTCTTTGAACTATTCAAAATTTCCACTATCGGTTCTCCAAAACTGGTCAGAACCTCTGTCCCAAAGATGTTTTTCAAAAGGCAACTGGACTTTCTTGCTTCTTCAGTTCTTCAGTGAATGGTGCGGAATGGTGAAGCTTGGAATGGGTTCCATTCCCCAACATTTCATCAGAACTGAAACAGCTTATTGGATGAGGTGAAATGTTTTTAAACAAAAAACCCAAGGAAGCTCAGTTGCCTTTTAAAAAGCACCTTTGGGACTTGTAGGACTTGTTCTCTAATCAGTTTTGACAACCTCCCACCTACCAATCTAAATCTAAATCTAAACGATCAATACAAACTCAAAGTAAACCGCTCCAAACTCAATTGCAGAAAATACCACTTCAACAAAAGAGTGGTCAACACCTGGAATGCTCTACCTAAGTCCGTTGTCACATCCTCAACCTTAAACTGTCTACCGTGGACCTCACCCCATTCCTAAGAGGTCCGTAAAGAGGACATGCGTAAGCGCACCAGCGTGCCTAATGTCCCTGTCCTACTGTCCCCATTCATTTCTTTAGTTCATATCCAATTTTATATTTATAACTGCTATGTACATGTTAGACGAACTAATTAATACAAAATACCTATGCACCCCCACCCCCACCAACTTAGGCGTTCTAAATTTATGTGAAGTGAGAAGTTAAAGGTCTGAAATTACTTTTTTCTGTACCTGGTTTCTATCTGAGAATGACTTCGTTATTCCAATGCCCACAAGTTTCATCAGCTCTCATATTGCTGACTTTCAAAAGCTACTTTGGAGAGACTTCCAAATATGAATTGAAGCCATTGGTTATAGATTTGTGTATTACAGATTGGTTTACTTGTTTTATTTTTATTACTCTTTTATTTTTATACTGTGGGACATTTTATTGTACGTTTCTGGATGTGCTGTATACCACTGACAGGGTTCCAGTTGCATTTGGGATAAATCCAATAAATAAATAAATTAGACAAAATGTCTCTAACAGTTGTTATTTGTCTAAGTAGTTTTTTAATGTTCCCACAATTGTAACATTTAAACTTGAAGGTATTCAAAACATAAAGTGTTCTGAAAAACCTTGAATTACCTTAAAATGTTTTACTATGTTTCCAAAATCAGACATTCTGGTTTTTTCCTTTCCTCTAGATTAAATTAGAATAAGTACACTAATCTTACACAATATTTTAAAAGAAAAACTGCTATTTTGCTCAGTTTGTTTTAAAATATTGCAAGCAGCAGTACAGCGGTTGAACCAACAGCAATGTAGTTAGAGTACTTTTTTGGCAAATACAGATATCTCTAATTGGCATTTGGCATCATAACATCTTGCAATCTTCTGCTTTCCATTGCTTGTTCTCCAAGATATCTTATAATTCATAGATACATAAATCTTGCTGACCCAGAGAATTGCCTGGCAGACATTGTATAGCAAATGTTACTGGATTATTATGTCTACCACCATCTATCCTGAGAGATCCAGTATTGTAGAAGGAGAGTCTAAAGTGTTATTTCTAAGACACCATATGCTGCCAAAATCCCGGCCCACAGGCTGGATGTGTCACGTGCCGGCCATGCCCATGCCCAGTTTAGTGAAGGGGAGAAAAGTACCAATGTGTCACATGATGCCACCATGACAACCTGACACCCCTGCTATATGCCAATCTCTTTTATTCCATTTCAAGACATTTCTCCTTTAAGTTTATTTATTCAAAAAGGTTATTGGGATTCTATTTATTTTACTACTGGTTCGCTCATGCCCACATGCCCACATGATGCTTCTGTGCATGCACAGAAGCATCTGAGTGGGTGGGCGGAGCCTCCTGTCACTGCCACTATTGGTCTCCCACAGCGCACAGAGAATCTGGGCAAACCAGCAGAAACCCACCTCTGGTTGTATCCAATGGTTTTCCCTCCCAATGATATGGCAATAAATGAGGTTTTGCAATAATGAGGGTGGTTCTTTGGAGTACCTGAATGCCAAAAAATATGTAGGCATATGCAGCCAAGTAAGGTCAACATTTCTCTTTGAATTTCTCTTCTAAAATCTATTGGGGGGGGGTACAGAGCAACACCACACAATTAACACACTTATTTGACTTTTCAGTCAGATTCTTGGGAAGGTTGCTTTAAAACTATGGATATGTTAAAATTAAAGGAAACAAATCTCAGTTAAGTCTGAAAAGAGCATCACCTAGCAACACACCAAGGATATAATGATACTATTAAAAACGAAGAAAAATGAATCAAATTCTTGGTAATATCTGTCATTTGGGGATGATCTCTTAATGTTGTTAAGAAACAAAAAAAACCTGTTATAAAACATCAACTGATGGTGTGAAATGGAATAGTTGACCAAAAAAACCCCAATGCTAATCATTAAAGCACATTCCTTATATGGATCAGCCAACACTCATCTATTTTCCTTATGTATGTAATTTAAGAGTGTCCTGATTTCTGATAGGTGTGCCATATTATATATGCATTATGTATGCATTTATCAAATAAATTCAAATGGTCTAGGTGCAATAAAAATAGAAATTTCAGAAGGGTAAAATTAAAACACAGATAAAATAAATGGAATCAGAGTTGACTTAGATTTGCATTGTCATAAAGCTTCAGACAATCCAAAATGAAGGAAAAGGAAAATATTCCCAGGAAATAACTTAATACAATGGAATTCTAAAATATGGGCAGCATGCCAGATATCAAATGAAATGCTTGCTGAATTCCATTCTTGGTGATTAACCAGATGCCAATGAGAAATAGGGTATGAGTGCAATGGTTCTCTTCCATTGTATTTCCAGGAATAATAGCATTGTTAAAGATAGCATAATAACTAATGGCTGTTAATAGATTTATCCATTTGAAATGTGTTTAATGATCCTATGGAGCCATCAAAGTTAAGGTAAGGACTAAAACATTTCTGTAACTGATTTGTTGTCTATGCCATCCCTCTGGAAAACTTGCAAGATTCAGTTTTCTTGCCATGCACGTGTATAAAACTGAACTAGACTGTGTTTTTTCTCTGTGTCATATAGTATATGTGGCTGTATGCATAATTTTGTATTTATTTATTTATTCTCTTGTTAATTTATAGTTTTGTGGGGTTTCTGTAGTATATATTGGAGGTGGTGACCTTTTAAGAGTTGTATGCAATGAAATTTCATTTTAATGTATGCCGATTAGTGTACATTCAAAATGACAATAAAGTTATTCTAAGTCTAAGTCATTTAACAGATCAGAGAAAGATAACAATATCATGTAGCTTATAATTGTTACTGTTGTGAGTCACCTAGAGTTGCTTAAAATGAGCAGCCATATAATTTTTTTCCCAAAAATAAATAAATATATCTTGCATTTTTTATGCATTGGAAGTTATCTATCCTATTTATGAATATTCTATAGGAAGGGAGCCAACTATCATCAGGTTCAAGTGGAGCAACCTTGGCTGAAGTTGAATCATAAGGGAAGCCAAACAGGTATACAAATAAAGTAATAAACACCGTGATGGCAATCCACAGATAACTAGCCCTCAGGAGAATTTATAATTACAATAAATCTTTTATTTAAAGGGTTTAAATTTATTTATAAATTTATTCTTTTTTGTATAAGAAAGATTTTTAAAATGTTCAAGGACCAAAATAAATACAAACTAAAATAATATCAGTTCAGGATACAGAGGCAGTGGGTGACCTAAACAATCAGAATGGGGAGAGAACATCCTGGAAACATTCTATAGAATTGGTAAAAGTCAACATTGATATCACCTAATCAAACAATTAAAACAATCTGTTTAAAGTTATGGTAGGTTTGGACTTAAAGTCAGGTGGGTATTATTTGTTGCTGTTAGTTGCAAAGTTGTGTCTGACCCATCGCAACCCCATGGACAATGTTGCTCCAGGCATTCCTGTCCTCTACCATTTTTGGAGTCCATTTAAGCTCACGCCTACTGCTTCAGTGACTCCATCCAGCCACCTCAATCTCTATTGTCCCCTCTTGCTTTTGCCCTGAATCTTTTCCAGCATTAGGCTCTTCTCTAGTGAGTCCTTCCTTCTCATTAGGTGGCCAAAGTATTTGAGTCTCATCTTCAGAATCTGGCCTTCTAAAGAACAGTCAGGATTGATCTCCTCTAGAACTGACTGGTTTGATCATCTTGTAGGATATTATTAGTAGAATATTATTAGTAATAGAGGGGGATGGAATGGGTCAGCGGTTAAAGACAGTGAATTTGTCAGCTGGCAATCTGACAGACCGGGTTCAAAACCAAGTGCTATGTGATGAGGTAAGTTCCTGTTCCTGTCCCAGCTTTTCCCAACCTAGCAGTTTGAAAGCATGCAAATGTGACTGGACAAATAGGTACCACTTCGGGGAAAGTAACAATATTCTGTGTGCCTTGGTCATATTGGCCACATGACCACAGAAGCGACTTTGGACAACACCAGTTTCTTTGGCTAAGAAACAGAGATGAACACTTCCCCGAGAATGGGTAGGGGGACCCGCTATCTTTGCCTTTATTATTAATAGAATGTTATTTCTTGCAAACTGATAGACTTTGAAACTTTGTTCTCAGATTTTCACTGCCAGTTTCCTGCCAGGCAGGAAATAAAAATAATTTACAATAAGAATGAGATTAATTTTCACACTGCAGTAATTTCAAGAAATTATAAAAGTTTATATTTTTCCATAGGCTAAATTATATTTTTGCTTCCTTCCTACTTTAATGGGGAGTAGACATTAACTCTACACATTAACCCATAAATAATATTACCCAGAGATGTGTTAATAATAGTTTCATTCAGCTCACACAAATATTAAGCCCCAATAATTCCCCCAGCAAAAAAGCTTTTTATGCAAACGGTACAAAAACCTTGAAAACAATACTGCAGACCTGCTAATTCCTTTATTTGGAAACTGTTGCTATAGTACAACTACTGAGATGAAACAACTCATTTCATGAACAGTAAGAGACAATGGTAAATTATAGACTGCTCGTGTTCCTCCAATAGGCTGTAGAAAATGCAATATATGATCAGTCCTGAAAAAAGCAGAATTTCCTTAAAGGGGCAATTCATTTAGGAAATATTCTGGCCTAATCTTTTCTGATGTTTTAGAATATAGAAAGAACTGGAGTTTACTCTCTTGTCATCTATATTGTCCATTCTCTGTGTTGGTAATAAAGTGCAATGAGAAAGTGTATATTTGGAAAGGTATAAATTCTATAAATGTAAAAAGTTAACTCATGCTGGTCTCTTGTAGTATTATCAAAAAGCAGAAGAAGCACAGCTGCTAAAAAAAACCCACGCAGATTCTGTTAGAGGAGAATATTTATGGCTCAGAGTTGAATTGTGGATCCTTTTTCCACAGTTTTCTGAGCATGGTTGGGTTTTTGCAGATGTTTCACTAATCAAATAAGTAACATTATCAGTATTCTCTGAGAGTAAATCCCAGTCCCTTATATGTTTGCACACATGAGAGTAAATCCCAGTCCCTTATATGTTTGTCTGCAGGGACACAGGGCAGAAAACAAGCTACAGAAACACAACTCCACAACACAGTCCTTTTCAGCAGTTCCAAGAAGGCTCCCTACCCATTTGCACAACTCAGGTGACCCTGAGGACACAGACAAATCCCCAAGTGGCTTCAACAACACTCTAAAAGAATGCAGATGACCAAATGTCCGCAAGGAATAGAAATCCTTCCATTTCCCACCATCCAGTCAGAGCTGAAGAAGCTTCCTGGATGAGAAGTGAAACATTTCAAAGAAACCAAGGAAGTCCACTAGCCTCTTGAAAAATACCTTTGGGAAAATCATGACAATCTCCATAGACACTAAATGCATAGGTAGAGAATAAATGGTACCTTGATCAATAGTAGTGGTAATGAGAGGGAACTTAGAGTCCTAGTGGACAATCATTTAAATATTAACCAGCAATATGCTGTAGTTGCCAAAAAACACAGTTCTAGGCTGCATTAACAGAGGCACGTGAAGTGTTAATACCACTTTATAATGCCTTGGTAAGGCCACACATGGAATATTGCATCCAGTTTTGGTCACTACAATATAAACAAGATGTTAAGATGCTAGCAAAAGTGCAGACCACAGTAGCAAAGATGATTAGGGGACTTTATAAACCTATAAAGAATGGTTGCTGGAATTGGGTATGTCTAGTTTAATGAAAAGAAGGACTAGGGGAGACATGATAGCAGTGTTCCAATATCTCAGAGGTTGCCACAAAGAAGAGAGCGGTCAATCTATTATACAAAGGCAGGACAAGAAGCAATGGATGGAAACTAATCAAGGAGAGAACCAACCTAGACCTAAGGAGAAATTTCCTGGCAGTAGAAACAATTATTCAGTGGAATGATTTGTGGGTGCTCCAACACTGGATATTTTAAGAAATTGGACAATAAAATATTATAGGATTTTCTGCTTGAGCAAATCTGGTCCCTTCAAATTATGTTATTCTGACATACACAAAACTGCAGTTTTGACTGTCATGCGATTTTAGCATCCCATAAATATGTTCTTCAAACATTTTATCTAACGGAGTAAATTGCCTATAATTTTTTCTGAGATTTCTTTTTCAGAAAGTTGTGATTATTATTGCTTATTACAAACTGATACCATCAGCAAAACCAAATCAGAGTTCAGTGATGTCTATGATTGACTCGTATTTTTTAATTAACACCTGGAAGAGAGACTGCTTAGCCAAGCTACATCTTCCTGTTTACTCTTGCAAGCTGTGAAATAACAAACTTTCTGCTCGAACTCCAAGTAGGCAATTATTTCCTTGTTTTGTCTCAGCAGGTGCCCAATATCTGCTGGACATCTAATCCTCAACAATATGTAACCTCCTTGCTAATCAAGTTGGAGTGGGGGCGAGATGTTGCATGGCTTGCCCAACAAAAGCAACTTCGTTGCAAATTGAATTTCCAGAGGACAGTTCCAGAGGATTTGGAAAAGACCTTTGGTGCTGTAAGAGTGGAGGTGATTTTAATAAACATCATCCAGTTTATTTCAGTCCTGGTACTTCCCTTATTTTATGTATTTACAGGACTTACATGGCCGTCCATTGGACACAATTCATATATTGTGAGTCTAGGTGATTCACAAGAATTCATAAAAATAGTCAAAAACAAAAGTATCTCTTCCTCGGGCACCAGACTAATCATCCTCATAGCTCATCCTCCATCTTAGCCTAATGCTAGGTCTTCACAGCCCTTTGGTAAGGTAAAAAAGTACTGATTTCAGGTAGAAAGTTTTTCCAAACACTGAGAAGGCTCATCTCCAAAGTCCCATCAATTGGCAGCATTCACGGGAGGGTGGGATAGTAGAGAGACCTGGAGCAGAGTCACTTTATCTATCCTAATAAGATAGGCAGATGCCCTTTTGGAAGAAGTGCAGGAAATCTGGCACCGTACAATGTAGAGCTTTAAATGTATACTCAACACCTTAAATTGTACCCCGAAAACAGCCCTGACCAAGAGTGTCACCTGTTCTCTAAAGACCCAGATTGGTGTAGTGGTTAAGATACTGGCCTAGAGTTCTAGTCCCAGCTTAAAGATGAAACCTGTCTGAATTTTGGGCATTCTCTCTCTCTCTCAGTCCAATTCATTTCACTGAATTGTTGTGGAGAAAATAGGACAAGGGAAGAATATTAGGTAATCTATGTTCAGTTGAATTATTTATAAAAATAATAAAGGAGGGAAATGTGTGTGTTTGTGTGTGTGTGTGTATCTTGCTACTTTGGTATTTTTCCTGCAAATTCTAAATTAGCTGGCATCACAAAAATTTCTGAAAACCAAGTACAAAGCTTTGTTTTCAGATGGAAAGTACACCAGAACCTTCTACTTTTCAGCAAAATACAGAATTATCAAAATAATGCAAATACTCTAATAAAAAAATCAAAGACCCTAAAAACATTTGGAATGACAGTTGTAACCTTTAATGAAAGTTTTTAATATTAATAAGGACAAACAGAAGCAGTTCATCCCTGCATTAAAAAAAAACTTTCTTTCCACAGAATATATTGCTTAAAACAAATATAGATGAGGAATTTTTGATTTAGAATATCAAATAAAGGTAGTGATAGGCTAAATTGCAAATCCCTGATCGGTTCTGTGTTTAAACTAGTCTATTTCTAAAATGCCACAGAAAGATTAAAGTTATACTGAATGACATTTATTTATATTATTACATATGATATCAAACCAGTGGATCATGAATTGCTTGTGTGGATTTCAAAGCAAAATATTAGTTCACTCTATTACCAGTCATTTCTAAAATTGATATATTGAGTACTGAACATAAGGCCTTAGCATTAAATTAGACTTGCATTCAAAATATACAAGAATTCATTTGTATGTATGTTCCATCCAATAGTGCATTCATTTGAAAGGCTGAATTTAAGATGAACAGGAAAAAAAAACAACCCTCATCTGCCAGCATTACCATATTCTGAGATAATCTAATTCCTCCATTATAAAATTAAGTGCTTAGGAAGAAAAACCTAAGCTTCCTTTTCTATGGATGCAGTCATAATGTTCTGAATTCCAAAGAGGTTTTTGCAGAAAGTAAGAGGGAAATAATGCCAGCATCTTTTAATGCTGGATAGTAAGAATTTTCCATAAATTCATCAGAGGGCCTCCCTGGAAAAAAATGGTAAGGGAGGAGAGTCAAAAAGCAGCATCACTATTACTAAAAATCTTGCTAAAACATCTGAAAATTATTTTATGAGGCATGATTATGGGCTGGCCTTGAATGTGTCATGTTTTTGTTCTAGGAACTATTCTTGTATTGGCTTTAATCCTATATTAGTCATCCAGCAATTTGTGAGTTGAACCTGCCACATAAATTGATTAAATAAATAAATAATACTCCTGGAAGGAGTAGCTACAAGGACTCATTAAAACATGTTATCACCCACCCGACAGTTCTAAGACCCCTTTCAAAGCCTATATAAAATGAATCTATTTCAACACATTGCATGCCTGCAGTTATTCAGAGTCATTGAGAATGAGCTGGGCAAGCATAAATTTTATGAATGAATGAATGAATGAATGAATGAATGAATGAAGGAAGGAAAGAAGGAAGGAAGGAAGGAAGGAAGGAAGGAAGGAATTCTTTAGCCATGAAGATCTGGTCATTCCAGAAAGTTCATGTAGCAGAGTAGAATAGGTAGAAGGTCCTGCTTCGTCATCCCATCTCAGGATTCCCACCATTTGTTGATGATCCACCTACACTCCAAACACCAACAGCCTCTTTATTCCATCTTTGGAAAAGAAAAAAAAACTATGAATATCACAGTATTGAAAAAAGCCAGCAACTGTCCTATGGGAGTGTTGACTGAAAGCTGTCTTTAAATTAAAGAACTCTAAAACAATATTTTAAATAAAGAATGTTCTTAGGAGAATTGTTGTATTTTAAAATATAATAAGGCTGGTAACATTATTAAAGATAGTTGGCAAACACGAGATTCATGCTGTAACCTTAAGTTTATCAAATAAGGGTATTGCAATTAGTGTTACAATGGTTTATTTCTTAAAAATACAGCTAATTGTGCTTGTTCTAAAACAAGACATAAATCCATCTAAAACTTTCTTTAGCTCCAGAAACAACTTTCCTAGTATGAGATAGTTAAAGTTTGCAACAAATATAATCCTGAAACTCAAGTTATCCTGGGATGTCAGCTATTTTTAAAAAGAAAGTTTGACATGAAACTAATTCTGATGGAACATTGTCCATATTTCCACATAGAATAGAATAGAATAGAGTAGAGTAGAGTAGAATAGAATAGAATAGAATAGAATAGAATAGAATTCTTTATTGGCCAAGTGTGATGGGAAATACAAGGAATTTGTCTGTGGTGCATATTTTCTCAATGTACATAAAAAGACAAGATACATTCATCAAGAATCATAAGGTAAAACACTTAATGATAGTCATAGGGTACAAACAAGCAATCAGGAAACAATCAATATCAATGTAAATTGTAATAATACAACCAACAAAGTTACAGTCATGCAGTCATAAGTGTGTGGAAATGGGTGATAGGAATGATGAGAAGACTGATAGTAATAATAGTGCAGCCTTAGTGAATTCCCTTAGTGGTGAGGGAATTATTTGTTTAGAAGAGAGAATGTGTTCCAGAGCAATAAGAGACAATGCAGTTTAGATATTTTGTTTGAGACTGAGAGGATGAAGAAAGCTCATCCCTAATAGTTTCCAGTGTGTCTATTTTATGGTGCAAGTAGTTCGCTTTAATTTGGCAAGATTTCTATCTATAGGAGAGGAAAAATTAAGAAAACTGCTTAGAAGAATTTCAATATGTCTTTCTTGGATTTTGGAACTTGACATAAATGGTTGAAATTCCATTCCTTTTCAAAGTGTGTCATATGGGCAATGTATGTAAAAAGAGAGATGGCTTGAAAAGTAGCATTCTTATTTTTCTTGATTATCACCCTTTGAATACCTATGACAGAAATCTGTGCATTGGAAATAATTGCCATGGTTCAGGTGACTCACCATGCGATGGAGACACATTGGCATAAATTCTTGTTCACACAATATGCTTAAATAAGATTTACTAACAGTCTTAACTTTGGTTAGTTTTTTACTGGTTTAATCTGTGGTACAAAGCTACTTCACTTGATCATGATTCCATGTAAGGTTCTTAGTTCAAGTTTAATCAATTAATCTTAGAAACCTGGAATAATTTTGTATACCAGGGTAAGCATTGTATGAATGCATCTTAACTTTGTTCTACCTAAGCCAGCAAAACTCAATTGAGCCAGGCCATGTTTCCAAGTAAAATACATACAAAGATTCCTAGGGTAGAATTTATAATAATAAGAAGAAAAGAAATAGTTCCATTGCATTAGGCCAAGATCCATTCTAGTCAAGAATGAGTTCTCACAATGGCTAATAAGGTGAGGTCAGGAATATTATTTATCTAAGACAAAAAACCCTCATTTCATAGCATTTCCTAGTTTTGCTATATTTTCTTATTGGGTCATCCTACATTCATTCCCTTGCTTGCCCTCCGTCTGAATCATTTTATGTCTTCCTACTAAACTGCACGTACCTCCAACCAGAAATAACACTGAATTTTAAAGACCATAATCCTTGAACAATTGTCCTGCACAAATTTATCCATATTCATTTGTAGCACTCCATTCATAATATAAAACATATTGTGAAACAAATTCCATAAACACATTAATTTTTAAAAATCAGCTTCACAGGATGGCAAATCTCCGATCATAATATTTTGAGTAAGTCCATTTTTTAAAGTGCCAAGCTGTTAATGTATTTTATACCTGTTCTTTTCTCGACATCATTATTCCCTAGCTTTAAATTCTTATTTACCTTTCCCTTCTCCCACATAATTAACATAGCTGAAAATGTTGTATAGAAATGACATTTTTAATTGTTTGTACCATTTTCAACTAATGTAATTAAAGAAGAGGCATTTTGAATTCACAATGCAGATTGTATAGCAATGTGAAGCATTGAAATGTGGTAATTGCCACAGCAATTTTCTTATTAAAATGAAATCCTGGGGAAAATATTTACTGATGATGACATCACTTCAGAATATCTGTTAAAAATGAATGAGGCGAGGAAATTTTATATTCTTTTTAATTTTTTTAAAGCCATCTTTGCTTTTTGTTTAAGAGGAAATCAGTTCTAAACAGGAAACTAAAAGATAGATTTCAAATATATAAATCTTATTCCTACAGCTTTTGTAACAAAAACTTAACCTAACCTTGAATGCTTCTATTTACCATTAGATATACAGTTATTAAAGGGATGTGGTGGCTCAGTGGCTAAGATACTGAGCTTATCAATCAGAAAGGTCAGTAGTTTAGCAGTTCGAATCCCTAGTGCTGCATAATGGAGTGAGCTCCTGTTATTTGTCCCAGCTTCTGCCAACCTAGCAATTTGAAAGCATGTAAAACAGCAAGTAGAAAAATAGGGATCCCTAGAGTCGGGAACAACTAGCACATATATACGAGGGGAACCCTTACCTTTTAATACAGTTATTAAATGTATTTGCATGTGTGGTGGATCTGTGTCCATGGCCCAAGCAGTGTTATGTTCAGCCTTCTGATTAGGAATATTTTCAAGTATTTGTTAACACCCAGAAAATGTAATCCTGATTGTCAGCAACTTTACCTATTCAGCAAACACAAAAAAGAAATTCAACTGCTACATTTTCAATATATATGGTCCAGAACAAGTATTCAATTACATTTAGTTATTTAAGGGTACTGGATATCTTTAGTTATGGGATGATTGTATGGTTACTCCTAAAGTAGGCAAAAATTCTTCTTGGATGATCAGGTTTAAGGATACTTTAACTTTTTCATTAGGCCATTTCATTAAGTGATTGAAACTAATGTTAACATTTAAATTAGGTGCACATGAACTGGCAAACAGGTTTTGTTTCATATACGAAACAAACACATTGTAGCTTGGAAGTTTGGCCAGATTGTTCTAGGATTTGATCCCAAAACAAAATGCAGGACATTTTAACAAAGACAAAAATCAAGAATGATTTTATTGGCAAGTAAGTCAAAGCTAATACAACTTACCTCACCTCTTCTCCTCTTCCTCTTCAAGATCTCTGGACCAGTTTGTTCATTAATGTTTCTAGCATCTTACCTATTACTGTACTTGGATTGGTATATCTGACCAACTTACTTGCTCTCATCAGTGTTTTCCTTTCCCCTTCCCCCTCTTCTTCTTCCTCTTCCCCTTCCCTTCTATGGCAGCCCACGCTGCTGTTAGCCTTGCTTTTTCTCTTTTCAATTCCTGGCTCAAACATGGAACTGAAACATTATAATGTTATCTATTTGCAAAAGTTTTCCTTTGTATTTTGCCTCAACGAAGTTGAAATCCTAGGATGCTTCAAGATATCATTCCATTTACTGATGAAAGGTGATCCATTGTTTTGTAATTTTAATATTTTCATATTTCTAATGGCTTTTATCATTTTCTAAGCCACCCAGAATTTCCCCAAAGAGCAAGATAGATGGCATATAAATGTAATAAAATAAATAAATGAAATACATAGACCTCTTGGCCACATTAAATATCTTGCCTTCCAGGTTATTGAAAGGGAGGTATAGCATCCCAGATCAGGACTGAACATGCTCCTGGTAGCAATGAGATACTGAGATGGTTATGCTTTGTTTTATTTCACTTCCCTATCTACACAGGCCAGGCTTCTAATCGAATACCCCCCCTCCCATCTATTAAACTGCTTGGCAATTCAGGTCAAAAGGGAGTGCTATTCCTTTTGGCATACAAACACACAGAGCACATCCAGAAAGGTAACTGCGTTCTGTGCTATTGCTTTCGCCATATGAGAATTGACAATTTTGAATCATCACCATTGCCAATTAAATATGAACTCCTTCTGTTCCTTAGAAAAGCTCTATCTGTTAAATTTCTATGGAGATACTCAGTCATCCAGGTCATGGTTGTCCCCAAAGGTGCTTTTTCAAGTGGACTTTCTGTTTTTTGTTTGAAGACATCTCACTTCTCATCCAAGAAGCTTCTTCAGCTCTGACTGGATGTTGGGGAATAGAAGGGTTTATACTCCTTGCAGACAGTTGGTCTTTTGCAGCATCCTTTTAGCGAGACATTAAGGCCATCTAGAGGTTTATCTGTAGCCTCAGGGTCACCTGAGCGGTGCAAATGGGTGTGGAGCCTTCTTGGAACTATTGAAAGGACTGTGTTGTAGATTGGAGACAGATGAAGTTGTATCCTTCCCCCTCTGTTGAGAGAGAGGGCTGTTCAGGTTTGACATAGATGGCCTTTTTTTGACCCCTCTTTCAAACCAGAGATTCTCTCTGTCCAAAATATGGACTTTGCTGTCTTCATAAGGGTGGCCTTTGTCTTTCAAATGCAGGTGGACTGCTGAAACTTGTCTTGATGGGTTTGTTCTCCTATACTGTGCCATATGTTTATGAAGTGGTGTATCGGTTAGCCTTTAGTTGTGAATTTTTGTACATTGCATTCCATTTTCATTTTACACTAGGATACAAGATATCCAGGGAGGGGTTGTAAAAGAAAATCAAGATGGGGCTTATGATCATAGCATGGGTGAGGTCTGGCAGCCGCTACTGCTGGTTTGTTTGTGGGCACCCTGTGGGGGGGGGGGCATGCACAGTACAATAAAAATTGTTCTGCGCATGCACAAGAGCGAAAAACAAGGTGGGGGCGCCTACGGTGCCACCTGGAGAATCAGTTTGGGGGCATGGCAGGCCTGGTCGCTGCTAGTTCTAGCGACCCAGGCTGCCAAACCACTATCAGTTTAGCCTAACCAATCCGAACCAGTAGGAATCCACCACTGGTGCACAGGCAAACTGGGTCCTGTCCCTTTTTAATGTGTGTTACATAATCAAGATGAACATTTAAAAGGGGGGAGGGGCTTCAATCATGTGATCATAGTCACTGAGTTGATTTGGTTTTATCCCTCTGCAGATGCTCCTGCTGGCTTACAACCATAATAAATCTTACATATAGGTAGCCCTTGACTTATGACTGGTTGCTTGGAGACTGAAGTTATGACAGAGATCCCCAGGGCAACCTATGACCTAAAGCTCCAATAGCTGTCCTCCCATGGGCACATGAACACATTTTGGTCACTCAGCACACAGCCCAGATTTACAACTGTTTGCAGTATCCTGCTGTCATGTAAGTGCAATTTACGGTACTTTTGTCAAAAACTGATCTTTATTTATGGTTTTTGGCAAAAACACCCCAATAAAGAACAATTGGCTCATTTTACAACAGCAACATTTGCTTAATGACTGCTACAGTAAAGGTCACAAATTTGGGTCAGTCATATGGGTTCCCTAATTTACAACCATCACAACTTACAACTGTAATTGGCAGGCTCAAGGATCACCTATACTTGGGTATACCATACTGTACTGTATGATAATCTACTGGCCTGCCCTGCCCTGCATGGGGATTTCAGGAGATAAAGAGGAGAATAAAAGCAAAATATTTAAATTGCTACAGATTCGATGTCTAAAGGAGAAAGAGCATATAATCTTGTTACAGGATCTAAGGCATTAATTTTTAGTTCTTTGCCAAATGGACATATGGAAACCTGGATGTGTAGAGAAGAATGCACAGCTGTGAATATAAGTAAATGCCTTATGGAGTATCATACAGTTGGTTCACTAAGTACTGTCTGCTGTTTTAGTTCTCCAGAAATACAAAAAGATTAACCCATTTATCCAAGCAGGGGAACCCATAAGGGTGGGTTGAAAAAAGTCACGATGGTGCCCGCAGCTGCATGATTGAAGGTTCCTGTTCCCAAGCGATGCTAAGTACTGAATCTATTACTTTCCACAGTGCAAATAAACTAAAACTGTTCTGTTTTAATAAAAGTCAGGAGCACGTATGTCACATTTGCCTTAATTCTGAATAGGTTTTGTGGATCACAAATTATATTGGCTTGCTATGAATAAAAATGAAACATCTCAGACAGCTATTTATCTTGATCACATCTGTTGCACATTGCACAACTTTGTTCATCTCTAGGCTGTTCTAGTATTAGAAATGCCCTACTTCTGGGGAATAGTGTTATTTTCTCAAAATTTCTTCAGAGGGTTTGTAAATTATAGAGGGAGCTTGAAGTTGTAAAGTAAAAAGGAGAGGAAAGACTTTGGGGGCAGAAATAATAACATCTATAAAATGTTAATGGTACAATTTTGCTGATGCCAAATGGCTTAGTGATTAGATGACAGAAGATATGATTACAAAGAGAAGAGTAGAGAAGAGCAACAAAGATGATTAGGGGCCTGAAGGCTAAAACATATAACGAACGGTTGCAGGAACTGGGTATGTCTAGTTTAATGAAAAGAAGGACTAGGGAAGACATGATAGCAGTGTTGCAATATCTCAGGGGCTGCCACAAATAAGAGAGAATCAAGCTATTCTCCAAAGCACCTGAGGGTGAAACAAGAAGCAATGGGTGGAAACCAGTGGTGGGATTCAGCCAGGTTGCACCTATTTGGGAGAACTGATTGTTAACTTTCTAAGCAGTTCGGAGAACCGGTTGTTGGAAGAAATCTCCTTTTGTTTTTTTCCCCATTTTACAGGACTAATCCTGTAAGGAAGGCAGGAAGGAAACATTCTGGTGTTGTTTCTAGCCTAATCTTTATTCCTGTTTACAGAAACTGCTTCTCCAGTTAACCCTTATGACATTGTAACAGCTAAGGCGAAGCGCCCATCAATCTGAGTGACATTGAGTTGGCCATGTCCACCCAGTCACATGACCACCGTGCCACGCCTACCCAGCTGATCATTAGGGCAGAGAACCGGTTGCTAAATTATTTGAATCCTACCCCTGGTGAAAACTAATCAAGGAGAGAAGCAACTTAGAACTAAAGAGAAATTTCCTGACAGTTAGAACAATTAATCACTGGAATAACTTGCCTCCAGAAGTTGTGAATGCTCCAACACTGGAAGTTTTTAAAAAGAGATTGAATAACCATTTGTCTGACATGGTATAGGGTTTCCTGCCTAAGCAGGGTGTTGGACTAGAAGACCTCCAGGGTCCTTTCCAACTCTATTATTCTATATTCTAAAAGTTAAATACTGAGACTATCAAACTCCTTGATAAGTTGATGGGCCAGGAAAATTATTTTTCTGGGGATCAGAAAAATCAATGGAAAGCATACTGGAAGTCTTCATGCTCTCTGAGCTTGATTGTTTGCTTGCAGACTTTTCATTACCTAACTGGGTAACATCAGTGTGAAGGAGTGTGTGTTTTGCTGCTCATTTATCTATAGTAGCTTGTCCTGTCAGTTTAGAAGGGCTAGGTAGTTGCTTTTAACTAGTAAAGGTCACCACTACTATCCTTTACCATTCAAAACTTTTAAAACTGAAATCACATTGTTTTGTAGAAGATACGACAGCTAAAACATCAGCTGTTATCCATGAAAATCTTCAAGGGGAAATTTGCTGGAAAAAAATTAGCACAGAGCTGGGCTAAGAATGTATGGAGAATGTGTTCTTGATCCTCCTTGTAATTTCATCAGGTGAAATCGTATGCTTGTGGAAGGCTGTCAAAATAAAGCTGTCAAAATCATACATAAAATATGAAAATAGAGCCTGGTAAGATAGGACATTTGCATGGGCTTCACTCCTTGAAATAATAATTTTTAAAGCATGCTCATTATTCAGAGAAGTACACTGTATAGCTCTCTCTTAATTAGATATTTCTATAAAAGTTATAATAAGCTTTTAAAATAAGATTCTCCTCTCCGCTTTGCCAGATCCTTGGCTCCCACTGCAAACTGGATGGATTTCTGCTGACTTGGCCACAAATAGGCCAAGTAATTTCACAAGTGGAGAGATGCTTGAGATTTTTTGTTCAACATATGAAGTAAAAGTATTAGTTTAGGAATAAAAGAAATCTACTTCTTGTCACAATAGTAATAATGAAATTCCTGCACTATGACTCTTGCTGTTATTATCTAGTTTAACAAAACCTCAATGCAGTGGTATCCCATTTCAGGGATGGGTTCCGGCTGCCGCTACTGCCAGTTTGCTCAGGGACGCACCCCGCGGTGCATGCACAGTGCAACGAAAATTGCTCTGCGCAAGCGCAGAAGGCAAAACCAAGATGGTGGCACCTCTGGTGCCGCCAAGAGAACCGGTTTGGGGGAGTGGCAGGCCTGGGTCACAGCTGGTTCCAGTGACCCAAGCTACCAAGTTACTACTGGTTCAGCCAAACCAGTCCGAACTGGTAGGCACACACACATCTCTGTCCCACTTCCATACAAGTCTCATATCCCCTTACTATTGGCAATTATAAAAATTGGAAGTTCACATAATCAAAAGGGCACCTAGAAGTCAGATTGCCTGCCTGGCCCTTAAGGAAAACAGAAGTGGCACAGAATATTGTTTTGAAAGCTGGGATACTTGCAGAGGGCTGGAAGAGCTAAATGTTATAAGTTCAGCCGCAGTGGTAAAGATTACGCTTTGAATTCACAAGATCACACATTCAGTCCTTGGCATCCACAGAAGGGTCTCAAAACTTTGAACGTTTCAGAACAATTACAAATCAGAGTGCTTTAAAATCATACAGAAGAAGCTGAACCAGGAAAACCAGGTCATGTCCTCTATATGAGATGATATCAAGAGGCATTCTTTTTCTTTGACATTATCCTTTATTAGAACAGTTGCCCATACTAGCCTGTTAAAAAGTGGAAGCACCAGAGGAAAAGCGGTGATGTTATTCTTTATCTTATCTTTAGAGGTCTGATTCTGATTCACAGTTTATATCTGACCTGTACATTAAGAAGGCAGACAAAGACATTAGGTTCCCAATAAAAGTGAAATGTTTCACGATTAAAATATGCTGTATCTAAATATACATCTCTTTTAATAAACATGTTTCTGCAAATTTTATTTAATTTTTGGCCGGAACAAGGGTTGGGATGGGAGCAATGCAAGGGTGGGTTGTAGCCGGCATTACTGCCGATTCGGCATGCAAAGATATTTGCACGCGCATGCCAAATGTACACTCCACGTGCATTCGCATTTGCACCTAGAAAGGTCTGTGCATGCGCAAAACGTTTAAAAAGGAAACAAAATACATTTCTGCAATGAAAATTGTTCGGCGCATGTGCAGAATCGAAAATCAAGATGATGCCATCGTAGAACCGGTTTGTGGGCATGGCAGGCCTGGCTTGCTGCCGGTTCCAGCGATTCAGGTCACCAAATTATTACCGCTTCGGCCGAACCAGTCCAAACTGGTAGGAACCCACCTCTGGAGCAATGTATATTGAAGTTTGCAAGACTGAATTCTCAAATGGAATTCTCAAATAAATGAACCTCTACCTGTCATGAGTCTGTAGACAGAACTTAGGTTGACTTTAGAACTGGTGTATTATTCCACAATACTCGGATAGCTCTCCTGAAGAAAAATTGCCTGAGATGTACATAAGGCTTGGACCAAGGTTAGAAATGCCTTAAGTCTTATAACTTATATCATGAGTCATGGTGGCACAGTGGTTAGTGCAGTAGTGCAGGCTACTTCTGCTGACTGCTGGGTGACTGCAATCAGGCAGTTCAAATCTCACCAAGCTCAAGGTTGACCCAGCCTATCATCCTTCTGAGGTGGGTAAAATGAAGACCCAGTTTGTTGGGGGAAATATGCTTACTCTGTAAACCCCTTAGAGAGGGATGTAAAAGCACTGTAAAGTGGTATATACATCTAAGTGCTATTGGTATTGCTATCTCAGTTTCACATGGTAGTGGGTCTGCGTACTTGAGAGACCGCCTCCTGCCAATTACCTCCCTGCGACCAATTAGATCACATAGATTAGGCCTCCTCCGAGTTCCATCTGCCAGTCAGTGCCGACTGGCAACTACACAGAGGAGAGCCTTTTCAGTAGTAGCTCCGACCCTTTGGAAAGATCTCCCCGTGGAGATTCGTACCCTCACCACCGTCCAGACCTTCCGCACAGCCCTTAAGACCTGGCTAGCCCGTCAGGCCTGGGGACAAAGATAACTGTCCCCACCCAAATGATGAATGAATGTTGCCTACTATTTTACTTCTATGTATTGTTATGTCTATTGTCTGTATACCCCCCCCCCCCCTATTTTATGTAAGCCGCCCTGAGTCCCCTCAGGGAAAAGGGCGGCCTATAAGCATTAATAAATACCTAAATACCTAAATACATGTTCTGGAAATCTGTGCAGAAAACAGGCAGAGAGCCATGAAAATAGACTGGGAATAAGGCTACAAGTTTGGGGAATATTGAATTTTCCCAGGAGCAAAATTCATCAATGCAAAGGAATACATTTTAGCTCTCTCTAATATTGGACTATATGAGGAGAGGCTAGATCCATGTTGCTGAGACTTCTTCCCACCTATTTGTCATCTAATAGGAAAAGAAGTCGAGAGTCAGAGGAAAATAGTCCAACAGTGAACTTAACAATATTGCCCTGTAATTGATATCACACATACATTGCAGTAGGGTAGTTCAGTGTATTAAAGGAAATATCCCCATGTTGCTGGCTGGTAGGGGGGCGGGGTGGGGACTTGATATTCAGTCTTTCACTCCTACCAAATGCAAACAAATGGGTTTTGGCAGTGATTTGCTCTCCAAGATAGTTTCAATTTAGTTTCTGAACATTTAGTTACCAGAATAGGTAACATCATCTGCAGGATTTTCTAGTCCTCTTCTCCTTAGCTTATAAATGTCTTCTTAGCATGTTGAATGATTTTTGTTCCTTTCCAATCGAACTGGTGTTGTTTATTATCAATGTGGATTGAGATCAGGGAAACAAATGATGTCCTGATTTGTTTCAAGGAAATATATTGTGGACTTCCAATCTGGATGACGAGTTCTATCCATTATGATTGATTCTGAATAAACAACAGAAACAAAAGCAAGATAACAAACAGATTAAAAAAAACAAGTAGAAACAAGATACCATAGACAAGGCAGCTTTCACATCAAATGGGCAATTTTCTCATGCAAACTCCAATTTTCCTACAATTCTAACTTTATATTTGATTAATTTTACATAGAAGTGGCTTTAATGCCCTCATTGCATAAATATTGTCAGGAAAGAAGCATGTGCTTGATTCTCTTAAATGGGCAACTGAGTGATGTCAGAACTATAACAAAGTGTTCTGAATGGAAGTGGCCATGATTCAAAATAAGAAATCAGTTTCTAGGAGGGATTATTTTTGGAATGTTCAGTTTTGAGCAGAAGGCCTGCAATTAAATAAAGAATAACATTGTAAATATAGAAACAGAAAGAAGGGAAGACTAAGGACCAATAAAGAAAATATTTATTGTATTTATTTAACATTATAATTCAATTCTATTGCCATAATCAATATTGATGATATGGACCAGACAGATTCATGGAAGATTGGGTTAATGGTTATCACTTAGAAAGAACAGCTGTGTGATTAAATATTAATTGTTAGGAAGTACAATGTAAACTGGCTTGTACTTTCACGTCCAGATATGAGATTCACAGATTCAGCTGATTAGCTACCATATGACGCATAATACTTATGTTATACTATACTATACTATACTATACTATAAATACAATACAATACAATATAAATTCCACACAATACAATAAATACAATACAATACAATAAATACAATACAATACAATATAAATTCCACACAATACAATAAATACAATACAATAAATACAATGCAATACAATACACTGGAAAGTGCCAGACTGGAACCTATAGAAAAGTGTTTTCACATATAATCAGAGTTGGTATTCAGCTGGTCCTCTCAGTTCGGGTGAACCATTAGCGGCAGCTGTGGGAGGCTTCACCCACCTGCCCTGACATAATGTGCAACCTTCTGCACATGTGCAGAAGGCAGTGCGCATACGCAGGTGACGTGTGCCATCGAAGGGAGCATTGTGCATGCATGTGCTCGCATTTGCAGTAGGGAAGGTAAGGAAATCCCACCACTGCATATAATGGTTGAGATTACTAATCAAGAATGAATCTTTATCAAGGGGCACATGTCTTTGCATAAAATGAAATCCATGAAAGGTTAGGAGACATATCCTCTAAATTCCAGAAAGGTTAATAAAATGCTAGTAGGTAAAACAAAAGTGAACAATTTATGCTTTGCCGGATGTTGCCTAATTTCATCTCCTAGCATCCCTTGGCATTGGGCATTGCTCAGCACAGACTTCCTACTTCTGATGTAGAGTGAAATTTGTTTTTTGAATACCATTCAGACAAATGCAAGTTATTATTTTATATTTTTTTCTCAAAAATGGATAAGTCATTCTGTGAGTTAGCAACACAGAATGCTGCCTTATGCCAAATTAATCCACTGCTCTCAGACCTACCTGGAGACATAAGAGTTGACTTGAGAGCTTTTTATTCCTTTCAACTCTGCTGCAAAGCTACAGATTGAGAATTCTACAAGGAATGTATTGACTCCATTGTTGTAGTTAATTGTTATCTCCCACTGTTCTTATTTATAAACAGAGAAAGAAGAAATAGTTACTTGTCAATAGTTAACACAATGGACATGGTGAATGGAAACTGCAGGAAATTTTGCTCATTATATGGAACAACAGCCTTCAAACTTTCCACTTGGTTGATTGGCAGTGGGCAGTAGAGGGAGGAGATGGTTTTATGTATCCAAAATGGTGGTATTCAGACGGTTCGGACCGGTTTGGGTGAACTGATAGTGGCAACCTATGGGTGCGCCAGCCATGCCCACCTGCCCCAACTCTATGCCGTCCTATTTAGCCACATTTTCTAAGCGTTGTGCATGCGTGCAAACCCTGCATGTGAGAAAAGCGAACGTGCGGTAGGCCACACACATGCACGGAAGGAACACATGCTCACAAAGTGAGTGTGCACATGTGCACTCACACATTGTCTGTGTACAGCAAGCTGGAAATAAACTTATGTGAAACCCACTTCTGGTACCCAACCTAATTCCATAAGTGGAGCTTCACATGCTCGCCTGCTGCTTGCGCTGTCAGGTTCCCAACAGGCCACGGCCAGGTACCGATTCACAAACTAGGGATTGAGGACCCCTGATATAGAAGGTAGAAGATTGAGAAAGGCCAAATGCTATTTAAAAATATTTAAAAACTTTAATTAATTACTCTAACTCAGTGATTCTCAACCTGTGGGTCGGGACCCCTTTGGTGGTCGAACGACCCTTTCATAGGGGTCACCTAAGACCATCAGAAAACACATATTTTCAATGGTCTTAGAAACTGAGACACCAATTTTATGGTGGGGGGTCACCACAACATGAGGAACTGTATTAAAGGGTCGCGGCATTGGGAAGGTTGAAACC
The DNA here is from genome assembly GCF_009769535.1 of Thamnophis elegans. Lineage (NCBI taxonomy): Eukaryota > Metazoa > Chordata > Lepidosauria > Squamata > Natricidae > Thamnophis > Thamnophis elegans. The sequence goes on along the minus strand of NC_045558.1, from coordinate 20,618,282 downwards.
ACTGCTCTAACTGGTTACTTAAATGGTTTACAAATAGTGATCTACTCAAAAGTTTTAAAGCTTCTTGAAAATTAGAAGTTTCTTCTTAACCTGTAATTTTTCTTCCCCCCTTTCCCATTCCCTACTATATTTATTTTATTTGTATTTTCTATTATGAAATTTAATAAAGATTTAATTAATTGTAAAAAAAAGTTAAGAAACTAAATGTGTTATTGTCTTTCAACCCACCCCTTTCCATATTTCCAAAGTTTTCATTAGATACTTTCAAAAGGAAAAGGAAACTACAAGCATCAAATGATAATATCTGAGAACTGATATCAAAGGCTGCTATTTCTTGTACACTCTACTCCTATGGGCAGAAGTATTACTAAAATGATTCAGTGGAGTGACTGCTGAATCATAATGAGGAAGTGGAAAGAGAAGAATGGTCACAGTTTTCTTCTCCTAGAGATATTATATAGTTGATATTCAGCTCTGTAATTTATTCTTTCATCTAGAAATGGAACCAGGAAGAACTGTTTTATAGTTCTATGTTTAGAATGCAAGTGTCACCTCATTTCCTCTTTATTAATCAGTTTCACATTCTTAACTTTGAGAATCATTGAAAACTGATGAGCTTAATTTAAAAATCTATCTTTTATTACCTAATTTATCTTACTCTGTCACAGTATTTCTCAGCCTTGGCAGCTTTGCAGGTTTCAGATGTGTGGATTCCATTGCAGTCCTGCTGGGGAATTCTGGGAATTGAAGTCCACACATCTGAAAACTGTCAAGGTTTGAAAACACTATTCTAGTCATTTCCTTTTCTTGCCCTATCAATAGGATTGCTGTTTGAATATATATACATGACTGGTTTCTGAGCTGCTTAGAGGAGGGATGAAACAGAAATATAATGGATAATATGAAATGAGAGGAATGGGATGCGGTAGCTCAGCGGCTAAGATGCTGAACTTGTCAATCAGAAAAGTTGGCGGTTCGAATCCCTAGTGCCGCATAATGGCGTGAGCTCCCGTTACTTGTCCCAGCTTCTGCCAACCTAGCAGTTTGAAAGCTTGTACAAATACACGTAGAAAAATAGGAACCACCTTTGGTGGGAAGGTAACAGCATTCTATGTGCCTTCAACATTTAGTCATACCAGCCACATGACCATGGAGACATCTTCGGACAGTGCTGGCTCTTCGGCTTTGAAACGGAGATGAGCACCATCCTCTAGAGAACCTTTACCTTTGCCTATGAAATGATTTTTTTTACGTACAATTCGGAAGTTTGGAAGAAATATAGAACCAAGCTATCATCAACAGGATGAATAATATTTATAAACCACAAAATTAAAGTAGCCCTCCATGAAATTGTGACCCCTCTTTCAGCTCTCTCAGCTTTACTACTAAGGATTTCAGTTAAATTAACACCCATGACACCCTTTAAATACTACAAGTCCTAAATAAATTTCACCGAGAGGGACACAGGTGCATAAATACCAGGTTGTAGAGGCAGGTGCAAGATTGGGGGTGGGAGTCCTTAGCAAGATGTCTTGCAGAAGTCACCTTGATCATCATGGGGAGTTATTGCTGCTTTCTTACCTCTTCCTTCCTGTAGAGAGAACAAGTAAAATTTTCTGCAACTTGCAACCACTGTTATTTCTGTCTAAGCTCTCCAAGTCAGTGTATGAAGAACTTAGGATATCCCAGAGCAGCAGCCACACTGGCTACCATTTGGGCAGGCAGCTAATAGATGATACCTCACATATATATGGGAAATATGATTTGCATGTATAGCAGGAGTAGAATTTCTGTGTGATGCTGGGTAGAGGCCCTGAGAAGTCCTAAACTTCCCAAGGGGTCTGAGATGAGGTAGGGGGAGGGCATGGGACATCTGCTATTTAGCAGATTGAGACCGCAGATATCACTGATTGCTAAGGAGGCTTGGTAATCAGTGGGTAGGTAATTGATTAGCAAACATAGTTAAAAGTTATAGAGATTTCCCATATTTTGCATAAACCATCCCCTTCTCTGCTTTGGCCATGGTGATGACCTAATGGACTGTCTGGATGGAATTTTCCCGCTAGAACATTTAATCAGAGAACAACTTGCGTCTAGAAGTTGTGAATGCTTCAAGTTTTTAAGAAGAGAAATGGTATAGAGTTTCCTGCCTGTGCAGGGAGTTAGACTAGAAGATCTCCAAGGTCCCTTCTAACTTTGTATTTCTGTTCTGTTCTACATGTTTTCTGCTGCTTTCTTCTTTTTTTTTTACCATGACTCCTGAAGTATAAAAAGAAAATTAGATGTTTTACCGATTTTCCTACTATTTGGGCTAAAATGGGAATGGCAGAACTCTGGCCAATTTTAGTTGGTTAAATAAAATATAGGTCCTTCTTTTCCTTTTTAATTCCCCTTTTATGACCCTGTAATCCCTTAATCCAGAGTAGAGTCGGGGGAAACTAGATGGAGCTGAGTGTTACTGGTCAGATGCCCTTCCTGAGGTACTTGGAGTTTGCAGATTTTTTTTCTTTGGAGAGAAACATCTGCCATTATCTAGCATTGAACTCTCAACCTTCTGAGTAGAAGGCAAGACCACTAGACCACCACAGTCACCAATGGTTTCAACAACAAGCTTTTAACAACTGAAAGACAAGTGCATTAAAACAAGTTAACTTGTGGTTGTTTTTTTAATAAGCTCAACTTTTTGCTGTTTTATTGGTGAACCTGAAAAAAGGAAAGAAACGGCTCTGGAGGGCAAATGATCAGTAATTTTTAGGAAGGAGGCACACAGCCGCAGCATCTAATAATCATCTGGAGTAGAAATGTTTGCCTTTCTGTAACATATCAGGTGAACCCAACACCGGTGTTTCTACTGCCACAACACAGAAAATGTAACATTTGATGAGTAGAAGAAAAAGATGGGTAGAGTTTGTCTTGGCAGAGTACTAGGGACAAGCAGAAGACAGTTTCATAGATTTTTCACCTTGGATTTCACTGGGACAATTGGTCATAATCTAGAAGTATAGGTTGTTTATACTCTTCTGTAATCCCAATAAAACACGGAAGCACATTTTACATGCCCTTCCAACCTCCTCCATCCTACGAGATGGATTTGGCTATGAAATGTTAACCGGTGTTGGAAGAAATGTCCTTCTGTGTTCAGTTCCAAGTGAGAAAAAAGAGACACTGGAAACATGGAGGCTGCTTGGAAAGATGGTTAATGGGCAACAGGACCACATGGCTTGAGATCCTGGGGGGAAAAGTGATCCCATGTTTCAAGATGTTGGGTGAAGAAGAAAAAGGGCAGAGATGCTAAAAGTCCTTGGTTTTATGCCCTTTCTGGCCTTTGATCTTGATCTTGTATTCTGATTGGTTGTCAGACTCCCATGGGGCCATGCAGGGGCAACTCCCTAGGCTGTGTTTTGATTCCAAGTTTGGTTGAGCATTGCTTCTTCCCAGATGCCCTGTTATGTGATGGGTAAATGGCTAATACTATCATGCCTTAATCCCATCACCCTGGATCTGAAGAGAGGTGTTATGTAGCACAGACTGTCTCAGGCATTTTAATGGCCCATTGGCAACCTTGGGGGCTATTATAATCTGATGAACAGAAGCGAAGACTCCATGAGGTAACCACAAAAACCAATTAGTTTATTAACTAACAGCAATGCTAAGAACAGAACAACAACTGCAGAGCAACCGATAGGCAAACTGCCAAAGCTTTAGGCCATGCATGCCTTAGCCAATCGCTGCTGTCCAACTGTTGCTGGCCACCTGGTCATAAGTCGAGGACTTGCGGCCAGTTGTAAGTTGAGGACTTTCTGACTCATCGTAAGTCAAGGAGTTTACACTCTTCTCCTTTCAGATGGCGCAGGCGTAGTCAGTGAGATAGGCAGGGCAAAGTCGGCTCTGCCCTGAGCAACTCAGTCCAGGGGCAGCCAGAGAGGTAGGACGCACTAGCCCTTTTTCCTCCCTGGCCTGGGGAGGGGCCTGGACTCTGTCACTGAACTCCCCTTAGAGCCGGTCCCGGCTCATCAGGTAAGGCCTCTGATTATATTGCTGCAGGTTGAGTCAGTAGGACAGCTGGTAGGTGGCGTCTGGTTGGAGAGTCGAGGAGACGAGGTCTGACTGGTGGTGACACTTGCTTCATGGCACCGTAGCTGGTTTGTATGGCACAACCATTGCTGGCCATCTTGAAGGAGGGCCCTGTAAGAGCAGGGTCCTGTTATGTTTGTTATTCTGGCGGGCACACACCTCAGGTCCCTGGAATAATTTTGTGCATAGATCCGGTCCCCTACTTTGAATTGTCCTGTGTCTGTCCCTTCTCTGATGGATAGATCGGCTGCATAATTGGGATGCAGCCTGTCTAAAATTGTGTGGAGCTGCCTACTCATCAACAGCTCCGCTGGGCTCTTATTTGAGATTGGCAAGGCATTGTGTGTTGGGCAAGCAAGTAGCTGGCTACCTTGTCATGCCAGCTACCCTAACCCTTCCTACCCAGGGCTTCCTTGGCCAAGTGGACAGCCCGTTCTGCTTGGCCAATTCAGGAAGGATGATATGGTGCAGTTAACATGTGGCAGATTCCCTCGCTGGCCAGGAAGGTCTGGAATCCGGCCACCATGAACTGCAGCCCGTTATCAGACCTGAGTGTGTCTGGAAGGCCTTGGGTTGCAAAAATCTTTTGCAACCCTTGGATAGTGGCCTCGGTGGTGGTGAAAGCCATGATCATTAATTCCACCCACCTAGAGAAGGCATCCACCACCACCAGGAATATTTGGCCATGGAAGGGACCTGCGAAGTCCACATGGACTCTCAACCACAGCCCATGGGGTAAGTTCCAGTCCCTGACTGGAGTGGCTAGAGGTGCTGGAGGGGACTCCTGACATGGGTGACAATTTCTTACCCAGGAGGCAACTGCGTTGTCCAGCTTGGGCCACCAGACATAGCTGCGAACAAGTGCCTTCATCCAAGCTATGCCTGGGTGGCCCATGTGCAGTTGGTCAAGGATCTGGGTACAAAAAATAGGAGGTACCATCACCTGGTGTCCTCAGAATAGGCAGACTTGCAGGACTGACAGTTCCAGCTGTCTCTGCTTGTATGGCTGGAACTCAGCAGCTACTCTGCCTAGTGGCCACCCACTGCACACACAGTCCAAGTCTTGGGCAATGACAGGGTCAGTCCTCGAGTGTAGGGCAATATCAATAGAAGAAGTGGGAAGGGGAATTCCTTGATAGCAAGGACAGGGAAGGAGGGGTCAGGGTCTTGGCCACAGGTGGGCAATGGACAATGGCTTAGCATGTCCACATGGCTAAGCTGTTTCCTGGCTGGTAGATCAGGTGGTAATTGTAGGTGGCAGGAATTCAGTCCACCGCAACATACGTGGGGACAGGATTGGGGGGTTGGACGGTCGCCATCCGGAAGCCCAAGGAGAGGCTTATGGTTGGTGATAAGGGTGAAGGGTCTCCCTTACAGGAAGTAGTGGAAACGCTTCAGCCCAGAAACTGCAGCCAGAGCCTTCTTGTCAATCTGGCTGTAGTTTATTTTGGGCTTGGACAAGGTGCGGGAGAAAAAGGCAGTGGGGGCCTCCCTGCCATTTGGGACCAAATGGCTGAGGACTGCCCCAATGCCAAAGGGGGGGGCATTGCATGCTAGTGGCAGCAGCAGCCGGTCACTATATTGAACCAGTACGGCCACTGACATCAGCTGGATTTGACATCCGTGAACTCATGCGCTTCACGGTTGCCACAACGCCAGATTGTCGAGTGGTCGAGCAATCTATGCAAGGGCTCAGCTAGCAAGGCCTTGTGGGGAAGGAAGGAGGCATAAAAGTTAAGAAGGCCCAGGAACGCCTGCAGCTCCATCTTGTTTGATGGAGTGGGGCATTCCTGACGACTGCTATCTTGAAGGGGGTGGGGTGAAGCCCTTGGGCATCTATTACATAGCCCAAGAACTCCACCTGGGGCACTCCAATGTGGCACTCTTTTTTAATTTGAGGCCAACCCCTCAGAAACGCGAGAAGACAGTTCGTAACATTTCAATGAATTCTGATGAGCTGCCAGCTGCCAGCAGTGATAAGGAATGACCTCCAGGAGCCCATGGAGCAGCCACTCCATAAGGCTCTGAAAGATGCCAGGGGCCACAGAGACCCCAAATTGGAGTCGCCCACAGCGGAAAGCGCCCCGGCGGGTGATGATAGTCTGCACTTCTACAGACTAGTCATCCACCGGGAGCTGCTGGTAGACTTGTGCCATGTCAAGCTTGAGGGCTTGCGGCCTTCGTAAGTTGAAGACTTTCTGACCGGTCACAAGTCTAGGACTTTACCCTGGATAATAACTGTTTCCTGCCTAAAAACATCTTTCTCCATTTCTTATCCAGGGAAATATAATATTCTGCCTTTTCAATATTTCTCAGGATATTTCATTTTTCTAGGAGAAAGGTGGGTTTTAACTTCTTACACCAGCTTCACACCTATTATTTGAACCATCTGGGCAGTAAGATTTCAGGGGACAAGAAGCAATGGGTGGAAACTAATCAAGGAGAGAAGCAACTTACAACTAAGGAGAAATTTCCTGACAATTAGAAAAACTGTCTCCAGAAGTTGTGAATGTTCTAACACTGGAGGTTTTTAAGATGTTGGATAACCATTTGTCTGAAGTGGTGTAGTGGGTTGGACTAGAAGACCTCCAAGGTCCCTCCAACTCTTTAATTATATTAATGAGTGATTTCTTACAACAAAGCATAGGATGAGTAGATTGTTTAATTAAACTATCCCTTCTAAACGTTCCAAAAGTCATAGCCTTGCCATGAATCTTTTACTTTGCAAATCCTGCCTGTCTGTCTTAATGATTCAGAAATTATTTGCCATTATTCCTAATTATTTCAGAAATCTAAGCAGCCCTAGTTTATTTTGTCCCATTTGAAGGCAGGAAGTTTTAACCCTGCATAAGAAATTTGCCACCTTGTGTGGCCAAATAAGGTTCAGGAGTCCATGGACCTTTCCAGGACTGGCGCGTCTTTTGTAATAATACATTATTTCTGAATAAACTTTGTGATTTGCAAATGAGCCTATTTAATTCATAAACCAGCCCTTGTGAGATTCTCTTTTTCTCTTTTGTTTTCATACTTTTGAAGATGCCTTTTCACTAGCTGATTTAAAACATTAAAATGTTCTCTGACTCAAGAACAGCTGCAAAAGTTCTTCCATTTCCCACTTCTAACTCATATTGGCTCACAACCAAAGCCAAATTCCTAGCAAGGCCAAAGGCAGAGAAAAAGCTATGAGAACAAGATGGGGTTCTTAATGATCCTAACTCCACTAAGGCAGGTGAAAGGTAGCCCGGCTTTGAATGAAAACACAGCAGCCATCCATTTCCATGGATATCTCACATTTGTTTGGTCTCTATTAAAAGTCATTATCTGGAAAAGTCATTATCAAGAAAAGGAAGAAAATATCAACAAACCTTGCCAGTGACTGTTGTGCATAATGCTGTTCTGACTAAATCGTTTAAAAAGATATGCTGTCTGCTGTGGGCTTCTCTAATTCCCCAAATAAAATTAAGATCTGTGCAATATTTTCGTCCTTGCACTTTACAAGGCGACTTTTTTTTTCAAAAACAGCCATTTGTTTTATTCAGAAATGTTGAATAATTGCAGAACTGGGTGGCCAAAACAAAAGTTCTATATCAGAACAGTGAGAATTAACCTTGATATGTTTGAGAGAGTGGAATGTTATTTCCAAACAAATTATTCTGAGAAAATACTTAGAGGCAATTAATTTTGGCCTATCTTTATTTATGTATTTGAAATCTCCTTGAAGACAAATATCTTCCCAAGGCAGCTTCCAGGAGAAAAATGGAAACATATTTTTTCTATCAAATTTTTTTTTTACACGAACCGTTATGAAAACAAACCTAAAAAGTTACCCTGACCTATAAATGTAATCCTATAAATTACCATAAAATAAATTTATACTAGTGAAGCTAAGACATCATAACTATTCTAAGAAAAAGCAATATGCGGCAAGGAGGAATCTGGTAGAATCTATTCAATTTGGCAAAATGTATTTAAAGTTTGTCAACTTTTTCACAAAGGTTTATGCCTTTAAATTGTATTGTATTGTATTTTATTATTTGTATGCCGCCCTTCTCCGGGAGGACTCAGGGCGGCGAACAATTCAAGCGGGGAAAAGGGGAACATAAAAAGACAAAATACAAATAATAAAAGTAGACAACAGTCGCACAACCATACATGTCGAGAGGGGAGGGAACTCATCACCCCCAGGCCTGCCGGCAAAGCCAGGTTTTGACGGCTTTTCGGAAGGCCTGGAGAGAGGTGAGGGTCCGAATCCCTGCGGGGAGTTCATTCCAGAGGGCCGGAGCTGCCACAGAGAAGGCCCTCCCCCGGGTAATAGCCAGGTGGCATTGGCTGGTAGATGGCACCCGGAGGAGGCCAACCCTGTGAGATCTAATGGGTCTGTGGGAGGTAATTGGCAGCAGGCGGTCTCTCAAGTACCCAGATCCAATACCATGAAGGTATAAAATTAAAAATACTACTAGATTCCTTCTGAGTTTGGGCTACAATAAGTTAACAAACTTTCCTTCCAAACTACAAAATATTGATTTCTTAATGAAAGATGTTAAATGGCAGGTCCCATATCAATCTTCAAGGAAAGATGACTGTATCTTTCATTTGCACTGTATTATTTTGAACCTAGAGAAGCGTTAGATTGTCTTCTCAAGATCACCCATTCTGGCTGCTAGAGCCAGCAAAGATCTATCCAAATCTATGGATATGTCATGAACATATGAGTTATGTCAAATAACACATATCAATGGCCAGCAAGGTGGCGCATGTGGCACACCTTAAGAACTGAGGTGCCACAGTGGTTAGCGTGCAGGACTGCAGGCTATTTCAGCTGACTGCTAGCTGCAGTTCAGCAGTTCAAATCTCACCGGGTCAAGGTTGACTCAGCCTTCCATCCTTCCGAGATGGGTAAAATGAGGACCCAGATTGTTGGAGGCAATAAGCTGACTCTGCAAACCACTTAGAGAGGGCTGTAAAAGGACTATGAAACGGTATATAAGTGCTATTGCTATTGCTATTGCTAAGGTAGAGTCCCGCATTGCATGACTGAGTTGATGGCTTACCCATGTACCTGTATGGGAGAACACTGGAAAAGAATACTGTTGGTGGGGAAGAAGGGCAGAAAGTAAGCAGAGATCCAGAAGGCACCAGTAGAAAAGTAAATTTAAGAAATAAAAAGAATTTAAGAAAATCTCTGTGTCCTAGGAAGGAGCAGGGCCAGAGGATTGAGAAATTCAAAAGAAAGGGTGTGGCCCAATAGAGAGAAGTCTTGGAGGAAACAGAAAGGGAACTTGAGATGGAAAACCTGGTGTGAATTTGGGGCGAACTTTGAGGCATAGCCTAGGAGGCTTTTATTTAAAAGTGAAAAATGGCTCAAACTTTCCCAGCAGGGAATCCAAGGTTGTGAAAGAAGATTCTTCAATTCTGGGAATAATCATAGGTAACCTGAAGAGGGAAGAATTATTCTGATCTGTAAAGGACATTTCCTAACCAAAATACTGAATTGAATTCTAGGAGTCTATGCTAAACCATACCAATTTGATGCAGGATTTCACTTCTGCAACTGCCAATCTTCCACAAATGGAGAAGGGCATCTGAAGAAGAATTCAATTTTTAAAATGGTCAGGTGGATCAATATGTTTTATTCAAGTTATCAACATAAAGGTAGTGAGAATGTGCACTATTTCAGTATTTCCCATTTTCCCCACAATTGACTACTGGGCTTCAATGGGGAAAAAAGGTGAAGAAAATAAATGCCTGATTTATGAGTTGAATAGATTCTATCCCTGGGCCTCTTAGAATCTTGAAAAGTCCTCTTTTTTGGTCCTTTCCATGTTATTTTTATTGGATTCTGGTCTGCCCAAGTATTTATCATTATTTCAATCTCTTCTATGTCTCTTCTCAATTCTTGGGTTGACCAAGGATAGCCTTGACCATGATTTGTGGGGATTTGAAAAATATGTAAATTGTTTGTTTCCTGTGTTCCTTTCTCTCCATACATCTTTCAGGTTCAGTTCCTGCACCATTTTGAAAAAGGTAAATTTGTTACTCTTGTAGTCATCGTTGATATCTGTTATAGCATTGAAGTCGCCAATTAGACATATATTCTCATATTCTATTTCTGTTATTTTTTTGGTGTATCTTCTTGTAAAATTCTTTTTTATTTTTATTTGGGGCGTATATTGCTGTGAGGAGAATTTTTCTTTGTTATGTTTCTATTTCTATCATTAAAATCCTCCCCTCTTCATTTGCATATAATTTTTTTTGCGTTTATCCATTCTTTAATGCATATTGCAATTCCTCTTTTTTTGTCCTAGTGTTGTAAATAATTTTCCTAACTTTGGATATTTTAGTAGCTTGTTATATTGGCTTTTGATATGTACCTCTTGAAGGCATACTATGTCATTTTTTGAAACTAGTCAAAGTTTGCCTTCTCTTTTCTGCTGCGTTTAATCCATTTATATTTAGTGAGAGTAACTTAATTTCTTGTTCCATCGTGTTATTTGTGTGCCGCCCTTAGTTTCCTTGCGTTTCTTGTCTCTATTCCTATTCTAGTACCTTCTTGTTCTATTTGTTCTCTTTCCAAAAAAGAAAAAGAGATGGACAATGAATCAAAGAATATTGAAAGATAAAGAATATATAAAAAATATAGAAAGGGAATTGAAACTTTTCTATAAAATAAATAAGAAAGAAGAAACATTGTTACAAAACCTATGGGACACCACAAAAGCTTTTACAGGAGGGTTGACAATAGCATATTTGACAAGGAAAAACAAGGAAAAGAGACAAAAACAAGAAACATTAGAGAAAAACTTAAAAAATTGGAAATGGACCTGCAAAAAAATCCACAAGAAGCAAAAATAAAGGAGAAAAAAGAACTAATAAAACACAAATTAAGTTTGATGACACAAGAAGAGATGGCCCAAAAAAATCAAGTTTGCAAAACAAAACTATTTTGAAAATGCGAATAAATAGGGAAGATGGTTAGCACTCAAATTGAAAAAAGAAAAAAAAAAGAATGATACATCACTTACAAGATGAAAGGGGAAACATACAATACCGAAAAATTTTTGAGAAACTGTACAGCAAAGAAAGTATATTACAAGATAATATTGAACAATACTTAAATAAAAAGAATCTACATGAAATTGAGGAAGAGAAAAGAGAAATGCTAAACAAAAAATTACAGTGATAGAATTAAAGGAAGCATTGAAGAGACAAAAAAATAATAAAACACCGGGCCCATGCGATATACCTGTAGAATTTTATAAAGCCACGCAAGAGCAGACAGAAACAGTGATTCTAGATTTATTTAATAAAGCACTTACAGAAGCGAAGCTACCAAAATCATGGAGGGAAGCATATATAACATTGATACCCAAAGAGGATTCGGACCATCAACAATTAAAAAATTACAGACCAATCTCTTTACTAAATGCAGATTATAAAATCTTTACATCAATAATGGCAGAGCGAATTTAAAAAATATTAAATGAAATCATTCACACAGATCAAAATGCCTTTTTATCAAAACACCAGTTAAAAAACAATATGAGGATAATTATAAAGACACTAGAATATTATGAAGAGAATCTGGGAAAACAAGTTGCACTGGTCTTTTTAAACGCTCAAAAGGCCTTTGATAACTTGAATTGGCATTTCATTATCACACAGTTAAAAATGATGAGGGAAAAATTAATAAAAATGATAGAATCAATTCATTTGGCTCAGACAGCAAAAGTAATAATAAATAGTGACACCATAGAAGAATTTAAAATATGGAAAGGAGTGAGACAGGGTTGCCCATTATCACCTTTATTATTTATACTAAAACTGGAAATTCTATTAACAGAAATTAGAAACAATCAAGAAATAAAGGGATTAAAAATTAAAAAAGAGGAATATAAAACACAGGCATTTGCGGACGATATGGTATTCATATTAGAGGATCCATTAAAATAAGGAATTAATTAATTCAAAAAATAGAGGAATTTGGTAAGATAGCGGGACTTAAAATTAATAAGAACAAAATAAAGATCATTACGAAGAATTTCACCAAAAACCTAGAGCAAGAACTAGAGGAAAATATGGGAATGCAAATAGTAAAAAAAGTAAAATATCTAGAAATTTGGCTGACAGGGAAATGCTTAACAATTAAGGAAGATAATTATGTTAAAACGATTCATAAAATTAAGAAAGATCTGGAAAATTGGAGGAAACTACAAATATCATTAATGGGAAGAATTGCCATGTTAAAATGAATATACTGCCAAAAAAATTATTTTTATTTCAAGTGGTACTGATTAGTTTAGGGAAAAACTTTTTCATAGATTTAAACAAATTAATTGCACATTTTATTTGGTCAGAGAAAAAAACCACAAATTAAATTAAAACTGTTACAGGATAGTAGAGAAAGAGGAGGATTTGGACTTCCTGATTGGGAGCTTTATTATCAAGCAGCGGCTCTCACCTGGATAAGGGATTGGATCAATCTAAAAAACAGAAGATTACTAACAATAGAAGGTTATAATTTAGAACTGGGTTGGCACGCCTTCATCTGGGATGGGAATGACAAAATTCATAACTATTTCCAAAAACATTTAATTAGAAAAGCTCTACTACAAAATCCCAATCTGGCTATCATGGACCATGGAAGCTCTGATATACCCGAACGTATTGGACATAAACAAGATAATAAGATATAAAGATATATTAAACAACCAAGAAAGACTAAAAACAAGGCAAGAATTGAAAGGTGAGGGAATAGATGGTGGCCCTATTTACAAATATAGGCAAGCTATAAAAAAGGTATAAAGGTATAAAAAAGACAGGGAAAGGGATGGATTTTATAAGAAGCCGCAAGAGCTGGATAAAATTCTACAGGGAACCGAAGAAAAAATGATTTAAAAAATGTATCACTATTTATTAAAATTCAAAATGGAAGAAGAAACTGTGAAAGAAACGATGATAAAATGGGCGATAAATTTTGGATATAGTATAGAATTGACGGAATGGGAAAAAAATTGGGAAATAAATTACAAATTAACAATGGCAGCAGCATATAGAGAGAACATGTACAAGATGTTCTACAGATGGCACCTTCCACCAGCGAGAATTGCGAAAATGTTCCCGGAGTGTTTACCTATCTGTTGGAAATGCAACCAACAACATGGAACATACTACCATATGTGGTGGACGTGCACACCTGCGAAAAAGTATTGGGAAAAAAATCAAAGATTGTCTAGAGGAGATTACTAAACACCAAATTGCACTAAAACCTGAATTATTTTTGTTAGGAATTATAAAAGGAAATTATGAAAAAAAAATTAGATACTTAATTCTACACATAATTACGGGAGCGAGAATTACATTCGCTCAAAACTGGAAAAATAATTATACACCAACAGAAGAAAATGTAATAAAAAAATAATTGGAATGTGCAGAGATGGATAGGCTCACGAAAAAACTAAAACAGAAAGAAGAATCTAAATACTACTCCGTATGGGATTTATTGTACAATTGGCTAGAGGAAGGGGGGGGGGGGGGGCAGGAAAGCAAAAAAGAAAGGAAGAAAGATCAACAAATCAATAGACAACTACAAAACTGAAAAATGATTAAAAGATAGAAATATGAGATAGACTATACCAAATAAATATTATACAAAATGACTTAAATGTAGTAAAACTGTTATATATAGAACATATAGAATATTATATATAGAATGAAAAAAATGTATGAAATAATGTAAGTGCACAAATATATTGTTATAGTTATAAAATATTTATTTGTTTAGATAAAAGAATCACAACAGATATATAAAAAATGTAATGTGCTGCAAGGATGTGAAGTTTGTACAAACAAAATAAAATATTAAAAAAAGAAAGAATCTTGAAAAGTTCTCAAGATCCACAGGTGGGGCTGAGCAAACACAGCCACGAAAGACCCATTGATAATGAAGCTATTGGCTCAGGTATTGTAGATATTATTTGGATACTATATTAAGAAATGGCAATGTTTTGATTTAATTTCCTGTCTATATTCTCCTAAGACTGTAATAAATTCCACTTCTAGATACATTCAAGTGTATGTGTGTGTGTGTGTATGTGCATTCAGTCTCTTGTTATACTGATTCATAATAACTTTCCAGGTTATATCTATATCATGAATAGCTCTTCTTTTTATCACAAAGAATGCTTGAAGATCCTTCAGAAATTTTACCCATTAAATCCTGAGAATGGATCTTAACATCGTCTATTAGAGCCGAGGTGGCGCAGTGGTTAAATGCAGCACTGCAGGCTACTTCAGCTGACTGCAGTTCTGCAGTTCGGCTGTTCAAATCTCACCGGCTCAGGGTTGACTTTGCCTTCCATCCTTCCGAGGTGGGTAAAATGAAGACCCGGATTGTTGTTGGGGGCAATATGCTGACTCTGTAAACCGCTTAGAGAGGGCTGAAAGCCCTATGAAGCGGTATATAAGTCTAACTGCTATTGCTATTGCTATTGCTATTAAGAAGTAATTTAGTGGCTGATCACTTTTTATCTGGGACATTCCCAACTTCCTCTCAAAGAAGATGTGGAGGGCAGTGATTCCTATCAGTGATACCGGAGCAGTATAAGGGGTGGATTTACCATATTTTTCAGAATATAAAATGCACCAGAGTATAAGATGCACCAAGATTTTGAAGAGGCAAATAAAAAAAATTTTTTTGCACTCTGCATACCTCCCAAAAACGGCATGTTTTCCACTCATTTCTGCCCTCCCCAGCCAACCAGGAAAGCCTCCTAAAGGCTATGCACAGACATTTCGGTGAAGGAGATGGGGTTTTGAGAGGCAAAAAATGCTGTATTCAGTGTATAAGACGCACCCAGATTTTCAGCCTCTTTTTTGAGGGAAAATTTGTGCATCTTATACTCCAAAAATATAGTATTTGAAAACCTCCAGTGATGAAGCACCACATCCCCAAGAAATAAGTTGTTTCTTTGCTTATTAGTTTTTCCGGTGAGGAAATTTTCCCCTTATTTCAAGTAGCCAAGTATGAACAAATGGTCATTACAGCTGGCCCTCAAAGTACAGGTACTGCAATGCCCCTGTGATTGCATGATCATAATCTTAGCAGCCTTTTCACACTTATGCCTACAACCTGTACCTGTCATCCATCTCACTTACTGTAGAATCAGTAAGTGAAAACTACTTGTAATATCCTCTTCTCTGAGTCAGTCCTTCAATTACTGAAAGACTGCTAAGGATGTGTCTACTTAACTTTCTCTTCTTTAGGCTAAACATATCCAGTTCTTTTGATAATCCTTCACAGGGTTTAGTCACCAAGTTCCTTAGAAATTTTCTTGCTCTTCTTTGCCCTCTATTTCCTCACCATTCTTCCTGCATAATGACCAACACTAGACTATCTCAGAGGTGGTCTTACCAATGCAGTGTAGAGAGGAAATATCACTTCCTGTGATTTTGACATTATACCTCTACTGATGCAGGCCAAGATTACATGAGCTTTTTTTTTTTTTTGGCAGCTGTAATGCACTATTGACTGATGCTTAATCTGTGGACTACTAAACCAGATGCTTCTTGCAAGTATTACTGCCAAGCCACATAGTACAAGTCTATCTTGTACTCGTGCATCTGGTTTTTTCCCCCAGCTTCAAGGAGAACCTAACCCTGAACAGCATTTTGTTGAATAGACTCCCATGTTCAATAACAAGGTTCTTCTGACCTGGAGCCTGTCTTCTGAGACGTTAGCAACTCACCCAGCATTGTGTCATCTGCAAATTTGGTGAGCCTCCCTTCTACCAAATGGCAAAGAGCAACGAACCCTCCTGAGGCCCAAGTGTCCAAGTGTGGACATGTATATGTATGAAATGCAAACCAAATTTAACACAACTGCTGTTATTAATTGCAAACAAAATCTGTAATCCATGTTCTTCATAAAACCTTGCAGTATTACCAAAAAATGCATAATGAAACTGTTTCCTTCAGAACATTATATTAAGCAGCTTGTAATGACCACGCTGTAATCAAAGTGTTAATAACAGAAATGAAATTTCGTGTAGGGGAGTCTTCAAGTCTTCACCACTGGCAACTGCAAGGAATAGTCCTTTAGGTTTTCTCCATAAGAATTTGGAACTGATTTACCCCAGCTTTCTTCCAAGTCTAAGATAGACTGACTGGCCCACAGTTACCAAATGGTTTTGTGCCTCAGGCGAGACTGGAACTCACCTTCTGGTTTTTAGCTGGTGCCTTAACTGTGTCACCAAACAGGTTTTCAAAAGTTAAAGATGCCTTTAAGTCATTAGGGACGTGAAGGCTCAGTGGCTAAGACACTGAGTTTATCGATCAGAAAGCTTGGCAGTTCAGCGGTTGAATCCCTAGCCCCGCTTAATGGAGTGAGCTCCTGTTACTTGTCCCAACTTCTGCCAACCTAGCAGTTCGAAAGAATGTAAAAATGCAAGTAGAAAAATAGAAACCACCTTTGGTGGGAAGGTAACAATGCACCTTCGACATTTAGTCATGCTGGCCACATGACCACGGAGACGTCTTCGGACAGCGCTGGCTCTTCGGCTTTGAAACAGAAATGAGCACCGCCCCCTAGACTCAAGAACGACTAACACATACATGTGAGGTGAACTTTTACTAACTCTAAGTCATTAGTTGCTGTAACGATTTCTATAACAATCCTTTTAATGCCCTTACCGTAACTGCATAAAACAGAGATACTTCAACTAAAACATTTCTCCATTTTGTCATTTACAGGCTTCATTACCACAGAACAGGGTTTTTACAGCTGAAGTTTCTGCATGTTTACTCAGAGTAAGTAAGACCCATTGAATTTAATGAGCCTTACTTCCATGTCAGCAGGATGAGGGCTTCACACTTGTTTTTCACCACTGGAAGATCATTGCTTGAAAACAAGGTAGCTTAAGACATTCCCTCTTACAAGCCAAACATAACCATAGCATGGGAGAAAAGACACATTTCAGACTCCCAGAAACATTGTATTTCATCCAAATACTCCTGAAATAATAAAAAGGGCAGAGCCAAAAAGGTTCCTTTTCACACACAAGTTATACATATATAATACTGGTTTTAGCAACATTAAAATAACAAACATCCTGGGAACATAATCAAGGAAAATAGAAGTAATATTTTGTGTGTTCTCTCATTTTTTTTGTTTATTTTCCCCAGGGAAAAGGTGAGAGAAAGGAGATTAAAGTTATTCCCCCATGCTGGGCTTGGATAGCCAAGGTAATCAAAAAGAAAAATTTAAATATCCAACCTTTATCTTTACATGTGTGCCAAAATCAATGTGTTCTAGTTAGAGCATGAAAACCAAACATGAAAGAGCTAAGACCTGTTCGATTTGAGGACATTAAAACTTTTTTCCTTTCTTCCCACTCAAAAATAAAGGCAGTTTCTTACTTTAGCCAACACATGGATAAATGAAAAAAATGACTCAATTTTTGGAGATGTTAAAAGATGCCTAAAATAAACAAAATAAATATGACTTTCTTCATTTCCTCTGTGAAGGCATATCAAGGGTCTTACCCCACATTTTTTATCTGAGAACAGAATTTCCAAGAATGCTTGTGATCTTTCTTTCCTATGCTTTGCTAACAGAATGTATTCTGTATTCTTCTTCTTTATTTCTGTCAGCTGTTCTAGGAAGATGTCTCTGTGGAAAAAAAAGAAAAAAAGCTTTGCAACTTCAGACAAATAACTCCAATATTAGAGCAGACAAGTCATTCAGACACTAGTCTTCAGATTATCCTGTGCAACCAGGGTTTCCAAGTAATAAGATTTTATTCTCTTTTATAAAGGTAAAGATTCCCCTCGCGCATATGTGCTAGTCATTCCCAACTCTAGGGGGCGGTGCTCATCTCTGTTTCAAAGCCAAAGAGCCAGCGCTGTCCTAAGACATTTCAGTGGTCATGTGGCTGGCATGACTAAATGTCGAAGGTACATGGAACTCTATTATCTTCCCACCAAAGGTGGTTTCTATTTTTCTACTTGCATTTTTACTTACCTTCGAACTGCTTGGTTGGCAGAAGCTGGACAAATAATGATTCGAACCGCCAAACTCCTGACCTTTCTGATTGACAAGCTTAGCATCTTAGCCACTGAGCCACTGCGTCCCCATTGTCTCTTATAGGACACAATTTTTTTGAATAATAAGATATGGATTCTCCCCACCAATCCCAAGGCTGCATCCTTCCCAGTGATTGCTTGTTTGTTTAGAAAATTTATATAGCTGCTTATCACTCACAGAGATTCTAGGCAGCTTACAAACAATAAAAACACAATATTGGGGGGGGGGGATAAAATAAACAATAACAACCTCCCCCGGCAACAACAAACAAGCCATTTGATTGTTCTCCATCTCACTCTGGGTTCAACAGGCCCACTAGCAAAATTTTGTCTTCAGGGCCTTATGAAAGAGTATCAACGTCTAATTTTTGAAAGCATGATATTCCAAAGGGAGGGAGCCACCACAAAGAAGACCCTTCTTCTGCCAGATGTATTTCCTTAGGGGAACGGGACCTGCAGCATTCCTTGCCTCCCCATTCTAATCGGTACCATTGCCATTGCTTCCACCAATTTCTTAGAGAAAACCAATCAAAAAGACATTCCTCCAATAGATTGTATCTTTCAGCTTTCTTTTAAAAAGTAGGAAGCAGATACTCCTGCAGAGCAGTTGACCAATGCTTGCACACATCACCCCATCTGAACAACTGGAGCAAAACACAATTGCAGTCATGCCAGCCATTGGTACAAACGGAAGTTCCCCATTTGTAAAATATTTTTAAAAACACACAACCAAAACCACTGCAGTTTGCAGCAACAGGAAGACAGAACCAAGAAGGATAGTACTGACTCATCTTAAAGACACCTTCACTGAACAAGTGGGATTGCGAATACATGGGTTAATGGCATGAATCTCCCACAGCATCCTGGGGTCTTGTAACTGTCATTTGCAACCCTCCCAGCCAGTTTCCAATAAGCAAAGTCAATGGGGGAAAGCTGGATTTATTCAATGGCCATGTGATTCACTTAATAACTGCAGTGCTTAAGTTATTTAAGATTATAAAAAGATTATAAAATTGAGCTTGATTCACTTTAACAACTGCCTCATTTAGCAACAGCAATTCTAATCCAATTGTGGTTGTAGGTCAAGTACTACCTGTATAAGAAAAATAAATCCATGCATTTATCTTTGATTTGTAAGTTTTGCTACAAGATTATAAGGAACCTATATATTTTGAGGCACAGTTAACAATGATTGAAGTCTGTGTCAATGTTGTCAGGTTATATTTGTGCTTTGTTGAGGTACATGTGATTTCTCCACTTCCCACCTATTTTGGAATTAGCCCTGCCAACATCTGGTCTATTGCCTTCAACAGATTATTTGTGATCCAGACCAGCCAAGTCCAAAAATGCCAGGGAATTTCTAGAAGCCTGGCACTCTGACAAATCAGCCATCAGTAGACACATGGACATTAACAACATCTATAGACTATGCAAAGAGACAATCAACCATCCCAAAAGAGAATAAAAAGACTCCAGCACCTCTCCACCAGCAATCAGCCCCCAGATCATCATAGATGAACTCCAAGGTTAACTTCAGACCAACAATCAAGTAAGCAATAGAGCACAGAGAGCACTAAGGACCCCTTAGATCTGTGATAGTAGCACGTAGATCCCTCTGCAGGTAGCATGCAGATCCCTTTCTGCAGGCATGCAAACCATCACCCCAGCTCAGCTTCAGAGTGCATTTATGCATGCCTCCCGCCAGCCAGTTGGTTTTGGGGTATCTGCTATGCATGCGCAGGAGCCAGGGGTCACATGGAAGATGCACGAAAATGCGCAGGGTGGTGGAGCACATATATGAGGGTCATATGTGCATGCATGGGGGTACATGCAGGGGTTGCATGCACATGTGTGAGGGCGGGGCACATGGGAGGCAGTGCATTGCATTACGGGTGCATGTGTGTGCGTCACCCACGATGAAAAAAAGGTTAGCTATCACTGCCTTAAATTATTTGTGAGAATTGCCCATCTCTGCATAGAACAGGGCTTCCAAACCTGGGTCAATTACTTAAAATTAATTTTCTTTTGGGTATGACACACAAATGCCATTACCCAATCACAATAGGGACATTTAACTTGACAAAATGTTTTACCTACATTTTAGAAACAGCATCATAGAAAGTTATCTAAAATTGCTCCAGATTAATTTCCTGCTAACATAAATTATCGAGGATATCTGAAATGCACTCCAACAACAAGATCTTAATCATATGTAATTTTTGGATTTTTCAGGCAGCAAACAACCAATTTGGTTTTACATTTGAGCTTTGCAAAATATTTCCAGGAATTGTACTACATAAATTGCAGGTTTCTAAATGTTAGGTTCTCCCACTGGGACACATTGGGGCCTTTTGCTTTTGTAATTCCAAAAAGTGCATTTGAGTACTAGCATGCCAGAAATGACCTGGGGCTTATTGGCCATAAGCCTACATGTGCCCTCAATCACAGGCCTAGACCTCCACAGATTATGTACATGAAACCACATCGTACAGTAGAACTGAATTACACTGAATGCATAACAAAGCATGCTATTTTTAGAACATGCTGCTTTTAAGTGGACATTTTAAAAGAGGAACCTACAAATGTTAGATGAGCTTTCTGGTAGTAATTACCTCCTACAAATATGACTCATTCCTGCAATTTGAACATATATGTTTGATGTCCCAAAATCAGCAGTCTTATAAATAAATCTCTGAATCACAAACCAAGAGCCTTAAAGTGTTCAAATATTTCTGGGTACTCAGAAAAGTGGTAAGGATTTTTCCTCCAGCTTTTAGCTTCATAACAAAATTCCAAAAGTAACGATGTTGATATTTAAGGTAGGCTAATAAATCAATAAAATGCAGGCTGGATAGTAAGAGGCACACGAGCATGATGCACAAGATGATTTTCCCCGGTTTTCTGCATTTAGTTTAGCATACACCTGCCAGTTTTGCAAAGATGGAAGTATAGAAACAGAGGAGGGCAAGGCTGTATATTCAGAATTACTGGAAATACAATACTTGCAGAGGGTGACATTTCTTTTATTTACTCCAGAATCAGAGACTTTGGAAAGTCCCATCTGAATCTTTAATAACTTGGTGCCAGACAAAACCAGATTCTTTAACAGCTGTTTACTATGCCATCCGTCTGGTAAATTTACAAGATTCGTTTTTCTCACCATGTACTAGACTGTGTTGTTTCTACCCACATATAATATATGTGGATATATGCATAATTTAATATTTATTTATTTATTTTGTCATGTTTATGTAGTGTATCTTGGAGGTAGTGATCCTTTGAGAGCTGCATGAAACAAACCTCCATTTTAATATATGTGGATTAGTGCACATTCAAAGTGACAATAAAGTTATTCTAAGTCTTTCTAAGGCTAAAATGCAATGCTGAGCTAGTGAAAGGAAGGACTAGCCACGTGTAATGGGAGGGCCTGGTCTGTTCCAGAGGAATATGCAGGATCACCCTTTTCAAGTCAAGGTTTACAGCAATGAAAGCTGATCAGATTTTGGTCCTTGAGACAGAAAATCCCATAAGTGCCTCTATCCTGACTACAAAAACGCAATCTGTTATATGAATAACTGTTTCCTGCCCTTTTACAACACTAAAGTTATTGGCCGAGTCAGCTGCTTCATTCTCCTTTAAGGCAGAGAATAGAATAGAATTCTTTATTGGCCAAGTGTGATTGGACACAAAAGGAATTTGTCTTTGGTGCACATGCTCTCAGTATACATGAAAGAAAAGATACATTCATCAAGAATCATATGGTACAACACTTAATGATAGTCATAGGGTACGAATAAGCAATCAGGAAACAATCAATATCAATATAAATCATAAGGATTACAAGCAACAACACAAGATATAAGAACTGGTTCACATTCAGTTTTTTTTCAGTAACTGTGCAATAGAAGAAGACGGCTGCCTAGAACTATTAATCTACAAACTGAAATAAATTAGACTGGATTGATTCAAAATGTTTAACGGGGAGTAGATTAAGGGACACAAGTGAAAGCAACTGTGTTATTCAGTGCAGGAGGTGTGGACTGAAGACTGGCAACCTTATCTATTCAACAAATGAACAACTTGGATATGCAGAAAGTAGACGCCAAGGGCGTCTGGAAGATATAGATAAGGTCTTAAGCCAATGGATGAATATAGACTACAGGTGCTGAATATGACAATTGCATCCAGCAGTCTTCTTTTCCCTGTCATTAGACTGCTTAGAATTTCTAAGATATTTTCCATTTCTAATAGAAAAAAAATGTAGTATTGAAATCATGGCTAGTATTATAATATAAGACTTTATATCCACCTGCTTCTTTAAGTTCCTTCCCAATTAAAAAAAAAATATCATGGATTTTTCTTTATTGTCAAGAGATTTACCTTTCTCTTTGTATAAATTCCAAAATATCAGTCACATAATAATGGATTCCTAAATTGAAGATGATTTTATACCCTACAAAGCAAACTCACGCATTTGCCTTATTGGAATTTACATATTGCAAACATATTGCTACTTTCGTTTGACTACTTAAGTGTATTTCAGTTTTTCTGCCTTATACATGTATTTTGTTTTTTGTTATTTCCTTCAGCCTCTTAAACAGTTTGACCTGTCTTACCCTTCATTAATTTGTTGCTAAATTCTACTCTGAGATTTTCAGTCTTGGTCTCTCTCTGGCCTTTATCTTTTCCTTTTCCGTTCTCCTGGGATAGTTTTCCTGAATATATTTGTCCCCCCCTCCCCCCGCAACTCTCTCTTTTTGTTTTCCTTTCTCTCCTAAATGTAGTTTTCTTCTGTTTTCCAAGAGATTTCAGTTTAATTCACCAGTGTTTGTTAGTTTAGCACTATTTAATTTTTCAAAATATATGCAATTATTTGCATAGTAATTCTGTCTGTTCTTTTCCTTTTACATAACAGATTCATTCACTCGCCATTAATTTTTTTCTGCTTTTTTCAGTCTTAGATTATAGAAGACCAAGTGCAGGAATTTGTTTTTCTCACTTGTAAGAGCAACTGTCGTGTCTCTGAATGAAAAGAAAAAGAAATCAAAACTGTTCTGTAGAAGAGTACAGTCTCTTCTCAGGAAATTGTGAACTTCAGCACAACCTGAAGAAACACTCCAAACAGAAAAAGAAATCCTTACTTCAGTTTCAAATAAGACCATTGACCGAAAACAAAACTTGAAACATTTCCTTTAAAAAAAAAAAGCATGCATTTTAACATGCATATAGCCATAATAATAAACGTATGCTTTATATATTTTATCTACTTTTTCACTGGTTGTAGGCCATTGTGAATTTTGTACGTTGAAAATAAAGTATGAAAAGACCATAGTTGAAAAATTATTTAACTGCCATTCTGGTCTGTCTTAAGGAGAAAGATATATTTCCAGGAAATAATAGCTAATAAAAAGGAGGATAAAACGTTTGATAAGTCCTTGGTCCTTCGCCTAAAAATCCATTTTCAGCTGCTTCTAGTTTTTCTGAGTTGCAGCTGTTCTTTGTGGCTGAATTTGCCTGCATGTCACTAAAGAATCCAAGGAAACACATAAGCTCTTTTGCTGCTAAAGGAAGGAGCTGTGTTGCCAGAGAAAGAGAATTGCTGATGCTGGAGGTCACTGCCAGCTGCCAAAACCCTACAGCCAGAATCTGAACGTTCTTAACTTACATCAAAAATATTCCTTTCTCTGTGAGGTCATGCTTTCCTCTGCTTTTATTCTGAAAACCATGGAATGCTCTTACAAAAAGGCTGCCCTGCCTAGCTGGAGAACACATTCTACTTGCAGTTCATGTATCAGGAAGCATATGCTCAAGTAGGCATTAAAAGCACAATTCCTACATACACCGTAATTTTTGCTTCCCCGCCCCAATCATTTCAAATAAATCTGTCCATCTATAACAGGGGTGTCAAACTCACGGCGTCAGGGCGGCATCACATAACATATCGGGACTTCCTCCCCCCTCCCTTCGCTAAACCAGCCGTGGGCATGGCCAGTGTATGATGCATCCAGCCCACGGGCCAGGAGTTTGACAACTGTGACAACTGTGAACTATACTTTCTTCTTCTTTAGTAAAGTAATTTTGGCAACTCCTTTTAAAAAAAATACATCAAACTAGATACTTGCTCATTTGCTGAGGTCAAATTTGATGGTGAAGCTAATCTCGCCTAAGACAATCCTGTTGTAGCTGCTGTATTGTAATGATTAAACATAAAGAAATTGTCACAAAGGGGAAAGTATTATTCACAATTCTACTTCACATGGGCCAATATCTTTAAACTCAGACTACTATCAAAACATTTCTTCAAAATGTGCACATTCTGGTAACTTCTTTTCATATATCCCAGTCAGGAATAACACAATCTGCTCTTGTGTTACAAACTTTCCATGCTTCAGAAACAACTGATTAATAGTATAGATCATGAGTTTAGCTTTTGGGGGGGGCGGGGGTGTGTGTCTTTGGATGGCTGCAAAGGGTATGGCTATGATAACGTACAGTGATTAGGAGCCAGATTGAATTCTCTGACTCAGTTTGAAGCTAGGATTTTCCTTATAACAGGCAACTATTTAAGAAACATTTTACGCCTTATGAATTGCTTAACCCAGCCTAACTAACTGGAGGTTTTTGTTTCACTGGGGTTTTTAAATTAAAAATGTACCAGCAGAAATCATCATTTTGCTACCTACATTTAATAGTATGTTCTTGCTTTCTACGTGTGCTGTGTTTGGATATTGCCAACATGGTGTGGCATGGCATAAAGTCACTTTCTATACTGTTGTAGGCAGACCTGAGCTTACCATAGAGTCTAGCAAAGTGACTCATTTTAAGGTTAGCAGAAAGGGGAAATGGAGAAAGATAGAAACTCAAATCTGAATTGTGCACTGACAATTTAAAAAATGCCTAACCATCTTTAATAGTTTTAGATCCCATCATTAGGTGCCCTAAAGGGAAGTTTGTCTCTGGCATTTATTATATAATCAAAATTGATTGGGGAACTTTCTTTTTTCAGGATTTTGGAGTGGTTATATAAATATATGCATGAAGTAGTAACAATTTGGGGTCAGAAAAGTTTATTCTCTTTGTTTTGCTCAGGTTCACTAATCCCACAATTTCTTAATCTCAGTGACTTCCTCTTCCTCTGTGTTAGACAACACCACTTGTTGAAAACTGCTACTGTATAATGCAAAATAGACTTTGTTCATTGTATGCCAGAAATAATAGCAATAGCACTTAGTCTTATATACTGCCCATAGGTTTTAAAGTACTCTCTAAGTGTTTTACAGAGTCAGCATATTCCCTCAATAATTTGGGTCCTCATTTTACCAATCTCAGAAAGATGGAAGGCTGAGTCAGTCTGTGGGCAGAGTTTGCCTGCAATACTGCATTGTAACCACTGAGCCAGCACAATTCTTGTAAATAGTCTGAAGCAAATCTTCTGATCATTTAAATTTCTGGTGAATCAATACCAGTTACATATTTGGTAATCAAAATGAAACAAAAACCACAGTTTCAGAACCTATTGAAGATATGAACTCAAGAAAGCATTGGGATTTATGCAGATTTATATGCACTAATTTGGCAGGATGATTTTTCTACTTTTAAGGGTCAGTTGTGAAATTGTAGGTTAAATAGCTATTTTTTAATGTTTTAATAAATGAATAATCCACAGTCTCCTAAGAATTGCTGAACTTTGACCTTCCAGTAGTCCTGCCAATGATGACTTAAGTCAAGAGTTACAGTTCCTGGAAGGTTGGATATTGCAAAAACATTCATGAACAAATCTGGATAAATACGATTTTTCTGACAGAATAATATCAGCCTGTCCTTGCAGTGATATATTTGAATTATTCAATTTCCTGGTAAAGTGGACAGTCACTAAAGTCCGGAAATTTATAAACTGAGCCTGCCCTATTATGAAGTAGAATGAAACAGCAGCAGATGCTATGTAATATCTCCTAGAATGATGTGGTTGAAGATGCTATGGAAGATACAAGAATACAATACAAGAATACAAGATATTTCCCTATTGCCAGTCCAGAAAGAAAATTCTACTGATAGTTCAGATTTGCAAACAAGAATGGATAGAGTAGTGCCTCTTTCACCTTTGGTAGAAAATCATCCTGGGAGGAACTCTTTCAGCAAACAGCAAACTGAAGAGAATTATGGCAAAACTGAATCAAGAGTTACTAATATGTAAGTCTTCTGTCTGGGTCAAAATTGTAGTTGTTAGTGAGCAAAGGCTCTTAAGGCCTGTCCAGAACTCCCAGAGAGGGGGCACCATCTGTATCTCCTGGGAAGAAGCTGTTCCACAAAGTGGGGAGGCTATGACAGAGAAGGCACAATTCCTTGGTCCCATAAGATGGCAATTTTTAATAGTGGGGATCTGGAATGCACCCAATGTACTGGAAAAGTACATATTTCCAGCAGAGCTAGTAGTGTCTATAATTTTATTTATTTTTGTCCTGTATAAATAGTCTACATCCCTGTAAAAAAGTTAGACCCCAGTCTATGTTTATAAAGAACTGGTGACAAAAAAGATTGTTAAAAGCTTTCTTTCTTTCTTCTTACTTTCTTTTCTTTCTCTTTCCTTCCTTCTCTCTCCCTTTTTGCATCATGGACAAACTTTGGTCCTTCTGTTGTATGTTTAAAATGTATATGGCATTACCTACGATAATGATAACATAAAGTATCCTTGGTCAAGATGTATCATTTCAGTTACAAAACCATTTATCCTCCTAAAAAGAATTGCCATGAAGAAATCATTATCTACATTCAGTAATGAAATAGGTCTATGCTTCAAGATAATGAAAATCCTTTCCAACTTTATAAATCAGACAAATGAAATCCTCTTTCTATGACCCATTTAGGGAATGTTTGGCTATGTTTTCTTTTTTTAACCTTATGATTATTTCTTATATGTTTTTTCTCTTAGTTTTCTTGAACTTTACCATTATATTTGGTTTTAATTTACTTAGTGCATTTTAAAATTTATCATGGGTTCTTTATTGTTTCTATAAAATGAGTGATAGTAAGTTGCCAAGAGTGATTTGGATTGTGCAAGCAGAAATTGAATGAATGAATGAATAAGCAGTAATCAGAGTTGTGGGTCCTTTTGCCTTATATTTTGTGAACCAAGCTACTTTTATGTAACCTATGATTGCTTTGTTCCTTGAACATCTGATGTAGATGATGGGATGAGTAGATAATTGCTCCCACCTTCTTGGTTCAAGACTTTGCCCAGGGGTAGGCTTCAAAATTTTTAGCAAGGGGTTCTCTGCCTGGTTGCTTGGTGGGTGTGGCCATGGTGGGTGTGACCTAGTCAGCCTCCTGCACCACATTGGGGAGGGCGAAAATGGCCTCCCCAGGTTTTGGAGGCCCTCTGGAGACCGGAAACGATCCATTTCTGGCCTTCCCGAACTTCCGGTAAGCCAGTTTTCCCCTGTCCCTGAGCCTCCGTGCATGCCCTGCACTTACTCACATTCAAAATGGGCCACATGAGGACTCCTGGGAGGGGAATTGTGGGTGGGGCCAGCATGGGATTTTGGGGTTCTCCGAACTGCACAGAATCTTAGCTAGAGGTTCTCCAAAACCCCGGTGAATCCCCAGCAGCCCACTGCTGACTTTGCCATATTACAGACAAGGTATGAACAGATTTTCTAACCCAAGTGCATCTCTCTTTGCAAATGTAGATGCTATTTAATGAGAAGGAAGCCAGCCACTTCTAATCTGGAAAATTATATATTGTAAAGTAAGAGTTGAAGTCATAAATATTTATCTAATATTAAAATTTGTATATGTGTGTATGTATGTGTATGTGTGTATGTGTGTGTATGTATGTATGTATGTATGTATGTATGTATGTATGTATGTATGTATTTTGTGTCACAATCCCTAGTATGCCCACATATGGGAGGAAGCATATTGCTTCCTTTCTCTGTCTCTCGGCTCATCCCAAGAGACCATCCAGACAGAAAGCCATTATTTTTACTGTTGCCTTTGTTACATTTGTGTTGCATTTGTGCTGATAAATAAATAAAGGGAGACTAGTATAGATCTATTTCAAGCTATTTAGCTCTCATCAGCTAGCCATACCCTTACTGGGATTTGAACCTGTGCTGTATTACATATTAGGCAGTTGTGTTAGCCACTAAGCTAATATATATATATATATATATATATATATATATATATATATATATATATATATATATATATCTGTGTGTGTGTGTGTGTGTGTGTGTGTGTGTATGTATGTATGTATGTATGTATGTATGTATGTATGTATGTGTGTATATATATATATATATATATATATATATATATATATATATATATATATATATATATATATATATATATATATATATATTTATTTAAAGTCACAACCCCTGGTATGCCCAAATATGGGAGGAAGGTCACACTTCCATTCTCTGCCTTCGGCTCGTCACAAGAGACCATCCAGACAGAAACCCAATATTTTTTACTGTTGCCTTTTTGTTACATTTGTTATATTTGTGCTGATAAATAAATAAAGGGAGACTAGTATATATATAAAGTGCCATTACCTAAGCAACACACACTATAAAAGGAAGTGTTTTCTGAAACTCATGAAGTTAGGACTGGGCTGCACTTCATTACTATTTTGTGTTCATGTTTTACAAGTTCAAATTGCAGCTTCAGAATTGCAACACTTAATTTCTACTGCTGCCGTTATATATGTCACATATTTTACCACGTAAAATATGACATATACCTCAATAAAAATGGTTTCTCAAGATAAAGCAGCATCAATGTCTTTATCTGAAAATAAAGGAAATGGAGCAATATTTTGTTGTTTAACTTTTGGATTTTTTTTTAAACCATCACAGCTCTGAAAACATCCTGAAATCAGCAAAAATGTAGTTTTAGTAGAAATAGATGTGTTCACTGAAATTTTTAAATATCCAGCAAGTCTTTGGACAGACAAAAAATGGAAAGCAGGTTTGACACTGATTAGATTTTTATTTACTAGGGCTTTGAAATTCTTATGCAAAATACTTTGAGGAGGAACCTTTAAATAAGAAATGCTTATTTCTAAAAGTGCTGAAATTTGTATTTATGTATAAAGCTTTGATGCTGTGTTGCACAGTCTGTACATGATTTAGCATAATTTCTGTCAGTGGATTTTTTGGAGTTAGCTGGAGCATTATTGTGCAGTCAACCCAGCTGCTTGCTTGATTTTTATGACGATTTTTAGCTCAAGGCTCTGAATTACATAACATTTATCTCCTCTATCCGCACCCCCATTATTTTTAACAAAGCATGCTTTTAAGTATGAATTCTGAATGACACACTCTTTTGCCCTGACCATTTTCATATGACATTTTATAATATCTGGAACAGTGCTGTTTAAAAAGACATTTTGGGGACCTGGGAGCTGATAAATATTTATAGTGATTTTGCAAGAGTTACAGGATTCTTTCAATGACTCTTTGTGATAATGATGTATCACCCATAACTTTGTAGTATTTCTTTCTCGAGGACTAGCAAAATAATGATAATAATTTACTGCATCTTTTATCTTATAGGAAGTGTTGAAAACCAGAAATGTCAGCAATTCACAGTTCCTCATTTTGTCTTTCTGGCCTAAGATTTGAAAGGAAACTTTGCTATTTTTCTGTGTACAAGTCCAGATGCATTTGCAGCCTTTTATATACAAACAAGGGTTTGGGGAGATTTTGATGCCTTTACAAGCAGTCTTCAGAAGTGGGTTCCATATATATATATACGGAATATATATATGATTATATATATATATAATCTATATCTATATATTATCAACACAAATATAACATATATATATATATAATCTATATATATAATCTATATCTATATATATATATATAATCAAATATAATCTATATATATATATATTATCAACACAAATATAACATACATACATATATATATGTGTGTGTGTGTATGTGTGTGTGTGTGTGTGTGTGTTTCTTTTTGTGCTGATAAATAAATACAAATATAACAAAGTATAAACAAAGGCAACAGTAAAAATATTGGGTTTCTGTCGTGATGGACTCTTGTGACGAGCCGATTGACAGATGTTGGAAGCAGTTAGCTTCCTCCCATAATTGGGGCTTACCAGGGGTTGTGACACTTATATATATATATATATATATATATATATATATATATATATATATATATATATATATATATATATATATATATATATATATATATATATATATATATATATATAAAAAACCCTTGGCCCCGGCCTACTACCAGACTATAAGCCATTCAGAACCGGGCTGCAGAAGTGGTAGGTGAGAACATGCACAAACATCCCCTCTTG
Source organism: Thamnophis elegans (assembly GCF_009769535.1). NCBI lineage: Eukaryota > Metazoa > Chordata > Lepidosauria > Squamata > Natricidae > Thamnophis > Thamnophis elegans. The sequence continues at coordinate 20,587,780 of NC_045558.1, read as the reverse complement.
TGTGAGAACTATGCGAGCGCATGCTTGCCCATTACTCGGGAAGAACCATATCTCCTCCTTCCCCCATTGATCTGCAAAGCTGGGAAGCTTGTGGAACTATGTTCTAGTGGCTTGTCCTGTCAGTGGGAGTGGTTCTGGTAATTTCTTGATTGGGCTGTTGTTTACTGTGAAACTGTTTGTCTGAATTGGTAGTTCCTTGATTGGGGGTATTTTTTACTTCTTTTTGGTTTAATGTTAGTCTTGATATCTTCCACAGATAGCTACCTTAGTCCTGCATTGAGTAGAACCTCTGGTCACGAATGCTTCTGACCACAACCAAATCGGGTTGGTATTGGTATTGGTATTTTATTATTTGTATGCCGCCCTTCTCCGGGAGGACTCAGGGCAGCGAACAATTCAAAGGGGGAAAAAAGGGGGAACATAAAAGACAAAATACAAATAATAAAAGTAGACAACAGTCGCACAACCATACATGTCGAGAGGGGAGGGAACTCATCACCCCCAGGCCTGCTGGCAAAGCCAGGTTTTGACGGCTTTTCGGAAGGCCTGGAGAGAGGTGAGGGTCCGAATCCCTGCGGGGAGTTCATTCCAGAGGGCCGGAGCTGCCACAGAGAAGGCCCTCTCCCGGATAATAGCCAGGTGGCATTGGCTGGTAGATGGCACCCAGAGGAGGCCAACCCTGTGAAATCTAATGGGTCTGTGGGAGGTAATTGGCAGCAGGCGGTCTCTCAAGTACCCAGATCCAATACCATGAAGAGCAATCAACCAAAAAATTCACATTTTTTTTCCCCAGTTGATTTTCCCTTCCGTGCCAATTTTTTTGTAAGCGCCAAATTTCCAAAATTAGATTTGGGTCACAACCAAATCAGGTTGCGACCGAAGTTATGGAACGAATTATGGTTGGTTGTGACCAGAGGTTCTACTATATACAGGTAAAACCACAACTACAGCATAATCCCATGTTCCCCAAATTTACTGCGTCCCAAAGATGTTGGCTTTTCCAAATTTCCAAACTTTGAAATGGCTGACTAGGAATTTTGAAGGTGGTCTAACACACCTGGTTGGAGGAAGCAGGCGTGATAATTTTTAAGGGGGGGGGAAGTGTCATTATAATCAGTAGAGCCTACTCTATGGACATTTAAATATCTTCAATGCATTACACCAGAATTCCATGTTGGTCTTTGCTTTAAAACAGAAATAGATCTTTTTGTGTGTGAAGGGCTGCTCATTATCTTCCTTCACTCACCTTTTTTCTAAGTTTATCTCCACCCTCCTTCCCTCTAAACAGCAGGCTGCTCTAAGGAAAACTAAACTTATTCCCCACCAGTAAAGTCTCAACAGGCTGCACTGAAATTAGGCTAGAGCTGACAATGAGCTTAATTATTGGAATAAAAAATGGAGAATTTTTTCTAGTTTGCAGGTAACATTTCTACAGATGCCGTGAAGTTATTTTAAAAAGTCCACAAGTTTGACTGTTTTTTCTCTTTAGCAATTAAACTCAAACTTGAATTTATCTAATTGTAGGCCTATATCTACATTAAGCTTCAAATAAATCCCTGCAAATATCTGTAAATCCCTGTTAATCATGTTTCCAGTTGTTGTAAGAAGTGTTCTTCAAAAAACCAATTAATATATTAATTTTGGTAAAATTTCAAATGCTACCAAAAACTTACAAAACTCTAAAAGTGACATAAAGTATGTTTAAATGTGAAATAATATTTCAAAAATCGGAGAAAAACATAGCAGATATATATTTTTTTTCTTAATGCCATTAAAGCTAACCAGTCAGCATGTGTTATTGGCATGGCCAAATAAGTTTTGGATTGGGCGTCACATAAATGGAAAGTCAAAATGCAATTCCCTTAAAATCATGGTTATCCCCCCTTCCCTTTCTTTGGAGAACCATTCAGAACAGTTTATATCAGGGATGGATTCCTGCCAGTTCTAACCTCTTCTATAGAAGAGGTTCCACAAATCTACCATGCCGTTTAGAACTGGTTCCAGTTCCTTCCCCTCGCCCGTCCGCACACGCTTGCCCCGTCCACCGCTCACTGATTGGCTGACTCACCAATTGTCCCGCCTACCTCTAAGAGTCCTATCTAAACCTTAAAGTCTTAAAAGCTATCAAGTTTGATCATCCCTGGGGGGGGGGTTCCTAAAGAGTTAGGGGTGCAAGGATCTTGTAACTTGACAGCTTTAAGACTTGCATGCTTCAATGCCAGAATTCCTGAGCCAACATGACTGGAGGAGGAATTCTGGGAGTTGAAGTCCACAAATCTTAAAGCTGTCAAGTTTGAACACACTGGGCTTTTTTCCCTTAAACGGTTAAGGGTGCAAGGGTCTTGTAACTTGACAGCTTTAAGACTTGCACACATCAATGCCAGAGTTCCTGAGCCAACATTTTGGTTGCTAAGCAAGAGCATTCTTAAGTGAGTTTCACAACATTTTACAAGTTGGCCACTCCCACCCGGTCACATGGCTGGGAAGCCACTCCTGCAAAGCAGGCCACACCTACAGAAGAGGTTCTAAAAAAATTTGAAACCCACCACTGGTTTATATGCTTTTATTTAGGATACTGTGAGAAACCAACCAATTGTAGTTTTAATAAACTAAGTATTCCACAGATTAGCATGTACTAATAGAACAAAGCCTTTGTTAGTACTAAAAAGACACCCAGTTTTGAAATCAGGCACTTTCTCAGGAGAGAAATGCTCTGAATTCAGGACAACACAGCTGAGAAGGCCTCTCTGAGGTTGCCATCTGTCTGACATTAAAACTAGAAGGGCCTCTGGCAAGGCTTAACAGCACACATCAACACTCTGAATTGTGCTGAGAAATGGACAAATGGCCAGGCTCATTTTGGTGCTGAGTTAATGAACCGTGATAAAACTAGTTTTGCTTTAGTCCCATTAAAGTTAATATGATATGTTAGTTACATTTTGCATATATGATACTGGTCTCAGTGGATTGAAATCTTAGCCCATGGTTTGAATACTATACACTCTACAGCAGGGGTGTCAAACTCAAGACCTGGGTGCCAGATCCGGGCAGTGGGGTGTTTAGATCTGGCCCGCAGGGCCGCTCTGGAAGCAACAAAGAACTGGCCCGCAGTGTCTCTGCCAGCAAAAACAAAGCTCAGGAGGACTTCACATGGCCCTCCCGAGGTCCGTTTTCACTGGCAGAGTGTTGCAGGAGACCGTCACAGTCAAAAATGGAGTTCGGGAACCCATTTCACTGGCAGAGTACTTGCACCACCACACGCACACCTGACACAGGTGACATTGAGCTGGCCACATCCTCCTGAGGTCAAATACAACCCTGATGCAACCCTCAATGAAATTGAGTTTGACACCCCTGCTCCACAGTTATGTTCTAATCTAACATTGGCTATGCACTTAGTCTTGGTTAGTTTAATTTGTAGGATATACCTGGAAAATGTTGGAAGTACTTACTCTAATGCATTTAGGTTTGTTTTCCTAACATCGTGGGAAAGGTGGAATGTATCAACTATACCCATGCATCACTCTAAACCACAAGATAATTTTTTTGCGTTTAACTTAATCATAATATGGAGCTTTCTTTCAGTTTTTCTATCATCGCTCCTCTCCATCTTTATCAAGTCTCGGGCATAAATTCCATTACCAGCGGTTGGCCAGCTAATTCCTCTATAAGTTTTGATTTCAACTCCTTGCCAGCAAGATCAATAACAAGGCTTTGAGAAACTTTATTTCAACATTTGGAGAACATTGAATTGTCTATTCCGGTCTATACATATAGCACAGAGTAGCCCATGAGTAGTAAATTGTCCGATCATAATATTTTACTTTTTTTTCTTTATGTGAGGTTAATAGCTATACAATATTTGATTAGAGAATCTATAGCCCAATGGATATGCACTACAACTTCTACCTTTGTCTAACTATAGATCTTGGATTCTTTGTGCTAGGGAAGGATTTAAAAAACAGCTTAAAGTAATAACGATGGAATTGTTCACATTCATTTTAAGCAGTTTTAAGTCTCTACATACAACATTCTGAATAGATTTTTTATTTTACTGAGTATAGAAATGTCACGGCGAAACAGCTCATCTCAACGAATTGCTCATCGTTTTAGAAAATAGAATTTATAAGGGGAAACTTCATTTCTAATTAAGAATTATATTCTTTATTCACTGGAAATAGTTTTATGAATAAACTATGGATGCAGAAATAACCTGCATGATCTTTTATTAAAATAGAAATATAAAATTACGTCTTTCTTTTAAACAAATTGCAAGATTCTATTACTAAATAAATTCCTTTGAAAATATCTCAAATCTCAATTCAAAATTTAAATTGCTTTCCATTGAAATATATACGCTTTTCTTTCTCCAAAAAATAACTGAACATAGATTTTAGTAGACATGTGGAAGAAATGTATATACAGATAATATGAAAAGTACATTTTTTTTCATAATAGCAAAAAAAAAGCTAATACATGCTTAGTAAATCCAAAATGGTTATTAAACTGTGCTTAGTAAATATATGATTCTTCCTGTTTATATTTTATTTAAATGTTACTAGGTAATTTATTTTTTATATAAGCACATATACCCAAGGTGTCACTCAATTTAATTGAGGGCCGCATTAGAGCTATGATTGACCTCGGGAGGCTAGGTGCCTTTGGCTGTTTGGATAGGTGTGGCCGACTGGGTGTGACCAACTGGGTGGGAATGGGTAGCTTGACATCACTCCCCAAACTGCTGGCATGTTTCCTCTTCGCGCTGTGTAAACCGGGCTGAAGCAATGGGGGTCCAATGTTTCCTCTTCGCATTGGATAGACCAAGCCAAAGTGATGCGAGCCAGCTCCTTACATTTTCCAGGACAGCCCCACAAGCCAGATCAAACTATATCGTAGGCCATGTGTTTGGCACTCCTGACATACACAAACATGTACATACATACTAAATATTTAAATACAAACTGCTCAGGGTCTTCTTCCCCTCAATGCTTCTCATATTTCATGTTCTACTTTACCTTCCCTTTAAACAAAATATTTTCATAAACATCCAAATAATCTTTCCTATAGCAGCATAGACATTGCAATTTCATCTGTAAGGATATGATATGAATCAAGAACTCTTCGTAGATACTTATAAATGTACTTTGAAAAGCGTATTGCAGTATCTTTAAACATTTTCGGTATATTATAGGCTGATTTGTTCTGTTTTAGGTTATTTGGTTTTATTGTGTCTGATTGTTTTACTTTTCACATTGTTGTATATATTTCTTATAAAAATTAATAATAAGTAGTCTTGTTAGAATTCACTCTCTCAAGATAGATTATAACTCTGAAAATAAATAAGCAACTATATATATATCTTTTGAAATTCTTGATGATATATCACAATGGATAAATATTTGAAATTGTATTTGTCCCTTCCAGTTTTATTCTCTGGATATTGGCTATGCAGATAGTGATATAAATCAAATGCGCCAACCTGGCATTTTTATGAGACTGGGTTTATGAGATTTGTAGTCCCAATATAACCGAAAAACACCATCTTAAAGATATCTATTTTAAAGTGTGCATCTTCCCCGAGAGTAATGTTATTTTCTTCTCTTTGTTTCTGAAAAGTGGATTGTGTATGCAAGTATCTAATCATGAATTAAAGTGTCATTTGAAATTCTTATCTGATTTTTTCAGACTTGACTTTACAATGAACATGTATTCCCATTTTAAAAGTTTATTTTAGCAACTAATAATTATCATCCTTAGCATAGATAAATGCATGAAAAAAAACAGAAAGCACAAGGCAGTGTAACAAGTTGTATCTGTGGGGGTGATTTCACAAAGAAATAGAAAGAAACGGGGTATTAACAATCGGAGTTAACATTTAAAAGAAAAAGACTCCCTGAAGGGAGAAGGTCCTTTTCTCATGACTTCTCTGTTTATTGATTCAGAGAAAAGAGATTGAATCCACACTGAGTTTGTTTATTAATCAGAACAGTGTTCAGAAATTTACAGTTTAAGCATTTAAAACAAGAGAAACAAATCTATTGTTCAGGTTTCTTGTTTAGTCTACCTTGAATGCCTTAGAAGTTCCCTAACAAAGTTGGAAAACAGATGGAAACATGCAAAATTGCTGTTTTTCCCAATCTTATTTATTCAAGTTTATGCTGTTTTGTTGGTTTATTTATTCATGTAACTTATATGCTGCACACCTCAGCCAGAGGTGACTCCAGGTACTTATAATTAAAAACCAATAAAAAGCATTACAATTAATACCACCATTAATTTAAAATGGACAAAAATGTGAAGAAGAGATCAAGATACAGACAAGGGGAGAGGTGGGGTCATCTCTAGTCTTTTAACTAGCTCCAGAATAAAATCCTCCCATTAGGGGCTACAAGACATTTTGCAGGGCCAACCTTCCAAAAAGCCGAAAAGGTGAGTGCATTTTTCACCTCAGAGGCGCACGATGTTCCAAACAGCACATAAACGTTATATACCCATATAATCTAACTTCTAGTTTGTTTTAATTAGCTCTAAAATATATTTTCAGCACACACTTCAAAAACTACGGTTTTGAATAATCAATTGCCTATTCTAATTGTAGCATATCGCTGCAAACCTATTTAACTCAATAACAGTGTTGGAAGGGATTTTGGAGATCTTCTAGTCCCCCCTCTGCTCAAGCAGGATACCATATATCATTATGGACCAATGGCTGTGTACAACCTGTCTACAATCCCTTCTTAAAAACCTCCAGTGATGAAGTATCCATCGTCTGGAGGCAAACCATTCCACTGGTTCACTGTTCTGTCAAAAAATCTCTCCTTAGTTCTAGGTTGGATCTCTCCAACCTAGCATGAACTTTGTCTTTCAAATGTAGGTCATTGTTTTGAAGATAGCAAAGCCCGCATTTTGGACAAAGAGAACCACTGGTTTGAAAGGTCAAAGAGGTAATCTCCCTCATCACACATTCCTTCCAGCAGTATCAAGAAGTTTCCACACCCATTTGCACTATTAAGGTGATCCTGAGGGCACAGATAAATCTCCAAGGGGCCTCAATAACTCTCAGAAAGAGTGCTAACAACCAGATGACTACAAGAAATATAAATCATTCCTTTGTCCACCATTCCTTCAGAGCTTCTTAGATGAGAAGCAAAGTGTCTTGAAGCAAAAACAAGAAGTCCAGTTGCCTTTAAAAAAAGCATCTTTGGGACACACATGACCTGGATGACCAAGATTCTCCTTAGACAGTCACTATTTTTAATTTCTCTTACAATACTTTTAAGTGCTTGTTTATTTATAACTTAATTCTACTATTATTTTAACTCACTTAAACTTTAGTTATGTCATTACCTAGAGAGTACAATCCTGTATAACATGCTGTCCAGTATGTGATTCCTGATTAGGTGGAGATAATTTTTGTGACTAAAAGTGCAATAAGTATGTGCATTCACTCTACTTGGCAGGTATTGTTCAATACTATGAAGGGGGAACCAAGAAAGGGTGTATGAAATTGCAGGATTCTGAAGTTTTAAGATTGAGACAAACCAAAAGAGAATCAGAGGACAACAAAAACAATATGGAGATTGGAAACTAAGTTATAAATACTCATATTAAAAGAATGCTTATGTATAACCTTAAGAAAAACATGTTCTGAAAGCACGTCTCTCACAAAAATATTTCATATTTCCAATATAAAAGACACAGAATAATGGTTTTAAGGTACAATTGCAAATTCATACTGAACATTTTCTAAACACCTTGTAGGCAATAAGGATAGTTCCACAGTGAAATACTTAAGGAGTTGGTAGACTCCCAGTTGCTGGATGTGTTTAGGCAGAAGTTGGACAACAATCTGTTGGGAATGTTTTTCATTCCAACACTGAGAAGCAAGTGGGATTCAAAGTCCTAAATAGCTATTTTCAATTCTAAGTATAGGATTACGAGGTAACTCTTGTAATTCAGTAAGAAATACTTTTGATCAAATATGTTAAGGAGGCAGTTGAATAGGGAGTGTTTAATTAGTTACACAATAGCAATGACTATCAATCCTGTTCACAGCAGAATTCCTAAGTGCTGAAACCACCTACATGAGTCAAGAAGCCATACTTGAATAAGAAAATAACAGAGTTGAAAGGGATCTTTGAGATCTTCTCATCCGACCCCCTGATCAAGCAGGAACCTATACCATTTCAGATAGACAGTTGTCCAATCTCTTCTTTAAAAACCTCCAGTGGTGGAGCATCCACAACTTGGAGGCAAGTCGTCCCATTGATTAATTGTTTTAACTGTTAGAAAATTTCTCCTTAGTTCTAGATTGATTCTCTCCTTCATTAATTTCCACCTATTGGTTCTTATTCTGCCTTCAGGTACTTTGGAGAATAGATTGACTCACTCTTCTTTGTGGAACACTTGGAAAAGTAGCAATGAATTGAAATTTTACATTATCAGTAATATTCTTTAATTAGATATTGTGTTTTTTAACTGAAGGTAAAACTGGTTGCTAAGCAAAAGAGGTAATTCTATTATGTGAAATAAAAATGCATTAGTTTCACTTACACTCCTATATTAATTAGAAAGCAGTCAGACAGGCTCTTATTTACTAAGTACAGTACAAGAATTTGAAACTGCGTATCTATTCATTTATTTCAGTTCTATCTGTGGGTTTAGGATTTTTTTTTTTGTCGGACTTGTTCCTTCAGCTGATTGAAGCAACCCCACTGCCTCATTGCTCTTAGTGTCCATTTCAGAGGAGAGCAGATGTGTTTGAGGTGCACACCATCGATCACTGAAACTAATGGGAAGAATAATTGGTTTCAGTTGGCTTTACACCAGACCCTTGGCTCTCCAGTACAGCATTGTGCTCTCTCATCTAAAACTTACTTCCAAAAGAAACATATTTCAATTTATGTATTAGTGTTTTATTAAAGGAGACAGGTGGATGAGTAACAACTGCCAACCTGCTCCCCACAGAAAATAAAGTTTTAATGAATAGTTCTGCTACAGGGCATAGCAGGAGAATAAATTGTTCTAAGACACATTAAGAATCAAGAAGACTAAGTCAAAATTAGACACTTGGGATGGGGGAGGGAGAAAGAATTAATCTTGGGAAAAATCAGAATATTAGTCATCACTTTGTTAGCTTCCTTGTGATTACGCCATCAAGTAACTCAGCATGCTAAAGAAATGGTCCTTAAGCAGGCACCTTTAAATTACATTTACCATATTTTTAGACAAATGGCCTTAATTGGAAACTGTACATGCTGCAGCCCAATACACTCATAGAACACTGTTTATGGAAAGTTATAATATTAAATTAATTCTCAAATTCTGTTATAATTTTAAATGATCACAGAAATTATCCTAATTGATAAGAGTTAGGAATCCTTAGCCACTAAAAATTAATTGTCAAATCTTTTAATAATTGGAAACAGTTAAATAAAATACTTTTGGAAATTTAGGGATCCTTGGCCATTATTATTTTTTTTTAAAAACCTCAACCATTAATCTGTCTGGAGATAAATATAACACATCTAAAGCAGACTGACGATGTTGTGGGCCAGTGTTCCACTTAAATCAAGTTGTGGACACATAGTAAATCATTGCCTATTCATATAGTTCTAACACATTGAGTATGACCAGTAATAAAAAACCAATTTTACTACTAGTAACAGAAAAGGAACATGTTATTGTTCTCCCATCCAATATTCCTTACCAACCTGGAAAAGGTGTATCCCATGTCAAGTTTTTCAACTGAAAACAAACTCAGGTGGAACAAGAGCCTTGATGGCTTATAAGGAGGGATATATTGGTGCCCATAAGTATCAGTTTGCATACTTCTGATATAAGTGCCATATTTCTGAATTCTAGTTTATGATTTATATGCTATTTCTTTCAGATTATATGCTATTAACATCTTTTCAAGCTATTTTCACAAACAGCTCAATATGCACTGAAATCCCAAGACTAAATGCAGGTAGTTTTTGACTTATGACCGCAATTGAGCCCCAAATTACTGTTGCTAAGTGAAACATTTGTTAAGTGAGTTTTGCCCCATTTACGATCTTTCTTGCCACAGTTAAGTGATTTACTGTAGTTGTTAAGTTAATAACACAATTGTTAAGTGAATGTGGTTTTCCCATTGACTTGGCTTGTCAAAAAGTGGCAGAAGCTGATCACATGAATATGTCAGTTGCCAAGCATCCTAATTTTGATCATGTGAGCATGGGAATGCTGCAATGGTTGTAAGTGTGAAAAGTGGTCATAAGTCCCTTTTTTCAAACAGTCACTATATGAACTGTTGAGGACTACCTGTATATGACTTGAGATATTTTTCATTCTGTTCAGCATTCTGTGCCTTCTGAGCATGTTCGGGGTTCTTCTGGACAATTTCCAGAAGCCTTTAGGGAATTTAGGCCTCCTCCGTATTCCATCGGCCAGCCAGTGCCGGCTGGCAACTACAAGGAGGAGGGCCTTCTCAGTAGTAGCCCCGACCCTTTGGAACGAGCTCCCCGTGGAGATTCGTACCCTCTCCACCGTCCAGGCCTTCCGCACAGCCCTTAAGAACTGGCTAGCCCGTCAGGCCTGGGGACAAGGATAGCCGCCCCTCCCGAATGATGAATGTATGTTGCTTATTACTTTTATTATATGTGTCTACGTTATTGTTTGTATTCCCCCTCCCTGATTTTATGTGAGCCGCCCTGAGTCCCCTCAGGGAAAAGGGCGGCCTACAAATGTTAATAAACATCTAAACAAACATCTAAACATTTGTAACTTTAGGCTGTTGCACAGGTTGAACTATGACTTTCCCCCCCAATATATAGTTCGATATATGTAGTTCATTATTAACAGGCAATAATTTCCCACAACTCCTAACTTGATGATATAATAATTGAGATGATGAGAAATGAAGTCCAGCTCATCCTGCTCATGTAGGCAGTTGAATTATATTACCTCCAAAATCCCTTCCAACTCTGTTGTTTTTTATTCTCTGTGCTATGTTCATCTAGAATGGTCCAGATTGGGGAAATATGATATAATGGAATTTCACAAACTCCTTCAAAGGATTTTTCCAGTTAAAGAAATGAAGAAAGGAAATGAAGGGAACACAATTATGAATCTGTATTCACTCCTACTGTGAAATAATCTACACATTTGTCCAGCTAAAATGAGGCAGAAGTTTAGCAAGGAAGAACAAACTTTTGTGACAAGGTCCCAATGCTATGGAAGGTCTCTCTACTCCCATCATTCTTTTGGTTTCATCATGTAGATAACATATGATTTGTGGGAGGCAACCTTTTTCCAAGGAAGTTGATTACCATTTGTGAAATTATACTATATTAATAATCTCATTTATTTCATTTTCTGTATTTCTCTCCTTTATTGTGATAGGATATTTTATTGTGATCTTTATTTCTTTGCTGTTAACATAATTCTGCTTGTTGGTAATGAATAAAATAAAGCACATGGGAAAACTTTTACCAGGATGTACTTATTTATTTAATAGAATACCTAACAGCACCATAACCACCATACATTTTCAAGTTATCCTGTTTTTCATGCAGACAAAGCTACAAAAATTCATTTACCTCTTAGTGAAAGTATTTGTTTTTCCCACAGGAAGTTACTTGGTCCCATAGTTCTAACCAATCACGGATAAACACTAGCATCCTAATTTTCATTTTTGCTTTGTTAAGATTTTCCTTTCATACAATCTTGTTTTTGCTCAATACACTATTATTTCCATTATACTCTGCCGTGGTGGATCAATAAATCCTGGTAGAAAAAAATGGAAAGAAGCATATAAGATTTTATAGCAAGTTATAGAACTTTAATTTAGAACAAATATGGTCTTGCCAAGAGTTGTCTCCAACAGATGTTTACTGAAAAGCAGTATTTATTTCCTGTTCTTAGAACCTCTTCTCCAGAGATTCCTGTACTTAGACACAAACTTTTGAAAATAACATTTTTATTCCTCTATTGGTGTTGCAATTTTAGACACTAGTACTGATGTTATAGTTGTCCCAAAAATTGTTGTAAAAACTCAGCTGAATAGACTATACCTTTCTCTCACCTAAGCCCCTTCGACAGTGCTAACAGTAGTATATCACTTCTTAGTGGCTCCTAGCTGGCAGCTATTATTTTCATTTCCCAAAGTTGTTCCTGCATAACACGTGGAACATTACTCTCCTAATGAATGACACTCTATAACAGTGATGGCGAACCTATGACACGCGTGTCAGTGCTGACACGCGTAGCCATTTGGGGTGACACGCACAGGATTCATCCCTAAGGTGACCAGACGTTCCGCTGTTGGGACGCGATGCATCTGTAGCGGAGGAGCGGGATCCCGAGGGAGGCTGTTGCAGAAGGGCGAAATCTGAGATTTCTTCGCTTCTGCGGCAGGATAACATTTGTTCTTTAGAGGAAGGGGGGGAGAGACCACTACAATTGCATTTCTTTTCTTGCTGGGGATTTAGAAGTCTTATGTTCACTTTTATTCCCGGGGAAAAAAACAAACCCGAGCCTCCGCCGTTGTCCAACCCTCGCGTTTCCTGGCAAGAAATCCATCCCCCATTATGACGAGGTACGCCGGCTTTCGATTGGTAAGGCATCCTCGGCATCCCCCGGGTGATCTCCAGGCCCCCGGCTTCCCCATCTCCTCTCCTATGGGGAGACGTGCATCATAATGTTGTAAGCTGCCCGGAGTTACCTGTGTGTGAGGTGGGCTGCCCTATGCATTTGCGTTTGTGTGCTGGAGAGAGAGTGAAAAAGAGAGGGAGAATTATATTAATTAGAAGCGGCGGTGGTGGACGTCGGCAGCGACTGTAACGACTGCTCGGGCGAGGTGCGGAGGAAGAACGGAAGGTCCCGCCCGCCCGCGATGACGGCTCCAGCCATGGACGACCAGGCTGGCCCCAACAACAACAACGCACTGCTCTTGCCGCCACCTCCGGATGGGAAGCAACCACGCCTGTGCGGCCCCTGTGCTGAGGTGGGAAGCGAGTCGGCAAGGCGTGGTTGCTTCCCACCCGGAGGTGGTGGCAAGAGCAGTGCGTTGTTGTTGTTGTTGTTGAAGAAGACGCCGGGGCCAGCCTGCTCGTCCATGGCTGGAGCCGTCGTCGCGGGCGGGCGGGACCTTCCGTTCGTTACAGTCGCTGCTGACGTCCGCCACCGCCGCTTCCCTCGTCCGTTTCGATTGCTGGAAGCAGTAACAAACGGCGCATCTACTCCGCTGTCAGCACCTTGACAGCCACCCCAGCCGGCAGCTACCGGGCCTCGCTGGAGTCAATTGCAAAACCGCGTTCAGCGCTTTGAGGACCTGAGGCATCTTGGGAAATGCAGTTCCCTATCGGAAAGAATGGAGTAGCTGCGAATTTGTAACAACAGAAGATAATAACTTGGTGCTTCGCAGGTTACGAAAATCTCAAGTTTGATTTGCACACTGTTTTTTAAAAGTTAGATAAAGAAATTATGCTGTGAAAGCGACTAGAAAGCCTCCCCTCCCCTTCCTGTGTGCGAGAAAGGGAAGGAGAGGAAGGAAGGAGGGAGGGGGGAAGGAAAAGAAGAAGGGAGGGGGGAGAAGATGGAAGGAGAAAAGATGGATGGAAGGAGAAAGAATGGGAGGAGAAGGAGGAAGATGGAAGAAAAAAAGAAGAAAAAGAAGAAGGGAGGGAGAAAAGAGGGAAGGAGGTAGGAAGAAAAGGGGAAGAGAGGGAAAGAGCAGAAAGACAAAGAGGATGAAGTTGATAGGCAAGAGGAAAGAGGAAGGAAGGAAAAAAGAAAAAGGGAGGGAGAGAGGAAAGAAGAAAAGATGGAACTAGAAAGGAAAGAAGGGAGGGAGGGAGGAAAGGGGAAGACAGGGAAAGAGCAGAAAGACAGAGAAGGTGAAGGTAGATAGGCAGAAGGAAGGAAGAAGGAAGAAATAGGGAAGGAGGGAAGGAGGGAAGGAGGAAGGAACAGAAGCGAAGAGGAAGAGAGAAATGGAAAGAGCAGAAAGACAGAGAAGGTAGGCAAAAGAAATGAAGCTGAAAGAATGGAAGGTGGAAGGAAGAGGAAAGGAGGAAGGGAGTGAGTGAGGAAAGAAGAGAGGATGGAAGGAGAAAGGAAGGAAGAGAGGGAAAGAGCAGAAGACAGATAAGGTGAAGGTAGATAAGCAAGAGGAATGAAGGAAGAAGTGAGGAGTCTCGAGGAGGGGGAAAACATTAAGTGACCAGAGTTACAATGGCATTGAAAAAAGTGACTGATGAACAAAGAAGTTACTAAGCAGGTATGTTAAATAATTTGTTTTTGGTTTATTAAATACAATTATATTGCAATTATATATTTTTGTAGTTTAAACTATAAATTGCGCAAAATTATGTTTTTGTCGAAGTGACACACAACGCGAGTTATGCTCGATTTTTTGCCGATTTTTGACACACCATGCCAAAAAGGTTGCCCATCACTGCTCTATAATGACATAATGCTATTCCTGGAATACTGGAATACTCTCTACTCATTTCTACCACTTTTAAAAGCACAGGATATCTCTGACAAACATAAATACTGAAAGTGCTACCAACTGGACTAGACATTCCAATGTTCCAAATAAATTGCATTGTATTTATTAATTAAGTGATCAAGAGTGGCATTCAGGCAAGTGCATGGAATTCCCTAGAGATTACAGGTAGTTGTTGAGTTACCACAATTGATACCAGAATTTTGGTGGCTAAGCAAAGAGGTTGGTTAAATAAATCACACTCAATTTTACCCCTTTTTTCTCTCAGTTATTAAACAAATCACTACAGATAAGTGAATCATATGGTTGTTAAACAAGTTTGGCTTCCCCCACTGACTTTGCTGGCTGGAAGCCATCTGGGAAGATCGCAAATAGCAATCACACGACTCCAGGATGCTGCAACCATTATAAATACATCCTGGTTGCCAAGCTTTCAAATTTTGATCATGGGGATGCTATGATGATCATAAGCATGAGGAACAATTGTAAGTCACTTTTTCAAGCGCTGCTGTAACTTCAAATGTTCAGGAAACAAATAGTTGTAAATTGATGACTACTTGCATGAGAAAAAAAGTCAGTTGCTTTAATAGAAAAGGTACATGGTCAATAGAAATGATGCTCCCATCAGTTCTATGCTTATTCCCCAGGTGATAAATACTTCAGTTATTTGTGAGCCTCATCTTAAAGATAGCTGTTGGGAACACACTTAATTTTTAATCCATACATTTTTAAATACAGAATCAATGACTAAGTTTTCACAAAGTGACTCACTTTCTAACCAGTGATTCAGTGACAGTCAGCCCTGTCCTGGGTTATGACTTGAGCCACTGCCACTACTGCTGAGAAAGAGCCCTGGCAGCTTCCAGTGCAGGGCTGGCAGTTTGACAAACAGTTTGAGAAACTACATCACAGAAGAAGTGGTATGTCTACCATGGAGGATGCAATCTTTATCAATTTGGATAAAGGAGGCTGATGGAGTGTCAATCACTTGCCAGGGAGGCAACAGGTGGGGCATATCCATTATAATTTGCTGTTTAATAACAACATAATACAACAGAGAGAGAGATGCATGTACACATACTATTAGACTATGTGTGAATTTTCAGACTTTGTGAAAATTTCTTTCCAAAATTCTTTTATGTATTGTTAGCAAACTATGATTATGTGACAACTTACCAACCAAAGATTCTCTTAAGAAAGAATTCTATAATGAATAATTGTAAGCAAATATTTTCTGAAATATTTTAGAACTATTGAATAAAACAATTTTATTACTTGAGCCAATGGTTAAATAAATCATGGGCTAAGAAATGGATAGAGGCAACAAACGCTGCTTCTGACAATATTAAATAACTTTAAAGTGACTGTCCATTCCAACTTACTTTGGGGGGGGGGATATTTTGCTCAATATTTTCTAATTCTCCAACTCTTGGAACAAAAACAAACAACCCAGATTATTCTTTTTTGAAACAGGAATTCATTTGCGTGTTGGGTTTTTCCCCTATAATATGCTAGATTATTCAAGTCACTTACTAAACTGAAATAGTGTAGTATCTCAAGCAAGCTAGCTCATTTAAGTAGTATTAACCCATTTCAGATACTCACTCAAATGAAATATCACCATAATGTAATGTAACCACTTCCTACAGATGTTCATATATGAAAACTAAATTAAAAACCTCTCCTAGATTGCAGCAAAGAGATGGTGAAAATTGAAGCTGAAATTTGGTAGCCCCACAGCAGATGTGTGCATCACTGCCCACGTTAACTAGATCTTATAGAGATTATGATCTAAAGGGATTCAGACAGGCTATACATGACCCTTAGACAAGATTCCTAAGAGATGCCTAGACAAAGCTTCTCCAAGCTTAAAGAGGGTGAGGAAGTCTGGAAGCTAGACTGCCTTTAAGAGAACAATACATAATTAATTTACAGTGTTTGAACACAGAACAAGCTTTCATAATTGGTTTCAGTCAACAGTTTTGCCACAGCAACTGAAGCTGGTACTGGAACCAAATGCTTGAAGGATTCTTGTTCAAGAATCCTTAACTTGAACTTAATGAGGAGATGAAAGGTCAGTTGCCATCCTGTCCATATTTACATGATAGTAAACCCAACTGAACTTTGAATACGTAAACATATATAAGATTTCATACAGTAATCCATACCTTACAAAGCAGCAATTCATTTTTTATTCTATTCATCTAGTCACTTCAGAGGCAAATAAGTTGCTGATGTTCTGATCTGACTGCCTTCTTTGCCGAGAAAAAAAACAAGTGATTCTTCTCATAGACTTAACCAAAGGAGCCTGTTTCTTTTGATCCCACTTGTGGCTGAAAGGCAAGTTAGAAATCTGTTTGATAAATAAAACAAAATGAACAGTTTCTATCTAAGAAAGTGAAACAGTTGTTCCTTAGTTCGGAAATATTGAATTGTCTCTTTTGGAAATGTTGGATGAAATAGTAGTAAATTACTGTTAGATTTCCCTAGCAGGAATTAAACACCTTGTTGTCGCAGAATGACAAGGTAAAAAGAAAAAAAATAGGTTATCAATTAAAAGCTGTTCTACAGATAGTCCTTGACTTATGATAGAATTTCCATTGCTAAGCAAGGTGGTTGTTAAATTAGTGGTGTATGATCTTACGACTTTTGCAATGGTTGTTAAGTGAATCACATGATTAAGCAAATCTAGCTTCCCCATTGACTTTGCTCATCAGAAGCCGACAGGGAAAGTCACAAATGAAGATCATATGATCCTGGCATGCTGCAATCATTGTAAATATATGCCATTGGCTAAGTTCCTGAATTTTGATCATGTGATGGGGTGGTGTCACATGATCAAAATTTGGACTCCTGGCAACTGGTATTTAAAACAGTTGTAAGTGTGAGAATTTAGGCACATTGTAACTTTGAACAGTTCCTAAACGAATTATTGTAAATCAAGGACTACCTGCATATTACTAATATTTCACCCAGGTTTCTCAGACAGGTTTCTCAATTTTATTGTTACATTCAGACATTGGAAACACAACATTTATATTTAAAAAATACACAGAGATACTGTATATACTCGAGTATAAGCCTAGTTTTTCAGCCCACTTTTTGGGCTGAAAAAAGCCGCCTCGGCTTATACTCGAGTCAGTGAAAAATTTGCCCGAAATGGAGGAGAAAAAGGGGCGGGGCCATGCCGCTGGGTGACACTCGTGAATGGCCCAGTGCCCCTGTGAGTTTCCCCTCCCTCTGTGTCAGTTTGCCGCGCAGCGCGCACCGCACCATCCCCCCTCCTCACGTTCTAATGTAATGCAGGGCTGTCTTACGATTCCCCTTCCTCCCCCTCCTGCCGCTCTGCAACGATGTCCCACCTCCTCCTTGTTATGGCAAGCAGCCACATAGCGATGTCCCACCTCCTCTGGTACAGTGATCCAATGATAGGAATCACTGTGCCGTGTGTCATAGGAGGCGGGACATCGCTCCCGCAGCTGCACGGGACATCATCATCACAGCGGGACATCAGCATCATGAGGTGAGTGAAGTATTTCATTGAATACACCGCTAGTTTACTGTTTTTCTTTGAAATAAATATTCAAAAACATTATTGGTATCTATTTTTATTTTTGAAATTTACCGGTAGCTGCTGCATTTCCCACCCTAGGCTTATACTCGAGTCAATAACTTTTCCAGTTTTTTGTGGTAAAATTAGGTGCCTCGGCTTATATTCGGGTCGGCCTATACTCGAGTATATACGGTAATAATACACATGGACTCTTTTTAAAAAGCATGCAATATTATTTCAAAAGTGAGCATTTTCAAGCCAATTTCCTGAATTAGCCATCTAGTAATTTCTATCCTTGGAACTTTTCCTAGGCAACTCAATTTAATAGTAATAAACAAGGAGTGAATAATCATAATTAGAAGAGTTTTTATTTAACTGTCTGAGCTTTCACAATATGCCGTCCCACAGTTAACCATGGTCTACTGAATAAACAATACAGTTTTTAGTTGGTCAGAACTCATGATTTGTAAAACTTGGTGGCTAGGGTATCACAATACAGTAACTCAAAGTCAAATAAGCAAAAGGATATGGCATGATATATGAATGTAGCCATTATTTTCATTTTTCTCACTACTTGAAAATAATGATTATTTTACTGTGTTGATTGAAGATCTACCAACCATGTTTATATAGGATGACAGTGGAATTGGAAATGAGATGGTTCAGAGGAATCTGTATAAGCAAGGGTTTGCACTTAATACAATACAATACAATACAATAGCAGAGTTGGAACGGACCTTGGAAATCTTCTAGTCCAACCCCCTGCCTAGGTAGGAAACCCTATACTGTTTCAGACAAGTGGCTATCCAACATCTTCTAAAAGATTTCCAGTGTTGGGGCATTCACAACTTCTGGAGGCAAGCTGTTCCACTGATTAATTGTTCTAACTGTCAGGAAATTTCTCCTTAATTCTAAGTTGATTCTCTCCTTGATTGGTTTCCATCCATTGCTTCTTGTACTACCCTCAGGTGCTTTGGAGAATAGCTTGTCTCCCCCTTCTTTGTGGCAGCCCCTGAGATATTGGAACACTACTATCATGGCTCTTCTAGTCCTTCTTTTCACTAAACTAGCCATGCCCAGTTCCTGCAACCGTTCTTCATATGTTTTAGCCTACAGTCCCCTAATCATCTTTGTTGCTCTTCTCTACTCTTCTCTTTGTAATCACCTCTTCTGTCATCTAATCACTAAGCCATTTGGCAACAGCAAAATTGTACCATTAACATTTTATAGATGTTATTATTTCTGCCCCCAAAGTCTTTCCTCTCCTTTTTACTTTACAATTTCAAGCTCCCTCTATAATTTACAAACTTACAAATTTACAGGCTTTAGAGCTAGACAATGGTTCAAAAATATATATATTGAAAGGTCTGTTCTATTCTGTGCTATTCTGTTTCACTCCATTCCATTCCATTTCTGCATGAAAGTGGATTGCTATCTTCTAAGAAGTACTTCCTAAAAGTACATTTGATGCTCTGAAAATCCAAAATACTTTTGCAGTGTAAAACAGAAGAGACAAATGACTAGAACAGATGAATGACATCTTCAGTGACATGTGGTTACAATAAAATTATAAACATGAAAAAGAATCCTGTTTGCTAAAATAATTAAAGAAATCTTGTTAAGAGTTACAGAACGGAGTGAGCCAGCTGTATAGAGACTGTTACTAAGAGAAAAATCTCCAAATGAACACGAAATGAGAAGAACAAAATATTCAGGGAAAGCATAAAGTGTACGAGAGCAAACTTGAAACAGCACATATACTACCAAAGGCAACAAAATACACCATATGGAAGAAAACATCCATTCTCAACAAATTAGTGTTTAATAACAATGAAATAGCAATCATAGCAAACAAAAAAACAAAAACATTTGTTATGCATCAAGAAACTTATTTGGATAATAATTTGTCTCAGGCGTATTAAGGTATTTGTTATAATATACAGTTTTAATCCATGAGAAGGCTTACTCTGAGGTATGGGACATCAGACACTTTTTTGCACTGTGGAAAAATAAAACCAAGAAGGCTGGAAGGGAAACATTATTTTCATTCCTAAACTATGATACATTAAAGACTCATTATTTTCTTCTGGCATGATTTTTTTTGTAGGCAAAACCCTATTTCAGAGCTGAACAATCTGCATTCCCAGGGCTCCAGGATTCCAACATAAATTCTACAGACACAGAAGCAACATTGATAGTGTTCTTGCCATAAGTAAATGCTGAAACATGGTGCATTGAGGGTAAAGGGGATGGCTGGAGCAATCCTGGACTCAAAACCATTCTACTTCTCCTATAACCTTTTGGCTTTGGCTTTTCTCATTTAAGTCAGCCTGGAACGCAGGTTGTTTATTACTGAGTTCACACATGACACTACACTGTATGTGATTTGCTTGGTTTAGGCTGGTCATCATCAACTGTGGTTTAACATAATGAACCAGATCATTTCCTCTCTCATTCAATTAAAATAGAAGGGAAAGGAGGGGGAAAAACCTGCTGGGGTCAAGGGGCTTGGACATGCCACCTGTCTACTTTGAGCTAGCAAAGCCCTGGATCTTTATAGCTGCTCTACTATTTCCCTAGTTGCAATACTCCATGGACTCCCATAGCTTACTTTTCACTGAACTAAATGGGGATAACTTAGTAGGTATGTATGGATCACATTGTATATATAAAATTTAAAATGTTCTTCAAGTTATTTTTAGTACTTGTATTTTTATAATAGAGATAGGTGGTAGGAATCTGGGAGCAGACCACACACAGCACAAAGTATTTGATACCAATTCTACTTTCTCATTCTCAGTCTTATCCCTGCTGCAAAGTCACCAGATTATCAGTGGCCTTTGTCTCCAGCAGGTATTATCAAATGACACATTGCTTTGTAGCAAGACAAAGATCCATGATCTTATTATGGATGAAACAGTCAACCTGACAAGTGTTACTAAGATTCATCCATATATGCACTCCTGGATTCTATTCATCAGTTATAATTTCAGGACAAGAGAATGTGTTGGCAATTGTCATCTGAGAAACCTTAGCAGGTTCCTGAAAACCAGATATGAGACGATACGGTTAAAGTTGGATTCTAAGGAGTAATTGATCTATGTATAAGCTGACCAATTCCATCATATAGCTGGTAGAGAAATCTCCAAAATGACCGTTGTCTTACCTGAACGGTCCTTCTATGGGTGCTGCGAAGGGAATCCAATCATGGGTTAACTTAGCCTTCTAGCCTTGAGACTGAGTATGCAAATTTCAAAGTCACGCCTCCTCTGACTGGACTTCCGTTTCCTTTCAGTTCTTTACGAAGTCCACCGAAGGAGCATTATGTCAATCCTCAAACAAGCCGCAAGTCATCCGGCACTACAGAGTCAAGTCCAGTCAGTAACAAGTCACAGAGTCACAATCAAAACGGAGCCCTGACCAGCCGAAGCTGCGGGCGGGTTTGGATTCCCTTCGCAGCACCCATAGAAGGACCGTTCAGGTAAGACAACGGTCATTCTCCTGTGTGCTGCTTCGGGAATCCAATCATGGGATATATCAAAGCAATGAACTCCCAGGGCGGGAGCTAGGCTGGTCAGGCTCCTCCGCAGACGGAAGGACCCTTTGCAACACTCTCCGCCCAAAGGACGCCTCAGCCGAGGCGAAGACATCAATCTTGTAGTGGCGAATAAAAGGCGAGGGGGATGCCCAAGTGGCCGCCCTGCAAATCTCTTCTACAGACGCTTGCGTCGCCCAGGCCGCTGTGGTGGCCGCACTCCTGGTGGAATGAGGAGTGATTCGCCTTGGAACCGGTCTGGAGTGGGTGTCATACGCCAACGCAATGCAAGCTTTCAACCATCGGCCGAAGGTGTGGGAGGACACCCTCTGTCCCATTGAAGATGGCTGGAAGGAGACGAACAGAGCCTCCGATCTTCGGAACGACGCCGTGCGCTTCACATAGCGACGAAGAGCTCTGCGAACATCCAGATGGTGCCACTGACGTTCCTGCGGATGAGACGGGTGAGGACAAAAGTCCGGCAGGACAAGTTCCTGAGTTCTGTGAAACAATGAGTTTATCTTTGGAAGAAAGGTCGGATCCAAACGAAGCACTACCTTGTTCGGGTGGAAGATGCAAAGATCCGCACGAACAGAAAGGGCTGCTAGCTCCGACACCCTCCTGGCCGATGTTATGGCCACCAGGAAGGCCGTCTTGAGTGTCAACAAGCGGAGGCTGATGGAATGTAGAGGCTCAAAGGGGGCAGCTGTTAGGGCCCTGAGAACCAAGGTCAAATCCCACGTGGGATAACGATGTACCGTCGGCGGTCGTAAGTTGGAAGCACCCTTAAGGAAGGTTCGAACTCGCGAGTGCTGAGATAAGGAGCGGCCTTGGCCACCCCCGACCACCGTCGACAAGGCTGTGACCTGACGGCGAAGCGTGTTTGGTGCCAACCCCTTGTTGAGGCCGGACTGCAAGAAATCCAGAACTTGGGGCACCGAGGCCTTGATGGGATCGACCCCGGTGCGCCGGCACCACCGGCAGAAGGCCTGCCAGGTAGCCTCGTAAATACGGGTAGTCGACGGGCGACGGGCCGCTTGAATTGTAGAAATGACTTCGTCCGAATAGTGGAGGGCCGCTAGCATCTCCCGCTCATGTGCCACACGGCTAACTGCAACAGCTGAGGGCCCGGGTGCCGGAGAGCCCCTTGGTGGAGCTGAATCTTGTCGTCCGGAATCCTCCAAGGACGCGAAACGGACAGATGGACGAGGTCTGCGTACCAGGGACGTCTGGGCCACATTGGAGCGACCAGCAGCACTTCCGCCTGTTCTGCCAAGATCTTCTGAATGACCGACGGAAGGATCGGGAGAGGAGGAAAGGCATAAAGAAGGCCGGCCGGCCAACGGCTGCGTAGAGCGTCTACTCCCTCCGCCCCCGGAGTCTGGTATCGGGAGTAAAACCGGGGAAGTTGTGCGTTGTGCGGATGAGCGAACAGATCCACCTCGGGCAGGCCGAAGCGGCGAGAGAGTTCCTGGAAGAGAATGGGGTGGAGCTGCCACTCCCCCTGATCCACAGTCGCTCTGCTCAGCCAGTCCGCCTGAATGTTGGCTTCGCCCGAGATGTGCTCCGCCCGAATCGATGAGAGTCTGGGCTCCGCCCAATGGAACAACCTTTCCGCTTCCAGCATCAGAGCTCTGGACTGCGTTCCCCCTTGGCGGTTGATGTGAGCCTTGGAGGCCACATTGTCGGTCAAGATTAACACATGGCGATGAGATACAATGTCCCGAAACTCCAGGAGAGCCAGACGGATGGCCCGCAACTCCAGCCAGTTTATGCTGTTCGCCAGCTCCTGATCCGACCATCGACCTTGGGCCACCCTGTCCAGGGCATGGGCCCCCCATCCGAATAAGCTGGCGTCCGTTGTAACTTGAACGCGGTCCGGCTCCTTGAATGGACATCCCCGGAGGAGCCTGGACGACATCCACCAATGCAGGGACCGCCTGGCCTTGCCCAGGAGCTGCACCTTGATGTGGGAGTGACTGGTATGCGCTCTTTGGAAGGGCAGCAGGAACCACTGGAGAGGACGCGCATGGAACCTGGCCCAGGGCACCGCGCCGATGCAGGAGATCATCTTCCCTAGCAGTTTGGACAGCGACAGAAGCGGTACTCGGCGATGAGATAGCACATGATGCGCCAGGTGGTATATGCTCTGCCTCCTTTCCGGGGACAGGAAAACCTCGCACGACATCGAGTTGATGGTGGTTCCCAGATGAAAGAGGGACGTGGTTGGGCGCAGATGGCTCTTGGGCAGATTGAGGACAAATCCATGGTTTCGCAATGCGTCCATCGTGACCTGTAGGTCTCGGAGGGCCTGATCTCGAGAGGACGACAGCACCAACACGTCGTCCAAATAACAATTGATGCGTATTGGAATTGAACGAAGAGAGGCTGCCAATACTGCCAGAAGTTTGGTGAACGTGCGCGGGGCCGAGGAGAGGCCGAATGGCAAGGCCCGGTATTGATAATGACGGCCGTTGAAGTGAAACCGCAGGAACTTCCGATGTGCCGGATGAATGGGCACATGGAGGTACGCTTCTTTGATGTCTATGGAAGTCATCATGTCGCCTTGGCGGATGGAAGCCAATATGCTCTTTAGAGAGTGCATTTTGAATTTTTGGTATTTGATATACTGATTGAGCTGTTTCAAATCTAGGATTGCCCTCCATCCCCCGGAGTTCTTTGGTACTAGGAACAAGATGGAATAAAACCCTAGGCCTCCCTGCCCTTTGGGAACTTGTTCTATGGCCCTGATGGTGAGAAGATGAAATATCTCGGTGTCCATAAGGCGCCGCTTTGACGGGCACCTGGGCACAGGGCACCTGATGAACCTTCT
Organism: Thamnophis elegans; assembly: GCF_009769535.1. Taxonomy (NCBI): domain Eukaryota; kingdom Metazoa; phylum Chordata; class Lepidosauria; order Squamata; family Natricidae; genus Thamnophis; species Thamnophis elegans. Next base: position 20,563,365 of record NC_045558.1, on the reverse strand, counting down.
CGGGGGGATGGATAGAAATTCTAGCGTGAGACCCAAACTCACTACTTGAAGGGCCCAGGCGTCTGACGTGAGCTCCGCCCATTGGTGGGCGAAGGCCAAGAGACGTCCTCCTATGGGCCCTACCTCCTGCGAGTCAGCGGTATCTGCGAAAGGATCGGTTGCCCGCTCCTCGGAATGACCGTCTACTCTGCGCCTGACTCTGCTGGCGCCCCCTGTCTCTGGCCCCAGCTCGGTCCTGGCCACGATCCTATGCCTGGGAGAACCCCCTGGTATAGCTGGGGACATAGGGGGCGGAAGTAAACCCCGAGTCCCCAGACCGAAAGGGCTGCCGTCTACTATAAGGCTGTGGTCTTCTGGTCACACGGGCACTTGTGGAGGGAAGCACCTTACGTTTGTCCCGAGTCTCAATGAGAATGGGATCCAGCACTGAACCAAACAAGGCCCCGCCCTTAAAGGGCGTGGATGCTAGACGCCACTTAGATTTGATATCAGCTTGCCAGTGGCGGAGCCAGAGCAAACGGCGAGAAGCCACATTGGAAACCACAGCTCGGGATGCAAATTTTGCCGCGCTAAGGGTGGCATCAGCAGAAAACTCTAGGGCCGCTATCAGCTTGGTGACATCCTGATGGAGGCGCAGTTCCTCCGGGTCCAGCCTTTCCTGTAGTTGTCTCAGCCAAACTAAGGAAGTCCTATTAAAGAAAGAAGCTGCAGTAGCTGAGCGCAAGGCCCACGCTGCTGCCTGATGAGTTTTGCGAATGACCGATTCGGCCTTGCGGTCCTCGGCCTTCAATCCTTCCGAAATTTCAGAAGGAATTAACGCCGGTGAAGCAAGAGCAGCGATGGGAGCATCCACTGTGGGAAACTGGAGGAGAGTCTCCAACTCTGGAGAAGATGTGAAAAGCTTCCTATCACCAGACCCAGGGGGCTTAACTGCGGTCGGCTCATCCCACTGCTTTTGGATTAAATCAAGAAAAAGCTTAGGGGATGGAATAAAATCTTGCAGAGCCACCTGCTCAGCAAAGAGCCGCTCGGTGGCATCCAGGCCCACAGCAGCACTTTCTGCAGAAATTGCCTCCCCCATGTGGGCGGTAGTCTTGGCCTTGTACAGCAGGGATTTGAAAAGAGTGTGCCTGAAGAGCCCAGGGGCCGGAGGCTGGTCCACAGGAAAGCCCTCGTCACCAGAGAGTTCCCTATCCTGGATTTCACCTTCCTCCACTAAGGGAGATTGTGCGCTAAACACAGAGTGTAAAGGGGAAGGAGGATCAGTTTGCAGAATGGAAGAATCCCCTTGTACTGCTTGGGGAGCCAGGCCTGAGTAGGCCAGAGTAGGCCTGGAGACCTGGGATCTACGCGCTAATTCCGCACCCACCCCTCTGGAAATAGCCTCTGAGATCATGCTGTAAAAATCAGCAGGAAGGCCCAAATCCTGGCCCTCCAGAGGCCTGAGGCCTGCAGCTGTGGGGGTGAACGTGGCAGAAGGCCCAGCGCGTGGAGGTGAACGAAGAGAAGCCCCACAAGCCTCCGAAATAATTGGGGGGGATCGAGGCCCAAAAACCCCTACCTCAGGAATAGGGCCCTGGGGAAGCTGAATATCAGGGGACCAACCCTGCTCAACGACCCTCACCGGAGACACAGGTTGCTGAACCAGAACCGGAGGGGAACAAATGGGAGCCCCAGATGCCTTGGGGGGAACCTTGGCTTTGTCTTTGCGCTTGTGCAACTTATCCCGAACAGTAGATGAGGCTCGAGGCCTGCTAGTAGAGGCCCTGGTCGCGGCCCTACTAGGCCCAGGGCTGGCCCCCCCCTCGCCAGGGGAGCGGGGCTCAGAAACTGGCCCGACAGTACCTTGCACTACCGATTGATCAGCCATGATATGAATCTGAAAGAGCTCAATCAGCGAAACAAAGGAATGCAATTGAAAGCACTCGCCAAGAACGCCACGTGGAAGCAAAGACCAAGAGAAGTGACCTCCTTCCTGAGTCAGCAAACTCGAGTGAGGGAAAAGGGAGGGGCGGAAAGCAGTGCGCAAACTCAAGCACGCGGAGAAATTCTGCCTTCTCATCCCAGGCATTACTGCGCATGCGTGAAAAACGCTTCCAAATAAGGCAACCGGCATCAAAGGGGCGAAATTCAAAGAAACCGCAGGGGAAATTCCCAAACAGCCGATCCATGTAATCCTCCGGCAGCCGCTCCAGCGAGGGCACAAAGGAGGGAGGCGGGGAGGAGGGGAAGACCCGCTCCGACAAGCCACAGGCTCGGATCTGACCGCGCTCGCAGGCGGGTGCTATCCGGCGTGGAGGGCAGCGCTGGGAGACTCAGCTTCCTTGCGCGCTGAAGTTAAGGGAGGGCAGGCGGAGAACGCCCCACTCCAGCTGTAGCAATCCGATATCCCTTCAAGGGAAATAGCGAGGGAGGAATCGGCTGGCAGAAATCTGCCGCCTTACCTCCAATCCAGCAAGAAATCCACAGTGGAAACCAAGTAAATCCAGCATTAACCTTGAAAAATTAGCAATTAATCAAGAGAGAGTTGAAAATAAGTCTCGTAGGCTTTGGACTGAGTAATAGAACTGAAAGGAAACGGAAGTCCAGTCAGAGGAGGCGTGACTTTGAAATTTGCATACTCAGTCTCAAGGCTAGAAGGCTAAGTTAACCCATGATTGGATTCCCGAAGCAGCACACAGGAGAACTGATAGTTCTGGGAGAGTTACAGTTGCCCTCATGGTGTAAAGTATTGTCGAGCTCAGAAGATCACAACCATCAAGTCAAGTGTCAGCCCCACTAGGTAGACCAGATCAGGAAAACAATTCTATATCTCCATCAAAGTAATATTCTTTACTCTCAACATCAGAAATGGATGTGACCCAGATTATTGAAGGTCCAATACATATATGGCATTAGATCTGTTTTATATCTGTTTCTTTTTTAATCTCAGGGAGGTTGAAATATAAGCTAAAGGCAGAGAACATTACATTATGTGTTAGTCATGATAAAGTCACTCTCTGGTTGCTTTTTGGCTTGTTGACTTCCCCCACCCCCAACAGTTCTATTTGATCAATCTGCTGTAGCACCTTGATTAATTTGAATTGATTTCAGAGACTGTTTGAGGTTTTTCTTGGGATCTGGTAAACATTTGACAGCAATCCCTGCCTGAATGAGTGCATAACCAGATCCTCCCCCCCCCCCCAATGCAGCCTCTCTTGTTCATTGATCCCACACAGGATTCTGATTTTTCATGGCACTTCAGAAGATGAAACAACAAAAATACACCACTGGAGAAATACAAACAGCCAATTCAACCAAGCACAGGTAAGAAAGAGTCCACGTCAATGATTGTACTGTAGCAATAAGAAGAACTAAACATAGCTTCTCATCCACTCTTATCACTATTATATACAAATAGCTAGTAGCCCTGTTTAAAGTGATCCATTCTCAAGCTGGGAACAGATAGGTCACAATAATATTTACATGGCTGTTGAATAATACTCTAGGAATCTTGATTTTATTTATTGTTAAAGTTTTTAATATATTTAACATTTTCATTATTAATTGTACACTGCTCAGAATCACATTCAGTGAAATGAGCAGCCTTGGTTAGTTGTTAAATAAAAAATAAAATAAATTCGATGAATCAATTTATTTAGATCACTTTAGCACTGTTGAATCAGCAGGATCATGTGCTGTTTACTTGATAAATGCTTGATCCTCTAACTCCTGAGAAAATTGACAGCTCCTTATGTAACTCAGTTAGTTGCTCATTAGATTCATGTATCTATAGGTGAACTGTGGAAAATCCAAAGGGTGGATTTTCATTCCACTTAAGGTAAATTCATCCTTGAGCGGAGATGGGTCTGTCTGGAAGGAGGGGATAGTACACCCTCTGCTTGTGAAATCATTGCTGAACCCAACAATTCTGGGCAATGTTTATCTAGTTTTCAACCTTCTCCTTTAGGATACATTTATTGAAAGGATGATTAGACTACAGCTCCAGCAGAGCCCAGAAGCAAATCATCTGTATCCCTTTAGTACTGTTTCATGCCACGTTGCAGTATACAAAGAACCCTTTTTATATATATGTCCTTTGCAGAATCAGGGTGTGGCTCATGAAATTGTCCTGATTCTTCTTGCCAGTAGCTTTCAATATCATTGATTATGATATCCTTCTAGACTGTCTGTAGGATTTGGGAGGGTTCTCTTCATGCTCAGCTTTAGCCAATGTTGGGAAATGAAGAAAGCCCATATCAAAAAACCCAGTTTGAAGAGTGTCTCACAAGACACTGCCAACCAAGTGCTGCTGCCAAAGTTTGTATCTAAATGTAGAGGATCAAGCTTAAACTAAGTCCTGACCAGACCAAGTCACTACGCATTCATGGTTCTCCATCTCTGGTTTTTATGGGATGGCACTTATCCATACAGTATTTTGTAGTTTTGGCAGTGGGAGTGGAGTCCTTCTTGATTACAGCTTAGAGCCAAGGTGGCGCAGTGGTTAAATGCAGCACTGCAGGCTACTGCTAGATCAGCAGGTCAGCGGTTCAAATCTCACCGGCTCAGGGTTGACTCAGCCTTCCATCCTTCCGAGGTGGGTAAAATGAGGACCCAGATTGTTGGGGGCAATATGCTGACTCTCTGTAAACCGCTTAGAGAGGCCTGAAAGGCCTATGAAGCGGTATATAAGTCTACTGCTATTGCTATTGCTATTGCTATTCTGCTTAAAAAACAAGCAACTGTAAACAAGAAGCCGTTTGCACAGATTTATTTAATGCACCAATTGCTCTCCTTCCAGGACTATCTCTTTAAACCACTCATACCTTAGCTACCTTGAGTAGGGATGATTGCAATGTGCTCTGTATGGTGTCAAACCTGAAGAACACTCAGAATGCAGTGACACAAGCCATAATGGCCACACTTTAATACACCCATGTAACCCATCTGCTATATGAGATGTACTGCTTACTAGAAATTAAGATGCTGATTATCATCTATGAAACCATTTGTGGCAAAAGGGCTGAGGGACTGCCTCTTCCCATTATCTCTGCCTACCTCCAGAAGATCAAACAGAGTTGCATGCTTCATGCCCCACCCATTAAACTAGATCATTCTCCCTGCTTGAAAAGGCACATTGGTACAATTCCAATGTGTAAGGACAATTTATCAAGCACCCTTTTGCATCCCTAAAACTGGCATATATTATTGGATACATTTTTCCTATTGGATTAAGTTACTATTTTTTCCAGCCAGTCTGGCTCCTCTAATCGTGGTAGAAAACTAATTCTTTTTGAAGTCAGTTATTTTACAAGAAATTACAAATCGGCAGCTTTTTTAGGGCTGCAGTCTCCCTGATGATCTATGAATACTTATTGCTATCAACTAACATGCCTTTTCTAGAAAGATTTTCTTGAGTACCACGTAAGAACAACACAGTGTCCTACTAAATCAGATCCTGTCCCATCTATTCCACTAGTCTATATTTGCAGTGGCCAACTAATGGCACAAGGAAGTCTGTTAGTCTCCCTGGAAATGCCCTTCAGAAGCAGTCACATTGTTGTCAAGACTAATAGCTATTGATCCCCATGACTTCCATGAATTGATTCAAATCTTGTTTGAAGAAGCTGTTAGCTCTTCTCACCCATTTCAATCAGCAAGGTATCTCAACCAAAATGTAAAAGGGCCTTAGGTTTGGATAGACTCCACACTTCCCAACCTGTTACTGAGGAGAGATTTCAATTTCCTCTGTGTGTGTGTGTGCGCGCGCGCACATCCTGTGACCTGATTTTTTGGAACTTTTTTTTGTGGAAATCATTAAATGAATCAATTTTTTCTATGAGCTATTTGTTTTATGCCAGAAACTGGAAGTACACGTTGAAAACCAGCAAAAATGTCACAAATCATGGTCATGTGACCACAAGACACCACAAATGACTATAAAGGACCCAGTTGCTAAGTGCCGAAAAAGCAATCACATGACTGCAGGAGTGTATGCTGCTATTATAACATTGAAAATGGCCATTTTATAATTTTAAAGATTTTAATAATAATTAAAATACTTGTACATTTTGTGCACTTGTACTTGTGATTGGCAGTGGTTAGTATTGCAGGCTCCTTGTGCTGCCTGCCGACTGCCTGCAGTTTGGCAGTTTGATTCTGACCGGCTGAAGACTGACTCAGCCTTCCATCCTGGGTAAAATGAGGGCCCAGATTGTTGGGTGCAATTGTTGCTGATTCTGTAAATGGCTTAGATATGGCTGTAAAACACTGTGAAGTGGTCTATGAAATCTATGGAGATTCTCAGTCAACCAAGTCATGGTTGTCCCAAAGGTGCTTTTTCAAGAGGCAACTGGACTTTCTGGTTTTTCTTTGAACACACTTTGAAGAAACAAAAAGTCCAGTTGCCTCTTGAAAAAAGCACCTTTGGGATAAATCTAAGTGACATTGCTACATTTTGTTTTTAACTTTGTTTTATGCCATCCAGAATCAATTGTCTATGAAATGAATGGCCACATAAACATGACAAATAAAATGTAATTTTTTTTTTAAATTCTGTAAGTAGAGATAATGTTCCTGCAATGGACGGGCTGCCCGTAATATGTTGACATTTAGCAAGAAATGCTCTCATTTCTAGCTAAAAATTGGTTGCTTTAACTCCTATCTTAAGTTCTGTTATCAGATCAATCTGACCATATTTCAGAGAATGTTGCTAAATATTACTCTAAAATACGCTGTAAAATAAAATCTAGCAACTTATATTTCTACTCCAGTTTTTCTGATGATCACATTCAGATAAAGTTCTTATCTCTATAATACGTAGCTGCAACTTAATGTATATTTCAATTGTTCTTCTATACCTCTATACAGATCTTGGAGATATGATAAATCAGAATCATTTTATATCAAAAAAGGAGTCTCACATACAACAGTAAAACTTATTTACTTCCTTTTTACTACTTTGGGTGTTGAGTAAAACTGTTATAACTAAAGTCTAGGATAATACTTACAATTATGTTATATATAAAACTATTTAAAGTTTCAGAACGACATTTGTGAATGTTGTTCATTTACCACATAATCTAATCCAAATAGAATTCATGGGCTAAGAAAATATTTCTCTATTTAAGTCTTTAAAAATGAAGTGAAGGAAACAAACAACAGATATGAAATATTTCAAGTAATTTTTTTTGCATTCATGTTTTCATTATTTTCATTAAAATGTTAATTTTACATACAGGCAGACATATCTATTTACTAAAATACAAGCAATAGCACTTAGACTTACATATCGCTTTATAGTGCTTTCCAGTCCTCTCTAAGCAGTTTATAGAGTCAGAATATTGCCCCCAACAGTTTGGGTTCTCATTTTACCCACCTCGGAAGGATGGAAGGCTGAGTCAACTTTCAGCCTGATGAGATTCGAACTGCCAAATTGCAGGCAGCTGACAGTGAGTTGAAGTAGCCTGCAGTACTGACTCTAACCATAGTGCCACCCCGACTCAAGTAAGATTCCATAATTCCATACATGCCTATAAAGTTAAATTTCAATTTTGCGCTGAATGAAAGTAAACTGAACAAGAAAAACTAAGGTTGGTATTGTTGCCAAAGGTAAGTTATATTTAACATACAAAATAATATTTTAATAGTTCTTTTCTCACTTAGTTCTAACAAAATATCTAGGAAAGTGCATGATCAGGATAGAACCAAATGATTATTATATTAATTCCTGCATTGTAGAGGGTTTATTAGTTTCAAAATTCCACATCATTTACTGAGCCACTTATTAAGTAGAAGACGTAACCTAAAATTGCCCAAGCCCTATTTATTGGTAAATATGTTCCATGAAAGTATGTTTCTTTTTCATTTGCATTACTCTTTTAAATTACCATGTACACATTATTTCAGCACAACGCACCTGACAGGATAGCTGTTATGGGGATAATAGGAGGAAGAAGGAGCATTATGTATGTTTATTATCTTGAGTTACTTATAAAAATAATAAAGATGGGATATAAATAAATTAGTGTACTAATGCTATTCATGCTTTATTTATCTTTTTAATGACCTGTTTAAATTAAACTATGTATTATAACATTAAACAATTCCAAGAATATAAATGTAGGTATGCCTAAGGCATTAATTTTACATTTGGGCCAATGTAGTTTACATTTTATTTCACATATATTGTTTTTCACAAAGAATATTCCTACATATATATTTGTCTTCATCACACTTGTGTCTATTAAAGCCCAGAGCCTGCTCCTTTCTTAGGTTGTATAGCACATTTTGGAAAATGCATTCGAGTGTAATCCAGCCAATGCACAAGATGAGTATCGGATTTACATTACAGATTTTCATTTACATTGACTCTATTAACTTGTAAACACATGGGATAGACAGATTGACAGCTAGCTTTTTCTAGGATCACACTTGAAGAGACATGGTGGTAATAGTGGACATGGCTGTAAAGATCTAGAACTTCAAAATTTCCTTGAAAAGAGGCAGAGCTTATATTCAGAAAAGAATTGTCCTTCCTGTTCTCAAGAAATAATAATATCATGAAGCTCTGGCATTTGTCCATTTCCAAAGTTAAGTATTCACAGGCATTTCCAAGTTGCAATTGTATCATCCCAAAATTTACCAAAAAGCAATTTGAAAATCATCGATAATCATCTTCACTTCTCCCAACTTTGAAATATAGAGAACAGGAAATACAGAATATTATGAAATCATTGCCCTATCTAAGCTGCCATTGGTCCTAGAATTAAAAAAAAAAAAAAAGAACCACCTTATGTCCTTCAACATGAAAAAAGAAAATAAATTACTTGCACTTTCATGTCCTCATTTAATGTTATGTGCATTTCTCTGATCATATGCAAAAAAGAAAGTTTCCTGAACCATGGGAAACTGTGAGGCTCTTAACTCACTTTAGGGAGTCTATAGCTCAGAAGGTGGAAATCATAGAGAAGCAAGTTATTCCAAATGGGGAAGTCATGAGTTTCAGACTAGTTTTTCTGCACTCTACTGCAGCTGAGCCAGAAATAAATCAATTCAACTGCCAAATAGAAGAGATGACAGTGTAAGATCATACAGACAGAACTGATTCAGCAGCAGTACAGTGATTCAGAGCACATGGGGGAGCGTGTAGCACCTGTTGACAAATATTTAAACCAGTAGGGCCTTTGCTTGAGATTGTATGGTTACCCTCCCAGCTATTGCTCTCTAGAAAAGACACATGTGATTTAAGGAAATACTGACAAGTGCTTCATGGGTTGCCTATGTTCAAAGCACTGCACAGCCCAGCCCACAAAATAACCCTTTAGCAATACTTACAGCATCTATCCTATAATATAGTGAGAAATATTTTGCAGTCTTGTCTAATCCAAAAATTGTGGGTTTTACTTGTGTTGCCATAATTTGTAGTATTTATGTCATCTCTACAAGCTATATTTATATGATTACCAGATTATTTTTAAATGTGATTTCAAGTATTATACATACATTATCAAATCTATAAAGCAGTATTCTGTAATCCCATGCAATATCATTTATGTGTATTCTTACAATAGCAAAAATATTTCATCTATAGTGCACCACAGATGGGATTAATTTAGTTTGTATTATAAACAAGTGCATTTGTTATCGAGGATTCCCAAACTCCCAAATGTTACTTGAAATTTTCAGAAGTCTTAGTCAAAAGGCTAATTTAGCCTTTTATTCAAATGAACAAAACGTTTCATGTATAGTATTTTTTTCCCTCTGTTCAATCATGTCTGATTCTCAAAGGCAAAATGTGGACAAAACTTTTCAAAAGTAGTTTGCCATTGTCTTCTTCCTAGGCTAAGAAAAAGTGACTGGCCCAAAATCACTCAGTTGACGTTGTGCCCAAGGCAACACCAGAATTCACAATCCCTGGTTTGTAACCTCATATTTTAACCACTATACCAAACTGACTTTCAACCAGGATATAGTGTACTTCAAGAGCAGCAAACATTATTCAAGAGCTTTGAATGATAAAGTCATTCTATTATTTTTCAACTGTGAAGTGTAACCTTTAGATAGTGTCCACTATAGAACTTTTCCAATAGATTGCCACTACTATTTTATCAGGAGCCATGACTGAGAATTCTAGGAAATCACACATTTAACACATCTGATGACAGAAGAAGTTGAGAAAGATAGTTCTATAACTTGCATTGAAATTCTCTATTCATTCACCTGGGATACGTTTACTAAACTTGTGTTCAGAGTATACTGTATCAGGCTGCATTTGACTTATGGTAAAACATTTAGTAGAAATTTTTCAAATTTGAAGTCAAATTTAACCATAATCCTATACTTTTTTAAAAAAAATTACAGAATTAATGTTTAACTGTATTTAAAATGTCTAAGGCTAGTTACAGCATCTGTATAAGTGGAGGAAGTGATAACAGCTTGATATACGTCATCTCAATTACACTCAACAATTAACTAGGTAAACGACATATAACATCCTTTCCTAAATAATAATACATTTTTTTAAACTGTCTAAAGAAAACTAAACACATATTCTGTACGTTATAAATGAGGTTTTTAGGAACGAGTTCTTTTGAAGTAAATAAAATATTTTATATATACGTTTTTCTGTGTGTGTGTGTGTGTGTGTGTGTGTGTGTGTGTGTGTGTGTGTGTATCTAACATACCTGTAGCTTTCATTTAGTGACTCTTCACTTATGATGGTGATGAAAAAGTAACTTTGCGATCAATCCTCGCATGTACTGTACAATCTCTTCAGGTCTATAAAACCAAGGAAAGCTGAAGTTATAGGTTCACTTAGTGACTGCTATACTTAATGACTAAGTTGCTAGTTACATATGAGATCGCCAAACCCAACTTGGTTTGTCAATATACAATAAACAATAGATAGACAGATAAAGAATATGTATACTATGTGAAGCAGATGAATGTGATGTAACTCCTCAACAGGTAAACAATTATGCTTATCAGAAAGTTTACATAAAAATGCTTATATCAATCAAGTTTTAAAAATATTTTACATTGGGAGAAAGCACATAAATATTTTATTATAACTTTTTTCCTTAGGGAATGTGTATGAGAATAGTTATGTGAAAATGGTAGCAGTTATTAATATCTTCTGTAGCTTCTTTGAAATTACCTCAAGATTTGAATGGCTCCAAATCTAGAGTACTAGTGTTTGAATAGCCTGGAATCCTTTTGCCATGTTAGTAAGGAACTTTGGGTGCAATGTAAAGCTTGAACAATGGGAGAATATGTGGACAAAAGATTTTAAATTTACATTAAATTATGATTTAAAAGAATTTTTTATAAGATGATGTATCATTGGAATTTAACACCAGATAATTTATTAAGAATGTATAATTTCCAATGAATGTTGGAAATGCAAATGTAAAGAAGGGACTTTTTATAATTTATGGTGGATATATGATAAAGCAAAGAAATAATAAGAGTAGGATTCATATTCTATGGTAAAAGTCCTTGGGTCCAAGGCACCCTTGAATCCAAATGCAGCTGAGTGGGCTTGTCTGGGCCCGTGGTCTGCAGCTTCCTTCTCATGGCAGAAATGGCTCTTTGGGCAGCAAAGATTTTTGCTATACCGAGGAAAGACCTTTAACAAACAGTAGAACCATAGAGCAAATGGTTTAGGGTCTCCTGCTCGAGCAGGGGGCTGGACTAACAGGTCCCATCCAATCCTATGACTCAATGTTCTATGTAATACAAAAGATTCTAAAATTGAATATAAAGATAAAGCCAGAAACTTTTCTCTTGGGTGGAATGGAAAAAGACCTGGAAAAAATTGGAACATTGATGTTGTATATGTTGATGGCAGCAAGATTTACTTTATGCACAAAAATGGAAGGACACTTTGATTCCATAAATGGATGCATGGTTGCAAAAGCTGAATGAGTTAGCAGAGATGGCTAAATTGATAAAAGAAAAAAACACAAATACTTTTGTTTCCACTTGGAAAGCGCTTCTGAACTTCGTGCTTGAGGTGGTGGAAAAATGAAACCTTGATTTTTGGATTTTACTGATTAGATTTGCTGTTACAGAAAGAGCTAATTTATACTATTATGTAAAAATAAAAAGTTGAGATTCAATGTCACTTCTTATTCTACTGCCCCAAAATGAGTCAGTGCTCTACCTCCTCTTCTTCCTCCTCCTCCTCCTCAGAATTAGCAAGGGACTAAGTTGTTCTCAAATGTTATCTTGCTGTTCAGGACGCAAAAAGCTTTGGAATTGTTCCTGCATATTTCCATGAAGGTCATCTTTCCAATTCTCTACAATCATTGCATTAGAGTTAGGGTTGCAATTAGATGGGTGGCCCTGTAAATTGCTTAAATGAATAAGTAAAAGGTCATTGTGACACAAACTCTGCTTCTTATATCTGACCCAAAAGCAAGAGTGCAGAGCTCATATCATCAAATGATAGTGCACATTTATTGTTTTGAAAAAGAAATGAGTTATTTTGACATAATCAAGGTTAACTGTCTATGAGTCTGGCAAAAATAACGAATAATCAGATTTACTAAAGACACAGAAATATGTAGAATGATAAAACACTAGGGGAAAGAACACTGTCTTTAAAGAAATTGAAGGACATGGACTTAAATGTATATGAGCTTTTATATTCAGTTACTAACCATATTCTAATCCATTTCAAAACTCTTTTAGGGTAATAATTAGTATTGACTATGCAAATTATTCTATGGTATAACCTATTTTTAAGTACATGAAAAATAAATTGCTGTCACTAATCTGTAGAGGGGCTGGAGCTAACTATTATAATTAGACAAAATGAAGATGTAAAGTATTACAGATCTGCAAAAGGAATTGCACTCTAATGCACAGCTTTTTAATCAGAAGAACTCTATTATCATTCTTGTAAACAGATGAATTTCATTACCCTTGTACATTATAATTTCACTAGTTTATTCTGAACTACTTCAGTAGAATTTAAGTTTTCAAAGTGTGTTTTCTGTTTAAGATCTCAATTGCCTTTCTGGGTATTCCAAAATTCCAGGTAATCTAGCAACCATAATTTTCAATACCATTCAAGCATGAAACCAGTGGTTGTCTCTATTGGTAAAGATATACTTACCTATACATTAGTGTTTTGGAAATCTCTAATAATAGATGTCCTAGACAGAAGTATGCCAGCTTTTTTTTTAATTCTAAGATTTCGGTAATCTCCGAAAATGTTCTCCATTTTCTTTTCTTGGGCCCAAAGACTCTCACTGTAAAAAAAAAAAAGATTATTTAATAGTTTTCTTTAAATTAAGATCATTATCATATTCAACATTATTTTGCATTATATTGGTCACTGCAAGTAAAGAAAAAGGAAAAATAACTTCATACAGGTTCAAATTAGTTGTCCGTGTGTGTGTGTGTGTTTACATCTTAACATTCATCTTGAAAAATAGCTTGAAAAAGCAAACCATTCCACTTTCACCTAGAATATCTGACATGCTATTTCCTGCTTCAATCTCTTTATAGTTCAGGATCCATTCTAGAGAATTTTTGTATCTTTTACCAGCAAGAAACTGGTTGACAGGGAAAGATCTTTTCAGTATATTTTCTTGATTGCAAACTTTTCTCATTGAAAAGATTAAAGCTGGCCATTTCTTTCTTTAGTTTTAGATAATTTAATAGGCTTTTAAAAAATTTCTTCTATTTAAAGTGAATTTTACCTGGTTTAATTCTCTCATGTCTTTAACTGCAATCAAGTTGTAATTGTACATTTCTACTGTTATTAAAATTTATTGTAGATGCCCACTCCTGTCGACTCTGCGTAGCTTATAATACAATAATATAACACAATAATAAAAGCAGTTAAAATTGTTCTACTCTTTTACATTTATATGTATTTAATACTTGTATACTTGCTTAAAACTTATACAACTTTTAATTTATAGGAACTCATTTGAAGAATTTGTGCAACTGCAACTAGTCCTAGTTATGACAATAGAGCCCCAAAGTTTCTGTTGCTAAGTGAGACAGTTAAATGAAGTTTTCCCTATTTTATGACCTTTCTTGCCACAATTATTAAGTTGGTAAGTTAGTAACATGGTTGTTAAATGAATCTGATTCCCCAATTGACTTCGTCAGGTCATAAAGGGGGATATTGCAGTCATCATAAATATGAACCAGTTGTCAAGCATCTGAATTTTGATCACATGACCACGGAGATGCTGTAATGGGCATGTGAAAAACAGTCATAAATTACTTTTTTCAGTGTTCCTGTAACTTTAAGCCATCACTAAATTAATGGTTGAGTCAAGGACTACTTGTATTATCCATATTAATTAGAATTAAAACCTATTACTTCAGAAAGATTTTCTTCTAAATTTGTATGTATCAGAAGAAATTGACCAATCATATAAAATAGTATATACCAGGGCACTGACTGAAATTGCACCACAGGTGAGACTGACAGTTGTTATATTTTGATTTTACTGATTCCTGATTTTTTCATTGACATTTTTTATTATTGATAATTACTTTAGTATTGTTATAAAATAGTATATACCAGGGCACTGACTGAAATTGCACCACAGGTGAGACTGACAGTTGTTATATTTTGATTTTACTGATTCCTGATTTTTTCATTGACATTTTTTATTATTGATAATTACTTTAGTATTGTTATATACTATGGAATGTTTATTCAGAAATGGGATATAATTTCACCCAAATATACAGCAAGTGGAAATAGTGTTGGTTGCCGCTTCTAATCTATATTTATTCAAGAATGATAAATCAAATGTCAATTTGTTCCCAATTCCATTGGCCTTTCAAAAGACATGCCATAATAACCATTTTATTGCAAGAAAAATTACAAGTCTTTCTTTGTCTGAATTTGTCATGGCATAATCTTTTAGGGACTTGGATCCATATGCTAATACTGGATAGTGGTGGTCTGGGAAGTGTATTCTATTTACCTGCAGGAAATACTGCTTTCCCTTTCCTTTATCATTTCAAACACCAGAATCCACTCTGTTGATGACATGACAAAAGAAACAGATAAAAGGTTATATATGTGTTTTTCCTTCAGGAAAAACTCCACTTCATACATTTTTACTAATATGTAGTAATTAGTATACTATACTAATATAGGGGGAGGTGGTGATGTTGGTTTTTTTGGCAGGGTAAAAGTAACGCATCCCATGGCTGGAAGTTGTGCCACAGGGCAGTTCGTGCCGTTATAAATCTTCGCCAGAGCGCTCTTTTAGAATGTGTTCATTTTTGTCTTCCTTTTAACTTTTTTCCGCGTTCTTTTCTGTCACGGGCTAGAGCTCCGTGTTATTAAAAAAAGAAAATAAAGTGAGAAAAGAAGGAAAACTTCGGTAACGGAGTTTCGGGTGGCCATCTGCCGCTTTTTCGGTCCGTCCTGCTCGGCGGCAACGCCACACGGGCCATTCCCGCGCGGAGCTTGGCTTGGTGCGCCTGAGGAGACTCTCCGTTCCTCGCCCCTCCCCTTGGGTATCCCTCCTGTGAAAGGAAACTCCTCTGTGTCCCTTCGATCCCACCCCGCTCCCTGAGGGGTGTCCCGCCCCCTGCCCCCCCCCCCGCAATAAACAGTACCTGCCTACTGGCGAGCTGAGAGAAACTTTTCCCTCCTGCCGGTTCAAACGCGCTGCCGTAAAGCGGGCGTCTCCCCTGGCAACAAGGTTCCGGCGGCCGAGCACTAGGTGTAGGAAGGTGATGTAAAAAAGTAAAAAAAAAAAAAAAAAAGCACCACGCGCGCACGCATACACACACACACACACATACAGACACACTCACACCAAACCTCCCAGTGTCGTAAACCAGGTCCGGGCGGGGGCTGAGGGGGGAGAGAGAGAGCAAGGGGAGGGGGGGGAGGAGGTGACTGGAGCATTTAGACACAAGCGAGAGGATCATGGCGGATGGCCCCAGGTGTAAGCGCAGGAAGCAGGCGAACCCGAGGCGCAATAACGGTCAGTCAGCTTCGCCGGGCAGCGGCCCGAGCTTGGCTGGGGCCGCTCAATGCGCCGGGCCGGATCGGCTTGAGCTTGGGTGGAATGGGGAAGAAGGGTGGAAGAGAGAAGGGAAGGAGGCGAGAAGTAGAAAGTAATTGCCCGGGAGCTCGTCCCTAGGAGCCCGGTCCCTCTGCACCGTTAGATCCGCTACCTGCTGCCTGCCCGGCCGCCTGTCTCTCTGCGCTCCTTCCCCGCTTGGCTGCTGTTTCTTCTCCGCCTAGCGGTGCCTCCTCGCTCAGCCGGCTGCTGCTGCCCGGATGCCTCTCTTCGGCTCGGGGACCGTTACTCGCCGTCCGCAGCCACCTTGCCTCCCCTTCCTCTGCTTCGCAGGCTCCCCTCGCCCCGCTTTTTCCTCTTCCCGGGGCCAGAACTGAAGGGCTGCCCGGGGAGCTCCGATCTCCCACGAGGGGCGGCCGAGGCCGCTGCTTCTCCTCCCAGTCACCTTCGCAGCCCCAAACTTGCAAACTTATTACCTGGGCTGAGGCGGGTCTCGGCGGCTCCGAAAAAAAGGGGGAGGCCGCGCCACCCCGCTCCCCAAACTTTTCCAGGCGAGGGCTGCTGGAGGAAACGGGGGGACTCGCTCCCGACTCTTCTTCTCACCCCGGGAAAGTCGGGGGGGGGGAGACGCAGTGCTTTGTAAGGGGGGCGATCGCCCCCTTTAGCACTGCCCTTGCTCTCCCTCCCTCTCCCAACGCCCCTTCCTCTCACATTTTGGGGTGCCTGGGAGGGGACGGGGAGGACCGGTGGGTTTTGGGCACTTTTTGAGCGGAAGGTGGGAAGGAGTGCGCGCTTAACTAAGCAGAAACTCTTCGGGGCAGCGAAACGTCGGAGAAGGCAGGAGGACTGTGTAATGGGGACTCGGGTGTCCGGGAGGGTGGCGTGTTTTGGCCCCGGCGGAGGAGGAGCAGGAGATGGAAGCACTGTTGCTTGCTGCAGTGTGTATCGATTTTATTTTATTTTATTTTTTCTCTTTGCAAGGGAAACGCGCCACATGCGCACCCCCTGACATCGCCTTGAAAGGGGGACCCCCCTCCCCCTTCGCTCTCACTTTCTTCCCCCTCCCTCTTCTGCTTTTTTCTCTTCCCCCCCACCCCCACCCCGCCACTCTTTCGCCTCCGCCTCTTTTAGTGCCTGCAGTGCATGTTGATTTATCTCCGTGGCCATTGAACATATTGTTTCTCCTCTTTACACCCCGCCAACCTCCAAGATCTTGGCAGAACTATTAGAAGTGGGCTCCCCCCTCCCTCTCCCCTCGTCTTCCTTTTCTCCCCCCCCCTTTTTTTTTTGCCTAGTATCTTCTCTCCTTTATCAACGCGATGGAAAAGAAAAAGCTCCCTTCGCTGTGGGTTAGGGAGGGAGCGTGAATCAGCCAAGTTTCTCTTTCTCTCGCCCTCTTCTTGGATTCCGAGGTACCTGTTTGTATAATAATCATAATAATGGGTGGTAACGATTTGGCCGATGCGAGCCCCCCCCCCCCCTTCTCCTTCCCCCGCTTCTTCGCAATGAACTGTTAACAGCCTATATAAGGAATGGGGCTTTACTTCTCCCATTTGTCTCTTTTTGTTTCTTTTCTTTTAAGAAACGACTTGAAAAGGGGGAAATAAACACACCAAAGTTCCGCGTTGTTGGATCCACTCCCTTATTTCTTCTAGAAAATAACGGGAAAGCTGGTGATTTCATAGGATGTCAAACGGGAGGTTTTGTAACCTTTCTTGGCAGGTTTTTTTTTTTTTTTTTTTTTGCGTGTGTGTGTGTGTGTTCGTCTGGCATTTCCTGTATACGGTTATGGATAGGAAGGTTTTTAGCGGTTGGTCCAAGATCATGACGTTTAGCATGGGGTTTTGATATCCCGGAGAAGGAATTATCGTTCCCTGGGCGGGAGGGCGCCATTGGTTATGAATCGTAACGTGCGAAATGCACATATAAACACCGGCCTTCCAACCGACTAGCAAGTTGACCTGGTGTTGGTTCTGAAGTAGTAGTTTCTTACTCCGTTGTGGGTGGGTTTATTTATAGCACAAGTGTATATGTATGTGTGTGTAGCTATTTTCCTGTTTTAGACCTGTGTATATTTCATGTTGAATCTATATTATAGGTAAGTTTGGAAAGAGCCGCTCTGTTGTTACCTTATTTAAAATGTTAATGATAGAGAAAAGGGGGCTTTTCTTGCTGACGACATGCCTGTGACATGCAAGTCTGAACCACCCAGTCTCTGGGCAGGATCTGTAAACATGTTTACCTGAGCAGGAAAGAAAATGCATTTTCTATTAAAAATACTCTTGTTGGAATATTATACTTGTAAAGCTTATCAACAGATGCCTTGAGAAGTGCCTGAATATTTTGCTTTTGAGACCAGCTGGAAAAAAACCGATTCTGAGGGCTGCAGCAAATGGCAACTTGTGCAGGTAGAAAAAAAATGGTGTGTGAGGTTTCTCTTGCATGCATGTCAGCCCTCTTCTGTCTGCTGCTTTCATTCTCAAGGGAGGGATTTATTTACCATGCTTGTTGTCAGTGTTTTTCCTTTGTGCTTAATACTAGAAAACCAGATTTGAGGTTGTTTAGCGCAAATGATTTGTCTGCAGCATGCATGATTTGTAGAAAACAAAAGGTGTGTAGGATATATGCTATTCCAGGTATTTTAAATGTGATTTTGATTGAAAACCTCTCACCTGGTGTTCAGGAGCAAAACCTTTGATCTATCATTGCTTCTAATTATAATATTTTAAAATAAATAACTTAAGCTTCTATACATTAATCATCACTGGAAAAGACTAGATAATAGATGCTGGATACTAGAGATTTCTCAGCAGTAGAATTCTGTTTGACTTGCAAATGTTTACTGATCAAAATTACTGGGAGAAGTTAACCCTTAATCCTTTCTTTAAAATAGGCAGTTGAAATTATTTCCATTCTTTGTGTCTTTTATAAAGATGCCATTAATGGGTACTTTATCTATTGCTAATCTTGTGTTTTATTTTTCTTTCATTGGTATTAAGGCATACAGACTTACCAAAGTACATTTATTACCTGCATCACAGATTTAAAACAATCATTGTTTAATGGACTTGAATGTTATTTTAAGATGATGTTCATCATTGCCTCTATTGATGATAAATTGATGCCTCAACTTTTTTATTACTCCTTCCTTGACAGTTAAGAGAGTATACCCTTTTGTGCATTAACTTAAATATATATTCACTATCTTCCATTTTAATTTCTAAATATAATTGCTGTACTATTTTCTTCTTGATTGGTATGCAGAGCATGTTAATAAAAATACTTTAATACCACCAGAGGTCAATTAAAATTGTCTGATTTTTTTATCAAAGTAAATTAATCACATTTTTTTTGATAAAAATATAACTCCTTATAGTTATATAATATAAGACCATAACTATATGCAATGTAGAAAGTTCTTAACCAAACTTGTTTTGAAAGTCATAAATTTCATTCAGATGGAAGAAATTTTGTAGAAGTTTCAATGAAATTTTACCAAATTTCTTTGCTTGCTTGAATTTCTTCCACATTGTAGCTTGATGTGTTGTTTAATAGAATATGTACTTGTAGTTGTATATTTAAGTACTAAAATATTAAATATATATTTTATAGATTATATATAAGAATGGAAAAATCCTTTAGATATTGCTGACTAACTGAAAGTTGCTTTATGTAATTTTTTCTAACAGACATAATGTATGCATTACTAAAGAAAAAGATCTGAAATTGCTGAACCAAATTTGTTATCTACATTTTTCTTTAATAATTCCAAATACTTACAAATAGTAGTCTTAAATATTAACATTGGAAATGTGACTACTTGAATTAGAAAATTTGCATAATCTGAGAAGTGGGTTTCATATAAGAGTTTATATGTACTTAGACGAAATAAAAATAGCATCAAAGTATGACTTTTTATTTCATTTTATAAGAAGTCACTTTTTATAAAATATTAAACTTTATCTCCTGTTGAGTCCTTGATCTTTCTAATAGGGATGGACTAGAATCACTTTATTCATCTAGTACAAGTTCAGATACCATAACCTATGTTGTTATCGTCATTAAACTTCCAAATATAGCTATATTGCCCTTGTCCCCAAGGGAGCTGTCTAATGTCTACAGAGGTTCTAGTCAGACTGTCTTGGCCTTGGTAATGGAGCAAGGCATGTCCTCCTTTTAGACTTATCTCACTTTTCTCAGCCAAATTTAGTACTAGAACTGATGCCCTGTTTAAATTTGTACTACTTCTAACGGAAAGTTCTTTCTATAGATAGTCAGCTTTATAGCAGTAATGTTTATTATTTATTTTATTATATTTTTATCCTGCCTTTATTACTAAGTAACCCAAGTGATGAACATGTATGTCTGCATATATGTTTATTAATCATAATAGAAATCTAAATAACAGCTTCAGCCATAATGTCGGACCTGAGGTCACAGTATAGTTTATATAAACTATCTGGAGTATTTGAGTACTTCATTTGCATATTCTAGGCACACATAGAAGAGGAAGTCTTGGGGTCTGAGTAAGCTTCAACAAGACTTGAGGAGACTTCCTAGGCCAAAGGAGAAACAACTATATATTTATTTGCATGTAGATCAGTATAATTTTTACTCTAGCTGACCTCCCTGAGCCCTTATCAAATGACTACTCGCCCTTCTCAACTATGCAGTTTGATATGCTGCCATTAACAGTAAAGAATTATTCTGTACCATATATTCTCTATATAATCTGAAGCAAATCACAAGTCACTCCAATTCCTCTTATCTTAATTTGGCCCAAGGGGAATTTCAGTTTGAGTCAGTTTATATGGGAAATAATATTAGGTTTATTAGGTTTATTATTAGATTTTATTAGATATTAACAAATACATTAATAATAATCTGGTATCACACCGAAGGTACAAAAATGAGTGCTTTAATTTGTGCAGCTATAACATTAACACCTCACAGCCAAGTATTCAGATGGAAGAATGTCATGAGCCTAAAATGAAATGACAAGGAGTCTAGAACTCCTTTCCAAAACAGATCTTATTCTGCTGAAAATCTTTGCCTTTTATCTTTATCCATCTCCCTGTTGATTGCTACAGGGCTCCAAGGGAGAATCTTAAGATTATGAGAAGGTGTTTTAAATACTGAGGCTGAAATCACGGGAACCAATAGCAATAGCAATAGCAGTAGACTTATATACCGCTTCATAGGCCTTTCAGGCCTCTCTAAGCGGTTTACAGAGAGTCAGCATATTGCCCCCAACAATCTGGGTCCTCATTTTACCCACCTCGGAAGGATGGAAGGCTGAGTCAACCCTGAGCCGGTGAGATTTGAACCGCTGACCTGCTGATCTAGCAGTAGCCTGCAGTGCTGCATTTAACCACTGCGCCACCTTGGCTCTAGAACCAGCAGTTCTCAGGTTGTAAATGGCTTTTATATAAGTGTGTTGCAACAACCTGGCTTCAAGGCCACCAAGCAATGCATCAATTATAGTTAATTTTAAAGTATGGGAGGAAAATCCATGAGTTTAAATGCTTGCAAAAGATATAGAAGTTTCTGATGGCATTGCATTGCAGTGGAGTGCCAGTTTGTAGCTTCATTCTTGTCTGCACTAATGATTTTAATCTAGCCAGGATGTGTCTGTGAATCTTTTGCCAGGACAAGCTGAGAAGTTGAGCTAAGGATGAAGTGTTAGGAGATTGGTCTTTTATTGTCAAGCCCATGGGTACAATGTGACAGGCAACATTGACAACATAGGGTATTAGGCAATGGGGGGGGGTATCAAAATGATATTTGGTACGATTGACTGTATTAGCTAAAGAATTTTCGCTGGTTAAATTCTTTAGCTATTATTAATATACATGACTTAATATGTTGCAATTTGCTCATATGTAAGATTTTGGAAGCATTCGGCTGTTCAGTGGATATGGCCTAATATGCATATCAGTAACACATCAATAGTAGTAAAGCATGTAAGGAGATCATGAGAATTTGGGATTGACTTTCTGTGGTTATGTTCACCCCTTATATTACATCATTATATATGGAAACACAATCAATCATCATGGTTTATAAGTCATGGTTTATGGCTTAGTGCTGCAAATTCTGGCAACAATATCTTGTTAGAGAAACCCAAAGCTTAGCACATTATTTGGGATCAGGCAGATTTATGGAAATGAACTCTTTATTTGAGAGTGTTGAACAGCTGGGTTACTAAACCACACTAATAATTACAATTGTCCTTCAGAACTTAAATTGGTAACCTTCAGTGGGATAGTAATTTCCTAGGTAGTAATTTTCTAGGTAGATAAATAGATGACACTCTTAGAAATTCTTGTCATTTTTCAAAAAAACTTTTAAAAAATCATTACATGTAGTCTTTCATTTACAACATTTCATTTAATGACCTTTTGAAGTTACAACAGCACTGAAAAAAGTGATGTGCCCATTTTTCACACTTACAACTATTGCAGCAACACCCTGATCATGTGATCAAAATGCAGATGCTTGGCAATTGACATATATTTATGTGGGGTCGTGTGATCAGCTTTGGAACTTTCTGACAAGAAAAGTAATGGAGAAGCCAGATTCATTTAACAATTGTGTTACTAAACAACTGCAGTGATTCACTTAACAAGAATGGTCTTAAAATTGGGCAAAACTCATTTAACAGCTATCTTGTTTAGTAAAAGAAATTTGGGGCTCAGTTGTAGTTGTAAATTGAGGACTGTCTTTATTATTATTCCTTGTAGAAAAGCAGCATGCAAACTTTTTCAAGGTAAGAGCCATACTTGCTCTTTGGTAATTTAAGAATTGTACTCTGCAAATGGACAAAAGCAAGGGAGGAGAATTATGTTGTAATCATATTTTGACCATACATGAACTCATTCTATTACATAAATATTTATAATTTCATAGTGGCTTCTATACAAGATTAGGAAAGTGGAGGTTATAGTTCCCCTGTATAGAATGTAAAGTTACATATATACATCATAACACAAATTTTGATTTCCCATAATTTTAGATTTCTGTATTAATTTGTTAAACAAATAGATAATTGACAGTTTCTAATACTGCTTGAGATAGAGATTTGTCATATTTCTTGTTCCAGTTTTCATTTCATTGGAAAACATGATTAGTTGTAAGGCATTCTAAATGCACAGCTTTGTCTGTACTTGCATTGTACTGAATTCAGTGACATCCTTCAAGTTAGTATTTTAATAATGTTTTATTGAAAATCTCTATACCATTTTAAGATTTCTTAGGTGTATCATGAAGGAAATACAATTAATAGTTTCAAAATAGTCAATTATCCACTCCTAATTCTTTCATTGGTGCACTCTGTATATTTAGATGCCAATCTGAAATAATTAGTTCTGGGAATGTAGTCAAAAGAAATTTAAATTGCTCACATCATTCCAACTATATTCCAATAGCAATATCTGTAGAATACTCTAGGTAATTACTTTTTATTTTCTAGATAATTGCTTTTTATTTTCAAACATTTAAAAATAGTGCAAAGTTTACCATTAGCAAACAAAAAAACAAAAAACCCAAGATTACATT
The DNA here is from genome assembly GCF_009769535.1 of Thamnophis elegans. NCBI lineage: Eukaryota > Metazoa > Chordata > Lepidosauria > Squamata > Natricidae > Thamnophis > Thamnophis elegans. The sequence goes on along the minus strand of NC_045558.1, from coordinate 20,539,810 downwards.
GTTGTAGTTATACAGGCTGATGTTTTCCTTTCATTTGATAAAACAGGTAGAAAGTTATTAAACATAAATGAAATCCTGTGCAATATATTAGCGCATAGGAAATCTAGGTATAATACATAGTACTGACCATGAAGTGTATGAACTATGACCATAATATTTTATTGATACTTATAGGGATTATATAACTGCATTCAGTATTTAGTAGCATACATATTATATTCTTCCTGGAAGTTTTTTATTCCACATCTCTAGTCTTTCTAGAAGGAAGGGCCATCTTCCATCCAAGCTTTGTGCAGGTGCATATAGATACAGATAATAAACCTAAAATACCACCGAATGATTTGCATCTTCACATTTCAGCATGCAGAAATCTTGCTTGCACTGTAGAAGAAATTCATCTAATACAGTTTTCTCCTTTCCAAAGTGCCTCATATTTGGGCAAATTCTTCTTACCAATCAATAGTTTTTGTGATTCTTGGGTCCTTCTAAATTTTGGTGGAACTGAAAACATTAGGATCCCGATTGGCTAGTCAGATTGGAAGCAGGCAGGTAGATTGATGGCAGAAATGTTTTGCTGTAACTAGTTTTATTACTGTTGCTGTTTCAAAAATATATCTGACATAGCTTCTTCCATGCAGTAAATAGAACAAGATCAAAAGAGAAAACCTTCTTAAAACTCTTCTAGATGTGAACTCTCAAAAAAAAGAAATGGATACTAATTTTATAGTTACATTCATTCTTACTGAAGATAAACTATAATCAATCAGGTTGACTATTGCATCAAGTTTGCAATTAAGTGAAAAATATCGAAAGGAAAATTGTCTCAAATTATATGGTTTGGTGACATTTGCACATCAGATAGAACAGTTTCAAGATTTGCCAGAGTTAGTGGATTTTGGAAGAACATCTTTAGAATCTGGTGTACATTATGAGCATTGCTTCAGCGTCTTGTGAATACTCTAAAAATTACACATTTATTTATAACTAGACCATTTGGACCTGGTGATGTGGGTTAAGATGTTTCAATTTAATGAAGGATTGCTAGATCTGGATAGAGTTTATTCTGCATGAGCAGATGCTAAATATCATAGGAAAAAGCTATAATATTTTTCTTTATGTGCTTTTTCACACAGGACCATGAAATAGGCTGAATAAAAGTTTAGCATATAAAAATGTATTTTGTTAGCTTGATACTGTAAAATTTTCAATTTAAATAAAAATTTAAAAATCTATAAAATGTATATAATAATTGCATTATACTTGTTACTATACACTCACCTCCCAGCATGCAGATTAAAATTCTTTTTCCAAAATAATATACAAAATATATTTGTTGACCACACAGACCATCAAAATTTAGAGGAAAAATTGGAAGAAGTATGGTTGTGTACAGTGGTGGGTTTCAAAATTTTTTAGAACCTTTTCTATAGGTATGGCTTGCTTTGTGGGAGTGGCTTGCTGGCCATGTGACTGGGTGGGAGTGGCTTGCAACCATGTGACCGAATGGGAGTGGCTTGGCAGTCAAGTGACTGGATGGGCGTGGCCAACTTGTAAAATGTGGTGAAACTCACTTAACAACGCTCTTGCTTAGCAACCAAAATGTTGGCATTTGAAGCACACAAGTCTTAAAGCTGTCAAGTTACAAGACCTTTGCACCTCTAACCATAGGAAAAAAACGCAGGGGTGTTCAAACTTGACAGCTTTAAGATTTGTGGACTTCAACTCCCAGAATTCCTCCTCTCACTCTTCATCTTGATGATGTCCGGATGGGCGGGGGGAGGGAGCTGGAACCGGTTCTAAATGGCACTGTGGATTTGTGGAACCTCTTCTATAGAAGAGATTAGAACTGGCAGGAACCCACCTCTGGTTGTGTATGATAGTTTGTTTAAAGAGAGTAATTCTTATTAGCTGTATATAATATTTGTTCCTTTTTTTGTTTACTCTCCTACATATTATATAAGTAAAATTTGAGGTATTCTTTGAATATTTTTCATTTCAGTCCTGTATTATGACTCTTACCTTTTGGTCCTTTAGCTTATGACCATTGTAGCATCCACAGGGCCGTGTGATCAATATTCAAGTACTTGGCAACTTGCATGCATTTTAGGCTCATATGATAGCCATTTGCTACCTTCACAGCCAGCTTTTGACAAGCAAAATCATTGGGGAAGTCAGATTCACTTAATGACTGTTGATTCATTCAACAATTGCAGTTATTCATTTAACAACTGTGGCAAAAAAAACACCTTATAAAATCAGGCACTTAACTGCTTTGCTTAGAGTCAGAAATTCTGGTTCTAGTTGTGATGTAAAGTAAAGATGTAAGTAAAGGACCACACGTAGCCAGCTCTCTAGTGGTTTCCTGAATTCAATCAATCAATCGATCAGTGACATCAGAATGGAAGCCATCCAGACCTTTGAGGAAAAGGGGGGGGTACAGGGAAGGACAACACAGAAGACCTGCTTCTTGGATCCTGCTCGATGAAAATGCTTAAACAATGGAATGTGAACACCCAGTCAGCACACTCCTATATCAGATTGAAAGAGAAATTATCTATTATTTTATTAATTATACACATGTAATTTGTTGCCATAATAAAAATGTAAAGTGTTAGAATACTATTCAGATGTAGAGGTTCTTGTTCACAAAAGTACTGTTTGAATAGATCAATAAAAGTAAAGTTTGATTTTGATGTAAGTTTTATTGTCTAACTAGAGGCTATTACCACCTTTAACATGATAAAAGAAAGTGGAAAATATTTCCAAGCAATAGAAACTGTGATGATCACAGCTATGACTTGCCCTGAAATGGCTCACCCTACATCGAACTGGAGAGAGAGGTCATATATGGAAGCTGTTACCTGATTGATCTCGGGGGTTTGAAGAGCTTGCAATTAGCTCCCTGAAGTTTATTGTCTAACCACTAAGCATTTAACTAAAAGCAATTTTACCTTAGTTGGTTTGCATATATTTATATAATTATGGGAAAGCCTAACAATTACTATTGTTTCCCTTACATCTTCATTCTTCTTCCTACAAATGGCTTATATTCTCCATGAATTTGGAAAAGTAGACTGAACAAATAGACTGACTTGAGATACATTATGATGCCCATTATTTTCTTTGAAAAAATACTAGTAGAAAAAAATAATAGCCAGTAGCTATTACATAATAATAAACATCCTTTAACTATTCAAAATGCTATTTAAATCCTAAATCCACTTATCTAAATTATGACAGCTACTTTAAGGGAAAGAAACCAATTCACATTGCAAATAGTGGCACTTTTAAATTAACTAATCAGTGAAAAACAGCAACAAAAATGAGTGTGGAATTTACAAAGTTTACCAGCAGTGACTTAGTTTGAGTTATTTCTTTTTTAAAAGCAACTAGATACCAACTTGCAGAAAGCTGCTAGTTATTGGGCTCTTGCTTAGCTGAGGATGATAACTAAGGAAGAATGTTACTGGATTTGGGATTATTTAAACAATTAGCATGCTTTTCTGATTTCAGACTGTCAGTACTGTGATATTATAAGTTTTAGACTATTCTCCTTTGCTCAAATTAAGAATTTTTTTGTATTTTTCGGAGTATAAGACGCACCAGAGTATAAGACACATCAAGATTTTGAAGAGGCAAATTTTAAAAAAAGTTTTTGCACACTGCAGACCTCCCAAAAATGGCCTGTTTTTGTCAAAAAAATGGTATGCATAGACTTTAGGAGGCTTATAGAGTGCTCTTGGGGGCTGGGGAGGCACAACTGAGAAAAAATGCACGTTTTTCGCTCATTTCTGCCCTCTTCAGCCCTCAGCAGCACTCTGGAAGCCTCCTAAGGGCTATGCACGGCCATTTTAGTGAAAGGCAGGGTTTCGGGAGGCCAAAAATGCTGTATTCGGTGTATAAGATGCACCCAGATTTTCACCCTCTTTTGAGGGAAAAGGGTTTGTCTGTTACTCCGAAAAATACGATAATTCATTCGTTCAACTATTTTTTCTTTTTAAGTAGCAGTATCCTTTACATTTTTAATGTATGCATCTTTTTCTTCATTTAATAAAATCCCTGATGTTTAACAAGGCTACAGTTAGCCTCAGCATGTCAATAAGGTGAAGTATATGTGATTACTTAAGCATGAGTATGCTATACAATAATAGCAATAGCAATAGCAGTAGACTTATATACCGCTTCATAGGGCTTTCAGCCCTCTCTAAGCGGTTTACAGAGAGTCAGCATATTGCCCCCAACAATCCGGGTCCTCATTTTACCCACCTCGGAAGGATGGAAGGCTGAGTCAACCCTGAGCCGGTGAGATTTGAACCGCTGAACTGCTGATCTAGCAGTAGCCTGCAGTGCTGCATTTAACCACTGCGCCACCTCGGCTCTAATAGGTGTGCAGCTGTGGATATATTGAAACTATCCATGTATAACTATTGCTAGTTACACTATTGGGATATCACTTAGCTGCTATGGTGCTCCAAAACCTTATTTCGGTCATCAATAATTTTAAGATTTGAGAGAGTGGTCTACTTTCTAGCACTAGGCTAGAAAGTAGGACACTATGAGTTCTAATGCCATTTTAGGCATGAAAAACAGCTGTGTGACTTGAGCCAATCACTCACTCTCAGCCCCATTCACCTTCCAGGGTTGTTGTGAGGAAAATAAGAGGAAGGAGAATTAGATAAATTCATCTTGATTTTTTAATAAAAATAGTAAAGGTAGATTTACAATTTTTTAAAAAGATCTATATCTTATCAAGGTAAAAAGATAAGTTGTTTAAATATCCATATTACATCTACTTTGAGGAGTTTTATATATATAGAATGAGGAGATATGTTCAATATTAGAAATAGTTAAAATATCTGAGGTTGTATTTACTTTAATACAGGTGTATAATTTTTTTCCAGATGAAAGGTGTGCATGGATTTTAAAGGCATCATACTCCCAACATTTTAAAGACTATATGGGACTAGGACAAAAAAGGAACCTGGGCAAAGTAAAAACTTAATACTGAGCTTATATCTAAAGCTTTTGGAAATTTCATATTACTTTTTGGTTTCTGGTTCTGTATTCCCACTTAAGAGGTTTTCTAAATTACTGGTACTTGTGAGTTAATGGGATAATTAGGAATATATTACAAAAAGCTATAGCCCTAGAAAAATAAGTATGTTTAGAATCTTTTGCTGCTGCTTAAATAGAACTAATTAACATAAAGATTAGAGCTGGTTAGCTTACTTTTCTCTATTTGAACTATGAAAAATAATAGAAAAGCTGGAATTGAAAAAGTAGTCTTTACATGATGGAATTATACTGGTTTATTTGAGCATTAAGTTATAACCATTTGCACACTGACAAATCCATTAAAATTAAATATAAAAATGACATTTAGAACTAAAATCAGTAAAACGTGTTTGTTTGTTTGTTTTGCATAACACCTAACTGAACTATGGCTTTCACTTGCTCTAAAATGTGATGATTGCTACTAATATTAAACATTTTAAAGAAAACTGGATAAATGTATGTGGCTATCAGTTGCTACTAATCTTGATTAGCTCTTTAGCTCTTGAATTGCAAATAGCACACATTAAGTACCAGACTGCTAGTTCTGTTATGCTGTCTCATTATGGCTGGGAAGAGGGGGGAGCAAAGAAAACAGGGAATGTTCTTGGCAAAAGTATATACTCTCAGCATGACCACCCAAGGTGTGAAGATAATCTCAAATGCTCAACTAAAGCAAGCAGGCACTATATTGGGTAGAGCAATATAGAAAGATGATCGTTTTAGTGACCATGGCAAAGACACCAATTTATACTGTGCAGGAAAAGGCGATAAGCCCTACCAAAGAAAATTACATGAACAGATAGTATAAAATGATACAAGATATAATGCTACATGATGGGTCCCTCAGGTTATACGGCACTCAACATGCTATTAAGGAAGAGCTCAGTATCTTTACAGTACTAATGGTGTTTAAAGCCTTTGGGAAGTCCTTTCCTGTTGCCATACAAAAAAAGAAAATCCAAAACTGCAAGAAAAGAATTATAATGGAAACTTGGAATGTACGAAGTTGAGTTAAGTGAAAAATGAAATGAATTAACTACACATTGACATCTTAGGCATCAGTAAATTAAACTAGACTGGAACTGGAGATTTGTCCAGAGTCATAAGAACATACTGTTTAATATTCAGGACAAGAAAAACAAAGAATGAAGGGTGATGCTTTCATAGCAAGAAATATATTTTGTATAACTATCCTTTAATATGACATTTATGCTCCAACAATGGATGTAGAAGAAGAGGACAGTGATGGGTTTTACAGTTAGGTTTAATCTGAAACCAACAAAACTTGAAAGCAAGATAGACTTCTTGTGATTGGACACTAGAATACCAAAGCCAGAAATATTAAGGAAAACAGTTGGACTGTTTGGCCTAGATATCTGGTAGGAAGCAAAAAAATCTTCTATTGTTTTTTGCCAATTCAATTATTTCTACATTCCAACAATTCCAACTGTCTAGGTTACAGAGATATTACCAGATGAAGTTTAAAAAAATCAAACTGATCATATTGATACAAGGGATGGAAGAGAAAATATCTACCCAGGATCTAACAATGGAACAGATCACAAATTTCCCATATGCAAATAACAAGTAAAGCTAAACTGGAGAAATTTTAGCCAACTAGTTTTCACACACTGTGCATATAGCTGTCATTTCAAGGAAAGCATCAGGAATCACATTTGACTCCTGAACCACATTTATAAGGAATCAGAGGTATTATTGAAGTTGCTCAGGGTGAATCTAAAAAAGGCAGCCAAAAATCGAAACAACCAAAAAAAGCCAACTGAATCGCAGAACAAACAGTGGAAATTGCCAAGAAGAGAAAAGAAGCCAAGCCAAGAAAGATCTTGGAAGCAATATCGAGATTTCAGAGAACTGTTAGAAGAAGGAGTATTACAACATCTGTAAAAGGCTGTATATAGAAAGGGACTGAAGATAGAAAAAAAAAGCCTTTCAAAGCATTTCTGAGTTCAGAATTCAGAACCTCAAATTAATATTCTAAAGGATGTCAGTGGACAGATAGTAATTGATTGAAAGAAGATCAAATAGACATGGAAGGAATATACATGTCAACATACAAGAGCCTTCAAAAAATATTTACTAAGTACAAGAAGTTCCAGTATTAGAAGATAAAGTTAAATCAACATTCCAGCCCAAGCCTGACATTAGAATAATTTATGATATATCTACACAAAGATTGTAAGCAACAGATTTATACAACCTATTAATATATTAATTTATAAATGATGTCAGCAAACATGCAGTATGACCTGGGAGCCAACAGATTGGAAGAAATGAATTTGCATGACAATATCAAAAGAAAAAAGGCTTAACTGAGTAAGCAAGCTATTGTACAATAGCCTTAATTTTATGTCACTATGCCAGTAAATAATGTTTAGAATTATCCCATGCAGGTTATAACCATGCATGGAAAACGAGATGGCTTTAGAATAAGCAGGGAAACAACACAGAATATCAAAAGAAAATCATCTGATTCAATGGGTATAGGTAGGTATCTATATGACAAACTGTAGGATTTGCTTATGAAAATGGGAATTCCAGAATATTTCATTGTCCTCATTCAAAATCTATACACAGGTCTAGAAGTATAATTCACACACAGCTGTGTGAAATAAATAATAAAACAGACTGGACCCCGGTCTGCAAAGAAATGAATTGAGTCTGTATATTCTTATTTATTCAACTTATATTGGAATATATATTGAGGAAATTTGGAAAGCGATTAGTGTTGTTTTAAATTTGGAAGAAGAAACATCAAACCTGAGCTATGCTGATGACCCTACCCTGCCAGTTGAAAATGATTTGGAAACTGGCGGTGAAAATCAAAAAGTACAGTGAAAAAGTAAGACTAAGACTAAATATAAAGAAGATTAAATTAGTACCGATAAATACAGCAACAAATTTAAGATTAACAGAGTTTCTGCCTTTTAGGATCAACTGTCAACATTAACGAAATCAACAGTCAAGAAATATGTTGCAGAGTAGCACTTGCTAGAGTAGCAAATAAGTTATCAGAAAAGATATTGAGATGCAAGGATGTGTCTATACCTACCAAGATCAAAATTGTACAGGTGATTGTTTTCTTTGTAACATCCTGCAGCAACAACAAAAAAGGACTTTGAAGAAGCAACATAGAGTATTTATGCTTTTGAATTTTGGTGTTGGAGAAAATGTCTGAGAATACAATGGATAGTCCAGAAAACAAACGAATCCTAGAACAAGCAGTCCAGAATTTTTATTCAAGGTACAAATGTTCAGGTTTTAATTATATTTTGGACACATTATGGAAAGGCCTAATTCCCTTGAATAGTCAATTAAGCTGTTAAAGACGGAAGAAAGAGAAAAGGAGAACAACAGCAAGGTAAATTGACTTATTTACATTTATGTTTGTAACATAACACAAATTTGGATACAAATTTGATGGATGATGTTATCATTATCCATCAAGGAGAAATAGTGAAGGAAGAGATTTATCAGCTAAGTTTGTAAAGTTCTTGTATCTCTTTGTTGGCCACTGTGAATAGAATTACTAAACTAATTGGGCCATTGATCTAATCCAATGTAGCTATATTATTGTAATTATTATTTATATTGATTTAATAACAGTGGTAGTGCCATATAACATTTTAAATCAAACAAATAAAATTTATTTTGATTCATTGTCGTGTCTAAGCCCAAAATGTCTTGTCTTTGCCTATTAAACATGAAATTAATTGGATAACTTGTTCTTATGAATGTAGTATATTGATAATAGTCAGAAAGGTAATACTGTTTTAATTAAAAGAAACACACTTTTTAATCTGCGCAGAAATAGAGTGTTTTTTTAAACATTTCTTCTACTTGCTATATTTCGGATCTGATACGTACATTTATATAGCTGATGTGATCATGGCTAGATAAGTTTCCTTACTAAAAAAGAGGGGGGAAATCACATATACGCAAAAGATTTGCCTATTACAGAATATTGAAATCTACCTATTTACTTAGCTATTTACCTATCTGTCGGTATTTCTGTCCAGCTTATTTTAATTTGCAGGAGAAACTCATGACTATGGGGTAAGTTTCTTATGAACTACTATTGCCGCATAATATATAAATCAGGATAAATAAAATGTTAGTTCATCAATCCATATTGAAATAAGAGAGAGCAAATGTAATAATGGCTTCTAGCTTGAATGATTTTTGAAGAAAATTCAATGCATCCATGGAGGATAGTTATCAATGACCTCTATGTCACACAAAATCTTAAATGTTAATACAGCTTGCTTGGTTTTGACTTACATGACCTTAGTTATTATACAAATCACGGGTAAGCCAATCATAGCATATTATATTGTATGAATCCAACTACTGTGCAATTAGGTACATTATAATTTACAATAGAGGTTGACACGAAATGGAAAAAGTTTTTTTTTATTTCAAACTTAAAAACAAACCAATGCCTCTCAAAAGTTTTGTTGAGCCATTTCAGCCTAGCTGAGGTTTGGCAGAAAGAAAACCTGAAATGATTTACCAATTAAATGTTGAGTAGAAATAAATACCTAAACAATTCAGGTATTTTGGTCATGGGAAATAGGATTCAGAGTAAGTTCTTATATTACATGTGTATGAACAAACACCAGATGGCAGTAAAGAGATAAAGAAAATGTAAACTTTTTATTGCCATCCAATGAACATGTGTATTTTTGCAGCTGAACTTTCTATAGCCTCCCTAGAATTTGAGACCATTATAAGAGTAAGCACCAATCCTGAGTTGAAGCCAATAGACCCTCAGAACAATTGCTTCTTCTATTGTTCACTTTGTAGTCATTTTATCTTCAGCTAGGTGCAGAATGGTTCTATATCCCAATTGCAAGAAATTCCAATCATAGCAGCTAAAACAGAATGGAATGGAACACCTGAAACACTTGTATCCATAAAATCAAAAAATAAACCAGGCTGTATTTCAGTCCATGTCTGAAACAGACCATCCAAAACACACATATTTCTGTTTGGCTATGGACTATTTGAAATCTTCTGTTCCATGCAAAAGACTGTATGTTCATCAAACATTTTGGACATTCTTAACTTCTACTATTACAGTGCTGAAGAAAATATGTAGGGGAATGCTGTTGCAGCTTTGTTCTCAGTTTGATATAAACATCTGTGTGGCGATGCAGTCTATACAACGGGCTAAATTTTATTTTAATGTATAAACATTCTTACTTGTCTTGATGAGTAATTACTTAAAATGCTGTGAGATTATTTGTGTAGTAGAAAACGTAAGTGGTTCTCACACATTGCTTCCCAGATAAATTCTACGTCCAATGAAACATAAGCATTAGTATATATAATCTCTATATAAAGAATCCAATATACTTAAGAGTAACATACTGTATTTTTCGGAGTATAAGACGCACCTTTTTCCTACAAAAAAAAGGCTGAAAATCTGGGTGTGTCTTATACACTGAATACAACCTTTTTTGCTTCCTGAAAACCTACCCCCTTCATCAAAATGCCCATGCATAGCTTTTGGGAGCCTTGCAGAGTGCTCCTGGGGGCTGGGGAGGGAACAAATTAGTGAAAAACTGGCATTTTTTGCTCAATTTTGCCCCCCCCCAGCTCCCAGGAGCACTCTACAAGCCTCCTAAAGGCTATTCATCCCCCCTTTTTTGACAAAAAACAAGCCCATTTTTGCGGAGAGGAAAGGGCCATTTTTTTGCTCGGTTCCCCCCCCCCCTTTCCAGGAGCACTCTACAAGGCTCCTAAAGGCTATTCATGCCCTTTTTTTGAAAAAAAATGGGCCTGTTTTCGTGAAAATCGAGCCGTTTTGGGGGGTCCACAGAGTGCAAAAACTTTTTTTAAAATTTGCCTCTTCAAAACCTTGGTGCGTCGTATATTCCAAAAAATAAGGTACATTCCTTGTTTTGTAACGGACACAGAGCTCATAACTATTAATCTACTGGGATATGGACTGAAATAAAGACTTGCTTATAGACACTCTGTAATGTCTTCCAATCACAGGGAACTTAAATGTTATATCTTGCTTATGGGCTTATCTTCTAAGATTACTATTATTTCCTTTTAGTATGATTTTGGGCCACTGTACGTCCTTCATATAAACATCATATAAACGAGGCAAACAAACAATTATTGAATAGTATCAATCTACCTCCCTATCATAACTCTATTAATTAGCCAATAGGCTAAAATTGGCCATAGTTAAATAACTAATAAAATATATTTTATGTCAAAGATAGCTGTGAAGAGATCATTTCTCTCTTATACAAGCCTATCCCTGACTACTCTAGTCCTGTACTATATGGGCGATTTGATATAATTGAGTATAATGTAAGTGGTAGATGGGAAGATCTTTTGATAGAGTGTGATGCAGATAGAGGTCCTAGCCTTTTAAATCTGCTTTTCCTAATTGTTTTAGCTTTCTTTGAACTTGAGATTTTCCACAAAGCAGGAAAAAAAAATCTTAATTACACAATATGAGTATAAAGTCTTATAAACTTACCTTGTTGCTTTAGAACTTTTATTTTTATACTTTTCTGAAAACATCCACAAAGTCAATTGAGTAGCAATGAACAGCACACTAACCAGCTACCACAAATCATAAGAAAATAAAATTTTAATATAACTAGAAACTTCAGGAAACTTAATATTACCAAAGAAAGACAACTTATGGGAAAGTATTGAGTGAGCTAGTTGGGTTACTGTCAGCTTAATGTATTGAAGTTATATCTGGAAATGCTGTAGCAATGCACATAATGCTTCAGAAAGCGATAACTATCATTCCACTGAATTGTTGCCATATGATAGCTATTGGTGTTACTGTAATTCAAAGTTACTGTGATTCGCAGTAAAATAGAGTAAAAATATCCATAAAAAGAACAAAATGTATATTTTGGGCTTAAAAATGTAAGAGTAAAACAAAAAAATTGTAGGAAAAAACAAATGAGTGCATCTCTGAAATTTCTACCAAAAGGAAGGCAGCAGAATGTGACTTTGCAAGGGATCCAAAAATAGCACTTAAACTTATATAACACTTTACAGTGCCCTCTCTTAGCAGTTTGAAGAGTCAGCATATTGCCCCAACAATCTGGTTCCTCATTTTACCCACCTCAAAAGGATGGAAGGATGAGTCAACCTTGAACCTGGTGAGATTTGAACTGTCAATTGCAGGTAGCCAGCAGGCAGCAGAAATAGCCTGCAATACAGCACTCTAACCACTGTGCCACTTGGCTCCTATCTAGAGGTGGCCTGTGTCAGACCATACTTTCTACAACCCAATTAATGGATTCTGCTCCTGGGCCAGGAATGAAAGAAAGACAATAGGTTTATCATTTGTCCTCCACTAAGGCTATGGAGATTGTCAGTGATCCTGATGCTAAGATTAGAAGGGAAAAGTAGAAGAATTGTCATTTTCACATAGTTAAAAAAACCATCCTTGCAACATCAATGCACTTAGAAAGAAATGAGGGAGGGACAGTGGGTGGAGTAGGGAAAGGTTTAGGCAAAGGATTTGCTTATGAGGAATAGCAATAGCAGTTAGACTTATATACCGCTTCATAGGGCTTTCAGCCCTCTCTAAGCGGTTTACAGAGTCAGCATATCGCCCCCACTGTCTGGGTCCTCATTTCACCCACCTCGGAAGGATGGAAGAATGAGTCAACCTTGAGCCGGTGAGATTAGGATCTCTGAACTGCAGATAACAGTGGCCTGCAGTACTGCACCCTAACCACTGTGCCACCTCGGCTCTTCACTGTAGAACTGTAGAACATTATGCAAAATGAACATCAGGGCTTGAAACGGGAAAAATTAGAAAAACTTGTTGTTGGAAGTAAACCTGAAAACCTGCACAGAGAGATTGCATTGGAATGAGAACGACATCAGGTATTCCTGCCTTCTAGATGGGTAGCTTGTTGTTGCACTGGGATAAGCTGGAAACAAATCTCTCCTAAGAAATATTTAAAATAAATATTGGATTTAGATCTTACTAGAAATAGTTTCTCCAAAATTGAAAAACAAGAATTGGTGATAGTAAAGCATCCCTGAGAAGAGATTGATAGTGTGGCACTCTGATTTTAAGTTTGGTTGAGGTCGTTTTCTATTTATCCAATTTATATAGCCATCCATCTCACAAGCAGCGGACTCAGAGAAGTGTACAACAAGCTAAAACAATGTTGCTAATATTGATATACATAAATATAAAATATAAAGTACATAGTCTAATTTGAATAACTTTTTCTTACTATGCAACGTTATGAACAGAAGAACATTCAGTTTTAAAAATTTTAAACAAAACAGTCCAAGTTACTTCGGGGATGTGAAAAGAATTTTTTTTTCCTGAAAATTGATCGATGCAATGTTGTAGATAAAGATATGGCTGCATTTTAGACTTGGTTTTGAGGGGATGGCCAGTAAGAAATTTGTAAACTAGAAACTCCAGAATGAAACTTTTAAAAAATTGCATTCCTATACAGGTAGTCCTCGATTTATAATCATTCATTTAGTCACCACTCAAAATTACAATAGTATTGAAATAAATAATTTCATATGTTGCAACTCCCCTATGGTCAATTGACCATATTTCGGTCATTTGGAAACTGGCATGTATTTATGACAGTTGCAGTATTCAAAGTTATTTGATCACCATTTATAACCTCAGCCAAGTTCAAACCAGCGGGGGAAGGGGAAGTGATTTGTTTACCACTGTGGCAACAAAAGTCTTAAAATGAACACAACTCAATTACCAAGGAGAACAATAAAGAAGCTAAAGTTTGAAATGAGGGGTCCTCGGTGCTCTCTGAGCTTGACTGTTTTATTGTAGATAAAACCAAGCTAGGCAGCATTATCAAGAGGACTAAGGACCCCTCACAACTCACTTAACTGCCTTGCTTAACAACAAATATTTGGGGCTCAATTGTGGTTAGAAGTTGAGGGCTAGCTGAACAGCATCCACTCTAAATGGAGATTAATACTCAAGTACACATTTCATACTTCATATTCATGTATTTTATATCTAATCATTGGTATTTCTACTTTCCTATTTTTTTAAGGGAGAGGTGAGATTGTGGCTGTATAAGTTAAAACTTTCTCATGATTTGCATATTGATAATAAAATATTGCATAAATAACTAACATTTAAATTGCAAAAATATTGATCTTTCTGTATTACATGTGTTTGTTTTGCATATATTCCTCCTGGTTGCGGACAGTTTTTGAAAGCAGAATTTGTTTGGGAAATACATGAATTATAAATAGGAAAAAATATATTTATTGGCTTGATATAGACTGATATTACAGTAGATGTGACTAGACAATACTAATCTAGGTATACTTCAAATAATACTCTGTTCTTTGCCTTTCTTGTACCTTGCATTTTGCTGATAACTTGAATATACCCTTCAATCTCTTTTATGGAAAGCATCTAATATTTGCAAATATATAAATTATACTTTTTCCTGGAAATTCACAGAAAGTTAATGTACAGTTCTCTTCCAATCAACTGCAGAAAGATGAGAGGTCCCTACAACATAGACCTATTGAAATCCTCTATCTCTTTCCTCCCCCTGTTGTATGTGAACCGAAATGGGAAAGAAATGTGTCTCTCTTCCCCCATGTGTCTTCAGCCTGAATGGGATACCATGGATTTTTGTTTTTCTTGAAGAGATTACAAAGAAAATGACAGATCATCTCTGAAACATTCACAAAGATGGTTTTCCCACTATGTCAATACAACACACGGTAATGTACTTATCTGTAGCCCAGCCTATTCGAAATGTCTTTCCAGATTTAGTTTGACTCAGAGATTCCAGTCTAATAAAGTTTAGAAAGGTAAAAGAGGAAATGCAACAAAAAAGTATTAGAGATGTTTAAAAAGAGCAACCTTAAGCAGGGCAGGTGATGAAGAAGAAAAAAAATCAGTTGAGCATAGCATATCTCCCATTTTTTGTGTGCGTCTTTGTTCCAATTTAGATTTTTCCTGTTTTTTCCTTTATGTGTGTGCCAGTGCAATCACTTATTTTTGAATGGATATTTTCTCGTGGTAATCTTTTATATATGTGCCCATGGAACTCTTCAAACAATTTCAAACAAATCAAAAATGTTTGGGAACTTCTGAGACAATTAGCTTATATCAGATTTTTAGATTTATTTTTTTAATTCATCTTTGAGATAGCTAGGCAATTTTTTATCCTGCCCTGGAGCTTAAAAAAACCTGAAGAATGAGAAGTCTTAAAGTTTTGAATATCAATGATAATTAGAAGCAAAGCGGTGGGTATTGTTATTATCACTTGATTATGCTGTATTAATAATTGGGAATAAGTTTGCATTTATTCTTAGAAAAAGTTTCTATTTTTCATACCAAGACAGATGAATAGTTCGTCCCATTCATTTCAGATCTTTTCTGATAGATATTTCTTAAATTCAGATATGTACCTGGCACATGCATTGAATTTTTTATGTCACTTTCATTTAATATCACATACATACTAATGTGCTCATCTTATCCCATTAATCCTTAAAAGTGCAGTACATAGAATACATGGCAAATAAGATGGAAGTAAAAGAGGAAATTATCCAAGATAATGAAGAAATCCAGTTGCATTCCAAAGCAAACCTGTGTAGAACTCTGTCTCGATGATGGAATATGGTTCTTCAGAATTTGTATATTGGAATATGGTCCCTCAGCAAAACTTCTTTCAGGTTTTATAACCTAATCTAAGAGCTACATTTAAATTTATTTTTCTTTTAAAATGTAATAGCTACTTGGAACTGTTTGAAAGCATAACAGCTGCCACATACCTTAGAAAAAGGGTTGCAAATACCTCTGGGAAAAACAGATTCTCTCTCTCCTCCCCTCCTCCCTTCCAATTAGACTTCCACATGCTATTGCAATTCTTAATTGTTTGTTTCACTCCACTCTAATATATCAGATGTCAGTTGTATGTGGATATAAAATTTAATCATTTACATTAAACTAATTATTCTGCAAAACTGGATATATAAATCATCAGAAATGTTATATCATATATGATGCTAGTTTTATAAATTCATCAGTTTTTTTAGTTATGTTCCTAAATTCCAGAAAAAGTCTTTAGCTGAATTAAAAAATAATTCAAATATAAATTTAAAACAATTCCTAATTACCAGGTCAGGATTGAATTCAACTTTGTTTAAATAAGTAAAATTCCAGACGATATGATTGTTCACACTATTAATGTATTAGATCATATCCTCCTTTGCATTTGTAAGTAAAATAAACTGCTATTCAGTTATAGAAGGATATAAAATAGAAAGATTCCATATTAGCCCACAAGGGGGCCCCAGGAAACAGCAAAATCCTTGGTAAGTTGTATGTAAGAGAAAGTGGCTTTTTAATATAATAACCAGAAAGTTACTTTTTATGGTAACAGCAATTTTGATATTTTTTTACAAATTTAGAATGGAAGGATATTTATATTTACAAAATGTAATGAAAAAAGATTAACATTTGAAATATGTAGGAAATTCCCTGAGATATTTGATGCAGAATAAACATTTATGCTGAATTTATTAACTTTCTAACAGGTATTTTAAAGAAATTAGCCTTATTTCCTGTCCAAATATATTTCTGTTTAAATCCTGGATTGAGACTCATGCCATTTTGTAGTAATAAAAGTACTAGGTATTATTTTAAAACATACTATGCAGACTAAAAAGAGCAATTATCCCAATAGCACAGATTTAAATCGGCATGTAGTTCTTATTTAGCAACTGCGTTACATAGCACCATTCACAATTATGACAGTGATGAAAAAATGATTTTGCCACTAATCTTCGCATTTATGGCCTTCACAAGTCTATAAAGCAAACAAAGCTGAAGTAAGATCATAAGTATAGTCATAATTTCAGTTAAAAAAGACTACATTTAATGACCAAGTTGCCAGTCCCAATTGTGATTGCTGAACAAGGACTATCCATATATGAAAGTGCTTTTCAGCAATTGGTCTATACCTGTTCCTAAGCCAATCTGCCTCTCCTTAGGATTCAAATCCAAACATAAGTGGAATTTCTTTGAAGGACTTTGCAAACTCTTCAGTTTACTCAATTTCTATAAAATAGATTATATGAGATTTATAAAGAATTAAAAAAAATCTTTATACAAAAATTGCTATGTGTATATAACATAAGTAGGGGTGAGCTCCATGTGATGGCAACATAAAATGACTGGGGCTAATGTATATAAAATGGCAAAAGTAGAATTGAAACAGTATGTTAAATGGAAAATACAATGGAAAATAAAACATGCGGCAAAGTTAGGGCCAAAAGATAATTAGGCTCATACCTGTGTGTGGCCAAAAGATTCTCAGAGCAGTTTACTGGTTTTAAATAAGTTATAATCACACAAAACATCTATCTTAAATGATAGCTTCTATTTATGTACACTTAGTAGAGCATCTTAAATTAATGGTGCTATAAATCTTGATCTTTCCTGCACATCTTTTGTGCAAGTGGCTAAAAGTGCTTGAATAGTACGGTAGGTTGGAGCTTTAAAGTGGACTTATTTTATTTATTTGTATCCAATCTTTATTATTTTTACTAATAACTCAAAGCAATGAACATATCCAACACACCTTACTCTATTTTCCTCACAGTAACAATCCTATGACAGGTTAGGTTAAGACTGGTCCAAAGCAGAGGTGGGTTGCCATTTTTTCTACTACCAGTTCGGGTGCGCACTCATGTGCATGATGCTTCTGTGCATGCGCAGAAACATCCAGGTGGGTAAAAAGAGCCCCCCACCGGTGCTACTACTGGTTTGTCTGATCTGGGGTCAACCGGCAGCAACCCACCTCTAGTCCAAATTTATCTGGCTTTCATGGCTAAGGGGGAACTTGAACTCACAATCTGCCGTTTTCTTGCCTAGTATCTTGTCTTCGTAGTATAAAAAAGTAGATTTTGCAATTTATTTTTATTTTTTGCCTTTTTTCTTTGTAAATTGTGAGTAGAATTTCTGCTTCATTGCTTGAGAATGTGCTCCCCCCCCCCCCGGTGCCCCGTTTTTTGTTCCAGGAGGCTTCAGGGAGGCTTGCCAGCACCAAAATGGGGATGGGGTGCACTGCAGTCCCCCAACTCCCATTTTGGTGCTAGCATCCCTCTCTGAAGCCTGGGACAAAAAATGGGGTGGGGTGTGGCATGTCCCCCTACACCCTGTTTTTGGGCCCAGGAGGCTTCAGGGAGGCCTGCTAGCACCAAAATGGGCGCGCATGCTTATGTGGGAATGGGAGGAGCGTGGGGAGGTCATGCGCAGGGTAGGGCCTGTGGGGGTGGCATTAGATTATAGGTGTTGGCACCGAGGAAAAAAAGGTTCAGGCAAATGGTTATCCAATGTCTTCTTATAAACTTCCAGTGTTAAGAGCATTCACAACTTCTGGGGCAAGTTGTTCCACTGATTAATTATTCTAACTGTCAGGAAATTTCTCCTTAGTTCTAAGTTCTCCTCTCCTCAATTAGTTTCCATCCATTGCTTCTTGTTCTACCCTCAGGTGCTTTGGAGAATAGCTTGACTCTCTCATCTTTGTGGCAACCCTGAGATATTGGAATACTACATTTCTGTATAGAAGAGTCCAAGTGGTATAATTTAACTAGTTAACGTAATACTCATGTAAATTTGAAAGTTACAGTTTGTATTTAAATTACTTCTTACGTATGTATCTTGGTAATATTTCCCTTCATCATATGCAAATCATATTTTGTCTTATTAACCTGCACTGTATACTTTGATATTCAGAAATCTCAATGTCAGGGATGGGCAACCTCAAAATTCCTTTGACTATAATTGGTGGTTTCTGCCATTTTGAGGCAGGAAGTCTGTGGAAAGTGTGGTATAAGGCTTAACACAGTTTAACCAAAAGCAAAGATTTCAAAGCAACGCTGTTAAAAGCATGTACCTGGGAGGGCAAAATTTACCATCTTTATCTTACCATATCTTTATCTTGTCTACTATGGCTTAGCTTACTATGTTAAATATAAAATTATCCACAAGATAAAGTAAAAAGTGAAATTCAAACTTCAAAAATCATTTACATTTAAACATCCTGTAGAAAGGCATGTCTAAATGTCTCAGCTAGCCTTTATATTTTTATAATTTTTTTACACTTTGTAGGATGAACTATGAAGATGAGTATTATTGACAATTTGGAGTAAATACTAAACCTCCATAATAGTACATAATTGTTAATATCTGAATGGCAGTTAGATGAAAGTAACTCAGGTGTTCTACTCAGTGCAATTGATATTCTCTCTTCTGCATTCAAGAATGTTTTCATTATAATTGACTATTAAAATATTTTGGATTTTTCAAAGATCTTGAAAAAAATTGTTTAATGTAATTCAATGGCATCTAAATTTCATAACAAAGCTATCGTATTTTTCGGAGTATAAGATGTTCCGCACCTTAGTTTTTGGGGAGGAAAATAAGAAAAAAACATCTGCCTCTGCCTACCACATATTAATCTGGTTAGCATCCTTAGCCTGGTCAGCTTCAGCACATTAGTTTGCTGGTTGTGAGCCTCATTGGGGCTGATATGCAGCTTCAAAAGCACAGCGGATCGTCGCAGGGAACTCCAGTGAGTAAAGCAGGCAGAATGCGGAAGCGATAAGACAAGACAGCAACTGTTCCGGGTTGCCATTTTGGCCTCCAGGCCTTGTGTTTTCAGCCTCCAAATGCTCTGTTTGAGACTTGTTCAAGGCTGGGGGGATAGCCAAAGCATATCACCAGTGATCACCATCCGAAAACATGAGTCTCAAATGGAGCGTTCAGAGGCCAAAAACGCAAGCCACGGAGGGGGGCGATGGACTGTGGCAATCCCTGCAACCTGGAACAGGTCTAAAACGCGATACATGGTGGCCGAAGGGTGGTGGTGCTACATTCAGAGTTTAAGACGCACCTAAATTCATCTTTGGGGGGGGGGGGTAGTTCCAAAAAATATAGTATATCATTTGGCAAACAAGAGTAATATATTTTATTCGAATATTCAGTTCTGTTTCATTCTGTAGCAAAGAATGTTGGTGCTTGTCTGATTTTATAATCTGAAAATAGTTTTCTTGCGTGTCTGCCCGTTGGTGGATGAAAAAATCCAGAGCAATGAAGCCCCAATGCCCTAAAGATCAGGTAACATTTGCCACAGGATAGACCCTGCTCCAGATAAGGAAGGATAGTCCTAAACTGTAAAAGAGGATAGATATCACTGTCATCATTAGTGTATTTCAGTTTCTATTAATGAAACTCTTGAAAGATTTTTAAAAACCCTTAAAGATAATATGAATTGGCTAAATAATTTGTGTACAGGTGGTCCTTGAATTACGACCTCAATTGAGCCCAACATTTCTATTGCTAAGTGAGACATTCGTAAAATGAATTTTTCCCCATTTTACGACTTTTTTGCCAGGCTGGTTAAGTGAATACCTGCATTAAATTAGTAACATTAGTAACATAGTTATTAAGGGAATCTGGCTTTCTCCATTCACTTTGCTTGTATGAAGGTTGGAAAAGGGGGTCATGTGACTGACCCTGGGATGCTGCAACCGTCATAAAACATGAAGCAGTTGCCAAGCATCTGAATTTTGATCATGTGACCATGGGGATGCTGCAATGGTTGTAAGTGTGAAAAATGGTCTTATGTCACTTTTTTCACAGCCATTCTAACTCTGAATGGTCACTAAATGAACTGCTGTAGGTTGAGGACTAGCTGCAATGTGAAACTTCCAGCAGGGTACTCATGAGCAGTATTGTGCCTGCTTTTTGTTTACTTTGTTTATTAGATTTGTTTGCCACTCAGGTCATTATGAGATAACTTTGGGAGGCTTACAATATTAAGTTGCTAGTTCTTTTGAGGACTCCAATTCTGAGCTTTGAATGATGTAATACATTGTATGTGGTGTGCTAAAAAAATCTCAGGCTGTAGTTTTCTACTTTTTCCAAAGAATGTCTCTGGCTCTTCCTCAGGTCTGTTAGGCAATAGAAATGTATACCAGCATATTTTTGTACTTCCTTTAGTGCAGAGCCCTATTCTGCCTCAGAGGTGAGGCCAGCAGTTGCTGTTTTCCTCACATATTTAATGCAAGACAACTTAAGGAAAGTGATTGGTGCATTTCCCTGGCATAAGCTGCTTATGGGAGAAACATTCATCATTCAGCCTAAGAGAGTGGGCGGGTTTTGACAGATTTCTAGTCCATCTATCAGATGGTACGTCTCTATGGCAGATTCTGCTTAGTAAAATACTCAGGTCTCTACTGTAGGTAAAACCTGCCTGGAGTCATGAATAGACTTTCTTGTAACATTAGTGTCTTTCTGCTAAAGGGAGGGTTTTTTAAATCAAATTATGTCTATCAAATTATGAGAATATTTATGACATTTCTAAAATTATGTCTATGTTTAATGGGGTCCTGTAATATCAGCTATTGCCTCTCAGAATTAAGTTAATTATTTTCATTAACTTGATTTTTAGATGGGTTAACATTAACAATTTAGTCATTTCATAGCATTTATTGTTAAAGTAGAATAGAATAACAGAGTTGGAAAGGACCTTGGAGGTCTTCTAGTCCAATCTCCTGCTTAGGCAGGAAACCCTACACCACTTCAGACAAATGATTCAAATAAAAGATACTGAATATACTTGCAGATAAATGGAGAATGTTAGGTTATATACCCCAAATTACATTTGGTTTATTTACAGTGGACTTATGTTCAAGTAAATATAGTAATATATAGTCACACACACACACACACACACACACACAAAATACCCTTATATACTTGTGGATAAGCCATATGCAAATGATCAAACCCTTGAATTTTTAATTTAAAATACCATGAAAAATTGCACTCCTCCAGATAACTCAATTGAGAAAATTAAAACATATGATAAGACTCTGAAGGTCACTTTAGCCATGGATGGGCTTATCCATGAATATATATGTCACTTTGTGAAAGAGATGGGTGGTTTTATAAGTTTGATATAAATAAATATACACATATTTGTGTTAGATATGTAGTTCCCTTGACCAAATCAACATATTTGTTTCTAGTCTGTAAAGTGTAACTATTATGGCAACTGTGAGAAATTAGGGAACATTTATTTTTAAATACCAATACATAGTTCTCCTGTGCGCTGCTTAGAGAGTCCAAGCAAGGGTTAAAGTCACTCTATTCGCCCAAGGACTGAGTTAATTTTCTTAACCACGCCTCCTCTCCTCATTGAGATCAGTTTAAAACTCATTCCAGCCCAGTTCAGATGTGTTTTGGAGAGTTCTTCAATTTTTGTGTGAATAGACTGGAATGATCCTTAAATAGTATAGAGTTTGTTCTTTTTGTAATTGTTTTTTTGGTAGTTAGCTAGCAGTTTCTTTCACGCTTCTTTAGTGTTTAAAGTGATTGTGAGGACTTCGGGGCTTCGTGGCTCCGCTTTTCTCCCCAGAGCTTCCTGTTGCTGGGGCGCTTGTTTAGCGGCTGCTGGTGGGCACGGGGGAAGTAGGAGGCTTCCTTTCCCCCAGCTGTCTTTTCAATTGACTGTTCATGCCGGAGACTTCGTTGGAGGCTTCGGCTTGCATTTAACAGCTTCCTCATTACCCGAAGATCGCGGCCACCATTTGGAATGGTTTTTCACATGCTTTTCAGCCGGACTGTTTTCCATTTGCCGTGCTTTGCCTCACAAACTACAGATCGCCACTGGGGAGTGCTTAGCCTTCATTTGGGCTCCAGCAAGTCTTCCTCCCCACAGAAGACCTCCCATTCTGCTGCCTGTTAACACCATGGCTGACAGTAATCTAAAAGCACCAAAGGAGCAGCTTGAACCCTCGTCTAAATGCAGTAGGCCACAGCCCCCTGACAGAGAGGATTGCAATATAGGCACAAAGAGGAAGGAAACACCCAATCCCAGAGGGGGCAAGGCCTTGCCTAAGGCTGAGGCCCGCAGGCATAGAGCTTTGGAAAATTTTTTGAAAGGGCCCAGAGACTGTCTCTTTCTTTTAGGCACTAATTCCAGGGCTCAATCCCCTTACCACATCCACAGGTGGCCAATGCCATCCTCTTCTCGAAGGGACGTTTCTCCTTTCCTGGTGGATGCGGGATCCGGGGCTCCTCTCCTGCAGCTTCCCTGGGCTACCCAGAATCCTCCTCCTTGCAGGAGGAGCTATGCCCCTTCGCTTGTTCCATTGATGAGGAAGTACAGGGACCCTCAGGGAGTTGCAGGTTCAAGCATTACCGAAGTTCAAGAGTCCAATCTGTCTTCTGCAATGCAAAAGATCATAGAGCAGGCCATTGAAAGGAGCATTGAGGCTGGCCTCCACAAGAGGCTCGCAGACCGCCCCAGAAGGCCAGCCATGGGGCTGGGGCTCAGGGACCCGCCTCTCTGGGCACTTCCATTGCCACAGAGAAATCTGTCCTCAAGGAGGACAGTATAGGGGAAAAGGAATTATCAGAGGATGAAAATCCTCCCCCTGACAAACCTGCCTTCACTGGCTTGTTCTGCCCTTCTCTTTTCAAATCAATCCTGCACAAAGCTAAAGCTTCCACTGACTAAGGCACTCCCAGCCAGGGAACAGTAACTACCTCTGGATCTCAGGATCCAAAGGAAAGCTCTTCAAGGAGAACACTCCTGCACAGGAACTGGTGCCTGTACTATATCTGTTCGTGAATGTTGTTCAGTGCCAGTGGGCGCAGCCTGGTTCACTAACAAATCCCAGTGGGGCTGATAAAAACCTCTATTCGGTTGACAGCAGACTTTCAAGAGGACTTATTGAAGGTCCCACAGGTAGATGCCCCAGTTATTTCTCTAACCTCCAACTCTGTCCTACCAGCGAACCTTCTCGAAGGTCTTAAGGCTGAAGATACGAAGGTGGAGAAGGCATGCCATAAAACCCACCAGGTGGCTTCTTGATCAATTAGGGCATCCACCTTGTTATTCTTCTTTACTGGGGCCTCATTGCTTTGGCTTTCACAGTTGAAGTCGAATCCTCCAAGGAGGGTTCAAGATGGAAGCATGATCTGAACAAAATCATTGCAGCTGTCAAATATTCAGCTGATGCTTCCCTCAACGCCACCAAGTTTGCCTCCCGGACATTAGCCTCCAAATTTACTTCACACCATCTGCTGCGGCTCCGCCACTGGCAGATGGACATGAAGTCGAAGTGGAAACTAGCTTCTGCTCCCTTTAAAGGAGGACAGTTGTTTGGGGAACCCCTAGAAATGGTCCTCATAGAAACTAAAGATAAATGTAAGTTCATTCCAGCCACTAGGAAGGCAGACAAAAAGGGCAATAATTTTTTTCAGAAACAGCCCTTTCGGGGCACTGACTCCTCAGGAGAGGGTACCTCCTACCAGAGATTCTTCCCCCAGGGCAATGACCGCAGCCAGGATAGGGGAGGCTTCAAGGAAAAGTGCCGACAATAACAGCAGCCCTTTGAGCGTTCATTTTGTAGAGGCTCCAGCAACCGCCCTTACCATAGGTCCAAGTGACTACCAATGGGATCCTCCCATAGGCGGACGTCTCCAACTTTACGCCACAGGTCCCACAGGAAGTTCCTCGGGTTCCACTACGACGGCAAGTATTACCAGTACCAAACTCTGCCAGTCGGTCTGTCGTCAGCACCGAGGACTTTCACAAAGATATTGGCAGTCGTAGCAGCCCACTTGTGCTCCCATCCAATACGTCTTTTTTGTTATCTAGATGACATATTGATTCTATCTGCATCCACCAACCAAGCTCTCAGAGATCTCTGTGTCACTATCTCCACCCTGCAGTATCACGGGTTTTTGGTGAATCGGGAAAAGAGTTAGCTGACACCGTCAACTTGCATCTTGCACCTGGGAGCACTCATAGACTCAGACAGTTGTGGGGTATTCCTATCCCCAGACCAAAGATGCAATCTCATCACCCGCATGCTGCAGGTGAGAGTAAATCCAGTTGCATCCATCGTGTCTCTATTGCAACTTCTGAGACTCATGATTTCATGCATAAACATAGTTCCCTGGGCACATCTTCATGCAAGGGAATTGCAATGGTTCCTTCTACCTATTCAGCAACTCTCCCAGGCGTGTCAGACTGCTCCCGAAGGTGAAACAGTCTTTCCAGTGGTGGGACTCTCGCTCCCTGACGAGGGGATGCCTCTTCAAGGAACCAGACCGACTGGTAGTCACAAGAGACGCCAGCCTCCAGGGTTGGGGTGTCCACTTCCAGGAGCAAGTGGCACAAGGCAAGTGATCACACAGAGAGGCAGCCCACAACAACTGGCTAGAATTGAGGGCTGCCAGGCTAGCCTTACATCGATTCCAGTGAGACATTGTGGGTCGCCATGTTCTGATGCTTACAGACAACATAGCGACAAAGGCCCACATCAACCGCCAGGGGAGCACCAAGTTCAAAGCATTGATGGTGAAAGGAGAGGCTCTAGGGAGTCATCTGGCCTCCTTACGTGTGGACCATATCTCGGGAGTGAACAATGTGAGGGCGGACTGGCTGAGTCGGATGACCATTGACAACGCAGAATGGCATCTTCATCCGTCAACCTTTCATCAACTGATCATCAAGTTCGGCCTACTGGTGATCGATCTGTTTGCCAGTACAGCCAACTCCCGAGGTTTTTCTTGAGATACGCCAATCCGCAGGCAGAGGGGATCAACGCTCTGTGCTGCCAATGGCCCAAGCACCTTCTGTACACTTTTCCACCACTGCCTCTCATCCCGCAGTTGGTTCGCAAGATCTTGTTGGAGGAAGCGGAAGTTCTCTTAATAGCAACTCACCTGGTCATCCTTTCCATTTGCAGACCATGGAAGATACTTCAGGAGCTTCTCTCCCTCAGCCAGGCGGCCATAGTTCATCCGGATCCCAGTTGGCTCCACCTGGCCGCCTGACACTTGAGGGGGAACTCCTGAGGAAGGACAATTTTTCAGACAAAGTCATCTGCACCATCCAGGCGTCTCGCCGTCCAATCCACGTCTAGGATTTATGACGCCACTTGGACCCCCTTTGCTAGTTGGTGCAGGGTTCATAACATCAAGATCATCCTGGAAATCATTCCGCAACTGCTAGACTTTTTGCAGGAAGGATTGGATAAGAGGTTATCCCCCAACACGCTTCATCGCCAGGTTGCAGCTCTCTCTACCATGTTGACAAGAAATTCATCGATATCGTTGGCACAGCATCCTCAGGTGAAAAGCTTCATCAAGGGTGCCACCAATCTGCATCTGCCTGTAATTCAAGGTTTCCTTCATGGGATCCCCCGCTTGTCCTGTGGGCACTGACCAAGTCATCATTTGAGCCCATACGTTCCGTCGACCTTCAACATCTCACTCTGAAAACGGTTTTTCCTATAGCAATCACATCAGCTAAGAGGGTGTTGGGAGCTGGCGGCTCTCTCGGTCCGTGAAGATCTGTGCATTTTTCATGCTGACCGAGTTGTCCTTCGGTTAGATCCAGCCTTTTTGCCTAAAATTAACTCCCTATTTCACAGGACTCAAGAAGTGATACTTCTTAATTTTTGCCCTTGTCCTCACCATCCTCAAGAACGAACTTGATACAAATTGGATGTGCGGCGGACGATCCACAGATACATCAAGAGGATGGAAGAGTTTTGCAGCTCCGAATCACTCTTTGTTTCTTTTCAGCTGGGATCCATGGGACGCAAAGTGTCACAGTCAGCCATTGGGCTGTGGTTGAGGGCATGCATTAAGCTGGCTTACCAGCATCAGGGCAAAACAGTACCTCCAAGAATTACAGCACTCTCCACGAGGAGCGCCGCTACTACAGCTGCATGGATAACGCAAGCTCCAGTAGAGGAAATTTGCAGGGCGGCTACCTGGTCATCCCTGACACTATCGCATTGACTCTTACACTGCAGCTGAGGCTTCCTTTGGGAGGAGAGTGTTACAACGGGTCGTTGTGGCTCCACACACCCTGGACAATTCTGCTTCCCTCCCTAGGACTACATAGCTTGGGTATGTCCCTTGCTTGGACTCTCCAAGCAGCACACAGGAGAATGACTGTTGACTTACCTGAACAATCATTCTCTGGGCGCTGCGAGAGAGTCTAACCCCGCCCCAGGGTTCTCTTCTTCTCTACAGATCGCCTCAGGCTGTGAGGAGCAATGACTCTCTTGACTGAACACACATTGTGGACAAGTCCGTCACAGACTACCACCTTCATTTTTAAACTGATCTCAATGAGGAAGAGGTGTGGTTAAGAAAATTAATTCAGTCCTTGGGCGAATAGACTGAATTTAACCCTTGCTTGGACTCTCTAAGCAGCGCACAGAGAACGAATGTTCAGGTAAACCAATGGTCATTTTCTTTATCAAGAAAATAAGTGTAATAGGAGGTAATGCTAAATATTGTTGGAACTTAAAGATAATTATCTACATCTTTCACAACCTTCTACTTTTTCCAGTGCCACTACAAAACAAGCTGAAGGTTTTGTTCCTAAGTAAGTTCAATGTTTGGTCTGCACCCCAAATGGCCCAAAGTATATCAGTTTATGAAAATACAAAATGAAATTTTTATCAGATATCAATCACCAAATAGACATAGTATAAATTAAGTAATTTTTAAAAACTTAATAAATTGGTATTTCAAATGGGCTCTGGTTCCCTAGAGTTTCACCTAACCCCACTGAAGCCTTTTTATACTTCAAAGTACAACTATAATCTGGTTTAAATGCAGTTTGATGATTGATCCAAAGTTATTCAGAGATTTTCCAATCCTGATAATGGAATTGGACCTGGATCTTTCTGGGCTTGGCTCAAAATCTCTACACCATGCTGGATCTCTATATACATGGGCTATATAGAAAAATAAGCTTTGTGTTCTTGCTTTCCCATTCCTTTCTCCTATCTATTCTGTACTAAGTCTCTATTTAGACTTGTACTGTAGATTAAATATTGTTTGTATTATTGGTTTATGGAACACAGATTATTATTTCCTGAAAATAGCATTTGGTTTGTTTTAATAATTACATCACTACGTATAAACTATTTATAACATTTAATTTAATTTTTGCCCATAGGGTAACTCTGGGCACTTACAATCATAAAAATATATCTATACATATGCAATTAAAACATAAATTAAAACCAAGCATTAAAACCTAAGGACACATGGGAAGTGGAGTAGGAGGGGGGTGAGGTGGGATCTGTTATTAATCAACCATCTCTACTATGCTATTCTCTCAGTGGAGTCCCAAGCTAATTGGCCCAGCCATGTTTTTAGGCCCTTACAAAAGAATAGGGGGGTAGTGGCCAACCTCACATTGGGGGGGGGGAGGTATTCCAAAGGCATGAGCAACAGCAGAGAAGGCTCCTGAATCCTGTCAGCCAGAAGGCTGACCCACAACAGGCTTCCTCTGCCAACATGAGTGGAGCGGGCCAATCCTAGTGGTTAAGACAGTCTCACTAGTAACCTGAACCCAGGCCATTAAGGACTTTAAAGGTGATCACTGACACCTTGAATTGCACCCAGAAGCAGATCAGTAACCAATGCAGCTTGCAGTGGTGTTACAGGGGCCATTCTTTGGAACCCTAAAACTGTTCCTGCTGCATCAGCTGTAGCTTCCAAATGCTCTTCAAGGATAGCCCATTTTAGAGCACAATAGTTCAGTTATGGGATGACCAGGGATTGAACAACAGCACAAGGAATCCTGATCCAAGAAAGGCTGAATGTGACCCACAACACGAAGTTGTGCAAATGCTTTCCTAACCACAATGCCACCTGCTCCTCGAGCAGGAGTCACAAGTCCAGGAGAACCCTCAAGTTTCTCCATTCCTTCTGAATGAAGTTTGATTAACTATCATTATATGGGATGGCTAATTTACTTTCTAGATTAAATGTCATGCTGATTTTTTAATTTTAATATTTATACAGAAGAGAATTATTGGAAAATATTCTTAGCCTTTACGTACTTTATAAGCAATATTTTGTAGACATGTATTACGGTTATAATATAAAATAGGTTTACAATGTGTATTTTACTCTCCTTATTGTGGCTGGTTGGAGTCACCAAAGCTGTAGGCGCAGGGGTAAAATGGTCTTAAGTGTGCTACTGATTCAGTTTGCTACTAGCTTACTTTGTGCACACAGGCACACTGATGCACTACAGGCACTAATGCCCAACGCTGAAAAAGGAGGATTAAGAAGCCTTTTCTGAGTCTGCAAAGGTAAATAGCGGGGGAGGAGAAACAGCTGTGTCACGCAATTTAGATTCTCTAGAAAGCAGGATTTCCTGCTTTCTAGCGAATATAAATCGTGTGGCTCAGCTGATTGTTGCACTGCTGATCATCTGAATAACCGTTCGCTTAAACTGGTAGTAAAAAATGCTAATAGTTCGTGCGAACCAGTAGTTCTGACAATCAGCTGTGCGACAATCAGCCGTGCCGCTCGATTTCTAAATCACGTGACACAGCTGATTGTCTTATAGCTGATCATCAGAACTACTGGTTTGCCTGAACCGGTAGCATTTTTTACTATCAGTTTGGGCGAACCGGTAGTTCTGACGATCAGCAGAGTGACAATCAGCTGTGCCACTCGATTTCTAAATCATGCAATACAGCTGATTGTCGCACAGCTTATGGTCGGAACTACAGGTTCACCCAAACTGGTAGCATTTTTTACTACGGATTCAGGCGAAGCGGTCCGAACCAAAAGCATTTCAACCCTGAGTAGGTGTGACCTTAAATAGACTGAGGATCGTAGAGGACAGGAAGGCCTGGAGAAATAATGTCCATGGAGTCGCGATTTGGACACGATTTCACAACTAACAACAACAATCAATACCCTAGTTTCAATCTTTATATTTTCCTCAGAAATGTTCAGGTGGTTATTAAAAACCAGTAGATAAAGATAAAATAGATACAAATTGTTTCAGCACAAAGTACAGGTAGTCTTCGACATAAAACAGTTCATTTACTGACCATTCAAAGTTACAACTACTGAAAAAAGTAACTTGTTTACTTTTTTCAGATCATGTTTGTCCCCTTTGCGACCTCCTGACAAGCAAGTCAATGGGAAAGCCAGATTCTCTTAACAACTGTGGCAAGAAAAATTGTAAAGTGGGACAAAACTCACTTAACAAATGTCCTGGATGATTGAGAATCTCTGTAGACGTCCACTTAACAGATGTTTTGCTTAGCAACATTTTTTTTTTACTCAATTGTGATTGTAAGTTGAGGACTGCCTATAATTATATTTTAATCTTCATCAATTTTCTTAGAAAATTTTATTGTTTCCTTCATATCACCTGTTGATGCAATGCTGTATCTATATTAGCAAGTGAGAATGTGGCTATTCACAATGATCACTGGACATATAGAATAAGCACCTGCTAACCTGTATTAGCCACTTTCTGTTTTAGTAATTATCATAGTTCCTTCTAATACTGTAAATGATGCTAGGGTGATTCAGTAGGTGTGCATAAACAAAATGGCTTCTAACAGTATTTGCAACCCTAAATTAAGAATTAATATAGGAATATCTACACTGCCCTCCACTGTTCAATCCTGCCAGTTCAGATCTGCATATAACATTTCTGATTCAGTCACTTTATACATTAGATTAATGGGAAATACAATCTACTGTATATAATCTGTATAATCTACTTGAACATACTCTTCAAGATGTATGAAGTACCGGTTTTATTTAGAAATGTTTGTAAATAACCCTAGATTTTTATTTACTCAAAATTTACCAATGTGTTTCCGGAGTAATTATTTCTTAAATATAATTAAGAATTGGATGACTATTATTACAAATTCTTCATTCAAATTCCATTTTTAAAAATTACATATAATATATAAAATTAATTTTATACAATGCGCATGCATGGCAGACCCAAAAACCAGCTGGTCAGCAGGAGGCGCGCACGCATGCACAGTGGAGCTGAGCTGGGATAACAACTTGCATGCCTGCAGAGAAGGCTCTGTGTGCCACCTGTGGCATGCATGCCATAGATTCGCCATCACTGGTATAAATTATTTATTTGAAACCTTTATCAATTAATTCTTTTCAAATCTATACAGTAATTTTTCTACAAGCTTCACTAGTGCAATTACGGATGTTGATTCATGTTCATTTCTTAGAGCTTCAGCATAGATAAGAGATCAGCCTGCCTAACGTTCTACCTAGTTTAGTCAGTCACGAGTGTCCAGGGGGAGGAATGGGTAAAAGAGCCAATAACAAAATGAGTATTGTAGTCCCATGATGCAAACTCCTCCCTTTGAATCACTTGAAATCCATGAGACCCACTGTCAGGATTAATCTTTTAATTACATTAAAAGAATCAAACCTGCAGATATTAAGAGTGACAACATCTTAGCAATTCTGTTTTACTTGTGTTTTAATCTGAATTATTTACTTTTTTTCTTTAAAATATTCAGTTTCCTGCATTTTTAAACTTGATTTTTTAATATTAATATTTACTATCATTGTTTTATTTCAGAATGGCCTTATTTAAAAATGTATGAGGCTATTTATAATTGACTCTGTGGCAGTGATTAAAGAGGTGTGAATAATAGGTTAGAAAATGTTGACAGCTCCTTGTTTGCTAGTCTGCTGTTAGTACATTTATGATGCTCAATCCTACCTCATTTATTGTAAGACAATATCTGCATTTGGCATCTGCTTACTAATGTTATGTATTCTTGGGAGGCAGCTGAGTTTTGAGTTAGTAAATTACTCATAAATCATTCTATATGAGCATTTCACAATCATACTTCATTTATGAGTTGACAGGTAATATTTGTTGATTTATTCAATTTCTATAGTAGCCCATCTCAAACAGGTGGCCCTGGGCACCCATATATCAGTTCTAATTATGTATTTATCAGAAATATTCTGACTAAAATTTATATATTCAAGTATGAAACCAATATTTTGATATCAAAATTTGTATTGAAGCACTCAAAACCATGGTAAAAATCTAAATCCATATTTTAAACAATACATTATTTGTTAAGCAATACATTGTTTTTTAGATATGTTACTGCATATCTAGCTATATAGGAAGTAAAGTTTTGAATACATGATGAAAGTAAGAGGTAGTAGGGGGCAGGCTCTGAAAATTAGGAAAACTATCATAATTGAATGCATGTTTTCCTTTTTTTTTTCTTTTGGTGTATACCCCAAATAATTGAATTGGGCTTACTTGTCAATAAATGAACGTCAAATTGCACTGCATAATAAATAATGGAATACAAAATATTCTGGTGGGTTTTGTTTGTTTGTTTGTTTTTGACAATAGCAACTGCTATATGAAGAGAGCAGACTCATTGGGCATATGTTCCAGTTAAATGGATTTTGAAAAAACTAGGATTCACCATGTTCTTAGAACTTTCACACATGCTTTTCGCTTACATCTCCTGATCACTATAGATGTGTCTATGCTAAGGTACAGATTACAAAATCAATATCACAGTTAAGTGATTTTTTTTCCTGATTGTGCAATATCATCTTATAAACTGGTCATTGCTATCGATGTTTTTCCTATGTAAAGAACTTTGTCCTGTATCGCAAAATATAAAGGGAAGATAGATATATGTTTATATTCTTTTTAGCATTATTTTTTATATAGACAGAAATGTTTTAAAATGCAAGAGTACCATTTTTGAGTGGTAAGAATAGACACATGACTAAAATACTACAAAAGATCCATTTACATCTGATCTCTATTAAGAGGTATAATTTTAAACAATGTTGTTCTTACGATAGAAACTCTGGATTATATTTCTTTATCCTCTTTTTCATAGACATATTGAAAGAGATAAATATGTCTCTCCTGTGCTTTTTAGCTATTCGGAAAGCATTGATTGCTACTTAATATTTTTCCTAAGTAAAGGAAGATAACCAGTGAAGTTTCTGACCAGGAAAATCCCCAGCCCTTTCACAGTCTATTATTATCTACCTTTTTCCTAAAATAGGAAGTGTCTGGCTCATCTTTATTGAATATTAAGTAGGTAACGTTTAATTTATGGTAACTGTTCAGCCATACATAGAATTGCAAAATACTGTGTAAAGGTAAAAGGTTCCCTTCGCACATATATGCTAGTCGTTCCTGATTCTAGGGGGCGGTACTTATCTCTGTTTCAAAGCCGAAGAGCGAGCTGTCTAACAACTTCTCCATGGTCATGTGGCTGGCATGACAAAATGCCGAAGGCGCATGGAACACTGTTCCCTTCCCACCAAAATGGTCCCTATTTTTCTACTTGCATTTTTATGTGCTTTCGAACTGCTAGGCTGGCAGAAGCTGGGACAAGTAATGCACACTCACTCCATTACACGGCTCTAGGGATTCAAACTGCCGACCGTTCTGATCAACAAGCTCAGCATCTTAGACACTGAGCCACTGCATCCTTCAAAATACCGTGTATCAGATATTAAAAGTAAATGTTGGTTTTTAGACCATGTATCACAGGTAATACAGAGAAATACCACAGCTCTTCTATTTTTATTCTAAAGCAGGGCAATATTTCTTGCAGCAAACATTTTTTTTTTTTTTGAAGCAAAAGCAATGGCAAAGTTACTATATAACTTCCAAACGGGTTTTTCGCCTCAGCAGAGGGAAAGTGCTACCCAAATTTGTGGGATCAGTTTTGCAAGTCCCTAAACATACTTTCCTTGCAGTTCTAAAATCAGAATTGGGAATCTTGGATCTGGATTGCTATTCATAGCTATTTCCCTATTTTATCCAATCGTAGAATTGGAATATAGATATTTAAAGTACATTTTTGCTGACTATGTTCAGGAGACTGGGCAGCAATTCAGGTTTTTATTATAGATTGGCACAATAATTGCCATTGCTCAGTCTTTCAGAATATGAGCCAAATTGTCAGGAAAGGTAAAGTGTGCTGCCAGTGTGGAGTCAACCAATTACTGCACAGGTAGTCCTCAACTTACAACAGTTCACTTAGTGACCTTTGAATTTACAATGGCACTGAAAAAAGTGATTTATGACCCTTTTTCACACTTATGACAATTGCAACATATCCAGGTCATGTGATTTATATTCAGC
This sequence comes from Thamnophis elegans, assembly GCF_009769535.1. Taxonomy (NCBI): domain Eukaryota; kingdom Metazoa; phylum Chordata; class Lepidosauria; order Squamata; family Natricidae; genus Thamnophis; species Thamnophis elegans. The sequence continues at coordinate 20,505,716 of NC_045558.1, read as the reverse complement.
TGCTTAACAACTGACTCACATTTATAATGGTTGAAATGTCCTGGGTCATGTGTTCACTTTTTGCAATCTTCTGACAAGAAAAGTCAATGAGGAAACTGGATTAATTTAACAACTGTGTTACTAATTGCTGCCGTGATTTACTTAAGATATGTGGCAAGAAAAATTGGAAAAAAATTAATTTAACAAATTTCTTACTTAGCAATATACATTTATGGTTGTTAAGTGAGGGCTGCCTGTATTTTTTTAATACCTCAGCAAGTTATTACCAAGGGTTTTATTGCTTTTCGGATGATTTATTAGTTGTTGCACCTTCCTTACAAAACTTTTTTGCCATCTTGAAAGTAAGGTACCTTGCTAGCCTCCTGCTCATTTACCTCCCACCCCCTATCAAAATCAGCCAGCTTGTTATTCTCATTAAAGTCGAACAAATTTGCTAAGCTGGTTAGAATGCAACAATTGAGTGATTATCTTAATCAGGCATTCTGTCCGTTTAGCTCTCCTGTCTCTCTTTTCCCTCATAAATGAACTTGATGAAATTTGTCAATATGGGTCTATGTTTCAGGAAACATGAGAAACAATTTAAAGAAGTAGGGGATGATTACTATCTGGAATTCTCGTTACCTGAAATTAGACTACTAAATTAAACACATTTTTTTCATACAGTAATATAGTTAAGTGTTCCAAATTGTTTAGGAAAATTACCTTCTGTTGCTCCATTAGGGGTGCTCCAATTTAAGCAGTAAATTAGTTGGGGTAAGCAGAAGGGAAAGCCAGAAAATGTGGAAGTTCTATCTTTACATTTGCTTTTTATGTATGAATACTAATTTTGCAGACACTGATGGAAACTTGCATACAAGGAGCACAATTTGGCATTGAAATCTTCACCAATTACAGGAATAAAAGCCAAAGGAAACTATATCTTTACCAGTAGAATTTTGGTGAAATTCACCAATAGAAGTTTATTGCACTAGTGATAAAGATTGACAGACATTGAAAATGAAAAGACAAACAGACAGCAGCAACATTAATAACAATAGATAGTCATCATTGAGTGTCTGCAAGATGGAGGGGATGGAGCTTAGCATGTAAAGCTGTAGATACCGTTATGCCTAGCTCCCACTTGGTCTTTTTTTTTTTTGGTTGATGTTACCTTTAAGGTAAATTTAATATAGTAAACCCATGAAACAGGATATTTTAATGGGTTTACTATATGCAATATAACTAAATAGCAATAGCAATAGCAGTAGACTTATATACCGCTTCATAGGCCTTTCAGGCCTCTCTAAGCGGTTTACAGAGAGTCAGCATATTGCCCCCAACAATCTGGGTCCTCATTTTACCCACCTCGGAAGGATGGAAGGCTGAGTCAACCCTGAGCCGGTGAGATTTGAACCGCTGACCTGCTGATCTAGCAGTAGCCTGCAGTGCTGCATTTAACCACTGCGCCACCTTGGCTCTTAAATCCAATATAATCAAGAGGCAAGTTTCCTGCAAGAGAATTACATTATATTTTGTTAGAGCATCTGCAAATGCAGCATTGTTTCTCTTTTTATTATATCCAGTGATATTCCAAGAGATAAGTAATAGGGCCCTTGTCAAGTTAAATGTCACACTTAACAGACTATATGATTTCCTGTTACTAGTTCCTCTTTTGATATTAGGCCCAAGCCTGAAGACACTACAGTGAAATCCAATTGATTACATTCTTTATTTGCTTACCCCTTTCATTGTTCATTCTCTAAGTCATGTCCAAATCTTCACAATCCTATGGAGCATAACATGTAATTGCTTGCATTTAATGTACAGAAACTTCCAACTAAAGCTATAGCCCTCTGTCCTAATACGGATATCTTTGACAAACTCTAGGTGTGGCTACCCTGAACCTCTTCCCCCATCCCTCATCCATCCAGGAACTGCACCGCCTTTTATTTTGGGCTTCTCTCTGGAATGAAGTACCAACTCTCTGGGAAAACTCTATGCTGCTAAGACTTTCCTCAAATGCTTCACCAACAGCACAATACATCACATCTGGTTCCTCCAAATTCCAGTTAAAATAGATCTTAGATGTTGTTGCCCTGTCAGCTCCAGCACACATGCGCGCACTGGCCAGCTGATTTCAGCCTTCTTGTAAGGCTGATTTTTGCCCTCCAGACAGCAAAAAACGGCCCTACAGACAAACCAGGAGTCACCGTTCCTGAACTTCCGGGTTGCCTGTTGGGCCATTTTTCACCCTCTGGAGGCTTTCAGGGAAGCTCCTGAAGCCTCTGGAAAGCCTCCGGGGGAGCGAGGGAGATTGTTTTCACCCTTCCCAGGCTCCTAGAAAGTCTCTGGAGCCTAGAAAGTCTCTGGAGCCTGAGGAGGGTGAAAAAGGTGCACCAAAAACAGGGGGCAGCGATGGTCACATGCGTGCGGAGGAAGTGTGCATAGCATTATGGACGTGGGTACACCAGTGCACAACCCCCCTGCGCTCTCTCCACTTTTGGCACACGATCCAAAAAAGGTTAGCCATCACTGCAATAGGCCAGAGGTCTGACCCTGACTATCCCAATCAAAATGTTCATATAGCAAGTAATTTGGAGAAACTTCATCACAGGTTTTGAAAACTTTCATCATGAGATTTTAATATTCTGTGTCTTGAGGCCTCTTAAATGGTATTGTGATTAAAAATTTAAAAATCATAAAATTTGTTCAGTACTATGAAGTTTGAAGAGGGCAATGTACTCAAAAACCTATGTAATCTAGTTTACAATCAATGCTTGTCGGGTTGAAGAATATCTCTAAAATTAACAACTAAAGGAGCAGTAATAACAGGAAGTGGCTGGAAGATAAAGTTTGCCCTTTACAGAGAGTTCTTGATGATGTATCAGGCTTTCTTTTCTATATTATCTTTCCTGTTAACAAGAAATCTGTCGTAAAGAAGATTAACTATTATTGACTGACTCAAAGTAACCCAGTTCTTCTATTATTTAGATTAGGATCCTACAGCTTGTGCTGCTCCACAATAGAAATAACCAGGTTTTAATACCATCCATAGGAAGTTATGCCTGATCTCTATTTCTACCGAGATCCTGAAGAGATTGAAAAAGAAGAACAGGCTGCAGTTGATAAAGTGGTTACCAAGGAGGTTCCATGGTGAATGGACAGCATATGCCCCTGAATTCACTGCACCTCCACAACCGGAGGTGTCTGATTGGTCTGAAGGTGCCTTCTGTCCCAATTCAACCTTACCCCACTGAGGATTGGAGTTCACAGACTTCCACTGAAGACTGATCTGTGGCTCCCACAGCTCAAACTATTGAGTGGGTTGGTACTGCCACAGAATGGTCCTGATTAAGCAATAGCAAATCAAGAATTACAATTGAAGAATAAAATATCTTCCTTGTTAACTAAAAAAGAAAAAAAATAACCACGTGGAACAAACTTATTAAAACAATCCACGTTAAAAGGCATCGTTGTATTACTCCAATTGACAGATGTTATTCAAATAATGATTTGAGGATACTTCTCTCAAATAACTTGACTTGAGACAATTTATGTAGATAACAAAAAGAAGGTCATGTTCTGATTGAAACCTTAAAATGGATTGTCTGGTAAACATGGCCTTGATAACTTTTCAGTTCAGTTATGCTTCAAGAAGTTGGTGAAAAATGTGGTATCTAGATTGCTGACACATAAAATTAAAGAGAAAGTATTATTCTTCTACTGAAGGTTCTGTACTAGTTGCACAATTTAAAATACTGGCATTAATGTACCTATCTAAAAGATTGCCTTTCCTGTTATGAATCTATTCCATTAAGATGCATTGGAGAGGTCTTGGGAAAGCATCTCCATTGTCAGTTCCATATTTCTGGTTCAATTAAAGAGCCTTTTTTGTTGCAGTCTAAGGATCTAATTTGCTAATAATTGTATTTGATTGCCACTTTGTCAACATTTGGAAAACCTAAAAAGATGCATAATATTCACCATACATTTTACTTTTTTATTTCTTTTAATAGTCTTGATCAGTTTTTAACTTTTAATACTTTTAAGTTTTTTAACTGCCTTGGAATGCTCATCACCGTGGAAAGGTATGGTGACAAACCTGAAGTAGATATGGCCCCTGTGCTGACTGATCAGATCACGTATATCCATGTCCATGAAGACTGGACAGATTGCTAGGAGGAGGCAGACTCCAAACAATTAACATGCTGGAGCTTGTTTTGTAGAAAGAGATCGATCTCTCATAGTTCAGGAACTTAAGCCTTGATAAAGGCTAGGGGGGAAAGGCGGATTCAACCCTACCTGAAGGACAAGGTTTGGACCGAACTGTTTCAACAACTGCTTAAGAAATATAAAATGAGTTTTGCTCAGGTCTGTAAAATATAGCAATAAGCAATAAGACTTTACATGCATCACTTAGCAACCACAATCCCAGCACTTCCCATTGCTGTCGTTAACTGACAATCATGGATTCTTAAGCAAGTATCCACCCCAATCCAAGCCATTCTGGCGTTGGTGCCTTCTAGCCCAGAATGGCTTGGATTGGGGAGGCAAACATCCCAGACAGCCCTGAATCTGTTTGCCACACCCCAGGAGTCTATAGTTGCCCCAGCCCAGTTCCAGCCATAGTCAGTCTTGCCAGCCTGCATGCTGTCTTGCCACCCCTGCCATCCTGTACTTTTGGCCCCCAGATGACCTTCATTGTTTTAGTATTCCGGATGATGATGAGGCATGCCCAGTTTGGACATGTGGAACAAAAACATAAAAGCATTGCCTCAGCCAGAGTATAATAAAAATCCCCTTTGCAAAAAGCTTCTGGTTGAGGTGGACTTTGACCTGCAGGAAGGCTGTGGACCAAAAGGGCATAGGTGGGTGGGGGAATTGAAGCGTACCTGCGGTAATAAGTGGTGGTGGGTTGCCAATGAATTTTAGTTGTGTGACATGGGACTGTAACAACTGTAACTTCAGGCATATTGAACGGACCCGGGGGCGGGGCGGGAGGGCATACTGAACAACCATCTTATTTATCACATTTCTATATCTCACCTAATTGACAGTGGGTGGTTTACAACAAGCTTACTGGCTGGTTGCCATAAGTTGAGGACTAATGTACATATGACTCAGAGGAAAGTTGCTATGTGAAAAAATATTGGCTACAATGCAAGATTCAAATTAGAAGGATGGAAGAAATACTTCCCCAGTTAGATTTAAAATATTTGACTTGGAGCAGTTTACTTGGCTAAAAATTATGTTGCCACTTGGAAAATTTAGAAGCACAGAAGGAGGCTTCTCAGTTTGTCAGTCATTTAGAGGTTTGGGGTAGAACTAAAACCAAAATCCAAATTTAAAAATCTAAGCTTTTTACAGGGCAGTGCCAGAAAAAGAGCAAGTAAAATCCCCAAAAATGAGACGGCAAGAACAATGTGAATAAAGATTGCCTGTTATAGCCTGCCATCTAAAAGACATCTAACTCCACTAATTCAACTCTACGGCAAAATTCCCTCTTAAAAAGGAATTGTAATTGTAGAGGTAAAAAAACAGAATAATTTTTGTATTCTGGCAATGACTTTATTTAATTCAAAGGCCATCATTAATATTTTTCAAGAAACTAGAGAAGTCTCCTGATTAAAATCTGGATTCAGGCCTGAAAGTAAAAGCAAAAAAACCCACTGATGATATTTTTGAAGAATTGCCCTACGAAATAATTATTGGTGTTGACTTGCCAGTTTATGAACAACTGATTCATAAAACCCTGCACTGAAAAACAAGAAGGAATAACAATGGCTACAAGAGCTGAAGATAGCTTCAGAAACTGGCTTAAGAGAAATAGAAAAAGAAAGCAAAAAAAAAGATTCTGATATTTTTCCCTTCATCAAGGCCTAATGCCAGGAACAACACCAAGGAAAGAATATGCTATTAACAAAGTAAGCAAGAGCCAGAAGACTAAACTTTAGACACGAAACAGGAATATTGCTATTAAAAGTTTTCAAGAAAAAGGAAAATTGCAAAAGAGCAGTAACTGAAAAGAGGATGACAAATAGAAAAATGGGCAGGGATCTTATACAAAATTTGTCACAATTGCCATTCTGAAGTTGTTATACTCTACAGCTTTACTGACATATGTCCATAAAAATATATTCTCAGATCACACAAGGCAAGAAAATGTTTTAATGATGTTCAGGGACAGATTCATTTAGTATATTTTTTATTCTTACTCTATTTTCTAGAATTGCAATGGATACTTTTAGCAAATAAGCCAAAGAATATCATTATGTAGTTCTTGTTTCTCATTATACTACTAGTAATAATTACTAATTACACAAAAGTGATTTGCTGCATACAATCATAGCAAAAATTATGCCAGTTGATTTCTTAATATTGTTCAGTAGAGTAGGAAACTCTAATGAGATTCTTCTCACAGATCAAACTTCCTGCTTTAAATCTGCTTTCTGAAGCATTTGTACACAAATTTGGGAATATTTATCCTTGATAGAAATAAGATATTGGCTGTGATATCATCACTGATTTATATCAAATTCATGTATATTTAATCAGAATAATAAGGAAGTATAAATAAATTATTTCTGGAAAAATCTCACTTTAACAGTGAAGCTAAAACAAAACAAAACTGAATTAATGCTATAGATTTCATCTTTGTATTTTAAAGGTTTTTTTGAGGATATTCACTTTTCTGTTCAACTGTAATTTCATATACGCACTCACACAGAAATACCTTTTATGATAGAAGCCAGGAGCTCTTGCAACAATCAATGGTCCAATGTAGCCTACATGTGGAAATATAAGGAGTTCATCCATCTCAGCGATGTAATGCACTGTTCGAAAGAGAATAATTAAATAACCCTTATTATTTATCCAGATGAGATTGTATATTTTCTGCAATATTACATGCTAAAAACCCTGTAGTACTGATTTATACAATACTACTGAAATACTAAGCTATACAATTTCCTTACACATGAGGTACAATGATATTTCAACCAGGTATATATTTTTGATAACATAATGGAACATTACCCACCTAATACATGGACATATACAGCAGTTCATAAAACGAATTAGAAAAATGTTATCCTTTATTAGGAAAATTGATTCTAGATCTGTATTTCTAATTCACATTAAATCTTTCTCTGAATATAAACTGAGCATTTTAGATGTGTTAAGTCCAGAAGCTTCTAATTGTGTCTAGTTCTTTTTTTAAAAAGATGTATGGTTCTGAAGATTAGTTCTGTAAGGTATCACACCAATCAGGTCAAAATGTGTTTATCCCTGAACTGAAAGACAGTATTTAAAAAACAAAAATATAAAAATATATTGTTATTGTAAGTATTCTGCACTACTTTCAGTATTTACACAATATGTGTGTTATTTCTCATAAAATATGAATTAATCAACAGGAAAAATTACTTGTCAAATAGGTAACCAACTGTTTCTGAACTGTTGGAAATATGTTTTTCCTCATATTGTAAAGCTGAGAGAAGCTTTGTTGTTGCAATGGTCCATCAATTCAGCGTTGACTCCTGGTGACCTAGGAACAGGTTCATATGTTATTATTATAGGGGAGGGGGGATGTTAATATTACTTCCAATAGTTTCTTGAAAGTGATTTCCAGTTTCTTCTTCCCCGGACTGAGAATGATTGATCCAAGTTCACACAGCTGACTTTCATGCCTAAAGCAGTTTTTTTTTTTACAATTGTAATTCAAAAATGTTTTGGTGATATATAAGGCATTAAATCATTTCAATAAATACAATATAGCTGTATAATAAACAGCAGGAAGTCTGAGGAATTAAAGACACTAGAACTGTTTTACTAGGGTCAGGATAATTAGAGTTCCCTCTGGTGGAATATTATATTTGAGTTTCTGAGGACTAGTTAATTGTTTTATTTCTATTTACTTGCCTTTTTTTCCATTTTTATTTATTTTTTTGCATTTATTTAATTATTTTTCTACACCAGTTGTACTGTTCAAATTAAGAGACCATAGAAATGCTTTAAATAAATAAAAGGCATAATGTTCTTGGCTTTACAAGGAATGGACTTGCCACAGTGTAGCAAACCTATACACCATGCTGTACTACAACACACACCTTCCTCCCAACAATAGACTTTAGCTTAACTTTACCTTTCTAGATTTTGCAAGTTGTTGTGACCACGTGATTGTCTTTAATACTAAGTCTGTTAATACTCCATTCAAAGAAAAGTCTCAAAGTTTTAAAGTAGCATACAACCTTTGTTTTTCCCCTCCCCCCCAACATTCTTACACTAGATGGGATGAGGTGCTGTTTTAGTGTGGTTGCTCCTTTTTCAGTTGCTGCTGAGCTCCAGACAAAGCTCCAAACAACTGCTACCCAGATATGCTGGTCACCATATATTGTTGCCTGGCAGTTGAATTAAAATCCTCTTACCTGCTTGTAATCTCTGCCACATGTTGCTTCCACTTTCTCCTCTGTAAACTGTTAGCTTTTACCTTTCCTACACATACCCTCTTTTCCCCTTTGATTTAGCTTTTGCTTTGTATGGTTAAAGATTGGGTGGGATAACACTGCCTCTGGATTTCAGCAGGTGCTTGCAACACAAGGGTGTGGCTTAATTAGCCAGCAGCTGAAACACCTACTGGAATACATGTGAGTGCAGTTGATGGATGGAATGGATGAATGCTTAAGGAAGGGGCGGGGCAAAAGTTTGCCTCAGTGCAATTTTTGAAAAGAGCAGACAGCAACCCCAACTTCATTACCTCAAACCAGGCAATTAAAAATATTTTGACCCAGTATTGAAAAGATTGCTGTGAAGTTACCTGTCCAAATTCCTTAAAGAATACAGTGTGTTCCAGCTGAGGTCCACCACAGAAAAGGCCTTTTGCTTTATGCATACATAATGCACTTCTATTGCTGGCTGACTCAAAGCATCATTAAAAGATCTTAATCCCAGGCATCAAAAGAGGTTACTGGAATCTCCCAGGGGGGTTAATTCAAGGATTACTACATTAAATAGAATGTAGGATAGATATCATACATGTAACTCTGATATTGCTAATTGCAGTTTCTAACATGGCTAATGGTGATGGATCCTGAGAGTTGCAGTTTAATAACTATGGCTGCTGGATAGTCAGTAGTTGTCCATTGCTGCATGTTAAGTTTCACTTAGCTAATCCGAGCTTGAATTTTGCTCTACTTCCAGTATCTTACAAGTGGCCCTCATGCAGTCCAACCGTATCAAAGGAATGGGTGACAATAATATTAAAAACAATATTATTAATATATTAATATAATATTAATAATATTAAATAATATATCAGGGGTGTCAAACTCGATTTCATTGAGTGCTGCATCAGGGTTGTATTTGACCTCAAGTTGCCAGGGTGGGTGGGCCAGCATGACATCACTCATGGGGGGAGAAAATCTGTGGTGGCCCAAGTGTTCTGCTAGTGAAAATGGGCTCCTGAGCTCTGTTTTTGGCTGGGAATGCCAGCAAAAACAGAGTTCTGGGGGACTGTGCATGGCCCTCACAAGCTCAATTTTTGCTGGCTGAGGCGCCACGGGCCAGTCCTTCGCTGTTTCCATGGTAGCCGCTTGGGCCAAATCTAAGCACCCTGCAGGCCAGATCTTGCCTGCAGGCCTTGACTGACACCCCCGCATTGTATGGTAGCAATTAGCAAAATAGTCAAAACTGATAAGAGATAATAGCATATGTACTATAGTTTGAAATCAAGGATATGGTGCTCCAAAGTAGCTTTAACAGCCATTTCCAAGGACTAATAAGAACACTGACTCAGAGGTTTTCTGTCTTCTCAAAATTCAGCTTCTACAATATGAATTGGACTTCATCCAATTCTTTTCTACAAACAGACATTCAACATTTGTATTGCCAATAGTAAAGACAAATAGAGCTGGACATATTAGATCCATCTCATCCTGGGCATCCTTTTTTGAACTTTTACCATCTGGCAGACAGTACAGGATAATAAAAACAAGGACAAATAGGCTGAAAAACAGCTTCTATTCCAGGACAGTAACTATATTGAATTCTACTGTATAGTGCAATACTAATGCAATATCGGTTTTCAATTCAATTGTATAGAATGTGAAGGATGTGTCTTTGTGTTTTATAATTATAATGTACCCTGAATATGACATTTAATTTAATACATCATTGTTAGCACAGTGAAAATCTTGCTGGTACTTTTTTTTTTAAAGGGAAGCATGATGGCTCAGTGGTTGTCAGCTGCAAAGCTGAGAACCCATGTTTAAAACCTAAGTACTGCGCAATGGGGTGAGCTCCCATTCTTTCCCCAGCTCTTCACCACCTAGAAGTTTGAAAGCATTCAAAATTAAGTAAATAAATAGGTACCATTTTGGTGGGAAGGTAAGAGCATTCTGTCCACCTTTGGCATATAACCATACTGGCCACATGACCATGGAAAATATCTTCACACAATGTTGGCTCCCTTGGCTAAAAAACAGAGGTTGAGCACTGTACCCTAGAGTTGGACATGACTGGACAGGAAAACCTTTACCTTTTACTTTATTTTTTTTAATAAAGTTGTTGCGATATCAGGTTTTATATATCACATTCCTTTCTTAGAATATGATAATATATGTGTGTGGCTGCTGAGAATAGGAATATAGAATCACAGAATATCCAGGGGAATAGAAATATTACTATGTTTTGGTATTTCCAATTTAGAATTGATATCTCTGTTTACTGTATGTAGACATTGATCAATTTGTCCAATATAAAATACAGCCGTACCTCAGTACTTGTTAATTGGTTCCAAGAGGAGTGATGAGTACCAAAAATTATGAGTATAATTTTTTCCCATAAGGAATAATGTAGTCAGCCAACATGACAAGTTCTAGTTTGTTCATTGAGTACCAAAAGAACCATGACTACCGGGACAAAATTTTCACACCAAATTGCGTACCAAATTCAACGAGTTTCAAAGAGGTTGAGTACCAAAGTTTCAGTGTATGGTGGAACATTGCTGATTGACTGTAGCATAAAGTGGAGTACATTTTGAAATGAATAGGTGCAAGTTTTGATAGAAGAGAATATTTATAGCTGAGGATTGAACTGTGAAGTTCTTGGTGCTCTCTGAGCTTAGTAGTTTTCTTGCAGAGATTTCGTTACCAAACTAAGTAATATCATTAATGCTACAAAGTGGAAGTTTCCTTGATTAGTGATGCAGTCCAATCCCAGGCTTTGAGTGGAAAAACAGGTGTATTTCTATTACCGAATTGTTTTTAGTCTGGGATGCCTGTATTATATTTAACTGCTGTTGTAAACTACCCAGAATGTACTGAGTAGACAGTCATTAAAAAAAGTAAAATAAACAAAATCTAATCCTGTAATGATGTTTCCAGAGTAAACTCACAAACAAAGTTGAGTGTATTTTATTTTTTCTAATTGATTAAACAAATATTATTTCCTGGAGTTCATATAGCAAGTTATGAATTTACAAGAAGCATATATTAATAAAGGACAGATTATAAGAATTTTCCCAAATTCTCTCCAAGAAGATAGCTGGTATGGAGCTATGTTTGAATGAATGGTCTCATCTCTAGACAAAATGACAAAGTTGTTTGTTTGTTTGTTTGTTTGTTTGTTTGTTTACTAGACCTGTAAGACATTAAACTACTGGACATCACACCTGTAGGAAGATTATACTATATTTACTTGCCTCAGTAAGAGTTACAGTATGTTTCAATATTTTTTAAAATGAGGGCTGAATTCAGTGTAGTAGTTATACTTTATTATCAGTATTTTTATTAGCAATGAATCATTCCTAAACTGTAGATGCATTGATCTTTTCTCCTTATATTTCCACAGTTACCAATTACAATAATGTTGTAGAAACTAATTCAGATTCGGATGATGAAGACAAATTGCACATTGTTGAAGAAGAAAGTGTAGTAGATGGAACCGATTGTGATAATAGCGTGCCAGACGATGATTTGCCAAAAGACCATGCAGTATTACCAGAACATAATGAAAAAGAAGGAAGTACAAACAGTTGTTGGGAAGACGAAGGTAGGTATCAAAAAATGTATCTCTTTATAAACTTAGAAATAAAGCATTAACCTCTTTTAAAAACAGCGTAGCACAGGCATTTATGCCCTAGTATAAAGTGTCATTTAATCTTTCAAACTCTTACAGTTCATAATTTGATAGCACAAACTTTGTTTATAGATCTTTTATCATTCAGCTTAATGATATTTGTTTCTCAAAACACATTCACAAATATTACAATATCAGTAATCAATAGTGAGAATATGGAACTCACTGAATATGCAACTGTATCTCCATTTCCAACTAATACCTCAGTGGAAAGACGGGTGGCCAAATGCAGCCTCCCTGTCTTTATTCATTGCATTGTCCTTCCTTATTCATAGAACTTCAGTATTCTCCATGATGGGGAGCAGGAGGTGGTACCATAGGATTGTTATCAGTCCTGATTTGTCCATAGACTGAAAGAAAAGTGTTGCAGCCACACCTCTATTCCTTTTGCCGATTTTCTTCTTGTTCTATGGTCCAATTAGTCTGGGAAATCCCGTAAGAAGATTAAAAATTGTGCATTTGGGAAGAATTGGCCTTGAAGGTTATTATCATTAGATATTTTGGTAAGGGTAAAAGTAAAGGTTCCCTTTATCTTTGGGATGCGATGGCTCAGGACCTAAAATGCTGAGCTTGTCGATTAGAAAGGTTGGCAGTTCGAATCCCTAGTGCTGTATAACAGAGTGAGTTCCCGTTACTTTTCCCAGCTTTTGCTAACCTAGCAGTTTGAAAGCATGTAAAAATGCAAGTAAAAAAATAGGGACCACTTTAGTGGGAAGGTAACAGTATTCTGTGCGCCTTAGTCATGCCAGCCACATGACCACGCAGACATCTTCCGAGAGCAGTGGCTCTTCGGCTTTGAAACGGAGATGAGTACCACCCCCTAGAGTCGGGAATGACTAGCACATATGTGCGAGGGGAACATTTACCTTTACCTTATTTTTTTAATCAAATTTTTAGGTACCATAGGCTTTCTATTCCCAGTGAATGCATATAGTACTGTATTTACCAAGTAGCCATCCTTTGCAAAGATAATGATCTCTTTGAGATAATAGTTGCTTAATCACAGTAGGAACTACATTGGAATAATAAGAAAATTGTTGCCCTCAGCCTGATCCTAGTAATAACTATACAAAAGTAAGCACTACTTTCTCTATCTGTTTATTAGCTCAGGAAGGCCCTTATATTGGGGAAAAGACTTATTTTGCAGAAAGGAAATTAGTAACAAATTGAAATTAGCAACAAACACCGAAGAAAGGGTGCCTAATATGTTATCTACCTTTCTCAGAGAGAACTCACCTCGTTTTGTCTCAGTATATATCTTTTCTGTTTCTCCTGTTCTACTTATTGCTTTCTTATTAGATTTTTGGGGGGTTGTGTAGTTATAACAAATATAATAATGAGCTTACTGCAAGAGAATTGGACTCTTTATAAAATTGCTGAATAAAGCAAATTTTCGTAGAAACAAACTCTTCATACTGAAGTACCCTTATTCCCATTGCTATTTTCAGATACAATTTTAGATAACTATAGATCAGTAATGTCAGATGTGTTATATATAACTGAAGCAAATGCTTCTTTATGTGTAATAAAGAAGCTCTTCCTGTAGAGAAATCAGATGTTACTTTTTAAATTTTGATTTTCTGTGAATAATATTTCAATAACTGGTTTGTGCTGCTTATATGCCATTTACCAACAGCAATTAACAAAAGCATGTGTATGTGTAGTGGATAATTTATTTTCCAAATAAGAAACTTGGTTTGACCATAAAGAATAATTCAATGGTCTTTAGTAGTTTCAAATATTTACTTCAGCATAGTTTTTAGATATATATTTAAAAAGATTAAAGATTATTATAGAAAAGCTTTGAACTTTTTAGACGAAACCTTTCAAGTCACATCAGCAGCAATTCCAAGGTCTAGACTTCCCTACAATCCTAGGGTTTTTTAAAGAATCTTTTCTTTTTAGAGTTAAGGATCCTAAAGACTCCAGTCAAATGAAACATGTGAATCGTTTTTCTGTGTAGGATCTCATTTGCAACCATCTCTTTTTTAATTGGCTATCATTTATACATACATACATACATACATACATACATACATACATGCATGTGACCAGATATCCCGATTTCAGCGGGATAATCACGCTTTATAACAATTTGTCCTGTGTCCCGGGCCATTTTAAAAAAGTCCCGATTTTCTGGCTTCGTGCTGAAAGCCCAGTGGATTTGCTTAAGAAATCCTAACCGGGGCATGACAAAAGACACCCTGTCTAATCCCTCTCTTTCTCTGTCTCAGTACTTTCATTGAAGATATTAAAACGTTAAAGCAACAAAACAGACCCCCCCCCGCACCCCTTTTACCTCATTTTATAAGAAAAAATGACCAAGTACCATAGAGCTCCAGGAAACACGTGGCTAGAGAGGTCGCGAGTGTTACTTCCTGGATTTTCTGGAGGGGAGGGGCACGGAGGTTGGAAGTATCAACTCGTGCTGACAGAGAATAGAGAGTACCAAAACTTGGATTCAATTTATAAGCCAAATCACTTAAAAGTTAGGAATAGCTGAAGGAAAATCTATGAATTTAGCTAATTATTATAATTTTCATCAGAAACGTTCACCATTATATTCCCTCTTGAAGTGAGATAAGTAAGTTACATAAGATAGGCATTTTTTGATGTTATTTCATTCTCTAGCAATTCTGTAAAATATGTTCACATGTTTTGTTATTTATTCATATATTATACAGAAAAATGATACGTATGTGTGCGTGCGTGTGTGTATGTCATTTTTCTACAATGTGGTTGTAGAAATTCAATTAAAAGCAACAATATCATATTACAGTATTATGAATATTTATTTGTATGACTTGGATAATTTCAAGTAAATAAGTAAAGGATTGGTCTTCATTTGTATCCCATTATGTTGCAGGTAAAAAGGAAACAAAGGAAATCCTGGGGCCTGAAGCTCAGATAGATGAATCTGTATGCCCAGGTATTGTCATCAGATTCCTTAATTTTGTTTTGAGTATTTAGAATATTCTTTGGGTTAGTACAACTATGCATTTTCAAAAAAGGAAATTACTTATTTTCCACTACTGTATCTTTTCCTCCCAATCTTTTTTTTCTCCTGTCTGGCACCTTTCTACATGCACTGCACTTAATGCTTTAAACCATGGATATACAGTTACTGAAAATGACCAGATTAGGCTCCCAATTGTGCAATTTAAAAGTGTTGCTGATAAATTATGCACAACAGCTACTTCCCCTGGCTGCAGTGCCTCTGCAATTTCTTGGCTGTTATTCTTAGCAGAACAGCGGATAAAAAATTGATTTGGGTTCTGTTGTAAGATTATAATGCAAGATTATGAGCCACAGCAAGGGTAACAGTTACCCTTTTTATTTAGACTTGTCTTCAGTCATGTAGTTAAAATCAGTTGATTTTAAATCAGCAGCATATCTCAGCTCTGGAGTAAGTGACATACAGTATGTCTTTGATATATGTTATCACGTAGCATTTCTGTGCATCTTGAAACCTCCTGCAAAAAAATATATTCACATCCATATAGATTACGTCTATATTACAATATAGATGACAATCTTGGGGAATTCAAAAGAAACTCTCAGATGGCAAATTTAAAAGTTCTTAGTTTGTGTACTATAAGCAAGGGATCCCTGTTTCCAGGATGGAGGCAGGAAGAAGACAGTACATTGTTCCTGTAGAAATCCCCTTTGATACTGGTGATGCCTCACTTGTACATATATGTAGGTAGGTATGTTTGTATGCGTATGTACATTGTGTATGTGTGTTTTTATGTGTGTGTGTACATACAATTGATGCATCACCAGTATCAAATGAGATTTCTACAGGGACAATGTCTTCTTCATATATATGCCTCCAGCATCATCTTTATTTCAAAGAATTACTCAAAGTTCCAAATGGGTCTTATAAGCTTTTTTTTTTTTTTTTTTTTTTTTTAGAAAAGAAGGCGATGCGCAACTCTACTTTACTTGGCTTTGTTTTGTTTGTTTTCTCTGTTTTTGGAAGTTTGTCCAATGTCTGGAAAAAGAAGGAAGGTGATAAGGAACAAGTTATAGGAGAAGAGAGACAGAGGAGGTGGAAATTAGTATCTAGTTAGAGATCATGGTGGGGCAAGAGAATTTGCTTTCCTTTTGAAAGGTCAATTTTCCATATTCCAGAGATTTTTCCCTTTTTGACTGATACCTTCAAGAACAAAAATCCTCTTCATCAAATCAGCTCATGAAACACTTAATTAGATCCTTTTGCAATTTTTACTGTCCAAATAAATGATTTTTAAAAATAATTCTACCCTCTGGAAATGCAATTTAAAGGGAAAACCTTGTTTAATTCAAATATAAATGTTTTAAAAATGGATAATATACTGAAACGTTCATATCAAAATGAAATTATGAATGCTATAATATATGTCTAATATACAGATCTTGCTGAATGTTGTTTAAATTTTGAAGACAAATACTATGCTTTGGAACAGCCTAAAATAATTTCTCACTTATTTCCATTTTTTTATCATATCCTCAGCCATGTACTACAACCAGGTGCTATTTTGAATTTTTTAAAAAAACTTAAATCACATTGCTGAAAAATGTGGTAAAATATTGACCTATCTATTTAAATTTGGTGGGTGATAATAATGTTATCAAATAAAGCCCTATTCAGAGTGAGGCAAACTAGTCATGAAGCATACTTTTATGAAAATATACTTTCTATACATAATTGATAAAGCAATTATTTTCCTGCCCAGTTTGGCATCAATTTTAGTTAGTTTTCAACATTAACTAGGATCTTTCTTCAATCTCCCCTCCTTTTATTTTTCTTTATTTCCTTCCTTCTTTTTCTTTTTTTTTCTAAATTTATGCTACTGAGTAATTTTGTGTTTTTCTATTCTTTTTGACATGTTCTTGTTTATAAAGCTAAAATAAGAATTAAACTCAAGACTTTTTATTTCTTTTCATCTGGAATTTCACCTAATTACTATCTGAAATAGTTTGGAGTACCACGTACATTGAATAATTGCAAAATATAAGTTATTCGGGGTAAAAGGATCATATTTGTCAAAAAATAATAGGTTTTTTTGAATGGGGAACTTCATCAGAGCTCTAAATATATTATTGCATCTGTGTTTCTTAAAATATTTCAAATGTCAAAGGAAAGTTTAAGATGGTGTAAGTAGAGAATATGATGGAAATTGTTTAGAAGTGATCTGTACATCCAACTATAGCATGCTAAAATAAACCTTGGTAAAATACAGAAATCTTAACACTGGTTACCAGAATCCATTTCTGTATTTTCATCTCAGTGTTTACATGTATCAAACTTGTCCGAGGTTGATAAAAGCTATCAAATTTGCTAGGGGTATCCACAATGGATGTAAAAAGTCAAGATGTCAGCCACAACCATGCAAGTGAAGCCCCTCCCCTTTTTAACATGTGTTGAGTATAATTAAAAAGGGACATCACTTTGATTGCATTATTGTGGCCACTATCTTGATTTTTTTGACACACAATACACAGCCACCCTTTCTTAATGTTAAAACTTATTTTGTGGTTACTTTACCCTAATTTTTATTCATCATCTTGAGCACTCCACTTATAAAGACATAATACAAATAATTACAGAATATTATCAATCCTCGTTTCTAGTAAAAGATGAATGTGATTCTGATGCAGAAAATGAACAAAATCATGACCCGAATGTTGAAGAATTTTTGCAACAAGAAGATACAGCAGTGATTTACCCTGAAGCTCCTGAGGAGGAACAACACCAAGGTACACCTGAGGCTAGTGGTCAGGATGAAAATGGTAAGCCCTGTTTGGCTTTATGTAAATTTTTCAGATCGTGTAATTAGAAGCAAGTCTGTAATTTTTAAAATGATGGAAATTAGAAGCAAGAACTGAATAAGTTGCATCTAAAGCAGTGGTTTTTCAACTTAGCTGTTTTAAAATGTCTGGACCTCAACCCCCAGAATTCCCACATAAACCAGCATGCCACACATGTTAAAGTTGCCAAGTTGGGGGAGGGGGGAAACCTGATCTAAAGCTATATAAGCCATCTGTGAGAGCATTGTAGTTCTATAATATCTAACAAGCAATCCTTTGAGATCATGTTTTCAATTCCAGCAACAATCAACACTGTAGATTGAAGAGAAAAGAAGTCTCTGTAAAATAATACATAAATTAGTGAAAATAAGTGAACATACACAGACATGAATCAAATTCCCCTTTATATGCACACACGCGCGCACACACATACCTGTTTGAAATATATATATACTGTTTCTATTACAGTGCTCATTCCAGAAAAGAAAAGAAAAAAAAGCAGCTAGCTTTGGGGAAAAAACATACTTTACACATGCCTAAAATATTGAAGTCATAGAATCCCCAGAGGACTCAAAATTTTCCTTAAACAAAAAACACTGAAGAAAGAATTGATGAGAAATTCAGTTAGTGAAAATTGGATAGAGTAAAATCTGATGGAATGATCCGGTAAGTATCTGGAAAAGAAAAAGATCTTTTTTTGAAAAGCAAGAATCAAGTTTGATAGAAGGAGAAATGGCAAAAAGAAAATTTCCACCACATTTACTAGAACACTCTTATTTCTGCCCATTCCACTCCCATTTTCTTCTTGTTTAATATCCAACTTTGTGATAAATCAAGTATAGAAAATTAATAATCACAACTTTTCAGATTTTTTTTCTCAGTCTATCATGAACTAGCATTCTCGCTTCAGTACTTAGCTCTTTGCTTGCACCAACTGCTTAACTGATTTGCTTCAATGAAATTGCTTTATACACCACTGAATAATAAATTTCAGATTTGATAGATATTTTAATTTGAGAAATTAGCTTTGGAAACCCAATGCTTATCAATGCCAATATTTTGGTGAAAATTAGGCCCCTGTTTCCCTTGGTTACTTTAAGGAGAGGTTATTAGGCTCTTATAAGTTATAGACATATAACTTATATGCCTATAACTTATGTAGTCAAATACTATATTTTGGATATTGTTAAAATTAATGATTTGTTGCAGTAGTATATTTCACTAAAAATTCAACACTTGTATGGATGTGATAATGAAATAGTAATACATTGTCATGAGGTATTATGAAAATAACATTACATAAAGAAACATTATATAAGAGCAACACATAGAGTTTAATGATGGTAATTGAGACTGCAGTGTTGCTAAGTGACATGGTCATAAAGCATATCATGACTACAGTTCTTAGTAACAATCAATTCCAGCACTCCTCATTGCCAGGGCGAGAATTGTTGCTGTTAAGTACTAGGCTTAATAATATGTTGTTAAGCCCCAGGCAGTTTGCAAGCAGGCTAAGAGGTAGGTGTCTATTACCAGACAGGGGAGAATGCATGGGGGACCCTCAAGGCATTTCACAAGTGCATCAGGGCAGGGATAGGGAAGAATGCAAGCAACTTATCAGATCACTTGCAATCTTGCCTGCCGGTTTCCATTCACTGACAATTATGTGAGTGGGGCACTGCAATCATCATAAGCATGAGTCAGTTGCCAAACATCTGGATCACAATCTTCAAAGACCAGTCATAGATGCCACTCATAGATGCCAGTGTTGTAACTTCAAACAGCTGAAAAGGTCACCATTAAGTAAGAACTACCTGTGGTAAATTACTTGAAACATACTTTAAGGTGGTGCAGGGGTTAAAATGCAGTACTGCAGGCTAGCTCTGCTGACTGCCAGCTGACTGCAATTTGGCATTTCAAATCTCACCGCCTCAAATCTTCCATCCTTCTGAGGTGAGTAAAACGAGAACCCAGATTGTTGGGGACAATATGCTGACTCTATAAACCACTTAGAGAGGACTGTAAAGCACTGTAAAGCGGTATATAAGTCTAAGTTCTATTGCTATAGCTTATGTAGATAAACTTTTCAAAAGAAAAATTTTCTTAATATTTTTCTTAACCTAATATCTTTTCCCACTATTGATTTAAATACTATTCATCCATTCAGCAGAAAATTATATAGACATGACATTTGCGTTCCCCACAACTGAAATCTCTTCTGGTTCCCTAGCTTTGATTCTAAATCACTGTAGAATGGAGCTGTTCTAACAGGCAAAATAGGATTTGGGCTCTTTAGTTTTGTTGTCCTTGCATTTAAACACCTTATTAGCCATTCATAAAAACATCTGCCTATCCAGGCATTGCAGCAGGAACTAGAGTAGGTTCATCACCATGCCCTATGAGGCAGGAGTTTTGCCCCAACTATATCTTGCTAAGTAACATGTTAAGTCAATTTTGACCATTGGTAATAATGCCAATAGCACTTAGACTTATATACCACTTTATAGTGCTTTATAGCCCTCTCCAAGCAGTTTACAGAGTCAGCATATTGCCCCCAACAATCTGGGTCCTCATTTTACTGACTTTGGAAGGACAGAAAGCTAAGTCAACCTTGAGCCTATGAGATTCAAACTGCTGGCAGTGAACATAATTAGCCTGCAATACTGCATTCTAACCACTGTGCCACCACAGTGCTTCAATAAGGAGGAGCTTATGGTTTTTCTTCACAACAGCTTGAAAGTGTGACAGTAGTTCAAATCAATGTGTCCAGCTGTTAGAGAAGAAATACAGAGTAGAGAATGGTATAAGACAGTGACGTGCAGTGAGGTTTATGGCTGGTAAGGCACTGATACAGTGGTGGGTTTCAAAGTTTCCTTCATTCTTTTTCTTCTCCCTCCCCCTCCTTCCTCTCTCTCTCCCTCCCTCTCCCCTTCCCTCTCTCACTCACTCACTCTCAAATAAACACAAACACAGAAGTTGGATTGGATATATTTTCCAATGGCTTGAAAGCAGCTCCTCTGCCATACCCCCACCCCCACCCCTTTCCCCTCCACCATTGCAAATGCAGCCTGCTGTCTGGGTGGAAAATGCCTGAAACGCAATAAAGCCCACCCACCCACTCACCTCCTGCTTGCAGGCTGGGGTGAGAGAAGAGGCAGAGAAGCCAGAGGGGAGCCAATCCGAGCCTTTGATTGCAGGCCATGCCTTTTCAAACTTTTAATCAGTGAAGCTGGACTTATATAGTTTTATCTAGTGTGTGTGTGTGTGTCTATGTGTTTGAAAAGGCAATGTGGCTCTGCCTGCAATCAAACTACACTTGGGGAGGGATCTACACTTGAGGATGAAGTTTGAATTCCTCCCCCTTCCTCCGACCCACACGTACCTTTTCCAGCTGTTTCAGAGAGGATTTCAACTCTGCTCTTGCCTGTTATGATGAAAATTAAAAAAAATGTAAAAGGAAAAAGGCAAGAACTGAGGTCAGGCTGAGCTAGTTGCTGCCAGAGTCACCGTGGATGACTCTACTTAACTGTTTTAAAAAGCCTCTAAAAAGCACCCTCTACAGGAGGAGGCAGGAGAACGATGTGCTTCACCTATGTCAGGAATTTTTCGGCTTTTAATCCTTGCTTAACTCTGCTTGAGTGATCATAAAACGCCTAAAGTCAGACTAGATGAGGCACGTCGTTCCCCTGCTTCCTCCTGTAGAGGGTGCTTTTTTAGAGGCTTTTTTAAACAGTTAAGCAGAGTCATCCACGGTGACTCTGGCAGCAACTAGCTCAGCTTGACCTTTTACATTTTTTTTTCTTTTCATGACGACAGTGGTGAGGCTCTGCCTCCCCTGCCTCCCCTGACTGCACGTCCGTGGTATAAGAAGTTGACCAGGTAGTTATTCAGCTGTCATCACTCCTGCAGACATAGACTATCTCTAATTTTGCTATTTGAAGATTGTTTTATGCTTTTAAACAGAATTAAATGACAGGAATCTGTGCAGCATAGATAGATACGTTTTACCATCACTTAGTCCTGACTAGAGGTGAACTGATGAAAATAAAAAGCCAATTTTGAAATAGAATGACTGTAATAATGATCAACAAAATAATACTTTGTTATTCTCATTCAGGCACACCAGATGCATTTTCACAGCTACTTACATGCCCTTACTGTGATAGAGGGTATAAACGCTTTACCTCTCTGAAAGAACACATAAAATATCGCCATGAAAAAAATGAAGATAACTTTAGTTGTTCCTTATGCAGTTACACATTTGCATACAGAACACAACTTGAACGCCATATGACATCACATAAATCAGGAAGAGATCAAGTGAGTAATGAATTCCGCGCTCATTCTGTTCCATATTAGTAATTGCTTTAGATGGATTTCATGTTTGTTTGAATTTGAATCTGACTTTGTGCATAAATGTTTTTCCTTGCAGTATTTTATGCTTCATGCACAGGTTTTTCAGTCAGTATTATACTAACTTTTTCAGCTCTCAAGCTTTGTAAATATTCCCCTTGCTTTCTGTAAATCTGTATTCTACAATTGATCATTTTCATCCAAGATTTGCTTTAGGCAAAAAAAAATTTTTTTTACTATTGTGTGATTTATGCCAGTTAATCAATTAGCATTAAAGATCTGGAAACATTCCAGTACTTCTTGTGATCTAAACTGTTTGAACAGTTTCCAACAAAATCTCTTTCTGTCCTCATTCCCCCATTTTCTTTTATTTATCCTCTATTTACTTCTGTACTTGAAATAGTTATCGCTGCTATTATGATGCTAAAATAACCATCAAAATCTTGTCCAACTTCTTATCCAAAAGGAAAAAGACCTCCTAACAGTTGAAACAAATAATGCTCATATTATGTTGACCTCTTGATTGAGGTCCAGCCCCCCTTTGATTTGGTGCATGTTGTGTTTTCTTCTTAATCTTGTTGTATTTTATTGTTTTAATCCTTTTTTAACATTTTTCATTTCTGTAAGCCGCCCGGAGTCCTCCGGGATTGGGCGGCCTATAAATTCAATAAATGAATGAAATGAAATGAAATGTTGTAATGAGACTAGTAAAGGATCCTCAGCGCTAGAATAATTAATTTAAATTAAGTAACATCCTTACTATTTGCAACATTACAAAGAATGCTAAATTTTGTAGTGCTGTAGTGCCTTCTACCTCTTTGTCTGTGATAATACTATAAATCCAGTTGCAGAAAATGTTGTCACTGCTCGACATGAAACAAGGAATAAAACATTTGAATATGTAGTGTTTCAGAGTAAGACTCTAAAAATGTATGAGCACATTTGTCAAAGCATTTAGATTATAAAATTTGGCACTATACCCCAAAACTTCCTTTTTTCCATTGGATCAGTGACTTGCTTTATTTGAATTCTTTTCATGCAAATTTTCAGGGAATATTTCTCTAGCATAAAACAAGACAAATCTGTATTTTGGTACTTCCCATAACTTTAAATATTACATTTTGTATTTACTTATTGATGAAATATTTTGGAACAATTATTTCATTTTCCATTTTAAGTATTGATAAATTTTAGAAGTTAGAAGTTTACACTCTGTAAAGCTGAAATGATATGTTCTACTTCATACACTGAAAACTGCAAGATAAGAATAATTAGATTATAATGGCCCATAATATTTCTTGTAATTATAAGCATAGAATTTCAGACCTCCTGTTAGAGAAGTCCAATCGTTTATATGTATTTAATAGTTGTTCCAAACTATTAGGTTTTTGAAGGGAAATGTACCCTAAAGAGGCTTGCCTCTTAAAATATGGTGGAATATAAACAGGTAAAATTTTAAGCAGATATCAGTATATATAAATTTATATAATCTGAATAATGTATATTGTTTCTATAATGATATGTTAACCGAGCATTACATGCATATGGCATGGCTTTCTCCATACTGGTGGGGGATAGGTATGGAAAGGGCAAGAAAGTAGCAAAGTGGCTGATGATTTAGTGACATCTTTGTCACTTTCAGTTGGCTTGCTGGCTGTATAGGTTAGTTCAGAGTTCAAGGGGAATTATAGTCCATAAATGGAACTGATCCAAAATATTGGTATGAAGGTTTTTATAAAGGCACCTGTGGTAGTGATTGTTGATTTGGAAGCCTTGACTTGCTCTCAGCCATAGAGATCATATGATAAAAACTAAGGGTGCTATAGATGTCTTATTATAACCAATCGCCATAAAAATAGTTTCAGCATTTCTGTGGAATAGATTTTCTGATCTGGTCTTTCTAGAGCATGGTGTCAAACTCATGGCATCATATTACTGTCACGTGATATATCGCGATGTTTTTCCTCTTTGTGAAACTGGGGTGGGTGTGGCCTGCGTATGATGCATCTGGCCTGCAGGCCACCAGTTTGACACCCCTGAACTAGAGTAGCTGAAACTCATTGAGGATACAGATCTGTAATAAAGCCAGTGCATGACTCAGATCTGATCCAAGGCAATAGTCCAGGCTGTAGTCATCCAAACTCTCACTAGGATCCTTTTGGACTATAGGGTGCCTCTAGCCATTAACCAGTATTTGTCTGTCCAAATGGTTAGGCTGTGACTCTGCTCACTTCCCACCATACAGTTATGCTCCAAGATAAAATCACTTCCAAAAACCACATTTGTATGCATTTACCATTAACCTTGTTTCTCCTTCATTACTGTAGCCCTCACTACACTGCCCCATTTATTCCAATGAATCCTACACCCCACTCTTCCTATACTACTTTCTACAGTCTGCAAAACTTTATTCCATATTCCTCTATTTGCTTTCCTGCTCCAATGTCATACTTATTTTTTCCTAAATTCCCCGCTTCAGTGTTCCTTATTCATTATAGCAATAGCAATAGCAATAGCAGTTAGACTCATATACCGCTTCATAAAGCTTTCAGCCTTCTCTAAGCGGTTTACAGAGTCAGCATATTGCCCCCAACAACAATCCGGGTCCTCATTTTACCCACCTCAGAAGGATGGAAGGCTGAGTCAACCCTGAGCCGGTGAGATTTGAACAGCCAAACTGCAGAACTGCAGTCAGCTGAAGTAGCAATAATAGCAATAACAGTAGACTTATATACCGCTTCATAGGGCTTTCAGCCCTCTCTAAGCGGTTTACAGAGTCAGCATATTGCCCCCAACAACAATCCGGGTCCTCATTTTACCCACCTCGGAAGGATGGAAGGCTGAGTCAACCCTGAGCCGGTGAGATTTGAACCGCTGAACTGCTGATCTAGCAGTCAGCCTGCAGTGCTGCATTTAACCACCGCGCCACCTTGGCTCAAGTAGCCTGCAGTGCTGCATTTAACCACTGTGCCACCTCGGCACTGTGCCACCACAGCCTCCCCTTGAGTATCTGAACCTTGACTTCCAAATTCCAGCCTCATCCTCAAAATGACAACTATCACTGATCCAACATACCTTCATTTCTTTCACACCAGTCTCCAAAGC
This sequence comes from Thamnophis elegans, assembly GCF_009769535.1. Classification (NCBI taxonomy): domain Eukaryota; kingdom Metazoa; phylum Chordata; class Lepidosauria; order Squamata; family Natricidae; genus Thamnophis; species Thamnophis elegans. Next base: position 20,480,351 of record NC_045558.1, on the reverse strand, counting down.
CTCTGTGTTCCTGTTTCATTTCATTGCTTCATGTTCTTCTTCTGCCTTACTATATCCTTGCCACTGACCACTAGCCCCAATATCCAAATTTGTATACAAATCCTACATTGGTGGGATTCATTTTTTTTTTTACTATTGGTTCTGTGGGCGTGGCTTGGTGGGCATGGCAGGGGAAGGATACTGCAAAAATCCCCATTCCCTCCCCACTCCAGGGGAAGGATACTTTAAAATATCTATTCCCAACCCACTCCAGTGGAAGGAAACTGCAAAATCCTCATTCCCTCCCGATCAGCTGGGACTCGGGAGCCAGAGAATAGATGGAGGTGGGGTCAGTCAGAGGTGGTATTTACCAGTTCTCCAAACTATTCAAAATTCTAAACTCTGAAATCCTAGCCAGGATTGGAAGAAGCAAATGCCCAGCTTCATATGTAGAATTATTCAATATATGATCCATAGTTTGAAATATCAAATGGATTGACAAGTTTCATTCAGAAGAACAACTAATCATTTAACATGTTATATTAATTTGAACTTCTACAAAATATTAACTAGATTAACTTAATTTATCTGCAAAATAAAAGTAACTACTGTAACCAACTCTTACTTATCCATATTTCCCTTTATGAACACAATCTGTTTCTGAATACTGACATGAATTGAGCAGCTTTTATTAATGTAGTACTCCATTACTTTCTTCTGTTCCACAAATAGATTTTTTTAATATAACCTGCAGTTGGAATGTAATTAATTGTCATACACTGGAAAATAAAACTGCATCCAATGCATAGACAGAATTTCATGCAGTCCTTCATTCTAAATACAATCAGACCATAAAAATGCCTATTTGATCCCTGGGGATCTTTGAATTTGGAGAAATGCTAAGTTTATTGATTCAGATAATGATGAACTATTGAGCTGGAAAGCCACTTGATGCATGGTTGTTGTTATTTTCTTCAGACACTAAGAATCAAGATGGTTTATGGAATAATTCTTAGAATACAATGAATTTAGTTAAATATAGTCCAATATATGTTTAAAGAAATGTCTTGAAGCATAAGATAAGTACATTTTCACATGATAATAAAAAGTATGTTTAATATCAATATTTATATTCATATGCGTCAGTCAGTACACATATGAATATGGGGGACATAATAAATCCATTCTGAAACTGAATATTAATGGTAGACATTTCAGCCTTACTTGTCAAAGCCTGTTGAAAAATCATTTTAAATATTCTATGGAAGATAAATTAGGAAAGCTCTTGCTCAATAGCTGTAATCAATCAACTGTTGCTAATTTTGAAAAGACATTTATTCATCTGTACACCCTAGTACACTTTCTAATACGTCATGTTAATCTGTACCCCAGAATGTCTAGAACAAGGTAAGAATTATGTAGAACTTAAGTCAGACAATCCAAAAATGGCAAATAATAAAAGATTTAGTAATATTATTACCAATATACATATCTAGTGAATTGAGAGAGCAAGCTAAGATCTGTAAAACCAATTTGCACTATAGAATCTGTTTTATTTCAAGAACTGCAATCTAGGCTGGGAGAGTTGTTCTCACATACATTGTGTTTTGGGGAAATCTTGGTTTTAATGGAGCAGCTTCTGAATGGGGGGCTAAGATCATCCTCTTGAAAAAGTAGTTTGTTTCTTTTTCCCTTAAAAAAAAGTTCAATGTTTCTGTGATGTACCACAGATTTCAACTAATGAGGTAGTGGTCTCAATTCTGGTTCTGGCTAAGGGATTGGTATTTAATCTCCTGGTAAATCAGTGGCAGACAGAACTTTTCACAAGTGAAGTAGCTGATGGCAACTTCTCTAGTCAACTTGCCCCACAAGCTTGGGGGGCTAGGGTAGGTGTCGGCAGGGTAGGTGTGGTCACCTCAATATCACTCATATCGGGATTCATGTTGTGACCCAAATGCTCTTCCAGTGAAAACGAGATCCTCAGCTCCGTTTCGGCTACGATGGCCTCCAGCAACCCTCTGCCAGCGAAAATGGAGCATGGGAGAGTCACACACAGACCTACCAACTCCATTTTCGCTGCGAGAGGCACTGTGGGCCAGTCCTTTGCTGTTTCCAGGGCTAACAAGACATCAAACTACTAGATTCCCTATAAGCCGGTTTGTTTCTGATCACTATTGCCTGCAAGTCTTTCTTTCATTTATGACATAAGGGGAGTTTAGCCTCATCAGTGTAATGGGTAATACTTTATGTAATAGGTTTTTTAAAAAACCTTTTCTATGTGATTTTCCCATTTCCTGCAGCAGAAAGGAAGGTCACAAAAACCTACATTCTACATATTTCAGAAAAGTTATTTTTAAAATTACAGCAATTATAGTAACTATAAAATTATAGTAATTTTATTTTAATGTTGTTTAGGAATATTGATTATTAAACTTTGAATTGTGCTAACTTTTGAAATAAGATTTATTTGGAGAATAATTTGTAACTGAGTATATTTGTGACTGGACCATCTTCTCTAGAACAGTCGGATGGTGCAGATGCATAAAGGAATTCAAGGCCAAGAGTAAGAACAAGAAGCATGTAAATGGAAAAATCAATTCCAATAATTAAAAATAATGTTTCTATAATATTTATACTGTTTCTTTATTCAGATTCTTTATTGATAACAGAATGCCTTACGGAATTTCGATTGTTACTCTGCATGAAATTCAGATAGAGGATTAAGTGATTTTTGTGGCTTGTTTATCTAATATGGCTCACTTGCTTTCCTTGTCCTTTTTTCACAAGCAATATCCTCAATCATCTAATGATTTTTTTCTCTGTTAAAATTCACTGTATTTTATTATAAATAAGAGATTTCTCACACGTACAAACTTCATCATTCCTGATTCGTCTTCTGATTAATTTTCATATTTTGTCTGACAGAGACATGTGACACAATCTAGTGGTAATCGAAAATTCAAGTGCACTGAATGTGGAAAAGCTTTCAAATATAAACATCACTTAAAGGAACACTTAAGAATCCACAGTGGTAAATATCCTGGTATTTTGTTTTTCACAGTATATATTTTTAACTGATGTGCCATAGCATAAATGTTGTATGTTTTCAATATGATTTTTCAATGAATAGTTAAAATAACATTGTATAAATATAATTAAATAGGCAGCAGTTAGTTTTCAAATAATATTGAAATAGTTTAATCTTATCACTTTATGGATTAAGCTTATTGCTTTTACATTTAATAATTTAATTGAATCAAAATATATTGTCTATGCACGGGCTATCTTATATTTCCTCTGTAATCTGCTTCAAGAATAGTTATATTAATTCACAGAAATTTCATATACACCAGTTTGTTTACCTTCTTGTCTAAATGATTAGAATTACTCCATGTATATGCATTTACATGATGTAAAATGCCTTGACATAATTTTCCTTCCAATGAGTTATTTGCCTCCAGCACAGATTGAGCACTATGTCTGCTTTATATCATTCGTCTTCGATATTACCATTTAAAATGTTTTGACATATGTGTTGTTTACGATACTATATTAGTAGTTCATTTGAACTACTGGCATTCAAAAAGCCAGTGAATAAACTATTGTTTTTGAAAGCATTTTATGCAATGTACATATTGAATAAACGCAAGAAACAGAGATCCTTTGCAGAAAAATTGGGAATATTTTCGTTATCATTGGAAAGAAGACGAACTGTGAGTTGTAAATACCATTCCTTTTAGAGTTGTGTTACATCCATCACAAAGTTTGAATTGCATATCAATCAAGTTACATTAATTCTATATCTGGAAATCCGAAGGTATTGCTATATAGGTATCAGGAAGATTCTTTCCCCATCTGGAATGCATCTTTTATTCATAGAACTATTTAAGTATTGATTTTGTAAATCCATCCTATAACTCTAAGTAACATTTCTGCATTATAATATTTCTTTTTTTATATATGTATGTATCCAGGAGAGAAGCCATATGAATGCCCAAACTGCAAGAAACGTTTTTCCCATTCTGGTTCCTACAGCTCCCATATAAGCAGTAAGAAATGTATTGGAATGGTGCCTGTGAATGGCCGAGCACGATCAGGGATCAAGACATCTCAGTGCTCTTCTCCTTCTCTTTCTGCATCCCCGGGTAGCCCAACAAGACCACAAGTACGACAAAAGATAGAAAATAAACCCTTACAAGAACAACTCCCTGTAAACCAAATTAAAACTGAACCTGTGGATTATGAATTCAAACCTATAGTAGTTGCATCAGGAATCAACTGTTCAGCCCCTTTGCAAAATGGGGTATTTAGTGGTGGTAGCCAATTGCAGGCAACCAGTTCTACTCAGGGCGTGGTGCAAGCTGTTGTTTTGCCAACTGTTGGTCTGGTATCTCCAATAAGCATCAACTTAAGTGACATTCAAAATGTACTTAAAGTTGCAGTCGATGGTAATGTGATAAGGCAAGTATTGGAGAATAGTCACACCAATCTTACATCCAAAGAACAAGAAACAATCAACACTGCACCCTTACAACAAGCTGGACATTCCCTTATTTCAGCTATCAGTCTTCCTTTGGTTGATCAAGATGGGACAACCAAAATTATTATTAATTACAGTTTGGAGCAACCTAGCCCTCTTCAGGTTATACCACAGAATCTGAAAAAAGAAACCTCTGCCCCAAATAACAACTGCAAAACTGAGAAACTACCAGAAGATCTCAGAGTGAAGTCTGAAAAAGAAAAAAGTTTTGAAAGAGAAACCAATGATAGCACTTGCCTTTTTCATGATGACTGTCCAGAGAAACCTAATGCACTTCAAGAATCAAAGCACTATGATGTCAAAAATTCCACTCAACCGTCTCAGCTCAGTGGTGCAGAAGTTGAAAAATCTGAATCCTCTGCTTTATCAGAAGCAGGGGAGGCTAACCCATCTCCTGGTCAACCTCCTTTAAAAAACCTTTTATCCCTCCTTAAAGCCTATTATGCATTAAATGCACAACCAAGCTCAGATGAGCTCTCCAAAATTGCTGATTCAGTCAATTTGCCATTGGATGTTGTTAAAAAGTGGTTTGAAAAAATGCAAGCTGGCCAGATTTCTTTACCAGTATCTGGCCAGTCTTCCCCTGAACCTGATAAATTAAAAACCTCTGTTAATAATGATGACCACATTGGATCTACAGCTGAAAATGAACAGGATAGCCAATCTAATGCTGTAAGTCCTCTTAAAACCAATAAACCACAGACTATATCAACAGGATCAGCTCATAATGGCTCTCAGCATAACACACCATCCCCGTCACCCCTTAACCTTTCTTCATCTAGAAATGCACAGGGTTTCTTGTACCTTAACGAGAGTGCCCAGGAAGAGCCACAAATAGAACCTCTTGACCTTTCATTACCAAAGCAACATGGAGAATCATTGGAACGATCCACTAGTGTTTACCAGAACAGTGCATATTCTGTTCAGGAAGAACCTTTGAACTTAACTTGTGCAAAAAAAGAACCACAAAAAGACAGCAGTATTACAGACTCTGAACCAGTTGTAAATGTAATCCCACCAAGTGCCAATCCCATTAATATTACTATCCCTACAGTTACTGCCCAGCTACCTACAATTGTTGCCATTGCTGACCAGAACAGTGTTCCATGCTTAAGAGCTCTTGCTGCTAATAAGCAAACAATTCTTATCCCCCAGGTAGCTTATACTTATTCAACCACAGTTAACCCTACAGTTCAAGAAACACCAAAACAGATGCAGGCCAACGGAAATCAGGTACCTAAATATATACCCATTTATATCTGAATGTTTTAGCTTATTAGCAATGTTATAAAAAGAATACTAGACCAGATATAGAAAATGTAATCTTAGTTTTGCTAATATATGCTACTATCATGTGGCTGATAAGAGTTCAAAACAATTTTTTACTTCCTGTGTAAGTACTTTGTGCTGAATAATGTATAAAGATTCTTTTATATCACTTCCTGGATGTTCTTTAGTTATATCACATAGCCTACAACCAAAAGTGGACAGCTCAAATCAAAACTTCGTGATTGATGCTGCCATTGTTTCGGTTTTCTCTATGAACCTGGCTAAACTGTGATGTTTAATAGTGTAAGACACATGTCTAGCATGCATTCTTACATTATAATATATTTCTGAAAAGATATAACTAAAATTTTGAAGAGACAGGCTATGGTTTTTGAATCTGAAAGCGATGGACATGTTCATACTATGTCAAATATTTCGGAAGATGGATATTTATCAAAAGTATTGCTTATTTGGCCTATTGGAATAAATGATTGAAAAATGTTTCCATTTGAATAGTTGCAGGATATTCACTTTTTGGGTATCGTAATAATCCGTTAGTTGATTTTTTTTTGTCTACATAGAGTTCTGTTCTTCATCTTCCCCTTTGTTGTTCTCTGCTTCAGTTGTTATATGCATCATGTATTTCCCTTTAATAGTTTTCAGCACGCCTCATTATTGAACATTAAAAGTATTCCTGAAGTTTTCACAGTAGGTATAGCATTCTGACTTTATCCACAACATTGATGTGGCAAGATGATTGGTAAGATGTGCCTTAGACATCTCAATATGGAGTAAGTTGGTGAAGTCTCCATTAATATGCCTTCCCTTCCCCCCTCCCCCCGGTCTCCTTTTAGACCGACTTATGGGTACCGTTAAGCTGTTGCTTACATTAAACCTCTATAGCCTGGTGAGAAATCTATGGCCTTTCAAATGCTGAGAACTAAATTGGCTTGCTATCTCAGATCAATGGAAATTTTGGTCCACCTGTTTCTCCAATCTATTCTGCTGTATAAAAAGAAAGCAGACATAGTATATACCAGGAGTGTCAAACTCAAGGTCCTGGGGCCATATCTGGCCTATGGGGTGCTCAGATTTGGCACGCGGGACTGCCCTGGAAACAGTGAAGGACTAGCCCATGGTGCCTCTGCCAGCAGAAACAGAGCTCGGGAGAGCTGCATGCTTTGTTTTCACTGGCAGAGGATTGCAGGAGACCGTCCTAGCTGAAAACAGAGCTCAGGAGCCCGTTTTCAGTGCACTCAGGTCACCACAGGTGTCCCAGATATATCAAGCTGGCCACGCCCATCCTGGCCATGCCCACTCGGCCCCCCGAGGTCAAACACAACTCTGACACAGCTCTCAGTGAAATTGAGTTTGACACCCTGGTCTATACAGAAGCCACCCCAGAAGACTCTTGTTTTGCTGAAAGGCAAAAAGAGAGGTATCTATTTCGATATAATGGTTTGATGTGGAGTAATAGTTAGTAATCTTACAAACTCTTGGCCTTTTCTATATACATGAAGCTGTTGACTCTTGTTCTTCATGTATACATGTGAAACATTCCTAATGACTTTATATTTCACGTTGCACTGATTGGGGAATTCTTAATGTCATAGCGAAATTACTCAGATTTTCCACCCATCCAGACATAGTGCAACTGTAATTATGTAATTGATACAAATCTAAATGTAAACTTAATTACTAAGGAAAATTCACTTTGTAAATTGCTGTGGTCATATTATTTTAAAAACTGTTATGAAGTTCTTTTTTAAGCTTGTTGATATTGTTAGAACAGAGCAAACAATCAAAATTGGTTCTGGAAAAAGTAAGTAGCATGGGAGCTAAGCAAACTGTGTGTTGGAAGGCCACAAAGATGTTTGATTTAGATAAAGTTCTTTAAACCATCTTATTCAGATGAAGTTCTATTGTGCAGCAGCACTAGCATTACTCTTACTTTGGTATGCATTGTTGGGCACAAATTTGAACATAATTGCACATATTGGGAGGGATTATTACCATTTATCACCATGATATTTGTCAATAGTTGTCTAAAGGGGAATTACTAAATGAGGACTGCCTGTCATACTAGTGATCTTTATAGCATAAATATTATGAATGTTTACAAAATACTAATGAAACTGCCCTCAGCATTTTTTTTTCTTACAAAAGCTTTATTTTAAACTAGCATTCCCTAGCTTAAGCAACATCTATTGGGCTAGTCTTGAACATAAATATTTCTTATTCTAAGATGCATATATTCATGGACTTCCAGCTATTAACAGAACAGTATTTATGGTTATGTCATAGTTGAGATAAAATTACTTAACAAAGTGCAGTAAACATTGATTCTGCTTTTTATTGCATAGCCTATTACAAATATTATATTTTAACACTGTCCCGTGGTTTTTTAGGATGAAAGACAAGACACTAGCTCAGAAGGAATATCAAATGTAGATGATCAAAACGATTCTGATTCTACACCACCGAAGAAGAAGATGAGAAAAACAGAAAATGGAATGTATGCATGTGATTTGTGTGACAAAATATTCCAGAAGAGTAGCTCACTTTTAAGACATAAATATGAACATACAGGTATGAAGTTACCACAATTTTTAATTCGGGACTTTACCAGATACACATTGGTACTGATCATAGATTCAGAGGATTGCAAGGACATTTTCCTTGCTAGTATGAAACATTTTTGAAAAATGGAACAAGTTATAACTAATTCATTAATTTAAATTATACTTCAGAGATAGAATATTATAAATACTTTCTCCATTAAGGAGGCTAAAACAGAGGAAGTAACTTTGAAGCTGTTGTACATAATTGAAATGTGATTGGGATATCCACATTGGTAGCTCACATGTCTGAGCCGTTCACATCTAGAGCAAGGAAAGAATTAGGAAAATGAAATAAAAATGTCAGAAGCAGCAAAAAAAAGTGAAAAAATAAGTTCTCGCTAATATAAACTTCTTTTTGTAAAAGATGGATCATGCACATCTCTAATTTATATTTGAATCCTGCACAGGAATAAAAGATGTAGTGTAATTTCCAGTTTCATATGATATAGTAGCATAGCTTTATCATTAGTTCCAAATAATTAGTTTATTTATGTATTTATTAATTTTTTATGCCACCCATTTCCCCTATCAGGTAACTCTATGCGGCTTAGAGATAACTAAAAAGACAAACAAAAAAATAATTAAAATATTAAAACCATGCACATTAAAAATTTAAAACTATATGAAAAACCAGAGTGAGAAGGGCAGCATGGGGCTGAAGTGTATGCCAATATTAATTATAAAAGGTTATTTGTCAGCTATTCATACATGGAATACTTAATTTACTAAGTCTGTAGACTTGTCTGAAAACAGAGTCAATAACTTGCTAACAGTTGTCTCATTTTACGAATTAATATCTTCCATCATTATTATTATTTCCTCACCACTAAGATGCTATAAAATGCCATTAATTTTCCATTTAAAAACCCATAACTTTTTTCCTTAGGAATTATATATCTGTTTATATAACATATGCACCATCACAGATCCTTATTTAGAACTTTTGGAAAACTTAAGAGCCTGCAAACCTATGATACTATGATAGTTCCAACTCCTACTTACATTCTATAAGAACAAATCCAACAATTCTCACTCTCTCTTGATGCTTGTGATGAGAAATCAGTAATGTGCCTCTTGTAATGGTTATTGAGAATGGTACCCCATTTTTGACTTCTGATGAACTAATTTTTGTTTGAGATTCCCTTAAGAAAATCCAGCAGTACTGGTGCAATGAGCAAGTCCACATTCAAGCAAAATATACTCCAGGGAAATAATTTCATTTTTATATTTTCAGGTAAAAGACCTCATGAGTGCGGAATCTGCAAAAAGGCATTTAAACATAAGCATCATTTAATTGAACATATGCGACTGCACTCTGGAGAGAAGCCCTATCAATGTGACAAATGTGGCAAACGCTTTTCTCACTCGGGGTCTTACTCTCAGCACATGAATCATCGCTACTCCTATTGTAAAAGGGAAGCTGAGGAACGTGACAGCACAGAACTAGAAGGAGCCGCACAGGAGCACCTAGGGAATGAGAATGCAGAAGCAGGAGCTTCTCCCTCACAGCTTGACTTTGATGAGAGAGAAAGCTTGACAAGAGAGGAGGAAGACAGTGAAAAAGAGGAAGAAGATGAAGACAAAGAGATGGAGGAAAAAGAAAAAGAATGTGGAAAATTACAAGAGGAGGAGGAGGAAGAAGAGGAAGAAGAGGAGGAGGAGGAGGAAGAAGAGGAAGAAATAACTGAAGAAAGCATGAAGGGCAAAGAAGCCGTAGATGAAGGAAACAGTATTAAACCAGAAGTTATATTAAAAGAGGAGCTAATGTCCGAGGCAGCAACAAGTAAAGTTTAACTGATAAGATTTTGTACACAGAGAAAGAATCTCAATTAATAATGAAAGTTGTTCTATACTCTACATGCTTTTTATGGAAGCACAGTAGTCTGTGCACTGTGATTCCTGTTCACTACTGTGTAACAAAAATTAAAAAAAAAAAAAACAGAAAATATAAATATATATATATATCCAGGTGTGCCTGAATCTCAAATCTCGTAATTTTTCACAGTTTTCAAATTTAGAAACAAGTTTGTGACCCGAAACAGATTGGAAGAAAATGATGACTTTGGAAGCAAATAGGTTAACATGTTACAGGAAACATTCGGTATGTGTTGGACATCAATTTGTTACCATCAGTATTCTTTTTTTTGTTTTGTTTTGTTTAATATTTTGATTGTACAATTGGGAGATATTTTATGTTCCTTTTTTTTCTATCAGTGAAACAATTTTGCTAATTCCGCTTCAGTATTTTATTATATGTTTAAAATGTGAGAATTTCTGCACTACAGACTTCCCTTAAGCAGAAAGATATGACACAGTTCCAAACAGTGTTTGACTACCTTTGTAAATTCAGCTTAGAAGGTAGCAGTTTATAACATTTAGATGTTGCTAGTAGAACATGTTCTCATTTAAAGTGTATTGTTAGCCTTAAGGGAGCAGCTGATAGAAGGACTGAAGTTTACTCATGTGGTTGAAAATATAGTTTGAAAAGAAAGATTGTGGTGGGTTTCTGATTGCAGGGACTAACAGTGTTAATACTGGTGAGGACAGCCAAGTTGTCAAAATCAGTGTTTGTAATTGTGTCTGGAGTGTGTAGTAAAAAATATGAAGGATATGACATGAAGCTTTGAATCTCTTTTGGCCTTATGCAAGACCCTGTGTGCTGTAAGTGCCATTTCTCAGTATTTTTAAAGGCTTTGACCAGCCTTTCTCCAATGTGTGGCCTACAATAACTAGCATTTGTTGATTTGTATTAAATTTCAGTAAATTAAATCATGGGACAAAAACAAACAAACAAACCCAGCCATCAGAGAAGTAAAAGCACTGGTACATTTCATAAAGTAATTCTTCACTCTTAGTTGTTGCTTTTTCATTACTTATCTGGATAATTTCTCTACAATAATTATGAAGGGAAATTTCTAATCTATTATATTGGCTCACTTTATTTCAGACAAATACATGATATATTATTGGGCTCATATGTTTCCAAATGTTAGTTATTCTGGACCCCATTTATTGACAATGTTAGCTGATTTAACCTATCAGTATTATTTTCTTTCTTTTAGTTATAGATCTGTGCAACATTTTGTACTGTATGTTTTCAAATCTGGCAGTATTAATACCCTTCTTACTGACATATGTACCCTTTAGGTTTAGAAAACTTTTATATTTATGTGTCTTATTTTTATATTTCTTTATTTATTACACAGTAGTGTATAATACAGTAGTTTGTATTAATACAATAATATATTTTAGTATGAAAATTTGGAAAGTTGATAAGATTTAAAGTAGAGAGGCAATTGGTTCTCTTGCATTGAGATTTGATTTAACAGTGTTATGTTAACATTTATACTTGCCTTGGACTGTAGAAGAGAAGAATTAAAATGGGAATGTATCAATTTACAATTGCAATCAATTCATTTCACCTTTTCCCAGTTTTTACTATAAAGCTCTTAAATTTTGAAATTCACTGTATGACTAAATAGCATGATGCTCTGCAGTTTTATTAACCTTACCATAAAACACTCATTTCTTTAAGGAAACCGAACTAGAGTAATCTTCTAAACAGTGTGGGAACAATGTTTAACATTTCTGTGCCAATTTGTTCCTGTATTCATATATGTGAGTTACAAATCTGAAGCTTCATTTTTTTAAGTTCCTTGTTATATCATGGTCATTTTCTAGTTTTTTACCAGACTCCCCATCTCACAATAAAAAGCATCAATAAGCCTGCTTTACTGTCATTATTGTGGTAATGAAGTTTATCTTTTGATATATTTCTATGGGATATTGCTGAGGTTTTATCCAAACAATAATCACCAACTCCTTTCCCCTTTACTGCTCTCAAAGTACTCTCCTGCCTGACCTAGGAGCTACCATGGCTATAGAGAAGATGTCCTGAGAGAAAAACATTAGGTTTTCTTCCTAATGAGAACATTTTCACTGAGTTCCACAAAAGTTAGTCAAGTGATGACGTGGTGTCTCAGTGGCTAAGATGCTGAGCTTGTCGATCAGAAAGGTTGGCAGTTCGCATCCATAGTGTCGGATAATGGAGTGAGCGCCTGTTACTTGTTACAGTTTGTGCCAATCTAGCAATTTGAACGCATGTAAAAATGCAAGTAGAAAAATAGGAATCACCTTTGGTCGGAAGGTAACAGCGATCCGTGCACCTTCGGTGTTTAGTCATGCTGGCCACATGACCACGGAAACGTCTTCGGACAGCGCTGGCTCTTCGGCATTGAAACAGTGATGAGCACTGCCCCTAGAGTTGGGAATGACTAGCACATATGTGCAAGGGGAGCCTTTACCTTTAAATCAAGTGCATAATCAGCCAAACTGGTTTATACCAGAGGAAATATAGTGTGTGTGCATATTGCTATAAATTAAAAAGAGTATGGCGGTGTCTTATCTTATTTACAAGTAGAATTAGAATGCAATTTGCTAGCCATTTTTTAAAAAAAAATTATTTTGAGCTACAGTTTACTCCTTTTCAAACATTTTATTAGTTAGAGAATTTGCTACTAGTCATCCTGATTTTTGCCATCCTAGAATAACAAAGCCTTCCTATAGAACATGCAGCTATGGATCATTCATATTTTGAAATAGTAAAAAGCAATTCCATAGATGCTGCAGAGATGGGACTTACATTGCCAGGAATTCTGCAACTTCCAAAAATGTATATTGTGGAGTCTCCAATGCTCTCTGAATTTGGATGTTTTTTTGCAGATGTTTCATTACCCAACTAACTATCATTTTCAATAATAGAAGAAAGTGGGGTTTGGTCCCTGTTTATATACAAAATGGCTTTCCCTATCAGTATTGGTAGGAGTCTTCTTGGTAATTTCTTTATTAGGTTGTAGTTTACAGTTTAATTGTTTGTCTGGGTATCTTTGACATATATAAACAGAAAGCAAACTTCACTCCCTTCTAGCACTGATGATATTACCTAATTAGATAATGAAACAACCGAGCTCAGTGTACAGCAAGGACCCCACATCCAATCCTGAGCTATTCTCTTCCATTGGAATGTATATTATCCTCTATTAGCTGACTTTGCATCCTTCAGAAATGTTGTTAATTTTAAATTCTAAGCGTATTAGAGATTTATTAACAATTAGTGATACATAAAAGGCACTACTGATCCTGCCAGAAACATCACCATTACAGAATTGTTCAGAGTTCAAAACAGTACTACTTCAAATATGAAGGAATTGCTTCAAGCATAGTCAAAACAATCAGTGAGGTTGAAGCCACTGCTTTGAACTTGAAATGGAATGCTACGTGTAAAAAGCCTTTCAAGCTCATAACAGTTTGCACACAACTACTAAAATCATGGCAGTCAAGAATCTATGCATTAATAACAAAGTAAATACAGCAAAACATGGCTAAGATTTCACTGTCCTGAAGGATACAATTAGCTAAGCTGAACTAGAAGGGGACCTAATTATTAGAAAATGTATATGCTGTACAGTTGAAGTATCTGGATTTTATGAGGCTATGTAGAGTAATAATTACAGGTGCCAGAAATTCAGGTGGTACCTCATAGTTGCCCAGCCTAGTGTCAATACTACATGCTAGATCTATCCATCCACACAATATATTATGGATGGAAACAGTCTTATTGAGAACAGACATGTGATATATCAAGAGCAGCCTAAGTCCATGATGTTCCAGAATTGGGCCAATAGGCACAATTCCACACTAACACATGGTGTCCCTTTCCTGGAATGCCAAACTAAGCCCACTGTACTTTCCCAGTCTCAATAAAAACCTTCACTAGTCCATCCCTAAAATCTCATCCTAGACATCTTTCCTCCGCCATCTCATTGGACGTCACCATTCATCCTTTTCACCAGCACTAACGGTTGCATGTGTATCATTTCAGTGGGTAGTTCCAAAGCATTCTTTTATAACTGCTTATACATAATCCTCAACCACAACGGGCAATTGGGACTGGAGTTTCTATATCCATGCAATGTAGCCATGAGGCACAATCACAATCGCTGCATTCTGGTTGTAGTTGTTAACTGAATTCCACAGTAATTAGGTGAGGCAACTTCCTGCCAGCTTCCTACAATCAAATCCATAGGGAAACCAGTAGGAATCTACAAGTTCCAGGTAGTTTGCAAGCAGTCTATCAAGCAGATATGCCGCTATTGCTGGGTATGGGGAGCAAAAGCGTATTTGCAAGGGTTAAGAGGATACAAGGGGATGTATGAGGATATGAGGAAGGTCCAACAAGGGGATAGTATAATGGGCTGGTGGAAGATGTGCTGGTGGGGGCAGACTGACTCCAATGACATACAAATTTCCCTGCTAGCTTCCCCATTGATTTTCTGGAGAAGCCTTCAAGGAAGTTTGCAAACAGTGATTATGTGATCATGACGAACTGCAATGAGTCATGGCTGTGAGCCAGTTGCCAAGTCCTCAGTTCATGATCATGTGACCATTGGACAGCCAGAACTGTCATAACCACCATTCATTCAAAACCATCATTACTTCAAATGGTTGAACAAATGATTGTAAGTCAGGGACTACATGTAGTCACTCCCTATCATCTGTACTTTCAGAACATAAAACATGCAATCATCCTTCACTCCCAAGCACCAATATCATAAAACTATTCAGCCTGACATATCCATCAGATTCTAAGTTTCCCACACCACTGCACTGCCAATGTACCAAGACAAATCCAAGAGAAAGAAATTAACATTCCTTCATTCACCCTGTCCAGTTCAAACACAGCTTATTATTCACCATGCCTACAGTCTCAGTGTCCAATCCTGATTGCTTGGTTGTTCCAAACTCTGATTTCTGGTGCACTGGTTTCCATAGCAGCCTCTCCAGTTCACCCAAATCCCTAACTTGCATTTTACTTCAATTGATTTTTGCCACCACTTTGCAAGACTCCATTTCCATATCATTGCCTCTGCTTCCATCTCCCTTTCCTGGGTACCACAACTATTGGCTTAAATGTAAGCTTCTCTATCTCATCATCTTTTCATTAATATCCACCTGTGCTATAATGGTGGCCTTCTTATTGCTTCATTGTCCTACTATGACAAACCAGCAGCTCTTCCCCATCTTTTACAGCAGCACCCCAGTATCTTATTTTCAGGAGCAAAGCAGAATCTAGTAGAAGTCACCTTCCTCCTCCTCCTCCTTCACATCCTCCTCCTCTAAAAATAACAAGCACTAATCCAAAAACTCCAGTTTACTTTTCCTAACACATCTCATCAAAGTTCTGAAGAAAAGCAAAATGTCTTCAAGAAAAAATCTAGTTACCTTTTGAAAAAAAGCACCTTTGCGACAACCATGACTGAGAATCTCCATAAACAGATAACTTTGATATTTTCCCACCCATACCAAAAAGTAATATGCAATAATTATTTACGGCACAACCACAATTAGCATGTATTTAGATCAGAACCCATGGTCATGTGATACTAATAGCATTATAATTATAATACAATTGCTCAATAATTGCAAAATTTGCTTAAAATCTGCAGTGATTCGCTAACAACCGCCTTGTTTAGCAATGAAAACTTTTAGTCCCAACTGTAGTGGTAAATCACAGACTATTTCTAGCACTGATTTTTTTAAGTGTTTTATTTAAAAATATTTGTTTTATTAAAAACAAAAACAATGATTAGTATTATTTTTAAATAAAACCAACATTTTCCACAAAAAATCAGGTTCACAATCTTTTGGCTAGAAATTATTTCGTATTATGGTTTATGCCAATGTTGTAATCTAGTTCACAGACTCCTTATTCTGATATATCACTTCTATTTTTAAAAAATGTGTTATCGATGCATTCTAAGTAATTTGGCTAAATCGACTGTTTCCTTTAGAGTATTTATATTCATTGTTAAATCTCCTGTGTCCTGTTGCCTTTTATGGGTTTTCTTGAATATTTGGAATAAAACTGTTAAATGCTAGCTGTAATTCTTGGCATATTCTTCCCTGGTGGGATTATCCTAAGAGATCAAAGTTTCTGTTGAGCCAAAGGATTCAGTAGAAGCATTTGATTGAATTGCATGTTTGGGTTTTGAATTAATTTCTTCTGATCAAATTGGTTGATATATCATCCTACAATTATGCGGCCCATCCAAACTAGACTTAACTATTTTAGCATTTGAGTTTAAAAAGAGCAGTGAAATCAATAGTTACAAGTTTTCCTTGCCTTCAGATAAAAATATATTTTTCCTCTTCTCCCCAACATCACAGGTCAAAGGAGAATAGCAATCCAATAGTTTGGATTGAATGATTGAGTCATTCATTCATTCATTCATTCCTGCAATAGAATAGAATAATAACAGAGTTGAAAAGAACCTTGGTCTTGTACTCCAGCCTCCTGCTCAGGCAGGAAACCCTATTTCAGACAAATGGTTGCCAAATCTTTTCTTTAAAATCTCCAGTATTGGAGCACTCACATCTTCTGGAGGCAAGCATTCCACTGATTAATTGTTCTAACTGTCAGGGAATTTCTCCTTAGTTCTAGGCTTCTCTCCTTGATTAGGTTCCATTCATTGCTTCTTGTCCTGCCCTCAGGTGCTTTCGAGAATAGCTTGACTCCCTCTTCTTTGTGGCAGCCCTTGAGATATTGGAAAACTGCTGTCATGTCACCCCTAGATCTTCTTTTCGTCATTTTTTCCTGTTTTACCATTCTGTTTTAAAGAGTGTTTTGCCATTCCATTTCTTTATTCAAATGCAATGTTTATTGAAACACACCACAATGTGATTTAATAAGCTAATTTGTCTATCACATTTGTTATTACAATCACACTTAAAATGCAAAATCTTACGGCTGTGAATTCTCTCTCATATGAGTAATCAAATCCTGCTAAAAAAAAAAAAAAGACTACCGAGGATGTTGCTTTCTCAGTTGCAATTTGCCAGCCATCCACATTGCATTTAACAGGTACAAGTTGGTTTTGCCCCCTTTCAAATGCATTTTTCCCCCATTTGGTGGATACAGAATGCTCAAAATTCTGGATACATTGCAAGTTACAGAAAGGCATTGCATAACAGTACGATATCAATGTTACACTATCTGCATACAGAAAAGGTGATTTTTCCAGCCTGGAAAGGAAATAATACATTGACATTAATGCTCCAAAATCTCTTTGATAGAGCATGCTCCCACATCTCATAACAGCAACTAATGCTTTTATTTGCTTATTGTTGGGAATTCTGTTCATGTTCCACAAAACAAGCTTTCACCCATCAAAAATAGGAGACATAATGATCAAGCACTTCCAAGGTCTCTCATATAGAAATTCTTACAATTGTAAGGAAGGATATTTATCCAATTTTACCGAGGTTGGAGTTTTATCAAAGCCATGCTGTTTTCTCAATGTCAGTAGTTGCATTACATTAGAAGCATTTCTCTTGTCATCACAAGAGAGAAGTCTATAAATCAAGATTATGCTTGTAGCCTTCACTATACCTTTTTTATAGAAAAGTAATTTTAATTAGTTGCACAGTCCAATGCTAGCATATGTATTAGAATATTTCATCTGCACAGAAGAAATATTATGGAGCTTGGCTTAAAATGTTAGTAAGCCAATAGAACACACTCCTCCTATGAAGAGGAAGATTCCATAGGCTCTATCCTTTCAGGGCTGCAAATGCAGTGATAAAAAATTCAATTTGCAATAACCAGATAGGATGTAGGCTGGGTTAATTGTAGAGTGCTCTAATCTTTGCTACAGGTTTAAAACTGGGAGTGTGTGTGTGTGCGCGCACACACGCTTCCTTCGCTCACATGCACAGCTTCTGCATATGCACAGAACCTTCTGCGCATGTGCAGAGCATCTTTGATGACATCTGGGCAGGTGGGCGGAGCTTCCCGCCACCACCACCTCGCCACCGGGGCGAACCAGCAGAATACCACCTCTGGTGTAACCAGTGAGAACATAAATAATTGCTTCTAACTGCATTGTTATTTGTTTGGGATTATTTCTATAACATCCTTCTGATGATTCCTAAATTTAAAAATTAGCATCACATCTTTGCCCAAGGACTTTGATATCATTACAATGTATTAACAGAAAAGGCTGGTTCTCCAGGCAAGGATGTTCACGCTGCAAGGATGCAACATACCTAAAAACAGAGTTTTAATTGCATCTTTTAAACTCTGCCAAGTAATTGCACCATTCCCCCAGGCTAAATGAATGGAAATTACAGCTGAATGCATAAAACCTGAAAAATACTGAATGAAACAAATACATTCCGTAGTGAAAGCCACAAACGTGGTAGTTTTCATAGCAAAGTCTTCCACATAGTTTCATCATGTTAAATCAGACTTTATTGGGTGGTTTTAAAAGATGCAGCCTCAATAATACCCCAATTCAGCTGCCAAACCTGATTTTTTTTAAAATGACCCCGCCCCAGAAATATACTTTTTTTTAAAAAAAATCCTTATTGAATTCCAAGGAAATTAGCTGCAGTTATACTTTATAGCACATTATAAAGTTAGGAATGCATATGATCTATAGAATTTTTGCAGCTTGTAAATGAAAACTACGGTAAATGAGATTGTGTTTATTAGTTGCATTTAATGATTTCCATCGTGAGCTCTGTGACTTCTGAATGTATCCATTTGTTACTTAATTCAATAATACAGCAGAAAGTGATATCAGCACAAGTGCCTAAAAAGTTGTTTAAAGAATGATTTATTTCTCTTCATCAAACAGAAGCATTAGAACTACTGAGGGAGTCAAAATCAACCAGATGGCAGAGTGTACCAATGCACAGCCTACCCATTTTAAACATCAACACATTTCAAAAGGGATAGAACTGGCTGACTTTGATCTTTCTTGAAAACGCTGTAAGGGGACCCAGCTACTGAGATGTTTTCATAACAGAACAGTAACAGAATAACAGAGTTGTAGGTTATCTAATCCAACCCCACCCAAGCAGGAGACCCTTCACCATTTCTGACAGATGGCAGTCCAATCTCTTCTTGAAAGCTTTTGGTGATGAAACTCCCAAAACTTTTGAAGGCAAGCTCTTCCATTGGTTGATTGCTCTTTTAGGAAATTTTTCCTTATTTCTAAGTTGAATCTCTCCTTGATCAGTTTCCATCCATTCTATCTTGTCTGGCCTTCAGGTGCTTTGGAAAATAGCTTGACTCCTTACTTTCTGTGGCAGCCCCTCAAATATTGGAACACTTCTATTATGTCTTCCCTGGTTCTTCTATTCACTAGACTAGCTATGCCCAGTTGCTCTAACCATTCTTCATATGTTTTGGCCTCCAGACCCCTAATCATCTTTGTTGCTCTTCTCTGCACTCTTTCTAGAGTCTCAACATCTTTTTTTATAGTATGGTGACCAAACTGGATGCAGTATTCTAGGTGTGGACTTACTAAGGCTTTATACTGTGGTATTAGTACTTCACGTGATCTTGATTGAATCCCTCTTTTAATGCAATTTAGGATTGGCTTTTTTGGCTGTCGCTGCATATTGTTGGTTATATTTAATTGGTTGTTCCACTAAGATTCAAGATCCCTCTCACAGTTATTGCTATCAAGCCTGGTTTCTCCCAAGGCAGTGATCAGTATTTCCCATTCTTGGAAACTAAGGTTTGTGGACAACAACTTAAAATTCTTGAGCCAGCAATGCTCGATGGGGAATTCTGAGAGCTGAAATCCACACTTCTTAAAAGTTCCCAAATTTGAGAAACACTGTTCTAGACCATTCAGATACATGTCTGTCACTCCTATGGTTTATCCTGATGGAAGAACAAGTTTTATAATCTTGCTCTAATCTCTTTTGCAATTTTCAGAAATTATATTATTGACCAAATCATAAATTAAACACACTCCCTGGGTTAACCCATCATGTCTTCAATGAGCTGTATATCTTGAGTCAGAATTTTCTAACTTCATATCTACCTAAGAATTACCTACATTTATCTGCTTCATACAAGTCACTCATCTTACGATAAAGAGTATGAGAAATAATGGTGACATGGTGACTTTTATGACATGGTGAAAAAAATATGAATTCCTCAAAGAAATCTTTTCTTGGGTGACTGCATTCTGATTCTAAATGAGAGAGAACAGGTGGGAAATAGAACTAGTACTTCAAAAAGTATTTTAAAGATGCTATTTCTTTTAAGCGGTGCCAGGCCTGGGATTTATGTGGGTGTGATTTATTGTTCAAGCCTCCATCATATTGTTTTCTGCATTTTTGTTCTATGTAATTGTTTTAGTTCAGGCTGACTATATTTTGTGGGCTTTAATTGTTTTACTCTTTTTATGGATTTTGTAAGCCACCCAAGTTTTCCATACTTGGGAGGGGAGGCATAATTAATTAATTCAGTATTAGCTTGAGATCTGCTTATTGAATCTACTGAGATCAATGATACTTAAGTTAATAAATATTCCAATGGATCTATTTTGACTATATTTAAAGCAGGATCCAATCTGCTATTTTCATCTCACACTTTCCTGTTTTTCTGATATTTGTTAGGTTTTCTTGAACACAATATAAAAATCATAGTTCAACTCTGTAACAATTACTGTGGTGGACAATATTATAAAATTACCAAAAGCAGGAAATCTTGCAATAGGGTGATATCTGGGTAGAATTCATGGAGTTACAATCTTTTATTACATATATAATGTTGTTATTGTTTTTTTAATTGTCTCTTGGCCTTTCATGAAGTTATACCAAGATCAACAATGAAGCCACAGCCATCTAGTAGGGAAGTTATGCCACCAGGTTTGAAATTTTGGGCTTGGTCAATCTGGAGCTTCGCCACCTGCGGTTCGATCTAAGCATAGTACATAAAATTGTCTGCTATAACATCTTGCCTGTCAACAACTTCTTCAGCTTCAACCACAGTAACACACAGGCAAACAACTCAAGGTAAACCACTCCAAACTCAATTGCAGAAAATACGACTTCAGCAACAGAGTGGTCAACGCCTGGTATGCTCTACCCGACTTCATTGTTACAGCCTCAATCCTGCACAGCTTCAACCTCAAATGTGTACCATGGATCTAACCCCATTCCTAAGAGGTCCATAAAGGGGGCGTACATAAGCGCATCAGCGTGCCTACCATCTATCTCTTACTGTCCCCATTTATCTGTATTTACTTCCTTTATTCATGTTTATGTTCATATCTATACTTGTTATCTTGTACATGTTTGACAACTAACTAAATAAATGAATAAGTTTAAAAGCATTTAAAACAGCAATTGAAAGCCTGTACTTATTTTCCCCATACTTTTCACACATGCAATAGACATTACAAGAAGTTCTCAACTTATGACCACAATTGGGAGAAGAATTGCTATTGGTAAGCAAGGCAGTTGTTAAGTGAGTTGCACCCAATTTTATGATCAAACAATTGCCATTACAGTCGTTAAGTGACCCAAATGGTCATTAAGCAAATATGGTTTCACCCATTGATCTTATTTATTGGAAAGGTTGCAAATGGCGATCAATGATTTGAGGATACTGCAATAGTTAAAAATACATGCCTATTGCCGTTCACCCGAATTTTGTTAATGTGACTATGGGGATGTTAGTTATAAGTGCAAGAACTGGTTATAAGTCACTTTTTCCAATGCCATTGTAGTTTTTAATGATTATTAAATTAATAGTTAAGTCAAAAATTACTGTACAAAGTTTTTATCCTGATATTTTGACACATACAGGCATGCACACAATGAACGTTCCTGTGTGAAGCGCATATTTATCTGCAGATCAGTATCCTCCTCAGATAAGTGCTTTTGAGGATGTGTGTATATATCTATTTTAAAATCAGAAGCTGAGTAAACTGAATCACGCCTCACCATGCAATGGAGCACTTAAGACAACACTGCTCAGTTTTTTCTGAATTAAACCCAAAGGCCTTGTTGCTCTACCCCAGGGGTGTCATACTCCTGATATCACATGGATGTCACGTGATGTATCATGACTTTTTTCCCCCCTTGCTAAACCAGGGGTGGGGATGGCCAGTGTGTGACACATCTGGCCTGTGGGCCATGATTTTGACAATCCTCTCTACCCCATCACTTGTCCAAATTGCTTTCCTGTAGGGACCATGGAAGCCAAAATAAAATATGTATTTGATAGATTATGCTCACAGGAAAACACGATAGTAGGTTGATATTGCTCTATCAGGGTAGCTGATTGGCATTTCTATGTTTTGCAACATTCATCATAAGAACTATTCTAATTTATCTGAAGCCATCCAGCAGAATGGTTTAAACAGAGCACAGTACGTGTTCACTGTCCTACAACATGCCAAGAATGGATGGGGTCAGAATCATCCCACCCTTCCATTTCTCAGTCCTACTTTTACAAACATCAGTAGTCTTCATGTCACAACCATAATGGAACCCATCCATTATGGTCATAAGTCATAACGGTCGTAAAACAGATCAGTTACATTACCAACCCAATTTTGTAACGTTTGCAGAGATTGTTAAGTGAATGCAGAAGTAATAAGTGGGAACCCATTGCTTATTATGCATGCAGTTCTGGTATAAACTGGAAGTGCAATTTTTCAGCAAAACTATTGTAAAACCTGATCATGTGACAGGGACACTGTAAAAGGATATAAATGTAGCCATGACATGCAGGAAGAGTCGTAAGTCACTTTTTTTCTGACGTATTGTAACTTTGAATGGTTGCTAAGCAAGCAGTCGTAAATCAAGGACTACCTGTACGTGTGCATATATTCCCAGGGAATTTCTATACATCAGCATTATTGTTCTCCAAAGTTGTTCTCACCTCAATCTGTGCTTTGTCACAACTCCTAGAATAACAAAAATCCTTTCTCTTGCCTAGCCTTTTCATACAGAAAGGGGAAGGGAAGGCACTAGTCACATTATCTATGTTTTTTTTACTATAAGTTGTAAACATTTCTTTGGATGTTTGCAAAGCAACTGGAGCAGTTGCAGAAAGGGAAGTGACCTTGTTGCAAACAGGCCACTCCTCCAGTTTCTATTTAAAGGCCACTGACTGCAAGCTGTGAAGCCGACAGGAAAGCATGTTGGCTGCCAGGTGCCTTCCACAATTGTACTAACCAGAAATGGAGCTGAAACATTTGCAGATCTTTGCATATCATTCTGGAAGCATCGTAGAATAAAGAGAATCAAAGGTGTGTGCAATTTTTATCCGGCTCCTGATTCTTTTCGGAAGGACCCCTGCAAATGGAAAGAGACACTCCCATTGTCTCTTTCCAAATCGAAACTCCAATGACAAAAGAAAAGAAAGAAAAAAGTTTGGAGTCAAGAAAATCAAGAGGGTCAGTCACTTCTGGACCACCTGAAAGCTCTGAATTTGAAGGGAGGGAGGGAGGAAGAAGATTATAATGGGAGGGAGGGAGGGCCTGAGGGAAGTCCTGTCTTAACACTTGGCCACCACAGGTGCCCCTGACACAAATGACATCGAGCTGACCATGCCCATCCGCCCCCCCGCCCTCAGGTCAAATACAACCCTGATGCGGCCCACAATGAAATCGAGTTTGACACACCTGATTTAACTGATCAGTCAAGCACAACACAATTTCATCCAGTTCACACTCAAAAAGCATTTATGTATTTCCATGAAAGAGTCTTTTTTGACCTGGCCCCTTCCATGTGGATTGGCTTCCAAATTCCAGGATCACAGCCATTTGCTCTGGTTCTTATAAACCAAGATATCAAAGCTGGAGAAAGAGCTTAAAGAAGCCCCCCCTACATAGCCATTAGGTTACAGAGAGCTTTCCTGCTGATCCTTGACATATCTGAAACAACTGGGCTCAGGAAAAGTTACAAATAAAACATGCAGATAAAATTAAGCCCTGGAAGATGCTTGAGTGCCAGGACCAGCAATCAAATTACTATTGGCTCTATGTTGTCCTCCCACACAGTGATAATTCATTACCTACAGCTAAATTGCAATCAAGAAAACGCAGTGCTCTTTCTTGTCTGGGGATGTGTGTGAAATCAAGTTATAAACTCTTCTTTTTCTCCAGAGGAAGCCCCTGTGGATTTTATATATATATATAAATAAAGGGTGAGTGCATCTTAACCCAGGAGCGCAAGCTTTTAGAAAACAAGGCATAATCCATTAGACACTATAGCAGCCCCTGAAAGCAATGGAAATTGAATGCCTCTCTCCGGCAAGCAGGAAGGATGTACATTAAGGAAGAAGGATTTGTAGCTAGACACCATCCCTGTAGATAAAGGCAGAGACAACATAACCATCTTGCTTTCGTGAAATACGATGCAGCTAATATCATCCTTCCATTCACAATACGAGCATCAGCTGCCTCCTAAAACAAAATAACAGTAAAAACAGAATTCCGAACAATTCCAATTACAAAGAGAAAAAGAAATCCGTCAGAGCTTGACTTAAAGCATAGTTCCTCTTTGAAGGTTGACAAAGGAAAGATGACAGGTTGGCAAGGAAGTATAGAGGTAGCACAGGGCAGTGAAGCAGGGGTAGGTTGCTGCCAGCATTACTGCCGGCTCACGCGCACCCCAAACACATGCTCCATGCGCAGGCACATTTGCACCTAAAAAGGTCTGTGTATGCACACAATGTTAGAAAGGGGGGGGGGGAATTACATTTCTTCAATGAAGATTGTTCTGCGCAGAACCAAAAATCAAGATGACACTGACGCCAATAGAACTGGTTCAGGGGCGTGGCAGGCCAAGTTACTACCTACTTGGTTGAACCAGTCCGAACTGGTAGAAACCCACCTCTGTAGTGGAGGCTTACGCTCAACCAACAAAAAACGTTACTCATACAATAAGAACCAATTGGTGAAACAACCGAAAGAAAGCTTTTTTTAAGTGTATTTGACACAAAGGGAAAATGAAAAGATACAATCTTCCAGATATGAAGGGTTCCATGAAAAGGAAACCCTACAAATTTTTCAGAGTATACCAAGCTGGAAGGATCAACTAATGCAGTACAAGTGGTCCTCAACTTACAACCATTCCTTTACTGACCTTTCAAAGTTACAACGGCACTGACTTATGACTGTTTTTCACATGGTCTTTGCAGCTTCCCTATGGTCATGTGATCAAAATTTGGAAGCTTGGCAACTGACTCATAGTTATGACAGCTGTAGTGGCCTGGGGTAACGTGGGATCACCTTTTGAGACCTGCTGGCAAGCAAAATTGTGGGGAAACCAGATTCACTTAAGAACTGTGTTACTAACTTAGCAATTGCAGGGATTCACTTAACAACAGTGGCAAGAAAGTTTGTAAAATGGGACAAAATTCACTCTCAACAACTGCCTTGTTTAGCAACATAACTTTTGGGCTCAGTTGTGGTCGTAAAGTGAGGACTATCCATAGATCCAAGAGAGAAGATTCTAAAAGTTCTCAAAAGGCCCAAGAAGGGTGAAAGGACTAGGATGGAATTTAACAGGAAGAAAATATTACGTTCTGCATCTGGATAGAAACAATGCAAGCACAAGTACAGGCTGGAGAAGACTTGGCTAAGTAGCCGTGTACGTGAAAGGGATCTGGGTGTCCTTGCTAAAGTTAGACATCAGGTAATCAGAGTGATGCCGCTGCTAAAAGGGCAATTGCTATTTTGGGGCAGATTAACAAGAATATAGAGTTCAAGGGGAGTATTTCTGTTTATCTCCATGTTGACACTTAATTTAGAATTGCAGGATGGGATACCAAAGAAGGAGAACCAAGAGAGACGCCAGAACTTGAATAAAGCTTTAAAAAGTTTTATTAAGGAATTACTCATAAATACTTACAATGTCAGAAGCTACAACCCCAATCATCGGGGTGAGTCTGAACACTGGGGAAGGTTCATGTTCCAGAACTCAACCCCCGAGGAAGCTGAGCAAGGCAGCAAATCTTACAGCCCATTTACCCACACCTTCACCCTTTAGAATCCTTACCTTGGTTTTGAACAATTGGCAAGGGGAAATCAATATCTGGTTTTACACTCATGGAAAGGAAGATATTACAAGAGAGTGAGCAAGTACATAATGGAGAACACACACTGAAAGAATCCCTTGGCCCCTCTTCCCAGCCCTCCCTTTGGCAGCTGTGGGTTCCTACTGGTTCAAACCACTTCGGGTGAACCAATAGTAACTTGGCGGCCTGGGTCATTGGAACCGGCAGCAACTCAGGCCTGCCACGGCTCCAAACCGATTCTCCAAGAGCGCCGCCATCTTGATTTTTGGTTCAGCATATGCGCAGAACAATATCATTGCAGAAATTTAACAACACCCCCCCTCAAAATTTTATAACATTTTGCACATGCGCAGACTTAATGTGCAAATGCGCACACACTATTTATGTGCAAATGCGCACATGCAAAAGATGCCGAACTGACAGTAATGCTGGCAGCAACCCACCCCTGCCCTTTGGGGTGAAATTGATTAAGATCTGCCAATTTCAGAGAGCAGGGCAAGCTGAGTCTGGGTGCTAATGAACTAAGCAAAGTTGCAGAAATGAGCTCACTTGCAGTTAAAACCTTTTGAAAAGAAGAAAAGCAAAGAAAAGCAGGTTAGGAAGAGATACCTTGCCCAAGCTATCTTTCCTCCTGTAAGGGAAGAAACTGTGGGATTGTGGGAAAGGGAGGAGAAAATACAAGGGGGGGGGGACAAATTAGGCAATCAGGCACAGGCAGAGAGTAACTATTTACTCTGCCCTGCTCAGCCTCCAGTTAAAGTGTAGGTAGCTCTCGACTTACAACCATTCATTTAATGGCCATTCAAAATTAAAACAGCGCTGAAAAAAAGTGATTTATGACCTGTTCTTATACTTATGGCCATTGCAACATCCCCACAAACAGGTGATCAGGCTTCAGGTGCTTGTCAACCAGCATATTTTTACAATGCTTGCAGCATCCCAAGGTCCTGGGGTTGCCATTTACAAATTAGCAGTCTGAAAAGCAGTCAATGGGAGAGGGGGAGCCAGACTCACTTAACCACCACATGGTTCACTTAAGAACTTTGTGATTTCCTCAGCAAACTATGGCGAAACATATTGGAAAATGGGGCAAACTCGCTTAACAACTTTCTTAGCAACAGAAATGCTGTACTCAATTGTGGTCATAGATCTAGAACTACCTGTAGAGAACTACCAGTAGAGAATTAATCTTAATCCCTCCCCTGGTATGACCACCAAAGCAAGGAGAGCCATGGCCTAGAGGTTAATACATCTATCTTATGCAAGCAGCCAAGGTTCAAATCCCAGTAAGGGTATGGTTAGCTGATGAGAGCTAAATAGCTTGAAATAGATCTATACTAGCATCTGGCCCTCTCAATTCCTGGCAAATAGATAGGGAAAAAATGGGTAGTGACAGTTTTTATTTTCCTGGGCTCCAAGATCACCGCAGATGGGGACTGCAGCCAAGAATAAGATGCTTGCAGCCAATTAAAAGACACTTGCTCCTGGGGAGGAAATCTGTGGCAAATACTAAAAAGCAGAGACATTACCCTACCAACAAAAGTGTGGTATAGTCAAGCTATGGCTTTTCCAGTTGCAAAATATGGCTGTTAAGGTTGGACCATAAGAAAAACTGAGCACCAAAGAATTGAGGCCTTTGAACTCTGGTGTGGAGAAGACTCCTGCGAGTCCCTTGGACTGCAAGGCAATCAAATCAGTCAGTCATAGATGAGATCAACCCTGACTGCTCTTTAGAAGGCCAGATCCTGAAGAGGAAACTCAAATATTTTGGCCACCTAATGAGAAGGAAGAACTCACTGGAGAAGAGCCTAATGCCAGGAAAGATTGAGGGCAAAAGAAGAAAGGGATGACAGAGAATGAGGTGGCTGGATGGAGTCATTGAAGCAGTAGGTATTAGCTTAAATGGACTCCAGAGGATGGTAGAGGACAGGAAGGTCTGGAGAAACATTGTCCATGGGGTCACGATCAATGGTGGGTTCCTAACCAGTTTATTACCAGTTTGTTCGCGCGTACACCACTTCTGCACATGTGCAGAAGCTTCCAGGTAGGTGGGCAGCGCCTCCTGCTGCCGCTACTACCAGTTCGGCCAAAACTGACCAAACCAGTAGCAACCTACCTCTGGTCACAATGTGTCAGATATGACTTCACAACAACAGCCTCCATTTATTTCTGTGTCGGAAAAATATAAATTCAACACAAACATAGTTTTTAGCAGAAAATGACTATCTGGGAAGGCTCTTGGCTTGGGGCTGAAAGCCGAAAGCGGAAGCAGTTTGCTACATCTCATATTTGAATAGACGAGGTTGCCCTGATAGATGGGTCTCACCCGAATAAAGCACTTACCTGTAGAGAACTACCTGCAGTGCCTAATTCAAACCAGACAGTTAGAAATTAGGCCAATTGAGGAGAAGGAAAGAGTTTAGAAACCAACCCCTATGGCCACATGCACAGAAGAGCAGCGGGCGACAGCACATGTGCCCACAGAGAGAGCTCCGTGTGCCCCCTCTTGCACTCCTGCCATAGGTTCACTGTCACGGCCTTATACCATTCCAGACAAGTGGATGTCCAGCCTCTTCTTAAATGCCTCTTGTGATGCAGTACCAGGGGTGGGTTTCAACCGGTTCGCGGCGGTCCCTGCGAACCGGTTGGTCGCCGAACCCGGAAGTAAGTAACTTCCGGGAATGGCGAAGCCCCCCCCCATGCCCACGCGCACCCGCGCACCCGCGCACCCGCGCCCGCTCCTTACCCGGTTTTGACGAATTCTGTGCTTCCACGCATGTGCAGGACGCATACAGCGCCTGCGCGATCCTCCAGGAGCAGCTGGAGCATCGCACAGACGCTAGTACGCATGCGTGTGCCGCGCGCGAGGACGCCGCACGCGTGTGCGAGGACGCCACCGGCCTCATTCCAACCGAACCGGTTGGAACGGGGCGAGAAACCCACCCCTGTGCAGTACCCACAACTTCTGAAAGCGAGATGTTCCACTGTTAGTTGTTCTCTCTGTCTCTCTCTCCTTATTTGTAGGTTGCTTCTCTCGTTTATTAGTCTCCATCAATTTCTGGAAACTAACAAGTTCAACAATGCTTTACTATGGCATTTAAAAAGTTCATTTCTCACTTTTCCATTTTGAGAAGCTGCTTTAGATTCAACCTTACTGACAAAGAGCTGATCTGCACTTTCTGCTTGGCCCATCATCAATACAGACCACTCACTTTCTATGCACGTGGAACAGAATCAGAATTAATTACATTATTTGGCAAAGCATCATAAAGGCGACAGGACATACTAAAGCCATACATATATCATCGAGGTTTGACAGAAAAACTGCATGCCAGAGTTAAATGACTAGATTTTTGCTTAGCTAGTTCTGGGCATTCAGCCAATCATTACGCTATGAACTGGATTGAAACTAATACTATCAGTTGTTGACCGGTTGGATATTCCGTGCAGAAAACACAAAATCTTGCTACATATTCTCAAATCCCAGTTCTATGGCATTGGTTATTTCCTCGGTGGTAGCAATGCTGTAGGAAACGTCACCAAGATGTTTGACATGGTCCCTCTGCCTTGCAGTTGGCAATCGTTTGTCAGTTTCACATAGCTTCCAATCTTTGCCTGTCTATTTGAAGGATGGTCTGCTGGTCACCTCAGTTGTCCACTGAGCTCAAAGAGGGTCATAGAGAGAAGTTTTTCAAATCACTCCTGGTGAGTTTCCTACAGGACAAGCAAGATTATCTTTTCAGCTAGGGATCGCCAGTGGATTTTCTACAGGAGGGTTTTATAAGAGATTGCCAAATACAGCAGAGCATTCCCCCCCCCGCCCTCTGAGACAGATTTTTCAGACACACTTATTTTAGTCCTTGACTTACGACTATTTGTTTAGTGACCACCCAGAGTCCTCTGGGATTGGGCAGCCTATAAATCTAATAAATTGAATTGAATAAATTGAATTTGAAGTTACAATGGTGTTGAAAAACGCGACTTAAAATATCCTTTTGGGAAGCTTCGGCAGTAACTATTTCTAAATGAATGGGTCTCCTTCTCTTGTAGATCTAACTAAAGATCTCATTTAAAAAATTATATTATATGCAAAAAAAAAATACTCCCTAACAGAAAGCCTACAAAAGTATATATATATATTACATGAATGTTCATGTCATACACTTAAGCATGTGCATTAGTATTTAGAGTCCACATTTCAAAACAATCCTCAAAACAGGACTTCTAAAAATTAAAACCCTTCTTTGGATATAATAATGAAGTGAGTTCTTTAGACACAAATCATGACAGAATACAGGTATTCTTTCAGGGCAATTTTTTGCAACTATAAAACTGTGCAGTATACACTTCCACTGCCTTCCCTTGATAGTAATTGGTATATTATATACCAATTTCCAAATCATTGGTATATAATATAATACCAAAGCATTTTCAAAGATCAGTGTGTGTTTTCCTAAATAAAGACTACTAGTGAAATTACTGCATTCCAACGAAAGACACTAAAGCATTCATTGTATGGTGAATATTGAATTTCAAACACCATATGTCCAACAATTAGATGAACACATTAATTTCTTGCTAAATTAGAGGTGCATACAGTCAGTAGAGGTGAAATATTTTGTTGATTCAATTTTAATATTTAGAAATTAGAAATACGTGATTTCAGTAGTCAGATTATCTTCCATTATTTATTTCCATTACTTGAATACTGTCACGTCTAGTTGGCACAGAGACTACATAAAGTTTTATTCTAACAATTTTTCAAATGATCAGTAGAAATTTACAATAGCACCCTGCAGATGGTAACAAAACTGATATATTTATCTCTAAATGTATTTAAACAGCTGTCACTAGACAGACCAGATGAGGAATCAATTCCACCTATAATAATTCTATAATAACTGATATGACTGTGAAGGTTGGACCATAAGAAAGGCTGAACGCCAAAGAATTGAGGCCTTTGAACTATGGTGCTGAAGACTCCTGCGAGTCCCCTGGACTGTAAGGCCATCAAACCGGTCAGTCCTTCTGGAGATCCACCCTGAGTGCTCTTTAGAAAGAAGTCAGATCCTGAAGATGAAACTCAAATACTTTGGCCACCTAATGACAAGGAAGGACTCACTGGAGAAGAGCCTAATGTTGGGAAAGATTGAGGGCAAAAGAAGAAGGGGACGACATAGAATGAGGTAGCTGGGTGGAGTCACCAAAACAGTAGGCATGAGCTTAAATGGACTCCAGGGAACGGGAGGACAGGAAGGCCTGGAAAAATGGGTCGGACACAACTTCGCAACTAACAACAACAAATAACAACAGAATCTTGCAAATTTGATGATGCCCCCTCCCCTAATTATGATCATGTGAATTAGAGGAGTGTTTGATTTCTTTATATTTTCTGATTCTTCAACTTGAAGAAAACTTGAAGGAACTGTGCTCAGTTTCTGGGCCCTTGTTTCTTTCATCACCCAAACTCAGCGTACCCAGAACATTCATTTACAGGCAAAATGAAGAGGCTGGCCACAATGAACTTGGAAGAATTAGCTCCTTAGCTAGCTTGGATATCTATAGGATTTCATAAGTTAAACCCAGCACTACAATTTGAATTTTTCATAACTTTTCTAAGAGATGGCTACTGGAGCAGCTCCTGAAAAATTTAATGTGATGAGCTTTATATTTAAGCACTAATAGCATTAATTAGTGTGTGTGTGTGTGTGTGTGTGTGTGTGTGTGTGTGTGTTCAAAATAGTCATAAATAGAAAATAAGTTAGGGAGTAATGACCCATGAAAGTAATTGTTTTTGGTACTGTTTGGGGGGATCAGCTGTCATGTGATGGGAAAAGCACAAAATGTTGGAGATTTTGACATTCTGTGTGTGAGAGTTAGTAATCCCAAAGACTAGAACACAATCAGACTAATGATTATTAAAGTTAGGTTTATAATTATCACTGAAGGGAAATGTGTTTACAGAAATACATTATGGGAACACGCAAAGCCTAGCACCCAAACATCTAGATCCTGCAAGAAGGAAAATGAAGAGTATGCAGTGCGTGTATTTGGGAAGCAAGATAGAAGGGCGCAAAGCAGTGGTAGTTTACTACTAACTGGTTCACTGAGAGGCATTTTGCATGGGCGCTGCTTGCTTCCCTCACATGCCACGCATTGCTGCACATGCACAGTTGACTGAAAACTGTTCAGTGCCTACACAGAAAGATGTTGGTGATGGGAGAAGAGACTGGGGAGCTGGTTTGGGGCATGGCAGGCCTGGGTTGCTGCCAGTTCCAGTGACCCAGGCCACTATACCACTACCGGTTTGGCTGAACCGGACCGAACCAGTAGGAACCCACCACTGGAGCAAAGGTTCTCTTTGATTTACAACCACAGTTGGGAGCAGAATTTCCATCCAAGCAGTCATTAAGTGTGCCCATTGTTATAACTTTTTTATCCAAAATTGCTAAACAAATTATTCCAGTTGCTAAATGACTCATTAAGCAAATCTGGCTTTCCTCATTGACTTTGCTTGTCAGAAGTTGGTTGGGGAGGTCGCAAATGCAGTCACATGGCCTCAGGACATTGCAACTGTCATAAATACATGCGGATTGCAAAGTGCTCAAATTGTGACCGTGAGTATGGTGCGATGATCATCATTAAGTGCAGGGACCTGTCTTTATGGTCACTTAACAAATAGCTGTGAATCAAGGACTCCGTGTATTCTCAAATTAGAGAGTGTGTAATCTAAAAGAGGAACAAAAAGTACCGGTAAATCTTTGCAGAAGGAAAGCCACATTAATCTACAGTAGTCAAAATCAAAAGGATTCTAAACATATCTTTTTTTAAACCACCATATTTTATTAAAAAACATACATTCTTGGGAAGTACAGATGACTTCATCAGATGATTGTAATGAGTAAATTGATACAGGATCCCTGCTTCAACCTCATTAAACCCCAATTTAAATCCTGTG
Source organism: Thamnophis elegans (assembly GCF_009769535.1). Classification (NCBI taxonomy): domain Eukaryota; kingdom Metazoa; phylum Chordata; class Lepidosauria; order Squamata; family Natricidae; genus Thamnophis; species Thamnophis elegans. Next base: position 20,447,088 of record NC_045558.1, on the reverse strand, counting down.
ATTTCTTCCACAGTTACCCGCCTCTTGGTTATTCTTTCAGTCATCATAATTAACTCATCTATAGAGTCCATTTCTAGAAACAGTATAGAGAACATTGTTAAACCTCTCCCTCCTTAGGCTTCACAAGTCTATTCTGAATTGATAGAGTTGCTTGCATTTAATACTTTAGAGGCAATGCCAAACTAGAAGTCAAAAATGTTATCTACTTATTTATAATTGTGAAGGGTATAATCCTGAGATAAGATTGATCTCTGCTCTGAATTTCCTAATTTGGCTTAGACAAGCCAGTATCCCTTAGTCTCACAAGCAATAGAAAGAGGTGGTTCTAAGGATTAATTGGGCTAAGAGCTTAAATAAATTGTATTACAGTATTGTGATTCTTAGAGGTTGAGCCAAATGCTCAACATCATCAAATATCAGATTCATTCCAAGTTACTTTCTAAAATCTGTTCTTTTGCAAAAAAAAAAACATGATGAGAATAAAATAAACTTCAGCTCTTTGACTATATTTTCATTCAAGGAAGGAGAAAAGAGACCTAACATCGCATTTTATTCAAGGAGAAAGATGGAGGATAAAATAACGTCTGTGTGTCTGCAAACTTTGTGTGTGTTTGCAAGTCTGCTTACGCATTCCGAAATTTAAACTCTCCAATAGCTTCTTGCTTTGTGTCAAAGCATCCAGAGTTCAGATAAAGGTGAAAACAGGTCCAACTCTCCTTCACCCCTTTATGATATTAAGCCACAGCTGCATTGATTTTTTTTTTCCTTTGATCAGATGCCACCAGATTATCCCACACAACCTAGAAGCCTGGTCAGAATGGAAAAGAGAATAAAGGAGCAGGAGAAAGAGAGGAATGGGATGGGGTGTGTGGTGCATAAAAATAATTAATTTTGAAGTTCTTTCAAACTTGCACTTCACTGGGAGGCCATGGGCTTTTGAGTGGAGAAACCTTCTAAAGCTTATTGGTTTTGTTTGGGGCTGACAAGAGAGCCTCTATGTCATGTGGCAGAGGGGAATTTCTCTTAGGCTGATGCATTTGGAGCTGATTTTACCCTGTTACAACCTTGACTGTTTAATGCCAAGCTTTTTAAACATATGCACTGAAAGAGCAAGCAACGGTAATTATTTGTTCACAGTTTGCCACACCTCATAGCCAATGTCTCTAGGAGTAAAACTGCAAGGAAATAAAGAGAGAGAAGATGAAGAAATAGTGAAGGGGAGATCAAATAGCATTAGTTCAGTAAAGCAGATCTCTTGAGATCAGAGCAGTGAAAAAGACTGGTGGAAATCTGGTGTGTTTGTGTTGGCTCCAATAGAAGAGAATGCTGTAGTGGTAGCTTTTTGAGTTTGGTCGGTTTTTTGCAGACGTTTCATTACCCAGCTAGATAACATCATAAATACAAGTGAGTACTTGCACTCCAAATAGCTTGTCCTGTCAGTTTTGGCAAGGGTATAATTTTGTCCTATGTAGTTCTTTGATTAAATATTGTTTTTTATTTGATTTCTTTAATCTGGTCTTAATTCATACTTATCTAGATGTTGGCAGCTGTGCTTTGATATTTTTGTTTCCTTCTTAGCTTGAGTTAAACTTCCCTTCTTTGTGCATTGCATTTCATTTTAATAGGTAGTAGTAAGTGATGATGGTTCACCAACAAATGCGCGCTTGACAAAAGCGCGAGGACAAAAGCGCGAGTTTGAAATTGCGCTGAAGAATTAGGACAGAAGCGCGCCGACAACAGCGCGCCGACAGAAGCGCGCTTTAAACCTAACCCCAGGGGTGGGTTTCAACCGGTTCGCGGCGGTCCCTGCGAACCGGTTGATCGGCGAACCTGGAAGTAAGTAACTTCCGGGAACGGAGACTGGCCCACTCGCCCGCCCGCGCTCCTTACCTGGTTTTGACGAGTTCTGCGCTTCCACGCATGCGCAGGACGCATACAGCGCCTGCGCAATCCTCCAGGAGCAGCTGGAGCATTGCACAGACGCTAGTACGCATGCGTGCACCGCGCGCATGCACGAGGACGCTGCCGGCCCCATTCCAACCGAACCAGTTGGAACGGGGCGAGAAACCCACCCCTGCCTAACCCTAAAGGTAACCCTAAACCTAATCCTAAACCTAACCCTGAACCTAACCCTAAACCTAACCCTGAACCTAACCCTAAACCTAACCCTGAACCTAACCCTAAACCTAACCCTGAACCTAACCCTGAACCTAAACCTAAACCTAACCCTTACCCTAACCCTTACCTTAATGGCGCTTCTGTCGGCGCTCTTTTGTCGGCATGCCTTTGTGGGAGCGCTATCGACATTGCGGTTTTATCAACATGGTTTTGTTGGCGCGCTGTTGTCGGGCGCGCTTTTAGCGGGTCACGGGTGATGATCTCATCTGTTATGGACTTATATTTGGCAGATCCTAGAAGGCAGGTCTAGCTGTTTAATGAAACATCTACAAGAAAACCAACCAAACTTGGAGAGCACCAAGAACCTAACAGTATTTGGCCCAGTTTAAAATGTGTACCTAAGAATTGTTGTTCCTATTGAAGTCAGAGAAATCTTCTACATACAAACCATCGCTACAAATTTATATGCATAAATCAGACTGCTTTTATTTGGTTTTTTAAAAAGTACATTTCTATACATTTCCCTTTGAAAAAAATCTGTATTGTTTTACAACCACACAAGAAAGAGCAAATAAATTCTGGATGAAGTAAAGCTACAGATTCTGTTACAGAAGGATATCTATCAACAGGATTTTCAAGGCTAACTGCAGGAATAAAGCAGAGCTGGAGTCAGCTGGCTTTATCGTAAGGCCCCAGCATGTGATTTTATGCAAAGTTGCAAAGACAGACAGTTGAAAATTATTATTTTAAAGTTTAAAGGCGGGGGAATAAAAGAAATTAAAATAGCCAAAACCTCATGTGATCTCATGTGAGAACACAGAAATATATATGTATTGAAATTTGGCTATTTTGTCTTATTCTCAAATTTATTTATTATTTGGAAGGAATAAAACACAGTTCTTGAGGAAAAGTATCAAATCAATCCCCATCCATATGTTTATGAGACCAAAATATAAATAAATCACACAAGTTCCTTACCCCTTTTCTGCAACATGCTGAAAAGTAATTAAAAAAAATAATGAAGTAAATTTTCTCTTAGTCTTTCATGAACTATCTCAAGAAGTTACCTCTTTTGTCTTAAATAGAGGTTAACCTGGGGCTTTTGCATATTTAAATTGTCAAATTTCCTACTGTGGAAAGAACATTTATATGGGGGTTTTATGTGCTGAATTTCTACTATTGCACCCATAAAATTACATGGGCAATAAAAATAATACAGCTATAAAAACACCATAATTTAGGTTGTTAAAATATAGATTTTAATTAAGCAAACAAACAGAAGTTAACAGATGGGACACATGGAAAACCAGCAGTTGTTCCATCAGTTTCTGAGGGTAAAGACAAATAGAATCTGCTGTATTTTTGCAAATGACGTATTCTGTAACTACAGATAGTCTTCAATTTACAACAGTGATTGTGTTGTAACTCATTTGCTAAGCAAGTCATCAAATGTCCAATTGCAATCATAAAGTGAATGCTATGGTCATAAAGCAACTATCACAGTTGTTAAATGAATACCATGCTCGTTAAGCAAAATCCTTTGGCCATTTCCAGCAAAAACATTGTAAATTGTGGTTTTCTGACTATGAGTTGGTGAAAATGGCCCTAAATGTGGGCCCATTGCCATGTGCCCAAAATTTGGTCATCTAAGTGCAGAGGAGGCCAGCTGCCAGAACTTCAAATCTAGTTCATGAGTAATTTTTCAGGATGGTCAAGCAACCAGTCGTAAATCAAGGACTACCTATATAACATGATTGAAGTAAAGGGTCCTTTAATGCCTGAGACAGACCATTTTCTTCCTTTCATCTCTAAGTCAAGCAGTGACATATGCATAACTCTGCACCTCATTAAGCAGTTGAGACAGAAAATCTCATTAGACTTCTCCTTGTTCTAGCTAATGATCGAGCAGGCTTGGTAAAAGAGTCTCTCTCTCTCTGTCTCCCTCATTTCAACCTACAGATTTTTCAACAGAGCTTCTAGAGAGACCAAAAATGCTATGGGAGCAAGTAGTATTAACTAAAATAACTGGATTTAGAGGTTAGACCCACCATCATCTTCACAAGCAAACTGTGATGTCTGATCAATACTCAAAGCAATATCCTATTCAAGATTATTTTGAAGTACCTTCTATGATGCCAGCGGTATTTATTGCAGATATTTGTAGAGTGGAGTGGAGTAGAATGGGGATGAAATGGGGTGGGGGTGGGATGGGATAGGAATTTAGAATGGAATGCGATGGGATGGGTTGGAATGGGATGGGAATGCGACGGGACAGGAAGGACAGGACAGAACTTTATTTGGCCAATTGTGATTGGACACAAATAATTGGTCTCTGGTGCAGAAGTTCTCAGTCTACATGAAAAGCAACAGAGTAATCATAATCATAATGATACCAATAAGAGGTTTATATTGCCTTCCTTCTGACTTCTACAATATGCATGTCTGCTATGGAAGGCAGGCTGGCTTCAATTGTTATTTCTGCAGTCGTAACTATTTGTTGGAGTCTGTACTTGCTCTGTTTCGTTTCTGTACCAAACATTGTACCAAAATTGTACTTCAATTTGATTTTTATTTTGAGCCAAATTCATTCCATCTGGAACTGAAATAGATGCTGCCACCATATTTTCCTATTTCTCAGAACTTGACATCTTCTTTTTACAATAACTGGATTAGCTATTGCAAGTTTAGCTGTACTGCACATTAGCTGTTTTTTTCCCCATGCAGTGGTGCCCAGAAATTGTTAAACGTGTGCACCATATGTTAGAATATAGAACATCCTTTGATATAAAAAACTTCAAAATTAAAAAAAAATCCAGCATATTTATTTCTGCACTTTAAGTATTTTACCTACCAGCTCACTTCTTTCAGAAAAGAAATAAGTATATAAACAGGAAAATCAAGATGTCTGAGGACAAAGTTGGGTGTAATGTTGAAAACAATGACAAGGGGGTGGGTGGGAACCAAAGATAAAATGTGAGAGAAAACAAGACAAAAAATAAGGCAAGAATGTAGAATCTTTGGCACGGAAGAGCATACAATGTATGTTTATTTTTTTATCAAAAACCAGAAGTATGTTCCAGTTTGAAATGGATGAATCCACAGATGTTTTAAAATCCCTTGGTACTTTGGAGACAAATGATCCACGTCAGACTGTGCTAATAAGGTCAGCCTTAAAGCCAAGGGAAGACTGTAAGTGATGCTGAATCACAGCTATTCCATCTCTTTTCACATCAATCACTATTGAGTAGATGTCCTGGGAGACCCTCAGAGTCGCAGACAAGACGATATACATTACCACAGGATGTAGAGCTCCATCAGAGATACTCCATGGCTGATGCTGGATTACAACTTAGGTTAACTGGCAAGCAGAGGTTATTATTACAATTATGGTAGGGCTAGAAAAAGACAGCAAACAGCCACTTTGCCAGTCCTCATTTGGGAAAGAAAAAATACTGACATTCTATGAAAGAGGTTCATGGTGTCATCTTCACAGGGCAAAAGTAATCTCTGCGTTAGTATGAAGATGTTCAGTGGCTGTAACCGCTTGAGAGTTTGAATACATTTCTGCACTGTAGCCTTTTTAATTCATTTCTCCATACTATGTACCGTAAAGTGATATATTTTCTATTGGCAATATATCAGAGGGTTTCTCCCCCTACGTCATCCTTTTAAAACATCTACCAGGTAAATATGCATAACCAAACACTGATGCGCTAAGATGTGAATGATGAAAATAGAATTGTATTCTAGTACCGTACAGTTAGTACATAGAGTAACTCATGCACTCACGCTTGTATTCATAGACACCTCCATGTCCTCAAGCATCTCCTCTGGCACTTGCAGCATAACATACCTTGAGGATCTTTCTGAAATGTGTTTGCAGCCATCCAGAAAGCACCAACAGAAATTGGTGGCTCCTCAGAATCCCTTGACATTCAAACAGAAAAGGCAGATCCTATTATCTTGCTTTGCCTGGAGATGAAATGTCTTCCTAACACAATGGGAAGAGGAAATGGTGTGTCATGAATCCATTGGGTGACAGGAAGAAGAACTAGGAGAAGAATAAAAAGAACTCTACCAGATAAACATTCTGATTCCACTTCTGCATATTATTAAATTATATTAGATATTATTATTATTATTTTATTTTATCCTGCCTTTATTACTTTTATAAGTAACTCAAGACAGCAAATATACATAATATTTCTTCCTTCTCTTTTTCTCCACAATAATAACTGTGAAGTGGTTTGGGTTGAGGGAGAGTAACTGACCCAAAGTCACTCAGCTGGCTTTCATGCCTAAGGCAGAACTTAAAGTCAGTCTCCTGACTTCTAGACCAGCAAGTCAACCCTAGAGGTGGGTTCCTACCTGTTCAGACCAGTTCGACCAAACCTGTATGGTATGCCGGCTTGAGTCGTAGAATCGGTAGTGATTGCTGGCTGGCCACATCCCCAAACCGGTCCGCCGGCTCAGATGTTCACCCTGCTTTGCCTTCACCACATATATCCACTGCCTCCTCCTGCCTCTGCCAAAGGTTGCCTATCCTTCAGCTAGCACCCACGCCAGCTGCCTCTAATATGCAGGAGTACCATGCCAGGCCACCGCTCTTGTCCCTGCCAAGCTAGCATCTCCCAAAGCCACTGGCATTGTGAAAGTGAGACAGGGAGGGGGAGAAGCAAATTTCCCAACTTTGGGAGATGTTAGCCTGGTGGGGAGGAGGACAACCCAACAAGGTTCATAGCCGACAGGTTTGGAAGGCGTTAGCCAGGCCCGGGGGGAGGGGGGGTTGGCAAGCTTTGCAGCTGGTGCCTTTGGAAGACATTAGCCTGGCAGGGAGAGGCAGACAGCCCAATAAGCTTCGCAGTCGCATGGCTGTGAAGCTTGTCCGACTACCGCCTCTGTCTCCGCCAAGCTAGCATCTCCCAAAGCACCGGCGTTGCGAAGGTGAAGCAGGGAGGGGGTGGCAAGCTTCGCAGTCGTGTGGATGTGAAGCTTGTTGGCCCACTGTCCCCACCAAGCTAGCATCTCCTAAAGCTGTCGGTGTTGCGAAGGTGGCCTGGCAAGTTTCCCAGCTGGTGGCTTTGGGAGACATTTGCAACGTACTCCCTTCCTCACAGCCATGCCATGCTTGCCTTTGACATGGCTTTCCTGGCAGTCCCCCACACCTGCTTGCCTTCTGAGGTTGGGTTACACATCCAGCCCATGAAGGGAGATGCACTGCTTCCGGGCCAGCCCAGCCAATGGGTAAGTGGGCGGCCTTGGGGGAGACGTAGCCACTGCTCTGGGGCCAACAGGAGCAGCAGCAGTGCTCTGGAAAGGCAGGAAGATGCATAATAAAGTATAGTGTCTTCAAAGCTCAGATCTACTCGAAGAGAAGTGGATGAAAATCCTTGTTATAGTTTGCTTAAAGAAGCACTGATTGAAGTGTACCTTGGTAGCTAATGGATCCAAAATTAGGGATCTTTCACTTTTCAAAGTATGGAAGGGCCGAGAGAGGCGGTGGTGGGACTCCAGGAGGGTGAGCGGATGTCACGGGGCTGCACCACAGTAGAGTAGCAGTTTCGGCTCCAGCACAGCATGTCCCCCTTCACGTCAGTGCCGGTCAGCTGTTGAGAGCCCAGCCTGCAAGTCCAGAGGAGAAGGCGGAGAAAGAGGAGAAGGTGGCCATCCAGCGTGTCCCCATTTCCCCTCCCAGGTGATAGCAAGCATTTAATCATTGCCTCCTTGTGATCATCATTAATTTTAAAATTTTATAATTTGGCAAAGTTTGCAGAGCTCTGTATTACATGTGACCTCAAACAATTTTGGAGGGAGGGAGGGAGGGAGGAAGGAAGGAAGAATTGCATGTGGCATCAAATAATTTTTAGGGACGAAGGGGGAAAGGAAATATTCTAATACATTATTACTTGTATATTTATTAAGATGATACATTCAAATATTAAGAACTGAGCGCCTTTCTTTTCCTTCTTTCTTCTTTCTATTTCTCTTTCTTTCTTTCTCTACTATATTGTTTTGCTCATTTCCACATTCTTAAAATAAACTTTAATTCTCTAATTGGGATCATTTATAGTCAAGTTAATGAATCTGAGTAAAGCTTTTGTCATGGAGTACAATCAGTTTTGAACAAGATTTCCTTTAGGTCCTTTAGATATGATTCCTAAAATATGAGAGAAAGAGAAAGAGAGAGGAGAGGAGAGGAGAGGAGAGGAGAGGAGAGGAAGGACCGCAAACCTTGGCACTAGGCATGGCTTCAGAAGCTGCTTTGAAACAGCACAGCAATTTAGGGCTGGAAGGAATCTCAGAGGTCATCTGGTCCAACCCCCTGCCCCAGCAGGGAACCTTACATCTTCTGGATTATTTTGGTGCCTCTAACAGAGAGGAAAATTGCCAGAAAGGAGAAGGAGTTTACTAGGACAAGGCTGTCATGCAGAGGAAGGCAAAGATAGTCCTTGACTTATGACCACAGTTGAGCCCAAAATCTTGGTTGCTAAGCAAGAGTATTGTTGTGAGTTTCACCACATTTTCACCACATTACTGTCATGTACAACCTAGGGAATAACATCTGAAGGCATGTGTAATGTTCTAATGTACAGAGGTTATAATTAAATGTGTGGCAGAAAGTGGACTCTCGGTGTGTTTTTCCAAATGCAGTAAGTGAGGTTGAATGTGTATAGTTTTAGAAGAGTTGTGTGTGTGTGTACAGTATATATAGTAAATAATGTATCTTTTTGTGTGCCTATGCACACTCTATACTATGTAATATGTATGTACACATATAGCATATATAATATAGGATTAAATAGTATATTTTGGATATTCAGAAGTAATAAATAAATAAATAGACAGAGAAATTGTATCTCATTGAGGCCTTTGAGACGAGGATAGGCCAGGCAAGGCGCCCCTTGATGTGAGTAATGTCAAGTTGGCCACATCCATCCAGTCACATGACCAACCAGTTATGCCCACCCAGTCACATGACCAATCAGCTACACCATCCAGTCATATGACCAACCAGTCACATGACCAACCAGTCATGATCATGAAGCCCCACCCACATGACCAACAAGCCACACCCCAAAACAAGCCATACCCACAGAACCATTAGCAAAAAAAATTGAAACCCACCCTTCCTCAACTCCAAATTGGTTCTCCAATTGAATGTTTAATATAGCAATAGCACTTAGACTTATATACCACTTCATAATGCTTTACAGCCCTCTCTAAGTGGTTTATAGAGCCAGCATATTGCCCCCTACAATCTGGGTCCTTGTTTTACCCACCTCAGAAGGATGGAAGGCTGAGTCAACCTTGAGCCTGGCGAGATTCGAACTGCCGAACTGCTGGCAGTTTTCAATCAGCAACCTGCAATACTGTATTCTAACCACTGCACCATCATGGTTCAATATATTAAGCATGTTACTTTTCTTCCATGCAATATGGCAGATAGTTCTGTAGCTCAACTATAATTTCTACATCAGAACTAGTCTGTTTTCTCTACAATAGGTTTATCATTACCTACTCTAGCCTAGTTGTTAAGGCCAAGGCTAGAAAGCAAGAGACCACGAGTCAAATCCTTAGCCATGAAAGCCGGTTGGGTGATCTCGCTAATCCCAAATCACCTCACAGGATTGCAATGAATTTTGTTCATTGATAGTTATTTTGCTATGAAAGAGTTTTCATGATAATTTTCCTACAATTATCTTTTTCATTGAAATTTAATGTAATTTCATTCAACTTTATGTCTAAATGTGTCACACTAAATTTTATATGGGCATATTTTAAGACTGTAGATCCTCTGGAAGCTTTGTCCTTTAGATTTCTGATCTAGAAACAATCACTAGATAGCAAACAATCACTCCGAAATTGCAAAATACACATATCAGTCTATACTGTTTTGAACATTTTGTCTTGCGGTACTTATTTTACACAGTATGTTTTATCTTATTTTGACTTTGATTTACTTGACAAACTGACACTGTTATTCTAATGTATTTTATTTTGACATCCATGTGTACAATGCTTACTTTAAAACGGCATGTATTCTTAGGAAAAATAGCAGTCTTAAAACAGGTTATGAATTACCAGCTTAGAGGCTTTCCTAAATTATATCCTCAATGCCCAAAATATTATAAATCACATCTAGATAGATTGGCAATTTTGAAACTGAGAGTGAGAGCGATCAATTCACAGAACAATGACTAGGAACAACACATTATTTTTTATACCTGGGAGGAAAATGTCCTCAAATCCTTCAATTGGAGGCTAAATTATGTGCTTGAAAGAAGGAAAACAAATCCAGGTTCACAAAGGTAAAATGTCGTTCTTATTCTAAATTCACCAACAATTTGAATTCTTATTTCCAGTTCATTGTTCTCTCCCATTTTATTAATCTGTTGGAAAGCCACATCTTACTATGGCATTTCCTATAAGGTCTCTGTTTAATTGCATGCCATCAAAGTGGGAGAAGGGAATACATTTCGGTAATAAACCACCTTTTTTGGCATAAAGATGATCGTAACTTCAATCCTTGGTGACCAAATTGGAAGTAATGATAAAGAGCAATACAGTTAGATAATAATTTTAAATTCTGGATTTAATGGTTCTATGGGACCTCTCTTGCTCAAGGCACAAATGACCATCTCAAAAAGTATCATACTTTGGAAACATCATGCAAAGATCTAATCCACTGGAGAAGGCTCTAATGCTGGGAAAAAGAAAGGAAAGAAGTGGATGACCAGCAACAAGGTGGATGGATTGAGTTTCAGTGGTAACTGTACATTGTTGGAAGACCTAAAGGACTAGTATAAGAAAAGTATGTATTTAATAGTGCATGTCTTGACAGCAGCAAGGATTATATTTGCGCAAAGCTGGAAAAATGAAGATACACCATGAGATGAACAAATAATTAAGAAGGTATTGGAGCCAGGATGGCGAACCTATGGCACATGTGCCACAGGTGGCACGCAGAGCCATTTGCCGGGCATGCGAGGTGTTGCCCTGGCAGCTGGCAGCGTGCTGAGGTCAGCCTTTTTTAAAGCCATTTTTCACCCTCCCCAGGCTCCAGAGGCTTTATAGGAGCCTGGAGAGGGCGAAAAGAGCCTCCCTCGCCCCCCTGAGTCCCTCCGGAGGCTTCAGGAGCTTCCCTGAAGCCTCCGGAGTGCAAAAAAACGGCCCTATGGGCAAACCAGGAGTTCGAGAATGGACTTCAGGTTTGCTCATAGGGTCGGTTTAAGCCCTCCGGAGGCTGCAGGGACTTTCCCAGTTGTAGTTGTGGGCCAGCTGCTGGCAGAGCGTACAAGCGTAAAGCGTATCCCAGAGAGGCCACTGCTGGAAGACTCGGTTTGGAAGTCACTGAAAAAGCCATGCTGAGATGACGGTGGTGGAGGCAGCGACAGCGGAGGCCCCCTTGTTCTGAAGGGAGAGCTGGGCCAAGGCATTGTGTGGCTGGGAGGTGTGCGAGCGGGAGCAGAACAGCTGGTCACGCAACCCCCCTTCTCCAGCCGTGCAGAGCTCCATTCACTGGCATTTTGAAGGCGCCAAGCCGTGGGAGCCGGGTGGCGGTGAACACGATACCCCTAAAGTCACGTGGCTTGGCGATACCCCTAAAGTCAGTGAATGGCGCCGTGCCCAGCTGGAAAGAGGGTTTGCTGGCTGCTCATGAGCGTGGTCATTTCATGGCTGTTGTGTTGCGCTGCTGCGACAGGGCAACACAGCCATTCGCCCATGAGGCTGTGCCCGGCTCTTTGAGAGCCCGCTCGCAAGAGAGCAGCCGCCCGGCAACCCTCCTCTTCAGCTGGGCACAGCGCTGCTCACCAACCTAGCGGTATCACGAAGACACCAAGCAACACGATCATTTTTGCCTCCCCCCCCCAGTTCCTGCGGCTTCGGGACATCGGTAGGTTGGTGAGCGGCGCTCTGCCTGGCCGGAGATGGGAGTTGTCCAGGGGGCTTATTTGCAGGGGAGGGCTTATATTTTTGCCCACCAGAAAAATGTGGCATGGTCTTATTATCAGGACATGTCATATTTTCAGGAAAACATGGTACAAATTTAAATTCATACTTACTATTTGCAGTATGTGCAGTTATTTACATATTGAAAATAAATAAACAATGCATGTGACAGAAGTTTGGGTATATTTTCAGATGATTCACTTCTGCTTCCTTTCTCCCCTTTCTCTTCTTATTCCTCTGTAAGGATATCTATTAATAAGGTCCCAAAGATGCAACCTATGTCTTAAGCTTATAGCGGACCTGGCAAAATGACTGCACAAGTGAACAACTACTCAGACATTTTTATCACAACTCCAGTGACTGTTGTTTTGTCTACTTTCAATAGAGTCATCTAAGCAGCTGTCTGAACATTTGGAACTTGAGTATAATTCACTCCTACAAGGCAAGAAAAGAACAAATGCATCCAACTAGCAATTTCAACACTAAGAAACATGTTAAAAATGAAAGTTACTTACAACTGTTAAAGTAAAGCCTCAGGAAATATTTGCAGGTAGACGAAAGAATGGACTCAGTAAATGGCACTGAGCCCTAGAAGCTAATATCTGATTGCCAATGAAGAAACTGAAGCTGAAAGAGGCTGGATATTTCAATAAGAGAACAGTCCAAATTGTACTTCCAAATCAACTATGAAGTACTTACAGAAAAGAAAGATAAAATATTTTGCAATGAATTTCACAGTTTCCAGAGATTGGTTAAAATTGTGCAGAGGCCTTAAAGATGCAGTGAATACAAGAAGGCCTACAATGTACGTCAAGGTTCAAATATATATTTTAAAAAATAGAGAGAGAAATAATCTTTGTGATTAATGTTAAATTTTTAAGAATAACAAAACACTGTCATTTTGCACGTTGAGTTCATCTTTGTCCTAACACATAAGAAATTTAGCAAGGTGTTTTAACAGGGCGTACAGCTAGACAAAAGCAGGCATCTGAATAAGAAGAGTCTTTTAAGAACCTCTTGGCAGTAAACTGAATGGCAGTTTTAAAAGGTGGGGCACAGCTTAGAGTTCATTATTTATCTATTGCGGGGTCCCCTCCTTCTATACATTGGGCCAGATTAGGCTTTTAAGACTTAGTCTGCAGGAGGGCAGAACTACACCATCAGAAGAGGAAAACTGGGAGCAGTTGTTACTTCCAAAAGCATTTTATAGGCTATACGAGCTTGTTCCCTTTTCTACTACCTATTGTGAAAGGGGCCCAGGCAAAAAAGGTTAAACACAGCCACTGAGCTATCCCAGTTGCCTTGACAACAGGTCTCCTGAGTAGGCTGGATGCTATCTTGTGTATTGTGTATATCCATGGTCAAAATGCTCAATCTGTTTTAAAGTGACCAAAAGATACTGAGACAGAGAGGAGTTGTTTTAGGGTTTGATATGGCCTTCAGAAAATAATCCAGGCCTGTATGGATTGCCACCTTCAGACTGGTTTGTTTTGACACTAACCACAGAATCACTATTTTTACAGTTCCACGTGAACTTAAAAGGGGGAGAAAAAATTAAATAAGTGAGTCTTGGTCCAGTTAACCCACAAGTACATCTAGAGTCATGCATTATTTGTTTGATTTAATAAACAAATCATAATTCTTTTCAGACTACAATGAGAGAGGCAGGATTATTTGTTTGTTAAATGTATTTGTCACCTATCTCATTGTGGGGCTACGATTGCAACGATTAAAAAAAAAGTTTGCAACGATTAAAAAAAAAGAATACTTGAAAAGATTGTACATAAAACAGAAGTAAACGAATAAGACAATAAAATAAACAATGAAAGAAGAACTCTACGAGCAGACATCAATATGAAAAAAGGACAGATGGAGAGCAGAGGGCAAGGTGTCGGGGAGAGGAGGAGGTGGAATCTGCCATCAATCCAGCAGCCACTTCCAGCACTTATGAAAGGATGAGAGAGTAGCGGCAGATCCTATCCTAGATGTTTCAAAGAGCAGGCACTGTAGCTGAGAAGGTTTTTTTCTGGATCTCAATAATTGCAGTTTACTGCAATTGACTAATGCAGTAAACCCTCTCTGCTGTGGCAGATTATTATTTTTTTCTTTTTACGACCCTGTAATCCCTTGATTCGGAGTAGAGTTGGGGTGACTGAATGGAGCTGAATATTTATTGGCTGGATACCGTTTCTGATGCCTATGTAGAGTTCACAGCAGATATTTTCTCTTTATGCCCTAATAAAGAAACATCTGCATTAGGATTGAACTCTCAGCCTTCCAAGTGGGAGGTGAGTGTTTTCACCTGTAGGCCATCATGACATTCTAACATATCAAAGTTAATCTGCTGGATTAAACCATCGGTTCCTCTTCCACTCCAATAGACGATAACTACTCCAATTTTTTAAAAAAATGCTATCTCTTGGAGGTAGGAATACTACAATAGTATGCAATCTATCCAAATTAGAGGTTATAGCATTTAGGTGAATAGTGGTTTATATTAAGATCATTTGTTAGAATTATTTTCCACTTTTTTGTATTTCAATGGAATTTATATAGAAGGCAAGGAACTCAATGGGCTTTGCACCTTGAATGCATTTTGAAAGCATTTCTTACATGCTTGTCATGGAACAACTGCAACCTACACTTTAAAAAATTATCAATGAATGCAGAAGACAACAGAGATAGTTGATGAAACAGACTCAATTCTAAGTCTCTCATACTATTTACCAAAAGGGGAACCACAATGAAGTATAAACATTTTTTTAGGTTATGCTGATTTTACTATGAGCCACAATTAGTTGGGAATGTGTACAATTATAATCCATGCTTCAAGCCATATCAAACATACTATACAATGTGCATTAAAGCCATAAAAAGCCCTAAAGCTGAAAGTAAAAATACTTATAACATGATATGTTAGCAAAGAAATGTAGAATTAAATAAATAAGATAGCCTTAAAATGTTAAGGAATAAGTGAATATTCTTTTGTTTTCTATCTCTAATAATAACATTTGTTTAGTTTATCAGGTGAATTAATGGTAACTCATCTACATATCAAGGTATTTTAGAAATATATTTATTTTTCAAGAGTTAATCAGCCTATATTTCATAGTTAATTACTCATTTATAATCAGACATACATACTTAGCATTAATTTTATTTGATAGCTGTAAAATCTTTAAGATCTGTAGAGTTCAGGTGTTGACTCAAGAGATTCTTAAATTTGCTCAGACATCTTAAATTTGCCAAGGTTGAAAAACATTTTGGAAACCATTAGACTAAGTATTACCTCACTATGCATCATAATGGCTGGAATTTCTGGAAATTGTACTCTCAATCTGTCATTTCAGCACTTTATGTCCTGGCTGGGAAATTCTCAAAGTTGAAATTCACACCTTAAAATTGCCAGAGTTGCGAAATACTCAGCTCATAAGAATTTTGGAATCTCCTATTGGAGATTTATATCTTTTTCCTAGCCAACAAATAAGAAATTAATAAATTTAATAACCAGTCTTTTAGTAATTTTACTATAAGTAAAAACTGTACTATTTTGAACTTAGTGAGGTTCCTACTGAATAGATATGTAATATATTGAAATACTAAAGAGATGGGAGGGAAACAGTTGTAGACATACTATTTTCAAAAAAGGCAAGCTATTATTTCATATAATATAATTTCTGAAGTGCTTTGGATGCATTCAGAATAATGAAAGAATGTAGAATAACAGGAAAGTGATTATTATAATTGAATTATTGAAAATTAAGATTATTTTTTTAAAAATTATTTGGAAAACCTTTGGATCATGCACAACTGCAGTGCTATTCTGATAACTGGATGTTTGTTTGATTTCAGGTGATTTATCTACCTTACAGAATCCATATAGATAGAGGCATATTTCAATCAGATATATAAATCATACCAATTAATACTCATCAAAGGAGCTGCCCTTTTTCAGCCTTTCCCACCAGCATGAAAAAGCTATACTGCTTTAAAAGTGCAAAGCATGTTTTCTAAATCATTTTCAAAACAGACATAGCCTTCCTGGAAATACTTAAAATATTTAAAATAAATTTTACTGAGTTCCAAATCTTTCACTGGGTAAATATATTATACCTGGATATAGCAAGACAGTAAAATGTTTCAGATGAGGAAACCATAGTCCAGCAGCACAGAATTTACGTCCCAGGTTTAATTCCTAGCTGAGAAGTCTTATGTCTTAAATTTTAACCACATTCCCAGTAGGCAGTAAAAGTATTGGTCCATGGATTTATGGAAGAAATCTTGAAAGAAGTCACAGCTATGACATACAAAGTAGTTGTTCTGTTTTTTAGTTCTCAGTGCTAATGTTCTTTTCTGCTGTCTAATTCTGTTTCACATCTGATAGATTATACTTGATCTCGGTAAAAAGGTTGACAAAATGTTCATATGTAACTATTTCTATTACACTTTAAACTCTTTTAGGCGGCAAGGTGCCAAATACATTTTTATAGCCATGTGATTATGTGAATGACAAATTCTATGGGAAGTGTTTTAAGTTATAATAGTTATTTTTCTCGAAAAAGTGAGGTTGAAAGAATGACATTTGCTTGCCTGGGAAGAATGTTACTAATATGGCAATAGAAAATAAAGATTTTAAAAATACTAATCATAATGTTTAACAAGTTTAACAACAAATAGCTGTACAGAAAAGAGAAGGGGAGGTAAGAGCACTTATTCATATTCCAGCCGTTAGTTGCCATTAGCAGTTAACCAGGTGCTGGCTATGTGAATATTTTAGGTCTAATTTAATTTAGCACTTGAATGAGGTGTGCGCTATTTATAAGCAAAGCAACACCGAATGCTTCCCTGGGCTTGTAGCAGGTGGGAGCCAATTTAGTTCTAAGTCAGTGCACACTGTGCATAATGCAGTGTTTTGTCTCTTTGCCTTGCAAGGCAAAGCTGAGGCACCCATGTCGGCTTCCACTGGTCAGAGAAAAGCAATTGCACACTTCTCACAAAGAGATCAAAGGCTGCCAAGCTGAATGACTATACCTAAGAACAAGTTATAGGACTATCACTCTTCATCTTTCTTGCATCATGTGATAGTTTGTCTTCCCTGGAACTTGATGAAAGATCTGGAATTATGTTCCAGCTGGATATCTCACCCTTGTTGACAATAGTTTCTAATGCACTCACTGGGATATAAAGAACTGGTTTCTCGTTGACCAGGCAGAAACTTTTGAGAACAGTTATATTCTGTGCTCTGTAACAGACAAGCGCCGTGCCTGGAGATAGAGCTGTGAGTTCTGGCATCAGTGCAGAGCAGTGTCTAGACACTGTGACTTTTATGAGCTCTAATTCAAGGTGGAGTCATTCATGGCTCCAGTGGAGTAGCCAAAGTAACAAAACAGGGACAGAAGGATGTTAAGTTTAGAAGACTGGAGGAGTCATGCACTTTGAAATCTTCTCAGTGGGAGACAGACCAGTATTACTGAACAAAAGATAATAATTTGAGTTAGAAAGAACAGAGCAACTGTGGGTATTGGACCAAGTTGTCAATTCAGAGAGACCAAATGATTCTTGCAAGCATCAGCTCTAAAAAGTCATATTAACATCTACTTGAGAAGTACAGGAGAGATCAGTCCAAAACAACTTACAATTTGTCTTTCTATACAGTGATTTGTAATTGTTTTATTTGCAGCCTTGAATCAGGTTACTCATATTAGAATTCCACAAAGATTATAACACCATACCATGAATGCACAAGATCAAAATGCAGGAGATTCTGACGTTTTTATTAAGCATTTGTCTATATTTCCCTTCCCCCTATGAGGGACATAATAAAATAAAAAGTTTGACTCCATCTACCATAAAATGGAATGTTAAAATCTAATTATTATGGTGGGGAGAAATATAAATATTCAATTGTGCCCTAACTAGCAATATGCATTTTTTAGTTTTTAGCATAGTTGCAAAAGAATAGCTACACATCTTTAGTTCATATGTTATATCCTACCTATGAATAACATGCAATCAACCCATATAGAACAAGGAAGCACAAAGAGAACTCCAGGACTGCATGTAATGCATTAGATGCAACTTATAGACTGGTTTTAAAATTTGAATATTTTTAAAGTTATTCATGCATTCAGATATGTACTTATTAACTTAATTGCATTTTAAATTCTGGCTAGTCCACATTTGATCTCAGTCCTGCCTATCTTTTGGAGAATATCCACCAGTATGCCAAGTTTTGCCTTTGGTTCAAATAATGTTATAAAGCTCTGACACAGAGAAACTGTGGCAAGAAAGGATCACTTTCTTAAGTTACTATTTAAACCAGTTCAAAGTCTGTGAATTTCTAGTATATGGGGAAAAACTCTGACTGTACACAGATTTGTTCTCTAGCATTGTCTTTGGTTTGACTCTCATAATTGTGTTCCCATGAAAGGTGGCAAGAAAAGTAAAAAAGAAAATGAATATGAAAAAAGATGGTTTGCTTGACCTACCTCAGGAAAAGTTGAAGATGACTTTGCTAGATTTATGCAATTTGCCAATTTTAACATAACTATGTCATATTCAAAAAGTGACATTTTCTTGAGAGATTTGCTTGAATCCATATTCTGTGAGTGTAATATTTACTTGCATTTAATTTCTGAGATTCCAACTAGTGACTGAAAATGTTGACAGAAAGGCAGGGACAATTGTGTGCATAATCCCAAACAACAGCTAGACTCACTGAGTGACTTAAGGACACCTACCTAAAGGATGTTAATGAGGCTATGAGTGCTTGTCAAGAAAGGAAGGAAGGAAGGAAGGAAGGAGAAGGGAAGGGAAGGGAAGGATCATTTGGTAACATTGGGGAAAAAACCCACCAAAACTTGTGGAAAGACATGCAAACTGCTATTATAAGGCTGAAGGTTCAATGTGCTTGTGTCTGAAACTATGCTTGAGTTCTGCTGTAAACTCTTTTGCCCAATAAACGTGACTGTCACGCTGCCTTGGTCTTTAAATATCTAAACTTGAAAGAGATGCCTCTGCAACATGTTGGGCCTGGCCCCATTGTTTTGTGAGACAGTGTTATTCATTTAGCTTCGGCCAGCTGCTCTCTATATTCAGCTTAGAGGAACAGACTGGAATGCATAAGCAGACAGGCAGTCTCAGAGGTTACAGGCTATTCTCCAAACTGATCGGAATACAGCAAACAGACACCCACTGGGAATGTGTGTGGCCTCTACCAAAAGAAGTTTGTTTGCAAAATAGGTTATTTTTTCTCCTTATAAAAGAACAAAACAGTATTCCATGCATGCAGAGATTTCCTTCTTCGTGAACGTTGGATGAGAAATCAGCAAGCAGGATGTGGCGATGTTAACTGGAATTATTCTGGGAACAGTATTCTTGTACCAGAAAAGGAAGTGGGACCTGGAAAAAAGGGAGAGGGATCAGGGTTCCCCCTGGTGGTAGGTTCACAATAGTGCTATTGAGTCATTGAGTTGAATTTCAGGATAGCAGGGATCACATGAGTGAACAAAGAAAACTTGCCTCCCTCCCAGCCGTTCTGCACCTGAAACCATTAGTTCAACTCCAGAGGGGAGCACATTTGTTTTATTAAAAAAATACAGAGATGGAATAAGCAGATAAGAAAAATTTTCCATTCTTTTCTCTCTGAAATAAGCTTTTCTGAAGTAGCTGTTTTACATTATCTTAAACACCGCCTGTTCCCTAGTTAAGACCTTTCCTCTCAGAATTCTTATTTATTGAACATATTTTGCCAGATTTTAACTTCTTGTTTGGGGAAGATATTTAGTTTACTCTAAGTCTAGTATGCCTGGAAATGGAAATGTGAGGAAATTGCTGTGCACAGGTCAACCAGGATAGACAGAAGTCTGGACTTAAGAAGACTCCAGGCCCAATAAAAGATTTCCTGTGGTTATAAAAGACAGAATAAGCAGTTAAAGGGTTCTGTGTGTAAACAAAACAAAAAAATCCAATTTTCCAGCAGTCTTGATGCTCAAAGTAAAACATGTCTTAAAAATTATGTAAGAAGAATTAGGATATTTATCCCTGGTCATCCTCATCATATAACTTTGTTTTGCTATAGAATTAAATTTTATTTTAGTCAGCAAGATGAATTTCCAATTGCTCAATAACACCCCAAGTATCTAAATATTCTAATATATAAATAGAATAGAATATAATACTTTATTGGCCAAGTGTGATTGGACACACAAGGTGCATCTGCTCTCAGCGTACATTAAAAAGACAAGATACATTTGTCAAGAATCATAAGATACAACACTTAATGATAGTAGTAGGGTACAAATAAGCAATCAGGAAACCTAATTTACTACATCAGATTGATTTTCCATAACACTCATAATACATACAACATTAGGAGAGGGCAGGCAGAGAATTCTGTGCCTTGTATTCTTGTTAACAAAAGTTGAATATCTACTAAAGTCCCTTTGTGCAAATGTATTTTTTATTCTTTGGAATTCATATTAGGGATGTCTGTCTGTCTATCTGTACACATATGCCTGTATGCTGTGGGTTAGTAAAATGATGAACAGTCATTTTTTCATTATACTTTGTGGAAGTAGCCTGATAGGTGAATTTTCTGGCTTTTTATTACTAAAATGTAATTAGTTGCTTTTTACTATATTACTATTTTATTTCTCATTCTGTTTTTTTAATCTACCCTTCAGCCCAGGTTTGTCCAGAAAAGGAACATGAAAACCGTTGACTCCAAAAATCCTATTTTTCTTGAGACTTGGCATGCGGCTTCGATCCAAGTTAAAAGGTTGCGGTGTGCTCTATCCAAGTAAAACAAGCTGCTGTGGTCTGACTTATGGGAATAAAAGCATGGGTCTTGGGAACGGGGCCGCTCGGCAAATAAAGCACGAAGGCAGCTTCGCTGGAGCGAAGAGTCCTCAATCAGGGGCCGCTGCGATCCAGGGAAGTTTGGGCGAAGATGCTGCGCGCCCGGTGCAGCTCCCGGGGGGAAGTCTGGAAATAACAAGACTTCGATCATCAAATGAGAAAAGCTTCCCCAGAGGCTGGATTTAGCTATAGAAGCGGGCATCACTAAATGCTACACGGTAATCGCTGGGACAGGAGAGCGGCTCAGAGGAAGACGTGCGCCTGTGCGCGCGCGCTCCTAAACCACAGCAAACACAGGAAAACCACCCAGAGCCCAGCCGAGCCGAATGTTTTCCAGTCCCTGTTGTATGCATGTCTTCCCGTGGCTTTATTTAACTTGAAGGTCCTTCGTTTGGAAGGCCTCTCAAAGGCCTGCCTCTCTTGTCAGAAAAGCCTCTCTCCAAAGAGGCAGAGCGCGGGATCCCCGGGCTGATTAGCGCACGGCCGTCTCCTGCCAGGCCTTCCATTACCGATTCCCCTGAGGCTGCATAAAAGATTTAAAAACAGAACGCTCCGGCCGTTTTCTTATCAAGCAAATAAATGAAAGCAGCGTTTCTGACTTCAGCGAATGCAATGATGAAGAAGCCAAGCTTCGGGGAAAGAAAAGATATTTAAGGGAAAATACAAGTTGGGGGCGGGTGGTGGTGGTGAAGGTTTACATACGAAGCGCGAGTGCAAAATGGGAAGGCCTGAAAGAGCAGATTGTCCTGGAGAAAATGGTATGTGCGCTCATGGTGGTTAGGAGTAAAAATTGACCTGATGCCATTTAAGCAAATCAATCAATCAGGCGTGAGGGAAGATGGGAACAAGTGGGAG
Organism: Thamnophis elegans; assembly: GCF_009769535.1. NCBI lineage: Eukaryota > Metazoa > Chordata > Lepidosauria > Squamata > Natricidae > Thamnophis > Thamnophis elegans. The sequence continues at coordinate 20,425,305 of NC_045558.1, read as the reverse complement.
ATAATAAAGAGAAGAATAGAACCTGTTATAGCAAGAGCAGAGGATAAACTAGTTTGAGATTAATGAGTCTTGAATGCCTAGGACCAGCTAGTTCCATCAGCCTTATTGAATTGGGAGATACTGTAGGTATGGAGAACTCTATTTGCCTAAGGTAGCAAAAAAATCAGTACCACTGTTTCTGACTAATGAACTTTATTAAAAGCCGCATACATTTTCATGGGCTCCAGCTAATTTCTTAGGCTACATAGAGTGGCTCAGTGGAATTGGAAGACTATGTCTCTCTCTGGAATGAAATTCCTTTGAGATCTAGTTGGCTCCTACTTTGTTGTTATTAAAAAGAGCTGTGAAGACCTGAATCTTCACCTAGAAGATTTTTGCAAGGAAAAGTGAGATTTCTTGCTTTGTTCCATCCAATCTATTCTTCATCCCGTCTTTATTGCCTTTTATTGGTTTCATTGTTATTTCTTTGTTTTTATCATGCTAGACATCTACACTCATTGCAAGTCCAATATTGTTACATCTTTTGATTTGAGGCCATTGTCCTGCCTCAAAATGAGCTGATTGAGAATCTGAAGGTCTTCTGGATTCACAACCTCAGTTGGAGACCATCCCTAGGTCACCCTTTGTCCAAATGAATTTGGAGTGTCCGAGGCAGCTGTTTTAGAAAAATAATATTCTGGTGACTGTCACACATGTCATGATCAATTTACTATACTGTACTTGGGATGGTCTTTGAAGATTACTCAATGCAACTGATCTACTGTTGTCTATCTGCTGATAGACCAGTTCTAGCTGAAACAAATTACACTCATTTTCCAGGATCTGAATTAGCTGCCAATAGGTTTCAATCCAGTTCAAAGTCCTGGCTATTACCTATAAAGTTTTATGCCTTGAGTACTTGGGTTTTATGGGATTGCATCTTTATTGTGTGTGTCCTGTTAGGGAAAGTTTGTTGATTTCCTCTTTCCAAATAGTTTGGGGGAAATGGCCCAGAGGTCACCCTTCTCCATCTGAGTCATATGAATTCTCTTCCTCTTGAAGTTACAAGATTCTTCACTTATTTGTGTTCTAAAAAAGAAGAAGACCATCCTCAAAATGACAACGCTAGATGATAGGAATGCCTGCTAATTTATTGCCTTGTAGGATATGATTTTTATATTTAAAGAAGCCTGTGGTGTATTTACAGTATTTTGTTATTTTGTTAGTGCTTTTTTACTTTATAGTTATAACATGTCAATCTTGCAAAATGGATGACATACAAATAACGTTAATTAAATATAGGTAGTCTTCGACTTATAACCATATTTAATGGCTGTTTGAAGTTAGCAATGGCATTAAAAAGTGATTTACAACCAGTCCTCATACTTATGATTATTACAATATCTCTATGGTCACATGATCCAAATTTGGATTAATAGTGGGTTTGTACCAGTTTTACTACCGGTTTGCGTGTGCGCACGCTTCTGCACATCCACAGACACATCCGGGCGGGTGGGTGGAGCCTCCGCCGCTGCCATTACTGGTTCAGCCGAACCAGGAGCAACCCACCTCTGATTTGAATTTGGCAACTGGCATGTATTTATGATGGTTGCAGTATCCATGTGATCCATGTGATCACCATTTGCAACCTTCCCAAACAACTTCTGACAAACAAGGTTAATTGGGGAAGCCAGATTTGCTTAACAACCTCATGATTCACCTAATAACCACAATTAAAAAATGTCACATAATCGGGTGCAACTTATTTAAGAATTCCCTTACTTAGCAATGGAAATTTTGGTCCCAATTGTCATAATTTGAGAACTATCTGTACATAAATTAACATGTCCCAGCAGTTGTGATGTTCTGAGCTCCTTCTGTGTGGGTATTTACCTAGATTAGAAGGCAAGCAAATACAGATTTAAGGTTTCAGTATTTTAATATTTATATCGAGAATAAGAAATCTAAATTCCTCTAAATGTTAATCAGATATAGATCCCAGAATCTGAATTACTTAGTTGTAAATAGTTGTATTTAAGTGGGAAGTAGGTTAGAAATACAAATAAATAGCTAAATCAGTAAAATGCAAACACTGATCAAATCAAGGCAACCAAAGCTAGAATACAGCTTTTTTCAAAATATCTTAGGTGTTTGCCTAGATTATAATTCTGTTTGTTCATCTGTATGGATTAGTGCCAGCTGCTACCATCTACTGTATATAATGAACGTAAATTCTTTTATCATTTCAAATATTAAATACATGTTAGATGATTATTCTAGATATATTTCATAATTAAAACACCAGATTCAATCATTTTGGTAAACGTATTTTTATTCCTACAGGGATAATGTATGTCAGTAATGAATAATGAACAGTTTTCCACAGACCTAGAAAACATACCTATTTTTGAATATCAAACATGTATGCTTACAAAATGTATTGTTTTACATGATAGCTGAGCAGTCCAAAGCTGGTGTTTGCCTTTCCCTACTTAGTCGTATTTTTCAGAATATAAGACGCACCGGAGTATAAGACGTACCAAGGTTTTGAAGAGGCAAATTTAAAAAAAAGTAGGTAGGTAGATAGAGGGATAGAGAGGGAGAAAAAAAGAGAGAAATACAGTAGGTAGGTAGAGAGAGAGAGAATAGGTAGGTAGGTAGGTAGGTAGGTAGTTTTTTTTAAAGGCATGAATAGCCTTGGGGGGGGGGCTTGTATAGTGTTCCGGCAAGGCCAAAAACGAGCAAAAAACAGCCTGTTTTTCACAAAAATGGGCCCATTTTTTGTCAAAAAAAATTGCATTTGCCTTAGGGAGGCTTATAGAGTCTTGCGGGGGCCTGGCGGGGGGCAGAAAACTGCCTGTTTTTTGCTCATTTCTGCCCTCCCCAGCCCCCAGGAATTCTCTGAAAGCCTCCATAAGGCTATGCACAGCCATTTTTGTGAAGGGGCAGAGCTTCGGAAGGCAAAAAATGCTGTATTCGATGTATAAGACGCACCCAGAGTTTCAGCCTCTTTTTTGAAGAAAAAAGATGTGACTTATACTCCGAAAAAATACGGTAATTTGCTTTGTTGTTCTGTTTTTAAAGGGAAAAAAATTCTGGATTCTATAGGGAGGAGTTTCTTCAGAGGGTCCAAATTGCTGATCTAAGGTTTTCAAAGATTGGGCAAATTGATAAGACCAGAAGAGGAAACTTAAAATCTGCTCATTGTTTGAGCCAGTAGTGGGATTCAATTTTTTTTACTATCGGTTCTGTGGGCTTGGCTTGGTGGGCGTGGCACGGGAAGGATACTATAAAATCTTCATTCCCACTCCACTCCAGGGGAAGGTTACTGCAAAATCCCCATTTCCTCCCGATCATCTGGGAATTGGGAAGCAGAGAATAGATGGGGGCGGGCCAGTCAGAGGTGATATTTACCGGTTCTCAACATTTCTGCTACCTGTTCTCCAGAACTAGTCAGAACCTTTTGAACACCACCTCTGGTTTGAGCATTGTTAAGTCTGAGCTGCATATCTTGGCAAAGAAACAGAAATAAGACCTGAAAATTATGATAATTCAAGAGAGAAGCTAAACAGCTGTTGTCCCTCAACATTATTCTTGCAGCCATAGGTTTATAATCTTATTGAATTAATATCTTACATTACCATGCATAGAAAAAATGTTACAGCAATAAGTTACAGCAATTATTGGTGGAGGGATCACTGAAGCATCGCATTACTACAGTCCATAGGAGAAGAGGCAATTGTTTAATGGAGAAAGTTCAAAATCCAGACTAGATGAGGTCAGATACGTTTGTCCCCATCCAGACTTACGTTAGACACAACAATAGTAGATCTGATTTCAATGTGAATAATTTCTTAGACTAAATAATTTGTTTGAAAGAATTTCCAAAATTAGGAGTTTAGATAAATTATAGGCATTACTGTAAAATGATCCTGCATAAATATGATAAAAATATGGCAAACAGGAAATTATTACTTTGCCTCTTTAGCTACTATTTTAGAAGAATATAAAAGACTTTTCTCTAGCATTGCCAGCTGTCACAACAGATGGTTTCTGGATTAAGTAGGCCAAAGAGATTTACTTGTTCTGTTGCCCTAGATAAAGTTGCAGTAAATCTGAGATTTAGATACCGATAAACACATTGATTTAGCTATCGGTTCTCATTCTCAAATTTTGAATTAATTTTGACTTGAGTCTGGAAGATGTTTTTATTTAATCAATGGAGATCAGATCATCTATGTTTGTAACAAATTTCATCAGTTCCCAATGTGTGTGTTGGATGCATCTGATTCAACAATTTCATTTAATTATTTAACTTTTCCTAAACTTATTCTCAGACTGTTTATTTGCCAAACAGAAAGAATATTCAGTTCAGACAAATGGTCCTGCACACTCCTCATCAGGGACTAGTGACCTAAACAGATCTATTGGACACTTACCTTGGCAGACAGAATAAAGGATGGGAGTTTTGCCCTTACAGTATTACCACAATGTAATCCCAAATATGGGATCTTTGTTGCGTTTAACCAAATTCACTCTTCAGCTTCTTCCAATGGGGCTCCAGGTGTTCCTTCCTGTGCTTGATTTCCTAAATCTCTTCAGAAAATGAAGATTTGCCCAGGCATCTGCGTAGAGACAATTTAGTTTAAGACTCATACCCATTCCAGACCATGCCCAGATTGACAACCAAATTGCACAATAGCAGTAACTGTCAGGTGGATTTTCAAGTCTTAGGGGACAATTACTTAAGTATGAGCCTGCAGTGTGCTGCAGCTGCCAAAAAAGCCAATATGGTCCTAGGCTATATCAACAGAAGGATAATATCAAGGATACATGAAGTATTAGTACCGCTTTATACATTTGCAATAAAGCATCCTGTTTTTGTGACCACAATACAGAAAAGATGTTGAGATTTTAAAAAGTGCAGAGAAAAGCAACAAAGGTGACTAGGGGGCTGGAGGCTAAACATGAACAATTGCAGGAATTAAGTGTGTCTAGTCTGACAAAGAGAAAGATTTGGCATAACATGATAGCACTCTTCCAATATTTGAGAGGCTGTCAGCAAAAAGGGGGTTAACCTAATCTCCAAAGCACCTGTAAGCAGGTAAAGAAATAACAGATGGAAATTTGTCAAGGACAGATCCAACTCTAGAACTAAGAAGAAACTTCCAGACAATGAGGACAATTAATCAGCTGAATGTATTGCCTTTAGAGGTTGTGGGTATTCTATCACTAGCACTTTTAAAGAAAAGTTTGGACAGCCATTTGTCTGGCATGATATAGAGCCGTGATAGCGAACTTATTGTACTCATGCCACAACTGGCACGCAGAGACCTCTGCGAACAAGCGAGCCATCGGCCCAGCTCAGCTCCACCGCACATGTGTGAGCCTCCCATGAGCCAGCTGATTTTGGGGTCTCTGCCATGCATGCATGAGTGGCGGAATGCATGTGGTAGACACACATGCATATGTGGGAGGATGGAGTAGTCATACGTGTGGGGGCAGGTGGGTGGTGCAGGATGCCCCCCCCCCGGGAGTGTGACCCATTTTTGGTCCCAGGAGGCTGCAGGGAGGCCTACTAGGCCCAAAAGGGGTCACAAGGGTCGCACATGCATGCCTGAGAGCACGGGAGGGTTACATGTGGATGCACAGGTTGGGGCATGTGGGGGTGTTGCATGTGCATTGCATTTTGGGTACGGGCATCTAGGCACTTTTGGCACACACTGATAAAGGGTTTCCTGCCTGAGCAAGGAGTTGAACTAGAAGACCTCAAAAGTCCCTTCCAACTCTCTTATTCTATATCTTGCCTACCACACCCAGAGAAAAGCTATGTTTTCTCTGAAACCCGATTGTATCTATCAGTTGCCTAGGACAGACCAATCTAAAAGACCACTTCCTTGCAGTGAGGTAGCCCCAATGTATGCTACCCAGTTATCCAGTCATTGCAATAATTGCTGTTTCCTCCAAACACAGATCACATCAACAGCTGCAGCATAGAGGTTTCTAGTGGTATTGTGTAGTTGCTGTTTATACAATTTTTTTTTTAAATGACCAATGTGTTCCATTTTCGTCAAGTAAATAAGGAAGATCATATGGTGTGTAATTTCCTTTATAGTCAACTGAGAAAATTTCAAATAGTTGCTCCGTAATTTTGAAAAGCAAAAAACCCCATGTTTAGGAGGTTTGGGAAACACAATATATTAATAAGAAAATCACTTTGTCCTTACTGGAAATTAAAAGTAGAATCAAATTTCTTATAAAAGAAAAATCTTTTGAGCTTTCCAGGTTGTTCAGCAAACTGAGCAGAAACATCATTTATAGGAAAGAATGTGACAAGGATAGGCCACCACATTTTATTTTATTTGTTTATTTCATTTTATTTGGAAACTGCCAATTTCCCTCACAGAGGGATCCTGTCCTTATTTTCAAGACCTTTGCAAAAATGGCCGTGCATAGCCTTTAGGAGGCTTTCAGAGAGCTCCTGGGGGCTGGGGTGGGCAGAAATAAGCAAAAAAGAGTCCGCTTTTTGCTTGATTTTGTTCCCCACCCAGCCCCCAGGAGCAGTCTCTAAGCCTCCTAAAAGCTATGCATGCCCTTTTTTGACAAAAAATGGGCCCATTTTCGCAAAAAATGGGCTGTTTTTTGCTCGTTTTTGAGGGGCCCCACCTCACCAGGAATACTCTACAAGCCTCCTAAAGGCTATTCATGCCCTTAAAAAAAAATAACTGGCATTTTTGGGAGGTCTGCAGAATGCAAAAACCTTTTTTTAAATTTGCCTCTTCAAAATCTTGGTGCATCTTATACTCCAAAAAATACGGTATATTACAGCAAATCCAGACAGCAGGAAAACCAATTTTGCCTATCTCAGATAAGTTTCTATAGCTGGGTAAATTTAGGAAGATAAGTCTGGCTGATCAAAGAAAGCTATCTACCATAATGATGAATGCAAACCTAAAGCAAAATATCATACAGTATTTTTCAGTGAAATTTGAGAGCCATCTATTTCTGGACTTAATTCAGTATGTGAGGCTAAGTTGGAGATTCTGTGGAAATTAGCTGCAGAGATGGAATAATATCAGAGCATGCCAGATTCGTAAATAGATGTTTTTAAATAACAGTGTAAATGTTCATGGAATGAAGAATTTGGAAATGAAAAAAGTTTAAAATGTACATTCCTGAAGAAGAGCCATTGATCCCCAATGTGACCATTATGAGCAGAGTTTGAGTAGATATTTTCACACTGTATATACACTGTCTATCGGACATTAATACGATTGAGCGGATCCACTTAACGAGAAGAGTAGTCCTCTACTCACAATAAAATTCCCTATACCACCAAACTTGAAATTTTGGGCTGGAACAATATGGAACTGGCCGCCTGCTGTATGATCTAAGCACAGTACACAAAATTGTTTGCTACAACGTCTTACCTGTCAACGACTTATTCAGCTTCAATTCAATAATATATACACAAACTCAAGGTAAACCGCTCCAAACTAGATTGCAGAAAATACGACTTCAGCAACAAAGTGGTCAACGTCTGGAATGTTCTACCTGATTCCATTGTTACATCCTCTAACCTCCACAGCTTCAACCTTAAACTATCTACCTTGGACCTCACCCCATTCCTAAGAGGTCCGTAAAGGGGGCATGCATAAGTGCACCAGCATGCCCATTCCTGTCCTACTATCTCCATGTATTTGTATTCATTTTTTTGTTCATTCATATCCATGTTTATATTTATACCTGCTATGTTGTACATGTTTGACAAACTAATAAATATAAATACATACAAATACATTTGAGTGAATCTGAAGGAGTCTAATAAGTGACATTTTATAGCATCCTATTCATTATGAAAGCAGAATCAATCTACTATGAGGCAATCTAAAACCTTTTTTTCTACTACTTCTAAAAGTAGCATTACTATCATCAAATATAATAGTACAACAATATTTATTTTTTAGAGATAGCAGGAAAAGCTAATTACCTTCTATGAATAGCAAAATATTCCCTTCCTAGGAAGAAGAGAAATCATGAAAGGAAGTTTAGAACCAATAAACAATTTGAGGATTAAGAGCAACTGATGAGGTACAACCAATTTTGTTGTATTTAAGAACAATGACAATAAAGATTATACTTATACTTCCAATCTTATGCTCTTCATTCTTTGCTTTAACAGAACATTTGTTTTTGTAATATAAAAATAATAATGTAAGGAATAAACAGGTACACAAATTCAAAAGCAATCTGGTGGAGACATTTCAATTGTGTATGCATATTTATTGTAGAAGTTAGATGAACTGAACTTAAATACAAGAACATCTGATCTTTGAAGATCTGTGTTTGGTCTTTGCAAAATTGTCTTTAGGGATTTCTTTTTGTTTTTTGGTGAGTTTGACTGAGATTATGTTTTTAGAACAATCCACTAAAATCAATCAAAGTTAGGTCACTCATGAGCTAATTAATTTCCATAAACTACAATGGCTCTAAATAAGTGTTTCTCAACCTTGGCAACTTGAAGATGTCCGGGCTTCAACTCCCAGAATTCCCCAGCCAGCGAATGCCCCAGCCAGCGAATGCTGGCTGGGGAATTCTGGGAGTTGAAGTCCGGACATCTTCAAGTTGCCAAGGTTGAGAAACACTGCTCTAAATAGTATTAAAGTTGAATTTAGTGTAGTGTGTTGAACCTAACAGAATTCAGATACATGGCTCCTTTCCACCCTTAAGACATTTCCTATGGTATAAAAAAAAACATTTTGAAAAAAGTCAAGAACTGCTTACTGTGGATTATAAATAAATGCTAAAAGCATTTTCTAGAAGCATCCTATGTTTTCACTCTAAATACTTCTCAAACTCTTTTTTAACGGCAATTATTTCTTTGAAATTCAATCTTAATACTTTCTCATGTATTGATTCCATGTTATGATTTTGTATACCTTGGGTAAAATACAACCCTTTACAAAAAATAAGATAAAATACTTGCAAACTAACAAAATGAACATTGCGGTTTTCTTTCTCCCCCTCCTTTTTTTAATTAATCCCTTCATCACATAAATAGTGCTATAATAATGTGTGGATTAATTAGGATTTGGTAGGATACACTCTTAGTTGATAGTCTCCAATTCTTTTATCTTTAAAATACTAGATGATTAACAGATGCTCAACTAATTTCACAGATGTTTTATAGAAAGAAAACCGTCTTCTCACCCCTCACAATCAAAATTTTCGCCTGCGCGTTGTGTTGCTTACCTGTAGATTATTTTCACAATGCATTCATTAGCAGTTTAAAAGTTTCTAAAGTTCAGAAATAGTTTTTGGCTTCTTTATAGAAGCAGTTGCTTCTTTTTCTAATGCACATTACTACATTGTAGGATGTTATTATCTAACAAAATCTGTCCTTATTAAATGGGTATCTTACAGGTATGCTTGTGCTGCAATTCCCATAATTCCCTGCAAGCAATTAGTCAAAAGGTACCACTAGGTTGAATACCGGACTAAATAATAGGTATAAATACAAGAAATAAGGTAGGGTTAAAATGCTTTATTTAAATCACCTTGCAGTTTGATCTTGCTTCTTATGGTTGGTTATATTTTCATTTATTTATTTATTCATTTATTGTGTTATTTATTACATTTTTATGGCGCCATCTCTCCTATAAGGCAATATCATGATAAGGAAACTTTAGTGACAAAACGAGTATAGAGTCATATCATGTGAACTATTGCTTTATGAAACCTTAGTAAGATCACACCTAGAATACTACATCCAATTTTGGTCACCACATTATCAAAAAGATGTTGAGACTTTGGAAAAAATGCAGAGAAAAAAGCAACTAAAATGATTACGGGCCTGGAGACTAAAACAGGAATTCTTCGTGGCATGACAAAACCGCGCTCGTCAAAATAGCGGTGATAAAACCGCGTTGCTAAAGCCGCGACGTCATCACCGCTGTGACAACAGCGCAGCGACAGAAGGGCGCTTTTAAACAGCGCAGCAGCCGATTTAAATTAAGGTAAGGGTTAGGATTAGGTTTAGGGGTTTGCTTTAGGGTTAGGTTTAGGGTTAGGTTTAGGGGTTTGCTTTAGGGTTAGGGTTAGGATTAGGTTTAGGGTGCTGAGTGCTTCGGAAGGCGCGGATTTGCCCTCCGCAGTTATGTCATCGCGGTAGGGTTGCGTTTTCCTTAGCGCTTCGGATGGCGCGGATTTGCCTCCGCACTTATGTCGGCGCGGATAAGGGCTTCGCGGTTTTGTGGTGGAACCGAATTCTTACAGTTATCATATATGCAAGATATGGGTATGACTAGTTTAGAGAAAAGAAGGAGTAGGGGTGATAAGATAGCAGTGTTTCAATATTTTAGGGGCTGTCACAAAGAAGAGGAGGTCAACTTATTTTCCAAAGCCCCAGAAGGCACGCCAGGAAACCATGAATGGAAATGAGGAGAAATTTCCTGACAATGAGAACAATTTCAGTCGAACATCTCATCTTCAGAAGTTGTGGGTGCTTCATCACTGGAGACTTTTAAGAGTAGATTGGACAACCACTTGTCTGAAATTGTATAGGGTCTCCTGCTTGAGCAGGGAGTTAGAATAGAAGACTTCCAAAGTCCCAGCTTTATTTTGTATTCTAGTATTATAATTGTAGACAAAAAATACTTAGGTCTTGTAAGCTGTAGTGTAGCTTTGAGATGAAGAAATAATGTCTTTAGCATTTCTGAAATATGATGGGTAATCATATCAACTTTTCCAAGACAACATATCCGCTGCAAACATAGAAACACGCCTACACAAAGACATTCAGGATAATCATTGAACTCAGAAGCAGAAAGCAGCTATGCCTGGCATCTGTTACAGCTGAATGTTTCCTCTTTTCTCCAGGCTTCCTGAAGAAATGTTTACCATCCACTTGCCTGTGGGCCAGGTCTTCCTAAAGCATTATAAATATCTGATTTATTATTACAAATTTATGTAGCTTTATCAGGTGGTGAATCAATCAATCAGTATAAAATTTCTTTTAAAAATGCAGTTTTCCTCCAAACTAGGGCATGACCTTCAGAATATTATGAGACCTACCTCAAGCATTGATCCTAACATTAAAATTCATATTACTTGGTGAATTATGGTTTGCTGTTAAAAGTCAACAGTCAATAGCATGATAATTATAAATAATTTGGTCCCCAAGCGACTAGGCAGCACTATAGAAAGATCCCTCTTGTTGTGATTGTGGTGCTGATGTGCAAACTATTAAACATATTGTGCAAGATTGCCCACAGTAAGCATTCTCTGGTTCCCTACATGAAACAACGCCATGGGACGATTGGCAAGATAGCTGAACTGAACATCCAATTATGAGACCGTTGCCATACCCCCATAGACATGTTGTATATAATTACATGGATTATGTATACCATATTTTTCAGAGTATAAGACACTTCCCCCACCTCCAAAAGTGGTTCAAAATGTCTATGCATCTTATACTCTGAATATTGTGGGCGGGGGGGGAGGAAGAAGGTTGGTGCAGCATGATCAGTTGTTCTAAAACAGGCTGCGGCAAATGGGTGGTGGTGAATGGGCCACGGCAAATGGGCTGCAGTGGCGGCAAACAAGCCACAGCAAACAGGCCAGATGAATACTGGATGGATGCTGGGAGGCAGAGGCAGATTCCCCTCCCCCTCCTTGTTTTCCTCCCCAAAAGCTAGGAGTGTCTTACAGTCTTATAGTCCAAATAATATGGTATATGTTTACTTCTATTCTGTCATGTTCTGTCTCATCATACACTAAATAAATAGGGAACATTTTAATTTTTTTATCAATGGGAATATATTTTTACCTGATTATAGTCTAAATAATGTTCTTACATTTCATTTTATAAATTATCTGACAGTTGGCTGGTCTTAGTGTCTTCAACTCACTCTTTTTTCATTTGGTAATAATTTATATAATCTGTTTCCGTAATGGTTCATACCCTCTTTGCACTTTCTGTAGCTTTTAGGTATGCTAAATTATGCTATCAATTAAGATCTAAAAGAAGTTTATAAGTACTTTGGTGTTTTGCCATGATTTCGTTTGTTTGTTTTATTATGTTTTCAGTAAAATAATTCAAACATAATGGTGTATTTTGGGACAAAAGAACAATGCCTGAACATTTTTCTATTCAGACTAAAAATAAGTAAGTTGGACGGCAGCTCTGAGTCACTCTTAAGAATAAAAATTCTACCTTTTCCATGTCTCTGAATTTGTAACTATTAAAAGTATTTAAATAAAGCTGGAGTCTAAATAAATATAGTATAGTCATGTGCAATATTATAAAGGACAATGAAAAACTGCAATGATATTACGTGTTCATGCAGATTTGAAGTAATCACAGCACTGAATCTTGTAATTGTTTCAATTTGAACAGAATGGATTTTTTTTTAAATGCCATCATTTTTTTTTTAAATTAAAATGTATGCTTAGGTGTTTTTCCAATCAGATTTAATCTGTCTATAAATGAAATGAATTAATTCTAAATGAAAGTTTTATCAGAAATAAATTATTGTGATACTTATTTTGGGAAGAATCATGGTAGCCTTTAGGGTTTGAAATCTTCCCTTCCTACAATAGCAATAGCTATCCCTTCCCTTTAGGGTTTGAAATCTTCCCTTCCTACAATAGCAATAGCAGTTAGACTTATATACCGCTTCATAGGGCTTTCAGCCCTCTCTAAGCGGTTTACAGAGTCAGCATATTGCCCCCACAACAATCCGGGTCCTCATTTTACCCACCTCGGAAGGATGGAAGGCTGAGTCAACCCTGAGCCAGTGAGATTTGAACAGCCGAACTGCAGAACTGCAGCCGAACAGCCGAACTGCAGAACTGCAGTCAGCTGAAGTAGCCTGCAGTGCTGCATTTAACCACTGCGCCACCTTGGCCACCTGCAAAGAAGAATTATTATTTTTTTGCATTGTTAGCTTGTGAGTTTATTTTATCTCTATTTCAAATGAATAATTTGTAGAATAAATGTAGACCTTTGGCTTACCATGATGTATTTGTATATTTCAGTTATTGCTGATATGACATTGAACTGTAGGATTTCAGTAGGATTTCAATGTTCAATTAGATTCTTATGGAATTGAAGTACAGTTTTCATGCCTCTTGAAAGCAACAATGGTGGCCTGAAGACCATGTCTCATAACTTACAAGCTTCCTTTTGATTATCATACTTATTATTGAATTCCTGCAGATGTCAGTATAGTGTAAGAAATACATCTTGAGAGTAAAAATTAAATTAGTAAGGACATGCTGGTAATCCAACTTCTGGGAATCAGAAGAAACATAATGTGATACTTACCAGATTAGGGCAAGAAGGTGAGTAAAAAGGAATTGAACTCCTGCATTTCCAGAATAAAAATGGTCAATTTGAGACCCAAGTGCTGTTTAGAGTCTTTGACATTGGCCTCTAGAAATATTTAAAAGATCCTACCAAATTGTAACATTAATAACACGGGAAAAAGAAAAGAATCTTAACTGGAGAATAAAAAACAATATTTTTGGGGGCTTATTCCCACCTACCTAGCACATCACTCAAAGGGCAAATACAGCCTGAGCCTAGATAAAAACAAATCACTGCGGTCCAGTTTTAGAAGTTTTATGGAAGACAGAATTTTAGCAAATGTAACTTTCATCAACACTGTGTTATACGTTGGACTGAATGTTCAGTCTTGTCCATGTTATTTTTTCTTAATTATTATCTTCATTAACTGTGATTTGTCATTCGGAGAAAAATATTAGTTCACATTTAGTCTTGAAATGAGCAATGTATTTCTCAGGTATTTCATGAAATGCTTTGATTAATACTACACACTTAACAGCACAAAAGCCATTACTGATTCATATTGGAAGGAAGGGAAGGGAGGGAGGGAGGGAGGGGGAGGAGGGAAAGGGGGGAGAGAGAGGAAAGGAAGAAAGGGGGAGGGGAAGGAGGGAGGAAAGGAAGGAGGGAGGGAGCAAAGGAAGGGGAGGGAGCAAAGGAAGGAAGCAGGGAGGGAGGAGAGAAGGAAGGGGAAAGGAAGGAAGAAAGGATCCTAAATTGATTTTCCCCCCAACTATATTTAATAACATTCAAAGATGCCTCTTAATAATTTAATAATTTATCAGTATAAATATCTCATATTCCATATCAGACTTTAACTTGGTCTAAGACAAGACCATGTTTTTTGTTTGTTTGTTTAGGGAGTTGCCCTAAAAATGGATAAAGATTAATTTGTATTGTGCTACCAATTTTTGTCATGGAGACCAAGATTCAGAAATGTCATGTTTGTGGATTACAGGAGTGAATGTTCTTCTGTTTTGACCTTTCAAAATGGCTCCAGCCTAATTGTCTGGTTCTCGATCCCTTTTTCCTAAAGTGGCAAACAATGGAAGAGCCAGATAATAAAATAGAATTTTTTGCCACTGCAATGCAGAGCTGTCAGAAGGCAGTGAATTTTTATCTTCATTAGTTCTTCCTAATTTAATATCGAGCACTCTGAGGTCACTGGAATTACGTTATGCAGTTTAATTGCCAGCAGAATTGGCCTCGTTCTTTCCTGGTAGATACATGACAAAAGCGTAAGCACAAATGACCCATCATAGGAGCCATGGCTTTCCCAAAAAGCACATATATCAGAAAGCAAACGTCCAATAAACTCCCTATCCCTTTAACTTCCTGAGTTGTTCTCAGCTTCACAGGTTGTATATTTTGACCTGTAAGCCACACCATATCCTTTTTGAATTAGCACATTAATTAGTTCAGTTGAGTTGCTATTCCCTGATCTCTATAGAGATTTTCAACAATTAAATAAGACAACAAGTGAAGAAAGTATGCAAACTATAAATACTAAAATAATATTCTAAGGCAGGAATTCCCAAACTGTGAGGTATTCCTCTCTTGGGGTACTGCAGGCAGGGTCCAGGAAAGGAGCGAAGAATTTGTAGTTGTGCATTATTATAGTAAATCCCCTTTGCCACGTCCCATTATATTGTTTTCATTCTTCTTTTGTCCATTCTTATCCTCGACATATGACCATATGTTGCTGACTTGTGCCCCAATTTACCATATTTTTGCTACAGTTAAAAGAAATGTGGAAGATTATATCAAATTACTGACCACTCAGATACGGTAAACTAGGCGCTCATTATGTGTAGGTTTATGGCCCAGGTCATCATCTCACAAATTTTGAACTCTGCTGTGCAAAATTTGGCAGTGTTGTATGCTATAGCAGTGGCTGATACCTGAAAACCTCAGAAGTTGTAGAATTATCCTGTGCACCCTCGTATTTGTGCATTTAAAGTCAGATGAGGTTAGTAGAAATGTCTTTGTAGTACAAGCACTGGAGAGGCACATGCTCTGTTTTTCCATGTGTCCAGAGTCACAGGGACATTGCCTCTCCAGGAAGGAAGCTATGAGGCATGATGACAGAGGATGGGAAGCCTTTCTCACTTGGGCATCTGACCAAAAGAAGACCTAATAAACATCAGTAGTTAACGCAACAGTGTTAAAAAAAAAACCACTTTATGTCCTCCTTCTGTTTAAGGCGTGGACAACTGTTTGTCACGGACAAAGCTCTGCTGTAATTTCCTAAAAAGGGTTGTGAAATTTGAACGGGATGCGAAGTGTTGAGAATGTTAAGGCATTTAAGCATTCTTCAGGCACTTTTAATATTTAGTGGCAGAGACATCACCCTGCCAACAAAAGTGTGTATAGCCAAGGTTTTCCCAGTTACAATGTATGGCTATGAAAGCTGGACCATAAGAAAGGCTGAGTGCCAAAGAATTGAGGCCTTTAAACTATGGTGCTGGAGAAGACTCTTGCCCCTTGGACTGCAAGGCCATCAAACCAGTCATTTCCAGAGGAGATCAACCCTGACTGCTCTTTAGAAGACCAGATCCTGAAGATGAAACTCAAATACTTTGGCCACCTAATGAGAAGAAAGGACTCACTGGAGAAGAGCCTAGTTCTGGGAAAAATTGAGGGCAAAAGAAGAAAGGGACAGCAGAGGATGAGGTGGTTAGATGGAGTCACCGAAGCAGTAGGTGTGAGATTAAATGGACTGCAGGGGATGGTAGAGGACAGGAAGGCCTAGAGGAACGTTGTCCATGGGGTCGTGATGGGTCAGGCATGACTTCCCAACTAACAACAACAGCAAACTGTCATTTCAGCACTCGGTACAGAAGAGTTCAACAAAAATGAAAACCTGACTTTGAGATAAGGAACAAGCAGTATTTATTTTTCCAGCTACCTGTATCTTTCCAAATTATATATTCCATTGACATTAAAGCCATTTCCTTTATACAAATCACTGTTGTGATTAATGGAGAAGTGATGGTGTGATGGTGAGGCATTCATGAAATAAGACAACATATTGGATAAGCTGAAAAGTTTGGATGAGGAGGAGGAGTGGAAGATAGAGATTTGCAACACAGTTGAGTTGAGTTTATTATATTTCTATTCCCTGGAGGGGACTCAGGGCGGCTCACAACCAAGTCGGGGGGGGAGTACAAATAAGAAAAAAGAACACAAACAAAATAATACCACAATTTAAAACACTCAACAACCATACCATTCGAGGGGGGACAAAAAAACTCATTAGCCCCAGGCCTGTCGGAACAGCCAGGTTTTAAGGGCTTTGCGGAAGGCCTGGAGGGTGGTGAGGGTCTGAATCTCCACGGGGAGCTCGTTCCAAAGGGCCAAAGCAGCCACAGAGAAGGCCCTCCTCCGGGTGGTCGCCAGTCAGCATTGGCCGGCGGATGGAATTCGGAGGAGGCCTAATCTGTGGGATCTAATCGGTCTATTGGAGGTAATTGGCAGTAGGCGGTCTCTCAAGTACCCAGGTCCAATACCATGAAGAGCTTTATAAGTGACGACTAGCGCCTTGAAGCATATCCGAAGACCAACAGGCAGCCAGTGCAGCTCGCGGAGGATAGGTGTAACAATCGCTCGCACGGCTGCATTCTGGACCAGCTGAAGTCTCCGAATGCTCTTCAAGGGCTGCCCCATGTAGAGCACGTTGCAGTAGTCCAGTCTTGAGGTCACAAGGGCACAGGAAAATGCATGTATGTTTGTCTATTGGAAAAAAGAAAGACGTACCTTTAGAAAGCCAATCTTGCTTCTTGACAGGAATTATATCACAATGCATCTGGAGTCCAATGAGGAAGGCTGTCATTTTGGAATGTATAATTTAGTTTGCAACTTGGGAAGCGCTAAAGGGCTCACCTTTAAGGCTTAAGGGGATAAAATCTCAAATTAAAAACTCCTAGTTAATTGCTTGCTCTAAAATGGCAATCAGTCCCACTGTAGTTTGCTCAATGACATGGGACAAAGAGCAAATCATACTTATTGGACACATAAACCTGGTCTGAATTTTCAGTTCTGCATAAGGTATTTACAAAATGTACATAAGGAACACGTTATCTTCACAAGAATATCTCTTCTTAAATGCTTGTGTTTACAGCTTGGAAAAGGTCTCGTTTTTAAAGCGATGGGGTTGTTTTTTCTGTTAAGATAACAGTACTTTAAGCAGCACCATAGTAGGGGCATAATTAATGTTTATTTATAATCAGCATCTTCCTTTGCCAGCAATCATGGCAGGTTGAAAAGAAGCCAGGAAATCTGAAACCCTGCTGTGTTCAGCTGTCTGGAGCAATAATTACGCAGTGCCACCACAGCTCTAGAAGTCTGGAACCATTTATCCTCCTTGCCATTCCTCATTGGCCGCTCACCGCAAGGCAATCGCTCAAGCAGCCAATCCGTGCCATTGTTCTCACACAAAAGATAGAGAGAATCGCTTGGGGGGAAGAGAAAATCTCTTGTCTTGGGGTTAGAAAAAGCTTCCTATCTTAAGTGAGCTTAAAATGGGCTCTAATCAGAATCCTTTAAAAACACAAGAAGGCTACTTAATGGAATCTAAATAAAGAGGCAATGTAAATGGAGGAGAGACAATGATACTTTCTCTGACTGAATTTCTCTAGACAATAATTATTAGCCAGACACAGAGCAGAGTGAACTGGAAGCCTGCTTAGCATTCATGCCCAAGTGAGTCAGGCACAGAATATCCTGGTAATTTAAATCTACAAGTGGACTTCTCCTGTTTCGTCTTGGTCTGCATCCCATTCATTCTTCCTTTGGATAGTGATGAATAAAATCAGTAGCCTTCTTTTATGCAACTAGTTTAGGCTCCAAGGGATGTATTACTGAGCAGTGATATTGCTTTAAGCTGCTGCTTAAAAATCAACTCAGGAAAACACAAGCAGATTTTGAATATAAAATACAGAATCCTAAATACACTTTCTAGGAAGTAAATTTATTTCCAAATAGATTTGCTTAGAATTATGCTGGAATGCTTTAAGAAGAATAGCAGAACTATCAAGAGTATTATTGAGTAGGACATGCCCAGATATTGTATGATACTTCAACTGCTTCATCTCCAAGTTTAGTGCAGAATCTTCAGGCGAATCAGGAATCAATATTGTGCTACGTATTCTAGCACTCTCTATCATGAAGCAGAAATGATGTTTTCCTATACAACAGTAAGCCATCAAAGGGCTTACAAAGTTACACTCAGGGGTAAAATTCAACAGGTTCTTGAGAACCGGTAGCAGAAAATTGAGTAGTTCGGAAAACCAGCAAATACCACCTCTAGCTGGCCCCAGAGTGGGGTGGGAATGGAAATTTTGCATTATCCTTCCCCTGGAGTGAAGAGGAAATGGAGATTTTGCAGTATCCTTCCCCTGGTGGTAATGAAGATTTTGCAGTATTCTTCCCTTGCCACGCCCACCAAGCCACCCCCATAGAACTGGTAGTAAAAAAAAATTGAATTTCACCACTGGTTACACTAATAATACAAAGGTTCTTACAAGACTGCAGTAGGCAAGCATAGCATTTCACATTCATGTATATGATTCCTAATTACAGACTTTCTTAGACAGTGAGCAAAACTATGAAATAAAACTTCTTAGCTCCTCATTCATAGCAAGAAGTCATATTTGTGATTGCCATAAGCAATTCAAAATTGATGGATTATTTTTAAAGGCAGTACTATCTTCTTTCACCAACAAGTATCAGCAAAAAGGTTTGCAATGTTTTTGATTCAATTCTTAATTTTAATTCTGATTCTCCCCCACCGCTCCAGCTTTTCTGTCTCTGTAGTGTATGTCCCTATGTTTGCGTGGCTGCCTCTGAGTATGTTATCCTTTAGTACAGGTGGATAAATCCTTTCATTCTTATACAGAAACAGATACCTTGCAGAAAATCATCAAATACTGAATAGTGGTTGAAAGACTGTTAGATGTGCTAGCCTTTCAAAAAAACCACAGTTTTTATTTGGCTTTGTTGTTATTGTTGGAAAAGGAAGAAAGAAAAGAAAAACTTGATTAAAATATTGCAATATTAGCTTTATTAGCAATTCTCTGGTATGTTAACTTGTTTAGAGAGATACAGGACCATTTTCCTTTCTTCTTCTATAAAGCCTTAGTAAGACCACACCTAGAATACTGCTTGTTTTGGTCACCACACTATAAAAAAGATGTTGAGACACTGGAAAGAGTGCAGAGAAGAGCAACCAGGTTGATTAGGGAACTGGAGGCTAAAACATAGGAAGAACGATTACAGGAACTGGGCATGGTTAGTCTAGTGAAGAGAAGAACCAGGGGAGACATGATAGCAGTGTTCCAATATTTGAAGGGCTACCACAGAGAGTAGGGGGGGTCAAGCTATTTTCCAAAGGATCTGAAGGCCAGATAAGGAATAATGGATGGAAACTGAACAAGGAAATAAAGAAACTTTTCTGACAGTGAGAGCAATCAACCAATGAACAGAGGTTGTGGGAGCTTCATCACCGGAAGCTTTCAAGAAAAGTCTAGATTGCCATTTGTGTAGGGTCTGTTGGATGAGGGGGAGGTTAGACTAGATGACGTACAAGATTCATTCCAGTTATACCTAACCATACACCAAACATGCCTTAGCAAACACTTTTTTTCTGCAGTTCTCATGACATTACTTTTGCTTATTTTTCTTTATTCGTCTTTATCTCACCAAGTATACATATTTCTTCCTCCTTCTGTTTTCCCCACAACAACAACAACCCTATGAGATAAGTTGGGCTGAGAGAGAGAGAATCACTGGTCCAAAGTCACCCAGCTAACTTTCATACCTAAGACAGGACTAGAACTCACAGTCTCCTGATTCCTAGCCAGGTGTCTTAACCACTAGACCAGTGATGGTCATTTATGACACAAATGCCAAAAGTGACCTGCCATGGCATTTTTAGTGATACATCAGCATTCACCAAGACCTATGCTTAAAAGAAAACAATTCTCGGAGGCTGGAGAGACGTCTGGAAGGTCTGTGAAAGAGCCTCTGGAATCTCCAAAAATGAGACCCAAAAATGAGACACTGTCAATGCCTACCAATGTTGCTGATGCTGCAGGCCAAACTGGGACCATCCGCAGGCCATCTGTAGCCTATGGGCTATAAAAATCCCATGTCTGATTAAGGACACCTTCAAGGTGCATACAATATTTTAGGTCTCGGGTATAAAATGTGCCATGTCATATTGCTCTCATGTGATGTATCATAATATTTTTCCCTTTGCAGAATTGAGGTGGGTGTGGCCTGTGTGTGACATATCTGGCCCACAGGCCGCCAGTTTGACACCCCTACTTTAGGTCCTGTCACCAAGGAAATAAATCAAACAATTACACTGCAGTACCATAAGTAGGAAAATAGGCAAACCTAGGACTAGTAAAAGAGACAAAAAATTTCAAGCCAATGTAGGTTTTGTTGCTTTCTGAAGGATGGCTGCATAGTACTTCAAATAAGTAGTGACAAAAAACTCACTGAGTATGGTGGGGATATGGTTGTAGTTAATTGTAATCGCACCGTAGTCTATGAAAAGTTGGAAGATTATTTGTGATTTACTGGTATTTCTAGGTAGTCTTAAGTAAGTCAATATATTTTATTTTCCTGTTGCTCTAAAATGAAGTCTTTTACTTTATTTTAGCACAGTCCTTGGAACTAAGGAAAGAGGATATCAGATGCTTACAGAGTAGCTCGAAAGAAATCATCGGCTTAAATCCAGCCAGGATGCTTTTCTCTTTAAAATTTCTCAGAGCAATCTACAGTTAATCCTTGACTTATGACAGTCACAGTGGACCACCCAAAAGATACTTATGACCCAGATTCAAAGTCTTGATGGCCAGGCCCCCTATGGTCATGTGATCACTGTCAACTCACGAAGCTTTCCTCACCTGTTCCCAACTTGCCATAGGCAGGGGGATGGGAAATCGCGTCTAGCTGCTGCACCGACAATTTCACACTTCAGTCAAAACAAAACAGATCTTCCGAAGTCAAGGCCATCTCCACGGAGATGTGCAACAGCTGGAGTTGACTTCTATGATGCACAAAATTGCTTCGTCGGGGAATGTGACTGGTGACATACCTTGGATGGAGTGGGAAACAGGATCAGAGGCAAGGTGCAAACTGGGTGAAGGCAGAGCTGGCTTCACTTAGGTCGTTTAGCGCTCCTAATAAAGAACTGGATTTTTCTTGCAAAATTGCTCGAGGCTCCTGATTTTATTAAAGTGTTGGTCGGAATGCAGACAATCACATTTTGGATTCTTGACAACTAGTTTACATTTATGGCAAATTGCAGCATCTGTGACTGGAGTTTATGATCTCTTTTTTCCAGGAAACGTAACACAACATGAAATATAACATAAAATATTCATTTTGTACAACAATCTGGCCGGTTAGATTATGGTGGTAAACTCGCTATGGACATTGTATTCCCTTCACAACTATGGTATTTTGCTTGAATATTGCAAAATCAGGCCAGCCACATAACAACCACTACGACATACAATTACAGACATTAACTCAAGGACTAGTACAAGAATGCCATTCAGAGCTGTTTTATTGGCATTAGCATGAATAGACATGGTGAATGCTTTGCAGAAGCCTTTGTGTTCAAAGAATTCAAGATGTTCAAAACAGTACCCATTTAACTCAAATATTATATTATGTTCAATTCATTCATACAATTCTATGGTTTGGATTCTATCATATTGGTCAACAATATAAAAGGAGAAAGAACTCTAAATTCTATCATAAAATACAGGTATAAATATTCACCAATTCTATCACAATATGTGTGTGTGTGTGTGTGTATGTATGTATGTATGTACGTATGTATGTATGTTTTGGTAAAGGCTTCTCACAGTTTCCCATTCTTTAGCAGAAGCAAACAATTATGGAAGTGTATTTCTGGTTAATAGAACTGTTCGACCACATGTGAATCTGAAACAAAAAGTTCTACCAGAAACTTGAAGCTTTTCTGGTCATCCCTAGATATGATTAAGTGGAATAATGATGTGAACAACAGCATGGCATTAACAATGTCATTATAACCTCATCATATAATTTTATTATTATTATTATTTTTCTTAGCAATAGTAGGTTTGAGAACTGTGCAACAAGATCTCTAGAACTTTTTGATATGGTCACAAGGCAGGAAAATATTAGCAATAGAAATATATTCAAACAGAAATCAGAATAACAGATAAATTACTTTATTAAGTAGAACATGGAGAGCAATCCCATTGCTGAAAGTTATTCACAATTTTGAAAATAACAATATTGTATCAAGTTCATGTATGTTTTGGATTAAAGGTCTTGTCTTTGAATAAACAAAACAAGTCTTAAGTAGTAATGCCATTGTTGAGCAAAATGTACATGTAGAATTGTTAAAATGCAAAATCAGATATTTTCAAAGTGTATTAATTAATGTAGTGGGAATTGTCATTCACAGAGTATAAAATTTCAAATTCAGAGTGTAAAAAAATCCCTGTAGTAATTGTTTTTGGCTGCTTGAGAATTATTTACTTAGATACTAATAAAAAAACAGAGTTAGGAGATAGCATATTAGATATTTCCGTGACTTATAAAGGAATGCAGTTGGTTATTCAAAGGGAAAATTCAATATCTATTTATTAGACTCTTACAGTCAGATATCAGAGTTAGATGGCTTATGTCCAATTTCATATAAATTGGATATAAGCAGCATTGACAAAAGAGAGTTTAGGAAAACAATAAAGCGTCAACAAAAAAATAATAACTTCAAAACTCAGACACAATGCTAACAAAAATAATATTTGTAGAACCAGAAAGTAATTTGCTTCCACTTCAAAAACCTCTTGCAACAATTACCTTTTTAATTGCTTTTGTAAATCCAAATAGGATGTGAGTTAATTAACTGTCTGGGGGATGCTATTCCAGCAAAATGTATTAGCAGTTTAGTCATAAACAAGGAAAAGGCAGATGGTTATTGATATAAATTGACTTTTTAAAAGCAAATGCTACAGGTAAAGGTAGTTATTCTCAGATTCCATCAAAATAGAAGGTGTTGGTAAAGATTTGGTACAGTCTGTCCTAACTTTGGCAATCCTTGGGTGCTTTGCAGATTTAAGGAATTCTGGGAATTGTGATCCATGCATTTTAAAGTTCCCAAGGTTGGGAATCACTCATTTAGTAGTGTCTCCTGGATGTCCTCAGAAAGCAAATGACAAATGTCCCATTGTGGTGTTACGTTGCATTACAAACTCTCTCTCTCAGCGAAATAACTTGCCTCCTGAAACTGGAGTGTTCCAACACAGGAAGATTTCAAGAAGAAACCATTTGTATATAATTATGAGTTTATGAGTTTATGAGTTTATTATTTATAGGCCGCCCTTTTCCCTGAGGGGACTCAGGGCGGCTTACAATTTATAGGGAAGGGGGGTACAAGACAATAAAACAATAAACATGAAAACAGTGCAAGTAAAAATAAAACACAACATTCATCATTCGGGTGGGGGCAGGTTACGATCTTTATCCCCAGGCCTGACGGGATAGCCAGGTCTTGAGGGCTGTGTGGAAGGTCTGGAGGGTGGTGAGGGTACGAATCTCCACGGGGAGATCGTTCCAGAGGGTCGGAGCTACTACTGAAAAGGCTCTCCTCCGCGTAGTTGCCAGTCGACACTGACTGGCGGATGGAACTCAGAGGAGGCCTAATCTGTGCGATCGAATAGGTCGCAGGGAGGTAATTGGCAGGAGGCGGTCTCTCAAGTACGCAGATCCACTGCCATGAAGGGCTTTATGGGTGGTAAGTAGGACCTTGAAGCGCACCTGGAGATCAACAGGTAGCCAGCGCAGCTCGCGGAGGATGGGTGTTATGTGGGCGAACCGAGGTGCGCCCACGATCACTCGCGCGGCCACATTCTGTACTAGCTGAAGTCGCCGGATGCTCTTCAGGGGCAGCCCCATGTAGAGCACGTTGCAGTATTCCAGCCTAGAGGTCACAAGGGCCCCACAAGAGGTCATAATTGCCCTATATATGGTGTAAAATGGTATAAGATCTCTTGCTCGAGTAGGCGATTGGACAAGAAGGTTTCCCAACATGGTTATTCTATGTTCTTTTGCATTACCATGAGCAGGCATGTAACGGTGGAGCCTGATCGACATGATATATGCTGATCTTGTTTATAGTAACTTTTTTTTTTGCAGGTGCCCCTTGAAATCAGATTTCTATGCAGACTTGTGGACCAGCAGTATTAGTAATTGTTTTAGATCCATGCTCTTCCCTTTGAACTTCACTAGGTGTCAGCAGAATCTGACCTTACTTGGGTTTAGAAGTTAAGCAGGATCGTTTTCCTGAGGGAGGAGTGATGTCACAATGACACATGCAATCTTGGAGCTCCAAGATCGCAGTTGATATTTCTGCTGCTGGATGGTCCTTCTGGATCTAAACCATCCCATAGAGATGGTGAGTGAGAAGAATACATCCTGCTGATCTCAGGGTCACTGGAAAGTTCCTGATTGATCCAGGAGAAGCTCTTATTTTTGACAACAGAAATCCAGCCATTGAAGCTGCTGAAGTTGGGACAACTCCGGAAGGGAAGGAAAGCAGAAAGAGTAAGTGTCGAATTGGTGAGGAAATTTTATTATTAGAAAAGACACTACCGAAAAAAAATCAAAGCTAAATTAAAATTAAAGATAGAAGAGAGTAAGCGGCAAAATTAAGCCACATTAAACTTAGTATGTTATCTTATTTTTTAATTTTTATTTTTATGGATGGAATTTTTGCAAATGTTTCCTATTTTTTAAATTGAATGGATTAGTTTTTCTTCTTCTATTTTTTATTTTTCATACCTATGGGTTAAAAATTGCTTTTTCTTTTTTTTACAATGTTTGATTGGACTGTTTTTCTCTCCATTTAAGAACTTTTTTCTTTAAGTTTGGAATATAAAGAAGATATAAACAGGAATATAAAGAGGGATGTAACAACAGAGGGAAAAGAAGTAACACTCCCACTTAGAGGCTGGAGGCTTGGATACATTTTTTTCTTTTTTCGCTTGGATCATTTGATTTACATTTCAAGCTTTTCAGCTCCTTTACTGAGAGTGACAGTAGGAAGAGCACAGGTTGTTTACACAGGTGTTCTTCGGGAGTTCTATCAGCAGCTGGATTGCAGTGAAGACAAAGCCTTGACTTGAAATATTATAATGAACTTGCTTGAAATCTAACAAAAAGCCTTGAATGCTATAGTGGCAGTGTTTACAAGTTGGAACAATGGCGCAACATGAAAAAGAAATCTTAACATTGCAAACGATTATGTTTGAAATTCAAAAAATATTAGTAGCAGCAGAGAAAATTGAGAAGAGAATGGGGAATATAGAACACAGAAGAGCAAAATTTGATGGAAAAATCAAGGATGTTTATCAAATGATCGGCTTGGTCTTCTTCTGTTGCCCTGCATAAGACAATGGAGCTGGAAAGCAGGTTAGTGAGGTAGGGAAGGAATGGGGATTTTACAACATCCTTCCGCTGCCATGCCCACCAAGCCAAGCCAAGCCCACCAAGCCATGCCCACAGAACTAGTAGTAAAAAAAAGGTGAATCCCACGACTGAATAATAACCCTAAGCATTGCAACCTTTTGATATGATTATAAGTGGAATGGTGACAGACAAAAATCTAATATTAAATGATTTGTCTTGGATCTCCCCCAATTAAAATAAGAACTGATCCTTAGTCTCTTGTTGTATAAAATAGGTTTATTTTACCTGAAAGTAAATTCCAGTGAGGACAATAAGGATAACTCTGAATAAACATGCATGCATTTGCACCATTTGTGAAAGGCATCATGTATAATTTTATGAGCTATAAAACAGGAAGGAAGAATTATCCTGTCTCCAAGTACATTTGATTAAATTGTGTTTCTCATTTCCAATCCAGACTCATTAGGAGGCAAATGCAGAACTTGTTCAGTCTCTATTTTTTAATGCTGTCTATAGGCAAAGTGGCCAACTCAGAGTCCCTGCCAGGCAAAGCACATTCCTGCTGACATTCTCCATGAACAACATTGTACAAATAAGGAAGCAAACAATATCCAGTCACACTGACTTTCAGTGTAGGAAAGGAGCAGGTGGGAGGGAGACGAGAGAAAGAAAAAAAAACTGTGTTACCAAAAAGGGAGAAGGAATGACTTGCAACATAACAAGGGATTTTGAAACAAAAACAAGAGATGAAAAAAGAAATTCGAAAACCATATCAAAGTCCTCAGAAAAGCAACTTTAAATCAGCATATACAGTGGAGTATGAAACCCAGCTTCCAAAGTATTGCTTGAATTCAATTGATTCTCCAATTTTTTAAAAAAATATTAATATTATATGGCAAAGGTTTTTTTTTTTAATGTTGGCTCCATAAAAGAACAACTCTAACTTTCTCTTTCTACTTTCTGTCTATGCTTCCTGATGCACATACATAATTTAAATAATTGCATTTGAATGACAAAAAAATGGAGGAAATACACAGGAGGCATATTAAAGTCTATGCATATTAATGAAACTGAGTTTTGCATTTTTCTTCAGCAACCACAGAACTTGAAATGTCCTAATCTATTTAGCCAATAATACTGTATCTTTTATAAAGGACGTGGTGGCTCTGTGCTAATACGCTGAGCTTATTGATCAGAAAGGTCAGCAGTTTGGCAGTTCGTATCCCTAGGGCTGCGTAATGGAGTGAGCTCCCATTACTTGTCCCAGCTTCTGCCAATCTAGCAGTTCGAAAGCATGTAAAAATAGAAGAAAAATAGGAACCACCTTTGGTGGGAAGGTAACAGTGTTCCGTGCATCTTTGGCATTTAGTCATGCCGGCCACATGACCACAGAGACATCTTTGGACAGTGTTGGCTCTTCGGCTTTGAAACGGAGATGAGCACTGCACCCTAGAGTTTGGAACGACTAGAATATATGTGTGAGAGGAACTTTTACTTTTACTGTATCTTTACCTTGGAACTGAACTGAGAGGAATTACCTGAGTAGAATTTGTATAGAATTGCACTATGTAGATGCCTTTCTTGGCTAATCTTATGGTCTGTGTCGTGGATTGCTTCCCTTAAAAACAAGTTTTTGAACAGGAAGGATAGAGGATTTTCAGAAGGTCACTTCCCCTCGACTAAACTTCAGTCAAAATAACCTTTTGAAGTGCTTTTATGAAATTAATGTCCAAACATCACAGTGAAACAGCCACCATACTTCATCCTGACTAAAATGTGCATGCCATGATACCAAAGTGGAATGCATTTTATTGCATCCCTGCTCTTAGGGTACTTTTTTTTTAATCTCTAAGAAAAACAAAACAATTAAACCAACTTTATTTTCAATTTAATAAATGTATTAAAGCATGGGTTTTATACCATTTTCCCATACAATCATAGGGTTTCATATAATGTTGAGTAAGAGCTGAAGCAGCTTCTTGGATGAGAAGTGAAATGTCTTCAAAGAAAAACCAGAAAGTCCATTGCCTCTTGCAAAAAGCACCTTTGGGAAAACCATGATCTGGATGACTGAGAATCTCCATAGACAAAGAAATTGCTGGAAATTCATAAGAAATTGATGGAATGCTGTGAAACCTTAAGAGTGGACAAAAAGGCTGAAAATTCCTCTATCTGCATCTAGCAGAAAGTTCAGTAAGGGTTCATTACAAATCTCCTTGCAATTAAGTATGCAATTCAGGAATTGGAACATGAATTCATATAGTTTAGGCTTGTCCTATTATAAATAGTCCTTGAATTTCAACTTTAACTGAGCCTCGCAATTAAGGTTATAAACAGTGGTGGTCATAAAGCAGGTCATTATGTGTCTGGATCTGATTTTATTGCCTTTTTCTGCCATGGTCATTAAGCAAATGTGAGGTTGTAAACTAAACCACTAATGCAGTGGTTAAGCAGCAAATCCATTATTTGCTGTGGGAGTTTGTCGGAACTTGAAGTAAATGTGCTTTCCAGCAAACGATTGTAAATATGTGGCTTTGAGGCACATCAAACAGCCATAAATACTGGCTGGTTGCCAAGCATCCAAAAAGTGTTTCTATAACCACGAGTGATTGGAGGGGGAAGTTGGCATGAGAACTTTAAAGCTCAGTCCTAAGTATATTTTTGAGGTGTCCATTGTAACTTTGAATAATTGCTAAGAAACTAGTTATAAGTCAAGTACTATCTGTATTACTTTGGTTTAATATGTATATTTTTGCTTTTATAATCTTGAATTATTTTTCTTTGTTTTTATATACAATTAATAAAACTAGTAAGTAATTTTTTTGTTGGAAAAAAATATCATCAGTTCAGAGCTACAAACATTTAGATGACCACTAGATGGCAGCAAAATCTAAGCTGTATATATTCTGTCTTTTCTCCTTGCCATGGTCACGTGGTTTTTTTGCAGTTCTGATAGTTAAAAGTCTACTCCGATTGCACTCTGCCACTTTGGCTCTAGTCCCTATATTGGCAATTTGACAATGCATCATATAAATGCATTGGAGAATAGATGCTAAAAAAAGAATTAATAAAAGAACATTGGTAGAATATATATATATTTGATCTGCAGCAATTAGTAAGATGTGATTACCGTAATAGCTTGTATGTTTGTCAACTCTTCAAAAAGTGTTTTTTGACAGAGCAATAAAAGGGTTTTTTAACTATTTGGTAAAATGTTCTTAAGTCTTTGATTCAAATTTCCAACTATTGTTGCTTTCAAAATTCAGAATTTAATCTCTTTATCAATATAATTAATTATAGGCTGTAGACTGTATTAGACATCTGTGGTCTTTTTTTAGGGTTAATACTGTTAAGTATCATATTCATTTTATGATACTTTCACCATTGTTACCAATATTTTATTAAAAAGAAAGAAGTTCATATTTTAAGTAGATGCTGTAGGGACATCTTCCATTTATGAGCCGTGGATGCTTCAAAATTTCTTCCTGAATAATTTCTTTATACAAATATTAACTTTGTAGAAATCTTAAGTCAGCCGAACACTCCAATACAGGTAGTATTCAGCTTACGTAAGTTCATTTAATGACTATTTGACGCTACAATGGTACAGAAAGTGATTTATAACCATTTTTCATACTTGCAACCATCGTAGTATCCCCTTGGTCATGTGATAATTCAGACACTTGGCAATAGTCTAATACTTCTGGCAGCCTCAATGGAGAAACCAGATTAACAGTCATGTTACTAAATTAACTGCGGTGATTCACTTAACAACCGTGGCAAGAATGGCTGCAAAATGGGGCAAAATTCACTAAACAAATCTCTTGCTTAGCAATAGAAATGTTGGGCTCCACTCAAGCACTACTGTACTGTCTCTAGAACAGGCAATCTTCCAAATTTGGGGATTATTTGTATTGTGTGTGTGCGCGCGTGCGTGGTGTGCACGTTATAGCCAGAATAATGCTCATCCACCTTATTTCAGGTCACTTTTATATCTTAATAGAAACCTTTCAACAAGACACCTAAAACAATATTGGTGCCTGAAGTTAAATTGAAGTAGATCTCTTCAAGCATTATTTAATTTTATCTAAAACCCAGCCACCCTCTTGCTCAAAAGTTTTATTAGCTCTTTGGTAGTAATTTTCCAGACCTGCTTGGTCTAAGGAAAGAACATTAAATTGACTCAGAACTTGCAGAAACCTAATGATTTAAATGGAAGCTTCTAGCTTGATCATTCTTGACCAAGAGAAGGTATGAATAGTTGTGGAGATTTCTCACTCCATATTCCCATTAAAATCTTTTTTTTTTCCTGGCTAGAATGCACTAGATGTATTTCTTGACTTATATGCATGTGTAAGAGTATAACCACAGACATGCCCTTGTCCCTATATCTTATATGGATAAAGAAAAACTAAAATGGCTGTCTCTGCATTCACACAAAACAGTTGTGTAAGGATGTGAACAATACTCATAAGTTCACAAATACTGTTAAAAATAATTTCATGGAAAAAGCTTTTAACAAGGCTTCTATTTGTCACTTTGCCTATGACGATTAAGAGATGGCTATTAGCTCTTCCTAAAATTTACTTACCGTATTTTTTCGAACTATAAAATGCACCCAACTATAAGATGCATTTAGATTTACAGGAGGGGGAAAAGTTTTTGCCTCTGCACATTGTGTTTTTTCCCTCCCCAGTCCCCACAAGCACTCTACAGTGCTCCACATGGCCCATTTTAGCTGAAAATAAGTCAGTTGTTGGGCTCTCGAACCTCTGCCCGTTGCATTTTCACTCTTCCCAGCCCCCCAAAACACTCTACAGGCCAAAAGGGTGCATTTTTGGCGAAAACAGGCCATGTCAAGCACAGCAGAGTGCTTCTGGGGGCAGGGGAGGGCAAAAACGTGACACACGGACAGTTTGGGAACCCAAAAATGCCCGTATTCAGTCTATAAGATGCACCTATAAGGGGAGGCAAAGTGTGTCTTATATTCCGAAACTTTATATAAGAAGCACTAAAATTCTATGTATTTCTTATGTAAAGGAAGTAATATAATGTATAATTTTTCTAGGAAGTAGTCCTTCTAATGCTCATTTCTCGTTTCTTGAAGAAAATAATTTCAATTCTGGAAGATGTTATATTGAGTAAGGTGTTTTTCACCAGAACAAGTTTAAACAGAGTCACCCACAGTATACAAGCTGAACTGGTTGACTGCAATCATGTTTTGCTTTTGCAGTATTTGAAAGAATGGAAGTTGTTTGTGATAAAAAAAAATGTAATTGGTGGTCAACACCAAATACCTTTTAAAACCAACTTTCACTAAGCAATTAAATCTATCAAAATTCTAATAAAAGGCTGGATATAAAAGGGTAGTGAATGAGACACCCTTCTAAATGGAAATGATGTAAAAAATATTCACTTAAGCTCCATTATAGGACAGGCTATTTTATAAAGGACTGATCTGGCAAAATACAGCCTCAGCAGCTGCTCACTCACATAGTCTTGCAATTGTGAGAGCTCATTAAGATTCTTTGGAGCAGCTCCCTTTCCTTGCTAAGCTTTGCTATGCCTCATTAGACATTCAGGAACTGGCCCCTTCCTCCATGCATTGGTCCTAGCCAACATTTATGGTGGGTAAATTAACAAGTCCAACAACTGCTGCTCTTTTCTGGCTGAGATGCAGCTATTCTTAGAGAAATTATTTACTGCTAATCATGTTTCACTTTGCCTATGACGACTAAGAGATGGCTGTGGGAAACTGAATCAAATCTGAATGAAGTCGGTTTTTTGCTCACCTGCTTCCATCCTTAAAAGTCAACAGGGACCCCACACAGAAAGAGGAATTGAATTTAAAAAATTTCCCTGTGCTACAGGTGGTTGGAGAACAAAGAAATGTCAAGAGCTGGTTATGTATTTCAAATGACTGTTTTAGACAATGCAAACACAGGTTGAGAGTTAAATGTTTATTTGTGTCAAAAAGAGCATCAAACTCATTGCCAGTAATGAGTAAAACTCATTTCACAGTAATCCAGTTTCTTAATTTAAAAAGTACAAGATAACTTGAATGCCACTAATTGTCTCCCTGCATCCCAGAGAAAACACAAACCATTTCCAACAAAGCAAATCCTGAATTAGCACAACTTATTTGTTCTGAAACACAGGCACACTTCTGGTAAATACATACTGATGTATTACAGCCAATGGCTTTGATATGTTAATTGCAGCATTATGTTGGCTCCAGATTCTTTAAAATGTTAATTTATGCCAAAATTTCATAAATTCAGTTTGGGATTTTTTCACTAATTATTAATTTTTATTTATGTAATTTTAAACAATCAAATAGAAATATTTAAATAACAATTTATTTCTGGCACAAAACTTAAAGAACATTTAATACACAGTAAGAGATTTAGGAAACAACAGTCATGGAAATAACACTATCATATATCAAAGCCAATTAATTCATTAACCATCTACCAAGGCAAATATAGTCAACTGCAAAAAGCAGAATACTTTCTCATTACACAACATCATTTCGAAATGACAATAATAAATTGGTCTATCTTTTTTGTAACATAAATGTGATTTACCAAACCTTCATAATCTTTGGACATAGGCTGTTTTATATATATTATTGAAACAGATTCAAAACTAGGAATATTTACTGCACCTGTTTTGAGACATATTCCAATTAATGCAGTTCAGAATATTTACAGGATGCTTGAAGAAGTTTAAGAAGGTGATCCTTGCTTAGCTTGACAAACTAAGATGCACCTTTAAAGGATGAGCTAATATCTATTATAGAGTGTTTCAGCTACATGACTTAAGAAAATTTCTAGCTATTAACAACTTATTTGGAGATGAATTATAAGAATATATGTTGGGTGATTAGCTTCCAGAAATATATTTGCAAAAGCCATTTATCACAAAGTTTGCTTGAAAACTATGTTAAATTTTCTCAATATGTCTAAGAAAGAACTAAAGCATGTTCTAGCAATTTTGATATTTGATACAAAGAAATAGTCTTTAATTTATTCTAATGATAATTTGCTAAGAGAACTGGGAATCTTCCATCAGATTTTTTTCCCAGCAATACTTTTTTTTAGTTTTATAACCAGTTACACAAGATAAATCAGAATATAGAAAATAAACAAAGTTTTATCCAATAAGCTACTATTTCTGGTCAGGAAGATTCTCTTGTGAAAGACAGATACAGGAAGAAAATAAATTCTATGATCATTTTTATGACTGAAACTAGTAAAGGAACATATTATATAGTTTCATTCCCAAGAAGTACATACAGTTTCCAGATGCCTTAATGGACATGTGATCTGCATGTTGTTTCTTCCACAAAAACCTCTATGGCCAATAATAAAACTGGGCCTTTTCCTACATTGAGGTCAATACTACAGAGTTTTTCTTCTCAAGAAAGCATTTTATAACAGTGCTTTTAAATAATGCCTTAATGTTGTTAAATTAATCAAATAAAATGATGAGGGCAATTGTCCCATCAATCCTGTAGAGAGAATTATTATCCATTAAGTCCTTTCCACTTCTTTTCTGGCCATCGGGACTGTTTGCCAACAATGAATTCATTGAGTCCTTGTAAGTCAAAGATAATTAATGCATTATAAAACCAGCAACCAAGAAATGATTAGTTGGTTTGTATTTATAGTTTCAACATGGCACAACTTGCATTTCAAATCCGAAGCACCACATTCCAAACAGCTAGCAGTTTTATTTCATTACCACGTAGCAAATGTCAGATACAGCAGTTAGTCTAGAAAAATACAATTTAAAAAAATCTTCTGCAGACCATGTATCCTGTAACAAAATCTTCTGAAATTATTTTACAAATCAATCTACATCATTAAAATCAAAAGGAATCCTTAAGTTCAGCATCTTCATTACATCCAGACATCCATCTATTCAAATATAAGTTTCTGCAATATATAGATGTTAGAATTTGCAATATATTTATCTAATATAGCTCCTGTACATATTAAATAACATCAGAGGTTCTGCTTGTAGTGCATTAACCATGTAAAGCAAGCAGTATTTTTCCAGTACCATTTTCATTAAAATTATTGGCGTGCAGATGTTAGCATCTAAAAAGTGCACACAGTTTTCCAAGTAACCCATTTTTCTGTAGGAACAAAATATCCACTGGAGGTACACCAAAATATCAGTTATTAATCTACACATTCCAAGTGTAGAAATAGAAAGTATACAACAGTATATACACATAATAATAAAAAAATAAAACATCCAGTTAGGACTTCAGTGTATATTTACATTTGATTTCACTACCACAGATTCATACAAGAATTCACTACAATATCAACCTCCAGTTAGATTTGCTAAATATGATTTAATGTCAAATAACACATATACACACACGCACACACACCCCTTGAAAAAATGTTGAATACTCCAGCCCATCACAGATGTATCCTCCACTGGTTATATGCACCAATTCAGTGTCTGAAGCAATAATAATATGTGATTTAAAAAAATCTGAGCAATATCAATGGCAAGTAAAATTGGTGTAGTGAAGGAATTTACACTGATTGCTGTTAGCACTTGTTTAATCTGTCAAATTAATACAGAAACCTGTAAATGAATAACGAGAATTCTATTGTACATTTTAATTTGTGAACTTGCACTGCATTGTTTCACTAAAAAAAGCTCACAAAGTTTTTCAAAGTCAGTTGATAAAGAGTTTATTTTCTCCAAAGCAAGTGTTAAGTCTAAGGCTACAGAATTTTTGATTTATGACCATCATTGGTACAGAACCTCTGTCAGTAAGCAATGTGTTTATTTTATCATGCCCAATTTTACAACTTTTTGCCATAATTGTTAAATTTATCACGCAGTTTGTCAAGCAAATCCAGCTTCCCACATTGGCTTTGTTTTTGGAGGGTTGCAAATGTGATCATGCTATCCTGGGCCACTGCAACTGCTAGTTGGCAAGCATATAAACCATGATCATGTGACTGGGGGGGTATTAAAACAGTCATAAGTGCTAGAGATGTTCAAGAGTCTCTTTTTCCAGCACTGTTACAAATTTGAGTGATCATTAAATAATGGTTATAAGCTAAGGACAACCTGTATTTAACAATAAAGATTAAAATGCCATTCTAGATAATCCTGACTGAAATTAGCTTCTTCCACAAAAAAAAAAAAAAAATCCAGTGTGTACATCTATATAAAATCTTCCATTTAAGTGTCACTAGAATCATATAAACTTTGTAATATTTCATAACATTTATTGTAAAAAAAATCAAAGTTAATAGTTTCCAAAACCCAGCAAAAATAAATCACACTCTTCTCTCCCCCCCATCCCAAAAGTGCAATACCATCAAGTGGCTGCTTGGTCCACGAAGACATAATATATATATATTGAGATGCTGTTTCTGTCAGAGCTGAGTTTTTGTCCTTCAAAGGCTAGTCTGCCTTAGCAAATTTCAACGTCCAAAGACTGAGTTCAATTCTAGTAGGATTAATTCTACAATCTGGTTCTGATACACCGTGTGGATTGCTATATTACCAGTCTCTTTCTCGGGTTTTAATAAAGTTGGGCCAAAGACTATGGCTATACTTTGATAAGTCATTCGATTCTTCTCTCCATTTTCTATAATTCTGAGAAAGATAGAAAAATAATCATTCAAACCTGTTAACATCATGTTATTATCAAAACTATGTAGTATCTGATATGCATATATGTGTCTCATACATATCTTCCTCAAGGCATAATCCTGGGTCTTAGTACTACTTTATTCGTTCTGATGTTAACATTACTGTAGAGTTTTGCGTAACAAGAATTCTAGAGTCACAATTTCTCACTTTTGAGTAATGGTGTGACATTTATCAAGATACTGTACTGTGTTGATATTCTTTCCTTTCATAATGCTGGTTCTTTGCCAAAATCACAGGCTTAGTTATATTCTAGTGGGTCTTAAAAGCTATACACTTATATACACTAAGTTACATTTCTTTTCTATTATTTACTTACTTCTTGAGGTGTCTGAACAGCACCTGCATCGTATCGTGATTTGGCTTTGGCAACTGTTTAATCAGCTCTTTTACAGCTTGAACACGTTGCCGAGGCTCTTGTTCTAGAGACAGAAGAGACAAATTCTGGCACAATGCAGCTTTTCATATATTGGGAGGACATTAGCTAATACCTAGCACCATCTAGTGGCGAACATAAACATTGCTGACACTGTTGATCTATTGCAAGTACAACTAAAAAGGGTCCTACAGCATCCAGAAGGCTGGTAAGATAAAACGAGCCATAATCCATTTTATTGGGTTAATATATACAATACAATAGCATGGACATTAATCTCCTTTTTTCCATCTAATAAGTATTTGGTTGTAATTCTATTTAATAGAATTTCATAACTTTTATCTCACTATGAAATTACAATTACCGTATTTTTCAGCGCATAAGACTCACCTTTTTCCTCTTAAAAAAGAGGGTGAAAATCTGGGTGCATCTTATACACTGAATACAAAATTTTTTGCCTCCCGAGATCCTGCTCCCTTCACGAAAATGGCCGTGGAGAGCCTCTAGGAAGCTTTCAGAGAGCTCCTGGGGGCTGGGGAAGGCAGAAATGAGCAAAAAAAACCTTAATTCCCCAGGCCCAGGAGTACTCTATAAGCTTCCTAAAGGCTATCCATGCCCTTTGTTTTACGAAAAACAGGCTCATTTTTGAAAAAAACGCATGGTTTTTTGCTCATTCCCTCCCTCCCCGGAGCACTCTGCAAGCCCATGCCTTTTTGAGGAGGAAAAACATGTCAATTTCCCTGAAAAATGGTGCATTTTTGGGAAGTTTGCAGAGTGCAAAAACTTTTTTAAAAAATTTGCCTCTTCAAAACCTTGGTGCGTCTTATACTCCGGTGCGTCTTATACTCCGAAAAATACGGTAATAATTGTCTTCCTATTTAAGGAAATCTAGTGACTGTTAAAAACTTTATATTTCATTTTGATAACAGTCTTGTGTGCAATGAGGACGCTGTTAAGAATTGCTGTGAAGTTCTTTTAGGATGAGCATATTTTCAAAGAAATACTTACTAATGGCATTGACAAAATCATTGAAATGGCTGAAAGTGAATAACGGTTCTGGCAATTCTCTAAAAAACATTTTCAAAGCCCCCGTGATGACATGGATATCTTCCCATTTG
Organism: Thamnophis elegans; assembly: GCF_009769535.1. Classification (NCBI taxonomy): domain Eukaryota; kingdom Metazoa; phylum Chordata; class Lepidosauria; order Squamata; family Natricidae; genus Thamnophis; species Thamnophis elegans. Next base: position 20,388,311 of record NC_045558.1, on the reverse strand, counting down.
CTGTCATTCAAGTCCAGTTTTTCATCTGAAAGAAGCAAACACACAACCACTCGCTATGTCATAATAAACTTTTGGTGCTGTTGTTTATCCACATAGAAGAATATTCAGATAAAAAGGCAATTCTAACAACTATATCAATAAATCTAACTAATTGCAAAAAATATAGACTTCTATGTCATATCCCTAGTGCCGTGTAATGGCGTGAGCTCTGGTTACTGTATTTTTAGGACTATAAGATGCACCTTTTTCCCTCAAAAAAGAGGCTGAAAATCTGGGTGCGTCTTATACACTGGATACAGCATTTTTTTGCCTCCTGAAACCCACCTCCTTCACCAAAATGGCCATGCAGAGCCTTTAGAAGACTTTCAGAGAGCTCCTGGGGGCTGGGGAGGGCAGAAATGAGTAAAAAAACAGGCCTTTTTTGCTCAATTTTGCCCCCCCCCCAGCCCTCAGGAGTACTCTATAAGCTTCCTAAAGGCTATCCATGCAACTGTTTTGACATAAAACGGGCCCGTTTTTGCAAACAATGAGCTGTATTTTTGCTTGTTTTGGAGGGGCCCCATCCCCCAGGAGCACTCTGCAAGGCCCCTAGAGGCTATTCATACCTTTTTGTTTCAATTTTTTTGGAAGAAAAACGGGCCGTTTTTGGGAGATTTGCAGAGTGCAAAAACCTTTTTTAAAAAAAATAAAAAATTGCCTCTTCAAAACCTTGGTGCGTCTTATACTCCGAAAAATATGGTACTTGTCCCAGCTTCTGCCAACCTAGCAGTTCGAAAGCACATAAAAATGCAAGTAGAAAAATAGGAACCCTCTTTGATGGGAAGGTAACGTGTTCTGTGCATCTTTGGCGTTTAGTCATGCCGTCCATATGACCACAGAGATATCTTTGGACAATGCTGGCTCTTTGGCTTTGAGACAGAGATGAGCACCGCCCCCTAGAGTCAGGAACGACTATCACATATGTGTGAGGGGAACCTATACCTTTACCAATGTCATATTAAATATATAATCTGTTCAAACCTGTTACGATGAGCACTTATAAAGGAGCTTAATTGCAAATAAATTTTATGTATAAGAACATACCATGATTAACTGCAAATCTTAGCTTCTGTATTACTGCAAGATTACCACTAACTCTGTACAATCCATCAATGTCCAATCCTAGAAAAAAATTAATTTTTTTGTTCAGCAAACATTCTTACAACTTACATTAAATCTTACATTATACATGCATGCAATTTCCTAACAGCAAAAATAGAAAGCAAAAAAGTGAAAATTATAGGTATAACAAGCAATTTAAGAAGTAGAGTATTTCATTAAACTCTGCTATTCCGTTATTATTTAGAGAGTAACTGAAACATTTCGCCAATCTAAGAACTATTATTTTTGGGTCCATTTGGGAATGTGAATTTTTGTAGAAAACACCTAATAGAAAACTAGGTTTCTCATTCCTTTCACTCCTGAGATCTTCTGCCATCTGGGGAGAATACTGTTTCTACTTGGAATGTAGAACGTAACCACACTATGCTGAAACTGGGACAATGGAACAGACATTCTCACATGTCTGTCACCTAACAGACGGGTAAATCAATATAATATTGTTTCTTCACTGGATTAGTCAAAGTTTCTTCTTCAATAGACTATCTTCAGCAGCATTTATCTCCAGTCAGAACTGGCAATATAGAAAGTGAGAAAGCACAATGAACATCAATCCTAGAAAAAAATACTAAAACAAGCTATACGAAATTTAAAAAAAACAGAATTAAGTCTTTCACACTCCTCAGGAGAATTTACTTTGTACTACACTATCTAATATTAAAACAAAAGCTGTCTATTTCTCTCAGGAGCATTTTCTTTTTGGATTTATCATTATAGAGTGGAAACAGTTTTCAAACTTTTTCAAGCTTTTCTAGAAAAGTGTTTTTATAACTTTTTTATGTAAGAGGTTTCCAGCAATCAATAGAAAACTTGGGGTTATTGTTGTATTTTCTTTTTTTTTAATGCAACCATATCTGTATCTTGGGACATATTTCATTTGTGAATACTAAGACTTTTGCTAACAACAAAAAAATTAATCCTAAAACCAGTAAGTAGATTCTTCCTACCATGTTCTTCAACGTGTTCAATGCACAGCTTCACAAATTTTGGCACAGTGTTATTTTCTCTTTGACACAAACTGCTTAGATTGCAGCCAAATACCTGATCTGAAGAGCAGAAAAATAAAAATGTATAGATGAGTGTGATGAATTTCTTAGCATACAGAATAAAAACTGATATATACATATATATATATACACATATACATATACATACATATACATACATACATACATGCATACATGTATATATAAAATCATGAATTTCGACATATAACATTTACAATATCTCAGTCTTAGCATTGAATTATACTAGATCCAATAAATTCTTAGAAATTTTACAAGCTGACTTTTTTAAATCTCTAAATCAGTAGATAAACCTTTGGGGGCATGTATCTGGGTTTTTTCTCTCTCTCTCAGAGAAATGGCAGTGTTCTGGATTTGTGGGAGATTTTGCCTGCTCTCCTGAGATGGACGGATTACTCACTGGCAAGACTCAATTTCTCAGTCCTAGCTTCCTGTGCAGAGAACCTGGGCCTATTGGATCAGCCCATCCCAGGCAACTAATGGACCCAATTGGGTTCCAGAGAAAACTTGGGAGTTATTCCAGAAAGCCTGCTATGTGGTCTGATTGAAGCCTTGGTGACTGCGTGGAATAAGAAAGCAGAAATGCCTTTAGATTGGATAGTGGAGAGCACCGGAAACCTTTCTGTACACGGGAGTTCCCAATGCGCTCCGTTGTACAGGTTGGAATTAGGGGAACTTAAACAGGCCCAGAGAGTGTCGCCTAGAGTGTTGCTGGTGAAAGACAAGGAACGAAGACGATCAGACATGAGTGAGAGCCGCTATGAAGGTCTACCTCATGGCAATAAGGGTGATGAAACAACTATTTGTGCAGAGAAATAGTTAGTGCATCTGCCAATAGTCACCCAGTGGCCCTGTTCTGGTGCTCAATCATTCCTTGGAGGAAGCAATGCCAAAACCTAGCTAAAGGATAGCTATGAAGAATATGCTACACATCTGCAGATAAAATTGGCACATTTGTTCTACTTTGGACTCCAGTCTTAAAACCAGAATATGGAGGTGGTAGGGTGCTACAACTTTCAAGTTGACCTTGGAAGAGTTTGATCCCAATAAACCTGAGGGAGTGAACAGGGCTCTCTCAGCTGGGTTGGCCATGTGTTTAAATCTTAATAGAACTTATTAAGTCTTCATAGGAGGGAAGCATGTGTGATTCTGGGCAATAGTTAATTCCATCTTGAGAAAGGGAGTGGTCCTGTCAGTTCTTAAAGAGGAAGTGGCTCCTCCCTTCTCAAAGGACCATTGCCCAATTCAGTTAGTCTGGACAATTTTGTCTGGTCTCCAACCTTTTCTTTATAGAGAAGGTGGAGTGTTCACATGGAAATTTCACAGAACTCTGGATGAAACAGCCTTTCTGTTTGGATGATACACCCTTTCTGGCAGGAGTGGGATGGAGGTAGTGCATCCATCCTGGCTTTTCTTGATTCCTCAGCGGCATTCAATTCCATTGATCATGGTATCCTTCTGGGCCAGCTCTGGGAACTGCACTGTGGTGATTCTCCTTCCTTTCTCCAGGGCTGGTTCCAAACATTGACAGAGGGAGAGAGGTCTAGCCTGAAGCACCTTATGGCTCTATTCTCGATTGCCTCCTATTTAACAGGCCACAGCACGAGTTGATCCGTTGGTTTGGGTGAGCTATCATTAGCCTGCAGGTGACACCCAGTTTCATATCGTTACCCCACGCTCCTTGAGTGATGCTGTGGATGCCATATCCCAGTGTTTGGAGCCCTGGATGGGGTAAATGGGCTCCAACTCAACCCTCGCAAGATGGTGTGGCTGTCCCTGGAGAAAAGGTTCTTTCATCTCTGGTTCTGGATGGTGCCCCAAACAGACTCAATGCACAACCTGGGCCTGCGGCTCCTGCTCAAAGAACTGGTGGCAGCTGTGGCTAGGAGGCCCTTTGACACCTTCAAGTGGTGCACCAGTTGCGCCTGTACCTGGATCAAGAGGCCCTGCTTACATTAATTTGCACCCTTGTAACTTCAAGATTAGACTACTGTAACATGCTATATTGCAACACTGATCTTGAAGACTATTCAGAAACTCAACTGATGCTGAACGCAGCTAAGCAGGTTAGAAAATGGTGGCAGATATATGGCACACTAACAATCACTCCTGCATGAACTGCACTGGTTACTGGTGTGTTTCTGAGTGCAATTCAAGGAGCTGGGGGGGAGGGGGGGAGGACCTACAAAGCCTTATCTGGCTTAAGACCGGGATACCTAAAGGATTGCCTTTTTTTCAAAAATCTTTACCCGTCCAACTAGATCTGTGATGGTGAACCTATGGCATACGTGCCCGAAGTGACATGTGGAGCCATGTTGCCTGGCTCACACAGCATCGGCTGTTCCTCTTCTGGGTTTCTGGTGTGCATGCGCACATGATGATCAGCTGAGCTTTGTGTGTGCGGCAGTACCAGAAACTGGAAAAGCTGGTCTTCCATTTTCCGGCGTGAGCATGCGCTCTGGCCAGCTGATTGGTGCGTGCGCATGTGCGGCAGTAACTGGAAGACTTGCTGGCTGGAATGCATGTGCGCGCTGGAAACCAAAAGTACATTTTTGGCCTGGGCATGCCTTGGGCAAGTCTTCTTCCTGGTCACAGCCCAGACAAGTGTGTTCGTGCGCACATGCAAAGTTCTCCTTTTTCAGCACTCAGTGCTTCCCTCACATGCATACTCCCTTTTTGGCACTAGGCGCAAAAAGGTTTGTCATCACTGAACTAGGTCAAGAAAAATGGCTATGCTGCAGATCTCGTCAGACAAAGAATGTAGCTGGCGGAGACCAGAAGATGACCTTTTTTTCCCTGGTGGCTCTTTCTGTATAGAAAACCCTCACTTTGGGGTTTAGAATGGCCTCAACCCCGTTATCCTTTCATACAGCCCAAAAACCTGACTATATTCCTGAGCCTGGGGCCGTTTTATGACTATATTGCTAATTGGTCAAATAATTAAAAAAAATAGTTTTTATGTATATTTATTTATTTATTAAATTTCTTTGCTGCCCATCTCACTATGAGATGAATTAGGTGTAATGTTTTTACTGTTTTAAAAAGAAATTTCAATTTTTAAAATTGCAATATATTTTTTGAATTAAGTTGTCCAGAGTCACTGACTGAGATGGGCAGCCGTGGGAATTGAACAAACAAATAAAAAAATAAACATGTGCTGAGAGGGTCACTTTCAGAGGGCACATCTGCCCAATATCCACATCCACATCCACACATACCCAGAAAACACTTTTCTGTACAATTTGTACATGGAAGAGATGTAACAGATATTGTAAAATTAATGCTGTACACTATCCTTCCTAGCTTGCTTACTTGTTTATTTAAGTATGATCATTCTCCTCAATCAGGTGTCAAACTCTAGGCCTGCAGGCCAGATCCAGTCCGTGTGTTGCTTAGACACGGGGCCACCCTGAAAACAGCAAAGGACCAGTCTGTGGTGCTTCTGCCTGCAAAAATGGAGCTTGGAAGGGCTGCACACGGCCCTCCCGAGATCCATTTTCGCTCCCAGAGGGTTGCAAGAAGCCACTACAGTCAAAAAAGGAGCTCAGGAGGCCACGCATGACCTTCCCAGTCTCTGTTCCACTGGCAGAGAGTTGCAGGTGCCTGTTGCAGCCAGAATGGACTGTTCCGCTGGCAGAGGTTTTCAGGAAGCTGTTGCAGCTGGAAATGGAGATCGCAAGGGCCGCATGTGGCCCTCTCGGACTGTTTCGCTAGCAGAGGGTTTCAAGAGACCATTGCAGACAGAAATAGAGCTTGTGAGGGCAGTGCATGGCCCTGCTGGGCTCTGTTTTTGCTGGCAGAGCGTTGTAGGAGGCCATTGCAAGCCGGAAACGCTTGGAAGCCTGTTTTCGCTGGCAGAGCAGTCGGGTCACCACAGGCACCCCCGACATGAGTGACACCAAGCTAGCCATGCCCATCCTGCCCATACACACCCTGCCCCCCCCAAGGTCAAGTACAAGCCTAATGCAGCCCTCAACAACATCCTGCCCTCAATCCAATTTTGAAGGACAGACATTCCATTTTGGCTCTTTAGTTCATTTCAGTAGACAGAAACATCTGAAATTAAAAATGCCAATGGAGCAAACAGTGTAGATTTCTTTTTACTCCATTTTTAAAGAATTAATTTTATAACTGTTTTATGTTCTAAGTAGATCTTAATGATCTACTCTTTTTCAAAAGCCCTTCTATTATCCTGATGAAAACAAGAAAGTAAACGTCCCCCAAAACTTTTTTCCAAGAGGCAACCAGACTTTCTTGGATGTTTTCTTTCAAAATGTTTCGCTTCTCATCCAAGTAGCTTCTTGGATTAGAACCAAAACATTTTGAAAGAAAACATCCAAGAAAGTCTGGGTGCCTTTTGGAAAAAAATACCTTAGGGACAACCATGACATGGTTAATTGAGAATCTGCATAGACATTTATAAAGTAGCTGGATGATCTACGAAACTCCTGAAGTTTTTCAAGTTTGATACCTGCAATGAAAAGTCTCCAAAGTGACAGTTAGGGAAATAAGTGACCCAACAAAATTAATTTTGTAGTGTTATTTTACCTGCAAATCTTAAAATTCAACATTCTTAATTTAACTTTCTCTATACTACAAAAATGTGAACAACTGAATTTTTTACAAGAAACAAATTACCATAATTTCCAATAGCTTACTGTTGCATACTGATAGAAAACAACCGTAATATTTTTGATAGTGAGGTCTATTATATTTTTAAATTTCGCTTTGACAAATGTAACACTTAGATGGGAAATATTATTTTCTTTAAGTTTAATAGAAGCCTCTTGTTTGTTCTTTTATGAAATATGATATATATAATCAGCTTCTAACAGATATACGGTACTGAAATTCTGACTACGTTTCCTGTACTTACAGTAGCAGAAGGCTTCAATATATGCAGCTTTGAAGTCACAACGTTTCCACCATTTCCTAAGGAAATGGCTATTTCCTCATACAGAAGTAATCAGCAGGGATCACTATATTCTAATTTTATGGATTAACAATTTAAAAAGCCTTACCCTTAATGTAGCCCTTTTCACGGACTGCTTGTAAGGTAGGCCTGCGGATTAAAAACTTCTTCAATTTCGTTTTAGTCTTCTTTTGTTCTGAAGAATCAATACTGCTGGATATTTTTAGTGCTGAAAGACAAGAGCAATATTTCAAATAACGTTCAACAATCATTAAGCTAAATATTTTCTAATTTATAAAAGCAAGTTAATAATGAATTCCACAGGGAAAAAATAGTGTGATCATTTGGAAAATGTTTATGGGAAAATATTGAAATGAAACATAATGATTAACAGAAGTACAATAGCATACTTGACTTTTATATAACCTTTTTAAAATTTCTATTTATATTAACAATTATTTTCTTTGTATAACAATTCAAGCGTCATGTGGCCCTCCTCCTAAAATGTTTACATAAAAAACAAGTATTTTAAAAGATATGTTTACATTCTGTCAGAAGGACTTTCGACCAACCTCTATTAAACACCCATATCACCATTGGCCTGTGAGAAGACGGAACAGGAATGAACCAGTAATGAACTGACATGTGGCCAATCAAGCAATGAAGTAAAAGTTCTATCCTGATATCCAGAGACTGTTAGAACTAGGACAGTGATGGTTAACCTTTTCGGCACTGAGTGCCGAAATTGGATTGCGCACACACACATATTCTGGAGCGCTGAAACCCAGAAGAGACCAGCTGGCCAACGCGCTTGCATGCAACAGAACTTGGAAAAGCAATTGGCGATGGCACACGTGCCCAGAGAGGGCTTTGTGCGCTACCAGGGCTCACACGTGCCATAGGTTCGCCATCATGGATCTAAGAAGAAACAGGCTTAGACTGAATCCTAGCAAGATGGCATGGCTAGCTTTTAAAAGCTGATTGATACTGAAGAAAATATGTCTCTGGATGAGCCACAGCTTCTGCAGTCAGAGCTGTTTTATTCAGGAGAGCCTCTGGACAATTACATATTCTGTGTCAATTTCACTGTTCCTGGAATGAGGAACACTTTGCTGGTTATCATTCATGCTCTTGATGTGTGACTCAGTTTACATGAGGCTGTCCCAAAGGGCCATCTGCAAGTGGTAGCTGATTCAGTTGCATTATGGAAAGGATTTGTGGCATAAGGGTTTGCTTATGTGACATCTCTACATTGGGAGCTGCACTGATTGATTGTTGTTAGTTTCCAGGTTCAACCAAAGATGTTATATTTCAAGCCATACATGAACTTAGGGCCTAAGTTGCTTCAAGATGATCTTATCCAGGTGGAATCCAGCTGTCCAGTATGACTGGAAAGAGAAACAAATGAATATTCCATTTTTGAAAGTGTGTTGTCATCAGACTCCATGTGTGAATCTTCTGAGGGATGGCCACTCCACTTTGAAAAACGTTTCCCCAAATATAAGATGAACGCTTTCAGTAATAGGACAGAAAAGTTATTCTGTTTCCAAAGATGTAGGCACTATTAATAACGGAGTTTATAATTTATTTTATTACTTTTGGTTTTTGAACTGTTTTATCTTATTTCCTCAGATATAATTATTTTGGAAATAAGATTTCCATACAAAACAATTTCTCAAGTTCTTTGCCTTTAGAAGCTGCATTGCAGTCAGTGAAAATTGATTTTATTCTGTGTTGAAAAAGGCATATTTCTAAATATAACAATGGTTAATTCATGTTACCCACTCTGGGTAAAAGAAAAGCATTGGTGTTTTGTCTCTACAGTTTCAGTTTTTGGAATAAAATATTTATTAAGGGTAAAAAATCTCATTATATTCATTTCAAACCTCATAGTGTATGATGATAATAATATTTCTTGAACTTCTGAAACAAGCACAGGCTGATTAGACAAGCTGCAATACTACATCAAGTGTTAACGACTGAAATTTATCCTATAAAAATCTGACTAAAATGAGACTTGGTATTTCTTTTAAAACTGCTGCAATAATGAAAAAATGTCTAATTTTTTAATGTGTTCAAGAGCTAAAATATTTTTTACGGTGATAATGAACTAGAAGCATGTCCACTTATCTATGGAAATGAAACTTACAACGAAGTTTTTTAGAATCTTTATGGTCCTTTTCTTTATCTTGTTTTTCCAATCCAGGCGAATCTGGTATTTCATCATCCAATGCTTCTTCAGACTCTACTGTCTAGTGTAATTCCACAACAAGAATTAATAAGTTGTCTTCCTACAGAATTATGTTACAAGGCATGTTTTATAAAGTGTATTTCTTCAAACAAGATTGCAAAGTTGAACATCACTTTATGAAACTGAGTATATTGATGTTAAAATTGATAACAGCAATTTATATAATGCAAAAGTCACTAATCTGAGAACAGAGATCTGAGAAAAGATTATCAATGTTGTTGCCAAGAGTCAACAGTGAGTTAATGATAATAATACTATCTGTCAATATAATTTAAGATTTCTTTCAGATCTTTTTTAAGTTCAAATCTTTATTTTCCTTGATTCCATAGGCAAAAATAATATGAAATTATAGAAGAATAAGTCTAATAAATAAGCTACATAAAATAAATCCTTCCAAATTTAACAAACTTACTCTGGTCATGAATGACTTCGTTATTAAAGGAGCTTGCCCAACACCTCATGTCTTATATCACATACCATGGAATGGAAGCAAAATACAACTTTACAGGCTTTACAACTTCATAGTATAGTAGAGGTCATTCCACTTCTTCTAGTGAACCTTTTATTACAATCATTTGCATATAATGAGTACTCTGCCCCTGATTCTCATCTATCAAAAAGTTCACATGTGCACAGGTCTTCAATCCTGTCGAAGAGCTAGCAACTCTTCTGCTCCTAATTCTTCCTCCATCATTCAATTAATCTAGCAAAAGGCATTCTAAATAAAGCCAATACAATGTAAATGCAGTATTGCTTCATAATATTCATTTGGGTCTTAAATAGAGGGTTTTCTAAATATATATATTGCCCTTTGGTTTTAGTTAAATCATCATTGGACACCCATGGCCCTAATGTATATATTTATTCAAAATGGGTGTAGTCTTCATTTACCATGCATAAAGGCATCTCACCTTTTTCCTCTTTGAATGTTCTAGAGCAGAGGGTGGTTCAGTTCTATTATCCTGGTTTTTAAAAAATTCTTTACATTGATTCAAACATTAGGCTATAATTCTGGATGAAAAAATGTTTACATTTAAGAATTTACCTGGTTACTGGTTACTGATTCAAGAATTCTAAACCATTCCATAATAGATATGTCATTGTCTGATTGAATTAATAGTTCAGTTCCCTGGCGTGTTTTCATCTTTAAAATAAAAGAAATCATGACATTAAAATCAGGATTCATATTTTATGTGTTTCCCCAAAATATCCTGATAACCACAAAAACAACATATTTCATATATTCTGAAATGATCCAAACTTGCTTTTTGCCTCTATATGTTCTTCTATAATTTATAGTAATAGTGGCTGACTCAGAATCTCTCTTTCCTACAAAGTTTACCTCAATCACATTTTTCTTGCTTGATTTCTCCTTTGAAGCCCATTCAATAGATGCACCTCTGAGATCCACTGTGAACTCTGGTTTAGACTGATTGACCCCAAACTTCTGAAATATTAACAAAAATGCATTAAAGACATAGATATAAGTGATATTAGAAAAGACTCTTGCACAATATATTTTAAAAGACATGAAATAAATAGGATGTTGCCATTTCAGGTAATCTTTGACTTATAATTAAGCTCAGCATTACGGCCACAAGTCATGCTGTTTATTAAGCAGATCACCATGTGACTGTGCCAGATTTTACTACCTTTTTTTGCAGTGTTTGTTAAGTAAATATTGTCATTATTAAACTAGTACCACAGTCTTTAAGCAAGTACAGTGAATGATGAGCAAATCCATTGTACCTAAATAGTTCTGAGTAGATCTTTTGAAACTTTGAACAGTCATAAATCAAGGACTACTTGTACTTAAAATAACTTGTTCGCTAGGTTTCCAATTTTAATGTCAGTGGATTGTTCTCCTCTTCCTCCTTTTCTTTAAGACCTATAATATGTTTGTATTGGCTAGAAGAATAAGGTGGGGGTCTTGTTTTTTTTGCAAATTTCACAAAATGAATAATCTTATTGCCATTGAAATATCTCTGGACCGTCGGAGATATCAAAATGCAGAAATCAAGATATCTGGAAAGTTTTCAGTAGTTGGACAGATTACTAGAGATATGATTAAATCTAGGGGATAACAGCCACGGCTTTAAAACAAAATATTTTGAAATATACAAAATTGTCCAATGATACATAGAAGAAAAATAGGTTTACCTATACTAACACTTATTAAATATACTGGAACCATCAGTGACACTACAATCAATGACTGTACTAACATTTTAAATTAAATTATATTTATATATCGTAGTGATTTTGGATATATAATTGAAAATCAGCAAGGAAACTGGCTGAGAAACAGGTTAGGTGGAAAACCCCTTCACACATATTTTCAAAAGAAGCTTGCATGATGCTTTCAAAAGGAAATCTTTTACTACCAACATTAATTCAGAAAAAGCATACAGGAAACATTATCAGCTTATAATATGATATTGTTAACATTCTTGTATTCAGATAGAAAAACTCTGCAAGGCTGTCAATTATTCAGTCCAAAATGTGAGACAAAATGCTAGACAAGGAACTTTTTATTTTGCCTTAATCAAAATTAGAAGTTGGATACTTATCAAGATTTAAGACAATCATTAGGTCACATCTGAGTTCCATTGATTTAAAGTACACCTTGGCAATTTGAATTGAAAAATGGCTTCTCCTTTAATGAGATAATTTACATTCAATTAACTACTAAACTGATAAAGGAACAGCCATTTCCATGAGTGCAAATATTTTTTAACCCATGAGCCACTTCTGCATTATTGCAGCTTATACCAACTGCATTGTTGCAGTTTATACCAGCTACATACAATGTAGCTATGTATAATTGTACTATCGTATTTCCCCATAAATAAGATCGGGTCGTATATTCATTTTTGCTCAAAAGATGCATTATGTCTTATTTTCCAGGGTTAGGTCTTATTTTGGGGGAAATACAATACTAAAATATCTGAATGAATACGATGGGACTGCCCTGGAGGCTGAGGAACACTCTGGGGGGTTTTTGAAGTCAAAGCAGGGACTAGAGATGCCTGTTGGTCACCAAATGGTGTCTGAGTCAGGGAGCAGTGAGGAAGAACAAAGGGAGGCTGTCCCTGACGTTCGTATGTGTAGGGCTGAGAGGAGAAGGGAACAGCTTTGGAAAAAGGCTCATAGAAAGAAATAGGAACAGGTGGCTACTGATTGGCCCCTCCTGGAGACCTTATAGGTAAGGCAATGGGAGGGGAGTTTTGCAGGAAACAACAGTGAAAGATTGGGAGAATTTCGTGAGTTCAAGTCTTGTTTTCATAGATAATTTTGTGGGCTCCTAGCCAAGGGATTGCTTATCTCCCTCTTTAGTTGTGGCAGACAGCCAAGTCTGCGTCAGTATATATTAGAGGCTTGGGCCAGAATAGTTTGTTTCCTGCCTTCTAAAACAGATTTACATATAATCTACAATGGAGCAGCTTCGTGCCGAAAATGCAGAGCTCATGCAACAGGTAGCTGTGCTGGCTGCCCAGGTGGCTCAGCTCCAAGTTCACACTGCTCCACCACCAACTCAGAGGAAATGCTCGATTGCAGTGCCTGATAAAATTGATGGCAACCAAGCCATGTTTCTGGCTTTTTTGGGACAATGCCAGCTGTTTATCAGTTTGAGAGCAGAGGATTTCCCCACTTACCGAGATAAAGTGGGGTTTATGATTAGCCTTCTCTCCGGCTCCGCAGCTTGTTGGGCTACTCCACTGCTGGTCCAGGCTAGCCCTTTGCTGGATGACTTCATGGGGTTCTGTGACCACCTCAGGTTAATGTATGAGGATCCCATTAAAACTGAGACGGCTACCCGACATCTGAAGACTCTGAAGCAGGGCCGGCGTTCCTTGCAGGAATACATCAGCAAGTTTAGACTACTTAGCCAGGATTCAGCTTGGAATGAGGCAGCCCTCATGGGCACATTTCAAGATGGGTTGTCGGAGGAATTGCAGGATGAGCTGGTACCTGTGGATAGGCCACTGAATTTCAACACACTGGCCCATCTGTGTCTCCAGACTGATACTCGGTTGCAGAGGCAGGGAAGTCACCACACATCCCAGGAGAACAGAATGGTTCCGGCCATGCGTGAGACTTCAACTCCATGGGAGAAGCCCATGGAATTAGGTGCAGCCAAACCCCACTTGTCGATAACGGAGAAAAACAGGCAGCGCTCAGGGGGGTTGTGTTTTTATTATGGGGAACCTGGGCACATGGCAGCCTTTTGCCCCAAGAAGAGACGAGGGGCATCAGTTACTGTACCTATCCCAGAGCCCCAGAACATTTTGTCGGGAAATGTCCCAAGCCCGATCTAAGGGAGACCTTGGGTTGGGCGCACACCGATTCAGAGCCAGACTCGGAGACAGTGACTTGCGGGCCTCCCCAAAATCTGATACTAGTATCATGAATAGTCCTGTCCAGTAGTCCACAGGGGATTCCAACGCACGCTCTGGTCGACTCCGGGGCTACAACAAACTTCATGGATGAGGCGTTTGTGACCAAGTATGCAGTCTCTGTGTCCGGTAGATCCTCCTATGCTTGTGGAGACTATTGATGGCAGGGTGCTACGGTCTGGGCCTATCAAGGCTGTCCCACAACCCTTGCACTTGATCGTCAGAGCTCATGAGAAAGCCATCCAGTTCTACATTACCTCTGGCCTGCATTTCCCCGTGGTCTTGGGCTTGGCTTGGCCAGAACTTTGTCACTTTTCCAGCCTTGCAATGTGTGGACCACACCCATCAAATCTGTGCAGGCCAGTTGCTGAGTCCACCCAGGGTGTCCTTGCCTTCCGACATAGCAGATTTTGCAGATGTGTTCAGTGAACAAGAAGCAGACCAACTGCCACTGCAACAGCCATATGATTGCCCCATCAATTTTATTCCGGATGTGCCGCTCCCCGTGGACCGTTTGATGTCAGACCCAGAGTTGGCTGCATTGCGGGACTTTTTGAACAAAAACCTAGTTCGGGGTTTTATCCGACTCTTTTCTTCGCCACTGTCTGCCCCGGTCTTGTTCGTCAAAAAGAAGACCAGAGATTTGAGACTATGTTATGATTACTGTAAACTTAATTCTATCACGGTGCGCAATCAATATCCTCTGCCTCTTATTCCTGAACTGTTGGAGTGGCTCAGAGTGGCTACGGTTTTCACGAAATTGGGATTTTCTATAAGCCTATAATTTTGTCCATATCCGGCCCAGGTTGAATGGAAAACAGTATTCAGCACCAGGTACAGGCATTTTGAGTATACGGTCATGCCCTTTGGGCTGATCAATGACCCTGCCGTCTTCCAACATTTCATGAATGATATTTTCCAAAACCTTTTGGACCAGTTTGTCGTTATTTATCTAGATGACATTCTAATTTACTCGTCCTCCCAAGAGAGCCATCGGCAGCATCTACACCTGGTCCTACAATGGCTCCGTGAGAATCACTTGTATGGGAAACTAGAAAAGTGTCAGTTTTGGCAGTCCACTATTGAGTTCCTGGGGTATCATCTCTCTCCCGAAGGCATTGCGATGGAGTCGGGCAAGGTTTGCATAGTTGGCAACCTCCTCGGTGAGTAAAGGATGTCCAGCGATTCCTCGGGTTTGCTAACTACTATCGGACTTTCATCCCTGGCTTTGCTTCCCTGACTGTGCCCCTCACTCGGCTCCTTCAGAAAAAAGTTCCATTTCACTGGAATGCCCCTGAGCAACAAGCGTTCCAGGCCTTGAAGCAGGCCTTCATAAAAGAGCCCATTTTGAAGCATCCTGAGCCCCACCGTCCATTTGTAGTGGAGGTGGATGTATCAGATATCGCTGTTGGAGTGGTATTACTTCAGGCTCACGCCTCCGGTGGTACCCTTTTCCCTTGCGCTTATTATTCGCGGAAACTCAATTCTTCTGAGCGCAATTATACCGTTTGGGAGGAGTTACTAGCCATTAAGGTGGCGTTTGAGGAATCATTTAGAGAGGGCCTGACATCAAATTGAAGTCTGGACAGACCATAGAAATTTGGAATTTTTGAAGACCGTGAGAAAATTGAACCAGCGTCAGATCCGGTGGTCCCTTTCCTTTGCACAGTTCGATTTCCGTGTGACATGCATCCCCAGTGCATGCAACCAAAAGGCGGATGCACTATCGTGGAAACCCGAGTATTCTTGTACCAAAGACCAGATTCCATCCAGTTTTACCCGTAGAGTCCTTCTCCGCAGTTCATGAGCCTGTAGACTTACGGCCTCAGATATGGGAAGTGCAATGGCATGACAATTGGGTGGAACAATGGAAGGCAGAGGTGGGGCCTGCCTCCCTATGGACATTCACCGATGAACTCTTGCAGTACCAAGACAGACTCTATGTGCCAGTGGGGCCAGTTCGGGGACTAATTCTATCCCAGTGCCATGACAATCCTGTGGCGGGGTACTTTGGCCTCTTCAAGACCTTGAACCTGGTCTCCCATACCTTCTGGTGGTCCCGATTACGACACGATGTACAATCTTATGCCACGTCTTGTGTACGGTGTCAGCAGGCCAAGTCAGCGATGGGAACCCCCCCAGGGCTGCTCCAGCCATTGCAGACACCGGAGAGACCCTGGAGGGGGGCATTTCTATGGATTTTCTGACAGAGTTGCCTCTGTCTTCTGGATTTACCATGGTGTTCGTAGTAGTAGACATGCTGAAGATGGTGCATTTTATCCTGTGTTGGAGATTACCGACAGCCTGCGCCAACGCCCGCATGTTTATCCAACATGTTTTTAGGCTGCACGGTCTACCTGACAGGGTCATGTTGGACAGAGAAATGCAATTTATAACCCAGTTTTGGAAAGGGCTGATGAAGGCCTTGGAAGTAAAAATCTGTTTGTCCTCAGCGCACCATCCAGAAACCGACTGAGGGACAGAGAAAGTGATCGGGATCTTGGAGCAGTACCTGTGCTGTTTTGTGAACCATCAGCAAAATAATTGGGCGGACTACCTGGCAGTGGAGGAGTTTGCATTCAATAACTCGCAGCACACATCCACACAAACGATGTCATTCTTGGCCAATGTAGAGTATCATCCTCAGTTCTTTCCCCTCACACCAATCGACTCATCAGTCCCCCAGCTAAGGACTTTTTGTCAGAACTACAGGCGGTCCATCAAGTGGTGCGACAATATCTGGATAAAGCCAAGGAGGAATATATGAGAGTCGCAGACAGGTCTCGGCATGCGACGCCAGCATTGACTGTGGGGGATTGAGTGTAGCTGTCCACTAGACACCTTCTGTCAGACCGGCCGGTCAAGAAGTTAGACCACCATTACCTTGGCCCGTTTCCTGTTGAAGCAGTCATCAATCCGGTCGCCTATCGCCTCACCTTGCCACGTTCAATGCGAGTCCATCTGGTCTTTCATCAATCTCTCCTTGTTCCTGAACAGCTGGCTTGTCCTCTTCGCCAACCAGATCATCTCCAGCCAGAATCTCGTGACAACGAGGAGCCACCCGAGGACAAAATTGCCAATATCTGGGATTCCCGATGGCTGAAAGGACGGTTTCAATACCTGATTGAATGGAAGGGTTATGGGCCAGAGGATTTTACCTGGGAGGATGTGACCTCCGTGCACGCACCTGCTTTGGTGCAGGCCTTCCATGAGAAATTCCCATCTAAGCCACACCCTGAGCATCAGACCCGGGGGAAGGGCCTTGCGGTGAGGGATAGTGTTGTGGCCCAACAGCGGCTGGCTGAGCTGTTGCTGGAATCTGACAACGATGAACACTATGGGACTGCCCTGGAGGCTGAGGAAGACTTTGGGGGGTGTTCAGAGTCAGAGCAGGTACTAGAGAGGCCGCCAGATGGTGTCTGAGTCAGGGAGCAGTGAGGGAGAACAGAGGGAGGCTATCCCTGACGTATATATGCGTAGGGCTGAGAGCAGAAGGGAGCAGCTTTGGAAAAAGGCTCACAGAAAGAAATAGGAACAGGTGGCTACCAATTGGCCCTCCCGGAGAGCTTATAGGTGAGGCAACAGGAGAGGAATTTTGCAGGAAACAACAGTTTACTAATCCAGGCGTAGTGAAAGATTAGGAGAATTTCAGGAGTTAAAGCCTTGTTTTCATAGAGATAATTTTCTGGGCTCCTAGCCAAGGTGTTGCTTATCTTCCTCCTTAGCTGTGGCTGACTGCCAAGTCTGCATCAGACTTGGGACAGAACAGGCTTAATATGGCAAGCCTAAAAAATTATGCTAGGGCTTATTTTCTGATTGGATCTTATTTTCAGGAAAACACAGAAGAGGAAAAGTGATTTGCAAAATGCATTCTTAGAAAATCTGACAATCTTTTTAGTACTTACCCAACCAGTTCCACTTCCTTGAGTCTTGGTAAACAGTAATGAGGAACCTTGCAATACTGCCCAAGATGACATCCAATTCTTTCTATAAAGGAGGTAAATATTTGTACATAGTTAAGAATGCAGTGCCAAAATTAGCCAATGGTAACTCAGCAAACAGTATTGTTGTGTTTACAGACATACCTCTTACTGACAATGTAGACACTTGTACAAATCATAGAAATATGAAGGTTGCAGAAAAATATTTATACATTTATTAGACAAACTCATCACACAAGGTCTTACAAAATATATTGGGCAATATATTGGGTATTATATTCACATGTGTAACTTAGTCTATAGTCCAAAAAGATGTAAATAAAATGGTTCCGTATCTATGAAATTCACAATGAAAAAAAATTGGAATTTAATGAAAATTATTACATTTAAGGCTGAAGACTGTTCATTATACTTCTTATAGTAAATTTTAATCATCTCCTTAATTTCCACTGGAATCAATAGAATTTGCTTTGATAAAGATGTGTTAATAATGTTCTGTCACATTGACTAGTTCATACATTAGTGTCACACTCGAACAAATCAAAACTATTGCTTCAAACGCCTTGAATTCCTACAAAATATTTAATATGCAGCCTGAAGTAGATTAGTAAATTTATATTAATTTTAACTCAATAATGTACCAAAAAAATCCCCTAAGACTTGAAAAATTATAAACACTACAGTAATACTTGCCGGACTTTTTTTCCATTTTCTGTCATTTTAGTTACATTTAATAAACCATACTTCTCTTGATCCTGGAGAAGAGAAGAAAAATACATTTAATAAAGATTTCTATTCCTTTAAAGAGAAAATGAGTTATTTCATTTTACATGTACTCTCCAAAAAGGAAAAACAATGGAGATTTGATTTGCAAATAGGACTCTCTGAATCTTATCTAACTTTACAATCCCAGTATAGACCTATTGAAAAGTAAAATTCATAATGTTCAGTGTGGATTACCCACATGAAAATAAATTCACTAAAGGCGTGCCTCTGGGTCAAATAATCCTAGTTTATGCCTAGTGATATAATCTAAAAAAATATTGCCAGAAGGAAAGCCCCTCCCAACTTTTCAGAATTCTATGATTATTGCTAGAAATAGACCCTCTCAAGTATATCATCTTTAAATTACATAATCATGGGGTTTTTGCCACCATTAATTTCAAGAGGTAATCAACTTTGTTTTCAATGTTCCAATTGAAAATAAAAGTTCAAGGTCCACCAGATGTGCCAGATATATATTAAAAGATGCTATAGAGTTACATGATCCCTAGTTTGCTAATCCTTAGTTGTGCCCTTCAAAGCAATGGCTAATCTGGGTTGGCATATAATTGGCAGAGATTAATTTCTAACTATTGACTTAGTATACAGGGACAGATTTGAATGTCTCAAACTTTTAACCTGGATTAGGAGGCATATGCTGTTAAAATTCTGATTAATTAATAATTTATAATATACATTAGCAAATGTATTCAAGATGCAGACATATGTAAAATTATATAATATATATACAGAGAGAGAGAGAGAGGTTAATGGTCTCAAATATTTGTATTTGTACTGACTGTGGTTTGATGCTTTGGTGAGGAAGGAGACGATCCATTCTCAGGAAATGCAACCTTTGCAGGAAAAGGGAAATCCTAGGAAAAGAAAAATGTATTTAATTATTTATGTTAAGGGAAATAAAACAAGGTCAAAGCTCATGGACTTTTAAATGGATGGAAAAGGTAGGAATACTAAAACAATGGAATATGATTAGGATTTTTATTATACTGATTAGCTTATTTCTATAATTTAATTTTGGAAAACTCAGTTTCAGTTATCTACTAAAATAATCCACAAATAAATCATATTTCAAATACTAGCTTGCTCCTAATATTTTGGGAACAAGCAGGAGTTCAGAAGTATTTTGAGTAATATAAAATTCAAGAACTAGTTTTAGAAGCTATTTTACTAAGAATTTATGTATGTGTTTCAGTCTAAATGACTTACATCCTTTACAGAATATAGTTGACTTTTTACAATTAAGTATGATTTACATGTTCTAGGGCTATGCAATGCTTCAGATACAATCTCAAAGAGGTACTTCAAAACACTAAGGAGCATTTGTATGCAATATCTTTAGTAAGGCATACCCTTTCCTGGGATGAGACTGTGGTCCTTGGAAAAGTACAATTGCTTGCACTCCAAAGCACTTTTTAAAGATTGCAACCACTTTTACATATTGGAACTGAGGTGTTGCACAGCCCTAGCAATCCAATAGTAAGTTACTAATGGTCAATAAAAAGCAGAATATAATTATTTACAAATAAATACCACTGCATATATGTATACATTTGTAACTTGTCTTTCAAGTTACAAGGAAGAGGCATATAAAACTTCTCTTTAATTTTCATCTTTACAAATACTCTTATGAAGTAGGTTGGGTTGGACAACAAGTAATAAATCAGAAGTCACTCATTGAATTTCATAGTTCATTAAGAGCCTAAACCTAGTCCACACTTAAAACTAACAACAACTAGTGTGACATTCTTGTTTCCATTGATACTGCTTACTATTGTTTAACTCTTGGTATTCTTTAATAGCTTCGTATTGTGTATTCTTTATCTTGTCTACTGAACACTGTTACCTTTTGCTGGTTAGGATGCATTTTAACATTTTAAACACGATTCCTCAAATACCTACTAACTTCAGAAAGATAAAGCAAAAAAGCAACCATTAGCCATCCATTTGAGATAACACTATATTTCTAAACTCTGAAAACTAAGATCTTACTTTACATATGTTCTCAACAACCCTTAAAAAACATATTTGGAGAAAGCAAATACAGCTTTTTATATTTTTTAATTAACACTAGGCTCTATATCTGAATGTAATGCAAGTTATTTCCAAAAAGTAGAAAAAATATTTGAAATAAAGAGATTATATTGCATGTAGATATTAATATGGTATTAGTCTTTATGGAAATCAGTGTGATTATGTAGTAAGTAGAAGGCCAAACAGTTATTTAAAATATACCTACCTTGTCATTTGTATCCAACACAACACAGCTGTGCCTCCATTTTGTTAAAACTACTGGTTCCTGAAGTCTCCTTTCCAAACTTCTGCTTTTAACTATTTCTTTTTGCTGTTGTAGTGAAGCATTATACTAATGAAAATAAAACCCGTATGTATATGTAATGAAATCTGCACTAACAAAACATAATATATGTACAATCTACTAGCAAGAATATTAAGTAGTATTTTCACTAACTTCAAGCAGAATATGTATACGGTATACCTGTCTTCTGAAGAATTGAAAAAATATCTAGTATCTTGGACCTCTGTTACATTCAATAGTATTTTATTTTTTAAGAAGCCCTATAAATTAATCCAAGAGTCCTGCAGGATACCTAAAATTAATATTTTTGTCATTCATCATACACATCAGGCCTTTGGCATTTATATCTGATTATACCAGAATGGCATTTACAACTGCATCCAGCCAGAAAGAATCTAGATTAATTCAACCTACGCAATATTTTACTTGTTTTGTTATTCATATCCCAAGAAACTGTTAATAGAGGGAAACAAAAGGCAAATTAAAGAAAGACATCTATGCCTACTGAATGACTAGTCCCAAAAGGCTACTTTCAATCACAATGAAGAACAACAGCTTATGTTGTTTTGTATCAGTTGTTTTATAATTGCATATTCTCCTTGCATTCATAATAACAGGAAAACGTGGAACCAGCAGCAATACTGTACAAGTAGTTCTCACAACTGCAACTGGGACCGGCAATTCTATCGTTAAACAATGTGGTCACAAAGTAAAATATCACATGATCGTACTAACTTACAATGTCAGTTCTGGCTGTGGTTAAAATAATTACTCATGGTAATTAAGCAAAACAACATGTGACTGAGAATTCTGACTTATTGCCAACATCCCATTGACTTTGCTTATTGGAAGCCAGTTGTGAAGGTAACAAACTGTGGTCACATGGTTGATGATCAACCATTCTGTAGGTATGCTAATTGCCAAGTGTCAGAATTGTGGTCACATGCCTGTAGGGAGGCTGCAATGGCCATAACTATGATTGTGGGAAAGCTGCAATGATCATAACTTTGAGGACTAGCCATCAATATTTTTCAGTGTTGTTGTAACTTCAAACAGTCATTGAATGAGAGGTTGGTAAGCTATTAATTTTTAATTTAATCAATTAAATTAAAATGACCTCCTCCACCCATTTTTTTTTTAAATTTAAAAATATTTTATCCTTATACAGAACTAAAAATTAAGTTGTGGTTGAATTTGTTTACTTACATTTGGCAAAGTCCATTCTGAGCGTGTTCCATCTGCATTGCAATAGTAGGGCCGACCTTGTTCATCTACATGTTTTACCCACTTCAGAAAAAAAAAGTTAATGAAATAGTGATTACTTTAAAAAGCAGAGCAATGAATATCTTTCATTTTTAAATGCTGCCCTTTCAGTCAGCTGAAAAAGATCTAACATTCTTGTAATAGATGTAGATGAATTTGTTATTTTATTAAATTTAGAGACCACCTAATTCCAATGTGACTCTTAAGAATTCTATCAATTCCACATTTTCTTCCCATGTAGCCAGATGAACAAACCACATGTTTATGGCCTGGTATTTCTTCCACAATCAATTTATAATATGATTAACATCATGAGTTAAATTATATAACCTATTTTAACATCGTTAACAATTTCCAGAGGATAAAAGATAGTTTTACTTTGTTTTACATAAAACATTTGATCAAAACACCTTGAGATAGGGAGTTTTAAAGAAAGTATTGAAATATAATTATTTTATATCTGGAAATCTTCTGTGTCAGGCATAAAGACAGTTTTCACTGACTTCAGACAAGGCTAGAAACAATTGAAAGAGAAAACTACAGGAATTCCTAATTTAAGGAATATTCACTAAATATCTTACTTTCAACAGTCAGGCAATGCCAACGCAATCAAATTAAATACATAGTACATACAATTTTACAATGAATATATTTGTAGCCACATGCAAAGCGGAACATATTACTCTTAACAAAATAGTAATGTAGCTGAATATTTTTCAGTATTTTCTTCCCAAGGACTGCATTCACAAGGAAATACCAAAGAATTGTAAGAAATATAAGAAATGTATTATAATATAGAGAGGGTGTCGCATTTTCATCCAAGTGAAAATGGGGCAGGCCTGAAATCCAGAAGGTAAAAGATGGCTTCCAGGTCTAACAGGGAATTGTTATCATGATGGAGAGCATTACAGTCCTTAATACATTCCCAATTCTTTTGCTACATACAATTGTAGATGGCAATCTAATCTTGCTCTAAAATGGGAGAAAACATAGATTCCCTTTTGGCTAAGCTGATAAACCTCCTTCATTTTGTTCAAGCAAACTGGAAACAACAACTAGACCAATTTTTAAAGAAAAGTTCAAGGAGACAATAGAATTACTCTTATAAGCTCCCTGACGGCATGTGGCGGCTTGGATGAATAGAGTGAAAAACTAAACATAGCACTGTTCATTCCCATTACATTTTCTGTCCTGCAATTTTACTTGAAGAAAAGAAAAAGAAGGAACACTATCTGCCTTGTCTGAACAAGAGGGTTCATGCACAGTTTGTTTCTGTATTTGCTTCTATTTTCTGTATCCATGATAGCGGGAAAAGGAGAGGAACAGAATTAAGTCAGGCCAGATAGATGGATTCAATAAAGAATCCTATTCTAAAGGGAGCACACAGGATCCCTATTCCTATGCCACATCCCCATCTTTTACAAAGATCCCACCATACATGGAGACTTCTAAGTATTCTTGTTCTGAGCTGGGTTATATAATCACTCCTTTCACCATTTCACAGGACTTCATACAATACTGTTTCAAGGAGGACAGGATATCTAATTATTCATATAGGTTAGTGTTTCTCAACCTTGGCAGCTTTAAAACGCCCAGCCAGCATAGGTGGCTGGAGAATTCTGGGAGTTGAAGTCCATGTGTCTTAAACTTCTCAAGGTTGAGAAATACTGAGATAGGCAATTTACTATCCTTACTGCTAAATGACATCAGTAAGTATTGAGGGGACAATTGGCAAAAGAAAGCTCACGACCATATTGTTTGAAAACATGCGGAAGAGGCCTTCATCCTGCAGTGGATAGATAATGGCTAAAATGATGACTGCTTAACTGTTTTGCGCCAAGACAATCAAACAAATTTATTTTTGAAACTGATCTCTTATCAATCCTAGAAAATGTTTAGAAACTGTGCTTTTTAAATTTAAATATAGTATTTTATCCATGTAAATATATTGATACTCAGCTGTTCAATCTCACAAAATACCTATTTCAAACCCATTTTAGAGTTACTCTTAAATAAAAATGCTCCTGCAGTATAATACATATGAAATGTAAATTTTCATAGTTCAGAGATGAAAATACCACTAGAGTTAAGAGCAACTTTGCAGGGAACACAAAGCTAAGAATATATCATTAGGTCTTGTTTCTGACATTAGGAGAATATACAGATGGTCCTTAATTTACAAATGTTTGTTTAGTGACCACTCAAAAGTTACAATGGGACTGAAAAAAACTATCCTTCACAGCATTTCCTGTCACATGATCAAAATTTGGGTGCTTGGCAACCAGCCTGTATTTATGATAATTGCAGCAAACCAGGTGGTCATGTGATTGCCATTCGCAAGCTTCCCAGCTGGCTTCTAGCAAGCAAAATCAATGTGGGAAATCTGGATTCATTTAATGAATATGTGTTTTACTTAGCAACTGTGACAAAAAAAGATTGTAAAATGGTGTAATTCCCTTAACAGCTGCCTTACTTAACACAAAAATTCTGGTCGCAATTATAAGTCAAGGACTATATGTAAAAATCAGCAATTATAAAACTTTTATTTTCAAAACAAAAATTCGTAAGAAATAGGAGGACACTGGCACTAATCAAAACTTTATTGATAGTTATAAGAGGTCATACCTATTGGAAATAATATTGACTAAATTTCTATCACCTTGGTAGATATGTGATGAAGAACTGTATACCTTTTCACTGGTGACATCACTGGTATATTGTGTTTGGCCATGTTCATCCATCTCCTTTGACCAGCCTTTGGGAAGAGAATCATATTGACCGTCTGGCTGGCTGTTACAAGAGTTTTCTTGTGATAAAATTGTCTACAACGAATAGTCAAACACAGAAATATTGAGAACCGAAGACATTAGTTTAAACTCTGTAGAAGACTGGAAACTATAACAGTAAATCTTTGAACAAAGAATGCATTCTAACATGAAACTGCTGAAACTTAAATAGCAACTCAATTTAATCTGATTACTTAGGATAGATTACTTTAGTAAAAGATTAAAGTCCTGTTTCTCTCCTTCCCTCCCTCCCTCTGTGTGTGTGTGTGTGTGTGTGTGTATCTCTCTCTGTATGTATAAAAGTTAGCTTAGTTTAGAAGCATCATTTACAAAGACTATGACCTAATCTGTACAATTAGCTCCTTTAACCAAAATGTGAGCTAAAGCAACACTTCAAATCATCTGGGATTTGCATAATTCTTAATTCTACTTCTGTTCTCCTGGTCTTTCTGTAAATTTCCTTCCATAAACATTATCCATAGACTATTTTAATTTGTTTTGTTTCTCCTTATAAGTGGGTTTCCGAATCTAGAAGTCTGATTTCTACATTTGTGTATCCAACAATTATTTTTTAAGCCACTATTTCTTTCTCCTGTTGTATATTATTAAGTTATGCTAGCATCATAAAAATTCAAAATGCAAAATAATTCAAAGGTAAAAAAGATAATGTCATTCAGATATAAAGTAAAGAAATAATAAATGTATTTAAAAATAATAAAAGAAAGTTGTGAAACTTGAATATGCCTAATTATTACTTATTATTGTGAGTATTATTACTCACAAATAATATTCAATCACAGCAGTTGTTTTGTTTAAAAAGGCTGTACTTTCATACAAAAGGAAAATTTAGCTTAATAAGGAGGACAAGATGAGTATCTGTGATTTAAATAAACCCAATTTAAAATGCCAGGCCGATCCAGAAATCTTAAAATGGGCCAAGATGATCTAAGACACTGAGACTCAATACATACTTATAATTGTTTGTGTACTTATTAGGTCATAAAAATTAGGTCTTTTTACATTAACCTATTATTTAAATAAATGAATCTCAAAGCAAAGGCCCAGAGGCCACAAGAATTAACTAAGGGCCCAAAATATACAAGGAATATTAGTATTAACAATACCAGTAACCTTAGTTCTAGAGTTATATCCAGAGAAAGACAATTCTTAAGGTTAAATCTGGTTATTTAATGCTGAAATAAGAGCACTAACACTGAGAGCACATCGTAGGTTTCACAACAACATTCTCAAGGATCACACCACTGAGCTTCTGAAATTAGAATTATTCATTATTCTAAAATTAACATAACAACCCATCATTTATGTTGTTTTATGATAATTATTCTCCTATTCCAATTCATGTTGAATATATCTGATTAAAACTTTATTAATCTCATTTGCTGTTTATCATTTTTAGAAGCACAGGATGCATTAATTGTTTATTTAAAAGGCTTAAAACTCAGGGAAAGCACAAGCGTAGCATGCAGAAACTGCCAGGGGTACTTCTTCTTGCACAAGCATAAAACTGGACAACTTCCTGCCTGATACCAAGTTACTAATAAGGTTTCACATTAGTATTGCACATTAGTATGGAAAGTACAGTGACAGGCAGACAAAGATAGAACTTCTCCAGGTGTGGATCATGATCCCTCTAGAAGGCTGCAAAAGAATGAAGGGAAAGGAAAACTGCAAGGGAAAAACATCAAAACATAAGTCACAACATCACAATACAAACTCTGCCCCTTTCACTCTTAAGTCATAAAGTCGTGTATGTGTGTGTGTGTGTGTGTGTGTGTGAGAGAGAGAGAGAGAGAGAGAGAGAGGGAGGGAGGGAGGGAGGGAGGGAGGGAGATGGAAGGAATTTGTGTAGAGACATCACAACACATGTTTTGTTTTGACAAAAACTTTAGTTTACTGTAGATGCCTGTAGATGAAGAGTCATCTTATTTTCATGTTCTTTCTAAGTAGGCTTAGCCGCTCATTGAAAAAGTATGCAGAACACAACACAACCTAACAATTCAAAAGCCTTGTATGAAACCTGAATGATTTTTTGTTTGCTTTCCTGAATACTCTGTTTTTGTTTCTGGATACTCTGCTTTTGACTTTCAAAGTAGGAATATAATCAGGCCTAGAAGTTTTCTAGGCAAAGCTCTGAGCATTTTGTCTGATGGAAGGAATTTTGTCTGTCAGAAGGAATTACTGCAGAGTAATATCATACAACTGTGTACTTTTATTTTGAATGTTCATACTGCATCTAAGAAAGATGATAGAAAAACCTGAAAGGCTCAAATAGGTGCTAGTAATAATTTTAGTGTTCACTATATAAAGTAGATTTGTATTTCATTATTATAACAATTTAAAATATATTTGAGGAGACCTTAGTGCTCTCTGGGCTTGGTGCTCTTCTTACAGACATTTCATTAGCCAAAGTAGATAACATCGTCATCACAAGCACTGATGATATATCTAGTTTGAATAATGAAACGTCTGCAAGGAAGCAACCAAGCTCAGAGAACATCAAGGATCCCTCATTTCAATCTTGAATTACAAATACTTTCCATATTTTTATGATATATTAATTACATTTTAAAAAACATAATAAAGAGGTGTGCTCCAAAAATACTGAAGCCTCCCTGTAACAAGATACACATGCAAGATCTATCTGCAAGTGATTTTATTTGACTGTATTAACCTCAGACAACTAAAGTAAAAAAAAGGCATATGAAACGGTTAAACAGCAAACATATACGAATGTTTTGTTCATTATTATCCCCAACTTACCTCTTCATCTACTTGGTTCAAACAATCTCCTTTTGTTATGCTTGGATCCCGAGTCCAACGTGGCGGTTTCCAGGTTCTCTCCTGTGTTCCTTTGTTGTAATAGTAGTAGCGTCCTGTGATATCCTTATGGGTCTCCCACTCCCCGCTAATTTGGACTGCAGGATTTATAGGCACAGGTGGTGGTGCAGACTGAGAAATTTTCAGTTCTTGTAAGTTAGCATAAACAGGTGAATCTGGTCTTCCTTGGCTTGGTGGTGTCACTGGCTACAATAAAACAAATTGTAAACAGTTTTTAAGACCACTTTGTTGGGAATAAATGCTATTATGATATATATGGTATATAGTATATGCAAGTGAATCGTTTAATGCTTTTATAATAAGGAAACATAATTCAGAAATGCAGCAGTCTAGGAAATTAGAAACAAGTAACATTCCTTAAATCTAGTGGGGGGGGGGATAGAGGCAATCATGGATGAGGGAATTCTGAGAGGTGGCCCATCTTAAAGTTGCTTTAGAAAAACACAACTACAAATTCTAAAGCATGTGCCAGAAATCTCATTGTATCTTGAGAACAGAACAGAAATCTGCTGTGTAGCGTGTTGTGGGGTGTTCTGAAAATCCGTATGGGAAAATAATTCTAATTAATCTTCTTGTGTTTAAGCTCTTCAGTAGGGACGCTGAATAAGAGACTAATAGAGTTGGAAGTGACCTTGGAAGGTCTTCTAGTCAAATCCCCTCTTCAAGCAGGAAACCCCATTTCAGACAAATGGTTGCCCGATCTTCTTAAAAACCTCCAGTGCTCACTATCTGTAGCATTCTACAATAATAAACAAATCGTGCATATGGAAAGTACTGCTTTTAAGCAAAAAGTGACAACCAGCAAGAAAGAGAATAAAGCTAACCCAGATATCCCCACTATCTAATGCCTGATATTGCTCTAATCATCAGTGAAGATAAAATTGCAAGCAGGTATGATTTAGTGGTAGGAATATGCAAATCCCAATCCTTTTTTAGACACAGAAATCACCTGGTAGATCTTGGCCAATGACTTCCTCTCGGTCTATCAGCATCAGGGACTGCATCAAACCAGCACAAAAAAAACAAATACCTTGTCATCTCTTTGCTATGTGAATTGAAGTCAATCAAAGTAAAACAAGCGGGAAAAATCTTTGGAGCCAGAACAGGATCTTTGGAACATATAAAACATATATATAAAAACAAATCTATGCAGATTTGTAATAGGTAGTTCATTATTTGTTTAAAGTTTATCAGACTCATGTTTGCCACCAGATGTCGCTATAGAGTTCAATATAACCATAGAGGTTTGATTTATTCAACTGCTTTTGAAATTTTCTACCCAAACTGTAGTATAGCCAGTCCTTGACTTAAGACCACAATTGAGCCCCAAATTTATATTGCTAAATGAGGCATTTGTTAAGTGAGTTTTGATGTATCTTACAACCTTTCTTGCCATAGGTGTTAAGTCAGTGTTTCTCAACCTTGGCAACTTGAAGATGTCTGGACTTCAACTCCCAGAATTGTGTTGAGAAACACTGTGTTAAGTGAATCATTACAGTTATTAAGTTAGTTACACGGTTGTTAAGTGAATCTGGCTTCCTCATTCACTTTGCTTGACAGAAGATCACAAAAGCTATTCATATGACTCCAGGACTCTGGAACCGTCATAAATATAAGTCAGTTGCCAAGCTTCCTAATTTTGATCATGTGACCACAGGGAATGCTGCAATGGTCGTAAGTGTGAAAAACTGTCATAAGTCACTTTTTTCGGTACCATTGTAACTTTGAATGGTCACTAAGCAAACTGCTGTAAGTCAAGGACTACTGTAAATGTTGCCCATCTGGACCGTGCAACCAGTTATTTCATCCTGAAGCAAAACCAAACATTTTAACAATCTTAAGTAAAATTGATTAAATTTTGAAATTGTGACAAATTCAGAGCAATTATTTCACACAATTGTGACTGTGAAATCAAATTACAACTAATTTTTCTCATCTTCTTCTCACTGGCAGGTTATCATTAGAAACATTTGCCTATTGCTTACAACTTAAACTCAGGCTTCTTTAACTATTTTGTATCTGTTACACTGTAAATCTTAGTCAATTAAGGCTTTTATCAAATTAAAACATGTAATTATAATGAAATTAAAAAAAACATTTTAATATTAATTATTCTAGATGTCTACTTTTCCTCAAATGATAAAAGATTGAATAGGCTTAATGAATATCTATAAATTGCTTGCTGCTATTTAGCAAGTGAAAATTTGCTGCCTGTATTGTTTTATACTGCAGGTGGTGCTCAATTTACAACAGTTCATTTAGTGACTGTTGGAAGTTACAACAGCATGTATGATTGTTGATTATAATCCCTATGATTATGTGATCAAAATTCAGACACTGGGAAAGTGATTCATTTATGACGGTTGCAGTGTCCCTGGATTATGTGATCACCTTTTGCGACTCTCTGACAAGTGAAGTGCGAGATTCACTTAACAACTATTCATTTAATACCTGTGGTAAGAAAGGTTGTAAAATGGGACAAAACTCATCTATCGGTCTGTCTTGCTTAGCAATAGAAGTTATAGTCACAACTGCAGTTGAAATTAGAGATGAAAACTGAAGCAATGTATTTAAGAAAAGATATATGGGCACCTGTATTCATTAAAGGCCCAGTACTCTTCAACATCTTCATCAATGATTTGGATGAGGGAATAAATGGGTAATTTATCAAATTTGCAGATGACACCAAACTGATAGGAATAGCCAACACTCCAGAAGACAGGCTTAAGATACAGAATGATCTTGACAAACTTGAACATTGGGTACCATCTAATAAAATGAAATTGAAATGAAATGAAGATGAAATTCCATGGTGAAAAGAAAGGTTCTACATTTAGACAAGAAAAATGAAATGCACAGGTACAGTATAGGCAGTACCTTGCTCAATAGTAGTAACTGTGAAAGGGATCTTGGAGTCCTAGTGGACAACCATTTAAATATGAGCCAGCAGTGTGTAGCAGCTGCCAAAACAGCCAACACCATTCTAGGCTACATAAACAGAGGGATAGAATCAAGATCACGTGAGGTGTTAATACCACTTTATAATGCCTTGGTAAGGCCACACTTGGAATACTGCATTCAGTTTTGGTCGCCACGATGTAAAAAAGATGTGGAGACTCTAGAAAGAGTGCAGAGAAGAGCAACAAAGGTGATTAGGGGATTGGAGACTAAAACATATGAAGAACGGTTGCAGGAACTGGGTATGTCTAGTTTAATGAAAACAAGGACTAGGGGAGACATGATAACAGTGTTCCCATACCTCAAGGGTTGCCACAAAGAAGAGGGAATCAAACTATTCTCCAAGGCACCTGAGGGTAGAACAAGAAGCAATGGGTGGAAACTATTCAAGGAAAGAAGCAACTTAGAACTGAGGAGGAAGCAGTTCCACCACAAATCCGCAGACGACAAAATCGCGGTCGACGAAAGCGCGTATGTGACGTCATCACAGCGCAACGAAAAAGATCGAAAAATGTAAAAATAAAGCGAAAACCTTACCCTAACCCCCCCAAACCTAACCCTAAACCTAACCCTAAACCTAACCCTTAACCTAACCCTAAACCTAACCCTAAACCTAACCCTTAACCTAACGAAAAACCTAACGCTAACCCTTAACCTAACGCTAAACGTAACGCTAACGCTCTAAACCTAACCCTAACCCTTAACCTAACCCTAACCCTAACTCTTAACCTAACCCTTACCTTTATGTGAATCGGCTTGCTGTAATTTAATTTTTATTTCAATTTTTCGATCTTTTTCGTCGCGTTGTGATGACGTCACATACGCGATTTCATCGACCGCGCTTTTGTGGAACACGGTTTTGACGGGTCACGGAGAAATTTCCTGACAGTTAGAACAATTAACTGAACAGCTTGTCTCCAGAAGTTGTGAATGCCAACACTGAAAGTCTTTAAGAAGATGTTGGATAGCCATTTGTCTGGAACAGTGTAAGGTTTCCTGCCTAGGCAGGGGTTGAACTAGAAGACCTCCAAGGTCCCTTCCAACTCTATTGTATTGTATTGTATTGTAAAATGCCCATATATCTCTTCTTAAATACATTGCTTCAGATTTCATCTCTAATTTCAAAGACAGAAGCAAAATATGACCCTGAAATGTTAAAACATTGGAGGTCCTGGTGAATTAATACTTAAATATAAGCCGACAGTGTGCTGCAGCTGCCAAAACAGCCGATGCAATGCTAGGCTGCATCAACAAGAGTGTCGCATCATCAAGACCGCAGGAAGCAATAGTATCACTCTATACTGCGCGAAGGACACCAACTTGGAATGCCACATCCAGTTCTGATCACCACAATTCAAAATAGGGCTGAAGCCCTAGAAAGATTGCTGGGAAGAGCAACCAAAATAATGAGTGATCTAGAGCAGGAGTGTCAAACTCAAGGCCTGCGGGCCAAATGTGGCCCATAGAGTGCTTAGATCTGGCCCACTGGGCCACCCTCGAAACAGCAAAGGACCAGCCCGTGGTGTGTCTGCCGGCAAAAACAGAGTTTGCACACAGTATTCCTGAGCTCTGTTTTCACTGGCAGAACATTCGGGCCTCCACAGGTGCCCCCAACACGGGTGACGCTGAGCTAGCCATGCCTACCCTGGACAACCCCACCCCTAGGTCAAACACAACCATGATGTGGTCCTCAATGAAATAAAGTTTGACACTCCTGGTCTAGAGGCTAAATTGTATAAGGAACAGCTAGGGGAACTAAAAATGTTTGAATTGAATTTGAATTTGAATTTCCTTTATTTGTATGCCGCCCTTTTCCCTGGGGGGACTCAGGGCGGCTCACAATTCAAAAAGGGAGGGGGGGAAAGACAAACAGTATTCCAATATGGAAACAATACAACATATTAAAAGAGAGCACAACAGTCACACAATTCGGGTGGGGTTGGAATCTTAACCCCAGGCCAGCCGGGACAGCCAGATCTTCAAAGTGGCGCGGAAGGATTGGAGGGTGGTGAGGGTCCGAATCTCCACGGGGAGTTCGTTCCAGAGGGTCGGAGCAGCCACCGAGAAGGCTCTCCTCCGGGTAGTTGCCAGTTTGCACTGGCTAGTAGATGGAATTCGGAGGAGGCCTAATCGATGCGATCGTATCGGTCTAGTGGAGGTAATTGGCAGTAGGCGGTCTCTCAAATACCCAGGCCCACTACCATGAAGGGCTTTATAGGTGATAAGTAGCACCTTGAAGCGCACCCGGAGATCGACAGGCAGCCAGTGCAGCTCGCGGAGGATAGGTGTAACGTGGGTGAAGTGAGGTGCACCCACAATCGCTCGCGCGGCCGCATTCTGGACTAGCTGAAGTCGCCGAATGCTCTTCAAGGGCAGCCCCATGTAGAGCACATTGCAGTATTCCAGCCTAGAGGTCACAAGGGCACGAGTGACTGTTGTGAGGGCCTCCCGGTTCAGGTAGGGACGCAACTGGTGTACCAGGCGAACCTGGGCAAATGCCCCCCTGGTCACAGCTGACAAATGATGTTTGAAGGTCAGCTGTGGGTCCAGGAGGACTCCCAAGTTGCGAACCCTGTCTGAGGGGCGTATAATTTGACCCCCCAGCCTGAGAGATGGAACACTTGGCCAATTCGCGGGAGGGAAACATAGCAGCCACTCGGTCTTTTCTGGATTGAGCACAAGCTTGTTGACCCCCATCCAGTCTTTAACAGCCTCCAGACCCTGGCTCATCACATCCATCGCTTCGTTGAGTTGGCACGGGGCGGACAGATACAACTGGGTATCGTCCGCGTATTGGTGGTATTTTATCCCATGCCGTCGAATGATCTCACCCAGCGGTTTCATGTAGATGTTGAAAAGTAAGGGGGACAGGACCAAACCCTGCGGCACCCCATACGTTAGGGGCCTAGGGGTCGATCTCTGCTCCCCAACTAACACCGACTGCGACCTGTCCGAGAGGTAGGAGGAGAACCATTGTAGAACAGCACCTCCCACCCCCACCTCCCGCAGTCGTCGCAGAAGGATACCATGGTCGATGGTATCGAAAGCTGCTGAGAGGTCAAGGAGCACCAGGATGGAGGCGTGGCCTAACGAAAAAAAGACTTAGGGATCACAAGATAGCTGTCTTCCAATATTTGAAGGGCTGACACAGGGAAGTGCAGGTTGATTTATTCTCCATAGCATCTGAGGACTGGACAATAGATGGAAGCTTGTCAGAGGGAAATCCAACCTGAACTAAAGGGAAATTTTCTGAAAACAATTACTATACTTTTTGGATTACAAAACAATCCTGACTATAAGATGCACATTAGCTGTAGAGGAGGAAAGCAAGGGGGAAAAAAATCTGCCTCTGCCTGCCAGCATTCATCCGGTATTCATCTGGCTATCTTCCTAGCAGTAAACAGAAAACAGCCTGATCAGCTTCAGCATGTTATCGTCACCGTGACCCATTCACTGCCGCCGATCACCACCTGTTCACCAATCGCCACAATCGGTGGCAAATGGGCAGTGGTCTCCCCCACCTAGAACAGATGATTGGTCCCCCACCAACTACCTCCTCCGTCAGAATATTCCCTTTATAAGACGCACAGACATTTCCACCCACTTTGGGGGGGGGGAATGCATCTTATAGTCCGAAAAATACTCAGCTTGCTTCTCAGACTTGTGGGTATATCAGCATTGGAGGTTTTTAAGGAAAGATTGGACAACGATTGGTCTAGGATATATAAGGTGCTTGGGCAGGGGGATGGAAGCCACCAAGGTCCCTTCCAGCTCTATGATTTTATGATTCTCAAAGCAAAAAAAATCTAGGAAGGATAAATCACTGCTCTGACAGCTACAAAAAAAAATAGCAAAATCACCAAGTAAAGCTGATCTACCATGAGAAAGACATAATATTAATATAGTAGAGGTTAAACAATATAAAATATTGGGGTGACTTTGGGGACAACAAAAAATGTATTATACAATCTTATAGTATTTAGATATATACATGTGCCTTAAATTTTGTGCAACAAAAAATAAGTCAATGTTCTATTAAAAACTTCCTTATTTGTTTCCAATTTCTTTTCTATTGTAAAATCATGAATAAGTTATGAAATCAACAATTAAGGAGCGTTTAGACTATGACTAGCATTAATGCAGTAGTCAGGAAATGTAGCTACTGAATCAAGTTTCTTTTTCATTTAGTCATACTGCCAGAAACAGAAGATGAAATTATGCATAGCTGCCCAGAAAGAAAACAGTCAGTAGCAAACTACTTCTATATTTTGCCAAAGAAATATCATGGATTAGTCATTAGGATTTAAACTCAATTATGGGGAAACATTAATAATTTATTGAATAATTCAGTGATGCTGAATAAAATGTTTAACATTGTTTTGAGCAGACTATAGAGATTACCGTATTTATCGGCGTATAACACGCACCGGCGTATAACACGCACCCCCCATTTTAACACAAAAATTTGAGTAAAAATTTTTTTCATTAAAAATAAATGACTTGGAAGCTCGGAACTTAATGTTGGATTAAAATTTATAACATTAGAACATGAATTATAACATTAACTCCTCTTAAAAGGCAAATATGAAATGAAAAAACACCTCTTTGAGCAAAAAAACTTAATCAGAATCACTGCTTTTTGGAAAACCAAAAACCTCTTCCTCATCTTCACTCTCTCCCTCTTTTTTCCCTTCCTTCCCCCTTCCTCTTGCCTATCAACTTCATCCTCTTTGTCTTTCTGCTCTTTCCCTCTCTTCCCCTTTTCTTCCTACCTCCTTCCTTCTCCCTCCCTTCTTCTTTTTCTTCCTTTCTTCTTCCATCTTCCTCCTTCTCCTTCCATTCTTTCTCCTTCCATCCATCTTTTCTCCTTCCATCTTCTCCCCCCCTCCCTTCTTCTTTTCCTCCCCCCTCCCTCCTTCCTTCCTCTCCTTCCCTTTCTCACACACAGGAAGGGGAGGGGGGCTATCTAGTCGCTTTCACAGCATAATTTCTTTATCTAACTTTTAAAAAACAGTGTGCAAATCAAACGAGATTTTCGTAACCTGCGAAGCACCAAGTTATATTATGTTGTTACAAATTCGCAGCTACTCCATTCTTTCTGATAGGGAACTACATTTCCCAAGATGCCTCAGGTCCTCAAAGCGCTGAACGCAGCTTTGCAATTGACTCCAGCGAGGCCTGGCAGCCGCCGGCTGGGGTGGTTGTCAGGGCGATGCGGAGCGGACGCGCCGTTTGTTACTGCTTCCAGCAATCAAGACGGAGAAGGGAAGCGACTGAAACGGACGCTGGCCTCGCTCTCCTGCTGCGGCTTCTGTTTCAGTAGGGAAGAAAACTTCCTTTCGCTTCCCGAATTTGACTGGGTCCCGGGGCTTCTGCCGGGCGGCAGAAGCCCGGGAAGCGAAAGGAAGTTTTCTTCCCTATTGAAACAGAAGCCGCAGCAGGAGAGCAGGGCTGCTGCCGGCCGTTTCACCTTGCGCAGCGAATTTGACTGGGTCCCGGGCTTCTGCCACCCGGAGTATCGGCGTATAACACGCAGGCAGGGTTTAAGCTTGCAATTTTAGTTTTAAAACTGCGTGTTATACGCCGATAAATACGGTATGTATATTTCACATGTACATCAACTTTTAAGAGTACGAAATCTATTTAACTATGAATACCTGCATTTATATAAGAAGTTGCTTAGAAACAGTATGTATAGAAAATTATTTCAATTACCAAAAATAATACATACTTACAAATGAAATTTGTAAGCAACTAAAATGAAGGGGAAATTTAAATTTAAACTTAATTTTAAAATATTAATTATTAAGAGAAGCAGAGTTTAAAATATCTCTTAAATTTATTTTACGTCAAGCATACCCTAATTAAAAGTAAACTGAATTTTTAGGTACAGCCTGGGAACACTGACAATAATCTAACTAGGGTTTTTACTCATTTGCTTAAAATGGTTGTACTAAAATCACAAGGACTACAAAGTGCTCATTTTTTATGTAGCCTTGCCCATACTTATATGTAATTAAGGTATTCTTATAAATAGTATATGAATACAATACTATATACTTTTATGTTCACCCGTTTCCTCCCTTCTGTTTGTTCTGAATCATAAATGTTCACAATCAAGTGGCAAGGGTCAACTGTAAAGTCAAGAGCGAAAATAAAATTTAATAAATGCATTAAAAATGTCTACAAATCCACTCACAAACCTATCTGCTTCCTAACAAGAGTAAGAAAATACCTTTTTTTTAATGTTATACTTGTTTTGCCATGGCCTCCTTCTCCTCTTCTGCTAGTTTACAATCAATGCATATAAGAGATACTATGGCTAGCCAAAAACACAATACTATACAGATTTTATCTGTATAGATCTATGCGGGTCACCCAAAATTTTCTCACCATCTACCATCATTTATGCAACAGCATTCTACTAGAATCCTGGAGGTTTGAGAAAATATTTTATTGCCCTTTTCTTTACTAATAAACACTTGCCAGAGTCAAAAATGCCTTCATTAGAATCCACCAGGAATCTGTAACTTCCTTGGCTCAGATATTCCCCTTCTCTCCCCATCATATCTTCATTAATCACAAATAATACTAAGCCGTAACCTATGACCTACAGGCTATCTACAGAACCATCCTCATCCCATTACATCAGCCCCTCTAACACAGTCAGGCAAGGAAGGCATGTTGTAGACCCGGCCGGATAAAGAACTGTGACTGGCAGGATCTAGAGAGAGCCTTTTCTGCTGTGGCCCCCCACTTATACTTTCCCAGAGGTGAGATACTTTCCTGGCCTTCCAAAAAGGAGTTAAGACATGGCTCAGCAGCTTCATGTGGAGAGCCCAGGAGAGCACGCAGGCCTGGGGTTGGTTAGTCCCCTGAAAGCCGTTCCTTCACCCTTCAACTAATTTTAATCTCTAGCCTCCTTTTAAATGTTTGAGGTTTTTATATTCTAACATTTCATTGCACACTGTCCAGAATCTTTCACTGACGGAGATGGGAGAGATACAGAAATGTGTGTGTGTGTGTGTGTGTTTGTGTACACACACATTTTAATCAATTTCTGTGTGTGTGTATACACACACGTTTCTATTTGGGGGGGAAGAGGGGGAGGAGAGGGGAGGGGGGAGAGAGGGAGGGAGGGGAGAGGGAGAGAGAGATGATTCCTCCAATGAACTATGAGAGATTCTAAATATTTAACAATATTCAGAAGATGAAGAGATATTAATTCTCTACCAAACTAATTGCCCAGTACTTTCCAACAACAAATGCTTATAAATACAAGGCATATTAGCAGAGCTCATTTGCACAAATCATAAGACTGATCTCTCAACTACATTTAAGTGATTCATCCCAGGAAATTTATGATACATCTCTGAATCAGCTGCAGCATTCTAATGCCTACAACACATTTCTTGCTGTTCATAGTTATAATGCTCAAGATTAAGGCTTTTTAAAAACAACAACGTGAATAAAATATCACTTTTATTTTATTTATTTATCAAATTTATGCTCATCTTGTGTTCAAGGGGACACTAAGTGGCTTACAACATAATAAAATATATAGAGCTAAAACAATTAGACAAACATATATTAAAAAAAAAAACCCACCACAGGTTTAGAGCAGAGGGATGGTGGTAACTTCTCTTTTACTACAATAGCCATCTCCAGCCCTCAGCTTCTCCTTCAGGACTCCATGCCAACTGGCATAGCAAAGTTTTAAGTCATTTCCTAGAGGGCCCCACCTCCTCCAGCAAGATGTTCCAAAGGGCAGAAGTCGTGGCAGAAAAGGCTCTTCTCCTGGATCTTAATAGCTACAATGCCTTGGCTGATGGGCAGTGGGGGATTCAAATTTTTTTACTACTGGTTCTGTGGGTGTGGTTTGGTGGGCATGGCAGGGGAAGGATACTGTAAAGTCTCCATTTCTTCCTGATCGTCTGGGACTTGGGGAGCAGAATTTACTTTATTTGTATGCCGCCCTTTTCCCTGAAAGGGACTCAGGACGGCTCACAATTCAAGGGAGGGGAAAAACAAACAAAGTTACAAAATATAAAGACCACACACAGTTAAAAAACACAACAATCATACCATTCGAAGTGGGGCTGCAAGTCTTTAGCCCCAGGCCTGTCAGAACAGCCAGGTTTTAAGGGCTATGCGGAAGGCCTGGAGGGTGGTGAGGGTACGAATCTCCACGGGGAGTTCGTTCCACAGGGTCGGAGCAGCCACAGAGAAGGCCCTCCTCCGGGTAGTCGCCAGTCGACACTGGGCGGCTGATGGAATTCGGAGGAGGCCTAGTCTGTGGGATCTTATTGGTCTAGTGGAGGTAATTGAGAATTGAGAATAGATGGGGGAGAATAGATGGGGGAGGAGCCAGTCAGAAGTGGTATTTACCGGTTCTCCGAACTACTCAAAATTTCCACTACCCGTTCTCCAGAACTGTTCAGAATCTGCTGAATACCCATCTGGCCTGCTCTATGCCTCTCCTGCCAGCTGAGTGGGGCAGGCCAATCCCACTGGGGCAAGATGGCACCTCAGATATGTTGGACCCATGCCATAAAGGGCTTTAAAATAATGACCTTGAATTTAACCCGGAAACAGATCAGCAGCCAGTGCAGCTCACATAACAGTAGTGTTTTAAACGTTGCTGCATTGTGAGGCTTTTTCTCTTTATTAAATAAGAATGCAATTTGCTCTTAAATCAGTATTAGTACTGTATCTATTAGAGAGGAACTAGATTAAAAATAGAAAACACAAGAGCCCAAATACTTTTAACTCTTCTTTTGCTAAACACTGTGTTAGAAGAAATGTCCATCAGGGTTCAGTTCCAAACGGGGGGGGAAAAGACACTCAAATATGGGAAAGAATGGCTTAATGGTGGACAGGATCACATAGCTTGAGCTCCTGAGCAGAAAAGGGGGATAACATGCCTCAAAGATGTGCAGAAGAAAAAAAAGGCCGGCTTGCTGACAGTCCCTGGGTTTTATGCCATTTGTTGGGACCCGCACTGGGGCCTCCCGCTCCTGTGCAAGAAATGCACTCTGTTTGGCTGTCAGAGTCCCATGGGCTATGCAGGGACAACTCTGTAGGCTGTGCTTTGAGTCCAAGTTTGGTTGAGCCTTGCTGATGACATAATGAAAGGACTTTGAGATTCCTATTGTAGCTCTGCCTGTAAATCTTTATTATGTAGAATAGATTGGCTTAGGCCCTAATAGCCCATTGACAAAGGAGGAGATGAGTTTCTGCCTCCCTTTTAGGGGAAAATATCCTGCCCTTTTAAGATTTCCTAAAATATTTCATTTTCTAGGAGAGAGGTGGGTTTTAACTTCCTACAACTCTTTAAGTGTTAACGTCTATTTTCTTTTGTTTCTGATAAAAAAAATTGGATTTAGGAGGAAATTTAATTTCATTAAACATATTCCTCACAGTGGAAGAGCTGTAAGAACCTAAAATTAGTTTACAGTTGTGACAGTAGAAAAATAGAATGAAAAACTAAGTACAAATTTCTTCACTTATTATTCTCCAATATTATTTTGGAGAAGCATATCAGGAAGAGATTCTGAACTCAAAAGTCCTTTCTCTCTTACTGATTTTTTCTGACATTGAGACCATCATAACACAATAAACAACCCGAAAGAAAATGTTTTGCTCTGAAAAGCCTTTTAAAGAAGATAGTACATCTATATATATTTTGATGAACGATTTCAATTAAAAAGGCTCTGTCTGTTTCAAACTTATCCCTGTAAACACATTATATAATCCTTCTCACAGTCAATATTTCCAGCAAGCGGTCACTAATTACTTTTTCTCATCCTCAACCTCTTTCATTTCATCATTTCATTAAGCATTATTTTTCATTCTTCGCGGCAGCATGTAGCACCACATATTTCTGTGGAACTCTGCACTAAGCAGCTTTCACACCCTCTTTCCTTACTAATACTTAAAATACATTCTGATAGATCCATGATGGCGATTTATCCGGCATGTGTCCTATGGCATGCGTGCCGGAAGTGGCATGCAGAGCCATCTCTCTGGGCACACAATCCATTGCCCTTTGCTCTTCCAGGTTCTGGCCCGCTGGCCACCTGGTCTTCACACACAGGGGAGCGCCCTAAAACAGAAGAGAAGCTGCCCGGTGCGCATGCCGGGAAGATGGTCTTCTGGTTTCTGGCACGCGCACCAGCCAGCTGGTCTTCGTGCATACACACGCACCAGAAACCAGAAGACCAGTGCGCATGAAACTGTGCATGTGCATATGTAATGGGTAGCTGCTCTTCTGGTTTACAGTACACACATACATGCTCCTGTTTTGGCACTCAGTGCCGAAAAGGTTCGCTAAAACTGTGATAGATTGTTTAATACTT
The DNA here is from genome assembly GCF_009769535.1 of Thamnophis elegans. NCBI lineage: Eukaryota > Metazoa > Chordata > Lepidosauria > Squamata > Natricidae > Thamnophis > Thamnophis elegans. The sequence goes on along the minus strand of NC_045558.1, from coordinate 20,347,306 downwards.
TTGCACACAGGACTCATGCTTTCTATTTCTGTAGTCATTTTACTTTGACTGTATAGTTCCCCCCCCACTCCTCTCTTTTTTTTCTGTGTCCATTTTTCACCAAGATAGATTTTTAATACCATCAAATAATGAAATGTTTCAAATTTAGAACTCACAATGTATCTTTCAATAATCCTCACAATTTCTCACTGTAATCACTCAAAATAATTCATTTTTTCTAACTATTCCTTTCTCATGAATCTGAATGAATAAACTGATATTGATATTTTTATTTTATTTCCATGGCAAGATAAATTAACCCTTTATTTGTCTTGCATTTAAAGTCAAAACCTGTTGTATGCCATGGTCATAAGCAGAAAGGCCTACTTTGATCAATCATACATTTCACATAATTTTTTTACACAGAAATTATAGAGAAGGTTACTATTCTTAGTCATTACTCCAAAAAAGCTTTTTCAAACGGCAACTGGACTTCGTTTTTCCTTGAAGACGTTTTGCTTCTATTGTGTTGAAGAAGCTTCTTGGATAAGAAGTGAAACATCTTCAAGGAAAAACAAGGAAAGGCCAGTTGTCTTTTGAAAAAGCACCATTTGGGCAATCATAACCTGGATGAGACATTCTTACACCATATGTAAAACTGCCTGCTAAGGATTAGGGCTGTTAGAGCAGGGGTTCCCAATACCCAGTCCATGGACCACCACCAGTCTGTGGCATGTCAGAAACCGGGCCGCGCAAACAAGCAAAGCCTCATTTGCAGGATGCAGGCAGCATGTGAAATCACCCCCCACCGGTCCGCAGAAAAGCCTCTCTCCACGGAGCCAGTCCCTGGTGCCCAAAATGTTGGGGCCACTGTGTTAGGGAACACTTTAGCCAATATGCCATAAATTGCAATCAAAGACCAATTTTAAAGGTAAGTTCCAATGCTGAACAACAAAAACTTAAGAACTTTGGTTTTCCTGGAATGATAATCAGTATAAATCATAATCATGATCAATAAAATAAATTAACAAAATAATTTAATATTATTTTGCAAATATGCTTTTCTTAAGAAATCCATATAATTAAGGAACCATATAAATTTTCACTCACACATATGAGACTTGCATTGCTCAAAATACTTTTTTAGCATGATTTCTAACTGAACTAAAACAAATAGACTTTTTAATGATTTTAGTCATTAACACCTTAAGCCAATTCAGCCACTATAGTGAACCATATGGTTGGCTTAGCAATAAGAATGTTTACATGCATTTGCTGCCTCAACCAGTGAATATCTACAGCTAACAAGCTATATATAACTTATCTACCAAGGCTTAACATACTAAATATTGGACTGGTTTTTCTATAATAAGCCAGAAAACAGTTATTAACACTCATCTCCCAAATAGTGTCTTAGTCTTTGTTTATTTTTGTAAACCAAACTTTACCTATAGGTAAACATGTTCCACAGTCATAAATTAAAGACCTACATTCCATTTATCCAGAGAGAAGGGGGGAAGGAGGGGGGGAGGGAAAGGAATATTGTACGATAAATTCAGGGGATCCAAAATATCATTACATAAATGAAACAAAAAGTGCAAAGAATACAATATAGTGAGTAACTCAGAATAACCTAATTACTGTAAGTTCTTAAATCTCTCTGCTTTCAAATCCATCAATTTTATCAAGAATATTATTTGTGACAGAAGAGGGTTTACCATCTGCCATTTGATATAAGGTAAAGGATGGTTCTCATCTCAGTTCCTCAAAGCCATATGTCAGCATCAACAGTTTTGACATAATTAGCATTTGTGATGGCTCTAAGCACAAATACAGTCAATAGGAAGGAAATTATCTACCAGATGACATAGGAACAAATTGTATTACATATCATAAAAACATTAATACCTTTACACATTACCAAAGATGTATTAAAACAATTAGAGATGAGAATGGTCTTGCTGAAATTTAAGAGATTTTAAAAAGATCTCATAATGTTTTATGATTTTTACAGATAATTTTGATATTAGCAGAATAATGAGGCATATAAAAATGCCTCATCGTTCTGCCAACGTCAAAATTATCTGTAAAAATCATAAAACATTATGAGATATTTTTAAGTCTTCTCCTAAATTTCAGCAAGAGCTGGTTTTCTTCCTCTGCAAAATTAATGTGCCCATAGTGAGACCTGCAAAAAAAATGCTCTATTGTATATTTAAAAGTAGAAGGCAAGCAAGCAGCCTTACTGGTAACTTGGCCCTAACCACAGTGACAATGCTGAAACAAGTATATTTAGAAATTAACTGGCAATCACAGTTATTGACTAACAACATTCAGTTTCCAGTTTATCAAGTCCTGCCCCATGTAACGCATGCTGCCACAATAAAAACTTAAGGATAGCAATGTTTGTGTTATCACTGGCAAAAAGATTTCTTTTCTTAAGGAAAAGGTATATCTATTTTATTAGCAAAAGCTGAAAAAAGGCCTCTTTTCCCACAAATGTTATACAACTTAATAGCTATACTGAATTCAGAAGGATCTCAGACCATGAACCAATCTTGCAAATCCACAAGAACTATACCATCCAAAATGAAAATCACCACAAAGATCATTTAGGTTTTAGTGAATGTAGAAAATTTATGATATTGTGTTAAGAGAAGGTCTCTGCTATCACTCAAAAGGACACTAACTTCTTACAGGTATTGCAGACTTAGGAAATCTGCAAGATAATATATAATCATACAAATATATACATGACTTCCACAGGAGCCAGAGCTATCCACTTTGTCTTGTTTCAACATACCCAAACCTTAAATGATGACAGGAGTATGGAGCCTGTCATCAGTTAAGGTTTTAAGACAATTACATATTTTGCAAGGCTTATGGGGATGATTCCAAAGCTGACATTGGCATCCATGTGCATTTACAGCCACTTCCCTGAAACCTGCGAAGTACTTCTTTGCGCTGCCCTAATACAACAAGGTAAGAATAGTTGCAATACAAGTCTTTTTATATCTTCTTTCTTATTACAAATGATCTTCTAGTCCATATTTTGCCATCTTTGACTATCAACTTTCCAGACTGAAACCTGTACGAATTGGGGACAGAATCTCTAGAAGAGCATTTGAAGGCATAGGAAGTACCTGTTGTTCAAGTAATCAATTTCTATCCCTCTATTATTCAGAAAGAATAAGACTGGAACATGCACTTGCCAAAGTAATATGTAGTTCTGCTTGAATTCTGGCTTAATCAGGCTGCTTGTCACATGGCTTTTAAATGCAGCGTGTCGTGGGGCTATAATTACCTACAATTTCCTACTCTTCCACAAATGTTAAATGTAAAGTTCCTCTCTTTAGCTGTATTTTTGCTTATTCTAGATATTAGTACTAAAAACATTACCAATCTTGCCGTGTCTTAAAATTAACTTAATGCAAAGCTTTAGCTATACCAATATATCCAAACTAGAGGATATATGTTCCTCCCCATTGGATCTACAAGGAGATAGAGCCTTGATTATGCTGCAAGGACTACTATCTCATCATTTTTAGTCCGTCCGTCCCCTTAGAAGTTATTGTTTTCTCAAAGGTTAATTATTGAGTCCCCAGTTGTCTTCCATTGAAATACTAGCTGATTTTGCATAGGTTTTCCAGGATCAATCAACTGTTGACACCTGCTTTTGGTAAAAAGGATTAAATTCTAGAAATCATAATTGACAGAATAGAGAGAGATACGCATACACACACATAAAACCAACACTAAAGTTTTAATATCCCAAAGAAAAAGTTACTTAACTAGAAGCAAATTGTATTTATTCAAATCTTTTATTATAGATCACTAATAGAGCAAGTCTGCCATGTCATTTTAGTTCACTTATTTTCTCTTTTAAAAAAAGGTTTATTGAATAGGTGATTTACTGCAGTGCACCTCATTTTACCTGTATTTGTTCTGTGGAACTGCTGCTGAGATCATCTCCAGACTCTGAATCTTGGTGGATTTTTTCTGATCCTTCTCCTACAGAATCACAGGGTTGTTCTTGCAAGAAGCTGGTCTTCTCAGTTTCCAAACATTCTGAACAATGAAAGTGAGACCCAGATAAGTTCACGTTCTGATTGGAAACTTTAACAAACTGTAAATCATTAAACTTCCCATTGTTTGGGGCAAGTTCTATGCTAAATCCAGTATTCTGACCTGGGCTATTGTTTGGTCCCAGATTCTGGTTGGCATCTTGAGCTTGAACTAGATACGATTTCCCTGAAGTTGAAAGGTCTGGAGATTTATTCACATTTTCTGTTGACCTCTGCAAGCCATGTGCAAGTTTTAGAGAGTTGTTTGGCAGTCCAACTAATGGCCTAATAGGTGGCATTAGTGCTTTGCGGGCTATTTCTTTAACATATTGTGCTGGCACATAGAAGGGTTTGGAATTTTCATCCTTTTTGACTTGCCACCAGTCATCATTAGTCTTTTTTACTAAGATGTATTTCTCTCCTTGTTTTATCACAATCCTTTTGTCTTTTGCTTCATACTCATAATCATATTCAACTTCAATGAATAGTGGGCCTGAAAGATTTTTCCCAGCCTTGTCAGCCATCTCTTTTAAAAAGCTATGTTTCCAAGTGAAAGGTTAAGCCACATGGTGTTCCTTCCTCCTGATTCTTAGAAGACCTACAAAAAAAGGCAAACATATTACCATATGATTATATAATAAATGTGATCTTCAGATTATTTATATATTAGAATCCTCTGACAAATCTCATATTTGGGAGAAATTGGCTTACCAAATTGTTCAGCTAAATCTCCCTGTTGGGAGATTTGGGTTTCCTTGGCAAAAAAACCCTATTTTTCCAGAAAAAAAATGAAGTATAAACTTACAGACTTGTTTCAGAATCTGCACCTTACATTTAAGAAACAAAACTAAAATATTTTATTATTTCACATGTTACTTATATCTGAATTTTCCTTTAAAAGTCCAGAATACAGCATTGAAATATGAACATTAGGTAAAAATTAAAACTGGTATGATTTTAATAGTAATTAATATTTTTGTGGAGATGCATATGGTATGATATGAATACACAATACTTCCATTATATTATTTAAAATTTAACAAAAAAAGTGTTGAAAATAACTTAAAAGTATTGGTTTTAAAATACCTTAAAAGAGTGGCATAATTTTAAGAAAAATAATAGTTACATTTTTAAATTTAAAAGTAAAAAAGTATTTTAAGCTTCCTAATTGTTCTAGGTTTTTTTTTAAAAAAATCAGTATAGAAAATATATAGTGCATATCCTTTAAATTACTTATCATAAATTCTGCAATAAATTGTTTTTTGGTTCAAGACAATCTCTTACTTATCTAGCAAATTATTTAGCCCAGGTAATACTATATCTTAGGAGGAATGAAAGAACAACTATCTTGATTTTCATCTTCTGGTCACTATCTCTTTATAAATATATTTTGAAATTTAGTAGTACCTGTTATTTTCCTGAAACTATTCTATCAATGTAACATATCATGAATAATTATTGGAATGAGTGAATCTATTTTTTATATATAATGGTAAGAAATGCCATAATATTCCTTTACATATTATATTTGTATCCATGTGTATTATATTTGCTTATACTGCCCATATACTTATTAAAACAAAGTAAGATAAAGCCTTCTAGCAGCTGGTAAAGATCGAAGTTATTAAATGTTATCAAATACAGTATTTCATTGAAATAAATGGATCATGACCTGCCATTTCAATCTTCTTAATTTCTAGATTATTTATCTATACCTACACAATCTATTTGGACACTGACCAGATTCAGAAATGTCTCACAGGGTTACTGCATAATCTGCCTTAAGCCATTTTTATATTTTCTTTTATATTACCTTTAAAACAAAAATAACCAGAGTGATTAATAATAAATTAAAAACAAATAATAATACAACAGATGAATTAGCAAAATGAAAATCAGCATAAATTGTATTCAATCATTCAGATAGTGAAAACAAGGGGGGAGGAGCATTGCCAGAAAGTAATTAATATAGGAACCAAGCCATAGAGGGAGGAGAAATAATTTGGTTACAACAAAAGAAAAATTCCTCTATTCAGAAAGTATAAATCCATTTACCTAATCAAACTACCCAACCAAAAATAAAATAACTGAAATCTCATAAAAATTTGTTCTTAACAAACTCATGCTGACTTTTTCCAATTATAGCACTGTGCTTCGAAGGTGTTTACAGCTCAACCTCATGGTTTGCTCTAGAATTTTCCCAGGAATCAATAGAAGACTCGTTGGTCTACAGTTCCTGAAACCTTCCTTTTTCACCTTTTGGAAGGCAGGATCAATCTATCCAAGCCAGTTTCTGTTTTGCCTATTTTCTAGAAATTCTCAAGGATTATTTTAAAAGATTTAGTCAGACCATCAGAAAGCCCAGGATATAATCTAGCTGGCCGTGGGATTCAAACATTGCCACTTTTCCTTTCCCACTTATATTAACTCAGATTTAATCACCATTGCCACCAAGTTCATTCCCTTTGATTTCATGCAGAGATACATTTTTAGCCTACAGTACAACTCCTCCTTAATGCTGCTTCTGCTGCTTTTGAATAAGTTGTAGCCTTTGGTTGCTATATTCCAACTATGGGAATCATTCCATCAGATCTCAGTCACACTTATTAAATAATCCCTCAGATAATGAAGACTATGACCTCTACAGGAATGTTGTTTATGGTTTATTACAGATTTTAAAAAGCTCAGTTTAATTATTTTTCCAGCTATTCCTGTATATTACTACTCTTCGTTAGTTCTGAGGTTTTGCCTTCGTTTCTCACATGATTCAATTTAAGTCCTTCCTGATCAAATTCAACATGTTTTAGTTAACCACATTCCACAATTTTGGTGACAAGGAATCCATCCCTTACTAATTGTCCATCATACAGGTAACATAGCTATGAGTCTAAAATCAAATTTCTTCAGCAATTTCAAAGCCACTGATTCTCCTGCACTATTATCATTTTTTCCTTTTCCATTTCTTTTATGGATGAAAAGATTCTCCAGCTTCATTCCTAGCTTCAAGATCCAACTGATGTACGTACTTGTAGCTGCTCATGTCATTATTTGTTACCTTAAGATGTAAACCATGATTTTAAATCAATAATAGCAAAGTTCATATAATATTTTAAGGTAAAGACAAACAAGCATATAATAGCTTATTTGTGTGCTAAATGTAAGGGAATGGAACTATGCTGTAAAAAATAGTACTCTATTATTTTAAATTCAATGATAAGCATAAGTAATATGTCCCATTTATCAAATAGATGTAAAGTATTAGTCACTGAAAAAGGTGGTCTTAAAATTCATATTGTATAGGTAGTCCTTGACTTACAACAGTTCATTTAGTGACTGTTCAAAGTTCCAAAAAAGTGATTTAAAGCTATTTTTCACACTTACGACCGTTGCAGCATTCCCATGGTCATGTGATTTATATTCGGATGCTTTGACAACTGGTTCATATTTATCACAGTTGCAGTGTCCCAGGGTCATATGATCACCTTTTGTGACCTTCTGACGAGGAAAGTCAGAGAATCCAGATTCACTTAACAACCGTGTTACTAACTTAACAACTGCAGTGATTCACTGAACAAATATGGCAAGAAAGGCCTTAAAATGGGGCAAAGCTCACTTAACAAATTTCTCACTTAGCAGCATAAATTTTGAGGTTCTAAATTGAGGACTCTCTGTATTAAACTAATGCAAGTCAGCGAGGAATTTGAAACACAATGTCTAGAAGCAACATAGAAGTCACACTACCTCTTTAATTTTCAAAGCAATACATTTCAGGAAACGGTACACTTCAAAAAATTTAAAAGAAAATTATAAAAGTATGACATGTTTAGATCCATTGCATTTGGCTGATTTGTGATGTTGATAGCATTAAGTTAACTAAAGAAATTATCAACCTTACAACGTTTAAAGAAATAAAATTTAAAAACTCTAGTCTACTGGAGATTAGACAATAGATACTATTTATGTCTCACAGACGTGCTACTCTCTCTGTGTGTGTGTGTGTGTTATTCCCTTCTCACCACTCTATAGGCGATCCGTATCTTCCTCAATTGCAGGTCCTCTATCAAAGGCCTGGGAGAGTTCTGTGCAGGATCTTAGCTGTTCTTAGCATAGCATTCTTCCTGACAGTGAGCTTTAATTTTGTTCCTGGGAATAATCTGAATTTAGACATCAATGCCCCAATGCTCCTGCCTCTAGATAGGACCAAGTAAAGGTGAAGATGGGACCATCTTGGCCTTTACACACACACACACACACACACAATGGCAACACAATAATATGCTTCTTGAACTGCAGACTATTGTGCTGGCAAGCATTATCCTCTACAGCTGTAATGAACACATTAATGATGTTGTCAGACAAACAAAGTTAGTCATTGAAGCTGTAGTTAGAAGACATTTTGATTTTCATTTGTTAAAAGATTTTACCAGCTGAAGGCCAGATGAAGTGAAAACCAATGAACTGGCCTTTATACAATAGGCATTTTCTCTTATGTTGTGAATTGTCAGCATCTGAGAAACATTTCCATTAAACCCACGATTTCTGGGTACATATTGTATGAGAACAAAATACACCCCCACCGGCATAACTACTTTACTTGTGCAGATTTTTCTGCATTTCTAAAGCTTCATTTCAAGCAAGCCAGCAGAGTAATGTAGACAAAAGGCCTGCATTATTTTCCATGTTTCACATTAAAAAAAAATTCTGACAATCATCAAGCACATAGAAGTCTGGGGAAATGATAGCAGTGTTTCTAGTCACCATGACAGAAAAGCAAACATACTATGGAATACCAAGTCCGTGATTTTCATAACAACATTATTTTCACATTTTTTAGAAAAAAAAATGATTTTACACACTAAAATTTCATAAGAATTTTACTTGACAGCTGGCATGACTCATTTGTACTCAATTTCATATGAAATAGTTTCAAAATGAGCATAAAGATAAAACAATCACAGATGGAAAGCACGGACTGTCAAAACCAGTTGGAAAAAAACAGTATAATTCTTTTTCAACATACTTCTCCAGCAACTTGGCTTTTCAAAAAATAGAATCGTCCTTAATTTGGAAGGTGACCACTGATTTAGATTTGGCATCTTAGGATGCTCAGAATTTTTAAATGGTAAATAACATTTCACAAACTTATAGACCTTTATCTGTTTGTCTAATCTGAAAAAGCAAAAATATATGGCTAATATATTGTATTGAAAGCAAATAAAAGAAAGTTTAAAGTTTCTTATAAACAGGATAGAAACCTTTCACTAAAAACAAATGACTATGATGTCCCCCACATACATATTTTGCATTATATTTTATGGAATGAAGTAAAATTATACAAAGCTTCTTACTTTATCCTGGATGAGATTATGTATTTAACCATCAATACTGGAATTCTTAAATAGCATATTAACAACTATGCAGAAGCTTTTATGCAATATGTTCAATGCAGTAACCTGCCTTTAAAGACAAATCAACAACTTCCCATCTAAACTATGCTTTTCAACAAGCACAAAAGTAGATTTCTCCATTTTGGAATCTTTCTCTATATAGAAAGTTTGTCAAGAGGAGTTGAGGAAAAGCAGAAGAAAGACATCCACTCCGTGCAGAAACAACATAAGCGTGAACACTTCCGGCACAAGCCAACACTGACTGTCAGGACAAACAATCTCCCTATGAAGGCTGGTATCCCCAGGGTTTCTACATATTTCCGGAAACAGGTTGTATTGCCTACAGAAAGAGAAGGCAGAATTATGCCTGGGCCCAAGTGGGAAGGAAGTGAAACTATGGCACTTTTCTGCTCTCCATAACACATGCCATTGCCAGACTGCATTGTGTGTGTGTGAGAGAGAGTGTGTTTGTGTTGATGCGTATGTGTATGTTTGTGCGTGTGTAGGTAGGTAGATTTAGCTAGATAGCTACTCATAAAAATAAAACAGGATCAAGAAAGGCTTCCTAAAAATTGTCCATCAAAAACAATAAACATGCTCTGCACCTATTTTCCAGAAATAAGTCTGATGCCAAAACTATTTCTGGCTAAACTCAGTCAGTACTAAAGAGGAAAGTGTGAAACCCCGCACCCACACACTGTGAAACGCCCCCTCTCCTCCCAGCCACATCCACAAACCCACTACCATTGCGCAGAGCCTTCTCCAAACGTATCCTCCAGGTTCAAGAAACTGGTGGATTATACAATGGGTAAGCTCAACACAGGAAGAAAACACTACTTCCAAAAAACACTTGTGCGAGCAACACCATGCAGCGCACACAGGTCAAATGTGCAATTCTTCCACCTCGCCCGTCATACTTCCCAAGCTTTGGGGCACGGACACACAGGGACACACACAAAGAAGGTTCAGCGCATTGGAAAGGAGTCTACAGGAAGCCTTTCCCGCTGCCTAATCGCCGTCCGGATTTCTCCGGGAGCCCCATCCTCGCCCTTCCCCCCCCCCACACACACCAAAAAAAACATGGGAAGGGGGGAGCGTTACCCCTCATTATCAGCCCCGGAGGGAAACGCCGCGACCCTGTTGTAAAAGGTGGGGCGAGAAGGCTACGAGGAAGTTCGTCCGATGCTCCTTTCATCCCCCGCAATTAAGCGGCGGGGGCACCACGGGAGCATCGCCGTGCTGGGAAAGGACCGCGGGCGGCGGTGACGCCCCCTCCTCAATCGAGAGAGCCCCTTCTCACCGGAAATCGGAGCCCTGGGGCTGGCGCAGGTCCGCTTTCCTGGCTCCGACGCGGCGTTGTGCGGAGTGGCAGCCGCGGCTTCCTTCTCCCCTAGCTCCGCCCCTCACCCGTTCCGCCTTTTCTCCAGCTGCGGCTCGGGCTGGAAGCCACACCCCCCACCCCCAGCAGCAGGGGACCTGGCAGGGCGGCATCAGAGGTTGCTGTCACGTGGTGTGGAAGGAGGAAGAGAAGAGAGGGGGGAGGGGGGGAGAGAAACGGGCGGGAAAAAGTAAACCTGTGGAGAGGGGGGGGTGGGGAATGTAAGGCCGTGTTTCCCCTCACAAAAGCCGGCTTCTCCATCTCGGTTTGTAGCGCGCGCACGCGCACCCAGACGCCTCTTTCGCGTCTTGTTCGCCTCAGGCAGGAACCGGTCTTTACTGAGCCCGATGCTCACCTTGAAGGCGTTGATTGTTTCGTTTTGGACTCCTTTTGGGCCACATAGATAAAGTGTTTCCCAACCTTGGCAACTTGAAGATGTCAGGACTTCAACTTCCAGAATTCCCCAGTCAGCTGGCTACCCATAACCTGTTCTTTCAGGTGTTGCTTTGGTGAACCCAGCAGCTTTGGCTGCTGGTCTTGCTCTTCTTTTGTCTTCTCTATTTTCTTCGAAGAGCACATTATTCCTTGGTACAATGTGAATAATTTATGCCTGGAGGGAGGATTTTGGATTTGTTTTGTTCCTTGATCCATTGCTTTTATTTTCCTGAGTGCCCATGGTGGTCTCAGGTGTCTTTCTCCAACACCAAAATTCAATGTGCCAAGCCATAAAATTGTGCTTTGTGAACCAGTTCATTAATTGATTGAGGTTAAATTATTATAATCTCTGCCTTTGGTGACTTTAGTCTCTCATCCCCCTCTTGAGAGGAAGCTAAAGTTAAAGGTGGCCATTTGAACTTGTGATGGGGCTGAATGGTTGACAATAACGACTTCAAGAGTTCCAACTGGCGTTCCTGAGTTCACGTGATCGCCAGTTGTGAGCGTTGCCAGCTTTTGACAAACAAAATCAGTGGGAAAGCCTCAGGAGGTCACCAATATGACGTCCTCACCTAACAACAGCTTGGATTCAATTAACAATGAAACCGGAAATGTTGGAACTGCTTTTGCTAAGTGTCATATGACATCTTGCTTTATGACAGGGATGATGAAAGTTGCAATTACCCTTGTTTTGTTACTCAATGTAATTCTGAGGATACATGTTTATTAACTAAAGCCCATTCATTTATTAACACATATTTACTAGACTCCTTCAATTTCTACTAAATATATAACTGGGAAATTGTACACAATATATGAATACAAGAGAGAGGATGTCTGGGCCATGTCCAAACATGCACATATGATTTACAGTAGAGAAAACAAGAAATTTTAGATAGTGACTTTATGAAGGAATGGTGACCCATCTCTCACAAGTCTGGAGTTGTCCAATATATTCTTCAGAATTTTATAATCAAAAGAGATTTGACTTGATGCCTGAGGATATATAATATGAAACTATTTCAAAGGGTTATTCATGCATGTTATGACAATCCTATGCAAAAAAGTTTACTTAGAAATGAATGTGTTAAAAATGGGGGGGAGGGGTTTGGAGTAGGAAGCCATATGACCCACTCGCCAAAGTAATATGTGTGAGCCAGGCCATAATAGCCCTGAATACAGTACTATATAATATTTCTGGATTAGTAACATGTTGAATGCAGTTATCCTACAAATGTTTATTTAGGATTAAATCCATTGGATATACCAGAATCTAATTTTACAGCATGCACTTTTAGGCTTCCTTTAAATTTAATGGGACTCCTCAGTAAACATGATAGGATTTATTTCAATGTCTCAAAAACTCACCTTTCCAATTTCATTTCAAGAACAATCCTGTGAGGCAGGGTATCCAGGACAAAGTTACCTGGTCAATGATACCTTTATCTAGTGAGTTTATATAGCTGAGTATGGACTTAAATCTGAGATGCTACATTCCTAATACATCATCACAATATTAACTTTAAATAACCATCATTAATTACAGTTGAGGCATTTATATAGTAAGGTCCTAATTATGAATTCTCAAATGTAGGCTCTGTTGCTTTATATTTCACAGTGTAATCTCCCAAATTTAATGAATAGGACTAGGATAATCTGTATTTATTTCTTTATGAACAGGAACTCAACTTGCTCCTTTAGTTCTTGCAGTCAAGGATTCATGGGAGGAAACTTTCTGCCTCGAGTCATATGTGGTCAATTGCCCAAGTTCTCTGGTATATTTGCCTTTATTTTTCATGTCAATCTGTCATTTGCCTTGTTCCTCCCCATGTTGCTATCTACACAGCTGAGCACTCATGTAACTCCCACTCTTCACATATGGCTTTCAACTCCCCTTTGCACTGAGGAACAAAGAAAGGAAGTGGATATGGCTCAGCAAAGATGGCTCTCTCAGTTTGAGGAACAAAATATCCCTGACAACACAAGTTGGATATGTCCTTTCTTTCTTCTCCTTTCTTCTCCCCCACCGGCTGGCACAATCTCAGTGTAATTTGTCTAAAAGAACCTGACTTTCAAACACTAACATTCTCTTATTTTTCACCTCATTCTCTCCTTTTCTCATTAAATTCCCTCCTACTCACATTCTCCACTCCAACAAATTATCTGACCTGTTCACTCCTTAGCAAGCTGCATCACACTGGAGTCAAAGCCAAGGGCATGAAATAAACTTTGCCATGCATAAACTTTACCATGCATGATATGTTGAGATGAAAAGAACATGGATAGTCCAGTAGAAATCATTTAATGATATGAATCAGAACCACATGCTGACAAGATTGAGGGTTAGAAATAATTACCTGAGATTAACAATTCTCAGGTAATTATTTCTAACCGTCAATCTAGCCAGCATGTGGTTCTGATTCATATCATTAAATGATTTGGACTGGACTATCCATGTTCTTTTCATCTCATCATATCTTCAATAAGTTTCAGCATCTTGATTTCTCATGATTGCATTCAAGGATAGAAGGGCACATAATCCATTGAGGATGACAGCTGTTTCTATAAAAAAGGGTTGCCAAGGAAAGATTCATAATGTTTGTTAGTAAGAAAGAATGCTTATGAAAATATAGGAAAATATTCAATGTGAGGATCATAGATAAAGCAAATTTTCCTACTGAATAAATTTTACAAATTAAAAAAAATTAATTACATTATGAATTTAGGAAGCTACTGTTCCTTGTGCAACTGTTCCATTAACAATGATGCTATTAGATGTTCAAACTGGTATCTCCCTACATATTTGATTCAACATACCTTTGTCAGAAGCTTCACATTTCTCATCTGAAGCGGGTTACATTAATTATTACTTTAAATAAAAGTAACATGTCTTAGTTTGTAAGGATGGGTACCATGAGGGCAGGAACTGTGTTATGTCAGGCTTTCAGTTCAAGTGGAGCCTGTTTTGGATTCTCTAGGATTATTCACAGATTATTTCTCCCAAATTGTGGGTATAAACCAGATTGATTCTGAACTGCAAAAGATGGGGTTCAAAAATAAAAAAGATATAGAAAGTGTACTGAGAGTGTAGAATTTGTTCCTGGTGCTTAAGGAATGTATATTAGCTGACAATAAAGGTTTTGTTCAGCAGTCTGAAATCTGTTTGATATCTTGGTTGTTAAACAAGTATTTATTTAAATAAATTATTGAAACCTGATGCATTTCAAGCAAAACTTTTACTTAGCAGCTAATTTATATTCTATTTATCCAAATATATTAAGAGTGTAAACATAAACATTTTGTTTTATGGCAAGATGCAAAACAGTGTAGTTAGTTCTACTGAATTAATACAATATATTTCACATTAAATTAATCCTTTACAGACTGAGTCCTGATTCATTTAAATCCTTTGTATATCAGTATCCTAATCAGTATGAAATCCTTAGACAGCAAACCTCACAGTCCCTTGCATAAATGATGCTGTCTGATTGGATAATGAAACGTCTATAAGCAAACAGCCAAGCTGAAAGCACCAAGAATTCCACAGTATCAACTAATTTCAGCAGATTTGGATCAGTTTTAAAGAACTATTGATTTTACCTTGCTTTTTCTGTTTACTATTTTTTTCAGTAAATGATGGAAACAAGAATTATAGAATTGGATGGTAGGATTCCTTTAGGTGTATTGCAGAGATTGCAGCTGTGCACTTTCAGTTTCAAAAGAATGGCCGTTCAGTGTGGAAAGAGATGAAAAATGCGTTCAGCGCCTTCTGAATAGCAGTAATAGTTGTGAGAAAATCTTGCTTGCATGTAAGAGGGCCAATAGTCTGATCCTTTTGACTTCTGGGGTTACCATATTTTTTGGAGTATGAGACGCAACGGAGTATAAGACACACCAAGGTTTTGAAGAGGCAAATTAAAAAAAAAAGTTTTTGCACTCTGCAAACTTCCTAAAAATGGTCTGTTTTTTTGTAAAAATGGGCCTGTTTTTTCCCCCCAAAAGGCATGAATAGCCTTAGGGGGCTTGCAGAGTGTTCAGAGGGGGGGGGGCAAAAACAAGCAAAAATGGCTCGTATTTTTGCAAAAATGGGCCCGTTTTTCGTTTTTAAAAGGGCATGGATAGCCTTTAGCAAGCTTATAGTGTGCTCCTGGGGGCTGAGGGGGGTGTAAAATTTCTGCCTTCCCCAGCCCCCAGAAGCTCTCTAAAAGCTTCCTATGAGCTATGCACGACCATTTTGTTGAAGGGGACGGGATTTCAGGAGCAAAAAATGCTGTATTCAGTGTATAAAACGCACCCAGATTTTCAGCCTCTTTTTTTTTAGGGAAAAAGGTGTGTCTTATACTCCAAAAAATACGGTAACCTTATATAATTTATACATGTTTTTTTCTAAAGTATGAACATAAGCCATACTTGGCACATCTGCTTATTTCTCCAAATCACCTTTTTCAACTAACACCCACTGTTATGAAATGCCTTTCTGTAACCCCATTGATGCGGGTTAACTTTCTAATTTCCTGGCATTTCATGAAACAGCTCAGTAAAACACTTTTGCAGTCAAGAATGTCTGCCAAGTTCATTCCTCAATTCTGACTGTTCCTTAAGAAAAAGGCAAAGTGATTCAGATTTCTACATCCAGCTATTAAATGCCCTCAAACCATTTGAAGAACTCCCACTGCTATTGGGTAAATTAAATGTAAAGGCCTTTGGGATGAAAAGTGCTGCATAAATGAAAGGCAATGTCATTTTGCAGGCTATAAAGGAACAGAAACAAGGCTGCACTAATTTTGCTAAGATATTGCTCCAGATATTTTTTTAATGATATTTCCTCTGATTCTATTTTAAATAAGCATGTGACCTCGTTTCTTTTTCCAAAAAATGAAGGCCATATAATGTCTTGAAATTTATATTGGCATTGCAATCCAATACATGTGTTAGTTGTACAGCTATACCAAAAATGCAAAAGGCTTAGTTTCAAAAAGTAAGTCAGATAAGCAATTCACGGTTGAATCATGTCATTGCTGAAACCTAATCATCCCATATATGGGCTGCCAAATTTCGATGACCATTAGATAATGGCAAAGTTCTACACAAAACTAATTTTTTGCTGTCATCTATCAGTTGACCAGATTTGTGCAGCCGGGATCTGGTATGTTTTCCAGAAACTGAAGTTTGAACAACAGCCAAGGCAAGACACAGATTAGGAAGACTCTTTCTCAACATGAGGTACTTTGTTGTTGCTGAACTACAATTTCCAGTATCCTTCCACATTAGCTGCTCTCGAGAGGCTACTGGAAGCTATTGTTCAGCCCCATCTAGACTTCTGTAGGTTGCCTATCTCTGCACTTGAATGAATACAGTCAATCTCTATCAAGCAACTGTAATGTTTGTGACAATCATGACAAGCACGGCTCACAAATAATTTGCTTAAATCTATATTAGGCTTAGATTAACTGCTAATACCAGATAGGCCAAGCACGGTGTGCATCAGATGTGGGGGAGCTATACCATAATCTCCATTAGGATTAATCATGATCTCAACTTAATCTATTTTATAGTGTGTTTACAAAGACAAAATTATGAGGATAGAAGATAGCCCAGACAGACAATATTATCTTGGGCTCCTGGAGGAAATATAGTATAGAGATAGAACAAATAATAAAAGTAACTCAAAGAATCTAATTCTTGTGCAGGGAATTGAACTCAAAACTCTCTAGTCCAGATAGAGCCTCAGTCTGCTGAATTAAATGGTAATTGTTTCTGGGTAAATTTCAGAGAGAGCAGTCTTATAGTACAGTTGCAATAGTTATCTTCGATGTCATTTTCATAGGAGCAACGCCTCTCCATTCTTTTCTTTAACTCAGATCCTTGGCAGCTTCTGCCTACTCACCTCTTTATAGCAATACTTTTGCCACCTCCTCAGATTAAACAATACAATCACCTCCTTCTCCTTTTAACAGTCTAAGAAAACATTTCTGGTAGGAAGTAGGCAATTCAATTCACATGTCAACTCTCAAATGAATAACTGTTTTAAAATACACTATTACCTAAGGGTTTTGGTTTTTTAAACACTAAGAAGAAATGTTTGTGTGCATATTTATGACTTGAGGAAAACAAAAAAACCTAATCAAAATAAAATGAAATACCATCCATGCTATTTGGATGTTTCACCATAACTCATGTGTGGACACCGTTGTTCTCATCATCACTAAGGCACCTTATGGACCACAGCATGCTTTGGGAATTATCTGCTGTTAAATCTTATATATGTAGATGAACCTCCAGCATTTTTAGCATTTTTTTCATTTCCCCACCTTTTGTTGTTCAAGTAAGACTCAGATGGATCTGGAAGTCTTTCAGGTGACACACTGAACCACAACTAGCTGATCTCTATTAGACAAGTATATTGCATGAATTCCACTGACAGGTTGATTCATGATACTTTGATTATATAAACAGGAATTATGAGCTACACTTCATTAACTCCATCATGGACAGACAGGACTGGTAGAAATGATATCTAAATTGAGAAACTTCTATCATTAATAATCTTCTGCCTTTACTTCTATGAAAGCTATCTACAGTGCAAACACTACACCACACAAAGAATTTTTTTCCTCACTTCTTATAATATATATTAGGTTTGAGGCACAGCTCGTTAACCCAGCCATAAGAGAAGTAAGTTTCATATAACTGGGCCATTTTGTGGTGGTTCTAATCCTTTTGTTGGCCATTAGAAGGATGTAAGGACTAATTATGTGGCGACATTTTCTCAAATTACATTTTTATTGTGGACTCAAATTTCCTTTATCTGACAATGGTCTTGGTTGCGTTCTTTGTCCTCTTCTTCAAGCAAAAGGAATAACCTTGAGGAAAAGAAAGAAGAGCCTCAAACAAGAAAAGGGCTCAATAATAGAAGTTTGAATCCAAATCAGAGATGAAATTTGAAAAAAATATCTCAGACATGACCCTTCCTACTGGTAGTTCTCACAAAGGAAAAAAAAATAGGAGGGGCAGAGAAGCATTCAGATCTACAAAGTTCTGTTACTTGTAAACATATAATAAAAGTATTAGTATTCCTAACTTAGGGACGCCGTGGCTAAGACGCTGAGCTTGTCGATCAGAAAGGTCTGCAATTCAGCTGTTCAAATCCCTAGCGCCGCCTAATGGAGTGAACTCCCATTACTTGTTCCAGCTTCTGCCAACCTAAAACTTTGAAAGCACATAAAGAATGCAAGAGAAAAATAGGGACCACCTTTGGTAGGAAGGTAACAGTGTTCCATGTCCCTTCGGTGTTTAATCATGCCAGCCACATGACCATCTTCAAACAGTGCTGGCTCTTCGGTTTTGAAACAGATGAGTACTGCCCCCTAGAGTTGGGAACAACTAGCACATATGTGCAAGGGGAAACTATCTTTTATTCGTAACTTTGGCTTTCTATTCTGATGTACATTGAAGGGCTGACACTAATTTATTCCAGGCTGCAAGGTGATAAATGTTTATCACCTTGCAGCCTGGAGTGCTTCATAAGGAGGGGTTATATTAATTCAGAATGCCAAATATGGCACAGATCAGCATAACTTGTGATGCTGCTTCTACGACTCCCTGGATACACAAGAAAATTAGGCCCTCATAAGGAAGACAGTTGTACCTTCTTCCAAGATCGTTAATGGCAAAGCATTAAGGCCGGAATGAATAAAAGCTTTTCTACAAGGAACAGAAAGAGTACTATATAAAATTGAAATTGTGCTGCAGCACAGTACATTGAATTATTGCCCATTTTATTTGATCTGTGATTACTTCTGAGAAATGTATTAGCAAATGGAAAAGCTCCATTCTGCAAAACCTGAATTATTATGGTGTGGTAATCCAGTATGATATAGTTGTTAAGATGCTGAACCAGGCAGGGTGAGACCCACTTTATAGTTTTCTTTTAGGCAAAAAGATCAGCTGGGAAACCTTGGGCCAGTCACTCCCTCTGAGCCTATTCAGTGTCTGCAATAATCTGGCTGATAATAAAGAGAGCTTTGTTTTCATATATCAACATAAACAACTTATTCTTTCTATTCTTAATAACAGCATAATGTGGGAAGATGAGTTTCCAGAGGCTCTGTTTGTTTTTTTTCCTAAGCCAACTATTTCACTGCCAGCTTCATGCTATTAATCTTGCTCTTATAGACAGGCTCCCCACTACTGGTGACAAAAACAGGATTCAGCTCCATTCCCTAAAAGTTTAATTGATGTTCATTAACTGAAACACAAAATATCTCCTAAAAATGATACATTTTAAACGTGCTTGTATGCATCTCCATGGAGCACAGAAAATGGGGATCCCTGTATTAATAATTTCTACCATAAACTCACCCTAGAGGTCTAATCAAAGCCCATCTTCAAATCCATGAAGGAAGCATAAGGGAATCTCAACTTTTTGAGATTTTGAACTTTTTCCATCAGATAATTTAGGATAACATATTGATCTTTAATTGAGTACCCTGTCCTTAAGTCTGCAGTATTTGTTCATCAACCAAAACCTTTGGAATTGGAGGGGTGCATGAGGGGGTCCATATTTTCAAGTTGATATTGATTATATATCTGACTTTTCCTTTAAGGAGCCAATGGCAATATTGTTCTATTATTTTTGACTGAGAAATCTCAGTTCTTCTTGCATGTAATCCCTACATATTAAATAGCAGTGCTTTGCCCTACTTAACAGAGCATTCTATGTCTATGCGCTGTTAGCAGTGATTAGTATAACTCTTAGTTATGTCTCATTTGCATGACTCACACTCATCTCACATTAAGGTGGAGACACTCAATCTTTCAATTGCCCAGAGCTACTGGGCATTTGTGCATGTAGTTTGTGTGTGTGTGTGAGAGAGAGAAAATTAATATTTATTTATATTCCACTTCTCTTATCTTGGGGCACTACCATCATCCACCTTCTCTACACCGATGATATCAGCTAGTATGCTAAGAGTGAACAAGACATTGACTTGCTGATCCACCTGATATGGATATACAGTAAGGATAGTGGGATGTAATTTGGCCCGGAAAAGTGTGACAAGTGGTAATCAAGAGAGGAAAGATGGTTAAAACTGATGGGGTGGCTCCACATAGCACCATAGCAGGTACACAGACTAGTTACAAGTACTTTGGTGTTCTACAATGATATCAAAGCAGGAGGGAAAGAAAGGAGCAAAATCCAAGTACTTCCAAAGGATGAGACCTAGAAGCTCCAAGGCTTTGCATAAGATCTTAACTGCAAGAGATTCTTAGTGCTCTCTGAGCTTGGTTGTTTCCTTGCAGACTCTTCATTGCATAAAGTAGGTACGATCATCAGTGCTAATGATGTTTCCTAGTTGGGTAATGAAACATCTGCAAGAAAGCAACCAAGCCTAAAGAGAGCACCAAGGAGCCCTTCATTCAACCCTGAGCTACAAATATTCTCTTTTGGTGATATTAGAACTGCACTCTTCTGGACAGAGGGTTCTGAGGTTAGGAGTCATAGCCCTGAAGTTCCTCCTTCAGATGCTGATCAGAATAACAGAATGACAGAGTTGGTAGGAATCTTGGTGATCTTCTATCTAGTCTAATCCCACACTCAATCAGGAGACCCTATAGTACCGTGATGGTGAACTTATGGCACGCATGCCGCAAGAAGCATGCAGAGCCCTCTCTGCGGGCATGTGAGCCATTGCCCCAGTTCAGCTCCACCATGCATGTGCGTCGCCTCCCACCAGCTAACTGATTTTTGGGTCACATGCGCATGCACGGGGGCATCACACACACATTCATGGAGGGTGAGGGGTCATGCACATGTACATGGGAAGGGCAGGAGATCATGTGCACATGTGCAGGGGCAGTGCGGGGATGGTGTCGTGCATGCATTGCTTTTGGCATGCAACAACAAAAAGGTTAGTCATCACTGCTATAGTATAACCTTCTACAATTTTAGACAAACAGCTGTCTAATCTCCTTTTTAAAATCTCCAGTGATGGAGCATCCACAAGTCTTAGAGGCAAGCCATTCCACTATCTTCTCATACTGCTTCTACCTAATGTTGTTCACTGCTATTGTGGTGTCTTTGGGCCCTTGCCTACTCTCATGATGGGGCCTGAACCAACAATTCACAAAATAAAATCTTAAGTAAGAAGTTTTGTTTACCTCGATCTTTCTTCTCGGGTTAGTCCAATGCTTTCCAAACCTCAGTAAATTAAGTAAAAGTGGTTTTACTTTCAGTAGTAACACACAAACCCACTCACATCCGGGGCAATTCTTCTTACTTAAGATTTTATTATGTGAATAGTGGATATATTTCCACTGTATAAAACCCCCAAATGCATCTCTTTTTCTCATCTCCTGGAACTAATCAAGTGATTGTCATTTACTTGTCAAGCTGGTTTCTTCTACCTTCTTCATATGTATTAGTTAACATTATTTACACAAGTAGTTTGAAATTCTGAAAAGGAAAATGTTGCAGAAATGCAGTGTATGAAATTTTGTTTGTACAGTATTAGCAATCTCAATCCTTTTGTGCTGATTCAGCATAGTAAACAGCAAACCTTGCAAACGGATTAGCATGAATAATCAAAGAACAGGAAACAACCTAGTTTAACTTGGGGAAACAGTCTGTTTCTCTTTATTGTGTTGTAATCTTAACAGCATAAACCATTGAAGATCCTCAAGGGTTCAAGTAGAAAATATTTATTTCTTAATTGTCTAAAATAGCCTTCCTCAACATGACACACTCTAATGGAGCCACCCTAACTAGTTTGCAAAAATCTGGATGTCAACAGTGAGAAATTTCTTTCTTCCAATCAGAGTGTCATCTGAAAGCTTGCAGCTCAAATGGATAGGCCTATTCTCCAAAGAGTTCAACTCAGAATTCCTGGAATTTCAAACCAAATGTAATTATGACCTTGAATGGAACTCAGTCCCTAGCTGCAGCATCCACATAGTTTCCTTGCTAGCTTTATAAAAGTACTTTCTTGGTGTCTTAAAAATGTCTTAATGACATTTTTCAGTTTCTGAATTTAGCCAATAACTTTTATAATCCTAAGTAATCTTCCATCTAAGAATTAATCAGGTTGACCTTGCTTAACTTCTGTGTTCAGTCAAGATCAGCTAAATATTATTAACTGCTAAGGCAAGATGATAGATAGATAGATAGATAGATAGATAGATAGATAGATAGATAGATAGATAGATAGATAGATAGATAGATAGATGGAAAGATAGATAGATAGATAGATAGATAGATAGATAGATAGATAGATAGATAGATAGATAGAGGAAAGGAAGGAGGGAGGGGGTGGGAGAGAGAGAGAGAGATTTACTGAATCATTTTCAACTCCCCGCAGTTACATTGATAGATTTTCTTGAGAGATTATAAATGTTTATTCATACAAAAAAAAGTCTTTTACCTATCTGTTTCAGTAGATTTTTGGGTCTATTATACTCTACTGTTCTTCATGTTTGATCAATCCTAATTATTACTATAATCAATATATTAAGTGGAGATTAATTGTGCTTAAGAGAAAAAGGTGACAATGACAGTCTTCCTGACTTCAGTAGCAGTTTTTCTCTATCCATGTAATGGTATAGCATTTTGCATGGTAAACAAATGCAATCTGTAATTTTCATGTATTTAGTGTTTTCCCGTTTTCATCTCACTTTCCATTTCTAAAGGGCAGTTTATCACAATTTTAGAAAATCTATTTAAAATTATTACCTGCATCAACACATCAACCTTGTGAACATTTATCTACAAAACATAAAAGTAACTATGATAAAGAAATCAATGCATAGGAATACATTTCTCATTCCCAAATAATAGTAGTAGCATTTAGACTTATATACGACACCATGGGGCTTTACAGCACTCTTTACAAATTTACAAATGTCAGCATATTGTCTCCCGCAATCTGGATCCTCATTTTACCAACTTCAGAAGGATTAAAAGCTGACTCAGCTTTGAGCAGTTAAGATTGAACTCCTGGCAGTGGGTAGAATCGGCCTGCAATACTGCATTCTAACACTGCGACACCAGGGCTCCTAATAATAATAATTATTATAATAATAATAATAATAATAATAATAATAATAAAGAATGAAGAACTATAGTGGACGCACAGAACAACTCATAACCTTTTAAAAAAGGAATAGTTTAAAAATAAGTAACAAATTATAGCTTAAAACTGCAATAAACTAAATCTAGAATAAAATTGCAAATTGTAAAAACTCTGTATCTCTTTCCAATAAGTGTAAGCGGATTCTATTGATCTCAAGATATCAGATACAGTCTTGGGCCTATGACTCTAAAGACTCTGCAAACCAGCAGTAGCTTGGGTGCAGTGTCGTGCAGTGAGGTTTATGGCTGGTGAGGCAGTCCTCTCTCCTGACATCCCACTGAATAAAGCACTTTCTTTCGCCCGCCTATGCTCATGGGCTGAGCATTGCATTTATTAAAGAAAAAAGAAAAAAAGGAAATTTGAAGGAAAAGAGGGAGCGTGGGGTGGGGATGGGGGGCATCAGAAACAGAGAAAGAGAGGAGGAAGAGTGAGTGCAATACTGCAGCTTTAAACAGAATGACAGAGTTGAAGCCTCTAAAAAATGCGCCCTCTACTATGAGGCAGGAGAACTGCGTGCCTCAACTACCTTGGGATTTTTTTAGGCTTTTAACCCTCGCTTAACTCTGCTCGAGCGCCTAAAAAGTCAGACTAGATGAGGCATGCAGTTCTCCTGCCTCATAGTAGAGGGTGCTTTTTAGAGGCTTTTTAAAATAGGCAGTCATTGGCAGCAGCTAGCTAGCCTAACCTCAGCACTCACCTTTTCCAGTTTACATTTTTTTTCCTTTTCATGATTGACAGTGGTGAGGGTGTGCCTCCCCTGCCTCTACTGACTGCACGTCACTGCTTGAGTGTAGAAAAGAGGAGTAGATGCAATTAAGTAATATTAAAGATGAAGTAGTACCATAAAGTTCCTGCTGCATATGTTTTTCTTTTTTCTGGCTTCTGTCTGAACAAAAACCAGTAATCAGCAATTTTAATAAAACTCTGTGTTAGAATTATCTCATCTTGCATTTCAACTTCAAGGAGTTGCTTCAGGATACCTTTAGATGCTAATTAACAGGTAATCTTATTCACTTCTTGAGACTTTTTCAGAATTTTGGTGCTGGATGATGATAAATATTTCTAGCCCAATCTAGTTTATGCATAGCATTCTCTGCCTTGCTAAATGACTTCTTTTTACATGTTCACTCATGCTTTATTATAGTTACCCTGTATAATATACTATAAAGTATAATGCAGAGTATAAACTATACAGAGATAAGTAATACTTTACTGTATTTACACACAAATGAAACAGCATAGAGAAAACTTTGCAGGTTTATTACTTACTGTGGAAAAGGTAGCTGTATAATTATTTTTATATTATAATCAGTTGTGTAATTGATGTGAGTGCTAATTTTCCCACTAAGCTTATTTGTGCTTTTTCTTGGGTGTCACTTGTATAAATAATAAGAGCTCTCTTATTCATATTTATATTTATTTAGGAGGCAGAGTGGCTTACACCTTTTCTGTATCCATAGTTTTATTTTAACTCTGATGTCACGTGACATGTGAGTTAAGGAAGTATTGTAGAATGTTTTGCAATTTGGTCACAAGTAAAGGATTTATTGTAAAGGCATTGTAAGGGTGATAATACAATTTACCATGTAAGTATTATTGACGGCAGCGTTAATGCTAGTGCTTGAACATCCTACACTCTAAGGATGAAAGCATGTTGAGCAAACAATATTCTATTTTTGTACAAAGAGCTTGCTTATTGTTTAAACTTCAAAGAGATGAAGTTTATGACTTTTTCATCAAATCCCTCAGCTTTTGCCATAAGTTGCTCTCCTTTAACTTGGATTTAAGGCAGATTCACCATTCTCTTGACTCCAAAATATTTTGGGAGTGACCAATGCAAACTGGTAATTTTGGGAATTGTAATTATAAAAGGCAGGAAGTCCTTCTAATAGGGAAATATTTTGAAGGAGTTGTAAAAGAACTTATTAGCTTCACTTTGGCTTCAACAAATCCATGATTGAACCAGAAGTAAAACAATTCTGCTTTTTGGCACTGCAGAGATCATGGGTTCACCAAAGTCTGGTGCTGTCTTCAAGCTGTTGTTGAACCCATGTGCAAAAATCCCTTATCTTTCTTTTTTGGTGTAACAGATTAATATCTTGAGAGTTCTATGGCAAAAGATTAGTTAATTCTGGATACAACTCAATAGAAATTAATTCAAAATGCAGAACACGTGAAATGGATTTTTTATTCAAATAACTACAGCTTCATTCATCCTGATGAATTGAAACCTCTGTGGTTTATTAATTCTTGGTAAATAAATTGCTATTTCTGAAATAAATTTATTGTCTCATCTGTGGTACATCACAAGTCAGTTGAGTAGATTGGAATTAGACTTAACCAGACATAGTATTTAACTGGACAGAAATATGAAGAAAAAATAGATGAAAATAAATCTAGTTGGAATTTGTTGCATTATAGGCATATTTCAACTTGCTCTCAAAACTATTATCTATTTCTGTCAAAAAGCCACAATCTAATAGCTCTTCATAAAATAATGTATTGGGAAGAGGAAACCAAGGAGGTTAATGGCAGTCAAGGATATTGTTGTGACATAAGGGGGAGGGGAGTATTTTTTTAATCCTAAATATTTCCGCTTTCTCATAGTCCATAACATTTTAGTATTCAGCAAATCTTTGAGTTGTGAATACATATATGAGTCCAATTTATGGAGTCCTTGGTGTCCTATGAGCATGGCTGTTTGCTTGCAAATGTTTCATTCTCAACTAGATAATATTATCAGTACTTGTGATGTGGAGTCTGCTACCTGTTTATATACAATGTCTTGTCAGTTTGGTGAGGCTGTTGTTTTCTTCCTGGTACTTTCTTGATTAAGGTATTGCTTTCTACTTGATTGTCTGGTGTTAATACCTGCTTATCTGAGTGTTGGTTGTTGAAGAAGATGTGTTCTGGTCTTACGGTTTCCTTACCTTTTTTATTTTCTCTTTTGAATAGTTTGTAAATGTGGTTTATTTCTATGTGTCTATTGATGGCTGATTTGTCTGAATACCAAGCTTCCAGGAATTCCCTAGAATTTTCAAATTTAGCTTAGTTTAGGCTATTCACAATTTCCCAGTTGATTCATGTGCTGTAAGATTAAAATTAAGGAGTTTTTTTCTCCTGTATCTTCAATTGATGTTCATTGATGTGCTTTGCTAGTCTTCTGCCTATCAGTCCTACATAGTTATTTTAAATTCACATATTCCCAAAGTGCTTCTTAAAAAGCTCCTTAGTTTTTTCCCCTTGAAAACGTTTTGCTTCTCATTCAAGAAGCTTCCTCAGTTCTGTTTTTCTTGAAAAAAACAAAAAAGTCTAGCTTTGGAAAAAGTACTTTTAGGACAGCCATGATGTGGATGTTTGAGATTCTCCATAGACAAGATACTTCATAGATACTATCATAGATACTTCTTTTTTATTTATGAGGCTACTGGGTCCTTTGATTTACTTAGGATGTTTTAGAGGGCTTTAGTTGAGCATGTGCTACTGTGAGGCCGTGTGGTTGCAATAGTCATTGGTTGTTTCTAAGATGTTTTTGGTGTTCTAATTTGTCCATTTTTTTCTTTGATTCTTCCTTATAAATCTAATGACAGGGTAGATTATAAAAAGAAAACAGATGAATTTTACCCTGCTATCTTATTTCTAGCTTGCATATATTATGTGTATGTATGTGTATCTATTTATACGTATCTAACTCTATATACATATTCATAATTCATATGTCCAGAGTGTGTGTGTGTTTGTTTGTTTGTTTGTATCTCCAGATAAATTATCGGTAGCTTGCAAGATGTATAACATTAAACCTCCTTATACAAGACTTCAATAACTTATTATGAGGAAATCACCCCCACCTACCCCCCAAAATTAGAACAAATAAATGAACACTTTTAAACATTTAAGATCTGGATTGAACTCAGATCTTTTCCCCAATGAAAACTTGATTTTTAAAGTGATGGGAATAATCATGTTTATTTAGCAGTGGGACTTAGATGTTTACAGATTACTATTGGGCATGAATATGTATATTATTATAATCATTACATAATGAATAAATTGTATGTAAACATTATGGTAAGCATATAATTTAATAAAAACATTAATTTTCCTGCATATTTCATCCTAGCTGTCTTCAAAATATAAAAAGAGAACCTTTCAACAGTAGCAAATAAATAATAATAATAATTATGATTATTATTTCACAAACTGACTACCTACAACGCCATGACTGAGTTGCTAAGATCATTCACTGGAAATTTTGCCAGAAGTTTGGATTAGAATACAGCAAAAACCACTGGGAGCATCAGGTTGAGAAAGTTCTAGAGAATGAAAAACTCAAGATCTTGTAGGATTTCAGAATTCAGGCTGACAGGCACTTGGCCTACAACACACCTGACATACCAATAGTTGAAAAGAAAAAAGTTTGGTTCATTTGACATTGCAATACCTGGTGATGCGCGAATTGAAGATAAACAGCAAGAAAAAATCACAAAGTACCAGGACTTGCAAATTGAAGTTGAGCGTCTGTGGGGGGAAAAAACCGAGTATTGTCCCGATTGTAATTGAAGAAATGGTGCAAAGACAGTCAAGAAAAGTGAAGAACTGGAGTGCACCTGGACCAGATGAGTTACATGGCTTCTGGTTAAAGGCACGTACAAGTGTGCACAAAAGATTGGCAGCCCAAATGAACCAGATCTTAAAAACACCTGAAAATGATGAATCGATGACAACTGATTATAAATTGCGGCACAATTCAGTAGCACAAATGATCCATTGGAATTTGTGCAAAAATTATAATATTAAAACAGCAACAAACTGATGGGAACATAAGCCTGAAAAGGTCACCGAAAATCAGATGGTCAAGATCTTGTGGGATTTTCGCATACAAACAGACAAAATACTGGTACATAATACACCAGACATCACACTGGTTGAGAAAAATAAGGTCACAATCATAGACATTGCAATACCAGGTGATAGCAGGATCGATGAGAAGGAATGTGAAAAAATCGCAAAATAACAGGACTTAAAAATTGAAATTTAACGATTATGGCACAAACCAGTAGTAGTAATTCCAGGGGTAATTGGCCCACTCGGTGCTATTCCAAAAGCACTGGAATTACATTTAAAACAGTTAAAAATTGACAAAATCACCATCAGTCAAATGCAAAAAGCCGCACTGCTTGGATCTGCATGCATATTATGAAAATACATTACGACGTCCTAGGCCCCTGGGTGGGGCCCGACTAGTAATCAATGCCAAATCCGGTGAAACAACTGGCCGCTGTGATATAATTCTGTTGTTGCGAATAATAATAATGTCAATTTGAACCATATTTGTTAGGTTCTCTGGATTCCCAACAAATAATTTAAAAGCACAATGTTGTCTCTGGTCTCTGCTATTGTTAAAGACCATCTTAATGATAAGACTACGAGGAAATTAAATTCTCCCATGAATTAGGGCTCTAATAGTGTAAGGTGACCAGACGTCACGCTTTTGGCGGGACACCCCCGCTTTTTAATGCATTTTCCCGCGTCCCGCATGCTTTTTTAAAAAGCACGCTTTTTTTTGCGCTCGCAGCTCCCGCCCATCAGCTGCTAGCTTGCTGGGCTGGCTCATCGTTCTGTTCTATCTGCTACCTACAAATTTAAGCCAGCCCAACCTGCCGCTCACTGATTTAATTGGCCAGGACTCCAGCCAATCAGTGAGCTGGCTGGGATGGAAAATTTTCCATCCCAACCAGCTCACTGATTGGCTGGACTCCTTAGCCTGAGGACGCCTGCGCGAGTCTCCATTTTCCTTTTGTCTTTTGGGGTTGCAGCTGCGCTTGTTGGTGAGTAATGATAATCTAATGTAATCAGAGAATTTTCCGCTCACCGCGGCAGGAGGAGAGGGTGGGGGCGCTGGCAGCCGCCCGCAGACAACTTCCTCTCGCTTCCGGGGCTCCCGCCGCCCGGCAGAAGTTCTCTGCTGGCGTCTGCCGCTGCCCCGACCTCTCCTCCTTCCGTGGAGTCCGTTCGTGAATCAATGGGATTCGCCGCGGAAGGAGGAGAGGTCGTGGCAGCGGCAGACGCCAGCAGAGAACGTCCTCTCGCTTCCGGGGCTCCCGCTGCTGCCCCGACCTCTCCTCCTTCCGTGGAGTCCGTTCGTGAATCAATGGGATTCGCCGCGGAAGGAGGAGAGGTCGGGGGAGCGGCAGACGCCAGCAGAGAACGCCCTCTCGCTTCCGGGGCTTCCGCTGCTGCCCCGACCTCTCCTCCTTCCATGGAGTCCGTTCGTGAATCAATGAGATTCGCCGCGGAAGGAGGAGAGGTCGGGGGAGCGGCAGACGCCAGCAGAGAACGTCCTCTCGCTTCCGGGGCTCCCGCTGCTGCCCCGACCTCTCCTCCTTCCGTGGAGTCCGTTCGTGAATCAATGGGATTCGCCGCGGAAGGAGGAGAGGTTGGGGGAGCGGCAGACGCCAGCAGAGAACGCCCTCTCGCTTCCGGGGCTTCCGCTGCTGCCCCGACCTCTCCTCCTTCCGTGGAGTCCGTTTGTGAATCAATGGGATTCGCCGCGGAAGGAGGAGAGGTCGGGGGAGCGGCAGACGCCAGCAGAGAACGCCCTCTCGCTTCCGGGGCTTCCGCTGCTGCCCTGACCTCTCCTCCTTCCATGGAGTCCGTTCGTGAATCAATGGGATTCGCTGCGGAAGGAGGAGAGGTCGGGGGAGCGGCAGACGCCAGCAGAGAACGCCCTCTCGCTTCTGGGGCTTCCGCTGCTGCCCCGACCTCTCCTCCTTCCGTGGAGTCCGTTCGTGAATCAATGGGATTCGCCGTGGAAGGAGGAGAGGTCGGGGGAGCGGCAGACGCCAGCAGAGAACACCCTCTCGCTTCCGGGGCTTCCGCTGCTGCCCCGACCTCTCCTCCTTCCGTGGAGTCCGTTCGTGAATCAATGGGATTCGCCGCGGAAGGAGGAGAGGTCGGGGGAGCGGCAGACGCCAGCAGAGAATGCCCTCTCGCTTCTGGGGCTTCCGCTGCTGCCCCGACCTCTCCTCCTTCCGTGGAGTCCGTTCGTGAATCAATGGGATTCTGTTAAGGTTACAATTGGATGTGTTGGACGAATCTTAAAAGATGAAACTTTTATTAAAACGTTTGACTTAACTAAAAACGTCTTCCTTTTTCTTCTTCTTCTTAAATATGATTTATTTATTTATTTTTACTTCAGAAGTTTGATGACCGTTGTACAAACTAATCCAACCTAAATGTAGAGGAGGAGAAGAAGGGGGGGGTTTAAAAAGAGCAGAGGAAAAAGAAAAGAAAGCATGAAGAAAACATAAAGAAAGGGATGGGAGGGAGGGAAGGAAGGAAGGCACTTTATGTTGAAACAGAAAATATTATATAAGGAAGAAAATGGAAATAACTTAGGAAGGAAGGAAGGAAGGAAGGAAGGAAGGAAGGAATTGCACTTAATATTGAAGGAAAAGAGAATGAAGGAAAAAGTATTGGAAGGATTGAAAGAAGGAAGGAGGAACAAAGAATTACACTTAATATTGAAATGGAAAAGAAAATATAATGAATGAAAGAAGAAGTATAGGAAGGAAGGGAAGGAAGGAAGGCACTTTATGTTGAAACAAAAAATATTATATAAGGAAGAAAATGGAAATAACTTAGGAAGGAAGGAAGGAAGGAAGGAAGGAATTGCACTTAATATTGAAGGAAAAGAGAATGAAGGAAAAAGTATTGGAAGGATTGAAAGAAGGAAGGAGGAACAAAGAATTACACTTAATATTGAAATGGAAAAGAAAATATAATGAATGAAAGAAGAAGTATAGGAAGGAAGGGAAGGAAGGAAGGAAGGAAGAAACAAAGACTGTTGAAACAGAAAAGATAATATAAGGAAGAAAATGGAAAGACGTATAGGAAGGAAGGAAGGAAAAAAGGAAGACAATGTTGAAATGGAAAAGAATATAAGGAAGAAAATGGAAAAAATTATAGGAAGAAAGGAAGAAATGTACTTAATATTGAAACAGACAAGGGAATGAAGGAAAAAAATATTGGAAGGATTGAAAGAACAAGGTTTTCCTTGTATGGGATTGATAGTGTCATTCTTAAATTTATTCCCCAAAATTTTTCCCATTTGTCTAGTTCAATGTTATAGCCAAAGTTCTGTGCCCATTTTATCATTGGTTCTTTTACAGTTTCCAATTTCCTCTTCCATTTGATACTTCAAGAGGAATTTGTATATTTTCCCTATCATCTTTCTGTCCAGACTTTGAATAATTTTATTCAATTTGTGTGGTTCTGTTTCAATACCATATATTTTAGTGTCTTTATTGTATTTAGTTTTAATTTGGCGGTAGGTTAGCCAATCACCTTTCATATTCTGATCTGCCAATTCTTCAATTGTTTTTAAATTTCCCTGTCTGTCAATTAGATCTCTGTATCTTAGAATTTTGTTCCAATCTGTAAAATTTGGGTGTGTCGTTCTTTCTGTTGGTGATAGCCAATTTGGGGTTTTCACATAGTGGATTTTTTTGATTTTGAGCCATTGTTGCAGTAAAGTTCTAATTAAATGATTTTGAAAGTATTTGTGCGTTTTATGTTTGTCATTCATTCCATAAGAAATTATGCCAGCCTGCCTGCAGGTCATGGCCTTCTAAGATCAGAATTCTTTTATTCTTTAACTCAATCCAATCCTTCATCATTGTCATTGTTACTGCAGTTGCGTATATATATGCTCCCTGTGTGCTTCCATCCATTGCTACGAAGATCTGCTGACTCTGCCTGCCTGCTGGTAAGTGAGCCGGGTTTTTTCTTTTATTTTTTTAATGTATTTTAAAATAATATGTTATTTATTGTGCATATGATTTTTTAAAATAGTGTTATTCTGTGTTGATTCTTTTTTTAAATTGTCTTAAACCATTAAAAAAAAGATTCTATCCAAAATAAATTGAAACAAGCCATTTTTAAAATTTCTATGCACAATATTTTGAAATGGACTCAGGAGTCATGATTGACACTGAGTGAATTTGCACTTTTAATAATCAGGAAGATACAATGGCATTGAAAAAAGTGACTGATGACCATTTTTCACACTTAGCGACCGTTGCAGCATCCTCATGGTCACGTGATCAAAATTTTGTTTGGCAACAGATTCGAATTTCTGCTGGTTTCAGTGTCCTGGGGTGACCTTTTGACAAAAAAAATTTTTTTTAATCAAGCCCCCCCCCCCCGGTCAAGGGCGTCCCTCTTTTCCAATCTGAAAATCTGGTCACCTTATAATAGTGTTCATATTCAATCAGTTATTTATTGTTGCTGCATCACTGTTTCTCCTGTCTTTCCTCACCCAATTATCAAAGTGGAAATTCATGGTTTTGTTATAAGTCACACCCTACCAGTCACAACATTGGAACATTCCATTTGTCTTGTTCATCTATCATTACTTGTTGCCATCTGCCAGAAATGCAGGCTTGAGTACCACACAGAAGCTCCAGGATTCCTACAAGTAAAGTCACAAAGCTCAAACAGTCAATACTTAAGTAGAGAGGAGATCTATTTCCTGTTACCTGGATTTGAAAATACTACTTTAGATTTCTATTTTTTTAAAGTAATCTGTAGTGCTATAAGTGACTCACAAAATGCTCATTATTTCAAGAAGGCTGAGTTCATTGCAGTTTAGTAGAACTGGAAGGCAGAAAATATCTTCTTCCAAAAGATCTTTTATCAAAGTGTAGAAATGAAATTAGGACTGTGAAACTGCCCCTCCCAATCTCATCATGATGAATTTTGTATATTTACCGGGGTTGTAAGCTCATTTGTTCTCAAATTGAGTGACATAATGCTTCAAACACATTGCCAGGTTTATTTGTAAATAAATTGCAAGGATTGATCCTTTAATAATACGTAACCTGTCATCATATTTATTTACAAGTACAGGTAATCCTCGATTTACAAGTTCATTTGGTGACTGTTTGAAGTTACAATGGCACTGAAAAAAGTGACCCCATCAGGATCAAACTCCAGGCTGTAGGCAGAGTTTTGCCTGCAATACTGCACTTTAACCACTGCACTACCAGGACTCATACAAACATAATTATATGGTTCTTATTCTCTTAACATTTTAATGCTTTATATGGTATTTTAATTGCATGACTGTAATCCATCTAATGTCGCCTTGGTGAAATGAGCAACATAGAGCCAATTAATTAATTAATTAATTAATTAATTATAGCCATCACCTTACCTCTTCCTTCCCTCCAGACACACTTTTGAAAAACCTTATGTGCTCTATAAAGATATTCCCTTTTCAACTCTTTTTTTCCTATGGTATGGATGCATTGTGGGATTTTATTGGATGATTTTTGCCTGTAGCCTTTGGCCAGATCTGAACTTATTAAATTTATATGCTGCAATGTCATCATCGAAAGTGTCTCTGGGCAGCTTAAGGTAAAAGTAAAGATTCCCTTCACACACATGTGCTAGCCGTTCCCGACTCTAGGGGGTGGTGCTCATCTCTGTTTCTAAGCTGAAGAGTCAGTGTGTCCAAAGATGTCTCTGTGGTCATGTGGCTGGCATGTCTAAACACCAAAGGTGCATGGAATGCTGTTACCTTCCCACCTAAGGTGGTCCCTATTTTTCTACTTGCATTTTTACATGCTTTCGAACTGCTAGGTTGGGAGTAGCTGGGACAAGTAACGGGAGCTCACTCCCTTACGCAGCGCTAGGGATTTGAACTGCTGACTTTCTGATCTAAAAGTTCAGCGCCTTAGCCACTGAGCCCCTTTCTGGGCAGCTTACAACACAATAAAAATATTAATATAAAAACAATTTAAAACTATAACAGTTCAATACAAATTAAACTTCAGATTCTCAAGCAGTGCAGAGATGGTATATTCTCTATCACTATACCCAACCTTCTCTAATCTAGAGCCTCCTCACTGAGGCCCCAAATCAGGCCTCAAGCCCTTCCCAAAGCCAGAAGGGTGGGGACAGATCTCATCTCTGGGGTGAGAGGTGTTTCAAATTGATACCAATATTTTAGAAATCACAGCTAATATTAACTATTGACATAAATATATTTTTAACCTTTGACAGTTTACGTTATCTAAATCAAAGTGTTAATAATATTAAGGTGACCAGATTTTCAGATTGGAAAAGAGGGACACCCTTGACCGGGGGGGGGGGGGGGGCTTGATTAAAAAAATTTTTTTTGGTCAAAAGGTCACCCCAGGACACTGAAACCAGCATAAATACGAATCTGTTGCCAAACAAAATTTTGATCACGTGACCATGAGGATGCTGCAACGGTCGCTAAGTGTGAAAAATGGTCGCAACGGTCGCTAAGTGTGAAAAATGGTCTCAACGGTCGCTAAGTGTGAAAAATGGTCATCAGTCACTTTTTTCAATGCCATTGTAACTTTGGTCACTAAATGTTTTCCCCCTCCTCGAGACTCCTCACTTCTTCCTTCATTCCTCTTGCTTATCTACCTTCACCTTATCTGTCTTCTGCTCTTTCCCTCTCTTCCTTCCTTCCTCCCTCCTTCCATCCTCTTCTTTCCTCACTCACTCCCTTCCTCCTTTTTTCTCTTCCTTCCTCCTTCCATTATTTATACGATATAAAATTCAATGAGGGTGAAACACACCAAATCTGGCAAAGCTGCCTTGCACCAACCTGGCCTGCCCATAGAATAGCAGCCACTTTGAGACACATAAACCTGGTCTGAACATATTGCATCACAAAGATTTGCAAAGATCACATTTGCAAAAAGGAACATTTCTTGTAGTAAATACATTTTATAAACAATTTAAAAGTAAAAATCCCCCCAAAATAATAAAAAAGGTATTCTATAAATAAAAGAAATCCTTAAAAACCATTGTTAAGTATTACACCAGCAATAATTTATACTGTCACCATTTCAAACTATCATCAGAAATACGAATCCGTTGCCAAACATCAACATTTTGATCGCGTAACCATGAGGATGCCACAACGGTCGCTAAGTGTGAAAATGGTCGCTAAGTGTGAAAAATGGTCATCAGTCACTTTTTTCAATGCCATTGTATCTTCCTGATTATTAAAAGTGCAAATTCACTCAGTGTCAATCATGACTCCTGAGTCCATTTCAAAGTATTGTGCATAGAAATTTTAAAAATGGCTTGTTTCAATTTATTTTGGATAGAATCTTTTTTTAAATAGTCTAAGACAATTTAAAAAAAGAATCAACACAGAATACCACTATTTTAAAAAATCATATGCACAATAAATAAAATATTATTTTAAAATACATTGAGCCTATACTCCTTACAGTAAATGACTCATCTGGAAACAAGCCAATAGCATTTTTTGTGCTTTCAAATTTACAGATGTTCCAAAATCAGCTTAAAGTCCAAATATTTAAAGACCACCCCCCTCAAAGCTATCTTACCAGAGCTTTAAATATCTTCTGGGGAGGCCCTGTAATCCCATTCATGACAAAGGTAGGGCTTTCTCAGGAGGAAGGTTTCAGCTGGTGCCCATCCTTTGGAAACCTCCTCCAGAGCAGGGAGCCCTAACCTGCTGTCCATTCAGGAAGGCTGTACAAATTATTCTGTCTTCTAGAGCCATTGGGATTTAATATGGTTTTATCACTGGATTTTCTTTTTATTGTTTTTGTGGAATTGTTACAATGATTTTATAATAATATAATTTTATTTGGCATTTTTGTTGCTGTAAACTGCTGAAAGCCCCTGATAGAATACAAATTATTTAATAATAAATTTAAAAAGCTGGGTGCAAGATATGAAAACACTGCAAACTATTGTTCAAGATAATTTGAGAAAAGGGAATCATTCACCAAGAGTGCTAATAACTACTGCTAAGTTATATAGCAAATCAGATACTAAGGCCTAATGCCACAGAGGGGAGAGAAATTCATAAGTTTTCAAGATTTCCTGCACTGCTTCAAACATATACACTTAATACCAATGAATCCACAGCTATTATTTGATACAAGAAGATGGGTATGGAGAACGGAAAGAAATTTAAATTAATAAAAAAGATGCCACTGAAATCATCTGTTTTAAATTATAATCCCTCTTCCTGACAGTGGATCAATAAAAAAAGATTATGCCCAATTCAAACTGGAAAAATACATTTAGCTCAAAAAAATAAGATCGTCATGGTGATGAAAGAACATGGCAAGTATCCCTAGGAATTATTTGTCTCCAGGCAAATAAGGAAATACCTGTTGCTCTGGTCTTTAATGCAATTCTTGCTTAAGGCAGAGCCCTCCCCCGAAAAAATGCTTCTGCCGGGCTGCGAGAGCCACATGGAAGTTGTCTGCACAGCTGAAAAAAGGACTGTTTGCTGGGCTGGGAGGAGGAGACAGCCCCCTGCCTTCTCCCCCTTTGGCTTTGCAGAGTTCCCAGCCAGCACGGGCGGCAAGTCTGGATGGAACCACGTGGAAGTTCTCTGCGCGACCGGCAGCCGCTTTTTACTCCCGAGTAAATTTTTTACTCGGGAGTAAATTTTACTCCCGAGTAAAAATTTTTACAAAACATGATTAATTTTACTCACCACCAGTAAGCGCAGCTGCAACCCCAACAAGAAAGACAAAATAAAATGGAGACTCCTCTGCGTCCTCAGCTAAGGAGTCCAGCCAATCAGTGAGCTGGTTGGCCAGCTCACTGATTGGCTGGAGTCCAGCCAATCAAATCAGTGAGCGGCAGGCTGGGCTGGCTTAAATTTGTAGGTAGCATAGAACAGAATGATGAGCCAGCCCAGCAGCTGATGGGCGGGAGCTGCCAGCGCCAAAAAAAGCGTGCCTTTTAAAAAAGCGGGCGGGACGCGGGAAAATGCATCAAAAAGCGGGGGTGTCCCGCCAAAAGCGTTATGTCTGGTCACCTTAAATAATATGCAGTAAACACCGTATAAATTCATTGTACCTAAATAATATAATGTACTACTTCTGCTTTATAATAATGCCATAAAACAATCTTTTTTAAAAAAAAAAAAACAGACTTTCTTTTTGTTTGCTTCTCTCAACACAGTAAAAATTTAAAATCTATTTTGATTTTAATCTGTCTACCCTGCCAGTAGACAGAATGGCCAAACACTTAATGCAATTCTTTAATTAAATCAGTAAAATCTCAAACTAAATTTGCAAATGCAATAAAGTAAAGCAAGCGGAGTCCTTTGGGAGTGGGTGGCATACAAGACAAGACAAATAAACTAACTAATAGACAGCTTTTTTCCCAAAAGTGTAGAAATCCTAAAACATAGTAGTGGACAAGTGTGCAGGACCTGTATTTCTTTAATTGATATCTGATGACAGCATTTTTATTTATACTAAAGGTTAGCTTAAAGGAATCTGTTAATGCAGTGATGATAAGGCCGAAATGTTGAAACTATCTACATTTATAAGTGTTCTTCTTTTATTTCCGGACCCTTCAAATTTAGCAGAAATTTGGGGATGGAGGGCAAATGAAGATCATGTCTAGTCCACCCCGGGATGGAATCTGTGTTCCTTCACAAAGCCTTCTAATTTTATGTTTACAATATCTAAAGATTAATCAACAACTGATTCAAAACCAGTTTTTCAAAAGTATTTTTATTAACATTTCATTTGTAGCCCTCATGAGAACAGCCTCTGAAAAATATTAAGAGCAATGGAACTGTGCATGTCATAAGAATGTTGTTTACTTACCACAATACTATTTCTTCATTGGGGAATAGTCAAATTAAATTGTGCAATTTGAATCAAAAGGCGAAGATCTCTGCTGTTTTGCAACAAACCAAGTCACACACCCATCTTAATTGAAGTAGCTGTAGTTAGCATTAACATTAGAAAATGACATCTGCTGAATAAGGATGCAGGTAAATGAAGGTTTTTTAATGAGATGTGATTATCTAGGAGCTTCTTAATGAAATTGAAATTGCTTTCCCTGGCCTCTTGGAGAATTCCTGAAGACCATAAAATGGCTCTCTGAAGAAAAATTGTGGAAAGTAAAAAGTAGCTTGTATACCTCAACAAAAATCTTAATACAAAAATGAAAACGCATTAATCTATACTTGTTGGCCATTCATTAAAGCAGTTACAATGTTTTCCAAGATCATTTGGCAGTTTTATTTTAATTGACTGGTGTTTGTGCCTCTGTGTTCTCTGAAACAGATTTTCAGAATTTAATCCAAAAATATGTTCCTCCATAGTCACTAAATAATTTTCAGACTCTACCTGATAAATATGTATGCGGTATTTATTAAGTCATGATCACAGGATGCTGCCAATGGTCACATGGCTTAGATTTATTTATTTATTTATCAAATCTTTACTAAAGATCTGAAACTCTCTGAATATTGATCATGCTGACAGCTGAGAGCAGCCATCTAAAATGGCTAGTTTATTAAGATTAACAATGGCATTTGCAAAATCTCAGATTAAGCCTCTGTTACCTTTTTAGTGAAAATGATAGCAGTTTAGTTAGAGACGGGCTTACAAAGGAAATACTCTTATCGCTGACCTGATGATCTCTCTAATTACACATAACACTTGCAGCCATATAGCAAACATTACAGTTTGGGTGAACAGAAGTTTCAAAGTGATACAAAGAAAGGATTTTTAAAATTTTTTTTAACATATTCAATAGGAGCTCATGAGAATTAAATCTGAATTCTCTGAAACTTCGGAGTAATATATGTTCTTTTTTCCCTCATTAAATCATTGATGCAGGAGTTCCTTGCATCAGGAGTTCCTTGCAGTCTTTTCTGAAGTTTCCACAGTTGTTCTTGTGTCAGCTCTTATTTATTTGTTAGATTACATCCCAGTTTTTCTCTAGAAGCTCAAGGCACTTTTATCTCTCTTCATTTTCTTCAGAAGCCACGTGAAGTAGGTTGGGCTGAAGAGGATGAATGCCCCAAGGTCACCAAGTGAGCTTCCATAATTAAGGAAGAGATTGAACTTGATTATTCCCAGTCCTGGTCCAGCACCTGCACTTCTATTTTCTAATTATTTCCTTGCCCATACTTACCAGACAACTGAGCAATGCCAGAGAAGAAATCAGTTCAACTTTACTTTCACGGGAATAAAGAAATCTTAGCGTTGTGAAATGCACAGAAGTCAACCAGAGGCAATAAAAACAGGACAAATATAGGTAGCCCTCAACTTACAACCTGTGCTTAGCAATTGTTTGAAGTTACAATATATCTATCTTGGAGTTATGTAGATGATGACCAACTGAACCTGAGGGTGCAGTCAAACAGGTTATCAGTGTGGAGTAGCAACACTCCCACTAGAGACCAAAGTCCAGTCCCCTGTGAATTCTGTTGACTCTTATCTGGTGTCAATCTGCCATGACCATTAATATATCAGATTCTTATGTATAGGTAGCATGAAATAAACTCTAGTACTATCCTGGTTTCTGGTTTTTTGCTCCTAAGAAGCTACTTAAAACCCAGATTCAAAGTTCCAACAGTCACAACTCCCCCTCCCTCCCAGGGAGTCATGACTGAACTTTGGATGCTTAAAAACATGGGCACGTTTAGAGCAATTTACAGAGTTATGTGGTCCTATAGTCATCTTTTATTTATTTATTTATTTATTTATTTATTTATTTATTTATTTATTTATTTATTTTATTGACTGTCCATCTTAGTTCAGAGTGACTCTTGGCAGGATGTTTTACAATGGTTTCATTGAAAGCAGCATTTACTTCTGGTTTTCAGCAAAAACCTGCTATCCTGAACAATAGCTTTGTTTAATGACTACTGCAAAAAAAATAAAACCAGGCCAGTCATGTGACCAAACCATTTTGTGACTGTCGTGACTTACGACTATGATGGGCAGGCTCAGAAGTGGTATTCAGTCAGTTCTGATCGGTTCTGGCAAACTGGTAGCGGAAATTTTGAGTAGTTTGGAG
Source organism: Thamnophis elegans (assembly GCF_009769535.1). Lineage (NCBI taxonomy): Eukaryota > Metazoa > Chordata > Lepidosauria > Squamata > Natricidae > Thamnophis > Thamnophis elegans. Next base: position 20,307,069 of record NC_045558.1, on the reverse strand, counting down.
AACCGACAAATACCACTTCTGACTGGCCCCGCCCCCATCTATTCGCTGACTCCCGAATCCCAGCTGATTGAAGTCTCAGTTGATCGGCTGGGTCTTCTTCTGTTGCCCTGCACAGGAGAGCGGAGCTGGAAAGCAGGTTAGTGAGGTGGGGAGGGAATGGAGATTTTGCAGTATCCTTCCACTGCCACGCCCACCAAGCCAAGCCATGCCCACCAAGCCACACCCACAGAACCGGTAGCAAAAAAAATTGAATCTCACCGCTAGGCAGCCTCAAAGTGAAAGACTACCTATAAGAAATGGAAGCTATTGTTTATAAATAATAGCTTCTTTTAAAACTTGTTGATGTTATTCCAACAAGCAATAAAGTTTTCTACTGTTACTATTAATACAATTGAATATGAAATAATTCCTCAGAGATTTTATATATATATAGGTCCTTACAGTGACTTTCAGAAGAGAAAGAGGTTATACAAGAAAATTGTCATATTTCTTAGCCAGACCTTTATAAGCCTCTTCGGTTAATTAAAAAAATACTAGTCAGTATTTATAGTTATTTTATATTACAATTGTATAAGCCATGACTTCAAAAATAGAGACAAGCAGTTTCACTGTCCTAGTTACTAAATGAGCCACTCTTTTATTCTCATTCTCCTACTGTATATTTTAAGATACATACCAAGGGTGGGTTCCTGCTTCTGTTACTGCTGGTTTTCTCAGGTTTGCACTTCGGGTGCGTGCACTTAATGCACACTATGCGCACATGCTCAGAAGTAAAAAATTGCTTCTGTGCATGCGCAGAAGCAAAAAGAAAGATGGTGGAGCCTATGGTGCCACCAATAGAACCAGCTCAGAGCGCGTGGCTGGCCAAGTTACTGCCTACTTGGCCAAATTGATCCAAACCGGTAAGAACCCACCTCTGGTACATACAAAGAATATATTCCTCAGCGACTTCTGAACCTCGGCCTTGATAACATATATGAATAACATATAGGAATTTGAAAGCATGGGAACTATCAAATAATAATAAATTTTAGGGCACATGCTAAGTAGCATAAGTACTAAATACATATGTTCACTCAAATAGACATATCTGTCAAGCATTTCAGAAATTTAGTAAGCTAAGTGTCAACTTAGACATGAAGCCAATTAAGTGATTCTGAGCCAGTCTCTTAGCCCTAGGAAGAAGGCAGAAACAAACCACTTCCGCAAAATTTGGCATGAAAACAGGTCCAGGCACTCATCAGGAGCCAGGACTGAGCTGAAGGCACTGAAAAAAATCAAATGTAAAAAAGATGTTGAGACTCTAGAAAGAGTGCAGAGAAGAGCAACCAAGATTATTAGGGGGCTCGAGGATAAAACATATAAAGAATTATTGCTGGAACTGGATATGTCTAGTCAAGGGTGGGCTTCAAAAATTTTAACAACGGGTTTTCTGCCTAGTTACTGGGTGGGCATGGCCATGGTGGGTGTGGCCTAGGCAGCCTCCTGCACCACTGCAATGGGGAGGGGCACTTTTTTCCCTCCCCGGGTTCCGGAGGCTTTCCTTGAGCCTCCATGAAAGCAAAAATGGCCTCCCTGTGCTTGGGAGGTCCTCCGGAGGCCGGAAACGAGCCCATCAGAGGTGGGATTTGTGAGTTTGCCCAACTGGGCAGATCCTTAGCTAAAGGATTGCCCAACCTGTGTGAACCTACAGCAGCCCACCCCTTTGTCTAGTCTTCTGAAAAGAAGGACTAGGGGTGACATGATTGCAGTTTTCCGATATCTCAGGGGCTGCCACAAAGAAGAGGGAATTAAACTATTCTCCAAAGCACCTGAGGGTAGAACAAGAAGCAATGAGTGAAAACTAATAAAGGAAAGAAGCAACTAAGAACTAAGGAGAAATTTCCTGATAGAATAATTAATCAATGGAACAACCTGCCTCTAGAAGTTGTAAATGCTCCAACACTGGAAGTTTTAAAGAAGAAATTAGATAACCCTTTGCCTGAAGTGGTGTTGGGTTTCCTGCCTAAGCAGGGGTTTGGACTAGAAGACCTCCAAGGTCCCTTCCAACTCTGTTATTCTATTTTAAATAATACATTCAGATGTTTTTAGAGTCTCAACAACTTTAGCAAATATATTCTAAACACAGTGTCAAAAAAGCAATTACTATATATATTAAATTATGACAAGGAATGGTCAGTAACTGATTTCAGAAAAAGAAATCCTGCTATTTTTCTTTAGGATATTTGTATGGTAATGTTAATTTTCAGGGTTTTATTTCCTTTGGGATCATGGTAAAAGTTTCTAGAAGAAGCCAGTTCACTCAAGCTAATCTGCAAATAACTTAAATATAATTTTGGTGGCAGTGAATTAAATAATATTTTCTGTTTCAGCGTTGAAAAGCCAGCCCAGGTTTTCTATATATTCACTAGGATGAGGATAGTTGATGAAATAACTTTCCACACCTTTGATTTCTCACCTCAGCTTTTAGGGGATTCACGTGATTATCTTTGTTTTGAATAATTCTGAACATGGCTGATTAGAAACATTCTCATAAAATGACCTAATCTGTTTATTACCATTATCTTCCAAGGACTCTTGATGCAGGTTTAAATCAGATTCATTTTGATCTTGACGAAGAAAAGTATGTCATACGTGAGCAATTTTATTAAGAAGACAACAAAGTTAACCAAAATTGTTGATGGACGAGACTAACCTCAGGAAGATGTGGATGTGTGGTAGAGTATGACCATGAGACACCACAAGTCTTTATTGAGTTTTATTCTGATTGTTGGGGGAGAAGTTCTTGTTTTTACTATTTTTGTGACCTTTTTCAGGGTTATGTTTATGGGGGACATATGGGAGCCTGTATAAGTCTTTTAAAAATAAATTAACTAACTAACTAACTAAACAGTGTTGTCAGAGCATGTAATAAAATCCAAGAAAATAACACATTCAAAAATAAAGAATAAATTACATGTTCGCATTTTAATAAGAGACTAATAAAATGTTTACTAGCCCAAAGACAAGGAAAAATGGATGGAAACTGATCAAATAGAGATTCAACCTGGAAATAAGGAGAGGTTTTCTGACAGTGAGAGCAATCAACCCATGGAACAGAAGTTGCCTCCATAAGTTGTAGGAGCTTCATCACTGGAAGCTTTCAAGAAGAGTCTGGACTGCCATGTGTCAGAAATGGTGTAGGCAGGTCTCCAGATTGGGTGGGGGTTGGACTAGATGACCTACAAGGTCTCTTCCAACTCTGTTAATCTGTGTCTGTATGCACCTGAAGCTGTTATCAAACTGGTTTCTCAGAGTATTGAACAAAAGACCAAAAATTAATTTTCCCTGTATAAACCTAGATTATAAACTGACATTAGCACCATTCCATAGGAAACCCTCCTTCTCTGAAAAATTAGATAATTGTTTATTTTCGAGCATCTAGTGGTCTGTCAACATTTAAACATTTCAAGTTAAAATCCATATCCTTGGTGCCTTAGACCTTTTTTTTTAACCTTCCTATGTCATGCCACAAGAAAACAGGCAGAGTTGGAAAGCAGGCAAGAGAAGAGAAGGGTTAAATGAGAAACAAATAAGCAGTAAATGTGATGTTGAAATATGATATAAGGAATGCAGAGAATGCCATTGGAAAACAATTACCTTGTGCAATACCTACTGAATGTAAATTTTGTACAATTATTTTTGTTTTCAAAAGCTGAAACTCATCTGATCTCAAATCATATTTCTGTAGAGATTCTTTTTCCACTTGGCCCTGTCCATAGCAATTCTATGCCTCAGTAATCTCATCTTCTGCACACTCTTGGAGCAGTTTAAAATTACACATAGTTTTCCCAGTATCAGTTTTTCATCTTATCTCAGTGCATTCTTTGCTATGTATATGACATGCAGGTTTCATGACCACTGGTTGCTAATGTGATCAGGGGTTGTAATTTGCTAAACTGTTATTGGCAGATTGATTGATAGACTGATTGGTCGATTCATGACCCTAGTATGTTACAAGTTTCTGCCAGGACTCCATTGGTTTTGTGGGATAATAAGATGCATAATATTAAAACATCTAGAAGAAAATAAACCATGCACATTAGATAGCAATCTCTTAACAATAACAACAAAACCCTTTAAATATCCACTAACCACATACAGTCTAAGATAGCATCCATAAATCCTGTGCCCTTAACACCTTCTGAAAAGAAATTACAAGGGGGAAGAAGTCTGATCTCAACTGAAACAGATGTGGGCACTAGCAATAACTATTGAATTTGCTATATCAGTTTTGATTACAGAATGCAATTCTGAAAATATCTAAATGTCAAGTCACACAAAGTTTTGTAGATCAAGCCAACACTTGGAATTGCATCAAGTAAACCTGTTGAAAGCCAGTGCAGGATTCGTAGCACAATTGTAATGTGCTTCTTTTGTGAATCCTATGGAGCTAACAAATGGATTGCTGCATTAGGCACTAATTGCACTTTCTGGATAGTCTTCAAAGGCTGGCTCAAGCAGTGTTCCTTGCAGTAGGTTCATCCAAGTAGTGATGTGAGCATCTGTGATCATGACAACATTTTCCCAATTCAGGTAAGCTGCAATTGTCTCACCAGCAGACATGGGCCAAAGCCACTCTGACCATAACCTCCTGCTGTAAACCTCTACCATAGCACCTTCAAATCAAGGAAGACTGACAAGAGGCAAACCTTCTCCTTCAATTTTAATGTGTCCTTGTTCAGAGGCAACATCGGCGCCAAAAGTGAGCCTCACACCACAAAGAGCAATTCCATCATGCTTATGTTCAACTTTAATCTGTTTTGTCCAATCCAGACATTATAGCCTGCACCCACCATGACATGAACAGAATTTCCAGCACAAGCAGAGTGATAATGGGAATCTGTATATTGTTAGCAAGATTATGGTATAACAGTCTGAAATTACCTTTTCCAGTAGATTTGTATCAAGGATAATGATAGGGAAAGAGGACCAAAGGCTGAATCACCTCACAAGGGAGTAGCTCCCGGTCAATTTCTCTATCACTATAATTAAAATTGGACAATGCCTGACAAAGAACTAGGAACTATGCCTCCTATCTCCATCTTTTCCAAGCAGTTCAGAAGGATACCATGGCCAGAGGTACAGAAGGCCTCTAACGAAAACATAAACATATTTTGGAGGAAGGTCTATTTTGAAAATGGTAAAGAAAGGAAATAATTTTGGGACTAGAGATGAAAAATGTGCTGGGAGTTGGGGCAAAAAAAAATGAGTCAGATTAGAATAATCTTGTCCCTGTTTTCAACATTGACATAAGACAGCTATGCAAGGTCTTGCCTAATTAGATGGACAGCATCTAGTCATGATTCATGAGCCGCCATTGGCCTGGACATGATTATTAGATGGATTGGAGAGCACTAGGAAACATCAGGGCTATAAGCTAGATAGCAACAAATAAAATGAAATAAATATCAGAAGATAATGTTGCCATATTGTTTCCAAAATAAATACCATTACTAATGGTTGAACTTGGCTTGGAGGAGACTTGACAATTCCAGGATTATTTTAGGACTGTTTGTTAACATCCAGAAAAAAGTGTAGCATGTATTCTGCTCCATCTCACAGTCTACTGTGTATTTTGAATTAGCTATTTTATTCTGCATATTGCAGGGGTCAGCAAACTGGCACTTGGGATTTCAGAAACTCAAGGAGAGTAAAGCAGACAAGATATCATGTGAAATATCTTGACATAATTCCTTGTGAGATTTTGAATGAGATTGGAGAAATCTCATGAGACTAAAAGACTGTCCAAATGTGGGGCATTTTGAAACAAGTAACGTAAAAGGCCACCTTGCCAGCCTATCTATTGAAAGGAAAGTGACAATGATTTACAACGTCCAGAGATATTATGAAGCATTGTGTGAATTCTTAGAAACTTGTTAATTATTTTACTTTCCTTTTAATGTTTTCATGTTTTAATTATTGTACCTTCACTTTTATAATACTGTAAACCATGGGTCCTCAATTCCCCAATTTGCAGACTGATATGGTTCTTGGCCCATTGGGAACCAGTCCGCGCAAGTGACGAGTGAGCGCATGAAGCTCCATTGCACATGCGAAAACATCCTTCCCCTCTACCACTGCCACTACTACCCGCCACTACTGCCGCTGCTTGTCCACAAAGCTGGAAAGGTTGGGGATCGCTGCTGTAAGCGGCCATAACTTTTCTCATAGTGAGATGGGCAGGATATACATTTTAATAAATAGATATATAGCTATGTATAACTACATGCAAGCAAGGGTATCTGCAGGATGGGGCCAAAAAAGTCAAGATGGTGACCATAAAAAAATAAATAGCCCTCCAATTGCATCTTAGGGTCACCATTTGACTTTTTTCACCATATCCTATGGACATATGTTCCTCAAGAGTTGACAACTTAAACTGATTGTAAATGGCAGCAAAGGGCATTTTGGTTTCAGCCGTATTTTAATCACTTAATCTCTACTTCAGCAAATTAATATGTTGCTTAATTAATGAAAGTCACATGTTTTAATCACCTAGGTCAGTTTCCACCCAAAAGTATCATCCCTAATTATCTTCTGCAGAGAATCTGCAGAGAATTTAGACATGATAGAATCTCCAGCTAACTAAGGCGTTTGTCTCCCTTTCCATTGTTCCACAGGTAGTTCACTGTTTTATTTATTTGTTTGTTTATTAAATTTAAATTAAACCCACCTCTCTTAAGCAGCTTATAACTGAGAAAAAGCAATGACAAAACATTAAACAATAAAAATAAATAAATATTAATTTAAAAACTGAGTTAAAATTTTAAAAATTGGCAAGGAAGGGAGTAAGGTACACAGTGGCTGGATGAGTAGAGTCTTATCTCAGTCCATTAACACCTCAGTATGAGATGCCTCCATCAGGGCCTCAGGCCAATTGGTTTTCAGGCCAAAAGAGTGGCTGTGGATTTTTACCCCCAGGCGCACCAAGTTGTAAAGGACAGGAGCCATTTCTTATTCTATTATTTAATATGAAGATTTTTTTCAATCATCAACAATCATTAAACTTGACTGTAATTATTATTTAAAAATATTGATAATAATAATACTCTTAAACAATACATGCCCACACCAGTGGGAAAATGGATATATGATGATGGTGATATGTATGAATATCTGAGTTAAAATGCCTGAGTTAACATGAATTATGTTTGTTGACTGTGGAGGAGATGTACGAAAGTTTATTTGTGACCGACTGATTATAGCATGTAAAGAAAGATGTTGTACTTGTTTTAAATTAAAATTTAAAAAAAAAATTTTAATTAAAAAAAACAATCATTAAACTTGACCAAATTATGGAGCCCTTTGTTTATAAAGATTGTCTCAAAGTCCGTCTTTCATATCACATCCATACAATGAAGGTCTAATAGTTCAAACACATACTAAAATCTTACTTGTAGGCGAAGGGGGATAAATGTAATGTGATTCTTAATAAAACATATGACTCCAAATCTTAATAGAAGGTTCACTTTGAGGATCAAAATCAATTATCAGGGAGCCAAAGGCAAATGAGATAGGTAATACCAAAAAAGGTCAATTGTTTGTCAAAAATTTCATTGGGCCAGTCATTAGTCTTAGAATGCAAACCAACTTGTATTTTACTTAATTCTTGGGACCAAATCCAATAAGGTATGTTTTTTTTATTTGTTTGTTAATTTGTTTCTACTCATCCTCAAGATGGTGTAATGGAATAATGCCATATTCTGGAAATACCAGGTTCGCCTGGTGCACCAGTTGCGACCCTACCTGAATCGGGAGGCCCTCACAACAGTCACTCGCGCCCTCGTGACCTCTAGGCTGGAATACTGCAATATGCTCTACATGGGGCTGCCCTTGAAGAGCATCCGGCGACTTCAGCTAGTCCAGAATGCGGCCGCGCGAGTGATTGTGGGTGCACCTCGGTTCACCCACATAACACCTATCCTCCGCGAGCTGCGCTGGCTACCTGTTGATCTCCGTGTGCGCTTCAAGGTGCTTCTTACCACCTATAAAGCCCTTCATGGTAGTGGATCTGGGTACTTGAGAGACCACCTCCTGCCAATTACCTCCTCGAGACCGATTAGATCTCATAGATTAGGCCTCCTCCGAGTGCCATCTGCCAGCCAGTGCCGGCTGGCCACTACGCGGAGGAGAGCCTTTTCAGTAGCAGCTCCGACCCTCTGGAACGATCTCCCCGTGGAGATTCGTACCCTCACCACCCTTCAGACCTTCCGCGCAGCCCTCAAGAGCTGGCTATCCCGCCAGGCCTGGGGGTAAAGATTTGATCCGCCCCCACCCGAATGTTGAATGAATGTTGTTTATTTTTTAATTATGTGTTATGTTATATGTTACTATTTGTATCCCCTCCCTATAAGTTGTTAGCCGCCCTGAGTCCCCTCAGGGAAAAGGGCGGCCTATAAATAAACTTATTCCAAACTTATTCCAAATACAACCATTAAATTTTGTGAGCAATACCTGGTGTAATGCTGAAGCAATGGCAATTATTTACCTCATAAAGATGGGAATTAGACTACGTGTCAAAATAGTGGCAATCCGTGTGACGGATAAACAATTTCACAAAAGGCTTTGTGGGAAGAGAATTATTTACTTTTGCTTTACAGTGACAAAAGCAAGACAAAACATTAGAAAGCACATGTTATTTTCTTTTCTGCCTTCTCTCTCAAGTGGGCACGATTCGGTTTTTATCTTTATTCTCTACATATCTGTAGGTTTTTCTTGTCCCCTAGAGATACAATGGTTGCCTTGTTTCCCATTCAATGACCTGACACAGAGATTAGCACGCCTGAGTGGCTGTTCTGATGTATTCCATTGTGTTTATTCCCTCTAAGCGGTGAAGCCAGACAAGAGATAGCCAGCAGGATTGGCCTTGAAAAGCAGTGGGGAACAGTCGCTCTTTTGCTCCATCATACATAGTGCATAGACATACATACATATGCATGTGCCAAAATAGAAGATCTGAAGGTAATTGGACATTTTTAAATGGTAGCAGCTTTTCTAGAAAGGGAGTTATTGAATATATCCACCATGCAGAAAAAGAGAATAAATGTAGCCCTATCTGTATGCAACATAACACTAATAATGTCCTACTATAGTAACGTGATAAATGTGTTCGAATAGTTCTTAGAAGTGAGAGATCAAATGATATCTAGAGATACTTTAGTATTCTCTACTCTCTAGCAAGATTATTTGAAGCAAGACTGTATTTATATTTCCATTCTTGCTTTTAAAATTAGCACTTGCTTACATACTCTAATTTTCCATTACATTTTTTACATCCTTTGTAAACCTGTAGTTAGTGATTGCCTTTTTTTACTGCCTTTCCAAATTCTTTCCGAGTTCTGTGAATTAAAGAGTAGAATAAAATGCTGGGGTTCTCTAGAAAGCTATAAAATATATAGTAAGGAAAGCCTTATTGTAATAGTTGCTGATAAAGGATTTACAGATGACAGAGTCTTGTATCCTGGTGTCCTATCTTTATCATTCATTTGTTTGCAAATTAATATGGGCACCCTGCTTAACCACATAACTTCGTGTAAAAACAAAAAGAAAATCAGTAAAATATACTAGCAAAAAATCTCCTTGTTACTATTGAGTAGTCCTACTCAATAGTAGTAGCTATGAGAGGGATCTTGGAGTCCTAGTGGACAAATCACTTAAATATGAGCTAGCAGAGTGCTGCAGTTCAGTGGTGAGTTCCGGATCCCATTCCAACCGGTACAGTTGGAATGGGCCCAGCGGCATCTACATGGATGTGTGCAGTGTGCATACACACATGCGCAGCACACACATTGTCTTAGCGCCTCTGCGAAGTTCCAGATGCTCCGCGGAGCATCGTGCAGGTGCTGTACGTGCCATGCACATACGCGGAAGTGCGGAAGCCTTAAAAGACAGGTAAGGAGCTTGGGCGGGTGGGTGGGCTCTCCGGAGCACCGTACCGGAACTGTATCCAGTGCTACGGGCTGGCTCTGGTACTCCGGCACTGGTGCGTACCGCCTGCAACCCACCACTGCTGTAGTTGCTAAAAATGCCAATGCAGTTCTAGGCCGAATGGGACAACGTGCCACAACAACTGTCCACAGACAACACTCCATGCCTAATTTGCCATGGAGAAACTCATTGCAGGACAATTCAACAAGTACAAAAATCAAATTAATTTCAACAGAACCATGTAAATAATAATAAAACAAAGACAATCCAGAAATGCAAGAGTTACAATAAATATGACAAAATATGACAATAAAAGTAGCTGAATGAAATGATAAATACAATGATGAATTGTCCCATGGTGAGTTGTCCAGTGGCAATTGGCTGTGGTGAGTTGGCGAGTTGGCCGTGGTACATTATCCTAGAACTGTCCTAGGCTGCATTAAAAGGGGGATAGAATAAAGATTATGTGATGTGTTAGTACCACTTTATAATTATATACCACATTATAAAGTGGTATTTGCACTTGCATCAAGGTTTGGTTGCCAATAGTTTACACTCTAGAGACAGTGCATAGAGTAGTAACAAAGATGATTAGGGCACTATAGGATAAAACATATGAAGAATATCTGCAAGAATTGGGTATGTCTAGTTTAATGAAAAAAAGGTATAGGGTCATGATAGCAGTGTTCCAATATTTTAGGAGATGCCCCAAAGGGATCAACCTATTATCCAAAGCACCTGAAGGAAAAACAAGAAGCAATGCACAGAAACTAATCACAGAGAAAATGAACCTAGAAATAAGTAAAAAATTCCTGACAGAACAACTAATCAATGGAATGGCTTGCATTCAGAAGTTTTGGGTTCTCTATCACTGGAAGTTTTTAAGAAGGGGCTGTACAATCATTTGTCTGATATGGTACAGGGTTTCCTGCTTGAGGAGGGGTTGGACTAGAATTCCCATGTCCATTCCAACTCTATTATTCTGTTATCAATGTCAAAAATGCAAAGAACCCAAAACTTACTTTTTAAATAGTGCTTCCAGCCCTCATATAATTATATATAATGGCCTATATAATAGCCAAATATCTATGATGAAAAGAAGCAAGCAACAAAATGTCATTTTTCCTGATAGACCTAAAACAGAGGTTTCCAACCCCCAGTCCATGGCCCAGCACTGGTTCGCAGCATGCTAAAAGCTAGGCCACACAAACAAGCAAAGCCTCATCTGCGGGATGCAGGCAGCACATGAAACCATGCCCTCTCCAGTCTGGGGAAAAAATGCTCTCCACCAAACCGGTCCCTGGTGCCCAAAAGGTTGTGGATCACTGACCTAGAATAAAATCTTTGGATAAAAGAGTGGACTACAAAGATGCATACTGAATCACATGTAAGGATGTGAGACATCCCAATATTTAAACCGCATTCCTGAAGTAACAGAAAAAAGTGGCTTATGACTGTTTTTTACACTTACACAACTGTGGCAGCATCCCCATAGTCATACGATCACCATTCGGATGCTTAGCAACTGGTTCATATTTATGACAATTGCAATCTCCCAGCTCATGTGATCATCTTTTGTGACTTTCTGACAAGTAAAGTCAATGAGGAATCCAGATTCCCTTAATAACCATCTTACTAAGTTAACAAGTGCAGTGGTTCCCTATTTTGTTGTGGGAAGAAAGATCATAAAATGAGGCAAAACTCATTTAACGACTGGCTTGCTTAGCAATGGAAATTTTAGGCTCAATTGTAAGTAGAGGACTACCTACATGGTACATGTCTGACAAATTACTAGTTTTCTTGGCAAAGAGCTTTACAATGTGAATCTTTAATAAATGGGAAAGAACATACTTATTTCACAGAGAGGATAAATAAAAAGGAAAATATGTGTTTTACATCAATATAGCTATCAAATTTTCATGAGCGTGTTGGATAATCACTGCTTTTGGGGAAACCAGTTAGATTTCTGCTTCCTTTTGATCACAATACACTATTTTAAAAAGAATGTATTATTTTATTTGGCTAAATAAGGTTCTGTCATTGTAGCAGAAAAAGTTGGCAATTAACAGAACCAGGACATTAATCAGTATAGTAAGATTTTAAATTTTGTTTAGTTTTTTTTATGGAGGGGAAGATTATTTCCAGATAAACCATGCTATAATTGATAAGTTAATGGACTTTTAAACAGGTGAATATTTAATTTCAAGAACAGTCCATTCAAACGGTGATCATCAGAGAGCAGATATGATTAGAAAATGGAGTATAACTAAATAGCTGTTTATGTTCCTTACTGTAGCCATCAAGTGAACATAAGAACATATAACCTTTCTAAGCTAAGATTGGCAAATTAGTGAACCTCAGATTATATATCAGGCAGTAGGAATGTTTCTCTCATCCCTGTTTCAAATCTCCTCTTCACAGCTGTTTGATCAACAGCTGTATGACAAGCAGAAAACACGAGGGCCCTAGGATGGGGAAAGGGAATTTGAGCCTAACACAATCTAAGGATTCATCATAAGTGAGGCTCTTTCATAGGCAATTTAAGAATGTATAAGGCTCAGTGTGTTCTTCCAATTCATTATTAATCATGCCCAATTAGGAAAGGCAGCCATGAAAGAAATGTATTGTAGTTCTTCAATCATTTAGTAGCCTGCACATCTTTAGTCTACTTTCCCTAAAAACACCTGTTTCATTAAAAAACAATTTTTTTTACAGTTATAAAGATCTGCTAGAACAGACTGTACTCAATAAAACATGCTAGATGCTGTTAAGCTCAAGCATATTAGCTAATCTTCGGCAATGTTAAAAAGCTTTCTTTACCAGGTTCCTCCCATCTTCAGCTGCCAATTCTAGCAGACAGCTGTTAGGAAGAGAAGAAGCAGGAACATTTTGTAAGTTTCAGTGAGAGAACCAAAGCTTTTGGCTTATCTCTTTCAGTTGCTTCCAACCCAAAGCTATTCTTTAACAACAAGTTGTGGGAACGACAGCAGGTGTTTGCTTGTTTCTTACTTCCCTCAATCTCTTATTTTTTCCTCTCACATCCTTTGAACCATTGTTTCTCACCATGAAACACCAACATTAAAAAAAAAAAAACCAAACAAAAAACAAATTCTATCAACTTTACCCACATTTGGATTCTTTCACTATTCAAACAAGAACCATGAATGAAATGACACTGATAGATTTTACCCTTAGATATAATAGCAAAGCCGTTTTGGAAAAAAGGCAACTACAAGTTTAGGATGAAAGTTCAACAAATATGAATTTTTTTAAAAAGGCCTCTAAGTAGTTTACTGTCTTTTCTTTTAACCCTCTTTGTGAAACTTGGGTTTTCATCACTCACTGGGGATGCTCAGATGAGTTACTGAATTGAAATTTGCCAGTTCAAAGACTTAACAGATCTTATTTCAAGCACTGGTTAAATATGCCACCGTGCAAGTTCATATACTTCATAATAAACTTTATTCATATATTTTATTATAATAAACATTAAAACATGTTTATTTCAATATTATTTTTCTTTGTTGAAAGAAATAGGAAACCTCAGCATTAATAAGGAATAACTGGTTGTTTCATGTTCTTGAAAAGATTACAATAACACTGTTTTAACACTAAAGAGTCTCAGAAACCGGAACTTTCTAGGTTTATATATCATGGGTAAGACAAAATGTGGTTTGCTTGGTTTTGGTTTAGTATGTGTAAATCCAGCTATTGTGGTTTTAAAATTGTGGTTTATAAAGCAAAGGAAACCAGCCAAGTCTTTATAAAACCACAACTTTTTATGACCAAAATGACCTGCGATGATAGATAAGAAATATTCTGAAATATATGAAGTAACAAATATTCCTATTACTTATGACAAGCGGTCCCATCATTGCTCTTTCAGTGTTAATGTATTCAAGTTAAATTTGGTTCTTGACAGCCATTTCCAGCTATTTCCCCATCACTTTCTATACATTAGTCTTAACAGCTGCAACCGAGGTATTTTCATTTATACCTAATTCTTGATTGTCGTCTGCTTCCTAGGATACTTATAAATATTGTTAGGTAGATCTCAGAAAATTAACAAGTCCTTCACTTAGGTAGTTTTTCCTGAAAGAGTCAGCAATAAAATCTGTAAGTATCAAAAATTGCACATCTTTATTTTCAACATTTGTTTAATGTTCTCTACTAACCTAAATGTTCTCTACTTCTAGTTTTATCAGAACTCTGCAGTATGTATGTATGCATGTATCAGAGGTGGGTTGCTCCCAGTTTGGTCCATATCGGGCGAACCGGTAGTAACAGCAGCGGGAGGCTCTGCCCACTCACCCAGATGCTTCTGCACATGCGCAGAAGCATCATGCGCGCAGGGGAGCACATGCGGGAGTGTGCCCAAACTGGTAGTAAAAAAATTGCCAACCCACCACTGGTATGTATGTATGTATTTGGAGAATGTATGTAGACATCCACTCACTCTCAATGATTCTGGGCAGCTTACAAAAAATAAAAACTCAATATACAAACATTAAAAGCAAAAAAAAACCCGCAACCACTCTCTCCTGGCAACAGCAATCAATTGAAGAAGTCATTTGATGAGCTCCATCCCACTCAGGATTTCCCAGACCCATTGGCAAAACCAGGTCTTTAGGGCTTTGTGAAAAGTGAGGCCCAGTTTATTTTCCACAGGAATGATGTTCCAAAGGGAGTGACCCACCATTTGTCCCAAGCCAGGGTTTTAAAGGTGACAACCAACATCTTGAATTGTACCGAGAAGCAAATTGGCAGCCAATGCAGTTCCTGCAGGAGAGGTAACACATATGTACTTCTGGGTCTGAACAAAACCATATGGGCCAATGCATTTTGAACCAATTGGAGCTTCTAGATGCTTTTCAAGAGTAGCTCATGTTGCAATAATCAATATAGAGGTGACTAGAGTGTCTGTGATTACGAGCAAGGATTGTTGGTCCAGGAAATGATATATGATACACAACTTGCAGTTGCAGAAAGGCCCACCTGGCCATGACTGCCACCTGTCCCTCAGGTAGTAGTGTGTCCTGACCTAGGCTTCCTCAGCAGCACAAAGCCGAGTCCTTGTTCCAATAAACCCCTTTAATTTAATTTACAGTGAATTCCTCTCCAATAAAGTCCCGGCCAACAGTCTTTCAAGATAGTTCACAATTACCGATCTTTATCAGGCTTGGAGAGTGGCCAGGCCGATATCTTTCAGACACAATACTTGGCAAGAATGCAGGAATGAATTAATTTTCTCCCAAAAACAACCCTCCTTTTTAGCTCCTCTTTTATTCCCCTTGGGAAGGGCCATTCACTGTCCACCTGTAGCCTTACTCCCAAGTTGACCTTTGTTCCTTAGCTGTTCCCTTCATCTGGCAACTCTGCACATGCACACACTGGGAACAGGCTCCAGCTGCTGATAACTGCCAGATAGCCCTGGCCCCATCTCTGCCTCCGACTCAGAACACTTGTCAAAGATTTCCCCAGACTCCAGGACTGGCCCATGTTCCTCCCCAATCTCCTCACTCTCTGAATCTGCTGCCAGCTCCGCTGGCTGCTGATGGGCCAAATCATGAGTCCAGAACTTCCAGATTACACGGTAGGGCCTGTCTGGAGCAGTGTATGAGATTTGGATAACTTTTACTGCTTTGTAAAAGCATTCCTTTGACCGTTCTTTTAACAAATTAAATACTTTGAACCAGCTTTATTTTTATTCTTTCCAAAACAATGGAATAGTGGGGAAAAAATAGGTTAAAGGAAGAGAGAACATTGTCACCAGAATGATTATCTGAAAACTGAGCAGAAAATCAGTGGCAGAAAATTTTTAAAACAGACCAAATTAGGATGAGAACGACAGAGAAATAATTAGTCCTTATGGGAGGAGTCAAAGGGTAGCAGGTCAAAGTGTTGTCAACTTCTCCATTCTGAGCCTCCTCCCTTTCCTATGTCATGTGATCCAGAATATAGGTTAACATGAACTGATGAAAAAGATTTCCTATACCTTGCTGAACTTTTCAAAATGACCAAGATGTATTGTAGAACAAAAGGATTGCTGCTCCCTCTGGTGGCCAATATCTTTAACTTTAATTCCTTTGTGCTTGCCTGCTGGAAGCTGTCCATTTAATCAATGCTATCAGGAACTTGATCGGATATTAAGAAATGTTTCATTTATGTATAATTAAAGTGTTGTTAGTCTGAATCGGAATGACTAATTTGAACATTGAGACACAATTGTTAAAAATGGCAACATATTCATGTCTCTGTCCAAACAAAAAAGGGCCACAGTTCCAAGTACAGAATGCTTCAGTAGCTTCTTGGCCCGATACGAATTTAGCCAAGTTCTTTCCCTTTAAAAGATTTGAGCAAATACCTTTGTAAGTAGTCTAAAGCAGTGGTCCCCAACCTTTTTATCGCCGCGGACCAGTCAGACGAGCCTCCCTCGGCCTTCCGGACCGGCGGGTGGGAAGGCGGCCATCCTGGGCGCGCGTTCCGCAGGGCGGGGGGGGGGCCTTCCTTCACGCCAAGGCCGACAGCCCGCAAGGCCGCCCCGCCTCCTCCTCCTCGGCTGCCGGGGGAAGGGAGGGGGAACCGATCCCGCGATCCGCTCGCTCGGGCAGCCCTTTTTCCTCGCTGCAGTTCGGCGGGGGGAAAAGATGGCGCCGTGTCCTACTTCGGGCGGGCAGGCGGCTGGCGCGGCGGAGGCCGGCTGCTTCCGAGGGGGTGGGCCTCCGCGCCGCGCTCCATGAAGGAAAGAGGGGGAGAAGGCGGGCTGCGGCCGAAGGGCCCCCGAGAGCCCCGCCGGCCTGACGCAAAAAGCGCTTCGGCGGAGCGGCGGGGGGGGAGGGGCGGGAGGCAGGTGACACTCCAGGAGGGGGGGCAGAGCTGCGCCGCGAGTCTTACGTAAAGCCCCCCGTCCCCGCCTCGGCGGAGGAAAACATCTCCCACCTGGGTGGGGCTGCGCGCGAAGCGCCTCTCGGAACGGCGAAGCTCCCCAAGTTCCCCCGAAATGGCCGCGCTGCGCCCCTCCCCCCCGCAACCTTAGTTTCTCCTTGGGAGGAAAATGCAGCGCCGCCGCCCCCTCCTGCCCCCCCCTCGTCATTCCACGGGGCAGGCGGGCCGGGCGAGTCTGCGGACAAAGTTTCGCCTCCCAGGCAGCCTCCGCCAGCAGCATCCCAAGTTCGGGCCGAGGCCGCTGCCGCCGCCCCCTCCCTCCCCGGGCGAGCAGAGCAAGAGGGCGGGGGGGAGATCGGGCCTCCCCTCGCCCCCCCAGCCCCGCACATCTGGGGCAGCGGGGGGGGCAGAGAAAGGGCGCGTTCATGAGGACTACAAAGTTGCAAATATGGCCCCCGGCCGATGCAGCGATCATGGCCCCCGGCCGCTGCGCGGCCCGGTGCCAGGTACTCCACGGCCCGGCACCGGTCCGCGGACCGGGGGTTGGGGACCACTGGTCTAAAGCCTTCTGCAGATCCTGGAAATGTGAAGGTCTAAAAAAGATTTGGGGGGATGTGAAGAAATTCCGTGAAAAATCCAGATGATATAAGGGCCATCCAGGTAATAGGCTGGGAAAACTGAAGCCTGGCAAAGGGACTTGAGAGCAAACAAGAATGTTCCCTTTTGCAGGTGGGCTCCTATCAGAGGGGAAGGCAGACTCATTTTGTGTTTCAAGTGTTTTCTCTTCACCATGGTGGCTAAAATCCTGGCAAGAGCAAAAAGGCCCACCCACAGCAACTGACTGGAAATGTTGCATTAATTTAGAGAACTACAGTCAGCAGTGAAGATATACTTTATTGTGTGAACTGGAATCTGGGCTGTGTAAATTTGTTTTCATGTGTATGCTAATAGGCGATACTGGACTTAGTAGCAGCTGACTGAGATCACCCTCTTCAAGGAAGCATTTTCATTCCTTTTCTCTCTCTCTTCTTTTTCACCTTTTACGTTCTGAGTTCCTAATTCTGAGTGCAACAATGGGGCTCATTCTGGGAAAATCATCTAGCTTTTAGCACACAGTTTCCATGAAGGGCAGACTAAGTGCCGTTACCTCTGGCATGTTACATCAGGGCAATTTTTCAGAAATAAAAAGCCTAGCACCAACATAACAAGTTAGCTTTACAGAGTTGTTCTTGGAAGAGTATGGCAGGTTTATGGGAAGGCTTATGAATCTCATGGAAATTTGATAATTAGATATCCTCCCTCAACAGATGGAAGGTTCGGGCCTGAATTTCAGGTTTATATCAGGGCATATGAACACCACTTATAAGCAAATATTGATCCATTTTCATATCTGAATGCAAAATCCATGAAAACGATATAGTTTTGTACAGGTAGTCCTCAGCTTACAATCACAATTGAGTTCAACATTTCCATTGCTAAGCAAGGTAGTTGTTAAGTGAGTTTTGCCTCATTTTACGACCTTTTTTGCCACACTTAAGTAAATCACTCATAAATAGTACATGTCAGTTGTCAAGCATCTGCATCTCAACTGTGTCACCATAGAAATGAAAACCAATCATAGGTCACTTTTCTTCCAGTGCATTTGTAACTTTGAATGGTTGTTAAATGAATGTTTGTAAGTCAAGGATTACTGTAGAAGTTTGCATGATTGAGACCATGTTCAAATGACATCATCACACGTATATGCTTCTTGATCTTTGGTACTGTGGTGGTATTACTAATTGAATGAGGGATCCTTTTTAGGGAAAATAGACATTCAATTTGGAGTCAGTTGGGGGGGGCATCTGAGATCAATATCTATTTGGGCCTATATAGAGTGATTCTAGTTACTTGTGCCTGACAAGTATCTACTGTACATAAATTTATGTAACAGTGTTGAATAATGAATTCTGCTTATTTTATTTTGTATGCTTCCTACTGAAGACTCTTTCTGGAATTAATATTAGCAGAATATTGGTTGTATTAATTAGGAAACCTTAGTGCACTATATAATGATATAATGTCATGAGAAATTCTACCTGGGAATTAAATTACATCTCAATGAATTTCACTAGAATTCAAATATTTTCTTTATTTGAAATACAAAACATTTACAACATGCAAGTAGTTAGCTATCCTCTCTAAATCGTTTATTATCCTCATATAGTGAGAATAAACCAATGTACCAATAGGCTAACTTTTTTATAACATGTCTATGTTAGAGATAATTGTATCAGTAATGTTAGGTAGATTATTTAGTTCATCTCCTTAAATAATGTCTTTCATGTTATTCAACTCTTATCCTAAGCCATTTTTAGCAAATGAACTTAGAGGAACAGAAGACTCAAGGACCATACATTGAAACTTCAATGCAGTTAACAATTCTAATGTAGACTGAAGATTTTAAATTTGCAAAACCATCAATTGTCCTGTCATGCAACATACCATAGGTGATGCAAAGAATTAAAAGGAAGTTGTTTTGAAAATCTAAGTTACAATTCTTAATAAAGTTCATATTGGATCAAAATTAAAGAAAAAGCCCGCTTGGTATTAAAAAAAAATGTACATTTTGAGGTACATGCTAGGTACAGTTTATTTAATTTACACAGCCATATCAGCACCAAAACCTGTGATACAATACTTACAGGAATGAAACTACCATAAACAACCATGAGAAAATATCCTGCTTCATTTGAATATCCTGCCAAGAAACTAAATTTGAACTGTCCAAACTGAATCGGGATTAGAACAATATGTTACTGTTGAGAAACTGGCATAGGCTATTGCAACTGAAAACACTAAGAACCATTACTTAAATACCCATTTCCTTTTGTACATATCTCCTCTTATGTTGCAGAGGTCTTTTCATTTTATGTCTGGAGGGTTTATTTTAAACACAGAACTGTGTTGGGACAATTCCAAAACTCTTAGTACTGTGTTTCCCCAAAAATAAGACATGCCCTGCTAATAAACCCAATCGGGCTTTTCAGAGCATGTGCCATAATAAGCCCTCCCCTGAAAATAATCCCACCCCAACTATTTAAGCGCATGCGCAACCGGTCCCCACCATTACCACTGTACCACCTACCGGTACAGCTTGCGGGCCAAAAAGAGGGCCCACAGTGGCAGGCGAAGCAAAGTGCAAACAGTGGCAGGCGAAGCAAAGTGCTTCCACCTCCTGCCCTTCCCTCCTGTGGAAAAAGAGCCCGCTGCAAAAAGAACGGCAGGCCAGCAATGTGATCACCCCCTTCTGCCTGTTCCTTCTTGCGCAAAAAAACACTGCCCACCCCACCCCAATGGTAAAGGCAGCCTGCCTGGTTCCTTTCCCCACTGCCCCTTTAGCGAGGGGTGGCAGGTGGGGGGGGGGGAAGCGAGGCGCGCCTCTTACCTTTCCAGGTCTGTTGCGTTCCTTGCCCTTTTGTCCAATGAAACCCCTTGTAAAAAAAACCTCATGAGTTCAACTCGCGAGGGTTTTTTTACAAGGGGCTTCACTGGATGAAAGGGCGAGGAATGCAATGGACCTGGAAAGGTAAGAGGCGTGCCTCATGGCCCAACACCACCCACTTCGCCCCAATGGTAAAGGTAGCCTGCCTGGTTCCCTTCCCCACCTTCCCTTTAGTGAGGGGTAGCAGGGGGGGGGGGGGAAGAAGCGAGACGCACGTCCTAGCACTACCAGACATTGACAGCTCTGCTGCATTCCTCACCCTTTCGTCCATTGAAGCCCTTGTAAAAAAAATCTCGCGAGTTGAACTCATTAGGTTTTTTTTACAAGGGGATTCACTGGATGAAAGGGTGAGGAATGCAATGGACCTGAAAGGTAAGAAGCGCGCTTGCTTCTCCCCCACCCACCTGCCATCCTTCGCTAAAGGGACGGCGGGGAAGGGAACCAGGTAGACTGCCTTTACCACTGGGGTGAGGTGGGCTGTGTTGGACCGCAAGGCGCGCCTCTTACCTTTCCAGGTCCATCGCGTTCCTCGCTATTGTGCCCAAGGAAGCCCCTGGTTAAAAAAATCCTTCTCGCGACTTCAAGTAGTTTGATTGAACTCGCGAGAAGGGTTTTTTTTAACCAGAGGCTTCCCTGCACACAATGGCGAGGAACGCGACAGAGCTAGAAAGGTAAAAGGCCCGCCTCGCTAATAAGCCCTCCCCCTATAATAAGCCCAAGGCCATCTTTCATGGGGCAAAAGAAAATAAGACCCTGTCTTATTTTCAGGGAAACACGGTAGCTTGGCTGATTAAAAAAAAAGCCCAGACTCAAAAAATTATTTTAGAAACCACAAATGAAAAGTTATTGGGAAAAAACTTAATTTTTCTATCATTAAGCTTCATCATAATACAAATACTTTAATTTGTAAAAAAGTTAGTCATAAAAATCTACAGAAAACCTTTATCTCCAAGTGCTTGTGAACTTACTGTATCGAGATACAAAACTAGCATAAATGCATTCCAGGAAACCAGTTATTTAGCATCTCCATTGCTGCAGTTTATTCTTCTACTCCTACAAACCTTGTTATGAGAAATCCTTCTAACGCCTTTAGAATTTATTGTGCAGGAAGCCTCTATCAAAGGCATTATTTGAACTTCCTGAAGTGCCATTCTAAAGGGCAAAACTCTCATTAGAAAAAAAATAGAGGTTGGGACTTTTTGCAAAAACAAATAAAGACTAATTAATTTGTCTGAGAAGATGTCTGGAAAGCAAACATTTACAGAAATCTAGATTTACAAATTAATTACAGTGAAAGTTCAGTATAGCTTAATTTCCAGTCATCTAACATTTCTAGTCTTTTTAAACAATTAACTTTGCTCCTATTTTTCAGTTGCTGAAAATTAATGAATCCATTCTTATTCTCAAGCTTTAAACCAAATTTGTAGTTTGCAGATTACTCTAGACTTTCATTTATAGAACATTGTAGAGTTTACTTCTAGAATAAAATTTATTACAGTAAAAAACATAAATGCAAAATAATTTCCTAATTTTTCTTCCAAATTTATACAGCTCTGATGATTGATAGGCTGATCAAGAGGAAGCAGAATGTTTTCATCTCATCATGCTATTCTGTGTATAGTCAGGAATAAGACAAAGTCATTGCCAAATCTTTTCATGTCAATCTATATTTATTACTTGCTATACACAGTATTAACTCAATAACCCAGTAAAAGATATTTAACTAAACAGTTACATAGCCTTACAAGAACACTTTCTTAGTTCTATGTTTTTGAGATTTCAGTGCCTAAAGGCAGCAGTCGTCATAAACACATCTCAGTAATTTCATACTGTACAAATAATTTTAGTCTTAGTCTCTATACAGCCGTATAGGCAAAATTAATGTACAGTGTTCTAATTCATGAGTGGGTCAAATAGTGTAATTAAAGTTATAAGGGTTGAAACTTATTTCAACATAGCTCCACACTTCCTAAGACCATTAAATATATATAAATTAAACTAGGAAATTTTAAGATGTTGCTTAACATACATTCAACTTGGCACAGTGCAGACTAAATTTAAGACGTGAACGACAAGATCATATAATGAGACCTACATTTTAAGTTATATGTCAATTTTCCAAGAAAGAATTCTAATTTCCTGGGACTCAATTAGCCAAATCGAAAAATGAGGAGAGCTGTACAGATGGTACAAATTTATACAATTTTCTAATTTTCAAGGAATGACTCTCATTGCGCAATATCCAATTCTGATCATGTTGTGTGTACTTCTCACCATCTAGAAATAACCACAAAGAACATGCATAAATGAAACGTGCTTACAATTCTTAGTCTCCAAAGTGTAACTTATACAAATTTTCATAACTACATACGTTTATTCAAAAATATACAATCTCCATGATGTCAGTAATGATTATAGGATTCTAATCCTAGTGTACAATTCTGGTATGTTTTTAAATCATTCCTTCTTGTATTTGAAGAAGTTTTCAAATTTCTTACATATAAAGTAAACTACCAGTTTAAAGTAATCAACCAACCTTGATTATCATAATTCATGCTTTCTCTTGCCGAGCTCCACCTCCACGTACTGCAACTGGCTGACTATTTTGGGTAAAAGCAGTTCCACCACGAATTGCATTTGGATGGGTTGGAGAAGCAGCTGGATGTTGACCAGGACGAATAGGCTTAGCTATATTGGGGGGGGGGGGGAGTGTAAAAGATAAAGCAAGGCCATGTGACAAATTAAAATGTGATTAATATACTAGATTAAATGGAAGCAAGAAATATTTAAGTTCCAGAAAAGTAGTTCAATATACTTCAGGTGAAGATGGCTATTTACAATTAGTTCAACATTTGTAATTAGCTAATTTTTGCTTTGCTTTTGGATTTTGGATTTCTTCGTCCAATGAACTAAAGGAGATTTTCAGTGCCTTCAGGACTGGGCATTAAGGTTACACTGCTGTGGGTTAGTTATTACATATATCTGAGTAGGAATTGCTAGACCAGAAAAACATACCTTGATGTTTCACAAAACAATGAGGTTTTTTTAAAATTACAATTATACTTATATTTATATTTAATGTGTAGTGACAATAATCTAAGATGCATTGTAATATGTATTTTTTTAAAATGCAGAATATTAAACACAGATTTTTACATGAGTGCTTCAATAGGCAAAGTATACAACTGAAAACAAGTTTGCCACACTAAATGACAGCTGTCTTGTGGAAAAGATCCCACAAGATTTCTTAGTACATTATGAAATATAACATAATTTTATCAATTAATCCATTTCCTTTGGAAGAATTGGTATCTTGGAAAGCTGAACTATATGTATTTCTACACATAGGTGCACAGATGACTAAAGGAATCCTGAACTAGGTTTCTGCAACCTGAAATGCTCCTTTCAAAAGGCATAGGAGTGAAGTGCTCCAGAGCCCTGCTATTTGCTAAGGACAGGACAATCTTTTTACACTAGCTCTTCTTTCCACTGGCAGACTTCATCTCCATGTGCTACATGCCACACTATTTTCAAGGGTGTGAGCTTCTTTTCTGAAGTGGGATTTATTATTACTTTATTTCAGTCATACAAAACTATTTTCGGAGGAAGAGGAGAGAAGGGAAGAATTCTGTTCTTTACAATCCACAATTAAATGTTTGCATATAGCAAGATGTGAAAATGTGAATTCCAAGAAGCCCAGCTGCTAAAACCTATTTTTTTCAGGCAATCATAGATTTTCCATACTGTTGGATTCAATTTTCCCTGAAAGTACCATTCCCTCTAGTGCGCAAAAGGCCACCAGCTTTTCTAATGTGGTTTCATTCCAGCAACATTACTTACTGGGTTCTAGTAACTGAATTAGTGCTTTTCTCTCCTCTTCCATTTCTCTTTCCTTTTATGCCATACTTTTAATTGCAAGTATAGGTCATTAATTCCTTTGTACTGTAAAAATACTTGCTGTATTTTAATTATTGCTATACACAGATTTTGAGGCATAAGAATTTCAAAATTTCCCCAACAACCCAAATAAGGGAATAACAGTCTAATAGTATGCACATTTGTTATATTCTATTATTTTAAAATCTGTGTTTGTAAACGCATCATGTTTATGCTTTATTTGTTCTACTTACCAATCTGTGCTGAATGTGCCTTTCTGATCATGTTCTTTGATCTCACTGCTTCTTTAATTCTGTCTACTTCTTGCTGGTATCGCTTACGATCTCGGGAAGCATTTCTTTTGCTTCTTTTAATGCTGATTCCAAAGCTTTAACTCTTTCAGCTGTAGCTCTAAGCCGTTTCTCCAGTTTTGGAAGTTCACAGCGAAGATCTGCATTATCACGTACCAACTGGACATAAATAATGTGTGTGAATTTGTTCAACAAATTTTACAGATTATTGTCAATTTCTAATAAATATGAAATAAAGCACTTCTATCACACAAAATAAGTGTTCAATCATAAACAATATTATTGATTTCTCCATTTAATTCCTATAAAATATTTTGAAGAACTAATTCATTTTAATCTAAACACCCCTCCTCCACCTCCAACTCTTTTATAACTAAAAATAAATGATATTTCTGAATGATATCATATAAGTGAATGAAATGTTTTAGGTACAATTTAGAAGAGGCTCATTAGAGCATATGAATTTGTGACAGTAGCACGTGTCTTATTTCCAGCTGCATCATCCTGAAAAAAGATGTAGCTGCTTAAGTCCTAAGTTGAGAGTCCCACAAATCCCAAACCACCTCATCCAAATTGATTCTGAAGGTTATACACCTATACTATCTATGAACACAAACTGACAGCTTAGAAAATGAATATATTGTCAAAGTCTTAGACTAAGTACACATCATAATAGAAACAAAAAGCTTTCTGACGCCTGAATGTTATGCTTTACCAACTATACTTAGTAATCAGTAATAGCTCTAACTCTTAACACAGGTACAACATTGGCTGTGATGGCAGCAAATCCATGTAGCTCAGGGTTAGCATATCACATTATTTATTTTCTGCAAACTTGGCTTTTGTTTATTTATATTCCCCCCTTCTTATTTTTATAAATAACTCGAAGCAAATATTTCTCTGTCTCCCTATTTTCCCCATAACCACCACCCTGTGTGGCAAGTTGGGCTGAGAGTGTATGACTGGCCCAAAGTAATCCATGCCTAAAATGGGATTAGATCTCACACTCTCCTGTCCTAAAGGTGCTTTTTCGAGAGACAAGAGGACTTTCTTTTCTTTTCTTGAAGACATATCACTTCCCATTCAAAAAGCGAAAAGTCTTCGAAAACAAAAACAAGCAAGTCCAGCTGCCTCTTAAAAAAACACCTTTGGAATAACTGTGACGTGGATGACTGAGAATTTCCAGTCACCCTCCTGCTTTCTAGCTTCGTATCACAATCACTAGATCAAACTGACTCATTGGTGCAGGAGTTTTCAAGAAATACATTTCTTGGTTAGTAGGCATTATATATCCAATTTTCCTGCCTAACTTTGCAGGTTCTTGGATGAACTCTTAAATAGATATTAATATGCAACTGACTGATGCCCTGTTGTTGGTAGATCATTTGAATGATAAAGTGGTGGTTCTATTTGTTTGCTGACAGCTGTGTGGCTTATTGG
This sequence comes from Thamnophis elegans, assembly GCF_009769535.1. Classification (NCBI taxonomy): domain Eukaryota; kingdom Metazoa; phylum Chordata; class Lepidosauria; order Squamata; family Natricidae; genus Thamnophis; species Thamnophis elegans. The sequence goes on along the minus strand of NC_045558.1, from coordinate 20,281,104 downwards.
GAGGGTGTGTTTCTCTTTCTCCAATAATTATATTCCAGTTGCTTTTTGCTTGTTAGTTGTTGTTCATAAGGCGGTAACTCCAGTTTATCTATATGTTGATTGATTGCCATGTGGTGGTGGTGAGGACTTTATGTGGAGCTCATCCTCTAATGCTAAGTATTTACTTATGACAATTTGATAGATCTATAGATCTCTTTTTCTTTGTTACTTAGCTTTGGGGTTACTTAGGGAACTATGTAAGGATTTTGTTATTAGAGAGCAAAGCTATAAAACTTTATAAAACTATTATTAACGTAGCTTTTTTAAGTAATGCAAACAAAAATATAAGATTATTACAGTTTTACCTGTTTATGGACTTTTGTGAGCTGTTCAAGATTGTTCTCTAGAAAAGAAATCTTCTGTTTCTGAGCAGCACTCCCACCAGTATCATCTGAATCAATCTCTGCACTCTTTGATAAGAAGAAATACAATTGGGGTTCAGATTCTTGCAGAATGAAATCCAAAATATTAAATATATTTAAAATAAAAACTGAGTGTGACATTACCTTCTTAACTCTGCTAGCCAAATCCTGAACAAAGAGTTTCTGAGATTATGCAGAGTCTGAAGTTCTTTGGCCTAACAAGCTAAGAGTATTAGAGTTAAGACTTCTCTTGGTAAAGTAGTGAAGAATTTCAAAGATTTTTTTCAGAATATACAGCTTACCACAGTCTCCTCTAACCTTTTAGGTCTTGCCTTGCTTGCTCTCTCTATCTTGTATAATACTGAATCATAAATTAAAATTCATTAAACTTTTAGTACTTGTCTCAAGTCTCTGGATATTTTAAATAATATGAAAAAACCTGGACTAATACATTAAACATATAAAAATATTCCACAATTTAAACACTGAATTACATAAGAAAAATATTGATTAAAAACAATGTCAATCTTATGCAAATTTTTGCACATTACTTTAGAAGCTATGACCCAAATAAATGAAATTATTTGACATTTTATTGATATTATTAATTATATGCACTTGCAATAAATATTGCAAGAAGCATGTATGTATATTGCCTGAAATGTAATGGAACAAATGCAAAGTAATCCATCTTTGAAACAATTATGTTATTCAAAGAATGGCACAACAAGCCACTTGCCAAAGCTAATTGCACCCATCTTCCATCTCAGAACAACTAAAAAAACCTAAACCTGGCAAACTAGCAATTATTAAGGTCAAGCTATATCTCTCCTGTTTTTCTTGTAAGAGAAAGATGATGAATATATATTTAATTAATATTTACTAAAATCTTATATTTTACTAAAATATAAGATGGTAAAAGAATACAATATCTCAAAGCAGACTTCATAGGCCTGGAAACACATTTTTTGAAAAGTATACCAAAATGAATAGCATTAACTGATTTTTATTATATATCTAAATATAAATTGTCTTTACTTACGTAAGTTCATGCAATTTCTTGCTTTTTTCCTGGTCCACAGTTTTCAACTATCATGTTCAATTCTGAGCCGTTCCTGCTCTAGTATTATCTTCTGATTTTGACTGAACACAGAAATAAAAATTAACTGAAGTGAGCAATAGTGATTATTTACTTTGTGACTACTAAATTTATTATGAATTTTGATATCTCAAAACCAAGATGATGATCAACCATATAGGCCCTAGCACTTATTTGGAACCAACTGATAACTGGTTTAATTCTCAACATGTCTGAGCTACAAGATGAACTTAGTTGATTTTAAATAAAAATTGTTTATATTTAGTACGAATGTGTAAATTAATGCCCATTCTAACTTATCAAGCTCTTGTACCCCAAGCCCCTTGTTATCTGCAGCAAGATCTGTACCTCAAATCCAGTATTTCCAAACAAGGCTGTTGGTCTTGTTTCACATCTTAGCCAAAAGACATAAACTAGCACAATCAAGTACAACCACTCTTGTAATCAATCAATTGAAAGACCTACAAGGTTAACTGGGGAAAATGCAGGTTGGCAGGGCAGAAAAGAGTGGGATAATTAAGCTTGAGAAAGCCACTCCTGCAGACTTTCCTTCAAAATGTCTAATGCCCTTTCCAATGGGGCAGATAACACAGACCATACTGATGTTCTCACTTCACAATATGACTTCAGCCAATTCATGTGCTGCATGCCTTCTCTCATCGCAAGAAAAAGAAAAAAGAAAAAGCAAATGAAGGAAGGAGGAAGGAAGGAAGGAAAGAAAGAAAGAAAGAAATCTTTAGTTGTTGTTTCACACTTCTCTCACTGGGAAATTGACAGCTGCTGCCACTTCATCAGTCATGCTTCCTCCAATAGGGAAATTCAATTCACTTTGCACAGTGAGAACAAAAGTGATGGTTTCTACTTCATCTTGCATTTAGCATTTGTTCTCCATGCTGATGAATACAGAGTATGTATTATTATCTCCTGCAGATGAACTATGTTTCATAACTGGTTCCATTCTTTCAATCAAATCGAGTGAAAAATGGAGTAGATCCAGTTTTAGAACCAGAATCAATTCTGTTACCTAGATTTAAAGTACATATTTTTATTTTAATTCTACTGTGCTTTTTAATTAATTTTTTTTGGGGGGGGATTGTAAAAATGAAGAAAATTATATAAAATGGTATTTCTGGCCACTGTGGTCACCAAAGTTTTATCCACCTGCTAAAAAAGGCTAACATATTAGTATGTAAAACCAAAGAAAATAGTGCACCTAAAAATCTAGTTCATAAGCAAAAATAAATTATTCCCACCAATCCCACTCATTACGACAAAGCAGTATGCAAAACTTACTCTTGCAAATCAGTATTAATTTTTCTTTTGCCTCAATTTCATCTCTCAAGCTGCTAATCTGCTTCTGATGAGTTTCACGGTGACTTGGATTTGCTGCTCAACTGCTTGCTAAAGAACAAATGTTCTGGTTATTTTACAGTATAAGAACAAACAAGGTACTTAGTTAATTCATTTTAAAGAATTATTAAACTGTAGGTTGACTTGCCTTAGCCTCCTTTGCAGTCTGAACTTTGTTCAGATGTTCCTTCTCCATTTCATGAACTTTTCCTAGTAAAGAAAGGGGGGTAGAGGAATTCATTTTTAAAACACATAATCAGATAGTATAAAAAGTCCTCTAATACTTGTACCTACATAAATACAAGTATACTGAATTATCAAACTAGCAGGCAACCCAGTAAGTATTCTATTTCTGCAGATATCTCTGAGAAATTCACTAGTCAACCTGTCTTTCACACGCATAATTGATTTATTGGATTTACAGGTAGTTCCTGAATTATGATAGTAATTAAACCAGAATTTTCACTCACTAAGTAAAGCAATAATAAAGCATGACACCATGTGACTTAGTGACAGGAATCCCGGCAGTCCCCATTACCATTGTTGTAAGATTGCCAGTTTTTGTTAGGCATGGGCCAATCCCCAATCCAAGCCATTCCTGGCTTCCTTTTTTCCTGGCCTTGGTAGAGTTACTACTGCCTGCTCTGCCTTTTCAATTTTCTGCAAGTCTTCAAGGCATCATGGCGATTGGCAGGTGCTTTTTTGAGGACAACATGAGTAGATTTGGGAAGAAGTCATAGCCTGTCAGCAGTTGCCTTGCCCAAGATCAGGCACACATGAGCAGTAGAGGAAGACAGTGAAGAGTGCATGCAGCAGGCCTGTGGAGCATAGGCGATAGGGGCAGCTATCACCATGTTGTGATGCTAGAAACAGGACTCCTTGGCAGCAGCACCACTGAGACTAAAGTAAAGGCTGAAGGATGATGGCAGCCAGCTGAGACTGGTAAAGGTCCCAGGCCTCTACATCTGTCCTGGTACACTGAGTAGTATTGCTGTGTACTGCAGACGAAAGGGCAGAGGAACCCTCCTCAGTTTGGGTGCACTGCCAAGCACCCAAATCTTAATCATGTGAATGTGGGGATGCTGCAATGGCTGCAACTTCAGGGACTTGATGGAAGTACCATTTGTTCAGCCCCCTTATAACTTTGTCACTGAACAAATGGTTGCAAGCAAGGACTACCTATATATTATAATGAGGACCCAGATTGTTGGGAACAATATACTGACTATGTAAAATGCTTAGAGAGGGCTGTAAAGCATTATGTTGCTATTTCCTTTACAAGTTGAAAGCATAACTCCACCCAACTGTTCTAATGAAATCATCCTAAGGGATGACGTATGCTAACAGAGTGATTAATTCATAGTTATCTATAGAGCTTATATAGCCAACTGAGGCGTTGAACTTGTCTTTCTAGTCTTAATCCATCACTTTAATATCAATTAAAGGGTATCAATATATATACCCTCTTACATATGTGATTAAAATATGCTTAGTAGCAATACACTACCATTGCCTTATTGCAGAAATGTATCAGTAACATAACTTAGAACTTCAACTTCTCAGCTTAGGAATCATGTTCTAACCATTCACATAAAAACAGCAATGTAAAGCAATACATACTTTGGGCGTGGAGTTCAACTAGCTCCTCATTAAGAGAATCCACAGACTCTTCAAGCTGTCTTTTCTTCTGTTCCACATTCTGAAGATATTCTGTAAGTGATTTGATCTTGGCTTCATGCTTCAAGATAAAAGTAGGATTGATATTTCAATGAATTAGAGAACATGTATCAGTGATTTAAAAAACTGATGGTTTAAGTAATATATCAAAACACACATATATTATACAATTTCCAGAAAACATAAAGACTAAATTGAAGAATACTTTCTGAATCATCTGTATTATGCAAAATCAAATGTGTCCTTTTTCAAATAATTCATTTTATCAATCTTTAATATCTTCATTTTTCTTGCTCTATTATTGAATTATAGCAAGAAATTTTATTCAATAAACACTAATGATACATCAAGATGTAAAATAGGAATATGAGAATTACACATGAGAAAGTTCAAGAATATGGAAGTCTATTAAATTCCTTACATTTTTTTAAACTGCTCCATTATAAAAACAATTTGCATTATCCAAATGGGGATAAGTGAATTTCCTTTCTACATTAAAGGTGCTTACTAAGGGTTTCATTAGTATTTTAAGGTCAACCTGGGAAAGAAAAAAACATAGCTGCCCTAATTTTAAAAATCCATTCATCTGGATTCCTTGCATATTTTCTGACAGTATTGGGAGTTGCCAGCATCAGACATAGGTATTTCCTTTGAATATGGTAATTACAATTTTGTTTAGTTTAGATGGGAAAACCTGAACCTACAGAAGCCAGTAAGAAGATACATTCATTACAAGAAGATATATTACATTACATTCATTAAGAAGATACATTTCATTACATGCATTCATTGTAGCTTAGACATACTGAGAGATGTAACCTAAACTATAAAATATAAGAATTACTGATACTTTTATACTAATTGTGTAAAAAAAAAAAAAAAAAAACTCCAAAATTCAAACTCACCAAAACTGCTCTCTAGCTCAATTTCATTTATAATGTTCAAGCAATAAAATCTAATATTCATAGCTTAGAAAAGCTGCTCCATTTCCAAGCATAACAACATACCTAATTATTTTCGTACCGGAATGGCGTAATGAGCACACAAGGTATCAGTGATGTAGAGAGATTTTCAAGCATTCAGAAAAAGTATTTTAAAACATTTTCAAGCCCATAAGACTCAGCACATCCCTGGCAACAGAATACTAACTTCTCTACAGGAAGAGGATGGAAATGAATGATATGCTCACTAATAGCCGTTTTAAAATTGGGGTACCCTAATCTCCTTGTCCTTTGCCTTGTATTATACTAAACAAGATCCTCAATTCCCAGGTAGGGTGGCTAGTGAAGAACATCATACTGAACAAGGTTGTTACAAAATATTTAACAAACAGAACAAATCAAATTTACCTGTGAAATACGAAGCTGACAGGCTGCTAGTTCCTTTTCATTTTCTTCCATTTTCTTATTGCTTTCTGTTTGTGTACTTTCTAACTGCTTACAACGTTTTACCATAGTTTTTACTTCAGATTTCATTTTACTGATGTAGAGTCTTGCAACCGTGAATTCTCATCTATCATACCAGTTCCTTCTGGCTGCTAAGAAATAATTAATGTTTAGCTCCAAAAGTTTGAAAGTTCATAAATAATCCAGTAACTTATTCTGAGTTCATATATTATTTAGCATTAGACAATTTTCTTCCTATTAAAGTGTCAACTTCATTGTTAATTATGAATTCTTTTTAAAATGAGATTGTAACAAAAGCGACATACAAACTATATCTAACTCAATGTGTCAGATTTGGGGCATCAAAAGTATTTGTTTTAAAATAGTTTTTATTGCCACTTCTGACAATATCTATAGTTGATTTCTTATAAACCATGGTTATTGATACTTGCTGTATTGCCATCAAATAACAGACTCTCATGGGAATTGGCAAGTATACTTTTAAAGCTGTCTTAAAAGAAAAGCATGTTTATGCATATTTCTCATGCATAAATACTATAATGAGTATTATTAATGATAAATTAATAATGAAAAGAGGAAAACATACAGTGATAGGGATGTGCCAGTCAGGGGCAGGATGGATTCGAATCTTAATGTCATTAGATGACTTACCTTTACATCGTTGTTTCCACTGCAATTCCTATTTCTGCAAGGTCTTTTAACAGAGATGCCATCATTTCAGTTGCACGTTTTTTCTGATGATTGGTCATTTCTTTAAGTTTTTGAAGTTCTCCATCTATACTAGCTAATGTTATCTGGAATAGAAAAAAAATATTGTACCTAGATAACATTATCAGCAGGCAAAAATCAATTCAAGAGTTCTGTCTTCATTCCAAGAACTTCAATTTTCATTCAAGTAGTCATAGTTTGTTTCCTAAGGGAACATTCTTTCTAAGCTCTGTGAACTTAGAAATGATAGACTCTAGAATTATTATCACTATATTCCAAAAGATTGGCATGATCATGAAAGCTTCTGCCTCGCTATCAGTCATTATTAAAGCCATAAGGCACAATTATTCAGTCAAGCTGTTGAAATACAAACAACTACCAACTCCCATAAACCGCAAAGTATTGGTTGCTTTCTTTTTATTTCTTTCCTTTCTCTGTCGCTGAAGCCTTTGGACAATGCTGCAAGAAAATATAATCTCAGAACTACTACTAGAAGCAGAAAAGAAAAATTCCCCCATTAACTCTTGCCTCTGCACCTATTTATCTTTGGCATTAAACCTAATTATTATCAGTTGAAAAAGTTCTATAGCCTAGAAGTTGCAATTGACCTCAAATATTTTATATTTCAATATGTATGATGACAACCATTTTAAAATAAAAAATTGAGAATAAATTACATTTTTAAATGGGTATGCAGAATCTTAAACTCCCCAAAACAAGTTTTCTGTTTGAAGTTTCTTAAGATGTCAGTGAAAATCAGACAAGATGCAACAAGCCCAGACATAAGGGCATATAATTAAATGAAGCCCTCTGGAAGTTTGTGTATCATAGATACAATTCATATGGGGATCTTTAAATAAGATGTCCAAACTATGAATATTACACAAGTTGGTCAAGTCTACAAATTAACTTTATGAATGTACATTATCGGAACCAACTTTTTGTATACAAAGGTGTATGTAATATAATAGGCCCAAAGCAATGTGGAGAGGCATACTGTAAGTGATTGACCGATCCTACATATTTTTAATAACTAAAACACATTGGTTTGTTTTCTGTGAATAGAGTACTGTATTGTATTTTGAAGTGAGCAATGTGCACCCGAATGTATGGGACCTAATTTTTGCCTTTTATTCAATTTCTCATTAATATTAATATGTCACCAACATCAACTGGGATGTACCTTCTATGAAACATATTAAATACAAATGAGAAAGAATTGAGGTATTATAACATTATCTGTCTCAAACTTTCAATTGTTCTCAAAGAAACAGAATCACGTAACAGTAAGCTGGACAGCTTATTTATTTCATTCCTATGCAGTCCATCTCATTCTCATTATCGGCAACTCTTAATAAATAACAAGATAAAATTAATATTAATATTATATTAATTAATATTATTATATAATAATAATAATAAAATAATAATAATAATAAAATAATGGAATTGAAATGCCCAATGGCCAATTAATTAAATGCAAGAAAATGAAGCCTAAAAATACTTAGGCATTCTTCAATTGGATAACATCAAGCATGGAGAAGTAAAAACTATTGTCAGCGAGAGTACACCAACAGAGTTAGGAAAATTTTGAAATCTAAATTGAATGGTGGAAATACAATCAAGGCCATAAATACCTGGGCAATACCATTATAAGATACACAGCTGTATAGTTAACTGGACACAAGCTGATTTGGACCTTTTGGACCGAAAAACCAGGAACTAATGACAATGCACTACAGTTTACATCCACGTGGTGATACTGATAGACTATACCTGCCCTGAAAATCAGGTGGCAGAGGATTATTACAGTGAAGCAAACAGTTGAAGAAGAAAAACATGCACTGGCTGATTATTTAAAAGAAAGTCAAGAACATCTATTAATCGAAGTAAAGAACAAAAATCTACTGAAGGCCCAACAGACGAAACAAGAATACAGAAAAGATGTGATAAAATCAAGAATGGAGATTGGCAGAACAAAGCACTGCATGGCCAATTTCTGGAAAAAATAAAAGATAAAGTGGACAGTGAACAAACTTGGTTATTAACAACAGTACATTAAAGAAAGAACAGAGTCACTAATCCTGGCTGCGCAAGAACAAGCTATCCGCACAAATGCCATTAAGGCCAAAATCGAAAAAAATCCTCTGATGATGCCAAATGCAGACTTTGCAAAGAAGCTGATGAAACTGTTGATCACATACTCAGCTGTTGTAAAAAAATCACGCAGACTGATTATAAATTGCGGCACAATTCAGTAGCACAAATGATCCATTGGAATTTGTGCAAAAATTATAATATTAAAACAGCAACAAACTGGTGGGAACATCAGCCTGAAAAAGTCACCGAAAATCAGATGGTCAAGATCTTGTGGGATTTTCGCATACAAACAGACAAAATACTATCGCATAATACACCAGACATCACATTGGTTGAGAAAAATAGGTCACAATCATAGACATCGCAATACCAGGTGATAGCAGGGTCGATGAGAAGGAACATGAAAAAATCGCAAATACCAGGACTTAAAATTGAAATTCAATGACTATGGCACAAACCAGCAGTGGTAATTCCAGTGGTAATTGGCACACTGGGTGCTATTCCAAAAGCCCTGGAATTACATTTAAAACAGTTAAAATTGTCAAAATCACCATCAGTCAATGCAAAAAGCCTCACTGCTTGGAACTGCACGCATATTATGAAAATACTTACGACGTCCTAGGCCCCTGGGTGGGGCCCAACTAGTAACCAATGCCAAATCCGGCGAAACAACTGGCCGCTGTGATACAATTGTATAATAATAATATAATAACAATATAATAACAATACATACAATAAATTTAATAAATAAATAATGTTAAACAGTATTTGGAAAAAGACCCACATAAAAATGTTTTTAGTTATAGTTTACAGTTTGCACCTGACAACCAAAGTTGGGTTTATTGAAGAAACCCCTTCTATTTTCTTACCGATTTCTGATTCAATTCATCACTTAGTATTTCATACTCCTTTGCCTTGTCTTCAACCTCTTGTGACTTTTGATCATAGTTGACAGCAAGTTCCTCAAGGGCCTGGAGAACCTCTTTTACCCTCTTCTTTAGAAGCATCATTTTCAGCCTGAAGGCGATTCAGTTCGGCTTGCATATTATCTTGGTCCCGTCTGGTGGATGCTAAAGCTATATAATAATATAAAGACCACTAGTAATATTCTTTAATAGCTGTTTCTCAAGCAACAATGAACATATTACAGAAGCTTAGGTAATTGATTGTTAGGGTAAAATATACATACACAATTTATTTTAAGGCTCTATAATGACTGCTCACTGTTTTAAACTTGCTGGGCTCTAATATATTTACAAACTTCCATTCAGTGATTTGTAACATAGATCCATAGAAATCAGTATTCTAATCAAAAATACAAAATCTCCTTTTGTGGAACATGACACCATCAGTTATATTCGCATACTTTAGTAACAAAAACCACTTTTTTACAATAAAATATATTTTATTTTGCACTATTATGCTTTTTTTCGCCTGTTCACAGTATGTAAACAGTAGTAATAATCACCTCTTCCTGATCCAACATCTGTGTTTTTAGTTTTTTCCACTAATTGGCTTTGTTGATTAATTTCTTCATCCTGAATAAAAAAGGAGAAAGATAATTATTCAACTATAACACTCATTAAATAGCATTGTTTATTAATCCTATTTAATATCAAGAAAACAATCAGTATCCAAAAAGCACAGTCAGATATTCTACATGTCAGGTAGCTTTTATTAACACAGAATAGAACCTCAAGTTTCCTAATGCCAAAGATCCCTCTTTACTCAATCTAAAGGACTTTTCAATGCAATTTATGAGATAGGATAGAAGCAGTTCTATCACATTTGTTTGTCTTAATAGAAATAGTAATTATAAACTAGATCTGACCCAAACTTTTTAGTTCTCAGACAAAATATGGAATAATTTCATACAAACCTACAGCCCTCTACCAATATCTTTAACTTTATTGTGGGCACAATCATAATTTCCCCCCTAAATATTACCATCTAACGGGAGGTAAGAAGCATATCTTTACATGGTAATCTCTGCCTTCTGGAACAGAAGTTTAGTAGATCTTTACCCTCTTAAAACTTTTGTAAAGCCTTGAAGACCAGGCTTATCTTCCAGGAGGTAGGATAAGATTGGATAATTGCACATTAGAAGATAGACTTGGACCAGGTCTTTCTTATTTTAATGTTTTAATCTGTTTAGTTTTAAAGTTTTAGTATCATTTTATACACACAAATACACACACACAAGCTCCTTGACTAACTCCCTGTTCAATGTTGAAGTTCACTATGTGTCATATACCACTTAATTTCATCCAGCAGGAAACCTTTAACTCCAACATTCATGCAAAAGGTCATAATTCAAAGTCTATTCACTTTCCTGTATATTTTCTCTAAACCCATAAATACACTATATATAGCTTGTAATCATACCTTGTCATCTAACTGTTTTACACTTTAGCCATTCTTCTTCACACTTTCTCCTTCAGCATCAGTGAAATTGCCAATCACTCCAATGGTAGGAGTTGGGGTATCATTAATAATTGTAATCTTTATCCACAGCAAATACTTCCAAATTAGCCTTTTCCTTGTCAAACTGTTCCTCAAGAGGTACAGTCTCTCCTTTAAAATAGAAATTCCCAGTATATAATTACTTTCACGAAGAAAATGTTAAAGGTGACTTCAGTTTAGACAAGCATTTATTTAATGAACATTTTGTTGAAATTTCATTATTCATATTTATACAAAAAAATACTGCTTCTTCTGGACTGAATACAGAATGTTCATATTCAGATGAAATTAAAACAATTTAGTATTGCTGATCAACAAATATATAGATATTTAGCTGCAACACTGTAGGAATTTTACTTACCAGATTTTTCGGCGTATAAGACACACATTTCTCCCAAAAAAAGGCTAAAAATCTGGCTGCATCTTATACACCGAATACAGCATTTTTTGCCCCCCCAACCCCTACCCCCTTCCCCAAAATGGCCGTGGATACCCCTAGGGAGGCTTTCAGAGAGCTCCTGGGGGTGAGGAGAGGAAATGAGCAAATTTTTTGCCTTCCCCCCAGCCCCAGCACCACTCTATAGCTTCCATAAGGCTATGTATGCAATTTTTTTGACAAAAAGCGGGCCGTTTTTTGCCCCCTCCCACAGCACTCTGCAAGCCCCACCAAGGCTATTCATGCCTTTTGGGGGGGGGGGGGAAAACAGGCCATTTTTGGGAGGCTTGCAGAGTGCAACACCCCACCCCCATTGGAAAGCTTTTTAACTGATTGATGAGAATTACATTGATCAATGCTGTGCCAGCAGAAACAAAGTGTTAGTGCTGCAGATTGTCAGCAATTTCCTTCTCCAGCCTATGGATAAATATACCTGGAAACATCTACCTACCTACCTACTCTCCTACCTATCTACTGTATTTCTCCCCCCCCTCTATCTACCCATGTACCTACCTACTCTCTCTCCCTACCTATCTACTATATTTCTCTCTCTCTCTCTATTTCTCTCTATATCCCTCTACCTTCCTACTTACCTACACACACTCTCTCCCTATCTACCTACTGTATTTCTCTCTATTTTTCTCTCTCTATCCCTTTATCTACCTACCTAGCTACCTACCTATCTACCTACCTACCTACTACCTACTCTCTCTCTCCCTACCTACTACTGTATTTCTCTCTCTTTCTCTCCCTCTATCCCCATATCTACCTACCTATTTTTTTAATTTGCCTCTTCAAAACCTTGGTGCAGCTTATACTCCAAATATGGTAATTTCAATGCTTTCAAGGCCTTCTGATAAGACCAAGACAACTGTAAAAGGTTGAAAATGCCTTGTAAATCATATTACATTATATGAGTTGTATTTAAGCAAAAGCCATGACAATGCCCTTTCAATTTAATAAAAAGTGATCTCAGAATAGAAGGCTGTAACTCACCATTGCGCCATCTACTGAGCTCATTTTCAAGCCATTGGATAGTGTTACGTAGTGTTTTGTTTTTCTCCTTTTCTTTTTCATATTTTTTCTTCCACTGTTCTGCAGTTAATTCTACGTTAACACACTGTATTCTTGATAGTCTTGGCTCTATAAAGGCAGATTCAAGGTTAACTAAATAGGGATTGTTTAAACTGTTAGAAGATTTAAATGTTAATCTTCAACCCTAATCCCTTTTCTGAATAATTAAAACAATATGTACATAATTTTGTCACCTTTATGCAGCTTCACAGCATGGCACATTGTATCTAGTTCATCTTTTTTATGATTGTGAAAAGCTCGAGACAGCCATATAGCAGAAAAAACACTAGTTGCAAATAGAAGTGTGGCAAAATAAGCCAGGTGGGGAAAAATCAGTTTACATATAACTTTGTATCCCAAATATACATCAATTTGTATTTTTATCTCCAAAATACATCCATCAGAAATATATACCTAAATATCTAGTTCTCAATTTCTGATTATAATAATTGACAACGAACTACAGAATCAAATACTAACAAGCTTTAAGAAAAACATTTTAGTGAAACAAATATTAGGCAAAAACACCTGTACATGTATACTTTATGTACACGACAACTCAAAACTTGCATCATTCAGTTTTTGTGGCAAAAGTCTGTTTCAATGTAATCATTCTGCTTTTACAATCTCACTCACCTCTGACCAAATAACAGTGTAGATTTTGTTTCAGATTCAGTAAGATGATGGGGAACAGCAAATAACAATTGTGGTTCTACAATTGCCTCCTAAGGAATCTTGTAAAATTCTGGTCATTTTACTATCTCGATATGGAACATATGTCTGTAAATAAGAAAGATTTTTTTAAATTCTATTCTATCATAGATAGGTGAGAGTATTTTGTATTTTCCCAAATCAAGAATCATTTAACTTTTTTTCAACAGGAAGTTCTTATATGTAATTTTGCATAGTGCTATAATTTTGCATAATGTAATTGAGCTTATTAAAATTATTAAAATATTCAATACATACTAAAGCAATGAATGGAAACATGAAGATAACATTTCCTAGCTTCATGTATTAAGCATTTGCAAATCACTGATATACTTACACTATTTTCAGCTAAAGCAGAAATGACATTTCCAAGAGCTGATAGAGATTTGTTGATATTTTTAGCCTCATCCATACTGCACCTTCTCTCCAGTTTTACTAACCTAAAATAATGTAAAACATTGTAAAGCTAATCAATCTGCATTTTATAAATTTTGCATTGTAGTTAGAAAAATGTAATACAGTATTTGCCACTATAACGTTTCTTTCCATATAACCTCATCCCAAATCTGTTCCTGATATTTTTTCAAATTATAGAGAATCTGCCGAGTCTATAGGTAAGTCATTTGCCCTTTTAAAAGGAAAGTCCTAGCAAGTGTTTAGAAGAGGAATACTGCAAGTGCATGTAGCCCATATTAAAATGCAGTGTTAAAATTATAAAATGAATCAACAAAGAATCTAGAAATGTATTATAAAATTATAAAACAATGCAAATGGAACAGCTATTTATAGGTAGACTTGGACTTATGACATCTCTTTTAACGACAGTCAGAAATTATGACGGTCTCAGAAAGAGTACTTTACAGCCCATAAAGCATTTCCAGTCATCTGAAAATGTTGCAGTTCCCTTGTCACATACTGAGATCTAGTATTTGCCAATCTGTTCACACTTTATCAATTACCCTGCAATGATGTGATCGCCATTTGCAATCTTCTCCGCCAGCTTCCCCAAAAAGTTGCAAGCTGTTGCCATTGCCAAGAATTCCTTCTCATCTCTGGAGGTTGGTTGCCTCCTGAGGGGAGCCGAACTTCTTTGAGGGTTGAGAAATGTGTATCTGAAACCCTGATGATTTTGCCTTTTCTCCTGCACCCATGAAAATTCTCTTCTCCACACAGAGAGAAGCTGAACTCCTTTGACAGGCAGTCCTTTAGGCAGTCCCCAGAAATGGGAGAGTCAGCATGGTTAAAGTAAGAAGAGTGGGGTGATTGAGGAAGGCGGAGATGGTTCAGCACAAAAGTGCCCCTTCACTCAGGCTGAAAGTTCTGCTTGAATTTTGGCAGGAGGATATTCAGCTTCTGAGTGGAACCTCCCAGGGTCTCCCTGGCCCTCCTAAAGCACTCCTTGTTCCTTACCTGGAACTTCATCCATTTAACAGCCCACACAATTGCTTACCAATTGGAGTAGCAGGATTGCGGTTGTTGAGTAAAGTATGACATCACACTTAACAACTACTTATTTAGCAACTGAGATTCTGATCTCAATTTGGTCATAAGTCAAGAACTTCCTGTATTTCTCCCAGGTTTCCCAGTAAATATTATAAATAATCCCATCATATAGCAGTTGTGTATCTAGATCGAGCAGCAATACAGAATCTGATATTATAACATTTAAGATCTGCTTATGTAGTACCCAATCAACATGAATTAGGCTTAATATAATCCATATAATCAGAAATAAAAACAATCATTATAAACATAGCCATACTCTTGACAACATTTTTCAGTTGTAGTGGTAGTCCTTCAAAGAGCCAATAACATAATATAATGGTTCTGCTGGTGTTGCATATTCTTATCACTACATAACTCTAAACAATCGTGTCTTGTAAGAAAATAGATGGCCTTTTGTGAATTGCCTCTTATCCTCAATTACCAAAACTCCCTTGCTCCAGAGATGGGAGATAAAATACTGAATACCTTAGATGCACTTTTCTCTAATATATTCAAGGCAAAGGAGCACGCCAATGTTGAAAGAATATGATAAATTATTTTCATGTTTTTTTAAAACAGTAAACTATTACCTTTCACTACCTGCCAAGTCTACAAGATAAAGTTTTCCACTCAATTTCTGCTCTGTTTGAGTGTTTTCTTGCTTTACATTAATGAGAAAGATGCTATGACTTCGAGAGCTATGTTCATTCATATCTGTAAAAGAACAGTTTTAAGCTTTAAAATGTCCATTCTGTAAATAGCCTATACCTAATAACTGAATTATAAGTGTCTCATAAATCAAAACAGAATAAATCATAAATTTAACAAAACAGTATATCCCTTCATCAAAAAGAACTGTATCAAATCTACAAAACTGAATGTTTTTTTTTAAAGCCATATTTATTTATCATTGCAATAAGGAAGTATGTAAAAAAAAATCCAGATGCTCTTAAGTCAAGCTTGATTCATTGTGGCTATCTAGACAACACCACAGAAATGGCTTGTCCCCCTCTGACACCCCCCCCCCAAATAAAGAAGGATTAAACTGTAAGATTCTTAAACAGTCTTCCCCATCCTGGTGTCCTTCAATATGTTGGATTATACATGATAATATAAACATGTATATGTAAAAGAATCATACCCCTAAGGTCTCCCTATGAGCAGCTAACTGTTCCTAGTAGGAAATGGAATATCACTACTACTTAATTACTGAAAATGTTGCAGAGAATGACTTTTCCTTGAAGGAAAAGATTTCCATATGCATGAGAAAAAGAGCCAAGTGGTCCTTTTTCTGTCACCAGTAACCAGGAGACAATGGATTGTGATATATCGCTAATATATTTTCATTCTCCATTTCATTCAGGAAAACCGATTATCCCTGACATAGAAGAGAAGCATGGGAAAGGGTAAATTTAGGTCCATTTAAAACAGTATTTACAGTATAAATACTATATGTATTTATAGTTTTAAGTAGTTATCTGAATTATTAAAATCAGATATGTCTTTTAATTCAGAGAATTTTTAAAACAAATGTGCAATTGAAATCATATGTTTTTCTTTTAGGCTTGATGGATACAGTTTGAGAAAAAACATGGGAATTTGTTTCTATATATGGTAAAAGCAAGGAGACTTTTGTAGGCATAGAAGGGTCCATTTTTCGACAACTGAAGCATGGGTGATTAAGTTAATGGATCTTTATGAGATGACGAAGTTAACTGAACAAATAAACTAAATCTTAAATCTTAAATCTTAACTATTCTGATTAAAGCAAATAACTTGTCTAGCTTTGTTTCTATGTGGAAACTAATCAGGGACTTTTACTTTAATCTGAAAGAAATGAAAATTTAATTTTGGGATTTCATGACATTTTTATTTTATTTTTTATTTTTTTCATTATTCCTTGCCCATTCCTTATTATCATTTTTTCCTTTCCAGTTCCTTTTTTATATTGTATCTTTTGTAGAAAATTTAAAAGTATATATATATATGATTTCGATAGTTACTCACTGAAAAATGCTATTCTTTAATTACAGTAACTGAATTTTTAAAAAATTAAAAACTAAAAAATCACTTACTTGTAACTGCTACATGCCTGTTTGATTTTCCTTCATCATAGTATCCATACTTCATCTGGACTACATACAAACCGTTCAGTGCAGCCCTGTGAAATATATTTTAACACAATCAATAATTTAAAAAATTACATTTAAAGAATGCAAGATACATACTCAAATCTTATACACACCTTCACGTAAGGTACTCGGTTTTTGTCCTCATGAACAGAAAGATTGGTCTTTGAGACTAAAAAAATATAATAGTTGATATTTATTCATTAAATAGAGATGCCTAAGACTAAGCATATTCTGTTTTTAACTGTATAGAGGATACTTTTGATTCAAAAACAGACAATGAAAAGTCATTTCTTGTTACTACTAGGACATACTTACTTATAACTGGGGATATAAGCTATTCTCATTATTAACTGTTGGTACAATCATAATTCTCCACAAATACTTCTGGATATATCAATACTACCTTAATGTTGTTTTGTAGCAATTATTCCATAATGTAATTATTCCTTTATTAGACAAAAGAAGTAGACCTCCATTTAATTAATTACAAACTTGACATTTGTAAAATTTGCTGTTAAAATTTAGGTCCATTATTGTTTTAAATTCCTTAGCCTTCTTTCCTAGAAAAAATACTATTCACATAAATTTTACATTTCATACTTTTTCTAATTGCATTACTAAAATGAAGTGACAACTATTCAAACTGCAACTTTACAATTTATACAATGGCATTACAGTATTCACAGCATAGGGTGAGCCTATTCTCTTCAAAATTCTGATCTGTTTTAGCTTTCATTACAAGCCTTTTCTGTGCAGCCAGAGATAGATCTCACTTAACCACAGCAACTGGGACTAACAACTGCATTACTAAACAATTTAGTTGTAAAGTGAAACATCACATGACCACATTGAACTTGCATCAGTTCTGCTGTAATCATTAACCTAATAACACATGGTTATTATATGAAACATCGCATGACAATGATTTAAAATTACTGCCAACTTCTCCATTGACTTTGATTGTCAGAAGTCAGCTGTAAAGCTTACAAATGATGATTGCCTGACTGTGCGATGCTGAGGCCATCTAAGCTTGAGGACCATTCATAAAAGTACTTTCCAGCACTGTTGTTAAGTTCAAACAATTGCTAAACATGAAAGTCATTAACTAAGAACCACTTGTACAAAACAATATTACCTTCTAAATTGTAATATTAAAATACTAGGCATTTTGCCACTAATCATGAATTCTTCTACTTATTTATAAGGCCAAAATAAATCCCCCTTATTTGATACTTCTTTAATTTGCCCATCCTCATGCTATTATTATACACACATTAATGTCTTACTCCTTTAGAATCTCCAAACAATTCTCAGATGCGCTATTAGACAATACATTTAAGACCAAGTTCTTTTACATTGGTTTGCAAGAAAAATAGATCTTTTCATCTTTGAAACAATATACTCACCATCCAAAAGGTCCCTTATTTTATCCAAATAAATTTCAAATATGATACCTAAAGAATGTGGCATAAGAAAGCTGTAACTTTTCACTTATGCAAAATGAATATATTAAAATAAAATACCTATGATTCATTTATAAACACTGAATACAATATTCTGAACCATTTTAGTAGCCATAGCGTTATAAATATTAAAAATTCAAAATGGCAATTAAAAAAACCTGGATCTGCGACAATAAGAACTTAGAAAATCAAAAATGATGCTGCATCTTAGTAAAAATGTCACTAAAGTTAGACATCACTGGGTTATTCAAATTTGTGAACTCAAGTACAAGTGCAAAACAACAATTGTCTCCCTAAAATTATATTAGTGTGATAAATATATGTATAAAATCACTAAAACCCTTCAACATAAAATATGTAATATTTGCTGCAAAGAAGTACTATTCTCAAATCTCTATGGCATTTCAAACTATAGAAATTTGAAAGTGTGAAGATTAATCTTACCCAAGTATCACATATACTCTGTTTTAATCCAAGCAATCATCAATTTTTGAATGAACTGATCTTTCATTCTTAGACCCAAGAATACTTTCTGATTGGCTTTTAATAATGTGCTTGCTTTAGTAAAGTTTAGTAAAGTGTGGGTGTAAGTAAAGTTTGTTTTGTATCTAACTTCTAACTAAAGGACTTTACAGTTTGCACAATGGGAAATTCTATTGCCCCTATAATAGGAAATTCCTGTACTCTATATATCTCCAAATTATTTCAGAAGGCTCTCAATCCTTCAAAAGCAACTCTGGATTTTCTTTATTCTTGCTATCTATCTAAAGGGCCAATGAGAAGACTATTCAATGCATCTAACAGAATCTGTTCTGAGCCAATCTAAACATTCTTAAAGTTTAAAACCATAAAGTTCTTAGGAACTTGACTGAGGCACAGTCTCATCTGGCAGTTTGAGGAGTTTGAGCCTGCTGCTCTCAATGTAGTGGACAGTGATATTAGACTTGTAAAGGACTGCCCATATATTACATCATGTCCTTCTAACTGGCCACAGCTACAGTAAATTCATTCTTGGATAAAGGGTGATCCCATCTGTGATTAGGAGATGGAGCATTCCCTTCTCAAGAAAGCCATTGCTGGACAATTTCCATTAGGTCTCCAATCTGCCATTTTGGGGGGAAGGCTGTTGTGAACATGATTAGATTCAGCTTTGGCAGGCAATGGAGGAAGTGGATTATCTGGAACTTTCTCAGTTGGATTCCAGGTCACTTTACAGCTCTTACAAATTGCCTCTAAAAGAATTGGGATTGTAATAGCACATCCATCCTGATTATTCTTAGTCTCTCAACAGTTTCAATACCAGCAATCATGATGGATTTCTGGACCAGTTTAGGGGGTTTAGAAGTGTTGATGGTCCTTTCTTCATGGGGCTGGTTTCCAGTTGGGTGTTTGTAGGCAGAGATATCTAATCATAATCTAGATTATGACATAATACATTGAAGATCTAATTATTCCCTAAGGCCCTAGGCCAGGGCACTCTGTGAATGAATTGGGAAGATATATGAGTGGCCTAACAGTGATGTTTTTTTTTTAATTTTTTATTTTCATAGCTTTTATTCTGTTGTTTTTACAATAGGCGTCATTCAGTTTATATGCAATTGTGGTATTGCAATATATTGTACCATGTGATATAAATAAAATGAATGAATAAATTACCTTAATATGAAAATTCCAA
Source organism: Thamnophis elegans (assembly GCF_009769535.1). Classification (NCBI taxonomy): domain Eukaryota; kingdom Metazoa; phylum Chordata; class Lepidosauria; order Squamata; family Natricidae; genus Thamnophis; species Thamnophis elegans. The sequence goes on along the minus strand of NC_045558.1, from coordinate 20,260,924 downwards.
ATTTCATCCATGGAATAAATATAATTAATATATCTTGCACTATTCTTGGAATAATCCCCTTCCATCTGGATCATGCAACTTCCCCTTAACAATAAAAATAATTTAATATTGCCAAGATTGCATACTTAGTCTGAAAAGAGTGAATAAGATTTTTGGAAAATATATTCACGGTCATCTTATAATTCATAATTCAGATATTCCCTAATGCGCTGGTCTCTCATAGTTTGACAACTGCAATGTATTCTACATGGGATTGCCCTTGAAACCAACTGGAAACATCAACTAATCCAGAATGCAGAATTCAGGAACATAAGCAGTGATAAGCATGTTTTGATGTCCATGTAACATCTCTGCTTCACTAGCTGAATGGTTGCTAATTTGTTCCCCTGTGATTCAAGTTGCTGACTGCTAGCTGTAAAGTCCAACGTAACATAGGGCCTGTTTACTTGATAAACTAGATGTCTTTTATAGTGCCTGCCTGGCTGATCCCACCTGATCTCTGAATGCCTTCTATTAAACATTGACACATTTTGTGACCAGGAAAACCACCATTCTCTCTAGCAGCATTTGCACTCTAGAATGATGTTCAAATGGCCTCAGTCTACCCATGGTTCTTTGAAACTCTCCTTGGATTGTTGGGGTTGGTTTTTCTTTACTTCTATTGCTTTGTAATTTTGTCAACTTACCTCCTTTCTATTGTCATTTTCTTGCTTTTAATTTTTTTTAACAATATGTAAACCACACAGAGTAATCAATGATCAGCATGCATATAAATTAATAAGTTTTTAATTGCTATTATTATAAGAAAAATGTACAGACACGATCCAGCTAAATCTAATCAATAACCCACTAATTTCAACTCTGAGAAATAACTACCTGTTTTTCCCACTGAAATTGATGGAATGTAATACAATTTACCAATTATCATTATATTGTATAGAGATAATCTTTGCTTAACAATAGTAATTGGGACAGTAAAATCTGTTTTTAAGTGATGGGGTCATAAAATATGATGTCACATAATGGCATCACTTGGTAGTGATCCCTGTTGCCATTGTTAAGTGAGGATCTGCTTGGGACAAGAATCTGTTAGCTTCCAAAGACCAAGTCAATGGGGAAGCTAAGAGGAAGTCTCAGGAAGTTTACACATAGACCCGGAGGGCAGGTAAGTGGCTGTCACAATGTGAGCATGACCAGGTGTGCTAGGTTCTTCAGTTGTGGGAATGTATGCAGGTGGCTGCTTCAGCCTGGTACAACCGGGTACAGCTGGTACAGCTGCAGAGTGGGTGCTCTTAAGGATAGGAAAACATGCAGACAGTTGATGCAATCCAACACAAGCACAATCAGACACTTGGTGATCCAAACATGTGGTTGCTGCAGGACTGGCACAAGTGTGGCCAGTAGGTAAGGTCTATGGAGTGCAACAGAGTACATGGGAAGTGGAGGGAATGACTTACAGGAACAATTTTCTGGCTTCCACATTGACTTTGCTTGGCAATAAAGACCAGATGGCACTGCAACAGGGTAGGTATGAGCTAGTTGCCCATGTTGATCATGTGACTGTTGGGAGAGCTAAGATGGCCTGAACTTCAAGGACTGGCGTTAAGTATCTCTAATTATTGCCACTGTAACTTTGAACAACTGCAACAAGGACCACCTATATCTTCTTTCACTGTGTTCCCAACTATCAGCAACTAAGCTGCTACTTTTGCTCCGCTATCATTTAATTTAGAAGTAAACATTTAAGTTCTTACTTGCAGTTCTAGACATATTTTATTGTATCTTTTTACATATAATCCTCTTTTATTATCACATTTTACAATCTTACTTTTTTGTTGTATTTTATGGAGTGCTATTATGTTATAACCTGTGGTTACAACAATACTCTTACTACTTACTTAAAATGTAATATATACTATTGATAACTTGATAAACAGAAACATTATTTTCTAGGAATAATTACATTAATGTTTACAATTGTCTATGAATTTTATACTACATAATTTATTAAGAAATATCTTGCTGAGCTATAATTATTTTCATTTATTTCTACAATTATTGCTAGTTTGCCTTCATTTGGGTCATTCACTAAATGCAGTTGTGATGTGTACAGAGAAATATGCACCAAGTAACATATGTAACAATATCTTACCTCCATAGTGTGAGTTTTCCCAGATGATGTTTGTCCATAAGCAAATATTGTACCATTGTATCCTTCAAGCACATCTACAGTAGAAAGAATATACATTAATAATAGATTCCATAGTAGCTTCATGCAAAGCACTATACTTTGAAATCAATGCTCTTCTTTGAAAGATTCATTAAGTTTTGCTCCAGAGAGTCAAAACACTTGCATGCAAAACTGTCTAATAAAGTAAGACAATTGTGGAAAAAAGGAAGAACAGATATTTGATCTGGGCAAATATTTAACTTCTTGGCAGATCAGGAGTTTTCAGATAAGGAGTGCATATTACAGTACCTCCCTAACAGAGTTTCTATTATTTATTAAGCATTAAGAAAGGTGTATACTGAACCTCATCCTTAAGCATTCAATTAGATATCAGAGACTGTTTTCCTAAATATGGCATGGCTGAATTATAGTGGCTCCATATGATATTCCATAAAAAGAACCTTCTAGACAAAATCTTTGCAATAGTGCCCTTGCATACTTGTTGCTACTGCTGCTTTCTCAAATATGGTTTTAATTTGTACTTCTTATTCACTAGCAAACACAATCTTTAGTGAAACACGGAAACAACCACTATGCATTCTCAGTTCTCTTTCACCCTTACTTATCTCTCATTTCCATGTCATTTGCTCATATTCCCATCTTTGTGTCTTTATGATTATTCTCTCAGCAGCAAGAAGCAGCAACAAGTACAATACTTCCCACACAGTGAGTTTACAACAGTTAATAGACAATATTCAAGAAGCTAATTGAAAATAAAAAAAAAGGTGCACATGGTTTTCTATCTAATAGCCAATTGCAATACATGAGAAAAATCAGTTTGAATCAATTATTTAATTACTATTATAAATTTGGGTTTATTTTGTAAATTTTGGAGTGGTTAGCATAGTTCTGAAAGATATATGAAAACAAAATATCTGTCCGTTCAGACATTAGACTGAATTTAACTCTGCATCAGATTAAAAGAAACAAATTAGTTTTTGAACCCAAACTATGCTGTTTGTCTTGATACTAAATCAATATTTTAAAAGACCAACAGGCTACAATAGGCTACAAAATTACACCTGTGACTCACATATTTATTATTATTCGAATAACGTTGTCTCCTCTTACCTTTAACAATCTTTTTAGCACAATCATTATATACTTGTTCTTGTGATGTCTGTGACTGGAATACATGGTCAAATGCATAAGGCTTAGACTGGAAAATAAACATAAAAGTAAAGTTAAAAATTTAGAACAATCCTTTGGTATTCCAATTAATCTTGCGTCATGGGTTGTATTGTATACCTCTAATGTTTAACAAAAATATTTTTTTTAATTAAACCTCTACATTTCTTTGAAAAGACTAATTTTCTTTCAAGTTGCATATTTGTTTTATTATTAGACTTCTATGTCACCCACCTGGTCAATTTAATGATACTGAAACTAATTTAAAAAATGCCAGTAAGAGGAGAAGTAATTTTAAAGGTTAATTTTATCCAATGCTTCAGAGTATATTAGTTTTAATAAATATATATGCATGACTGTCCAGCAGATTTTTCAGACAACATTGAAAGCAGTGATTTAACCATTAAATCTGGTCTAACATGTCTTTGAAAATGTTAGAAAAAATACAGGGATCCAATATAACCTGAAACTAAATTAATTTTAACTTTGAATAATTTGATTATTTCATCCCATTTTGATGACAGTCAGTTATAGAGAGTATAAAAATAGTAATCCAAAAATATATTACTGATAAAACAAGAGCTTTTTAAGAATTGTAATACACTGTGCTAATGTTAAATTAAGAACAAATCAGAATCAATGTTTTTAATGTCTAAAGACTGCCCATATACTCAACACTCATAAAGAGTTAAGCAAAGAGATATGAAATGATATTTCATAATTCTATGAAGTACTAACTAAGATTGATTTTAATAGGCTACTTCAAGAAATATGGTAATACTTTCAGAAACTGTATCATTTCCAACTAGGTAAGAAAAAGTAACTTTAACAGCCACACAGTTTTTGGTTCAAAATACATTTTTTTCTTCTAAGAATATACTAATACTTTTATTAACTTTGTTAAATGTGTTTTATGTAAGTCACTACAAAGCTGATTTCACAAAAACCACCATATTCTTAAAATATACTGAAATATGTTTCATACTAGTACACAATAGCAAAACAAGTAGCATTAAGAGAATAAAAAATGCAGTTTACTGATTATAAATTTGTTATCACCTGGTGTTTTAAAGCTTTCTAAATTCTAGAGAAAATTGTTGTTCTAATCATTACAAATTTATAAACAAGAATTTCCATTTTGTTTTAATTAAAACATTTTACAAGTTAATAAATTAGATTTAGAGAAGTATGAGGAGTATTAAAGAAAAATCTAGCATTATATTTATTGTTGATTTCTTTTACCATTTAAACCCATAGGACAGAAGGCCTATCTAGTCTAGGCATTGTGAGAAGGTGAAAAAAATGCTGCCACTTTAAGATATCCTTATACAGTCCTCTTTATTCATTAGAGATGTGCTATGTTCATATAAGTTATTGTTCTTAAAATTTCCAATGGATGCATAACTGTTATTTGTTAACTTACAATAACTTTATTAAAATTAGGTAGTAAACTTTGCTTATGATATTAATTTCCTAATCTAATGACATCAGTTGACAATCAAAGGTTTCTTGATTATTAATCCTGACTGCTGTAATTTCTTTCAGCATCAGATCAACCCCCTTTCACACTAGTTATAAGGAACAATGGGAAAGTAGAACTGTCCACATGTAACTGTTTTGAGAAAATATTGGGTTTCAGCCTTTAATCTGAACAAACACGACTTCATTTTTTTAGGAACTACATGGCTTATTGTGACAGGTTGAATTCCCACAATAGTGACAAACTTTTCAGTTGATTTACCCAGCATGCAGCATGTATCCATGTTTTATAGAGATCTCATGAAAAACTCCATTCATCACATCAGATTTTGGAATCGCTGAAAAGCAGCCACAAAAAACAAAACAAAAACACCGTGGCATCTGCCAGAAAACTTAAGGGTGCGGCATCAAAAATAATTGTTCATTATAAGGTCAAATAAAAACTGTGGATGTTCATAAATTATGAAATAAAAAGGTCCCTGTACCCCATTTTAAACAATTCTGAAGGTAACTTCATGCCAAAGATTCTGCTTGCTTATCAGAAACCTTTATCTCTGTGTGTGTACCTGATATCCACACATTGTACATAAAGCACAAATAATGTGTCCATCCTAAGTATGAAAGCTGCTTGGTGACTTTAGGACAGTCACTGGCGTTTGGCCCACTCACATCACAGGGATGTTGTTGTGCCTTGAGTTATTTATAAAAATAAAAAAGGGATTAAAAAATCTAAATAAAAATGTGCTGTGCAAAATAATTAGCAGTCCTGAATACTTTAAAAACTAAGCAGCAACAAGCTTATATTATGGCCCTACACCACATACCTTGAGAAATTGGAAAAATTCATTGTTGAAACCATCACAAATGTTACATAGCTAGATTAGTTTTTAGAACAAACATGACAAGTATTAGCAAAATGTATATATGGTAGAAATATTCTGCTTCTGTAACTTGGCAGTAATTTCAGTATGTGAAATTTGCTTTTAAAGTTGTTATATTTTATATTAAACACAGAAATATATTAGAGAAATACAGATAGGCCCTCCTTAGTAAACTGCTTGCTTGCAACAGGTAGTCAATCTATATTTCAATAGCCCTCAAAGCATCCTTACTCCATACATAAAGTTAATATTTTGTTAGGTCTCAGTTAGGACTTATTTTCACTTCTTTCTTAACTCCTCCCAATACAATTGTAGTCTTTCACAATGAAACCAGAGTAGACTGAACTAATAAAGAAAAGACAAAAAGATGTGATAAGCCAACTCAAATATCTAAAACAAACAAAAGAAAACCTTGCTGGGGAATTAATATATATGCTATATTTCCAAAACAATTTTTATTAAAAGATTTTAAATATTTAAGAACTATGGTAAAAAAAATGTGAAAAAGAAAAAAAGGAGTTAGAAAAATTGAAAACATTTTAGATATCTATTACAATCTTCATCTGGGCAGTTATACATACTATTCTAATCGATTTTTTCTAAGATTGTATCATAATTCCCTTCTATGACTTTTTTTAGTAGGCATGCTGTAATATTGAGCCTTAGAAGAAAAAAACTTCATAATATGTATAATTCTATGACACTTGCAAAGTTTTATGTATCACAAAAATGTCTCTATATATTGTTTTATAAAATGCATATGGCCAAGTTGCTTTTTGTGCCAAATATAGCCATTTAGACAAAGATGGCATACCTCAAATTATTCAATTCTTATAGCTCCAAAGTTGGATCTGGTAATGCAATGTACAGAAGGCTACTTCTGAAGACCGCCAAAGAATTAATTCAAAGTGTCATTTTGATATTGATAGACTATTACCATAATTATAAAAACCCAGGAAAATATGGAAGAAAACAGAATCTTTTTTCAAACCACTTGAGAAAAATAGGTATTCTTATTATTCTCCTTATTTCCCCAAGGTCTTTAAAGCTGTTTATGATTTGCAGCATATCTTCATTTCTTAAAGAATATGTACTTCCTCCGCCACCATTCCAAGTACAATTCAAAATGGTATCAGTTTTCAAAATCTTTTAAAGCTTAGGACAAAGATACCAAAACAATCTTATTACTTCTTCAAGTGAGACAAATCGTTCTGGAACTATTAAACAAATTCTGCAACATGTCTTTAAATATGTGGCTATTTCAGCCCCAGCTACTGCTTAGTAGTAATGAGGAATAATTATTACAATGGAGGTAAATTTGCAACAAATAAAACCATTTAGGTTAGGGAACATTGCCATAAAGAAATGATGCGTCATACCTGGCAACTGAGTAAATCTGAATTGAATAAAATAAACTCAAAAGGAAAATCTTTTCAGTAGCTTCACCAGAAATGCATCTCTGAATGCTCTTCCTGGGAGACCTCTTGGATCTAATACTCCTTTTTTCATATTTCCTTAGATTTCTAAGGAATTTTTCAAATGCTGGGCAGATTTTTTTATGCCATGCAGATCACTCACACAAGTTGTATTTGGATAGCAAGAACAATCTACCATATTTTTTGATATATAAGATGCACTTTCCCCACCCCAAGTGGTTGGAAATGTCTATGCATCTTATGGAGCGAATGTTGCCAAAGCCCTGCCCCTCCCACCCCCATCCTCTCTCTTCCAGCAATTTGCCTCCTTGCAGCAAGCAGACTGGTCAGCTTCAGCACAGCCTGATTTAGCAAGAGCAACTGATTGGCAGTGGGACCTTTCTCCCGGAATACTATCAGCTGTTCCAGGCTGCGAGGATTGCCACCGCCACCTATTGCAATCTCCTCACACCCCATTTTCAGTCTCCACGCGCCCCATTTTTGGCCTGTTCCAGGTGGCGGGGATAGGCGGTGGCAACCCCCGCAGCCTAGAACGAGTCAAAAACAGGATGCAAGGCAGCTGAAAATGGGGCATGTGGAGGCGGCGGTGATCTCTGCAGCCAGGAACAGCCGATAGGTGGTATTCTGGGAAGCCAATCCAACAGCCAATCATGCTAAATCAGGCTGTGCTGAAGCTGACCAAGCTGTTTGCTGCAAAGAGGCAAATTGCTGGGAGGCAGAGGCAGACCTTTTTTTGTTTTCCTTCCCAAAAGCTAGATGTGTCTTATAGTCTGGAGCATCTTATAGTCTGAAAAATATGGCAGCTAACTTACAGTTGTCAGCTCTTCATAAAAAGTGACATTTTCACAAAACTTCACTATAGTAAATTAATTAGAATAGCTATTTAGACAAAATTTTAAAAAGGATTTGCAGATGATGTTACAATTCATCTGAAAAGAACATAATACATTATTAAATAAGGCTCATACAATTTCTGAGTGAAAAAGTGGTTTTGAAATTCTTATCAAGAAATAATTGTTAGTAGTACTTATTACAAAGCGGTTATAAAGTGATCAGTCAAACCAAACACGTTTTTTTCCAAACCTTTCTTCTGTTCAGATCTGAATTAACTTCAACTACAGTTCAATAATAACATTAAGCTCATCTTCCATATGTAAACATTCATGTTTTTGTTTGAAGAAAATCTACAAAATGAGGTTAGATATTCCAGAATGCCAAGTCCAGAAGCATTAAGAGTCTAGCATAAAAGCATTCCAAAGGCTCAGCAATAACATTTCTGTCCCACATATGCATAGTTTAGAACTAAATTATGAATGCTTTTCTGCAAACACCTATAACATTAGTAATGGAATCCAAGTTGTGCTTTAATTTTACTTATACAGTATCGTTTGATAGCCTGTTTAATTAATGCAAGTTCAAGTTTGATATCCAATGATCTATAAGAATTTGCTGAGATAGAAATCTATCCTTACTACGAATGTGTCAATTGCTATCAATTAACTTGCTGGAAAACAGTGAATTAGATAATCACACTACTGCTCCTAACATGCACTTACTACAGACTTTACAGCCCCACAAGGGAGCTCTTCAATATTCTGTGAACACAAGAGCCTCACCAGTGGGTTTTGTTTTGATGCTTTTGAATACTTCACTTGTTCTGCACAATAAGGCTTAGAACAACATGGAGCTGACTGCTTTTCTGTAAGTTCAGTACCTTTTCAGATACTTGCATGACTCCCAGAGTTGACAGCTGTTCGAATTCTTCCCTTGATTATGTGAGAAGTGCTCACAGCTTGGGCCCAATCTCCTAAACAAATACTTCCCATGGGATGCCAGGCCTCGTTCAGCCCTTCCCTTCTGGCTTCCCACAACTACACTCGGGCAGTCCCACCTCCAGGTCTCTCACAACTTCGTTCATTACGGGCGCAGCCCCCGCTTTTGGTCCCAGCATCAGCTTCCCATTACCCAATACCTTTCCCCTGCTGCCAACCCTATCAATGGAACCCAGGTCCTTCCAATCAATGGCCAAGCCTTTGGGGGCGACCCAAAGACCTCGCAGCCACTCCTCGTTCATTTCTCCTTCTTCCCACCCGGCCTCTCCCCTGACGCCCGCCTTCCTCTCACCGCGATGACGACGGTATCTTCGCCCTGGAACTTGGCGATATACTTGTCGCCTCGAATCACTTCCGAATCGTTGAGGGGTCTGAAGCGACACATCACTTTGATGTTGCACTCCGCCGGGTCCGCCATCTTAGGCCAAAGCCGCCGCCGCCGCAGCCACCGTTTTCCCCTCTGGGATGCTGCCTGTCAAGCTCCCCTGCCGCTCAGATCCTGAGACCCCTGCCGAATAATCTTGGTCAAGGGGAATCACTACGTCCTTCTCCGCACTGGTAATGAAGAAGGGCTTTTCCGCCCCTACTCTACCGCTACCTCCTGCAATCACTTCCTTTCTAACATGGCAGCCATGAAGGCATCCGCGACCGGCGAAACCGAGACCTCCCCTTATTTAAAACGAGGGCGGAGTTGACAGCTGGCTTGGGAAGAGTGACATCACCTTCCACAGGGATGCCAACGGCGTCTTCTTTCCCACTCTCTGCGCAGGCGCGGAAACGGCTCGAGTTCTTTTAGCGTGAAAGCCAATGGAGCCGTCAACTCAAGCGGGCGGGGCTGCACCGCATCGCGCATGATCGACAAACGGAAAAGCTGAGATTTCGAGCAGGGAGGATATTGATGCGCAGGCGCCCACTTCCAACGAGGGAAGTGCGGGACGCAGATGCTGGCGAAGGGGGAGGTTGACTGGTTCCTTTCAGAAAAGCTAATCGTCGTAGCAGCACCGACTTCATCCTAGGATGAGAGACCGTCAGGGAATCTCAGGGATAAATAGAAAATTGAATAAACTTTGCTCAGTGAAGGGAATAACAATATATTTTTTATTTATGTATGTTTACAGTTGTCTCCAGGAATTTTCACCTGATATGTAAATTATGTGGTCAACTACGGGATCGTGGTACTCAAACGTTTTACACCCGCAGCTTTGTTTGCAGGAGTGTTAATCTATTACAGCCGCATTTCATTTTACTATGTTGTGTGAACCCAGGCAGTCGTTGAAGGTGGTTCTGTGTTCTCTAAATGAAGTCAGAAAATTAGATCAACTAGTCTGGTTAAATTGGTTATTCATTGATGATATAGGCTGCTCCAGATATGACTCATTCTGAGCAATGTACTCCTCCCAACATCTTTTTTTTTGGATTGAGACAATAGGATTAAAATTACAGAACTCAGTAATATTGCCTTCATACAACACCAGAAACAATAAGATCTCTTGTCTATTTCAAGTTTTTGTAGCTGCCCAATTCAAATTAATCTGAACAATATAACATAAATGCACAAGAAATAACAAGAAATCAAAACTGGCAATTAATAAACATCTACAAAACTAAAATGCAACCAAATAGACAGCAAAACTACCTCAGGGGAACTCCCACTCAACCAGCCTGGGAGTAAAACTAGGTCTTAGGAGCGTCCCTAGAAGCAGAGTTGAAACTTGCCATGTTATCCGGGATATTGAGCCAGTGAAAAGGCAACGATGGGGGGGGGGGGGGGGGGGGGGGGGAGGGGATAAGCTTCCTAGGTTCTGTAAGATGACAAGATTTAGAAGGAACCTAGTCCTAGAGCATACCTACCTGTGGGAATGTGTGGGACAGGCAGACTATAGGAGAAGGTAGTGGTTCAAGCATCCCAGTTTCTTGCCATGTAAGGATTTAAAGGTAATGATCAGCACCTTGAATTGCATCCAGAAAACTATTTGGAGCTATTGCAGTTTGCAGGGTAACAGTATTACACAGGCATAATGAGATGAACCTATAACTACCCTGACTGCTGCACTTTGTACTAAGTGAACGATCTTCAAGAGAAGCGCTCATAGAGTATGTTACATAGTTCAGTAAGGAGATGACCAAAGTATGAGTGATCATGAACAAGACCTTTTACTGGAATAGCGAACAATTTCACAGCATTCCAGCCCCAAGGTCCAATCAATGTTTTATGGTACTTTCCCCAAAAAGGAAGGAAGGGGCTTCAGGAGAAATTTGATTCCATGTGTAGCCATATCAAGTAAACATCTGATTAATCTTTTGTTTATTTTGTTTATTATTTATTATACAAGAATGGAGAATTTAAGCAAAATACCAAAATACTCATAATTAAGCAAACCATAAAAATAATAAAGAACAGAAGGAAGGAATAAGTAAATAATATATATATATTAAACATCGTTAATTTATCAAAATTTATAATACTGCAATTCTACTCAGATAAATGTATTATTATAAAATGCCATAAAAGCTATGTCAAAGAATAATGTGTTGTCTTTTTCTTTGATTAGTAGAAAGTATATCCTTTTCCAGAATAAATGTTACACATTACCAAAGACCAGTCCTTAATATCTAAAATAATATCACATTTCCAATTTATCAATAGTATTTTATTACACACGGAGGGAAGAGGGAGAGATAGACGAAGGAAGGGGTATAAATATAATTCCTCATAAATAGTCAGACTCCCAAACTTTAGTATATAATTCAACATTACATTAATGTTTGTAGCATATAAAGATTTCCTGATAAATTTAGTAATATACATTAAAATACTATTCCCAACAAAATGTCAAAAATTTGCAGGATTTTATCACACATATGAGTCAATAAAGATATCACCAATAAAATCTGATGTCCACCTTTTCAGATATATTCTCCTGGGTATACAATACACAATTGAATTTTTGATTAATCAGCTTTAATCTCAAATCTGCAAATACTTTCTGAACATTTATAAGAATATTAAGTCAATGATTCAATTTAACAATTATCATTTTCCACTCGCTCTGCTAGTGTGATGTCAACTCAATAATTTTGCTAGTGATGATTTAAGAAGGACCTACCCTTGCAACAGTCTGTCAACGTTGCCTTATAATAAAGCAGAATTAGTTTATCTTGTTATGTTTCCTGTCTGGCTTATCTGGATGGTTGATACGAATTTTACAAGACTTAAGGTACAAACTTTCTGCTGCCATTTTTAATTGCTTGATCTTTGAGGGTGGGTCCTTCATAAGTTTCTTTCTCTGACTGTTAAACCACTGGGGTTCCTGCATCTCTTGTTTGTCTGATTGTTTCCCTCTTTCCCCAATGCCATTCCTACATTCCATTATGCCACCTTTATGTTATAACTTGATGCATTTGGTTACCTAGCTATTATGTTTGGGTGTATCACTGTTTAAAAAAAACTATGACTTAGCATAGAGTGAAAACCCAACCTTTGTATTTTTAATTTAGGAACTTGGTTCCTTAAAAGCAACTTAGCGCAGTAAAACATGTTTTTAGCTCTCCATGAAGATCATGTTGTAACAAGCTTACATATCTAATGCTAATAAATCATAAAGGAATGTTCTGTCTAATCAGGGCCAAAAAAGCTATGCTACACAATCACATAAATACTAGATTCAATAATTATTTAGAGGGTTGTTTGTTTGGTTATATGGAAAACCTATTTGCCACCCATCTCATATCCAAAAACTGGGTGGCTTACAACCAAATATTAAAGCGAGGAAAAAAACCCCAACAGTCATGGTACACAGCAGATAAAATCATTTACAATTACAAATCATTAAAACCAGATAGGAAAGGTGGGAACTGGATACACAGAGGGTAAGTGAGGTGGGATTAGGTTTTAATCAATCAATCACCCATTGAAGTTCCCCCATTGAGTCCCTAAGCCATCTGGCAGATCTCACCTCAGGGGGTAAGGTGTTCCATAGGGCAAGAACCATAGTAGAGAATGTTTTTCTTCAGAAGCTCACCAGCCAAAATTTATTGGTTGATGGGGTCCACAGCATGCTCCCTCTGCTGGCATCAGTGGTGTGGGCCAGTCCCGTCGGGCTGAGGTGGTTCCTGAAGTAGCCTGGACCCATACTACGTAGAGGAGGGATGTCAAGCTCCCAGCCTGTGGGCTGGATGCGTCATACGCTGGCCATGCCCAGTTTAGCAAAAGGAAAACAGTCCCGATACATCATGTGATGCCATGAGTTTGATATCCCTGATGTAGAGCTTTAAAGGTGATAACCAACACCTCGAATTGCCTTTAAATGACCACTGTGCTTTGAAAGATCCTGACATATGACTCTTACATAATACATCATAAAAACATCCTTGTACCTTGCTTGTAATAAATAATATACAATATAGTCACCAGAGCGCAGAGATGCATGTTTAATATAGTATTCTCATGATGATTATTGTGTACTTGCAGATTTTTAACAACAAAACTGAACAGATCAAATTTTGCAGGTTTGGAGTTCCATATGCACTGAAGACTCTCAGGTTTACAAAAGATACCTGGGTTGGGGCTGTAAATTGTGATTCTAAAAATGTGTAGTTTGAAAATGTAAGCCACAAAACTTCAGATTTATGTTTCTCCAGTCAAAGGCAATGAGTTATGTTGTGAACATATATATTTTCTAATTAGAAACAAAGGAAAGATATAAAACTGTCAACAATTTAAAAATAATCATTGGGTTTGCTATTTTTTCCTGGAGAAGGAATAGGAACAAGAGAAAACAATGTCAGTTGTCCATACAGCTTTACCATCTGGAACAAAAAGGGTTGCAATTAGTGGTCTTCCTGGCTTAAACTCTAGTCTTTGTCATCTTCAACCATTGGAAAAATTGCCAGTAATTGCCTTAAAGGACATGTATTCGTTCAAGCCAGTGGTGTGTTACAACTGGTGCGCCCCGGTATGGGCATACCGTTCTGGTACGGTGCTCCGGAAGGCCCGCCCACCCACCCGCCTGCCCTCCTTACCTGTATTTGAGCTCTTAGGTGCTTCCACGCACATGCACGGAGTGTACGGTGCCTGTGTGACACTGCTGAGCAGCTGGACCATTGCGGAGGTGTCACGGAGCATCGCAGGAGGTAAGAATGCATGCATGCGCTGCATGCATATGCATGCGTGCTGCGCGCATTCATGTAGACACTGGGCCCCATTGCACTGTACCAGTTGCAACGGGATCCAGAACCCACTACTAGTTCAGGCGGTACTCATATGACCTAAGTGGCATGTCATCCAATCAATTTTTTCCCTATTTTTTTCATCAAAGGTTATTGAACTATGAAACACTAGATGGAAGCAAATATAATTTTCTGTATCTCTTTGCAACTATCTAACAGTTGTCCAGTTTTATGCTGTTATGGAAGAGTTAAGATTTTAATCTAAGAAAATGGTTTTGGTTTATGTATATATGAAATACACTCTAGCTCTGAGGCAGCAGGCACTCTAGGTTGAAATTTTGATATAAAATGCCCTACATAAGGCAGTTGCAGAAGCCAGACCTCAATTAATCTCATACCAAAATAAAGCTTTACCTTCATGTGTCCTAGGTTGTCCTAGGACACATGAAGGGACCTTGTGCTGGTATATGAAAGAAAACACTATTCTCATACCAGAAAATTTAATTCTGACTTTGCACCAACTCAGGAAATGGAATGAGATAGAGAGGATGCCATGACCACATATCCTTTATAGGTGTTATTTGCACTGCGGTAAGCAAGATGTATTGGGTAAGCCATCTAAGTATAATTTGCTGTGTCTGTTTTTCCTTTAGTACAGTGGTCCCCAACCCCCGGTCCGCGGAGTACCTGGCACCGGGCCGTGCAGCGGCCGGGGGCCATGATCCCTGCAGCTGGGCGCCGTGGCTCTCCTGCTGCGCCAGCCGCTCCTCTTCCAGCCGCTCGCCCAGCGCGCAAAGCTCCCGGCAGCGGCGCCACAGCTCCTCGAGGCGCCGGCGGCTCTCCTGGTTCTGCGCGCGCAGTTTGCGCAGGTCCTCTTGGCCCAGGCGGCCCCCTTCCAGCTCCTGCATCGCCCGCAACTCGGCCTCGTATCGCTCCAGGCTCTGCGCGCAGCTCCAGCTCACCACCAGCGCGTAGTCGGAGGCCAGCTGCCGCTTCTCGGAGCGCCCGGCCCGGAGGACGCGCGGGGCAGACAGCAGCGCGGCTGGCCGCTGCTTGCGCGCTTCCTGCAGCCCTTCGTGCTCGGCCAGGAGCTGCTCCAGCAGCGCCTCCAGAGCGGCGCAGTCGGCCCACAGCCCCTCCAGCTGCTGCCGCCGCCGGGCCAGCTCGGGCTCCAGGCGGCGGAGACGCAGCTCTCCAAGTTGCGCGCTCAGCCTCTCCAAGCTCTCCAACTCGTGGCGCAGCGCGTCCCGCTCCAGCTCGCCTTGAGGTGATCTCAAAAAATAAGCTAGGTTGGATATGACTGGGATAAGATTTCCAGATGTTGACTTGGCTCAAGTCACCGGTTCCTTTTTCTTGCTGAATGAAAACTCCTGCATCATGGTTGTATGTAGGATGTATTTAGAAAAATTCAAGATGGGAACCATCTTGGTTTTTATGTGATGCAAATAAAAGAATAAATAGGCTTTTAATTTCATAGTCATGGCTATTACCTTGACATTTTCGATGTCACTCTGACACCCCTGTCCCAGATAATTTGGTGAATGGACAGAGAGGCTACCAGCTAGTAGTAGGCTGGCTTGAATGCACTTACTAAGAAAGGATTCACAGTGAATTCAATGAATAACATTTTTGGGTGATCATCAATCTGATGGGAGCTATATATCTATTGCAGCATTTACCTGCAAATTTAAAGGAAGTCCAGAAAGCGATTGCAATCTATTTGGCATATATTTACAAATACATATTGAAAATAATGCAACATCTAACATTTTCTGATCATGGTGCTGTCATTGGTGTACTATCCTGGTAATTAAAAATGGTGTCTGTAGAAGAATAAAAATGTGGTTGTGTGTTAACAAAAGAATAGAAACTATAAGCATATAATCTTCCATTCAAATAGTTAGAAATTAACTAGAAATAGTTAGTCCAGTTTACAAGCAACAGCCTGACGGTAGATCAGTTTACTGAAATATGGATTACTTAAAGGGGTACTCCGGGCTGGGAGTTTTTTTACACCCCCACCCCTGCGCGCGCTCAGCGGGCCACGGTAAAATTATCACAGGCTGACTGGTCCGCGGCGATAAAAAGGTTGGGGACCACTGCTTTAGTATGTTGCACAAGTAGTCCTTGACTTACAACAGTTTATTTAGTGTTCAAAGTTACAATGGCACTGAAAAAGAGACTTATGACCATTTTTCACATGACTGTTGCGGCAACCCCAACACATAAATAAAATTCAGATGCTTGACAATTGGTTCATATTTATGATGGTTGCAGTGTTCTAGGTTCTTGTGATCAGCTTTTGTTACTTTCTGACAAGCAAAGTCAATGGGGAAGCCAAATTCACTTACACCATGTTATTAACTTAACAAATGCAACAATTTACTTAACAACTGTGGCAAGAAAAGTCATAAAATGATGCAAACTCACTTAACAAATGTTTCTCTTTGCAACATAAATTTTGGGCTCAATTGTGGTTGTAACTCCAGGACTACCTGTATTATATTCAGAATGGTCACTATTCAAGATAATGTAGTATATAACCTGATGCTTTCAAGTGTGCCAATCCAACTCAGCCAACATAGCCAACATTTAGAAGACATCAAATTAGGGAAGGTCGACATTTCATACTTTCATTGAGTTTATATCAAGTGGCCACATTTCTTTTGAAAATAGGGACATTTTAATTTGAGAGAAAAGCAATGAACAATCACTTTGGAGGATATTTTGCTGAACTGTAAGCCTGCCAATAAGACAGTATTCATTTTTCAATCAGACTCCAGAAGCATTACTGCTGACTGCAGTCCATTATAAAGGATGCTATAATAAAATAAATATAAAGTGCACACTGGTGCATTAAGGCAATCTTGAAGATGGTAACCTCATTATGTGATACTTGGAATTCAACCATATTCAGTTTATCTGTAAAACTGCAAATATTTATATGGAAAGCAACATAACAATTGTTATTAGATACTTCATTTTACTACTGCTGATTTATTGTGGCATTTCATATAACATTTATTACTATTATGGAAATAAATAATTACAAATCTGGAATAGAGTCCACTTAATTATTTTACATTTACTCTTCTTAAAGTTTTGGGTATGATTAGTCAAATATTCAAATTAAGTAGGAGGGTTAGAGGGACTCTGCATTAAATCTACAAGTTCTTCCCCTCAACATGTAGAGGCAACTGAGAAAGTCATAATGAATTGTAAAGATATGGGCTTATTTATTTATTTTTTAAATTGTGAGCCTATGTTAAAAATTGCTTTTCAAGGTAACTCAGTCCTTATGTAGCATTTGTTTGAAAAATGTTACTTTAAGGACTTATATGGTGTATTGAACATATAGTGCACATATAGTTCATTTAACATAATGTATATAATAACAATTACATATATATTACAGTTAAGCTTTTTATACCCAACTCCAAGCATATTTTATTATAAGAAACTCCTATTTTTGCTTAATAATGTTTTAGATAATATTTATTGTTGCATATTTTATAATCTTTTAAAATAATAAATTGTCCAGAAATCTTTTGTTATTGAACAAGACAATAGATTTATTTGTAAAATGTATAGTTTGTACCTTGGATGTTATAGGTACATGTAGAGACAACTAGAGCAGAGGTGGATTGCTCCTGGTTCAGCCTGATTCGGGTGAACTGGTAATAGTGGTGGCGGGAGCCTCTGCCCACCCACCCAGACACTGCTGTGCATGCGCAGAAGCGTGCGTGCACGCAGATGCAAGTGCGCCCAAATTGGTAGTAAAAAAATTGGCAACCTACCCCTGAACTGGATCTTTGATAAATCTCACCTATTAATAGAATTGGTAGCTTTTCAGAACTGTTCTGAGTTATAAAATAACTATATCAGGAAATAAATGCTAGAAGAAGCATTTATAATTACCCAAGCATTCTTTCTGAATCTATCACATCTTGTTTTGGAGAGTGAGGATGGGAATGAGGGAGGGAAAGAGCCTTATATGTAGTATAATACCAGGGGCATCTGTGGGAGGGATAGAAATGACAACAAAATGGCTTCAATTGCACTATTTAGGTGCCATCTTCACTTTTTAAAATTCTCCCCATGCATCTGTATCCCACAATCTGCCTTATAGTTCCTAAATTAGCCTGCTCTCTTCAACATGATAGAGAACCTAATACCAAACCTTTCGACTCTCAGTTAAGCTGACCTGTTTATGTGGAATTATCAAAGGAGCCCATTTAGTTCCTTAAACAGTAAAATGCCTTGGACCAATCCTATCTTAAACAAGACTGAAGACAAGAGTACATTTTCTTTAGCAGAAATATGTAGAGCTTTGTTTTGTTTTGTTTTTTTCTTTTCAGTCTTTTTCTCTAGAGAGGCTCATGTGAAACATTTTGTGTAGCAACCAGCTCTGTTGCTTAATTGAGGCTAGTGATGGCAGCATCATTTATTTTTCTAATGAAGTACTTGGAGGTATACTGCAGATCTTACATATGCTTAGGGATAACAATATTTTTTTCTGGCTTCAGGAAGAAGTCACCCATTTTTTTAAAGGTTCATTTTTCATCCAAGGGCTGCATCAATGAAATATTAGCAACAAAATATTGCAAAAAACAAAAGTTGACTGTCTCAATCTGTTATCATTAGATGCAATTAAATATATTTTCCATTATCTAGAATAGCATAGAGGGACAACTAGTTCATAATAATTTTGTTACCTTACAAAATCAAATGTTGTTGTATTCTCTATAGTCTTGTTCCAAATCTATAATCAGTTTTAATGCTTAGGCAACTAGATTAGATGTTTTGCCCCTTTAAAGGTAACTCCTCATTGTGGAAAAGCCATTAAGAGGAATACTGCCAGGACTGTTAAGGCAATTTTCAGCAGCTCTTTTCTATCTATTATAATTTGCTATTGGGAACAAAATATTGTACTCTCATTCTATATCCAGCAGCCAAATAAATTGGATTCAGGTCATGACCAGATATAGAACAATCTTCTCTATAACACTGTGCAAGGAAGGCTAAATAGTCATCCAAGTAGTTCCCTGTTGCATATCACAAGTTCACTCCTGTCCTAGGTAATACTGTGTTTTCTTGAAAATAAGACAGGGTCTTATTTTCTTTTGACACCCAACATAAGTGCTAGGCCTTATTTTCAGGGAGGTCTTATTATTTTTGAGGTGCAGGAGGCAGCAAGCGTGGTCACCTCCTGGCTGCTGCTGCATTGCAATATTTTCTGGAAGGGCTTATTTTCAGGGGGAAGGCTTCTTTTAGCACATGCGCTCAAAATCCCAATTGGGCTTATTATCCGGGGAGGTCTTATTTTGGGGGGAACAGGGTAGGTTAGACAAAATTGGATTGGAATGTGTTGTTTTGTGTTTTATTTGATACATTATTACTTTTATTTCTTCTATTTCTATTTTAACATCTGGAGCTACTAATTCAAACTTTACATTAGATTCTCTTTTCTGCTGTGCAGATATTTTCCTGTTTATAAATATAATTCAATATTATGTTAGACTAAATATTTATCTTTATTTTTCATGCTAATTTTGAATTATTTTAATACTGTTTTAGTGTGTTTTGTTTTAATATGCCCATATTTGTTTGTAATTTTATAACATTTTTAAATTTAAATAACCACAAGAACAATTTTAGCCAGGACAAAATTATTCAGTTGGAGACACAAAAAATAATGAGAATAACTGTATAACAGAACTGGAAGGGTCTGATGGGATGAATCCCACAAATGGAATTTACAGCTAGAGGGATTTAAATTATTTAAAAGAAATAGACCAAATAAAAGAGGAGATGGAGTTGCACTATATATAAGAAATAATTATAGCTCTACAGAAATAGAGCACAACATTGACAAAAACTGCCTGGAATGCATTTGGGTCAATGTAAAAAAAAAAAAGTGTGTGTGACATTGCCATAGGTGTATTATAGGCCACTCAACTAAACAGAGGAAATAGATGAACTTTTTGCTAAAGTTAACGAAAGTATGTAGGAAGCACACCACAATAGTAATGGGGGATTTTAACTACCCTGACATCAACTGGGAGACAAACTGCACCAAGTGGAAAGTCAAACAGGTTCCTGACAAACCTAGCAGATAACTTTGTTTTCCAAAAAATAGAGATGGGAACAAGGGAATCAGCCATATTGGATTTAATTCTCATCAACAGAGAAGAAATTATAGAAGATGTTGAAGCTACAATACCCTTGGGGGGGAGTGATCATGCAATATTGAAATTCAACATTATGCAAGCATAAGTAATAGATCAAATTCAGACTACAGTCTTGGACTTTAAGAGAGCTAATATCAATAAACTTATAGAGAGCTTGGGAAGGATTCCATGGAAGAGAATCCTCAAGGGGAAAACAACTCAAGAAGCTTGGGAAATTTTGAAACGAAAGATTATAAAAGCCCAGTCTAGCACAATACTAGTGAAGAAGAAAAATAACAGCTCTCAAAAGAAACCAGCATGGCTGCATAAAGAACTCTCTGACAAATTGAATGACAAAAAGGACAAGTATAAAAAGTGAAAAGAGGGGCAAATAACTAAGGCAGAATATCATGAGCCCTGCAAAGATGAAATGAGGAAAGCTAAGGTTCACAACAAATAAAAGCATGCAACAAAAGTAAAAAAGTATCAAAAAAACTTTCTTCCAATATATTAAAAACAAGAAAACAGTCAAGGAAACAATTGGTCCATTGCTGGGAGAAAGTGGCAAATAGATGACAAGAAATAAGGAGAAAGCAGAACTACTAAACTTGTTTTTCGCATCTGTCTTTACACAAAGGGAAAAAAATAGTCCAACCTATCAAAAATAGCACCACAAAGAAAACCGATTAGGAACACAAATTAAATTAGGGAAGAAAATGGTAAATGAGCACCTAGACGAGTTCAAATCACCAAGACCAGATGGATCATACCCCAAGGTTCTGAAGGAACTGGCAGATGTGATATCAGAACCACTGGATTATATCTTTGAAAGATTCTGGAGCACTAGGGAACTGCCAGAGGATTGGAAAAGAGCTGATGTAGTTCCCATATTCAAAAAAGGAAAAAAAAATAGATCCATGAAACTACAGACCCATCTGCCTAACCTCAATATCAGGGAAGATTCTGGAAAAGATAATCAAGCAGTGAATCATCGAATACCTATCCTGTTTCCTCAAAAATAAGACCTCCCTGGATAATAAGCCCAATCAGACTTTTGAGTGCATGCACTAAAATAAGCTGTCCCCAAAAATATTGCAACACAGCAGCAACCATGAGGTAACCATGCTCGACACCTCCTGCACTTCAAAAATAATAAGACTTCCCTGAAAATAAGACCAAGTACTTATTTCGAGAATCAAAAGAAAATAAGACCCTGCCTTATTTTCAGGGAAACCCGGTAGAAGCAAACAAAGTAATAACTAAAAAACAACATCAAAATGGTCAAAAACAGATCATGCTAGATTAATCTTATTGTATTCTTTGACAAAGTGACAAAATTAGTGAACCAGAGGAATGCTGTTGATATAATTTACTTCAATAAGGCTTTTGACAAAGTAGACTACTGTAGACTACCTACTACTTGATAAAATAGAAAAATGTGGGTTAGACAGCATCACCACAAGATGGATTCATAACTGGTGTATGAATGTGTAGTCCTCAATAAAACAGCACCTACATGGAGGGAGATATGCAGTGGGGTACGCAGTGGGGTAGCTCAGGGTTCTGTTTTAGATCCAATATTGTTCAACATATTCATCAATGATTTGGACGAATGGATAGATGGGAAACTCAGATAGCCTTATGATACAGAAGGATCTTGACAGACTTGAACATTGGGTGTTATCTAACAAAATGAAATTCAATGGTTAAAAAAGTAAGATTCTACATTTAGGCAAGAAAAACAAAACTCACCGGTAAAGTATTTGTGGTACCTTACTCAATAGTGGTGACTGTGAGAGGGATCTTGGAGTCCTAGTGGACAACCATTTAAATATGAGCCAGCAGTGTGCCAAAAAAAAAACCAGCTGCCAAAAAAGCCAACACAGTTCTAGGCTACATAAACAGAGGGATGTAATCAAGATCACATGAAGTGTTAATACCACTTTATAATGCCACAGTAAAGTCACACTGCATCCAATTTTGGTTGCCACAATGTAAAAAAGATGTTGAAATGCTAAAAAAAGTGCAGAGAAGAACAACAAAGATGATTAGGGGTTTCAAGGATAAAACATATAAAGAATGGTTGCTGGAACTGGATATATCTAGTCTTATGAAAAGAAGGACCAGGGGCGACATAATAGCAGAGTTCCGATATCTCAGGGGTTGCCACAAAGAATAGGGAGTCAAACTATTCTCCAGAACTTGAGGGTAGAACAAGAAGCAGTGGGTGGAAACTAATCAAGAAGAAAAGCAACTTAGAAATTTCCTGACAGTTAGAACAATTAATAAGTGGAACAACTTGCAGAAGTTGTAAATGCTCTAACACTGATATTGGGTAACCATTTGTCTGAAGTGGCGTAGGGCAGTGATGGCAAAGCTTTTTCCTACAACGTGCCAAAATGCATACACACATGCCCAATCAATCTCCTCACCCACCTGTGCATCAGAGGTGGGTTCCTACCAGTTTGCACCTATTCGGTAGAACCGGTTCGTCAAATCTACCGAACCGGTTAGAAAAGGTTCCACCAGTGGACCAGGAAAGCAGGCCACACCTACAGAAGAGGTTCCAAAATTTTTTGAAACCCCCCACTGCCCCCCCCACACAGAGACAGGCAGACTGACACAGAGAGAGAGAGAAAGAGAAAGAAAAGAAGAAATAAATAAATAAATAAATTAGAAAAGAAAAAATAAAGAAAAAGAGTGAGAGAGAGATGAAAGAAAAAAAGAAGAAAGGGAAGAGAGACAAAAGGAAGGAAAGAGAGAGAGAGAAAGAAAGGAAGGAAGGAAGAAAGAAAGGAAGAAAGAAAGGAAGAAAGAAAATACATGGCAAGCAAGCCATTCCCACAAAGGAGGCCACACCCACAGAGTAGGTTCCAAATTTTTTTGAAACCCACCACTGCTGCACATGCATGCACAACCCCTCCCGGGGTTCAGGAAAGCCTTTGGATGCTGGGGAGGGCTAAAAACGGCTCCAATGGCCCAACCAGAAGTTTGGTAACAATCCATTTCTGGCTTCCAGAGATGCTCTGGGGGCCTGGGGGGAGGCCATTTTCACCCTCTCCAGGCTTTAGGAAAGCCTTTGGAAGCTGGGGAGAGCAAAAACATCCCCAACAGGCCAACTGGAAGTTTGGAAATGAGGCTTTCCTGAAGCCTGAGGACGGCAAAAAACAGCCCCAATAGGCCAACCAGACGTTCAGGAATGAACTTCTGGTTGGGCCATTGGGGTTGTTTTTCGCCCTCCCCAGCTCCTGAAGCCCAGGGAAGATGAAAACAGCCTCCCCTGAACTCCAAAAGGATGAAAAATCAGCTGGCCGGCATGCGCATGCGCACTGGAGCTGACGGCTGACGTGCCACCAAATATGGCTCTGTGTGCCACCTGTGTCACGTTTGCCATAGGTTCGCCATCATAGATGTAGGGTTTCCTCCTTAAGTAGTAGATTGGACAAGAAGATCTCCAAGGTCCAATTCTATTATTCTATTATTCTAGTCCAAACCCCAAAGAGGAGACCCTACACCATTTCAGACATCTGGTTGTCCAATTTCTTCTTAAAAACTTCCAGTGATGAAGCACCCCCAAATATTGAAGGCAAACTGTTCCACTGATTAATTATTCTAACTTTCAGAAATTTCTTCTTATTTTAGGTTGGTTCTCTCCTTTCTTGGGTTCCAACCATTGCTTCTTGTCCTGCCTTCAGGTGCTTTAGAGAATAGATTGGCTCCCTCTTATTTGTGGCAGCCTCTTGAATATTGAAACATTATTATCATGACACCCCCTAGTCCGTCTTGTAATAATACTACATTCAGTGATTATTTCTTTTATATTTTCCAACCCCTATCCTAATGTCTACCAAAACTACACATTTATGTCTTAAAAATCTAAGATTACAATAAATATTTCACAATCAGTGTACACAACACACACACACAAATATTCCAGTCTTCTTATCCAGTAATTTCCAAGTGAATTTCATTTATTTCAAATACATTTAAAATGGACTTTCTGTTTGTTGCAATATCACAATCACAAATACCAAACGTCTAGGGAACTTTCCTTATTTAAGGTTGTTTATGATTTAAAATTGTTGGTTAGTTCCTGCTATTGAGTTTAAGGATTTTAATTTAGCTTCATTTGACATCTCATACAAATGCAGTGCTATGGTATTCCATTAAAGCAAAATCTTTCTTAAAATCTAGGGCAGCAGTGATTCAAGTCCTATCTGAAAGTTGGCTCCCTGGCCTGCTACAGGCTTGAAATTAGCTTTCAAAAAGTTACATACTAAGCTGTATGATTTGCTTACTTATTTGGCATAAATTTATTTTTGAACTTTTGCCCAGCTTTAATGGTAGAATTACTTGCTTAATTTATGCCTCCACATGTCATCCAAAACTTGAGAGGGAATTGACCAACATTCAACCTAGCAATAGTAGACTCTTGAATTGACAAATTGGGGTCACTGTAGCTGTTATCTCCCTGCTGCTTTTGATTCTTTTTCATCAAGGGTTAGGGGACATAAATCAGCATTTACTCATCTCATTTGTAGGGGTTGCAACATCAACCAAAATCAATCTTTTTTATCCCAGGAAAGAAAATAAAATAAAACCCCTATGAACTGGCCACTCAATGCAAAACTGATGGAAGGTAACAAATGAGCTTTGATTAACAATGCACTTTCTCTTAAGTTGTTGTTTTTCACAACAAGTTTAAAATTTTAAACTCTGATTAGAGTTTGAGATGAAATCCAGAAGCCATCAAAAGTTGGATTTATAGAATTTATCTAGGCTAAAACTTACCTTGGCTAGTTTGTCTCTGAATGCACAGGCAAGGAAACTCAAGATAGTGGGATTAATTTATGGTTCTGTATGTTGTGCATATATGATTAATGGAATAAATTCAATTTTCTATAAATTAGTATAGTATGGAAATTCAAACTAAGGGACCAATCACAAATTCTAAAGCTAATCGGAAATTCCGATACAATGGCAAATGATAGATGTTCCAGCATCCATTGGCATCCATTCCTAACCACTAGGATGTTCAAATACTGAAAAATGTTATATACAAATACTGTATGTCAGAACTGGAGTTTGAGTCATAATATTGCAAGGAATGATTCATCTTTCTCCCCTTTTGCTTCCATTAAGATCCTTCAATTTATAGAATCTAATCTATGTACTTTGCCAGTCTTTCATAGTGAACTGGCTCGAACGGTTGCTGACAAATGGGTAGTTATCTTTTATACTCTAAAGGGGATTCTCCAGAAGATTTACCGCTGACAAGCACACAGGGCAAATGCATTGCTAACAGGAAGGAAACTTTTCTCCTATATAGTACAATCATACTGTGGGCTACTAAATTCAATTTTTCTGGAAACTACCCAAGCAATTGGCAATAACAATCTTTATTGCATTCTGGAATGAAGCCACCTTTAAAGTGTTAATTGCCTTTTATCAAAATGGATATTCTTTTTATAACCATGACTATTAACAACATTAATTTTCCCCAACTTTCTTACGATTTAATGAATGTTTGGTCTTGCTTTTTCCACCGAAAGGGTGAGGCAACTTTGGGTTGACATTTTGATCCTGAGAAACTCTGTCTACATAGGGTTAACTATTTAGTGCTAGCTGAGACAAAAGTTTATTTATTCTACCATACTTTAAAATATTTTCAATTACAATCTTAATATTATGGAAATAAAATTGGGATTCCCGATGCTTTTAATAACTGTCACCTTAATTTATTTTTGCTGAATAAAGATGGGATGCTCAGAGGTACCACCGACCTTACTAAAAATAGCACTGGAAAGTGCTAGACATATAAATTTAAAAACGTGCTCAGTATAATAAGCTTGTAAGCTTTATCTGCCCACTGTTCTATTGTTTGGTGTCACCACATGATGGCAGAGTTTTGCACATTTTCCAAACTTGTGGCTTAGGATATTTTTATTGACTAGTATGCTTGGTAAAAGTAGGAGGAAAGTACATGAGAGGGCATAACTGATAATTATAGTTCTGCAAGAATTATTAAATTATTAAAATATATTAATTTGAAAGCTTTGAGGATGGTTATTGTCATTTCTCTGAGCTTGTCAATCAGAAAGGTCAGCAGTTTGGCGGTTTGAATCCCTAGCACCACGTAATGGAGTGAGCTCCTGTCCCAGCTTCTGCCAACCTAGTAGTTTGAAAGCATGTAAAAATGGAAATAGAAAAATAGGGACCACCTTTGGTGGGAAGGTAACAGCGCTCCCTGCACCTTCACTGTTTAGTCATGCCCGCCACATGACCATGGAGAAGTCTTCGGACAATGCTGGCTCTTTGGCTTTGAAACGAAGTTGAGCACTGCTCCCTATAGTCCCCTAGAGTCGAGAATGACTAGCACATGTGTGCAAAGGGAACCTTTACCTTATTGTTGTCTCTACACCCCACCCCCAAATTATTTCATTTTGGCAGGGAAGTTTTAGTCCTATACAGTTAAATAAAAACATTAACAATCTGATGACTTTAAAAAGATGTACAGAAAGTGGAAGATAGCTTCTCTGCTTGTCTTTACATTAGTCAAAGCTAAAATCCTCAGGGGACTTGGAGGTCATAATAAAAACTTATTTTGACAAATGAACTTAATGTCATCAGTAGTTTGTGCATTGTCTTGTATCTTCCTTTTTCTATGCACCATTTCCTCCAATATCTTAAGTCATTTGCAGACACAATCAATGACAGTTTTCAAAGCCATGTTGGGAAGGATGTAGTTATTTTAACACTTCAGAGAAAAGTATTTGTTTAATGCTTTGCACAGCCCTACTGAGCATAAATTTCAAAATCATGACAATGAAAAGAACTTGGGTGTGCTGCAGGGATACCCAACCTGACATATCTACATAGCCAAGGAGTATGAGATGAAATTTCAGAATGTGCAACAAAGAATGGTTTGGGTTCCTTGTGAGTTAGAATTTTAGGGGATGTAACAAAGAGTGGCTTACACAAGCCACTTGGTGGCAAGACTTACCTTGGTGGCAAGTCACGAGTCACAATTTTGCAGAGGAAGCACATATTAATCAAAACTTTTCTAGAATATGATCTAAGAGTGTAATACAGTTTTAAAGAAGGTGAAAGACATCTTAAAGAGAATCAGGAGGGGTGTAGAGTGCAGATCATGGGAATTATCTTGCTCTAATCTTCCTTGATCAGGCTTCACTTGTACTATTTTGTATGCTTCAATTTAGAAAAGACAGTAATCTACTTCAAGTCGAGGTTTATCAATGTAGTGAAAGCATTGGGAATCAAATCTTTAAAAGATCTAGATATGTTTAGCTTGCAGAAGAGAAGATTGAGAAGGGAACACGAGAGCTTTCTCCAAATACTTAGGGGCTCACTAGTACACTTTGAGAAGCGAGACTTATTTTTGCTTGCTCCAGAGGATAAGATTAGGATGAATGGAATGAAACTACAAGGATATAGTTACAGGTTGGATTTTAAGTATCGTTTCTAGACAGCAAGAGTTGTCAGTCTGTGGATTATCTGCATGATTAATTGCTTTCCCTGGAGATTTTCAGAGGTTGGTTTAATCAGTTGATAGCAGTGGTGGGTTTCAAATTTTTTTAGTACCTATTCTGTAGGTGTGGTCTGTTTTGTGGGAGTGGCTTGGTGGTCATAGGACCAGGTGGGAGAGGCTTGGTGGTCATGTGACCAGGTGGGTGTGGCCAACTTGGAAAAGTTGTGAAATTTACTTAACAACGCTCTTGCTTAGCAAACAAAATTTTGGGCTCAATTGTGATCATGTTCATTTGTTCTTTCTTTCTTTCTTTCTTTCTTTCTTTCTTTCTTTCTTTTGTCTCTCTTTCTCTCCCTCTTTCTTTCTACCCTTCTTTCCTTTTCCTTCCTTCCTTTGTTCTTCCTTTTTTCTTTCTTCTCTCTCTCTCTCCCTCTTTCTTTCTTTCTCTATCCTTTTTCTTTCTCTCTCTCTCCTCTCTCTCTTACACACAAACACACATCCCTTTCAGTTGGCGAAAATTTCTGTTTTGCCAACTGGGAGGCTGGCAAATAAGGCACACTATCCATTTAAAACTAACCCTATAATCCTGAGCACATTTAACTGGGTGAGTGGGTTGGGTGGTGATTTTCATGGGGGCAGAAGGGAACTTGGCACTTGGCACCAAAGGCTTCACTCCTGAGATGCCCCAGTCTTCCTATCTATAGCCATAAGTATTGAAAGCCTGAAATTGAAAGCCACCCCCGTGTTTTCATGAGGGCAAGCAGCTCCACAAATTGCATTGGGGAATTGGGCCAATGGGCAGCGATGACTGGAAAGGAGAGAGGTTTCATTTTCAGGCCTCCAGCTCTGTTCAGCTCCTGGGAGGGCTTAGGTGGTGGTGGCAGCAGCAGCTTCTGTGTTTTTCCTCCCTCCAACAGCCGAATCCTTCGCTCTGGCAAAGAAAGTGGGAGGGTGGGGCAAGCCTCATGCGGATAGGCGGGGTGAGAGAGTGAGTGAGTGGTGACCGGGAGGGCGGGAACAGAGAATGGAGGGGGGCAGGCCAGGAGAGGGACTGTTCTGGAAGCCCAGGTACAGGAAAGCACGCTAAATTCTTCAAACTGGTACAAGCGTACTGGTGCATACCAGCCGAAACCCACCTCTGGTTGATAGGTATGGAATAGTGCAAAAGATTGCAAGTGATTACCATTAGGTCCCTTCCAACTCTATGATTCTATGAAGGTCCCTTCCAACTCTATGATTCTATGATTCTAGAAGCTTCAGAAAACAAGCTTTCATTTTCCTCTTATACAGATAGAGACATTGTAGAAATTGACGAAAGAAAAACTTAAATGTAAAAGATAGATAGGAATGGACACCTTTAAATCAGATAGTCACATAATGATTCAATGTATGGCACAGTAAGAAGATTGGCAGTGATAACTCAAAAATGATATCGTTAAGTACTGTATTTTTTGGAGTATAAGATGCACCTTTCCTCTCCCCCAAAAAAGAGGATGAAAATCTGGGTGCGTCTTATACACTGAATACAGCATTTTTGGCCTCTTGAAACCCCACCTCACACATCCTTTTTTTTCACAAAACTGGACACGCAGAGGGTTTGGGAGGCCTGCAAAGTGGTCCTGGGGGCTATGGAGGACAAAAAGGAGTGAAGAATGAGCCCATTTGTCATAAAACCGGGGCTGTTTTTGCCTTCCCAAGCCCCCTGGAGCACTCTGCAGGTCTCCTACACCTCTGCATGCCCCATTTTTGTGAAAAACAGGCCTGTTTTTGCCTCTCAAACCCATCACTCATCACATTTTTGGCTTCCTTGGCCCCCAGGAGCACTTTGCAGGCCATTCAAACTCTCTTCATGCCCCTTTTTCGCAAAAAACAGGGCATACAGAGGGTTTGGGAGGCCTGCAGAGTGCTCCTGGGGGCCAGGGAAGGCAAAACCTTTTTTTTAAAAAAATTACCTCTTCAGTGTCTTATAGTCTGAAAAATACAGTATATGCCCTGCTATAACCAAATAAACAATATATTCATATCTATCAAAATCAGTAGATCTTAGAGAATATCAGTGCTCTATGGGGTTATGTCCCTCCTGTGGATCCATGGTGGAAAATACTGAGGAATGTTTTGGCAAGTTACAAAATTTGCTGAATGCAATATTGTGACAAATAGAAGATGGCAATGAAAAAAAGAGAGAGATAAATATACAGTAATAGCCTAAGAATTACAGGAAGAACTTGATTGGATATTACAATAATGCAGATAGAAATTTACATACTGTAATTTTGGAAAAGAAAATTTTCATTTATTACTAACACTTGTTTCAAATAACACAAAGGCAGACTTTACATATAGACATATTGAAAGTGGATGAATAGCACTGAAATCAGAGAGATTATGCATTAAGCATAGTAGAGAAAAGCAATTTAATTTGCCAGGATATTTAATGGTATCAAGTAGGTTAAATAAAAAAAAAACAACTTAAAAAGATGGTAGTAGTGGTAGTTAACTGTATGCCAGAAATATGCAGAATATGAAATCAGTATAAAGATTCCATACATTAATTTATGAGCAGAAGATAGAATGCAGTAGTGTAGGCTACTTCTGCTGACTGCCGGTTGACTCAGCCTTCCATCCTTCCGAAGTGGGTAAAATGAGGATCCAGATTGTTGAGGGCAATACACTGACTTTGTAAACTGCTTAGTGGTGGCTGAAAAGCACTGTGAACCAGTATATGAATCTAAATGCTGTTGCTATTTTGTGAACTTGGGGAACAAAAGGAAAACTTAAGAAATATTGTGAAAAATCCAAGCTTTTCAAAACAAGATCTTCAGAAGAGAAACTGGATGAACCATCAGGCAATAAGAAAGAGGTCTGCAAGCTATCGGCATTAAAAAAGTAGGGCAAAAAAAGATAGAAACTTTAACAAGAAAAGTCTTTCTTACAAGCTTGTTTTTAACCATTTTAATCATGTTCAACTCTGGGTGACTTTATAGGAAAATGTTCCCCATGCTATCCTGTAAAGCACATCTTATTTGGATGTTCAACTTTGTATCAGATTTGATATTATCAAGCCAGCATACTCTTTGCTTGCTCCTTCTTCTTTGTCCACTAACCATTCCTAGTATCATTGCCTTCTCTAATGAATTTCTACACATACCATGGACAAAATAAACCAAGACATAGTCTGATTTTAGCTTCCAGTAATGTGTGTAGTTTTATACAATCTAAACCCATTAGTTGCTCTAGCTGTTACTGGTAAATTACTAGTATATGCAGTAATTTACACTGGCAAGATAGGTCAAAGATGTCAATTCTTCTTCAGCCAGCCATTTTTAGTGTCCAATTCTCATACCCATTTTGCTCTAACTAGCCTATTTTTTGTATTTATATCAATACCTCTGCTTTTGCAGATCTTATTTATGTTAACCACTGTGATGAGGGCTAAGGTTATCCTGCATTTGATTTCAGGAGTAGAACTGCCATAATGAACAATTTTGGATCCTGAACTAAACCAATTTTCTCCTTGATATTAAACATCTCATGTCCATCTGTAACTGTTGTCATAATCTTTGTTTCCCTGATTTCTCTGTTTTTTTAAGAAAAATTACAGAGTATACATTGAAGGCAAGATTGATTATAGGTAATCCTTAAGATACCTGTCACTTAATGGCCAAAGTTACAGCAGAAATATCCCCCCCCCCAAATACACACAACCCCATTTCAAAGAGGCTGCATCACCTCTATGGTTATTCACTCTTGTGAATGGCCACATGGATGCTACAGCACCATCTCTCTATTCACGCCCCACTTTGCTGGGAACCCACAGTGTTTGGCTCTATTCCCCATGCCCTCGAAGTAGCCACTATTTTCAGTGCTCTGACAATTCCTTGCAAAAATGACAGCTGTTTTTAGAGCTTTCTGCCCTAATCATCTGGCTGTCAGGAGATTGCAAACATCTCCTAGCTCCCCTTGGGTTTTAGGCAGAGCTATTAAACTCCTGGCCTGGATGCATTACGTGCTGGGCATGGCTACACCTGGTTTAGTGAAGGGGGTGGGGGAAAAGTTCCAATATATCATGTAATGCCACTGTGACATTAGTTTGGCACCCCTGGTTTTAGGATAGCCAACCACTTGCATGGAAGGATAGTAGCTTACTCTGCTTAGAAGATTGCAAATTACTCCTGGCTCTTGCTAGATTTTGGAAAACCAGCCACTTGAATGCAAAGATGGCAGCTTCTCCAAATCTTTCCATTGCTTACTCTCCAGAAACCCACATTTCTTTAATGGAACAAAAAAGCTGGGAGGGATAGACTTGTTCTCAGTCTTTGTCTCAATATTGATCCCTTCCAACTACTTAATTTGCTAAATTTATTGCATGCCTGTAAAGAGGATGAAAAAACTGTAAGTTACTTACCTTGATGAGTGACTGCCAGGTTGAAGAACAAAGGAAAGGAAGCAAAGAAAATGTTTCTGCAGCTTGCTTGAGTTTTGAGAATTTGAAGAAAAAGTTCATCTCAGAAGAAAAAGTGACGAGAGCACAACACATGCAGTAAACAGCTGGCTGTGACAGAAGCAGGATGCTTGGAAATCTTTGTGTTTCTGTCTGACTTCCTTTAGGATCCAGCTTCTGCCATAGCCATTTGTCCTTTAGAGCTGAACTTTTCCTTCAGCTCCTCAATGTAAAGTATGCCTCATTCTGTGTGACTTTCAAAAGCACCAGAGGTTGTGGAAGAGCACACCCATTCTTACACTGCCTCTGAAAACTATGTAACAAAGTTGTTCAGGTAGACATTGTGTGTCACCTTTGATGATGATAACTTCCTGCAGAGATCAAAGGGGTAGACAGGAAAGAGCAAAAAAGATACAAATCTAATATCACTTTATATAATAATTAAAGTGCAGAAGTCTTAATATAAGGATATATCAGGTTTCTGCATACATTCTGGGAGGGAGATCAAAGCAAGGACATTTATTACTTCTTTTTCATGTTTTAAACTATAGCACAGTTGTGTTGCTTAGACTAGTGTGCTAAAAGATACTAAGGTATTTCCAGATTTTGGAAACTGGCAATTTTAGTTGCACAAAGAACCAGAGATTCGGCAATCATACCCACTAGGACAGGGTCAGCAAACCACGGCTCTGGAACCGCACGTGGTTCTTTCATCTCTTTGCTGCAGCTGTCACTCAAAATGTGTCACAACCGCCAATGTGCGACACCCACCGGTACACAATTTATTAAGCTTTTCAACCCCTGGTAGATTTTGTGACTCCTGGTGTTTCCTTTTCTGTGGAAAATGGATCCAAATGGCTCTTTGAGTGTTTAAGGTTGCTGACTTCTGCACTAGCAAAACTCTATCCAACTTTTGATGAGCCATATGCCAAGAAGTGTAATGCTAAACCAAACTTTTAATAGTTCAAGTCTAATAACTGTTTCAAGCAGCCACTTTGTAGTTTCCCCGCCAAGGATTAGGAACTACTTGAAAACCCAAGGAGTTGAACTATGCTTGTGATATGATGTCATTATCAGTTGCTTGACTATTAATGTTTCTGTTTTGCACCACATTAATTAGATAAGATTATAATTATTTTAAAGAAATTATAACTTTGTTTTTCAGCACCGCTAAGAATGTGTCATTTTGTAGATTTGCATTGTATTAAAGGGAAAATACAGACAGTGCAAAAGGAACATCAATTTACAAAATGGAAATAACTACAACACAAAAATTGTGGTCACAGTAAAAGGTAATTCTGTAGCTTCTCAGATTTGGCATCTGACAATATTCACCGTTTGGGTGATTTTTTTAAATCATCAAGTATCTGTGAATGAAATTAAAACTATTGTGTCTTCTTCCAGATGCTGAAGAGTCCTAAAAACTAACTATTCTATTATTTTATCCTCTTTACTTTCTTTGCTAATTGGAAAGGGAAAGACATCAAAATATCATGTTTACAGACTCATTAGCACTTTCAATGAAAAAAAGGCCGCCAGTATATATTGAACCATGTTCTTTCAAATGCCAATACAAATTCATTGATTTTACTTTTATTTGTATCCTGCTTTTATTATTTTTGCAAACTCATGACTGGGAGCATATCCAATGTATCTTCCTTCTATTTTTCCCACAACCACCCCATAAGGTGAATTGGGCCAAGAGTGACTGGCCAAAAGTCACCAACCTCGCTTTCACAGCTAAGATGGACCTAGAACCCATACTCTCTTTCTTTCTTATTCAGATGATGGGGATATTCTCTCTCTTAAAAATGCTGGAGTTCTCAGAACCAAAACTCAGAACCAGAATCTCTCCAATTCTAGGAAAACTGCTTTCATCCAGACCTCCCCCAAATCATAATTTACTTCTGTATTGATATAATTACTAGGGAGATAAAAGCAACTTGCCAAAATTAATAATGTAAAGGATTATTATGTATTCTGCCTGAAAAGCTTGACAATCAATTTTTTTATTTCCATTATTTTGTGCTCAATAATTGATCAATGAAACCTTATTTTTTATGGCAACCATAGTCCACCTGACAGATATTCTGTCTGCAATGATCTGTAACTTTATTTTTATATTTTTGTAAACATGAATTTGAAAGATTCTGGAATTTTTTTGCAAAAGCACATACATACATTTTTTTCTGCTTTGGCTTTTTGTACCAAGCATGATTTACCCAATGCTTCACTCCACTTCGAAGCGAAGTCTTAGGACCCAAAGCAGATCAGTTCTTTGTCCCATTTTGATTTGTTCAACAACTCTCAACAGTCCCTATGGACAATGGAAGCCATTGATCAGTGAGCCCCATTAATTCATTTACTGCATTACTTTTAAAATATTTTAATTTAAAACAAGCATGCTCAACTGTGTCACATTCTCTCAGAATAAATAAATTCATAAAATGAAATTAGTATAACACACCACACACTTTCTCTATCAACATGTAATGCCCTGGGTTTATTTTGTGAGAGTTCTATCACAATTCCAGGTGGGATTAAAAATCTTAAGGATAATGTAC
Source organism: Thamnophis elegans (assembly GCF_009769535.1). Classification (NCBI taxonomy): domain Eukaryota; kingdom Metazoa; phylum Chordata; class Lepidosauria; order Squamata; family Natricidae; genus Thamnophis; species Thamnophis elegans. The sequence continues at coordinate 20,226,105 of NC_045558.1, read as the reverse complement.
GCCATCAGAATGGGCATTCAGACCGGTACTGACAAAGCACTAGTAGTAGAGTCCTAAGAATCATTCTCTTCACAGAAGAGAGCGCAAATATTTCCAAAGAAAGGCACCCGAGAGTTGTGGTTCTGGTCTTTCAGCCTTTTGGAGAATATTAAAAGAAAAGGGGTGGGGGTGGGCGAAGGAAAGCTGGCTGTTTTCAGAAATTGGAATGATGAGACACATACAGCAATTACTGCATTCTTTTCCCTTTTAGCTTTTTTTTGAAAAAAACCAAGAATGAAGTCTTTAATAACAATTACACAATAAAAAAATATAATTTGTGATCAAAAGAATGGCAAGACAACATAAAACTCCAGTTGTAAGGACTCCATTTGCATACTTGATTTGACACCACTATTTTGGTGCATAAGAAAATGGGACAACAGAAGGGGTTATATGAAGAGCAGCAACATAACTTTAGTGCTTTAAGTACCAGAAACTGCACACATGCTTGTGAGCTAGTCAGTTGAATAGAATCCATGACTTCATTTTTAGCTTGTTACTTGCCTTGTGATTTTAAAACAGGAAGATCATATTGAGTAGCACATTCCCCATTTTTAAACTGATGCCTTTTAAAAAAATTCTGCATGTATGTCACCATTTTTCACATGATACACAAAAAACTCAAGGACCCAGAGGGAGAACCAAGTTATGTTAATACCATTTACAAAATACCAAGGAGTCCACAGCTACCTAACACATTTACTACAGCACAGGAACCAATGAAGGTACAGTGTACAAAAACTGTAAACACAGCACAATAAATAGATAAAACAGCAGGTTCCGCACCATGCACATGATGTCATGACACTTCATCTTTATACAATCTCACTTCTTACACTCTTACTTTGTTGCAATTCTCCCTCCCGCCCCGTCCCAAGTGCAAAGCATCACAAATGAACGGTTCTGTATTCAAGTAACATATATACAAGGGTATTACAAATATGCAGTACTGTACAGATAATTGCTGTCGTCTTAATTTACAGGTATTGATTTTTTTTCCTATTAACAATAAGAATAGAAAAACCAAAGCATGAGAGATGTGCATTGCTGTCAAGTCCCCACAGCTGCCATGGAAATGCAATATGATGCATTCCCCATCATCCCTTGCATTCAAATTGCTACTGATGCATAGCACCTAAACAAGTTCCCGAAGACTGAAGTTTCGTTACTACAGAGACTACGTCACCTCCATTGCTACTGTATTGTCTGCTATATTGTTCAGTGCTGACTTTTCTGTTTCATGGTTTTCCCTGAAAAATAAAAACAGAGAGAACACAAATACATTGGTTGAGTACTAAATTGGAAAAATCCACACTTAAAAACATTGTAAAAGTGCTTATTTTACATCTTTGGAACTTCAGTGTAGTGTAATAATGTATTTCTTTCCAATTTCAAATCTGTGTTGTCTACTTATGTAAACACTGTGGAAAAATAAACCAGTTACCCTTCAAACTGAAGTACTACTAATCTAAGATAAGTATTTAATAATAAATTTATTTTTTTAAATGGTCGATTCAACATATTCCTAAACATCTCCAAGAAAAGTACACTACCTGCATATTTAATGTAGCTAGGATTGGATATAACCAATCCAATGCCATCCCCTCTAACTCCCAATGGGGCAATAATGACAAAATCAATAAAATTGATCAAAAGACAAATGTAGGATTCTTTGAGTAAATCCTGAATTCTGAAGATCTCTTGAAGAAATCAATGGAGAAATCTGGAATGTTTCATTTGAGTTCCTATCTACAGCCCTAGAATTTCTAGGTAATATCCTATCTTATTATTTAATCATTTCTCTGATTTATATCCTGTCTTTTGTTCAGAATCTGAAGGTGGTATCCATAGCACTCCCTGTTCTCATATTTTTGCAAAACAACCTCCATGTGAAAAAACAACCTCCTGGGAAAACTCCCATGGCCAAGGATGTTCTGAGTCTCTTTGGAGCTATTCCAACAAGTTAATGATTACAGCACACTGATTTCAATTTTGAGGGGGAAAAAAGACGGGGTGGGGTGGAATGAAAGGGGATAATTTGATCACATGCATTATTATTTTCAGAGCTTGAACACATCAGCCTTAATGTTGCAAGTATTACTACATACACATTTCCAAGTTGGAGGTATTAATATACTTGGGGTACCCAAATATACAACAAAAATAGAAAAATGAAAAACAAAAAGAGAATAAGATAAAAAAGTGAGATCTTTATAATCCTTTACAATAAATGATTAGTAGGTTCAAATTTTACTAAATGAAAACAAATAAAATTAGGAAGCTGTGAATTAATTAGACTTTCTTGGTGTTTATTATTCGGAAGCACCAGAAAGGCCCTTTTTCTTTTGAAAATAAAATTTTACAAAAGTAGTCTCTCCCACTTTTGATATAAATTTTTATCACAAATTATTCAATGTTTCTAATGATAGAGCTTCCATTTTCACGAAGACTTTAATGCAGAAATTAGAGACCATTTGAAAGAATTTTCTATTGATACTACTTTGTTTAGATATCCATAAAACTTTTCTTTTTCAACTTTAACAATTTAACAAGACAAAGTACTTACCTTGGTATTGTGTCCACAGAGGATGAGGCTGGCACCTTGGGCACCTGACAGTTTGCTGCAGCCAGCTTTAAGGCAGATGATGGAACAGCACTTAGAGTCCTAGGTATGTGCCGTGCATTGAGCGTATTAATAGAGTTTGCAGTGCCAACAGATGAGGGTACAGTTAATCTAATGTTGTTCCCAAACAGAACCTGAGTTGTTGCAGAATTGGCAGCAGTTACTTGGTGACTCAGTGCACTGTGGGAACTTGAAGTCTGTGTTATATTTGAAGGCTGTAACAAGGCTGAACCTGCTGTTGATGAGCTTGTATGTACAAGTGCTGTAGGCGTAGTATTACTGAAGTGTAAGCCCTTATATACTCCTGTGAAATAAGAAAAAAATGTCAACCCAATGAAAATAATGTTATTGATTTACCTCTCTCTCTCTTACACTTCCTCCACCCACCCACAAGTATACTTTTTGACACTACTATCATTACCACTTCTTACCTGAGGCTTGAAGGATGCCATTCACCCCAATTCCAAGCACCACATCATCCTTCATTTTGAATCCCATGAGCTGTTCTGATGTAACCAAGGCTGAAGCAGCAAACTGAGCACTGACAGAATCCAATGTCTTGGAATTGAAACCCTTTTAAAGATAAAAAAATAATAACATCAAGCTATTATCACACACAATAATACACCGCTGAGCCCAACAAGAGAGAATGGAAAAGTCACCAGTTTCTGTTAAGTATGGACTGTTTTTTTTTAAAAATTAAAAACTACTCTATAGTATATAGCAGAGATGTCATACTCAGGTCATCATGTGATAGATTGGGACTTCTCCCCCCCTCCCCTTTACTAAACTAGGCATGGGCGTGGGCAGTGTGTGACACATCCAGCTCATGGGCTAGGAGTTTGACACCCCTGGTACAGGGTATAGTATGTATGGGAAGAAACAGTTCACAATCCTTAGAGAAGCAACAGCCACAAAGGGATGCACTAAAGATCTGCTTAAAAACCCAATTTCATTTTTCCTCAAGTGTATACAATGTAAATTAATGAGTTATCCAGAATTCTTTAGAGTATATCCTAAGAGAAGAGAAGTGGTATCCATCAAGACTGGCCAGCACTAATGCAAGTTCTATTCCTTTGGAATACACATTCAATATTGTGATGTTGACATCAACCAGACAATTCTTGTTTTCCTCTGCTGCATATTTACAATGCTGAATCACCTCTTTTTCTGTTACAAGGGGCAGCAATAGTGCCATCTATACTCACCTGTAGCATCACTTCTAAACACTAGCGTATGGCTAAGGTGAAGATTCAAGCGAAAACCATTTTTCTGTTGGTTAGTTGCAAGATGTTATGGCAACAGTTGAAAATTAGAGATGACCCCTGGTGGAAAAAAATGAGGAATAAATCATAATACAGGCAATTCCCTCACCTGTGAGGCGTTCGCAGAATTACTATTTGCTTGCTGTTGATGAATTTGTGCAAGCTGTTGCTTCTGCATTAGTGCCAGTTGTTGTTGATGATGCTGGTATTGTTCGGCTGTAAATGCTGAACAAAATATAAAATGAGAGAATACAGTATCAAAATATGTAGACCTAACATGTGCATCCCCTAGTTTAAATTCTAAAAATGCAGTGTTAATCATAGTACATTTATTTAGTAGTCCAGCTCTAGTGGGGTGTCATACTAACTGCACTTCCAAAATAAAAGTTGGTTGTAAACCATCCAGGATTAAACATTTTAATTGCTGTTATAGAATGCAAATTGCCGTATTCCAATCATCTTAGTAGCAGAACTTTTGATACTCACATCAGCTAAAATATGTTCTTTGTTTCTAAATTTTGATAATATTGATATTCAACTGATAATTTAAGTATGTATATGTAAATATGTGTATCAGAATATAAATTGTGACATTGTAATAATTCAACTTCCCTCAATTAACCCATCTTTGGGGGTGGGGCAGTCAAATATAGAACAGTTGATTAGGTTTAGGTTAGGTTTAGGTTTATTAAATGTATATGCCACCCTTCTCCCAAGGACTCAGGGCGGCGTACAACATTAAAAGAAACGCATAATACAAAAGTTTAAAAAAAAAAAAAGAATATCCCAAATAAACCCAATTAGAATTGACAATAACATTTTTTAAAAAAAAAATCAAATTAAAATTAACAATGATCAATAATTTATTTTGTTTTGTTCAGGCCAGGCTGGTTAAGCTGATTTACAGAGGAATGGAGAAAGGCTATATTTATTGTCTAAGGAGAGTTCTAAAAATAGAAAATAGCGACGTTTTATTGCAATTTTTGTTTTACTGCATCTTAATGAAAATTTCACTAATGCCAACTTTTAAAGTAAATTTAGACAGAAAAATAAATTATAAACTTTGTTTTTAGATAGAATGCCAAGTTTTCCAAATTAAATTCATTTTAAATACAGAAATTGGGACACTTTACTTCATCAAGTATTATTTAGATTAAACTTCCTGACAGAAAATTAAAACTCAGTTTACTTTTTAATTCCATGCACAAGACAGATACATGCCAAGCTTCAAAAACAGATTACTTATGTATCATTTTTTCTGTACACATAAAATGAAGTAAAAGAGATGGTTGAGAAAGAATTATTGGTGCACCATATACTTTTGATTAATGTAACCTTCATAATTACAATCCCAAATTAACCTTCATAAAACTTTTGCCTATCTAGAGGTCTCAATATATTGCAGTGTAGAAAAATGTCAGTGTTTTTGAGTTTTATTTCCTTTTTCTTTACCCCAGATATCAAGGAATTATGGCTTTTAGGCTTTAAACTGCAGCAAAAACATTTAAGCTGAAACAGATTTGGCTGGATGAAGCCTTAATATTCATCTATTTAAATTGAGTCAATTTGTGCTTAATACACTTATGAGAAAAGTATAGTACTACAAAGTCAATAATTTTTATGTTGTATAACAAACAATTATGCCAATATAACTGTTTGTGGTATTGACTTTTGGAATATGGAATGAAAGTAAGTTCTATGCAAAAATATTGTTAAAGATACAGTGGTGGAAGAAAATGTAGTAAGAATAATAATTAGATATTCACATTAATTCCAACATTATTAATTCCATTCCACTGAACAATGTATACATAAGAAAATGTATGTATTTGGTAACTACAGCAAAAATAAAATATGGTGGCACAGTGGTTAAAATACAGTATGGCAGGCTACATCTGCTCTCTGTGAGCAGTTTGGCAGTTCAAATCTCACGAGGCTCAAAGTTGACTCAGCCTTCCATCCTTCCAAGGTTGGTAAAATGAGGAGCCATATTGCTTGCAAACCGCTTAGAGTGTGCTGTAAAGCACTATGAAGCGGTATATAAGTCTAAGTGCTATTATTATTATTGAACAAAACCTAATATAAATTAATTTTCAAACAAAAAATACTTGTGTAGTATTTCACATCACTGTTCCCATTTATAGCCTTTCTTCATCTGGTTTCACAGCTTCTATAGACTCATAAAGTGCAAGTAATGGTATAACCATACTGGTTATATCACAAAGTTCTTTAGGAATGCTTAGATTTTTTTTTCATTTTAAACAATTGGATTCTGGTTTTATATTAAATTGCTATTGAAAACTTCATTTTTAAAAATGATTTTTCATGTGCAAATGAAACGGTGGTTTGAGATGTGCAAACCAAAATTGTATGGAACACAAAAACCTGGTATTTCCACCCAACAAAAAACAATTGCATATATAGGGTTTTGTTTGTTCCAGCTCATATAAATTCACATATATAAATTTTGTTTGAATTTTCCCCCCTAAATATATATGTCTGAATTTTAAAATAGTTTTTAAATGCTTGATTCTAAAAAAAAATCGGGATACTTGGGTTCACTCAGGCATCCCATCTTTGCATATATGTTTTAATGATTGGAAGTATGGAAACTAAAATTATCAGTGCACTGAGGCCCTATTGCAATGTGCTCAATTAGTTGATTATGATAGTTTAAAATTGTATTAATTAATTAAATTTGTATAGTCACCTATCTCAAACTGATGACTCTAAGAATGTATTCTAATAATTTTCTTCTCATGGTCTATTTGTCTCTCAGCTATTAATGGTATACCAAAATCACCTTTGACCCACATATTTTAATTTCAATATAATACAATCTGAATCAAACTATCATACATGAAATTTGTCCTTAACAAAAAGTGTTTTCTTTTCAGACTTGTGGTGCACAATGTTTTGCATTTTAAAATATGTTCAACAGTCCTCAACTTCAACTACAATTGACTCTGGAAACTACATTTCTGTTACTTAGCAAGATAGTTGTTCAATGAGTCTTGCACCATTTTATGATCTTGCTTGCCACAGTTGTTAAGTGAATTACTGCAGTTGTTAAGTTAGTAACATTATTGTAAAGTGAATCTGGCTTTCCCATTGACATTGCTGGTCAGAAGGTCGCAAAAGGTAAATCACATGATTCTGGGACACTGCAACCATCATAACTATAAGCCAGTTGGCAAGTATCCAAATTTTGCTTATGTGACCATGGCGATATTGCAATGTTTGTAAATGTGAAAAAGACCAGTCATAAGTCACCTTTTTAGTGACATTGTTATTTTGAGCAGTCACTAAGCAAACTGTCATAAGTTCAGGACTAACCATATATCAAGCTATTTCCCATATTTTGAAAGTGCTCTGATGTTAAAACAGCTTTGTTCCAAATATGATAGGGTTGACTCAGCCTTCCATCCTTCCGAGGTGGGTAAAATGAGGACCCAGATTGTTGGGGGCAATATGCTGACTCTCTGTAAACCGCTTAGAGAGGGCTGAAAGCCCTATGAAGCGGTATATAAGTCCACTGCTATATTGCTATATATTTTGAGCTTGAAACTTTTTTTAGAAATGTTTCATGGCAACCCATTGAATTTTGTTTAATTTGAAACATTGTCTTGTTTCAAAGACAATGGCTTAGGCACACAGAAACACACATTATCTGTGCAGATTTTGTTGGGGAAAGCAGCAAGTAAACACATGAAACTGCCCTGAAGAATATGCTTGCAAAACATCTTGACTTTAGAGAGTTTAAAAAACCTGGTTATTTTATTAGCTTTCTTTCTGTAAGATTTATAATGTAACTATTACAAAATTTGAGAAAATACTAATAATCCGATGTTTTTACATAAGTATTGTTCTGTTTAACAAAATGATTAAGAGAATAATATGATTAAGAGAATAATAATATGTAGAAAATATTTTCCATCTATCCATTAAAGCTCATTTGGTGACTTGCAGCAGTGTTACAAGAGTTTTGTAAGTCACTCTGAGTGAGTTGGGCGGCCATGTATATTTTCATAAATGAATTAATGGGTGTGTTGAGCTGTGTCCATAACCACACAACAGCATTATGGACTAGCTAAAGTTTCCTAATAGTCCTCAAGGGCAATCCTGGGTAAAGCAAACGGCAGTAATCTGACAAAATGATGACTAAGCATGAGTTACATTAAGAAAGACCTCCTGATCTACAATGGCATGATTACAAAAACACAGATTCTTCCTGTGACATTTTTCATTGAATAAATAGCAGTTTACTGCCACAAATGAATGTAGTTCACTACAAGCTAGTATTTTATAACTTGTTTTCAATTTAGGTTGGAAAATAAACACAATTTGCCATATTCAGCAACAACTGCAAAGTCTCGCTTTTCTGAATAATGACAAATATGAAATGGAATTGTAAAAATGGGAGGAACTACACAAGTTGGAAGTCTCGAATTATGATTGAATTGTAATATCTAAAGACCTTGTTGAATTATGTCAAACAATCAGCCTAAGAACCAGATTTATAAAAATGTAGAATATATTTTAAATTATTTCAGAGTTTATAGTCAACTTCTATTTTTCTTTAGTTATAGTTTTTAACTTCCTAGTTATACAAGCTACCAGGTGCAACAAAAATGACAATACAGCAGCAGGCAAACTCATTAGAGCAGGACATACATCTACTGTATATTGAAGATTTGCTAAAACAAGATAAGACAAATGTGTTTTCTTTGGTGGGCCAAGAGTTCTAACTTATTTTGGTATCGAATGAAATACTATTCCAATATCCTCATACTTCTGTTTGGAATCAATTATGTAATTCAAACAGACTAATGAAATTAATTATAAAAATAAACTTTGAGTCTTATATAGACTTGATCCATTATTCAAGTCATAAATAATAACAAAATGATTAGACAATTGAAATGACCAAAAGTCTTAATAAAATTGCTACGGCCATTATTATATACATTCTTTTTATTTATCCATGTCAGAGATGATTTCCCCATCTTTTATTTAAGAAACAAATATCCATTGCTACACAACGGTTCCAACATAATTTAAAGAGTTTATATCAATTACAGAAGATAACAAAAGATCATGACCACAACTGAAACATTACACTCTCAAGATTTACATTTGCAAATTACATATTTAACCAACACAAATCTTAGTAACTCTTCCAGAATTCTTTAGCAATGTGCTTCAATCAAAAAGCAATATCCTTCTTAGCTGTATCCCAGGCTGCCTGACTCATCAAAGTTTACAGTTTAGAAATATAATTCTAAACTTCCAAAAAAAAAACCTCCCTCCCTCACTGTAGCCTTAAAATAATATTCCTGCTCATTTTTAGACATCATGTATATAAGACTTTTTCTTTAAAAAAAAACAACAAGATCCTTTTACAAGAAATCAGGATAGAATTGCTTCTTTTCAACATATTAATGGCTTCTCAAAAACAAAAAAAAGTTTTTTATTTGTTACTTGGAACCCTGACAATACTGCCCAAGGGGCTACAGGCTACAGAGATTTCATTGGTGATCTCTAAACTTTTTGTCCTATTAAATGTAAGTTGGTCCTTTAAACCAGCAGAACTCTTCGCGATTGGGTATATCACTAAATTTTGGATTTTAAGTGATGATGTTTTGAACGTTTCAAATCAATTCCTTAGTTTGCATTCTTAATAGCAAATTACATAGTGACAAAACTGAAAAATATAAATAAAACATGAATAAATATATGTTAAGGAATGAATTCTACAAAATTATACTAAAATTTTTAAAATAAAATAGATTCAATACATCTATAATTACAATTTAGCTATAATTAAAGTACAAACTAAATCTGGATATTTACTATATCAATTTCTAATTTTAGTATTGCATTTAATCATGCAGCATAAACATCAGCAACTAAGGAAAAATATGGAAAACATTAATAAAAATTAGGCTTTCAGAATGAATACTTTTAGAATTATATTAGTCAAAATCAACATACCAAAATGTGCTGCACCACTGCTATCTTTACTTTGATTAGAGGTACTGCATGTCTGGTTCCCAGGTTGTGCTGTGCCTGCTCGATTAACACTCCTGTGCAATTTCCTATATGAAAGTTCACCATTGTCACCATCATGTAGGGATGGTGTCCGAGGCCTAAAATGACGCCATCTACGTGATTTGATATCGACTAGTATCTGACTGAGGTCTTTAGATAAATATCTATCCGAGGTATTTGTTTCTGAGGTATTGGCAATTTGATTGACTGAAGAGTGTAGTTGTGAGGAAGGTGTTTCTGAATCCAGCTGGCAAAATGCACTGTTATTCTCTGAATATGCTCGGTCCAGGAGCACTCTAAAAATGGAAAAAAGATTATTTTTAATTCCATACAAACCAAAATGTTATCCTTCTCTTCATACAAAACCAAAGCTGAAGAAGCTCCTTTAAAGAAAAACCAGATAGTCTAGTTGCCTCTTGAAAAAGCACCCTAGGGACAACCATGACCTGGATGACTGAGAATGTACAAAGACTCCAAAAATTATTTTAAAAATGTTGGGAAAAAAATGGCAGCAAAATTCAGTGTGAACATATTTTTCAAACTGGTTGTTTCAAGCATTGGAAAAAGATTTACAACAAGGTTATGTACAATTTGAAAATTATTTGGAAGACATGGTAAGGACCCCATGAAAACTCTCTACTCTATTCACTTTCTACTTATTAAAGCATTTTTTTTCATGCTTCCACATTAGCTTAAAATAAGACGCTAGTACTTAAGGAGTTGATTAATTAAAGTGAAGTTACTTAATGGGAATTAATGGAGAAACCTGGGCTTTTTAAAGATATAGTAAAGAGACTTTATCTTGGGTGAAGTAAAAAACAGTTCTTCCAAATCATTTTTAAATATGTTCAGTCCTATTTTATTTAAAAGCTACATACAAGTAGTCCTTGATTTCAAGCACAATTGAGCCCAAAACTTCTATTGCTAGTCAAGACAGTTAGTTTTGTCCTATTTTGCAACTTTTCTTGCCACACTTAAGTAAAGCTTCTCTATTGACCTTGCTGTCACAATGTTGCAAAAAGGGATCAAATGACCCAGGGACTCTGCAACTGTCATAAATACACACCATTTGCAATGTGTCCAAATTTGGAGCCCATGACCAGGGGGATGCAGTCATAGGTGTAAAAAATAGTCATAAGCCACTTTAACCAAAAGCCTCAGGGTTGACAAATTTCCTAGTTGAAATGAAACAGGACAATATTTGTTTGTTTGAACCAAAAATCAAACCACTATAAATGGATATTAGCATATAAGTGGCTGACTGTAAGATAGATTAAGACAGCAAAATCAAATAACAGCCTGTATAGATGTTACTATTAAAAAGGGATATCAGAATACTAGAAATACTTTCATTGCTCAATTGCATGAAAATTTTACTAAGGTGTCACATGATTTTTTTCTTTTTTTAAAAACTAAGTGGTCCTTATTATGAAGGTTAATATTTTATAATTTGAGGATCATAAACAAATTTAAAACGTGTGGTAATTAGGCCTAATAGTGTCAACTGATAACTGCAGGGGACAAAAGGCTAAGTTTTAGGTTTTGGAAGGATGCCATAATTAAGTTGACACTAGAGTTGACACTAAGATAATTATAGAATGAATATTTTGCCAAATCCAATTTGAATTAAGATAAAAAAGAACCCTCATCTTTTAGATTTAGAAAAATAATCCAGCCTTTAAAAAGTTCATGTAAATACAGATAATCTTCGACTTACAACCATTTATTTAGAGATAATTAGAAGCTATAAGAGCACTGAAAAAAGTGTCTTAAGACAGTTTTTCACACAATCATTGCAGCATCCCCATGGTCATATGAACAAAATTCAGATGCTTGGGAACTGGCTCATATTGTGACGGTTGTAGTGTGTCAGAGTCATGCTATCACCTTTTATGACCTTCTGATAAGCAAAGTCAATGGGGAAGCCAGAATCACTTAACAACTAATTCAACAAGTGCAGCAATTACTTTAACAATTGTGGCAAGAAAGGTCATAAAATATTCATAATAACAGTTGTAACAGGAACTTTGGACTCAATTGTGATGGTAAGTTGAGGTCTATCTGTACTTAAAAATACTTCAGAAATTAGAGCACTTTGCACAAAAGATGATGTATTCTTCTAATTTGAGGCAATTTTGAATGTGATGACAGGAAAGTAAATTATGGAGGTTTGTCAAGGACTTTTCATTGCAAAATATGACAGTATTATGCTAGGAATACTACAATATACTTATTTTCAAGTTGTGATGCATCTGCAGTAGTAGCAATGTAAAATACTTTTACACCCGAGGTGAGTTGCTGCCAGTTGGGCCTGGTTTGACTGAACCAGTAATGGAATTCAGGTCTGGGTTTGAAAACCGGCAGCGACCAAGGCCTGCCACGCCACCGAACCGGTTCCCCCACTGCTGCTTGGCCATTTTGGATTTTAGTGACTGCGCATGCACAGTTCACTGTAAATTGTTCTGTGCATGCGTAAAGAACAATTTACATTGAACAGCGTACACATGCACAGCGGGAGTCTGGCAAACCGGCAGTAATGCTGGCAGCAACCCACCCGTTTTACATCTAATTTTTATAAATTAAAGCACTGCTGAAGATTCCTGATTAGCTGAATAATATTCTTTCAAGAAAAATAACATACTAAAATCAATGTTACAGATTACTCTTGACAAAATAATCCAGACAAGATATGATTAATTACTATTTTGCCACAGAATCTTTGTAGTAAAAATTAGTAATGTAATTTATTGTGGATTTTTATGCAAAAAGGTTATACCCATGGAAATCATTTGATGAGAAAACAAGCTGCTTTAAAGCCTACCTATTAGTCTCCTGGTTATGCACATAAACAAAGATGATCATAGGAGACCTTCAACACATGTACACCTTTAAGCAGAAGTTGTACAGATCTACAGGGAATAACCAATTCTCAAGAAGGATGAACTACAATACCTAAACTACTATACCCATGAATACTGTATCCCATGTTTTCAGGATCTTCCCATTATTTTCAGGTAACTTATAGAGTGTAATGACATACAAAATACGATTAATGTTAGCGTCTTAAAATCATGGATTCAAGGGAGAAAAGAGAAGAAGCAAAGTCACAATAAAGCTTTCTGTAACAGAAGAGCGAAGATCGAGTCAAAGCTATAGATTAAAAATACGGATGTCTAATTAAAATTTATGCATTAAGAAACTGAGCAAACATGTTAGAACTACATTTCAAAATGTACATATTATCCACAACATGGTATTATTGTAGTGAGTTTTAAGATAAATAAGCCTACCTTCCACCACGTCCAACCCGTCTACGTGAAAACCCAATGCACTTTTGCGGCCTAGTAAGGGTGGTCAAGCAATATCTATACCGCTCATCTCCTAATGTTCCCCCTTTAGGAGTATTCCAAGGCCAGTCACCAGTTTGGTCTAAATGAGGCTTTGAAAAGAAATATATGAAAAGGGTTAAAGCAAGAATTTAATTAATATAAGTAACAATGTAATACGTAGAGGTTTGAGACTTACAGCGTTATATTGACAGCCTGTTTTCCTACGGAAAGCAAATGGCCCATCAGGATCATTTTCTTCCTCAGTTTCAGAAGAGCCAGAAAAGATCTTTAAAAAGAAAGCAGTAGTAAGAAAAAGTAGACTATTTCTTCCCTATGAACCAAAGAAACTGTAGATGTCATACTTGAGAAAGAGGATCTTCATCAGAGCTGGGAAAGTCGTACTGATTCATATCTTTAGCATTAAAGATTGGCAGTGAAGCAGGAACTGTCTGCTGAGAAGCAATAGCAGCCGATGAAGGAACAATTTTGGGCTTCTTCTCATATTTTCTCTTCGGCCGTATAGCTTCCGCTTTCTCTTGCTGCATGAAGATAAAATTCATTAGTAGTTTTATGTAACGATGCACATAATAACCGTTAGGATATAAGTTTAGAAGATTTTTTTTTTTAAAGTGCATCATTTTGATGAAATGAGAGGGAGAGATTTTTCCTTAACTAATATAGAATCAGGTAAGCCCTTTTTCAAATTGATGTAAATCATGGTTGAGTTTATGAATTATTTCTAATAAGTTTTTTTTCAACTTCACAATCAAAACCATAAAACAACCTGGGATTTCCTGGTGATCTCGCATTCAAATACTGTCAAGGTCTTTGTTTAGATTTTCAAAATCAACTAGGATTATTTCATAGGAAGCTTTAACATAATGGAGTATCAAAATCATTTACCATAGTGGTAAGTGGTAGCTACCTAGAGTTAGCTTGAAGTTTTTTGGAATGAAATTAAGAATGTACATGGTTTAAGCACATTTATAGCATAACATTACAAAGCAGATTTTTTTTCCAAGTAATATCTATAATGATGGATAGATAGACAGATAAGAGTCACCTTGTTTATTTTAAATTCCTTCAATTCTATATTTTCCTGGTGTTTAAACTGAGTGCTATTAGGAACTATTCCAACAGGAATAGTATAAGTAGGCTTCATAGGCTGTCGATGTACCATTACTTCAGACATGATCTCTCCATTATAATCACCCAACTTATATCTGGAAAGTAAAGAAAAAGTTTTAATTTACTAGAACTAATCTTAAGGTCAGACATAAGAAATCAAGAGCCAGGACAGTTCAAAAGTGCTACGAATTTATTCCATGCCACAAATACACAAGACTCTGATCTTTAAAGCACCAAGATAAATTGGTGGTAGATAACAGTCAATACACACGGGGCTGGACTTAAAGTCTCTGATGGTAGCATTTGATTCCACCCATGGGCTCTTCCTGGTCATCTCCTATAGTTGGCTTATATACTTAATATTTATATCTTTATTCTCTTGAGAACCTATTTCAGCATTTCCTTACTTTGGCAATTTCAAGATACATGGAATTTATTTCCAGAATTTCCCATCAACATGGACATTGCTGACAATCCGGGAGTTCAAAGTTACTGTAAACTGTTCATGCTGAGAACTACTGATCTAGAAGCGAGTGTTACACCAAATCTTACTCAAGAAAACATTTCATTACGGAAATACTCAGAATATACATTCTGAAAGGAAGACTGCAGTAAGCATGTAAATCTTTCAAATTTGAAATCCCAAAGGTGCTTTTTTTCTCCCCAAGGGGCAACTGGATTTTCTTGTTTTTCTTTGAAGAGATTTTGCTTCTCATCCAAGAAGTTTCTTCAGCTCTGATTGGATGATGGGGAATTGAAGGATTTATATTCCTAGCAGACAGCTGGTCATTTGCATTCTTTTACAGAGTTGTTGAGACCGCTTGGAGGTTTATCTGTGCCCTCAGGATCACCTGAGTAGTGCAAATGGATTTGGCGCTTTCTTGGAACTGCTGAAAGGACTGTGTTGTAGGCTAGATAGATGATGTATCCCCCCACCTCTCTTGAGAAGGGGCTGTTCAATTTTGACATAGATGGTCTCTTTCTAACCAGCGGTCCTCTCTGTCCAAAATATAGACTTTGTTGTCTTCAAAAGAGTGGCGTTTATCATTTAAATGCAGATGAATTGCTGAAACTTGTCCTGATGGGTTTATTCTCTTATATTGTGCCATTCATTTATGAAGTGGCTATTTCCACATTGAACATGCCTCACATGTTGGAGTGGACAAGCTTCTGCCTTAGTGTATTCTTGGGTTTGAAGTATGCAGTATGTTGTATTGGCTGAAGATCCTCCTCAGCTTTTTTGATATTCTTGCAACATATGGAATGACTGCATTGTTTCATTTATTGTTTTCTTCTTTTTCTGTTATGGAGGAGTTCATGCTGGGTCTTGGGATTTGATGAAGGCCCACAGGATAGCCACATGTTCTGAGGGCTTTCTTGATGTGTTTTAGTTCTTTTTCTTTCCCATCTTTCCTGATAGGCAGCCCTTGTTTGGTGGTGTAAAGTTCTAATAACTCCCATTTTGTGCTCCAGTAAATGATGAGAATCAAAATATAAATATTAATCTCGGTGTGTGGGTTTCCTGTAAACATCAATGTTAAGTCTTCTGTCTTCCTTAATGTATACTGCACAGTCCAGGAAGAATAGACTATTTTCCTTAACATATCAAAATTAAAAAGCCTCTCTCAACAGAAGGGGAAGGATATCACAGCATCTATCTTCAGTCTACAACACAGTCCTTTCAGCAGTTCCAAGAAGGCTCCACACCCATTTGAACTGTTCAGGTGACACTGAAGATGCAGATAAACTGCCAAGTGGCCTCAATGACTCTCTAAAAGAATGCAAAAGACCAGCTGTTTGCAAGGAGTATAAATCCTTCCATTCCCCACCATCCAGTCAGAGCTGAAGAAGCTTCTTTGATGAGAAATCAAAGAAAAACAAGAAAATCCAGTTACCTCTTGAGAAAAAAAGAAGCACCTTTGTGACAACCATGATATGGATGACTGAGAATCTCCATAGACTTTCAAATTTGAAATGTTCCGAGATCAACATATCTCTTTTCAATTTGGGAAAAAGTATCAGTTTCAAAAAGGGCTGTTCTGACTTCACAATTGTTATAATGCTGCGTTCACCTTGACAAAAGCATTCTAAGCTTGAAACAACCAAAGTGTTAGAGTGTTAAATATTTTATTCACCTCAGATAATAGTGAGAATATTTTAGTCAGTATTTTCAACTTTAAAAATGTAATTGATTTTTAATGATATTATTTCAAGCAAAACAGACTTACTTTACTTGGTCATTTCCAATATTACCATAATTTCATAAATATTAAATAGAATCTTTCTTAGTATCTTTGTCTAATAGGGAATCTATTTTATTTTTAAAGATATTTTAATACAGTGCCCGCCCCAACTTTTTGGGCATCAGGGAAAGAGGTTTTTTCGTGTCCTGGAGGGGGCGTAGTTTTACTTCTCATAAATGGGGCTTTGCTTGTTTGCGCGGACCAGTTCCTGGCATGCCATGGACCAATGCTAGTCCAATGACCCAGGGTTGGGGATCTCTGTTTAAATACATGTCACTCAAACATCATGCACCCTTTAGAATGAAAAACAACTCTCCTCTGCAAATTAATATATTTCATTTATATAATTGCAGGTGGATGGCTAAAGTTGCCTTGATTTCAGAATTGCAAAGGATATCCTTCCAGTGACACTAACATATACTAAACCAAATTAATCTATCTCCTACCTCAGTAAGGCGGGGTCTAGTTGCCCTTGCCTCACAAGAGCTTAAAGAGAGGAATACTTTCAGTTCTATTTGGAGGCAACAGAACTGAATGTAAGACATCACAACTTGTCAAACCTTAGTAATTCTTTTCTCCAAAATAGCAAGATTTTCCAACAATAACAAGAAGCTGGTTTTTTGATAATCTAAAATATTGCTTTTATCCCTATATCCACATATTTGGTGGATATGGGGATAAACTATGTACAAATGTGGAATAAATAAAAATGTATTACAATTTCATAAAATATTATCTATGTGCCAATTTAATAAGCTATTTATTTAATAGTATAATTTAAAGCAGAACCAAACTGTTTTACCTCTTTTCCATAATTTCCAACGTTAAATGCAGCAACTCTCTCTTGCTTTTTTCCCTTCTCTTTATCATCTCTAGAATTGTTACTGCACGACTCAAATCCCGCCTCAGTTTAAGCATTTTTTCGTAAGAAGTTTCATCATTCTTTCGATTCTGCAAAATGTAGTAAATGTAAAATGAAACATATTTTAGACCCAAAATATTAAATATTTTCAGACTTGAATGTTGTGAATATTTATTTTTCAACCACAAATTTGAAATATTATTTATAAAGACTCATGTGCCACTTAAATCACTGTAACTATAAGGAATTCAAAACAAAAAGCCCTATAGTATTACAGTACAAAAATGCAATAGCCAATCTAATAATTGTAAAATATATTTATAATTATTAACGCTGCTCACAATAATCCCAGATACAATAAAGTAACAACTGTTTAAGTCCATAAATGTTCTTTGGAATTTCCATGCTTTTAAGAGCTTTGTAATCATCCATAATGAACATACAAATCTTATTTCTTGTGGGGGCCATTCCATAAGAGAGGGAACTCCTGTAGAAAATTCTGGCTTTTGAATCCATCAACTTCATGAGATTCTCATTAAGCATTTTTTGCAAGCACAATTTGGGGAAACAGATTTTAATTGGAGTAAGCAGTCTCTGTAGGATTTTAAAGGTGGCACTAGAATCTTGAACTGTACATAGAAGCAGACTGGCAACCAACACAATTCTTGCTGTATTTGCTGTTATATGGAAAAATCAAGTTGTTTATGTTAATACACGAACTTTTGCATTTTGCTATAACTAGAGCCATAGGTATTTTCAAGGAGAGCCCTGTACAATATACTATATGATAGCTATAAGTTCTAGAAACAAGAACAATTGATTTACAAGCCAAAAAGTGAGGGAAGGCTCTTCTGGCCACAATTGCCACCTCCTGTTCTAACAGGAATTAGAGGTCCAGAAGGACCCTGAGATGACACACCAGCTGCTTCTGAAGAAGCCCAATCCCATCAAGAGCTTACATTGATGTTACCCTAGTTCCTGAAATAGCAGGCATTCTGCTTTGCTTGGGTTGAGTTTCAATCTCCCCCCCCCCCAATCCAGATTCTTAGTCACCACTATATCTCCCATTTGATTTGAGATGGAGGTTGTTACAGTAACTTACATACTGACAATATCATATCTATAAAAGGGAGAGAGGTTTGAACTCTGACACATCCCATAACAAAGTGTCCATGTGACTATGCCAGACATACTAAAGCTAAAGCCATAAACTTGGGAGTGGAAGCAGCATAAAATGATGCCCACATCACAGGTAACACTCAGATAGTCTAAAGGGATACTATCATACTCCTGATAGGCTCATACTCCTACTATAAAGCATAAATAATCATTACCAATGCTATTTCCCAGGCCTAAAACCTGACAGAAGAGTGTCCAGATAATCCATTTCTTTTTGAGTCATCTGCAGATCTTAAACAATCTCAACAATCTCCCCAAGAATAATGTGTGATAGCTGTTCACTGCAGCAGGGTTAAATGTTAATTTCTTAATGGAAGGATGTACAATGCCTCTTTTAAAGATATCCCCGTCATGCACCATGGCTGGATCCATTTCCCCATCCCCTTGGGAGCGTGCAGGTCAAATGGGGCAGGATCAACTCATATCCCAACCAACCCAAGAATCAATATGTTAAACTTTCCCAGGAAATCTTGAAACACATGAGCCTCACTTGTTTGGACTTTGTCCAACTAGCTTTCGATTCCAAGTGAAGAGTGATTTTTATCACAAACAATTTTGTTAACATTGTCACAGGGGTTTTTCCCCCTTTCCTTTTTTCTGTAAAAGAATCTGGTCACTTTATAAAGGGCTCTGGACAGAGATCTGTAGATGCAATAAAATATTAAGTCCATACTCACTTTTCGAGTCTGCATCTTTTCTGTTCGCCTTCTAAATGCAACATAAGGATCATTTGTGCTGGACCCATCACGTTTCTCCTGTTTCACTGCTGAGATAAGAGAAGGGCCTCGGCAGTTTTTTCTCTTTTTAATCCAATATTCGTATACTTCTCTAATCAGTTCATCATCTTCCTTCAAGAGTAGTTTGGCTTCCTGCAGGCTGACTGGCTAAAGGTAAAGTCCAAGTATGTCATTTTTATGTATTTATATTCTTAAAACAATTTCAAATCAGAAATAATACTATACCTGCTGACCACTTCCTTTTTCAAGTCGGTCTATCATTTCTTCAAATTGCAATGGAGAAATATCTATTTTTTTCCTCAGCTTATTCACAAAGGCCTCATCTTCTGAATCCAAATCATAATCCGGTTGCTCAGCATCCAAACTAAAAGCTGAAAAGAGAAAAACATTTTAATGGGTTTTAATATTTTAATATAATTTAATATAAACTTCAAAGTAGAAGAATGTAAAAATATACACATATATTCTTGCCATTTAAAATCTACCGATTATAAAATTATATTTCTTAACAAATCCTGAGAATATGAATATATGGTAGCTAATTCTATATAGATAAAATAGAATGTAGATATATGTTTGAAAAATTATCAAATGAATAATTGTCAATATTTATAAAATAGCCTTCATTGGATAAATAAAATTTTCATTAAAAACTATTTAAATATATTGTTTTCAGGTAAATATGACGACTTGACAGATCTATCCCATTACCAGTAGTCCTAACTCACTGACTGCTTTGTTCTAAATTACAATGGTGCTGGAAAAATAATTTTATAACCAACGTCCTTTACAACTTTTTACACTTGCCATCAGTCACATTATTACCATTATAATAATGCTTTGTCTGATAGCTAACCTATTGTTTTACTTATTTTCCCCCTGGGAAATGTGCTGGTGCCAGCAGCTGAGAATGTGCCTTGCAAACAGTCCAGTATATTCACCGTTGTGTGCCTGCTTATTCTTTCATAATCCCTTTCTCTTCAAACTCTCCACTTTGGGGGTGGGAATGGTATAGACCAGGAAGATTGCCTACAGAAAGTTCCACTCCCCCCTGCAGAATTGAGAGATTGGAGAGAAAGGGATTACAACAAAATACACAGGCACACAATGGGGAATACACAGAGAAAGAAATGTGCTAGTGCCAGCAACCACCTGCATACAATGCCAAGGGATTCCCCATATCGTAAGACGTATCATGGCCCCGATTCTGCAGTTCTTTAGCAAGCACTTATAATGTTGCTCTATTGATGTATTTACAACATTATTTGTTGTTCTATATTGCATGTGAAAGAAAAAAATATATGTCAATTTGTAATCTGTAGGATATCAATTGACAGCTAAATAAAATTCAGAATTTTTCCCCCATTGTATACAGGTGGTTGTTGACTTACAATAGTTCATTTAGTGACCATTTAAAGTTACATCATCACTGAAAAAAGTAAATTATGACCGTTTTTCACACTTATGACCATTGTAACATCCCCATGATTATGTGATCAAAATTCAGAAGCTTGACAACTGGTTCATATTTATGACAGTTGTAGGGTCCTGGGGTCATCCCCTTTTGCAACCCCTTCTGACAAAGTCAATTTGGAAGCCGAATACACTTAACAACCAGCTTACTAATTTACCAACTGCAGGGATTTACTTAACAACTGTACCAAGAAAAGTCGTAAAATGGGGCAAAACCTACTTAACAATATTTCACTTAGCAACAGAAATTTTGGGCTCAATTGTGGTAAGTTGAGAAGTAACTGTAGTACCTCTCCAATTCCATTTTCTTTGACCAAGTTAAAAAAACTCTGACAAGTTTTTTAAAAGTTTGATGTAAGTTTGTTTGTTAGTAAGATGAGGAAATAAAATTTTAGTTTATTCACTATATCTCTGAACACATTACAAATTAGCTTAGCCTACATGTAAAACCATATAGTACTATGACATTGCATACAATGTAAATTACATCAAAGTGTTATAAAGATACTGTGTACAGGCAGTCCTTGACTTAAACACAATTGGAACTGGAATCTTAGTCACTGTGTGAAATGGTCATTAATCATGACACTCATGACTCTCCCAATGGGTTGTTAAGAGACCACATGAGTCATTACATCGACAGGGTAAAAGTGCTGTTTTCCAAAGGAAAACAGCCAGCTCCCTTGCATGCACAGAAGAGAACTCCTGCAGCAGGCAGAAACCTCTGATCTTTGAGATCCAAGCTTATTGCTATAGCCCCCTGCTCATGTTCCCTTCCCCACCGTGCAAGGAGGGGAATTTCTTGGGAGGGACTACACGAATGGGGCTCAGATCTTCAGGATTAGACCTCCATTTCTTCAGCCCTTTGGAAGAGTTTTTCTCCTCTCCATGAGCTGAAGGGAAGTCATATACTGGGTTGGAGAAACAAGAGGAGATTGCATATATCCCTGCTTTGTTTCTCCTGCCCAAGGACTCCCCCTTCTATTAAATGGAGGAGAGGGGAAATCTTTTGCCAGGTGTGACACTATCTTGCAATCTCCTCTGCCAGCTTCCCCACTGTCTTTCTTGAAAAGGTAGAAGAGATTGCAAATTGTGATTACATGGTCACAGGGCACTTGTTATCCAATCTTAAATGTAAACACGTCAAAAATCCATATTATGATCATATGGAGAACATAGTGTAACATTTTTTGACAGCTGGAAATGCTTTCTAGACTGTAAAGGAACCCTTCCAAGCCATTCTAAGTTTGAAGGGTGTTTAAATGACTGGTTATAGGTTGAAGACAACATGTGTTTCATTTTTTAAACACTACCTATTTTATTATATAAGAAACACATACATAACAAAATTTTAATTGTTTTGAGCTCAATATTTTTTGTGCAACTAATTTAGTTAGTAAATCCAATTACTTACTTACGTGACCCCAGCCCATATTTTTCTTTGTATCCAAAGGAGAATCTACAAAACTAGTTTTATTTTAAAAAAGCAATCCAGTTCATTTTAAATATTCAGTATAAATGTATACTCACGCTGTATGTGAATAAGCTGCTTTGGCATTTTAAATTCTCCAGGGTATATTGATTCATAATAGGCAATATTACTTTCTGCTTCTGGGACTGGTATAACCATATTATCCCGTTTCTCTCCATATACTTGCTGTGCTGAAATGGCCCGCTGGAGATGATGTTCCTACAGTTCATTAACAAAAAAAGACAGATGAAATACACACGCTGTGTGTGTGTGTGTATGTGTGTCTAAATAATGTTAATGTGGAAACTGAAGAATTAAATATTAAATTATTTCAGCCAGGTATTTTTGGTGTGTGTGTGTGTGTCTGTCTGTCTGTCTGTCTGTCTGTCATCTATCTATAACTTTTTATAGATTCTTAGCCTCTGCTGAAGTTATTACATTTTAATCTATTTTTACACTTAATAAAAGAAAGTCAAAATCATAAACACAAAACTGAAAAATCTGTCAAAAGATTTCAGAATGCATTTTCATTTTTTCCTATGATGGTAATTGTTGTTTGAAATATAATTTGAGACAAAAAAATATGCACTGGTTGCTGTTTGTTCTTAGGTTGTTTTTTTTTTTAAAAAAAATCATTTAATCATTTAATAATCATGCAGGCAGAGCACCAACTAAACTGAGTAATCCACTTTACGTAGAAATCTATGCATTTCCCCTAGTCATAAAAAATCTTTTTCTACTCCCTAAAGGGAATCTGCTGCTCTCTTTTAATTAGATGAAATTACAAGCTATCATATTAACTATTTTAAGGATAAAAATATCCCTTAATAAAATGGGAGGACGTATGCTTAATGCTGGATCATCCTGTCCTATAACATGTAATTAAGATAGTTATAATTGTTACAGCAGCTTGTTCACATGCTTTAAACTATGCAAAATACAGTTACATTTTCGATAATACAGTTACATTTTCGATAATCAACAAAGTATTAATTCTGACAAATTAAAATACAATATCCTTCCAATACTGTTTAGGAATGGAATCTAATGTGACTATTAAACTAATAGAAGTTCCCAAATAGTCTAAATGTGATTAACTAGGCAATAAGATATTATTCACCAAATTACATGGACTGGACCAACTCTACATCCTTACTACTATTTTCTGAACCATTTGCAACCTATCAAAAGGATCAGCAAGACCCTCTTATGGACCCATACACATTTTAATAATTCTTATTTTCAGTTATTTTGGACCAGAAGTACATAAATACTGAGCACCAATCAAACTAAAAAGAATTTTATGAATAATCGCAAATGTGTTAAAGGCCTAAGGCTGACTAACATAGTTTTAACTTCTATATTTTGATTTCTTTTCTCAGGTTCTTTTTTTATTCTATCTTCTACTGGTTCCAATTATTTAACAGACTGCCAAAAACTCTTGCCTATCATCACGTTAGCGACTCCTGTGTGACAACTACACTTCAACTTGTTCTAAGCATTTCAGAATTTTTCCAAACATTAAATTTTCAAGTGCTTAAGATTATTAAAGTGCTGAAAGATTTATACTATTTATACATTAGAATATTTGTAAATTTTATTTATTTATTTAACATATTTACATGACTGAGTAGTTCACAGTATGACAAATTAAACACTATATAAAAAACCTAAAGACAATCAGAGATAAATGAAATAAAAGCAGAAACATAGACATTAGGATTTTAACTAATTTTACATAGTTTTTCTGATCAGCCAGATTTGGTTTTGGTGTTGTTGCTTACTTCAGAAACAGAAAAACACATTTAAGAAACCACTATCCTCAAAATAGTCTTGATATTGTATAAAAAGCAAACATGTCTATTTCATGTAAACAAAACCCAAATGTCTCTTTTTCTCTCTGTGTGTGTGTTGACTTCAAGTCAGTGTTGACTCTTGAAGAGATCCTAGACAAATTCCTAGAATTTTCTTGACAAGATCTCAGAAGTGGTTTATTTCTGCCTCTTTCCTAGAGCTGAGAGGGACTTCCTGGGCCAAAATCACCTAGCGGACGTTGTGTCTAACACAGGACTCATGATTTCCTGGTTGCCTGATGCCTTGACCTCTATAACAAACAGTATGTTTCTTTTTTGACTGCTAATAAGTAGTAAAAAAGTAAAAGCAATCAAAACTTTCACACTGGAGAGAACAATACATAAATACAGGTAGTCCTTGACTTAAGACTACAATTGAGCCCCAAATTTCCACTACTAAAAAATAGTTAACTGAATTTTGCCTCATTTTGTCAGTGTTGTTAAGTCAATTACTGCAGTTAAATTAGTAACACGATTGTTAAGTGAATTTGGCTTCCCCATTGACTTTGCTGTTGAGAAAGTCACAAAAGGTGATCACATGACCCTAGGACACTGCAACTGTCATAAATACATGCTGGTTGTCAAAACATTTGAATTTTGATCATGTAATTGCAGGGATGCAATTAACAGTTGTTAAAAATGGTCATGTCACTTTTTCAGTGCCTTTGTAACTTTGAATGGTCACTAGACAAGTGACTGAAAGTTAAAGACTACCTGTATAGATATAGAGTGGTAGAGAGAAAAAAGGGTGGGTTTTTTTTTTGCCCCACTACACTTTATAGATAACATGTTTATATTCTTTATCAAGCATTTATGGACTTGAAGGCTGATTGCTACATTTCTGTATGCAGAATAATAGAATAGCAGAGTTGTAAAGAACCTTGGAGGTCTTCTAGTTCAGCACCCCTCAACCTTTCTGACTTTGTGGACCTGTGGGTGAGTGAGAGGAACAGTTCCAAGAAAGCAGTGAGAACATGGGCACTTGGCTGCTGCTTCAGTGTCCGGGTTCAGAACAAGCTCGGGCCCTGTACTGGGTTGCAGCCCAGCATTAGAGACCCCTGTTCTAGTCCAACCCTGTAACAATTCAGACAAATGGCTCTCCAATCTCTTCTTTAAAACTTCCAGTGTTGGAGCACCCACAACTTCTGGAGGCAAGTCATTCTCCTGATTAATTGTTCTGTCAGGAAATTTCTCCTTAGTTCTATGTTGCTTCTCTCCTTGATTACTTTCCATCCATTGCTTCTTGTCCTGCTTTCAGGTGGTTTTTGATAATAGCTTGACTCCCTTTTCTTTGTGGCAACCCCTTAAATATTGATACTGCTATCATGTCACCCTACTCCTTCTTTTGATTAAACAACCCCTGCAATTGTTCTTTGAATGTTTTATCCTCCAGTCCCCTAATCATCTTTGTTGCTCTTCTCTGTACTCCTTCTAGAGTCTCAATATCAATTTTATGTCATGGCGGCCAAAACGGGATGCAGTATTCCAAATGTGGCCTTATCAAGGCATTACAAAGTAATATTAACATTTCAGATGATCTTGACTCTATTCTTCTGTTAATATAACCTAGGATTTTGTTGGCTTTTTTGGCACATTGCTGGCTCATATTTAAGTGATTGATACCTCTTGCAGTTACCACTATTGAGTCAGGTACCATCTACTCCATGGGTGTCAAATTCAAGGGCTGCAGGCTGGATTTGGCTCACAGGGTGCTTAAAACTGGCCCACAGGGCCAGCCTGGAAATAGCAAAGGATCAGCCCGCAGTGATTCTAGCAGCCTCCTACAGCACCCTGCCAGCCAAAACAGGGTGCCGGGGGAGACCTCCCCATTTTGATTAGCAGGGCATTTCAGGAGGCATCCGTCCCATCTCCCCCCCCCCCCCCCCGGATAACTACAATGCTAATCCAGCCCTCGAAGAAATCCAGTTTGACACTCCTGATCCACTCTATACCTGGGCATGTGTTTCTTGCCTAAATGTAGAAACCTTACTTTTCTCATCACTGAATTTCATTTTGTTAGATAGGGCCCTGTATTCTAGTCAATTCAAGACATTGAATGTTATGTAGTTAGCTGATAATCTGAATGATTTTCAGTCTGACCGTCATTATACATGTTCATTGGTTTATTAAGGAAAATGATCTAAAACTACATATTGTGTGTAAAAGTATATAAACTTTGGTTTCCGTAACTGGGGAGTTGGGCAGCAATCATTGCTACTAAGTTAAAACTTTTGTTAAAATTGGTTTCAGCAATTCTAAAAATAATAAAAAGCAGCCAAATACAAAGATTTGGCACATCAAGCACAGACATCTTATTATGCTGTCAGTCATCCAATTATGCGTTGTTTTTCATTTCTCTATACTTTACTGCCATGAATTCCCCCCTCCCCATTTTTTTCTCTTTTTGTCCTAGTAGATAATGCAAATTGCAAAGGAATCAAAATCTAATATCAGGAAAAAAATCCTTTCACTATGTGAAACCCAATCACATCTCTATAAAATTGAGTAGATAAAATATGACTCTAGGAAGGTAGCTATAATTTACAGAGCAATACATAGCAACCAAGTCTTCCAGAACATGTACTTTAGAAATACAAAAGCACTATGGTACAGGAACCCTCTTGTATCTCCTCTTCACATATGCTAGTGGAACAGTCTAAAATGCAAGTTTATGAAACTCTGCATAGAGTAGCTTATTAAGGATTGAGTAGGCATTATCCATTATAGAATTTCACCAGCAAAGCAAGTTGAAAAATAGTATAGGTAGTTTTTGCTTACTGACAGTAATTGGGAATGGGAAATCCATCATTAAACGACATTGTTGTAAGGCATAAAGCACATGACGCCCATCAACTCACTACAGCAGTTCCAGTTGCTGTTGTTAGGTGAACCTCTCATAATGTCCATTTGCAACCTCCTAGTTGTTCTCCATTGACTTTGATAGTTGGAAGCTGGCTGTGAAGGTTGCATATGACAATCAAAATTGTGGTATGCTGCAACTCTCATAAATGTAAGCTGGTCACCAAGCACCCAAACCACAATAATGTGATTGCAACAACTACGAGGACCTGTCATTTAGCAGTCTTAACTTCAATCACTGAATGAGTGGATGTTGAATGAGGACTACCTATACTACACTAATCATCAATCCTATAAAGAATCCACGGAAGTTAATTAATCTCCTAAGGATTTTTTTTACACTTGACTTGATACCAATAAACATATTCTTCAGGCATCAAATGTCATTTCAAATACTAACAAAAGGATCGAGCTATAATTGAATTTGTCCATTCCTCATATTTCTTCTCTATGTAACATATGGGAAACTACTTTCTCATTATAAGTATTAGCTGCTGAAGGGATGATTTCTATAACATTAATTCAAGAATAAACATTGCTAATAATTATAAAATATAAAACTGTAAAACATTTTTCTGCATAAATAAAACCTAAAATATAGTCTATTTTCCACATAAGTTCTAAAATTAGATAAATGAGAACTCAAATGCATAATTATGCATTATACATGTTCATTGGTTTATTAAGGAAAATGATCTAAAACTACATATTGTGTGTAAAAGTATATAAACTTTGGTTTCTGTAACTGGGGAGTTGGGTAGCAATCATTGCTACTAAACACTTTCAATAATTGTTGGTAAGTCCTGCACACTTGCTTGGAAGAATTCTAGCCCATTCTTTTACAGAACATTGGGATCTTCGTAGGCTTCCTTGCATGAAATATCTGCTTCAGGTCCTTCCACAACCTTTCTATAGGATTAAGGACTTTGACTTGGCCACTCCAAAACAATAATTGTCTTTCGTTTTAATATTTTTTGGGTCATTGTCTTGCTCCATGACCTACTTTATTTCTTGAATTTCAATTCATAGACAAATAACTCAATACTTTCTTGTAGAATTTGCTGGTGTAATTCATAATTCCTATCAATTATGGCAAATCCTTTGAATCCAAAAGCAGCATAGCAGGCCCAAATCACAATATTGTCACTGCTATTTCAAAACTCTTTAAAAATAATTTTGCAATCTTTTCCAGCCTAATGAGCATTAAAAATTGTTTTTGAGAAGCAAGATTTCCCATACTCGATAATCACCCGTGATTTAAAAATGCAAGTTATAATCCCAAAAGTTTACACCCCTCCCCTCACACAAATAAGTAGCTTTGACAATTTTTAATTCACTTGTTTAATTGGGTTGTCTGTATCTGAGTTTAGGACTTGCATAGAAAACAAACCAAATTTTAAGGCCATATTTATGCAAAAATATTAAAAATAAAAAAACTGGCAGGAAAGGTTGCAGGTTTCTCTGCTAAGTTCCAACTGTCTGCCTTCTTATCACTGCACACCTTCCTTTTCTGAACCTCCATATACTTGCATACACCCATCTACCCACCATTCAGTGGTCTCCTTCCTCAGCCTTCTTGTACTCACATATCTGCTTCCTTCTCTAGCCTATTTTCGCATGCACCCTGTGTTGACCTTCCCTGCACTTGTGCTGCCCTCACCCAAGTTGTGCATAACCTGTACCATCACCACTTGCATTTCTTACCTGGGACTCCTGTTTTAAGAAATGGCTTGGATTATAACAATCAGGTCTCCTGAATTACCACTGCTAAGATATGCTGCCATGTGACATTGTTCTTTATGATAGCATCCCTTAGCGATGGCAATCTTAGTCCCAATTATTGTAACTTGAGGATTACCTGTACTTGTAAGGTAAGCATTCTTACAAGTCATCATGCCCATCACTCCAGGAAAGATTAAAAAACTTCTGGTGGCAGAGAAGAAGTATTGGTCCAGATAATTCATTCCGCACACTCTCTTTGACTACATATGAATATTTAGACAGAAGAAACTATTTGTAGCTCAGGGTTGAAATGAGCGGTCCTTGGTGCTCTCTGAGCTAGTCTGTTTTCTTGAAGACATTTCATTATCAATTTAAGATATCATCAGTGCTATGATCATTTCAGACAGATTCTAATCTGGTACTCACTTTGATATGTTTATTATAACGTTTATGGAATCTAAGTAGTCCTTGACTTACAATTATTTGTTTAGTGACTGTTCAAAGTTACAAAGGCATTGAAAAAAGTGGCTTGTGGCCATTTTCACACTTTTGATGGTTGCAGCATCCCCATAAGCATGTGATCAAAATGTGGATGCTTGGTAAATAGTTCATATTTATGACCATTTGTGACCATTATGGCAGTATTCTGGGGCGATCTGATTACTTCTTAAGACTTTCTGAGAGGCAAAATCAAGGGTGAAGTCAGATTCACTTAACAACGGTGTTACAGTAACTTGGTATTCGACTATTTTAAAATTTGTTGAATTTGGTACTCAATGCATTTTGACACAAAAATGTTCTGGTAGGCATCGTTTTTTTGGTACTCGATGCGCTTCAATAGGAAGAAAAGAATAGCCACGGAAAACGGACAGGAAATTGGCTGTGGAAAACAGATAGGAAGTTGGCTGTGTCAGGAAGGTTGCTGCAAAAGGAAGCAGAGGACAACTGCAGAGGGTGGACAAGAAGGCGGTCACTGGGAACGTCACTGACATAGGAAAAGTCCTTCCCGGCCAAAACAAAGGGTCATGTGATATGGGGGATTCGTTTGGTGCTCATTTTTAGTACTTGTTGCACACAACAACAATTAATCATGACTGTTGTGTACCAATATAACAAATGCAGTGACTCATGTAATAGCTGTGGGAAAAAAGGTCATAAAATGGAGCAAAACTCACTTAACAATTGTCTCACTTAGCAACCGAAGTTTTGGCTCAATTGTGGCTGAAAGTCAAGGACTACCTGTACACTTTAAAATTATTGGATCAAAAACAAAATTAGTTGTATTTAATTGGGAAAATGGAGTGAATGATTGCTATAAATAATAAGAAAAAATACAGATAGAATGATGTCACTCTTGCTTAAAAACTTGTAAAGATGAAAAAATGGATAGAGAAATGTTATGATGTGCAAATGCTGGTAAAAGTGTAACAGAGAGTCTGGTTTACGGGTATATATATATGTGTGTGTGTGTGTGTGTGTGTGTGTATATATATATATATATATATATATATATATATATATATACACACACACACACACACACACATACACACACACACATATATATATATTGAATGTTTGTGCAATGACAATTTGAAGTTACATGAGTGATGAAAAATATATTTGCAATGAACGTGCTATTTAACAAGCAATTTCTGTGAAATGTTTGCTATTAGTCATTTATTATAGGTCATTCTATGCATGACTCTTCTTTTTTCTCCTCTGCCTGGCAGAGTGAGGTATGCAATGGGAAATATATTGGCAGTTTGCCTAGTGCATTTGTGGCTTCCAGATTCAAGAAGTATAAGCAAATAGCACCAGATCATTCCTTTCCATGTATATTCCCCATTGTGTGCCCCTTTACTCACAAACAATTCCAGACTTCTCAATTATCACAGTACTGGGGTGAAAATTTCAAGGCAGTGAGAAAAAGTTAAATAAAATCATAAGCCCAGTTATAATCATACAATTTTCCATTTAGTGACAGAATTGCCAGTTCCAATTGTGCTTGCTAAAGAAAGACTACTCTTGGGAAGGACATGTGTTTGACAAAAAGGACATAAGAAGGTTGTGTGTAAGTATGTACATTTGTCCACGAAGTACTTAGAAGTGAGAAATGGATATTTCAAAAGAAGATGTGACCAGGAGATCTTTAAACTCTTTCCTCTTCGCTACTCACTTGGGATTGGTGCAGTGCTCTTTATATGGGGTTGTTTTGAAGATTATTTGGAAGCTACAATACAGAATAAGCAGCCCGTTTGTTAGTTGGCATATACAGTGGGCAAAGAAGTATTTAGTCAGCCACCAATTGTGCAAGTTCTCCCACTTAAAAAGATGAGAGGCCTGTAATTGACATCATAGGTAGACCTCAACTATGAGAGACAAAATGAGAAAACAAATCCAGACAATCACATTGTTTGATTTGGAAAGAATTTTTTTTGCAAATTATGATGGAAAATAAGTATTTGGTCACCTACAAATAAGTAAAATTTCTGGCTCTCACAGACCTGTAACTTCTTCTTTAAGAGGCTCCTCTGTCCTCCACTCATTACCTGTATTAATGGCACCTGTTTGAACTTGTTAGCAGTATAAAAGACACCTGTCCACAACCTCAAACAGTCACACTCCAAACTCCACTATGGTGAAGACCAAAGAGCTGTTGAAGTACACCAGAAACAAAATTGTAGACCTGCACCATGCTGGAAAGACTGAATCTGCAATAGGCAAGCAGCTTGGTATGAAGAAATCAACTGTGGGAGCAATAATTAGAAAATGGAAGACATACAAGACCACTGATAATCTCCCTTGATCTGGGGCTCCACGTAAGATCTCACCCCGTAGGGTCAAAATGATCACAAGAACGGTGAGCAAAAATCCCTAGTGAATGACCTGCAGAGATCTGGAACCAACATAACGAAGGCTACCATCAGTAACACACTACACCGCCAGGATCTCAGATCCTGCAGTACCAGACATGTCCCCCTGCTTAAGCCAGTATATGATCGGGCCCGTCTGAAGTTTGCTAGAGAACATTTGGATGATCCAGAAGAGGATTGGGGGAATGTCATATGATCAGATGAACCAAAGTAGAACTGTTAAACACAACTCGTCGTGTTTGGAGGAGAGAGAATGCTGATTTGCATCCAAAGAATACCATATCTACTGTGAAGAATACCATATCTACTGTGGCAACATCATGCTTTGGGCTGTTTTTCTGCAAAGGGACCAGGACGACTGATCTGTGTATAGGAAAGAATGAATGGGGCCATGTATCGTGAGATTTTGAGTGCAAACCTCCTTCCATCAGCAAGGACATTTAAGATAAAATGTGGCTGGGTCTTTCAGCATGACAATGATCCCAAACACACTGCCCGGACAACGAAGGAGTGGCTTCGTAAGAAGCATTTCAAGGTCCTGGAGTGGCCTAGCCAGTCTCCAGATCTCAACCCCTAGAAAACTTTTGGAGGGAGTTGAAAGTCCGTGTTGCTCAGTGACAGCCCCAAAATATCACTGCTCTAGAAGAGATCTGCATGGAGGAATGGGCCAACATACCAGCAACAGTGTGTGCCAACCTTGCAAAGACTTACAGAAAACGTTTGACCTCTGTCATTGCCAACAAAGGATATATAACAAAGTATTGAGATGATATTGACCAAATACTTATTTTCCACCATAATTTGCAAAAAATTTCTTTCCAAATCAGACAATGTGATTGTCTGGATTTGTTTTCTCCTTTTGTCCGTTATAGTTGACGTCTATCTATGATGTTAATTACAGGCCTCTTTCATCTTTTTAAGTGGGAGAACTTGCACAATTGGTGGCCGGCTAAATACTTTTTTGCCCCACTGTAGCAATAAAAGCATTTTACTTGATCCTTTAGACTCTGCATTGACTCATCACCTTTTAGATACAATTCGAAGCATTAGCCTTGACCAATAAACCCATGGTTGCTTGGCAGCTTAGGACACATAATATTATCTTCTCTAGCCAAATTTAACCTATCTGATTCATTCATCCTTTTGTAAGATCCCTGTGGTATGCAATAGCCCTCCATTAGATTGTTCCATGTTATTGGCTTTCTGAGCATTTTTATCAATTGAATTGTTTTAGAAAATCTGAGATGAGTGAAATGAAACTATCCATTTATTACTGTTTCTTGTTTCAGTGTACGTTTCATTTTATATTATGTTTTATTGTACTTTATTACTATTACATTGTATTGTGAAAGCCACATAGGTTCAGGAAAAGAGCTTTTTCTGCTGTGTTTCCCACCATTGTGCCCCTTGACATGAGATCCACCTCCACCCTCTTCACTTTCCAAGAGAGGCCTGAAAACCTGGCTCTGCCTATTGGCTTGAGGCCCTGGTGGAGGTGGCCCACTCTGGAGTGGTTAGTAGATTAAGAAGACCTCACCTCCACCCCATTTATGTATTGATTTCTTTCTTAGGTTTTTGCTAACTTTTAATATTTTAATGTTTACAACTTGTTTTGATGCTGTAAGCCACCCAGAGTTGTTCAACAGTGAGATGGGCCGCATATAAATTTAATAAATAAATAAATTAAAAAAAAACAACAACATGGTTAACCACTGAACATTTATGCACAAAGCACCTATAGAAACTAGTGAATAGCTAGATATAAAAGTGAGAGTTTAGTATGCAAAAAATAAAGTTGAATGTAGTGGGTATGAGGTAATTAATAGTACATATAGGTAAAATAAGAATAGGGCCAAGAATGAAGGGTTGATGAATGAAAGTGATCTGAATATAGATCTGAGTGTCTGTGGAGAGTCTCAGTCATCCACATCATGGCTGTCCCAAAGGTGCTTTTTCAAGAGGCAACTGGACTTTCTGGTTCTTCTTTGAAGACGTTTTGCTTCTCATCCAAGAAGCTCCTTCAGCTTTGACTGGATGGGGGAAATGAAAGGAATTATATTCCTTGCAGACAAGTAGTCATTTGCATTATTTTATCGAGTTGCTGAGGTCACCTGGAGGTTTATCCGTATCATCAGGGTCAGCTGAGTAGTACAAATGAGTGTGGAGCCTCCTTGGAACTGTTGAAAGGACTGTGTTGTAGATTGGAGATAGATGGTGTCGTATATCTCCCCCTCTATTGAGAGAGGTCTGTTCAGTTTTGCAATATATGGCCTCTTTAATCCCTCTTTCAAACCAGAGATCCTCTGTCCAAAATATGGTCTTTGTTGTCTTCCAAAAGATTGGCCTGTGTTTTAAATGTTGATGGACAGCTGACCCCAGTCCTGATGTTGTTTGTTCCATGCATGAACAACACAGGAGAACAAACAACATCAGGACTAGATTTAGCTGCCCATCTGCATTTAAAACACACAGGCCAATCATTTGGAAGACAACAAAGTCCATATTTTGGACCGAGAAGATCGCTGGTTTGAAAGAGGGGTTAAAGAGTCCATCTATGTCAAAACTGAACAGACCTCTCTCAACAGAGGGGGAGGTATATGACACCATCTATCTCCAATCTACAACACAGTCCTTTCAACAGTTCCAAGGAGGCTCCACACCCATTTGCACCACTCAGCTGTCCCTGATGACAGATAAATCTCCACGTGACCTCAATGACTCTCTAAAAGAATGCAAATGACCACTTGTCTGCAAGGAGTATAAATCCTTCCATTTTCCTCATCCAGTCAGAGCTGAAGAAGCTTCTTGGATGAGAAGCAAAACGTCTTCAAAGAAACCCAAAAAGTCCAGTTGCCTCTTGAAAAAGCACCTTTGGGATAGAACTGAGTGATTAATATGAACGATTAGAATAAAACCTGAATTCCAAACATGAAGGATGACTATATAGCAAAAGGAATGAGATGAATCCATACATATCCATAGATGAATGAAAATGTAATTATAAAAAACGAGACTGAAATTTTTTAACAACAAAAGACAATGTGTGAAGTGGTTTAAAGATGTGACGGAAGCAAGAATGGTTTTCAAGGACAGAAAAAGAATAGTGTTGGCACAAACGGGATCCATTTATTTATACATCTATTTTGTTTAATTTATTTTGTTCTCTATTTCTTATTCTTCTTTTGCACTGAGCATTGCAAAAGTCAACAGTGTGATGGTTTTCGGTAACAAAGTCACAAACCATGGCATATAACCCACAATAGCTGGATTAAGTCAACATGCCAAACAACATTACAGAGTTGCATGAGGAGCAAACTCAATCACTGTAATAAACTAATTCTGCCTATTTATTGTTATGACTCATTTTATTATAAAACATTTTACAAAATGCCACCTTTATTACAAAATTAACTGTTACTATTTAAAGTATGCACATTTGACTGAAACTGCAACAGAAGTTTTTTTATTGTCTGTAACTATTAACACATACCTCAAATTGTTACATGAAATGGTAAGATCAATCCACAAACAAGGGGCTAAATGTCAAATCTGCATACAGAAGGAAGAAATTTATTGTCTGATGTTCATTGGCCTCCATTTATTTATTTATTGGGTTTATATGTCGTCAACTCTGTACAACAAAATTAAAACATCCATGGTATAATATAGTATGTAAGTAATAAACATGCATGGTTAAGTATAAAACAGTATCAAATCAGATATTAAAATGTTCACAGTAAGAAAAAAAATTCTAACCCCTCCCCAAATTATAACTATTAGTATATGAATCGCACATGCTATAGGAGAGAACTGAATGACTATTAATCAACCAACAAGATGACATCAATTGTCAAAGGTCTTTCAAAATAATTCAGTTTTTAATGTTTCTCAGAAAACTATGAGAGTAGGAAGGTTAAGTCTGATGCACAATATTGAAGCCATTACATAAAAAAAAAAAAAAACCATTGTCGTTGAATCCCCCAAATCTCACAAAACGCAAGCTCCTCAATGTTTTTACTTGAGATGCATATACTAGTTATCGGTTCTAATTGGAAATTAGAGTTCTGGAAATACCTCAGGGCAAAATCATAAAGACTTTATAAGAGATAAAGAGCATTCTGAAACCTATTGACAGCCAATACAGGGACTTAAGAACCAGTACCGTATTTTTCAGAGCATAAGACGAACCTCCCCTCCCCCCAAAAAAGAGCGTGGATATGTTGGTGCGTCTTACAAAGCAAATACATCCATTTTTGGCCTCCTGAAGCCCCGCCCCGCAGGTTTTTGCAAAAACCAAGGCGTTTTTGTCTTGCCCCGGTCCTGCTGAAGCCTGCAGAGTGCTGCTGGGGGCTGAGGGAAGCAAAAACGTTTCTTTCTTACTTACCTCTTCAAAATCTTGGTGAGTCTTATACACCAGTGTGTCTTATCGTCCGAAAAATACAGTATGTCTCTTTGGTAGTTATCACCTAGTAGTAGATGGGCTGTCATGGTTTTTACCAATTGCAGGTAGTTTTCAGAATGATAGAACTCAATTCAGTCCAGAAGATATTCTGTCAGTGAATGAGGGATGCTTAGTAGGTTTTTGAGGGCATGAGTAATGGATACTTTATTTTGTTGATGTTAGCCTTTGTTTGAATCAATCATGGAGTAGTAACACTAGTCTCAAAAAGAGCAGCAGTTCAGCAAATGCTGAAGAAACTTTCCACAGATCAATGAATTTTCTAATTATCACCCATTGCTTCACTTATTACAGGTGACTGATTCTATACCAGTTTCAATCTAGATTCAGCCTAATTTAAGAGAATAAAAAAAAATCAGCCAGTTACCTTGGTTGGTTTCCTGTAGGAAACTGAATGATTCACTTAACTTGATCTCTTAGTTGTTCTTGATCAAATGGTTCTCTTTGATCATGTCTATGAGTGAGATATCGGTGTACTATGTTACACTAGTTCTGCTTGTAGTGACAGGCCTCAGACAGTATTACTGGCTAACAGGGCCAAGGCAGTCAGATGATCCAAGCCATTATCTTTATGAAACTGATCAAGGCAATTAGAATTAGAATTTTTATGCCCCGTATCATCAATAATATGCTGATATATTCATTTATTTGTAACCTCTAACTTGAGAGAGGCTATACATGTTCAGAAACAATGACTGGATGCAGTGATTAGATGCAGGGGTCTACAACCCCCAGGCAGCGGCCCATGATCAGGCCTTCAGTCTGTCTGAACCAGGTTGTGGACATGGTGAGCAAGCGTCTGTATGCATCCTCACCTGCGCAAGCAGTGTGCAAGTTCTCCATTTGCACGAGCAGCAGGCCTGTGTGCCTGCAGCTCATGCAAATGGAGCTATGCATGCGCTTGCATGCTGCTCATACGGAACCATCCCCTCCCCAATGGTCCGCAAAGTAGGAAAGATTGGGGAACCCTGACATACTGCTGAATCTTGCAAACAGAGATTCTTGTTGGTTAGTGCTTTCTGGGTACATACATTTGCCTGTTCTATATGGGTTGCATTAAATCAGAATGAACAGAAAAGTTGGAACTAGAATCATCAATGTCATTGAAGTCTAAGTAACCACTATGGTCAGATATACCATTACCAATCTTGATGGTGATATCTTATCTGGAATGGAAATAATCTAGCTAGGTTTTCATAAATAGTTAACTTTGCATTTTGATTATTAGAGCACTTTGTGAAACTTTATCAGTTATAGTTAGTAAAAATGTTGTGGCTAAGTTTTTCATGGGCTGTTTACCCTTGAATTTATTTCACTGCTAAAGCTACTGTACTGACTGCCAATTTGTTAATGAGTGAAACATTTGTTTTTAAATATACCCAAGTATTTTTGTATCAGCATATCTTCCACTTCTTTGAATAACTAATTCCTTTACAGTTACAATTCTTTCATCATTTAAAAAATAAAAAATAGACATAGTCTATTTGTATTGGACTTAGTTTGTTATGAATCTTGTCAATTAAGCAAAGCATGGCTAAACATGTGAAACCAATCATTATTGTCATGTAGAGAAAAGGCTCTATTTAAGATATCGTTGGGGGAAACTGGTTCATTATTTCTTTGCTTAGTCTGTCTAGCTCAGTGGTAGTCAACCTGGTCCCTACCGCCCACTTGTGGGCATTCCAGCTTTCATAGTGGGCGGTAGGGGTTTTG
This sequence comes from Thamnophis elegans, assembly GCF_009769535.1. Taxonomy (NCBI): domain Eukaryota; kingdom Metazoa; phylum Chordata; class Lepidosauria; order Squamata; family Natricidae; genus Thamnophis; species Thamnophis elegans. Next base: position 20,188,223 of record NC_045558.1, on the reverse strand, counting down.
TCCGATACTGAAGCACTTTCCTTTTTTTAAAATTTAATTGACTTCCCTACTTTATAAATCACCATTACGGTGGAACTGGTGGGCGATTAGAAAACTTTACTACTAACAGACATACAAAAGTGGGTGGTAGGTATAAAAAGGTTGACTACCCCTGGTCTAGCTTCCAAAAATAAGGAGAAGAATTAGATGGAAGCAGTAAAGGAGGAGATATAAGGAATTAAAATCCTAATACTAATGGAATTGTGGGGAAAATTCTGCACTGCAAAAAAGGATAATTGAGTGATATGTTCCATATGCAAGAAGCATCGTTTATTCACAAGGCTATTTTGCATATTCAAATTGTTAATTTTATATTCATAATGTCCTCCATTCTATAATCCAATACTATTATAGGAAAATTGGACTGTTGTTGAATCTATACAGGAAACATGTGGCAATAAGTTAACAAAGCAAGCAAGCAAGCAAGCAATGATCTAAAGAAATCAAACCAAGTTATGGTTAAGGGGGTTCACATATACTGGTTATTTTGGCATATAAGCATCAGATATTTTATCTTATCCAAGGTTACTAAGCACAAGTAGTATGCTAATAGAAAAAGCCTGATCATTCAAGCAAATTAAATCAATCTGGTGGAGATAATATATTATGAAATTTACCTCCAAGATCTTGATTTGATTTTCTCAAAGAAACATGTATTTTCTCAAATGAGAAAGACACCAAACAGTGGTTAAAATATCTACTGTGAACAACTAAAACCCCTGAAAGATACATGCAGGACAGGACAATAACAATTCCTCTAATTTTAGTTCAAAGAATGGGTAAGACTTGGGGATGAAGTTCAGAATCTGATATATTTTTTGTTATTACAATTATATGCTCAGGAGTTGATCCTACATTATGTAAAGGAGATGGTTTTGGCCTCGGGCAATAATTATTTGTGGGTGTATTTGGATTTACTGTGCCATTCATTTACTACATGACTAATTATTGAAACCTCTCTTTGTCACAGCCTCTATTTCTTCTTTCTCTTGCTCGCTTGTCATTTTATCTTAAAAAAAGCACTCAAACTGCAGCCAGCATTTGTTTCTTCTAAGTTGGCTAAAAGCTAGCATTCTTGGAGAGAAAGATGGCATTAGAAGTTTATGTTTCGCAATGTATTGCATTCTTTTCCCATTTTTAATTAAAATTAAAATGAGGGGTAAGTAAGGTGCCTGGTGGGCCGTTACTTCCAGGGATAACTATCTAAATTTTTTACTCTTTTCCCACTTCCAAATTTATCTCCCAAAGTAGTTTAGCCAAGATTACTGTGTTCTTGTTTCAGTCTGTGGACCTGTCCTCTTGTGAACATACTACAATAATATGTTGAGATGGTTCCTAAATGTTTTTATGATTATCTACTTGGTTATATTCTATCCAATTTCTTCTAAGCTTAGTATGTTATTTTCTTAAATATGCCAAATTTAATCAACAGGAGTTTCATTACTTCACATTCCAAATCGTTATGCAGTCATTACTGCCTAATTTCCATTTATTTTGACAGATTGCTTTTGCACAAAGATTTTAACAATTTTGGGACTCTAGATAATCACAATTTTAGGGCTAACTGACTTAGCAAAGTCTGATTGAGGAGTAACCTGGCTATAATTTTCTACATGACTTGTAAGTAATTCTATGCAGGATTCATTTCAAGCCTTTTATGCTTGCATTCTTTTTATCCCTTCTTAGTTTTGACTTCTTTCTGAACTTCTTGTTCAGAATTTTAAAATGCAATTTCATATGATCTAACTTGTAAGAAAGTCTTACTAAATTTAACAGACTTAATATCTCAGCAAACATATACTATCTATCTATTAATGTCTATCAGCAGGACCTGAAGCCTAGTAAGTAAGCGTATCTCTATCTGTCTAAATGTGGGCAACTGCACAAATTCAGGATAAAAGAAATCCAGCCTAATTTTTAGTTCCCAAACTTACTATTATTAACCCAAGGGTCTCAAGGAACAAATAGAGGAGAAACACTAGGTCTTTTCAAATTGATATTAAGCAGATTTTACTAAAAAAACAGGTATATGAAACATATATGAATTAAGTAGAACATGCTTTTTCTTCATTTAAACACCATGTCAATGACACAAACGTGTTATAATTCAATCTTTAAACATTTGATGCCAAGAATACTGTGATACAATCAAGTATGATGCATGTATTAATATATTAATTTTTCTTAAGTAAAATGTGCCATTTATGTGATTTATCCAGTTTTTTTGAGATTATGCACTTCCTATATGCTAAATAAATTATTCTATTATGTACATTAGTAAACATGATTGTTATTACATTAAAATGTTAAAAGATGAGTATTTTACTGTGAAGAGTAAAACTCCTAAAGTTTCTGCTTTTATTGCTGTTCACCTCAAAATTGAATTAGTGCCAATCATATGGGTTAAAAAAAAAACTTGGTGAAATGACCTGACTAATTTAACTGATTTTCTATATCAGTTGAGTAGTCAACAAGCCAATTTTATTTGGGGGAAACAGCAATATATTTCTAGGGGGCTCTTCAGTTAAATAGCATCAGACAGTAACAGGTTTTTCATCCCATTTCTTGTAATTTCTTCCTGTAAACTGAACATCGTTTTTGTTTTAATTACTTACCCATGCAGTTCAAGAGCCTACCCTCCTTCCCATAACTTAACTGGTAGTTACAGAACTGACAGCAGCAAACCCCAGACTGGTGAACGTCAAAACCATTCATGCTTGTAGCCTGGCCACTAATACAAAGACGCCACCTAGCGTCCAATGAGCGGAACGTCCGCGCCGTTTCAGCTCGCATTCTCGCGGCTGCTGCGGTATTAAGGCCCAGCCCAACGAACTAGAGCATAACAAAATGGCGGCTGCCCGCCGAATCACGTGACCCCTTTGTGCCTTTCGGGAGGCTGAGGGGAGCCCAGCAGGCGGCCTGTGCACTCGAGTCGACATACAGAGATATCTTACGAGGGCATCCACAGGGAGGGCAGACGGGACTATTAGGGTACAACATCACCCTCTTCCCATAGGGAGAGGGGAGGAAAAGGGGACGAAGCAGGGAGAAAATGGCGGCCATTTTGTGCTTGCGCAGAGGCGATGGTGGGGGCCTGGGTACAGGGCGATGGCGGGGCCCGGCTCGGCCGGAGTAGGGACGGGAGGGGGTATCTCACGTACCGACTCCTCTTCCTTCTCCATGCCCGTGGGCATCTGCGGCACGGCCCGGTTGATCGAGGCATACTCGGCCAGGTCGGGCAAGTCCTCGCAGCGGAAGACGGGAAGCGGCTTAGACGCGTCCAACGCCCGGGCCCGGAACGACAGTTTGCTCATGTTAGTCGTCGGCGGCTGCAACTGCTATGGCGGCTGCTGCTGCTCCGGCAAAGGGGGGGGAGGCAGCGAGAGCGCTCCGAGCTGAGAGCCGGACCCCGCCGAGAGCTCTCATGGAGGTACCGGGGCTCCCGCGGCGGGGCGGGGCTCGCTCCGAGGCGGGTCCCAGCGGCGCCGGGTGGCGCGGCCAGGCTAGGGTGCCGGTTTCTCTTCTCGCCGCTCCTGGTCTGCTCAGTACGCCACGGCCAACATGGCGGACATTAAACCTCGACTGGCCGCCTCTTTCAGCCAACCCCAGCGCCACAGCCATTCCCACACTGCATCGCGCAAAGGCGCGGGCACGGCGTTGCTGAAAAGAGCGCGCGGCGCGAGCACAAGAAACGGGCACGAAAAAGCGGCGGTTTTGACACTCTCGCCGGTCCGAAGGAGGTCTAATTTTTCCCGGAGCACCGTAGTTATTCGGGTAGCGCTGAGGCACCCACCCCCACCCCTTCACACGCTGAGAAACGAGTGAAGGAGGGACGACTGCACCTCTACCGCCTGGAGGAAGATATGGGAGACAATATACGCCTCAGCCCTCGGGACACCGAGAACATGTCCCCAGGCCTAGAGGGAAACTGTTGACGTGGGCGGCCCGGTTCCGTTTAAACGTATTGCGGCAGGGAGAGGATGGTGGCTCAATATTCTCTCTAAATCCTATTTTCATTTCTTCCCAGGCCACTGTTCTCTCCTCTGTAAGACAGGTCTCTGTGACATCAAAAATTCTATAGAATTAACTGACAGGAGTGCAAATCTGTTATACACACTATTTAAAACAGCATATCCGATATTTTAAAGTTAACAGTTTCCAGCAGAAAAGAGTTGGTTGTCAGCTTATTCAAATAAGACACATTATGAAAGAAATGATTACAACATCAGTATTATATGAGTGCTGGGGCACTTCAAGGAATTTCTTGACTCCTTATCATCCTTCTTTTAGTTTATCCTATTAACACTTACCAAAAGAAGCAGAGCTTTTTTGAGGGGACAAATACATATAAACCTCAGGCAACCTTCTTAGATGCAACTTGTGCTGCAGCCTATTTTCAGCATTAAAGACCACACACCATAGCATTTTCAGTTCTAGTTCTTATTTTTATTTATAATCCCTTTCAATTAATAGATCAATAGTCTTCACAAAACCATAGTTTGGGATAAAAACAATAACAATTTAACATGAAAAACATAAAATTATAATTAAAACAGGATATATATTTGAAATACAGTGAAAATATTTGTTTGCAAGGATAGCCTTAACAAGCCTGCCCTTAGGCCTGGTTACCATAGCCAGCCACTAATTCTGAAAACTAGGAGATGATATTTTATCTGAGGAGATACTATTCCAGAGGTGGGGATGGAAGTTACTGAAAAGGTGTATTTATTCTGCCTCTAAAGGAGGCAATTTCTAATTAAGAGATTACAGAAAGAGCTTCCTTCTTATGTTACTGGACAGCAGATATCAAGCGAATGCAATCCTCCAGTTATCCAGGTCCTAAAATCATGAAGGAATTTAAAGGAGACAGCCAGCTAGAAACCAGTGCAGCTCTTGAATGACAGGTATTACATAGGTGCCTCAAGATGTATGCATTCATTCATTACAACTGGTCCAGAGTTGTATTCTGGAGCAGTTGTAACTTCCAAATGCTTTTCAAAAGCTGTCCCACCTGGAGTGCACTTCAGTAGTCCAACTGAGAGATATCTTGGATGTAATAAGACAGTGGTTATGGGCTCTTGAGTGGGCATTCCTGAAAATGGTTGTAACAGCTTCCATCTTGAGCATGAGTTGTCAAACCAGGTGAACCAGATATTAGAGCAACTATAATTTATTTATATACAGCTAGAACTCTGCCTTTTCTAACCTCAACTGGGCAAAACAATGCACTATAGAGCAATAATGTTTGAATCAAATTATCTCTAGTGGGCTAACTTAAAAAATGCATCTAAAAATCCAGGGCCCATTATCCCCATGGGGCTGAAATTTTAAGAAAAGGATCTTAACACCAGATGTATTAGCAAAGTTATAGCTGCTGCAGTACTACCACTGACCCTGAGTACTGCTGCAGCCAGGTGATCATGACTTCCAATGCGCCTAACCAGCTTTCCACAAGTAAAGTCAATGGAGAAGCCTGCAGGAAATAGGAATTCATTCTCACTGCTTTTTTGCCCATCCATGTTCATACTGCTTGTTGATTTAAGAAAATATATCTGAACCAATGGTTCATGGGTTACCTAGTTTGGAGGAAATATGCTAAGTTAATGGAATCACCAGGGCTTCAAATCCAGAGCCACTCCATATTTCTGAGATTGAGTCTTACTCTAGAACAGATGAAGACAAGAAATTTATAGCTGGATTATACATTTCAAACTCCTCGGAGGCTTATTTGAAGAAATACTTCATAAATATTACACAATGGATATAAAGAGTTCACATTATTCTGTAGTATGTAAGTTGCATGTATTTTGTATTATATTCTTCCTTTTTAAGAGTATCCAGGTTAGTTAAGAAAAATAGAACAATCAAAATAAATATGGCTGATTGTAAAAATCAGAATTCAGAAAGACTTAAGTACAAGATGGTAGCAAAATATTGATTGTGAAAGTCTCATTTGTTATACCCATATGTCTATAGAATCCATATTTTCCCATAAACCATAATTGTCCTAAAAGTGCTTTTTCAGGAGGCAACTAGATTTATTTTTTCTTTGAAGACATTTTGCTTCTCATCCAAGAAGCTTCTTCAGCTTTAATTGGATGATGGGTAATGGAAGGGTTTATATTCCTTACAGCTTGTCATCTGTATTCTTTTAGAAAGTTACGGCCATCTGGTGGTTTATCTGTATTCTCAGGAACACCTGAATAGTGCTAATGGGTTTGGAGCAGGGGTCCTCAAACTTTGGCTCGGTGAAGCCATTAATCCGTCCTGCACCGGACCAAGAGGCTACCCTGCCGACTCTGGCCGAGCGCAGACCTTATTTTTGCGAGCCTGTGGGCTGGAACTGAAAGGTAAGGCCAACAGTTTTGGCTGGCAGAGTGCTTCTGGGGGATGGGAAGGCCAAAAATGGGATGCACAGAGGCCTTGAGAAGGGAAACCGGCATCCTCCACTTCTGTTTTTTAGCTTGGGCTTCCTCTGTTCATCTGTTCCTGGAGTCTGGACAGAGATCAACCAGTGTGCTCCAAGCAGCCGCAGTGGCCCTGGAGCGCCCGGCCCAAAAGAGGCTCCTGCAAGCCAGTGGGAGCCTGTTGGTGAAGCAGGCCTGGAAAAATGGCAGCAAACTAAGAAGCGGCCGCTGCAACAGCCACCCCTGCTGCCTTCTTCCCCTCCCCCTCTTTGCTTGGCTGTTTGTCCTTCTGCCACTCTGCAGTTCTGAGGCAGTGGCTGGAGAGGCTACCTGCCCCTGAAGGAGGACAGCTGTCTCCACTGGTGAGGGAGGCAGGAAGAAGTCAGCCGGCCGGCGGATGAGCCCCCACCTTAGGGATTCCTTGCCAGATCCGCTCCTAGTGAGGCATGCCTGGTCTGATCCTGCTGCCAGATGCACAGAGCCCTTGCTTGAGCCTGTTGTGCACATCCGAAGGGTGTGAGTCGGTGGGCAGCTGGCACAGGGGTGATGTGGACAGTGCAGCCTCACGGTCCGCAGCAGCTGCAGAGTCTGGGTGGAGGGCAAGATGCCGGTGTCTGCCATTTCCTTCAGATACAAAAGGAACAGCATCCATCAAGATACAGGTATCCAGCAGCAGGGACTCTGCAGATGGCCCTTCAAGAAATAGGCATGGCAGCAGCAGCACTGGCACTGAGTGTTGGGGGAGGCATGTGATGTGGACCACTGGACACTTTTGCTCCATTCCATGTGGCTGAGGCAGGGGAGGTGGCTGCCTGACACATCCAGCAGGTCGGACCGCTTGTCTCTCCCTTGCCTCTGCCTTTGACTACTATTGTGGGTTAAGACAAGGTGAGTAGGGTGTGTGATAGCTGCTACCTACTCCATCCCGTCTCTTGGTTTGCAGTTGGGGAGCAGGTTTTCATCTCCTTGATCCCTTCGCAGGTCTTGTCCTTGGCCTCCCCGTGGAGCATGTTCCCCTTGCAAGTAGAGGTGGTAAAAGCATGCCCATTTCCAGCAGGCAAAAAGCAATCACACCCAGTTGTTCGCAATTCCCCCCCTCAACCACATCCCTCCCCTTAAATTGGTCTCACCACCCAGTCGGTCCACTCCCCCCCCCACAACAGTCTGAGGGACCTTGAATTAGTCCATTTAAAAAGTTTGAAGAACCCTGGTTTGGAGCCTTCTTGGCTGCAGGTTATGTTCTGTCCTGTGTCCTTTCACTGTCCCCCATCTAGTCTGAGCTGAAGAAACTTTCTGGATGAGAAGTGAAATATCTTCAAAGAAAAAACAAGAAAGTCCAGTTGCCTCCTGGAAAAGCACCTTTGGGAAAACCATGAGCTGGATGACTGAGAATTTCCATAGACTGCAAGTCATAAGTTTTTATTCTGCATATTTGCAACTTGCCTGTCTTGTGAACTTGTCCTGATAAATATATTTAATATAGTTACTATGTATTCATGACTTTTTTTGCTTCAGATAAAAATGAATACTGCTTTTGAAAAAAAATGACAATATTTGCAGGTTAATTAAAAGACTTAACACTGTGCTCAAATTTTCTAAGCTATCCTTTATTATTTTTTTAGTTTATTAACTAAACTAAAACAGCTAGGATTAGGACAAAATACTCAACCAAATCCTAACAAGCCAAATTAGATAATATATAAATCAGGCCAGTCTATCAAATATTCTCATGGCTGATAGTGGATTGAGGTATAAACTTTTTATAAAATATTGGGAATATTGCCTGCCTAAAGGCATAATCTTATAACCCTTTTACAAACTTGCTACATTGACTCCTTCCTTCCTGTATTATAAATTTGTGTTACAGCTGCAGTAGCACATGCATTTTAACTAAAGAAAAATGACCCTAAAATATTAGTTATGAAAAAGGAAATATAAAACATAAGTTAGACGCAAACATAAAAATTAAATTATTATATTAATAAAGTAGTATAGTTTCACATTTTAATCAAATTCCATAGTCATGTATATTTACTTAGAACTCAATATTTATAATTTAGGCAAATTATTAAATTATGATAATAACCTATTAACCCTAAATGACAATTTTGAAGAGTTGTCCAGAAACATTGGTGGGTATGTCGTCCTGCTTAATCCCACTGAAATGCACAATTAACTAAAATAACTAAGAATAAAATTAATGTGTCTGAACTGAAAGCATAAGTTTCAATAAACTGCAATGATGTCAAAATGACCTGTTGTGATGTCATCATGCAAATCACACAAGTATGTTAATTGTATAATTAGGCCTTTGTCATTCAGTTTGCTCATATTCCCCGATGGATGCCCTTCTTTACAAAAGCTAATAAGGTTTGTCCCTATTCAAAAATGCTATTTTTAAGGACAGCCAATACCGCTGAATGCGAAACGCTGAGATGAACTGAATACATGACAAGTATTAATTTCATATCTATTACCTTTGTTGGCTGTTATTGACTATATGCTTGATTAGATGGGTCTGTTTTGGAACTGACATTTTTAGTCAAGACTGGATAAGACCACTGCCTGTAATTGAAAAAAAGCAAGGAAAATATACTTTTAAGTTCAGGAAGAAAAGATGCTCCTATTCAGATTTGTTATTTGGCCACTTTTGTTCCATCTTTCTATCTGAACTAAGCCTCAGCTTCAACAGTGATTTTTCTGTGTTTATCAGAACTACATTATACAATTAAATCAGTTCTAGTTAATACAGGGCATCAGCAGTATGAGTGGTATAGATTGTTGCAAGATTCCAAAGGTGTTTTTTCAATAGGCAACTGGATGTTCTGGTTTTTCTCTGAAGACATTTCACTTCTCATCCAAGACGTTTCTTCAGAACTGACTGGATGGTGGGGAATAGGAGGATTTATAATTCTTGCAGACAAGCTGGTCATTTGCATTATTTTAGAGAGTTGTTGAGGCCACTTGGTGGTGTATCTGTGTCTTCAAGATCACCTGAGTAGTACAAATGGGTTTGGAGCCTTTTTGGAACTGCTGAAAGGACTGTGTTATAGAGTTATGTTTTCCAAGACATTTTAGCTATGTACTTTGAGATGGATGCCCTTCGAATGGTGCGGGGATATGAATGAATTTCCAGAAAAACTGCAGACTACAGGAAACATTTCAGCTTCAGTTCAAGATGCAGACAACACAGACTCAACCCTGATAGCCTATGTTCAACACTGAAGGATACAGGGCAGAAAACATCCTGCAGAAAGCACAGCTCTACAATACAGTCCTTTTAGCATTTGCAAGAAGGCTCCACTCTCGTTTGCACTACTCAGGACACAGACAAACCTCCAAGTGACCTCAATGACTCTCTAAAAGAATGCAAATGACTAGCTGTCTGCAAGAAATATAAATCCTTTCATTCCTCACTATCCTGTCCAAGCTGAAAAAGCTTCTTGGATGAGAAGCGAAATGTCTTCAAAGAAAAACCAGAAAGCTCAGTGACCCTTTGAAGCACCTCTGGAACAACCATGAGACTCTCCACAGAGATTGGTGCAAGAGGGTGATAATTTTCCTTCCTTTCATTTTAAATCTTAATTGAATTGATATGATAATATAGATGCAATGACTAAGGAGTCAGTGATAACCAGAGGTCTGGTTATAGTCACAGTATGTTTTTGGAGAAAAATTTCCTACTTCTAACATGGCAGATACATCCAGAAATATTCTAACCAATTCTTTTTTGCTCTAGTTCTCTCCTTTCACTTAGATGTCTTAGTTTTGAATTTATATATATGTGTGTGTGTGTGTGTGTGTGTGTGTACAGACACACACAGAGAGTATATATCTGTCTAAAATATATAAGGTTTTCTCTCCTAGATGGTGGAAGCTGAAAAGTACTGTATTCTGTGCAGACATATAAAAATGATACTTTTCAACTATAATTATCTATCTGGTCACCATTATAAAGATCTATTGCTTTTTCAACGCTTCATCCCAATCTTGTTCTGGGATACAAGACCATTATCTAATTATTTTAACAATAATCTTTATTGCTATTAATGTTTCTCAATTTCTAAATATATTTTGAGACAGTTAAAATACAAGCATTTTATGGCCCCAGGGAACATTAGTCTTTGCCTACATTGCATGACATCAAGCAGAAATCATAGGTAAGTATATGCCATGCACGCAATACAACTGAATTGCTATTTTTTTCAATGTGCATGCATATGCAACTTCACAGCCCCAATTTCTCAGGTGGCCCATTGGAAAAATTGCCTGCCCGATTTAGAAGATGGTGACCAATTAGAATAGTAGTATTGAGAATATAATGTAATATAAAAGTTAAAAAAAAAGCACAGACCTGGGAACAGTACATGTCAAAGGCCAGCAGTTCTTGAAGTCTGGGGACATCTAGAGATCCCTGAGATCCTTTCAGGGGGGTTGCAAAGTCAAATAAATATTTTTAAAGTTCTCTGTTTTAATTTCTAATAATGTACAGCAAATATTGAAAGATATAGCACACATAAACCAGATATTTGGAGTCAATCACTTTTAAGAATGTAAAGTGAGTCAGATAAAAATGTTTGATAACGACTGGTATAGGCATATACAATATTTGAACAATAAAAAAAGAATTTCAGGCATGATTAGCACATTGTTTTTTGTTCTCCGTAGCAATAAAAAAGACTAAAAGCTGAGATTCTTAGAGATACACATTTGCACATTCCACTGTTGAAAATAGAATTTTATAATTTTGGAACAAAGAATGATCCAACTAGTATAGCATCTCATACAGTATTTGATGACAAAGTCAAATTCACACGTATTTAGACAAGAAAACAGCAACACAAATTCCTTCAGGTATCTCTACTACATCTATTGTCATTTTGAACCCCACAATGTAATTGAATAGTGTTTTATTATAGTCACAGATCCAATATTATTAAAATGTTCTTCCGGTTTGAACAATAGAAAGGTAAATTCAGTTGGAATGTGCATATAAGAACCTTAACCTTTCTTTTCTCAGCAGATTTTTTTTATTTTTCCCCTTCTACAACACCTTACAGTCATTATATCAACATTATGTCATCATATCTGTACATGTATATAATGTTTCGCTTCTATATACACAGCCTTTATACACAGTTCTATATATATTTATATATATTGTTTTTCAGCTTAATTTTATTATTGTTTTGCAGCCATTTGTACCAATTGTTCCAAATTTCATAATATTCCAGCTCTTCTTTATCTTTTAATTTTAGGGTTAATTTGTCCATCTCTGCATAATCCAAAGGGTTTTTTTATCACTAATTCGTCTGAGGGGGTATTATTTTGTTTCCAGCATTGGACAAATGCTATTCTAGCTGTAGTTAGCAGATGGGTTAATATGTACTTAATTTTCTTTGTATATTTTGATTATTCTCAGCAGAAAGATTTCGGGTTTGTATTTTATCTGTTCTCCTGTAATTTCTTGCACCCATTTCCAAATTTTTATCCAATATTTTTGTGTTTTCGGACAGGTCCACCATATGTAAAAAATGGTCCCTTGTACTTTTTTACACTTCCAGCAGGTCGGCTTCATGTTTGGGTACATTTTAGCCAATCTTGTTGGTGGTTAATGCCAATGATAAAACATTTTGTACATATTTTCTTTAAGTGCTGCTGATTGTGTTTATAATTTGTGTTCCAAATTCTTTCCTAATCCACTAGATCTATGTTGTAACCAAAGTTTTTGACCCATGCTATGCAACCTTTAACTTTTTCTTCTTCTAATGTTACTTCTAATAAATTTTGGAAATTTTCATCATGAATTTATTTTCCGGGCCAATTAAAATTTTATCTATTTGTTGTAATTCTGTGTATATTCCATATCCTTTTACATCTTTTTTGTATCTTGATTGTAGTTGGAGATATGGCCACAATCTATATTTATATTTTGCTCCTTTAATTCTGGATTTGTTTTCAAATTCCCTTGGTTGTCTAAAAGTTCATTTCGTTTTGTTCGTTTCTTGGTTTTGTATGCCGCCCAATCCCGAAGGACTCCGGGCGGCTCACAATAAAACGGGGGAGGGGATAAATAAGACAATACAAACAATATTAAAATACACAACAGTCACAAATGGAGCAGGGCTGGCTATTTCAACAGCCCCCAGGCTGCCGGAACAGCCAGGACTTAGTAATTACTAAGTAATCACTATATCTAACTATTTTCGATAGATCTAGTATATTGGGATGTGTCATGGCTTCCACAGTGGAAAGCCACATCGGTATTTTGCCACATCGGTATTTTCATGTAATGTTTTTCTCTAATTTTATTCCAGACCTGTATCAGTGCATCTCTAATATAGTGTCTGTGAAAGTATTTTTGTTTCTTTTTACCTTCTTCCCATAGGAAAAAATGCCATCCCATTTGCAAATCGTGGCCCTCTAATGTTAGTATTCTTTATTTTTTTACATTTATCCAATCCCTGATCCATATTAGTGCTGCTACTTTGTAATAAAACTCCAGTCAGGGTGTCCCGTACCACCTCTGCTTCTGTAGAGCTTTCAACTTTATTCTGGCTTTCTTCCCTTGCCATATAAATTTTAATATGATCTTATTCAATTCAGTAAAAAAAAAATCCTAATTTTATGGGGATTGTTTGAAATAAGTATAATAGCCTGGGTAGTACATTCATTTTTATTGCTGCTATTTTCCCTAATAATGATAGTTATAGTTTCCCCCATAATTCTAGATCTTTTTTTATTTGTTGCACTAATTTTATATAATTATTTTCTTTTATAGTTGAGCACGTTGCAGTTAGCCATATTCCAAGATATTTAACTTTCTTTGTCACTTGCAGTCCTATTATTCTTTCTAATTCTTTATTTTGTTCTTCCTTCAAATTTTTAGTTATCATTTTAGTCTTTTCTCTATTAATCTTTAACCCTGTTACATCTCCATATTTTCCTAATTCTTGCATTAAGCTATTTCCTGTTTCTAGCGGGTCTTCTATAATAAATACCAAATCAACTGCAAAGGCCTGAATTTTATACTCCTCTTTTTAAATTTTTAGTTCCTCTTATCTCTGAATTTTGTCTAATTCTTATTAGAAGACTTTCAAGCGTCAGGATAAAGAGCAGAGATGATAGTGGGCAACCCTGCCTTACTCCTTTCATTATTTTAAAGGTGTCTGTACTTTCCCTATTTAATATTTGCCCTTTGGGTGGAGTATATCGTTTCTATTAATCTTTCAAATTGGTCCCCTAATTTCATATTCTTAATTTGTTGTATCATGAATTCCCAATTTAAATTGTCAAATGCCTTCTGTGCATCCAGAAAGACAAGTGCCACTTGTTTCCTTCGGATGCACTTCATAGTAGTCTAAAATATTTGCTATTATTCTAGTGTTATTCCAGATTTGTCTTGTTGGGAGAAATCCATTTTGGTCTGGATGTACCATATTTTCACGACCATAAGGCGCACTGAAAATCCTAAAATTTGATCAAAAACCGGCAGTGCGCCTTATATATGAAAAAAGTTTGAAAATTTACCGTTAACTGATACTGCGCCTGTAATCCAGCACATCTGGAGGGCACTGAGCAGGGAGCAGATGCCCTGAAAAGGCATTTAGAGGTGGGGGAGGGAGGGTTTAGGTTAAAGAAGGGAAATGGGAAGGAAACCAAGGCTTTAGCCCCAAGTCAGCGGCTGGTCAATCCACGAGGGTACATTCCTGGCAGAGGGAGCTTTGAATTAAGTTCGCTGAGGATGGTGGGCTACTTCCGATGTTTAAAACGCCCAGCCTCAAACTTGACCAGGCGACCACTACCCCCACCCCACCCCTCTCTCTCGTTCAAGAGTTCTCACCTGCGCCCTCTGGTCTGGCAACCTATCTTGCCCTACCTGGTGAACAGGACGACGCTGTGCTCCAGGGGGCTGTTGCTCACTTTCTGCCAGCTCTCCCGGATCAGCTTCTGATACGCGCTGGAAAGTCCGTCACGCTCCATTTTTCTCCCAGAGCGAAGTGCCAAAGGGGAGCAGAAGCGCCATTTCGGGAGAAAGCTCCGCTCCCCGCTCAAAGGCTTGGGCTGCCCCCGGAGGAACAGGTGGCCCGGATCCGGATCCCCGAGCAAATAATAAACAAATCCACACGCGGGGCTCAACGGAGCTTTGAAAGCCGCTTTCTCGCCCAGAGCTTCCCTTCACATCTCTGGAACGGCTTGGCTCCTTTTTTTTTTTAGGGCGCCCCTCCGTTGGGAGGAGGAGGTGGAAAGGCTCCAGCTCTGCCCAGAGAAGGAGCCCGAGCGCTCCGGGGAAACGTGGCAAGCCAGCACTTCAAAGTCATGTTTCGCTGAATGGCGGGTGAGTTCTAAACTGCCGGCATGACTTTGAAAGGACTGGATTGCCTTCTGCGCGGGCCGACGTGGAAGGCAAGCGGCAAGCCAGCCCTTCAAAGTCATGCCGGCACTTTAGCGTGTCCCTCGACCGCCATTCAGCGAAAGATGTTTCCGATATGGAGGATGTTTCCGATCTCCGATACGGAGGATGAAGAGTTCGAAGGTTTCATGGAAGATGAATAGAGCCGACTATAAAATAAAGCTGTTTAAAAGTTTAATAAAAGTGACTGATTTTTCTCTGCATTTTTTTAGTGTTTTAATTCTTTTTAGGCTGCGTTTAAAGGCTACGCCGATCCGTGAAAAATGTTTGCAAATTGAGCACCTGCC
The DNA here is from genome assembly GCF_009769535.1 of Thamnophis elegans. Classification (NCBI taxonomy): domain Eukaryota; kingdom Metazoa; phylum Chordata; class Lepidosauria; order Squamata; family Natricidae; genus Thamnophis; species Thamnophis elegans. The sequence continues at coordinate 20,173,074 of NC_045558.1, read as the reverse complement.
AGTAAACCCGCACGGATGAATGTTGCAAAAAAAAAAAACGTGCGCCTTATAATCCAGTGTGCCTTATATATGAAAAAAGGTTGAAAATTTACCGTTAACTGATACTGCGCCTTATAATCCGGTGCGCCTTATGGTCGTGAAAATACGGTATATAGTCATTTAATAGTTTTTTCCTATTATTGTTGTGAATATTTTATAGTCAGCATTTAACAACGAGATTGGCCTATAGTTTTGAATCTGTTTTTTATCTGCACCTTCTTTAAATATTAATGCAATATGTCCATGAATCTGGTATCTTTGCTTTCATCAGGGCCTCATTATACATCTCCAACATCAAGGGTTCTATCAATTCGTTCAATTCATCTATTATTTTGTACTATTCTGCTGGGAATCCATCTGGCCCTGGTATTTTATTATTTTTCTGTTTCTGAATCACCTGTTTCAATTCTAGTTTTATTTTTATTTTTTTGACATTTCTTTCACTTCTTCTGTTATTGACGGGGTTTCTTCTCCATTTAGATATTCTTTTATTTGTTTTCCATCTATAGATTCTCAAAGTACTTGTATGCAATCTTTTTCTTCCCTTCTATTGTATGTTGTAGTTCACCAGTTTCCTCTTGAAGTTGATATATTAATCTTTTCTCTCTTTCTTTTCTCAATCTATATGACAGCCACCTCCCCGGTTTATTTGCTTGCTCAAAGAAGTTTTGTTTTGTTAGTTTTAGGCCCTTTACTATTTCTTCCTGGTCTAATATATTTAATTTATGTTTTGCTAACATCCAATGCTTTCTAATTTTGTCACTTTGTGGCTTATTTTGTAATTCTATTTCTAAATTTTTAATTTCCTCTAATATCTTCTGTTGTGCCCATTTTTCTTTGTTTCTTTTTGCTGAATACGCTATAATAATTCCATGGGAATAAGCTTTCATAGTGTTCCATAAATTTTGTATAGATGTCTGTTCTTTTGTGTTTTCCTTAAGGAATAACTCCAATTCATTTTGACATTTTTGAATAAATTCTTTTTCTTTTAATATTTTCAGATTTAACATCCATCTTCGTCTAGTTCCTCCCCCTCCCGGATTATTTTAATGGGGTTGTGATCTGCCCAAGTATTTGGTAATATTTCAATTGTATGTATTTCTGCCCCAATTTCCCATTCTTCCATGCCATATCAATCCGTGACCAAGATTGGTGTGGGTTGGAATAAAAAGTAAATGGGTTTTTTTTTCTGGTTCCATTTTTCTCCAAATATCTATCAATTTTAGCTCCTCCATCATCTCAAAACAGGCTGTTGATAATACTTTTTTCATCACTTACGTAATCTTTTTTACTGTCTATTATGGCATTATAATATCCTATTATGCAGCTATTTCTCTTAATTTTTTCATGTAATTTTTTATAAAGGTCCTTCTGATTTTCATTTGGGGCGTATATTGCTACCAGTAGTATTGATTTTTGATTTATCCATATCTCTATCATTAATATTCTTCCCTTTGGATCTGCATAAATTAAATTTGTCTTTATTCCATCTTTAACATATATCGCTATCCCTTTTCTCTTTTCTTCTGCTGATGCTGCTTACAATTTTCCTAATTTAGGACATTCCAGGTATTTTATATCTTGTTTTTTAATGTGTGTTTCCTGTAAGCATATTATATCTGCCTTTTGTTTTGTTATTTTTGCCCAGATATGCTTTCTTTTTGTTGGCGAATTTGAACCGTTAATATTTACTGACAATAATTGAATTTCTTCTTCCATCTGCCTAATTCTCTAGCTGTCTTTGTTTTTTACTAACTCTAGTTTCTTTTTTGGCTCCTTGTTTTTGGTCTCACTTCCTCCTCTCTCTGTTGTTCTTCCTCCTCCCTACTACTTTCTCCCTGTTCTCCATTATTCTCTGTTGTTGTTCTTCTTGGCTTCTATATTCCATCTCCTCTTTACTGCTCTGTTCTTCTTCCGGGCCTACTAGTTGCTCATATAAATCCTGTGCCTTCTTCAGATTGTCAACTTTAATCCTTTTCTCCTGCCAGGTTACCAGCATCCCTTCAGGCACCTACCACCTAAATAATATATCTTGTTTAATCAGTTGTGGCTAAGGCTTAACAACCTTTCTACTCATCTCTGTACAGGAAGGGACAGAAGGCTTCCTTTGGACAGCATGGAGAGCCTGAACTCACCGTTTCACAAATACTTATCTGAAGTAAATTGAATGCAATGCAACTATCTTCTGAGAAAATATAAAATTAACTTAGAGGTGCGTTTGATTCAGTTAATAGTGAACATGTAACTGTAATTATGAGTTGAATACACAAATGGCTACAATTTATCACCATGCATTATGAATTATTGGATCAAATCACCAAAAATATTAGTCCAAATGAGAAGTCCATGGCACAAGGGCCATTTGTAATGCCTGGGGAGATATGCTAAATAGATCCATCTATAGGTCTTTTCTTTAATTCTACCTTAAACTGAAATATCTATAACTACTTTGTGTTATTTATTATGCTGCATCACACAGCAAATACAAAATTGCACCTTTTCAGCATCAGTTGTACATTTTACCAATACAAGTATTAACAGTCTTTGAAGCATTTCTTGAATTAAGGCTTCTGTCAATTCCGTTCAGAAAATAAACATTGATTGCTATTCAGAAAAAAGTATCAAGAGTAACAAATATAATTTGAATTTCACAACACTAAAAATTCAAAAACTGTAATCTGTCTAAAAAGAATGCAGTGAATATTTTTTTCAAATAGTATGTTTTTAAATTACAAATCCTGTTCTAGAATTTCAGATATGTGCAGACTCATTTGTAGTTCTTCAGAAGGAAAGCTAAACTTTGATTCCAAAACGCTATGAAAGGTGGACCATGAAAACCTAAAGTTTAAATTAAATTCTGCCCAAGCAGAAGTTTTACTTCTTAGCTCCCCCCCCCCGCCACCTATAGAATATATACCTTAAAGCAATGGTTCTCAATCTTTTCTTCACCATAGACTCCCCTTCCCCTTTAAATACTTTTTGTGGTCAGGGACCACGCCACAGATCCTCAAGACTTAACTCAAGATTTAAATCATAACATTTCTTCAAGGCTTTGTGGGTTCCCTTTGATGACATCATGGCCTCCCAGGGGTCTGCACATGCCACAGACTGAGAACCACTGCCTTAAATATAATTTAACACAACTTTTTAAAGACAATTTTTCTCATTTTCATGTTAGCTTTAATGCTTTTTAAGTTTCTAGTCCTTTTCAATAGTTTTTTCTGCCTTCCAGTAATTTTCACTATTTAGTTTAGTAAATTGGTTTACTTTATGCCATTTTACTCCTACCTCTCTTTGAAAAAACACCCACAATTATACATTAGAACTGTCTGTGTTAATACCTTTCTGATCTGTTCATTCATCCTATCAATCTTACCCCACTTTATTCATCCGGAGTCAGTTTAATAATTTCCCCTCTTCATTCTTATCATCACAAGTGTAGCCACCATGTCAAGTTATAATCTCCACATCATATAATTCAGCCTACTATGATGTACAACAATGCAAGAAAGTAACTCAATTATTTATTTATGAAGTATTAATTGGACAAATTATTTTTTTAGTTGTATTTGCTAATAAATCAAGCTTTTCTACCATTCCATCTGAAAAAAAGAATTTTAGCATTTTATAAGTCAAGGGTCTATTAATGTAGTTTAATGAAATAGCTTAAAAACCTGATTTAATTCTTTTATGTATGAATTCATATGCACAAACATATTCCACATTAAGCTGTTTTACCTTACTGGTCACTACTAGTCTAGAGTCATTAAAAAGTCTCAATTCTAAATGTTTTGCAATCCTAAGAGCTACTATTTTTTAAAGGAATTAACTGTTAGTAAACCTCTTAAAAACCTTGTGATTTAAAAACATAAAAAACATAATTTACAAGTAAATGTATCTTTCTCATATACTAATCTGAACTATTTGAAGATTTAAAGGGTATATGGTACAGATTTAACAAAAACCAAAATTCAACCTTTTGCACAATATGATCTGTCTGAACGCAATCTTTTCTATCAGGATGCATACAGAATGATGAGTAAATGGAAGTCTCTACTTCAACCTGGATGACAACTGGCTTTCCAAAGCCAAACCTTTTCTTCCAGCAATGACTATAGAGGCTGCACCCATATATTAAGGTAGCTGTTCACTGTATGGTGCAATCATATGCTGCACTGCCACATTTTATTGAGATGGAAGCTGCATGAGTTGCATTCCTAGATCTGTAAGAGAACATCCATGATTGGTCTTTTCAAAGAGCCATTGTTATTATATAGTGAGGCCGTAATCAATGAAAGCGTTTTCTGCTTAGTAGAAATAATTGTTATTCATATACTTAAATATAGGTTTAATAAGCTAAATAGGGAACTAAACCATATAAATTCTTATGTTACAATTTAATTACACATTTTAACTAAGAATAATGTGATTTAACTAATATTAATTCTGAAATACTCAAATACATTCTACAAGGTGCCATTTAATCTGTAAATAAATATTGCTTCAGTTTCAAGAAAGAACTATTTTGGAAGAACATGTTTAATACCAGCTAGTATTTTTGTACATACACAACATCCTGTGTTTAAAATTGTCTTTATAAAACTTATATAAATTATTCAAAGAAGTTCACATTAACTACAGATTAAAAAGAAAAAAAATCCTTCCTTCCCCATACTTTAATAGATTTATTAACCTGTTGCATTTTCCCAGATATTTTGATCATTTCAAATTATATACTGTAAATCCTTTTACTTTATGAATTTTTCAGGTATAAATGTATCTTTCCAGCTTTTTTGTATCTTTTTGTTTATATTGTGTAAATTTACAAATGTTTGCAGGAAACAGGTATTTGATTCTTAATATATGTATCAAAGTATATATATATGGTTTATATGTATTCAAAACAGGTGAAAAACTACTTAATTTTTAAATGTATATAAAATTTGTCTTTTTCAGCTTTATTTCTATTCTTAATTAAAGCCTATGCTATCTACAGAACATTTTAAAAATACACACATTGTGTTTTTTTAAAAAGGAAATCCCAAACTGTTATTTATTATGGTTTTTTTACTTTTTTATACAAAAAAAAGGGTTTAAGACTCTGCCAAGTATTATGAAAAACATTTATCTAATAATGAATCTATAGCACAATAAAAACAGTCACTTTCTACAGAGAATATAAAATTGGTTTTAGCTACTAGAAAATCTTTTTACAGAAAAGATAAAGCCATGACTAAATAATGAATTAGTTCTCCACATACCTCAGATTTTTTAAAGCAAGTAACAAAAATCCAAACCCTGCCTCTAGTCTCACAGAACAACAAAGGACTGTGACGACACTTCTGTTATGCTGTACACTGAACTTCCAAGTATATTGATTATTGCATATATTGCACAGCATCCAAACTATAATACACATATTAATATTTAAATCTTGGTTTTTTTATAAGAAAAAAAGAAATTATGATACAATAGATCAAATCTTGCCCCACCTTTCTCTGCCCCCCTCTTTTCTTGGTGAGACGAACATAAATTGTTTAGGAGCACCACAGCGCCACCAACATAGATCAATACAAAACAAAAAAGATTTCCCACTGTGTACAAATGAAAAAAAAACCCAGAAAATTGCCCAAAATTACAAAATGTCTCATAAATGAATCTTCTCACAAGAACACGACATTTCAATGCAGTACCATCATTCATATTTTTATAGAAAGATTTTAAAGCAAGTAACAAAAAAAAAGAGCCGATTGGGGAATAAAAAAAACAATGTTTGGTAACAGACATAACTTAATGTAAATCCTGCTATATCAATCTCCTCTTTTATTATATGAAGCACAATTTTCAACAATCCAATTTAAGGAGGCTTTTCCCAATTAATCTCAAACTCAAATAAACTGAAGTACATTTCTTTATTAAGGTACTTAGTTCCTCTTTTGTAAAAATATGTGTTCTGCTCCGGACACAATTATCCTCCCTGGAGACTCCAACTCCACCTTGAAAAGATCTCTGTTGTTGGCATTTCCATCAACGGCTCAAGTACAGGGGTCTAATTTATTCACCGTTAAGACAGTAACACAATTGTTCTTAATGGTTAAAATAACGAACCAACCTTTGTCATTATTAATTAAATGCTCTCACATTTGAAAGAAAAAAAATCTACATTTGATTCATACATGTAAGAAATATTTCGACGTTTTTTATGCGTGTTTGTGTATATGTGTGCATATGTGTGCGTATGTGTGAGAAGGATTAGAAAACTTACCTCGAAAGGAAGCAGCCAGCTGCCTTTTCCCGACTGGAAAGAAAGAGTCGTATAGTTTCTCCCTTACAATCAACCAGTTCCAGGCAGCGAAATAATCATCCAACATCTTTAAAAACCTTTGCAAATGAAAATAGAATCTCCTTCCCATGGTCGGCAGTCGCTTCCGAAGGTTTTTTCTCCATATCTGGCGAGGTGGGGGGGGATTCGAGTAAACCTGAGAAATATCCAAAGATTAAAAGCAAAGGCAGCAGGAGCCAGAAGACTCTGGGGTTAACAACTTTGTAATGGCAAACAGGCGTGCTCTGATTGGTTAGAAGGGCAGTGTCCCTACACAGTCTGCACTATCCCCCGCCCCCCTCTTCTGCAGCCTGGAAAAAATGCAGAAATGCAGTGTGCCATTTTATAGTCTTTTAAAACACACCCCAACGCAACCAACCACCAAATGCCCGGGCTTTGTATTCGCGGGATTCTACCTAACAACAGCTCAAAACCTTTTCTAAGTCTCCTTCATATGATCAACTGTCCTTGATGGACCGGGGGGGGGGGGCTAGTGTGGTGGTGGGGAGGGAGAAATAGAAAAGCGCGCGCATGTACACACACACACACACACAGAGTCCAATTTTCATATAAACTCCGGTGTTTTTCTCTTCCCACCTTAAAAATTTATTTACCTTTTATGTTCAACTAAGAAACGCTTTCATTAATCTTGTTCGTTTCCCCACCACGTTTCCTAAGTGCCTGGTGGAATCTAAAGCGGAATCAAAAACACTTTGCAGAAAGATACACCTCCTTAAATAATCTGGCGGGGTTTGAAATGAAATCTAAGAGTTGATATTGAGGGGTTACCCGAGGAGCATGAATGGTTTTTTTTTCTTCATTTTTCCTCCCTCGCCAAACGTTATCCTGTACCTACCGTCATAGAGACATAAGGATATTCATTTTAACAGAAACACCCTTTATAAAAGGCATCATTCTTCCACAAAGACTTATTTAAAAACCCCTCCTTATACTGACTGACAGAGTTCGACCATGCTGCCCACAAACAAAATGGCTGTGGCACTGAGTTCTTTTGGATCCTCCCACTGTGCCCTCTCCTCCTCCCCTTACACACGAACACACCCTTCTCGTGGCCTCTGCGAAAGGGCAGAAAGCCCAAAGAAATCAGAACCCGAAGTACAATGGATGTTCGAACTCCCCTTGTCATCGGAAGGGCAAGGGACTCCCACAAAGCCTTGCCCTAGCTGCAAAGAGCCTTTCTTCAAAAATAGCCGTCAATCATTAAGACTCTACAGGCGATGTAATTTGAACTTCCTGCTTTACATATGTATAACGTCTTTCACCTACGTTGGCAGGCTTTTCAATTAAGAGTGCTAGGAAATTTGATAAACTGACTCTCGATTTGTGAGCTCAGTCAGGTAACTTGGCTACTGTGGGAGCTGGTTAAAAAAAAATCTAAACAAAATGTTTGGTCTAACAAAGGAAGAACCAAGTGGCAAATTCGACAAATTCAATCTTCTCCTTCCACTTTTTTCAAAGAAATATTTACAAGGCAGGTGATTTAGAACTCCGGAGACAGGGATACCTGATCATTGATTTTTTTTAAAATGTTGCTGCACACACATTCCATTTGCACTTTGACATTTAAAGAGAACCAATCCTATATGTTAGAATTGCTATGTAAATACAGATTCCTTTATTCAGTTTTCCACACTAGCATTTAAGTAACTTTCTCACACTTTTCTTGCACTGGGCTTAAATGGATCGCTTGCCATTTATTCACAGGTTCTCATCACCAAGCCTCTGTCTCAGTACTGTATTGCCACCTAAGCAGACTGAAGCTGGATTCAATGAGGCAAGGAGGAGGAGCCTAAAAGAAGATCATAAAGTGCAGGAAAATCACTTTGTCTGGGCTCTAGATGTCCCTGGCCATTTCTCTTTTGGAAACCACAGAGATTAGAACTTCCTGACATTTTATTTGATCAAGTGATACTCCATAGAATAAGAGGCCCCTCTTTCTTTCAGCCTAGAATTGCTAGAGGGATACATGCCAGTAAACTGATTTTCCCGATACAGATTAATCTGATATATGTATCCTTTGAAGTACTTCTGACTTTGTCATCAAGCAAACAGGTGGACTTAACAGTGGCCTATTATACTTCTCATTTTTATTCCAGATTGTATTATCAAATTTTAAATATTAATTTCAAATGGTAGTTTCTATAAAATCTTTTGATATATTCTCATAATATTTAATTCACAACTATAAAATTATGTTAATCAAATATTTGATTCTTTAAACATAATTTTGTAATGGATCTGTCTTGTAATGGAGATGCCCGGGATTACATCTTTCATAACCTGAACCAATCCATACACTGCTTCCTCAAGGCTTTAATACTTGTGTGCCATTTCTTACAGAATCTTCTAACATTCATTCTAATTCTGTTCTATTTCCTAATGATCCAGATAAGTGAATTTCAAATTTGGCAACTTCAACTCCTGGAATTACCTAGCAGAGTTTTTCTGCTCAGATGCCAAAAAGGCGCAAGCGGGCACAATAATGCATGCGTGCATGCCCACACCCATAGTGCAATGCCCTCCCCTTTGCATGTGCGAACAACACCCCCTCACTGAAGCATCTGGACTGCTGATAGCCCTGTTGGGCTGTTTTTTGCCCTCCCCAGGCTTCAGGAAAGCTACCTAAAGCTTAGGGAGGGTAAAAAACGGCTCAAAGGGCCTACCAGAAGTTTATACTTCCATTTTGCCCATTGGGCCATTTTTCGCCTTCCCCAGGCTTCAGGAAAGCCTCTGGAGCCTGTGGAGCAGGGGTGGGTTCCTGCCGGTTCGCACCGGTTCTTGCGATCCGGTTCGTCAGTGAACCCGGAAGTAATTAACTTCCGGGTTCCTAGCTCCTAGCCCCTGTCGCTGGGTGCCTGCAGGGTTTTTCTTTTTAAAAAATGCCTCTCCGGATGATCTTGAAAACCTGCAAGGTTGCTTTGGAAGGGGGCATATGGGCAGCATTTTCCCCTGCCCCCCTCCCCGGGAGCCTGCAGTTTTAAACCAAGCCTTTGCACAGTAAAGAAAATCTCACGAGCGAGAGAGAAATTCTTACTTGCTTTTACTGTGAAGTTGCGGAAGCTTCCAAGCAGAGATGGGGTGGGGGTTTTCAAGATCGTCTGCAGAGAGGCATTTTTAAAAAGAAAATCCTGAAAAGGATTTGGAGAGATTTGCAACTGGTCTTTGGTGGGGGGGGGAATTCCCAAAACCAGGAGCACAGCCCATTCCCCCTCCCAAAAAGACTGTTTTCTTTTTAAAAACCCCTCTGCAGAAGCTTCTCAGTGGAAGCTTCCAAGACTATAGGCAAGCAGAGATGGGATGGGGGTTTTCAAGATCGTCTGCAGAGAGGCATTTTTTTAAAAGAAAATCCTGAAAAGGATTTGGAGAGATTTGCAACTGGACTTTGGTGGGGGGGGGAATTCCCAAAACCAGGAGCACAGCCCATTCCCCCTCCCAAAAAGACTGTTTTCTTTTTAAAAACCCCTCTGCAGAAGCTTGAATTCCAGAACTCTTCCATGCCCTCCCTCCCCGTTTCATGGCAGCTGAAGCAACAGTGAAGCAGAGGCTGACACTCCTTGTTTAGGTAATTCTGAGGTGGTTGATGGTTCTGTGAGTGCCTGTCCTTTATAATTTTCCACGTTGCCTTGATGGTTTTTATTCCAGTGAATAAAAACCATCTTCCCTGTTCTTAGGCTTAGGAAAAAAAAACTGGTTTCATTGGCAGTCTTTTTTGGGGGGGGGGGGGATTTTTATTTTTTGGTTGTTTTCCTAGCACTATCATAGTTTGTGGGTGTGGGTGGGTGTGTAATGTCCCGCAGTTATCTATGCATTAATAATGATCTAGTAATATTAATAATATCTAGTAATTAGTAATATCTAGTAACATCGTCTTGGCCACTCCCACCAGGTCACATGGGTGGCAAGCCACTCCCATCCGGTCACATGGGCAGCAAGCCACTCCCACAAAGGAGGCCACGCCCACAGAGTAGGTTCGAACAATTTTTGAAACCCACCCCTGCTGTGGAGGCAGAAAACACCGATCAGAAGTTTAGAAATAAACTTCTGTTTTGCAGTGACGTGCAGTCACTAGAGGCAGGGAAGGCGGGGCCTCACCAGTCTCCTGAGGAAAAGGAAGCAAATTTTAAAATAATTAAAAAGGCCAAGGTAGTTGCTCCCAGACTCTAAGTCACAGTGACTCTGAGTCTGCTTAGTGCAGTTAGTAGGAGGAGGCTAGAGAACTATGGGCCTCCTTTGCATAAGGAATTTTTTGCCTTTTAAGAGTTAACTAGGGGTTAAAAAGCAAAACATTCCGTATGCAAATGAGGCATGTGATTCTCCCGCCTCCTCCTGCAGAGGGCACTTTGTTTAGAGGCTATTTTAAAACATTTAAGCAGAGTCATCCACGTGGTGACTCTAGCAGCAACTAGCCTAGACTGCCTGGCCCTGGCCAGACCAAATCTTGCATTTTGACACAGCTGGAAGGTATGTGGGACAGAGGGAGGGGGCAGGGGGTAGGAATTCAATTTTTTGTAATGTAAGTAATTGTAATTTGTTTTTATTATGTGTATGTGCGTGTGTGTGGGTTTTTTTTTAGCTGCCTCTGCTGGCGTGCGGGCTGGCACATCTATTTTTATTTTTCATTTTTTTATTTTTTATTTTTTATTTTTTATTTTTTTATTTTTTTTAAAGCCATGCCGCCTCGGTGCGCCATAGAGTAAAACATGTCCTGGTTTGTGGCCGGGTGGCATGCACTTTAGTGCAAGCATGCTGCCCGGCCACAAACCAGGACATGTTTCACTGAATGGCGGCCGAGCCCTGCCGGCACTCTAAAATGCTGGCATGCCTTTAAAGTGCCGGCTTGCCTTCCGCGCCAGCCGGCCCGGAAGGCAAGCCGGCACTTTAGAGCTGGGCCGCCATTCAGTGAAACATGTTTAGCTGAATGGCGGCCGAGCCCTGCCGGCACTCTAAAGTGCCGGCATGCCTATAAAGTGCCGGCATGCCTATAAAGTGCCGGCATGCCTATAAAGTGCCGGCTTGCCTTCCGCACCGGCTGGCCCGGAAGGCAAGCCCGCATTTTAGAGCTCGGCCACCATTCAGCAAAACATGTTTCGCTGAATGGCGGCCGAGCCCTGCCGGCACTCTAAAGTGCCGACATGCCTTCCGGGCCGGCTGGCCATTCAGCGCTCGCACCTAGCGCTCGCATGCCCACTGGACGGCACCGGGGAGGAGAGGAACTGCGTGGGTCCCGCCGCTGACGGTACGGGCGAAGGTTGGCCAGCTGTGGGTGGGGGTGGCTGCTGCCGAGGCCTCCAGCCTTGCAATCCTGGGCGGGGAAGGTGAAGGTTTGCTCCGGAGCTGTGGAAGACCATTGCACCAGAAGGCCTCCGCCCCGGGGATCTCCCGCTCCCCCCATTCGGATTACCCCCGAACTCAAAGGAGCCTGGGCGCAGGGGTGCAGGCCAGGGAAGAGGGGGTTTGGGGGCGCAGAGGAGGAAGGTCCCGCTGCAAAGCTCCTCCTGGGGAAGGGGGAGGCGGCGAGTGCACTGATCCCTGTTTGCAAGACCAGCCCTCCGCCTTCTTGTCCCGTTGGGAAGGGGGGAAGACAAGAAGGGGGCAGGCTGGCCTCGCCACTTGCATTTGCCCTATTCCCCCACTCCCAATATAGGTGCAGAGAAAGAGCCAGGCTCCAGAAAGGAAAGGATATTTTTAATAATTTTCTTTGTCTGAATATGATTTCCCATTGAGGAGAAAAGGGAGTTTTAATTCCCCACCAGTAAAAAAAAAAATGTTTAGTCTTTGATGTGTGACATCTGCCTGTGTGTGTGTGTGTGTGTGTGTGTGTGTGTGTGTGTGATCAGTGCCTCACCAACCATAAACCTCACCACGTCACTGGTGGTTTGCCCATTGGACTGTTTTTCGCCCTCCCCAGGCTTCCTTTATTTACTTCAATAATAACAATAACAACAACAACCACCACCAATGATTAAGGAAGTAAATAAAGGAGGCCTTTTAAAGACAACTAAGTCAAAAGCTGAATATAAGAAAGAAGTAATTGAGAAGCAAGCTGAAAATTGAAAAAACAAAGCTATGCATAGCCAATACTTGAAAAGTATTGAAGGCAAAGCTGACCAAAAGCTAACTTGGAACTGGTTAAGATCAGGAGCACTGAAAAAAGAAACAGAAGGCTTTATTTTGGCAGCTCAAGAACAAGCCTTAGTCACAAACTGAATGAAGGCAAACATTCAACATGCTACCACCAACAGCAAATGTCGCCTCTGTAATGAGAAAGACGAGACAGTCGACCACTTGATCGGATGCACCCTTGAATGGGTGCAGCAAAATTTCACAAACTGACTACCTACAATCCCATGACCGCGTTGCTAAGATCATTAATTAAGGGCAGATGCTAACTTAAAGAACATGCATGAGTAATGGCTTAAAAACAGCAAAATCATAGATCAGCTAATCAGAAAATATAGATTGGATACAAGAAACATCAATGAAGCTGTAGAGATTGTAAAACAGCAGATAACAGCAACAGCTAGAAAAATTGAAAGATATGAGGCACGAATCATCCAATATAAACAAAATCAGCAATTTCGATCAGACCAACGGCGTTTTTATCAAAGTCTTAATGTGAATGGTGACACCAAAAGTGAAAAACCAGAAAAGCAGGCCACAGTTGAATTCTGGAAAGAATTGTGGGAAAATGCAAAGGACTACAATAAGGAAGCAAAATGGATACATGACTTTGAGAAAAGCATTAGCAACAAACAAATGCAAGTATTAGAAATAACAACTGAGATGGTCAAAAATCGAGTAAAAAAAGTAAAGAATTGGACATCACCTAGAAAGGACCAATTACATGGTTTCTGGCTCAAATATCTGACCAGTTTACATGCAATATTGGCCAGGCAACTGAATGAAATTTTACAAAAGGGCCAAATTGATGAATGGTTGACAACTGGAAAAACATACTTGATTCAGAAAGATGCAACTAAAGGAACAATACTTGAAAACTACAGACCAATAATATGCTTGCCAACAATCTTCAAATTACTCACAGGCATTATTGCAGATAACGATGGATTATTTGGAAACAAACAACATCTTGCAAAAAGGCAACAAAAGAAGGAGCAGGGGCACAAAAGATCAGCTCCTAGTTGATAAAATGATGTTAGAAAATTGTAAGAACAGAAAAACGAACTTAAATATGGTCTGGATTGATTACAAAAAGGCATTCGACCCATTGGATCATAAAATGCTCAGAAACAACTGGCATTAGCAAAAATATTACATCTTTTACTGAAAAGGCGATGAAAAAATGGAGAACTGAGTTGGCAGAAGGGAATGAGAACTACGGAATGGTTAATATCAAGTGAGGAATTTTCCAGGGTGATTCACTTTCACCTCTTCTTTTTATCATCGCAATGATCCCACTATCAGTAATCTTTAAAAAAAAATGAAATTAGGCTACCAAGCAGTTAAACAAGCTGAAAAAATTTCGCATTTATTATATATGGATGATTTGAAACTCTATGGAAAGTCAGAAATAGAAATCCAGTCACTGACAAACACAGTCCGAGTATTCAGCATTGATATTTTAATGCAGTTTGGCATGGAAAAATGTGCCACTGTATCCATAAAAAGGGGCAAAATCACTACATGTGAGGGAATTGAAATGCCCAATGGCCAACTAATTAAATGCAACGAAAATGAAGCCTACAAATATTTAGGCATTCTGCAGTTGGATAACCTCAAGCATGGAGAAGTAAAAACTATTGTAAGGGGAGAGTACACCAACAGAGTTAGGAAAATTTTGAAATCTAAATTGAATGGTGGAAATACAATCAAGGCCATAAATACCTGGGCAATACCAGTTATAAGATACACAGCTGGTATAGTTAACTGGACACAAGCTGATTTGGACCGAAAAACCAGGAAATTAATGACAATGCACTACAGTTTACATCCACGTGGTGATACTGATAGACTATATCTGCCCCGAAAATCAGGTGGCAGAGGATTATTACAAGTGAAGCAAATAGTTGAAGAAGAAAAACATGCACTGGCTGATTATTTAAAAGAAAGTCAAGAACATCTATTAATTGAAGTAAAGAACAAAAGTCTATTGAAGGTCCAACAGACGAAACAAGAATACAAAAAAGATGTGATAAAATCAAAAATGGAGAGTTGGCAGAACAAAGTAATGCATGGCCAATTTCTGGAAAAAATAAAAGATAAAGTGGACAGTGAACAAACTTGGTTATGGTTAACAACAGATACATTAAAGAAAGAAACAGAATCACTAATCCTGGCTGCGCAAGAACAAGCTATCAGCACAAATGCCATTAAGGCCAAAATCGAAAAATCCTCTGATGATGCCAAATGCAGACTTTGCAAAGAAGCTGATGAAACTGTTGATCACATACTCAGCTGCTGTAAAAAAATCGCGCAGACTGATTATAAATTGCGGCACAATTCAGTAGCACAAATGGTCCATTGGAATTTGTGCAAAAATTATAATATTAAAACAGCAACAAACTGGTGGGAACATCAGCCTGAAAAAGTCATCGAAAATCAGATAGTCAAGATCTTGTGGGATTTTCGCATACAAACAGACAAAATACTGGCGCATAATACACCAGACATCACACTGGTTGAGAAAAATGAGAAGGTGAAGATCTTGTGGGACTTTTGAATACAAACGGATCATCATTTGGGGCACAACACACCAGATATCACGGTTGTAGAGGGCCGAAGTGTACAGTTTATTGATATTGCTGTTCCTGGAGATGCCAGAGTCTAAGAAAAAGAAAGAACTAGAAAAATAATAATGAAATATCATGACCTGGCCATCGAAACTATATGGCTATGGATGAAGCATGTAATAGTAATACCCATCGTCATCGGGGTACTTGGCACCATATTCAAGAATTTTACAAGATACATCAACCAACTGCAGTGTGAGAGTGAGCTTGCATTGATGATTCAAGCATTCTCACAATCCGATGGACCACTTCACGAATCTCTAATTCCTAGGCTGCTTTGGCAATGAGACACACACACACTGCAGACTGGGTGAAAATGGTGGTTTCTGGTTAAACCAGAACACTTTTTATTAGGAAAGTTCAAAGAAAGCTAGTCAGCAATTTAATACAAACAAAGGATCTCACAGTATGTTACAAATCACTTCTTGATTACACATTCCGGCAGAAAGGCAGGGAGGAGGGACAAAAGGTACTCTTTGATAAGGGAGGTAGGAAGTATGGAATTGTATACAGAGAGCTACATTAGGCATATGGGAATGACTGATTTGTTACACGAGGCGGCAAAAGGATGCAAGGCTAATTCTGTGTGTTTATATCTCAGATAATAGAGGCCTCTCATCTCTGTGTGTATCTGTGTATTGCTATTCACATAGACACTCGAAATGAATTCGGCTTCCTTATCTAAAAGCTTTCCCAGGACTGTTTTCTCCATATGGCTTTTGGCAAATGTTCACTGGGATCAATTGATCCAGATAGATATTGATCCAGATAGATATTCTATCCTATCCTATTGATCCCAGCTAATTTCACCCAGCCAATTATGGGGTAAATTCCCACATCTCCTCCTTTTTTATTTTTTAAATGGAAGCAATTGCCATGGGTTGTTTCTTTCTCACAAATCCCCCTTCCATTGGATATCCAGGGATTATTAATTCTGATGTATTGACACTTATTAATAATGCGTGATGCTTCTGGATAGTCGCGTCCGCAATACTCTGCATAGTGGATCTCAATAATGGTATTATGCATGGCAACATAGTTAATCCCAAAAATATCATCCCAATAAAAAATAAACCTTGCTTCCAATTGTTAAAAATACCTCCAAGCCAACCGTCAGTGTCCAATATGCCTTTCCAAGTTTGTACAGGAACATGTGCAGTTTGTATCATAGTTCGAGTTATTTTTTCTATCACAATTCCAGAATCATCAATTTGTATACAACAATTACTAAGATTAAATTTACCACACACTCCGCCTTCGGCAGCGAGCAAATAGTCTAAGGCTAAACGATTTTGCATAATATAAGTTCTTGACAATACACTTTCTTTTGCAAGCTTAGTTAATGCCAATGCAGTTTCATTTGTAATTATTTCTAATACAGCTTGTAATCTAATAATGCGATTTATCATATATATCGGCGTTCTATATCCCCACGATCCGTCTTGTGCCCACGTCGCAGGATCATAATATGCAATAATTCTCTCAGGGGGCCACTCATCATCCTTCCAGTTACCTATTTTTATCCCTTTAGCAAGATCTATTGTACGTTTACGCCTTTCAAGAGTATCATATACAGGGACTCCCAATTTTTGTTTTTTCTCTATAGGCATTAGGAAGAATGAAGGTTGAATCGCCCCCAAGATGCATGACCCATACCACCCCGCGGGTAACATATTATAGGCAAAATTACCACATATCCAATATAACCCATCAGGTGAATTCCACACAATAGTATCATTTTCAGGGTCTGAAAGTCCTCGTAACTTAGTTACTTCCAGCAATGAGTTTTCAGGTTTGGTCATATTAGTTTGTGAAACCCAAGTGTTATTTTCCCACTCATTAGAACATTTTAAAAATCCCATAGGTTTATTTCTTTTTGGTTGATTATTTTTATTTCTAGTATAACATATGTGACCTATTATATGAGAGGTAACTTGCCAGGTTTCATTGAAGTTGTTATTAAAGGTGAAGTTCCCTTTCCATTGAGCTATTTCAGTATAATTTGCTTCTTGTACATGCCATGGCCAGCGATCTCCCATAGTGGTTCCTCCACATACAAAACAATTTTTTAACATAAGTTCTGTAGCAACTTCTTGAGCCAAATTAATAAACATATTTTTTGCTTTTGGAGGTGTAGGTAGATCGTTAAGTTTAGCAATCTCCTGCTCATAACTCCAAAAAAACTTTACAGGTTGATTTGTCAATTTTGTTGCTTCAGTCTTTACAATGATATATCCATAAGGATCCTTTCCTGCTTTATCTATACCAATACCATAATGATAGTATCGGGTGCCTAAAGTACCTGCTACCTGTGCAGAAAGGCAGAGTGGTGTGCAGTGATGGGATTGACAATCAGTAGTGACTGGAGTAATAGAAAGATCGAAATTGTTAGGTCCATAGCCACTTGTATACCAATATACACTCGGTTGGGTATAGCCTCCATGTGCTGAGAGTGTCGAGCGAGTGAATAAATATCTGTGGTTTTGGATATATGATTGTTCCCACGACTGTCCTCCACAGGTTACCCCCGCGGATCCTGTTCCTTGCCCTATATCAATTGCTAAACATGTATCAAAACAAACAATGACAGGTGCTATTCCCTTTAAAACATTATGGGCTATGTACCCTGATAATCTTTGTGCTGTAAGAAATTGATGTTTTAAACTAGATCCTCCTTTATAGCCATAAACATAGATGCTACTTGTTATAGGTCCTACCGCTTTTGGTTCATAACATTGTATCCCATTTGGTGTATGGCACTGATTGTATTGTGTATTGTTATGTGTGCATGGTGGTATTAAGGTTCCATTGCATTCAGGTTTCATAGTATAATATATTAAGGTCATGGAAATTGTTTTGCCTTGTTTGGTTTTTTGTAAACAGGCTGTGCAAATGTCCTCTTTTATCTCTCTTTTTGTAAGGTGGTGAGAGTTGTCTCCTCCTATCTCTTGTTGATAACTCAATAGTGTTAAGAACCACTCACTAACCGGGGGAAATTTTATACTTGCTCTTGAGGTTACTTCTGTTTTTATTATTTTATTAGGTAACCCTTTTTGGTATTGTATGCATTGATACCAACCTATAGAATTCTCTGTAATTTTTACTTTAATGTGTGATAAACAGCCGTTCTCTTTCGGGTGTGAAATACCTCTCACATTTTGGATTGCCTTTTTGAATTTTGCAGGCAAAAATTGCCATGTAATTAAACACGCTGCTTCCGGATCTTTCAAATAACAAGTTAAGGTAACTTGTGTATTGGCTTCTCCGTATGTATTGTGAGGGTAGATGCATATCCCTTGAGAATTGCAGTTTTCCCCATTGGAGTATGGAATGATCGCTCTTTTTGAGTGGTTGTGTGTGAAAGGAATTTCTTGAATATCCTCCACTATTCCCTTCTTATTTTTGCGTTCATATTCACATGCCCCCCATATGATTAAAAGCACAATTCCCATTCCCAACATCATTAGCAAAAGATGCAACAGAAAATGCTTACAAGACATCGGAGGAGCCCAAAAATCCCAAAATCCCATTTCCTGTCCAGGCGAAGGTCCTCTGAAAAATGGGCATCGGGGCTGATGTACTCTGGGAACATATGACCGGCCAACGACCTGTTCCGGACGGATTTTCATCTTGAGTACTAGATATCAAAAGAGGGGTCAATAGATCTTTGGTGATAATCGTTAGAAAAGGGATTGTCAATAGTTAGTTGTACTGTTGGTGTGATACGAAGTTCAGTGTGAGAAGGATTGGTATAGGAAAAATACTCCTCAAGATACTGTTCAATTATCACAATGTCACACGGGATCCTGCAGTGAGTGCAAAGCACACAGTAATGACAATGAGAACAGCAGCAGGCTTCGCAGGGGCAAGGGCAAAACCAGCACATTGGTCGCAATAGCAATTTTAGTCGTCTGTTGTTTGAAACAAAAGGGATAGGCTTGCTTCGGGATCCTTTTTATCATCTGTTTTTACCGGTTTCTCATGAAACGGTCGTATGCATCTTCCAGGAACCCACAAAACTCTGTCCGGGAGTTGCACGGCCGCGTAACCACGTCCCCAAGTAACGAGCTCCACTGGGCCCTTCCACTGAGGGTCTGGTAATTGTCTGTAATAAACAAGAGGGCGGGGAGAGACTACGCTATTCTGAAAATGTCTTTCCCCTGCTGTGGAAGCTATGGGTGAGCCTGTAAGATTTAAAAAATTCTGTGTGTATAAGGCTTTACTCAAACGGTTTTGGATTTCAGGCAGCCCTATCTTAAAGGGGCCTTGCTGTTTATCAAGCATCATTTTTAGTGTTAAATTTGCTCTTTCCACAATTCCTTGTCCTTGGGAATTGTATGGGATTCCAAATTTATGGACAATTTTCCATTGATCACAAAAGGTAGCGAATGCAGCGCTACTGTATTATCTGTTTTAATCTCCAGGGGGCTTCCTAAAACTGAAAAAGAGCGCATACAATGGTTGATCACTTGTTTGGTTGTTTCCCCCCGCTGTGGGCTTGCAAAAATAAAACCTGAAAAGGTATCCACTGTGACATGAATATATTTCCAGGGTGCGAAAGAATGGTATTGTGTAACGTCCATTTGCCATATCTCACATCGTTTAATTCCTCGGGGGTTAACTCCCATAGGAATTGCGTTACCTTGCTTGCTACAGGTTGAGCACTGCTGGATAATCGCTACAGCCTCAGTTTTTGAAATTCCAAACATCTTCACTAAGGCTTTTGCATTTTGATGAAAATACTCATGGCTTTCCCATGGAGTTGCAAATCCAATAAAACTTTCCCTAGCGGCTTTGTCTGCATAATCATTTCCCTCTGTTAGCATACCAGGAAGTGACTGGTGACTCCTAATATGAGCCACAAAATATTGAAATTTTCTATCCATAATTAATTGCTGTAACTGTAAAAACATATCTAACAATTGCTTATCTAGGGCTGGTGAAAGATAGGCATCAAACAAATTATTAATCACTTGGTAAACATACAATGAATCCACAATTAAATTAAATGTTTGGTCTTTTAATTTCTCAAATGCTAATATGGATGCAGCCAACTCAGAACGCTGTGCTGAACTCTGAGGGTGTGTGTGGTAAGTTATCCACTGTCCTGAGATTTGATACACACATGCACCCCTGTTCTTAGTTCCGTCAGCAAAAACTGTAACTGCATTTTTAATTGGCAGTTTACTTTGTAAGGAAGTCAATTGTAAATGTTGTAGATTCAGTAACAAAAACCTATAATCCGTGGGATAGTGGTATTTAATTGTCCCTAAATAGTCACTTAAGGCCAATTGAAGTGCGTCTGATATTTGAAAATATTTTTCCCACCAAGGTAGTGGATATGGGACGTAAAAAGTTTCTGGATCCGTTAAAAGTTTCTGGATCCGTTCCCAGTATAGCTCGAGCTCTCTCTCTTAACTTTATAATTATCTGGGATAACAATAGAGGTTTTGTTGAAACTGTTCTCCCCGGGCTGTTTGCTAAGTGTATCCATTCAATCACTAACACTTTGTTCTGTTGTGTTTGCAGCAAACACCCTGTGGGCAAGTTTTTGGTATTGAAAATAGCAGCTGAGATAGGAACGTGTGAAACCATCCTGTCCACCCAAGTCTTTGTTAGGGCTGCCTCAATCACCTGAATACACTCTTTTTCTTTGTCCCCTATGGTTAGTATAGCAGCAGGCTCTTTTCCTCCTGCCAGCAATGCAAATAAGGGTTGTAATTGACTCGTAGTTAATCCCATGTAGGGACGTGCCCAGTTAATTGAACCCAAATATTGTTGTAACTGCACCAAACTACATTTATCCATCTCAGGTAGTTTTGGAATTACTGGTGAGGCATGAGATGTCATGATTCTATGTCCCAAATATAAATATGGTGGCATAGTTTGAATTTTTTCTGAAGCAATTTTAAATCCTTTATCATTAAATACTTGTGAATGTGCATCCTGTGCATTCTTTTCTATTGCTAGCAAGATATCATCCATGTAGTGGTAGAATAGGATACCTTTATACTTGGCTCTAAAATGTTTTAAAATATTATTAATATAATATTGACAAAGCGTTGGGCTATTTAGCATTCCCTGGGGTAAAACTTTCCACTGATACCTTACTGTTGGCTCACTATAATTTAGTACAGGAATTGTAAATGCAAATAATACTCTGTCCTTCTTATGTAAAGGTATTGAGAAGAAGGCATCTTTTAAATCAATAACTGTTAAAGCATAATTTTGAGGAATGATATTAGGATTTGGTAATCCGCATTGCAGGGGTCCCATGGGACAAATCACTTCATTTATCTTTCTTAAATCTTGAAGCATTCTCCACTTCCCTGATTTTTTCTTAATTAAAAATACAGGAGTATTATAAGGGCTATTTGACAATTCTATTTTTTTCTCTAATAACAACTGTTGCACAATTTCTTTTAAGGCTTCTAATTTAACAATAGGGAGGGGCCACTGTTCAATCCAAATTGGGTCATTGTTTTTTAATGTAAGCTTCATTAAAGGGTCCATTTCATTTATTCTTAATACAAAACATTCATTACCATCAGTTCAAAAAGCTATACGTAAGCCAATGAGCTCTATTTTCTTACTGTCTCTCTCCCTCTAGGTCTGAAAGCAGTTACACACACACGTCTCTCTCTCCCCCTTTCTCCTGTTTCCTTCCAAGGAAAGGCTCAGGGGGAAAAAGGGGGGGGGTGGAACTCACGCACGCAATCACTTTAAGTTAGCTCAGGGCTGAACAATTCTACAAACGGCTATCCTGCTCTTTAAAACATGCTTTCTCTCAACAAATTTGGAAATGATAACACAAAGGCATACACACATCCCATTAAACAACTTTGCAACTTACTGTTTCTTTATATGAAAGAAATCAAAGTACGTGCATACCAACTTTTACCATTTAACATACTAACACTGCAATCAAACTGCTTGTGTAAATTAACTTCACATGCAAAATCCTTTGTCATGCATTCTTCAAACAGCGAGGAATTTCAGAGAGCAGTTTAAATCCTAACTACTCTTCTCACTCTCCCGGCTTCAAGCCAAAGCCCATTTACAAACTTCAAACATCAATTTAATTCAATTCTCCTCTTTCTCTTTACCTCTGTTCACTTTCTTTTCTTTCTCTATCTCTCTCTCACTCTTTTTTCACTCTTTCTCTACCTTACTCCAAAGTTAGGGTTGCCCCAAACTGAGACAACAAATCTCTCCCCCACAAATTAACATGCAATTTTAAAACAACCGGTCGGATACGTGCCTTAATCACAGAACCTGGGATGGACACCTAAGAATTTTTTTAACAGACATTACATAAAAGTAATCAAGTCCAATTACCTAGGTCTTCCCATTCAGTCAGGCTTTACCTCATTACTTACTAAATTTCTTACTTTTCTTTTAAAAGACAACTATTACAGCTGCAACAATTTTCATCTGATGGTGGCCAGAAAGTCAGCAAATTTGTTACAAAATTGAACACTTTAAAATCCCTGTCTTTTGGATTGAAGACATCTTATCTACAATTACCTTGAGGGTGCACAAAAACTTAGGCACACATTCATGCATGCATAAAAACATTTTTTCTTTTTTTTCATTCCAATTCAGATCTGACACAGGCTTTTGTAATTAGAGCTGCAAAGAGTGCAGGTTTCTGGGAAATGAAACATCTGTGAAAAAGTTTCAGGTGCTCAGGCAGAAAAGTGTGCTTAAAGCAATCAGAAGAAAAATTAGATGAGTAAGTAAGAAAGGGAGTAACAAGAACTCCTTGAGACATGAAATGAAATAGAGGTAGCCGGAATCACCGGAAGAAATAGGAAGAGCCAGGCAGATTCACTTGCCAAGAGATTGAAATAAAAAGAAAGATAAGAAGCAGTCTTTTGTGTGAGGCTGGCTAAATGCCCCCCGACTATGAGTCAGGTTGGAAAGCAGGCAGAAGCGTCTTCTAATAAAAAAGGGTGAAGCCAAAATCTTACGAGATATAAGATCCCTGTGGGGATACATGATTAAGGGAGTTGCCCACATTTTGGACAAGGAGTTTTTGCTCCCGGGGCTCTACATTGATTTTTAAAATGTCCAGTTTTTCCACAATTAAAACAATTTCCCTTTCTAGGGCCTTTAGGTTTTTGATTATTTTGGCTAATTACTAGCGCATCAGCCACCAGTTGCGTCTGATAGGCAACTGATATCATTAGTTCTTTTCTGGCTAATGCGTTACTAATTTCCCTATTTATTACTTTTTGCAATTTTTCTATAACCTCTGTTGCTACCTCTTCACCATGATGCAAACAAAGGGCAGTGAAAACAGTCTTCCAATTTATCAATATGGATGGAGGTGCTCTAGGCTCCTCATATAAATAAGAACCTATACCTGTCCATGTTTTAATATCCAATAATCCATATGGGGGATATAATGGACAGTTTTGCCAAATATATTTCAATAATTCCTGAACCCCTTTTTTTGTAGGAAGTTTACCTCTATTCTTTAATATAATTTTGTGAGCTCCAACTATTTGTCTAATTTCCTTAAGGTGAGCGATCTGCTCTTTAGACAAATGTCCAATTTCCTTAAGGCGAACCACCTGTTCTTTAGATAAATCTGTCCCCATACTTACGGATTGGCCTGGGTAAGAGATGGGGGTGTTGGGCACGCGATGAGTCCGTTCGACCTGTCCGGGCCTCCCTGCGTCGCACCTCGACTGATTCCTGGCGTTGTGAAATGGATCACGTCGGAGGTCACCACTTGTGAGAGTGAGCTTGCATTGATGATACAAGCATTCTCACAATCCGATGGACCACTTCACGAATCTCTAATTCCTAGGCTGCTTTGGCAATGAGACACACACACACTGCAGACTGGGTGAAAATGGTGGTTTCTGGTTAAACCAGAACACTTTTTATTAGGAAAGTTCAAAGAAAGCTAGTCAGCAATTTAATACAAACAAAGGATCTCACAGTATGTTACAAATCACTTCTTGATTACACATTCCGGCAGAAAGGCAGGGAGGAGGGACAAAAGGTACTCTTTGATAAGGGAGGTAGGAAGTATGGAATTGTATACAGAGAGCTACATTAGGCATATGGGAATGACTGATTTGTTACACGAGGCGGCAAAAGGATGCAAGGCTAATTCTGTGTGTTTATATCTCAGATAATAGAGGCCTCTCATCTCTGTGTGTATCTGTGTATTGCTATTCACATAGACACTCGAAATGAATTCGGCTTCCTTATCTAAAAGCTTTCCCAGGACTGTTTTCTCCATATGGCTTTTGGCAAATGTTCACTGGGATCAATTGATCCAGATAGATATTGATCCAGGTAGATATTCTATCCTATCCTATTGATCCCAGCTAATTTCACCCAGCCAATTATGGGGTAAATTCCCACACTGCAGCTTCCTGCAATAACACCAGTGGAACTGCAAAAAACTGTGCTACTTGGAACATCTTATATTTTAAGAAGATACCTGGTTGATACCTAGGACACTGGCAGCAAACCGTATCAACCATTAGCACCAGTCACTAGTATTTGTAATGCATTTTTTAATTCAGTTGGCTGAGTTTCATATTTAATGAATGAAGTATATAATAATATAAAATAAAAAATGAAAGAAGAGGAGGAGGAGGAGGAGGAGGAGGAGGAGGAGGAGGAGGAGGAGGAGGTGGAAGAAGAAGAAGAAGAAGAAGAAGAAGAAGAAGAAGAAGAAGAAGAAGAAGAAGAAGAAGAAGAAGAAATTTGAGCAAGTCCAGAAGTGGGTAACCTTGATGGTCAAAAACATGAAAACCAAGAGGAATGGTTAAAAGACCGAGGCATCTTCAGTTTGCAGAAGATTGAGTAGGTACATGACAGTTCTCCAAATATCTAAAAGGTTGTCACATTGTAGAAGATTCAGACTTATTTTTGCTTTCTCCAGAGTGGAAAATTAATATGAATGTCATGGAACTTTAAGGAGGTTCATATAGATGAAACATTCTTCTTATTGACAGTAAAAGATGTAAATCGGTAGAACAGATTACTCCATAGAGTGATTTCTACATCTTCACTGGAGGTTTTCAGATGAAAATGAGGTAGTAATCTATCAGGGATGATGTAAGGAATCCTGATGTATGTAGCAGATTAGATAATGACATCATAGGTCCCTTCCAACTCTATGATTCTATAATTTTAAGATTAGAATCTTAGAGTTAAAGATTAAGAAATAGGTGGCACAAAGGTAAAACAAATTTCATTTTAATTTCATTATATTTTATATAATCAAATAATTACAAAATATCCTTACATATTTCATATTTTTGTCACATTAATATTTATACCTTGCTGACAACTTTTGGAAAAGCTCTTCAAGGCTGCAGTGAAATATTTTCAAATGTAGTCCTTTGGTATATGTATTTATTCTAGGCAATGTTAACAAAAATCAGCTAATCCCTGAAGGGTCTTTATACTTCTAAATGCCTGTAAATAGAGCTGCCATTTTCTGCCTTAAAGTGGTTTGATACATGAAAGATATGTATGAGTTGCTTTCCTTGTCATGGCTTTCCTTGTCATTTTGTACTTTAGAAAGCTGAATATAAGATGGTTGCACAGGAAAATAATTCTATTAGGGAGACTTGACAAACCTATTTGCAATGAGCTAAGTCTATAACAATTATATGAATGATTTAAAAATTTCTGTATATGCCTTTAATAGCTGTACAGCTGATGAAGCTCTTCCCAATCAGGCAACTCACTGCTGGGAAAAGTTACAGTTGATCAAATGAAGTTTTTAAAAACAGAATTTATACAAAGAAACCAATAGAATTTAAATAGTCACATGTTCAAAAAATAAAATAGTTTTAGAGACACCTGAAAAATCATATTTTACTCTGGCTTCTAATGTTCAACAATGTTCTAAGGCTAATTGATCCAGATTGCAGCAGTGCAAGTACTTATAGGTGCACTTCAGGAAATCACATTCATATGAGTATTTCATGGGCTGTACTGGCTCCTTTTGGCTTCCAGGTGCCATTCATGTTGCTGGCTATCATCTATAAAGCATTTCATGGCACAACATTGAATTATTTGTAGGATTACCAATTTTCAATTCTATTTTCTTGTTCTATGAGATCTGGCAAAGTATGATGTATAATGCTTTGATCTGGAGCTTCTAGGATATGTGCCTTAATTGTTTCAGCACCTGCTCTATGGAATGATATTTCTTCTGAGATTCAGATAGTCTGATCCTGCTGGTTTTCTATAGGGTCCTGAAAAACTGATTCATATTTCTAGGTATTAATTCATTCATTTAAAAAAATTGTAAGACTACCTATCTTGGAGCACATTTCTGGGCAGCTCACAACAACAGTACAATTACAAAGTCAGAAAACCATAAAAAATGAAAACTAAAGGTCAAGTGCCTCATTCATTCCCTTATAATGCCCCAACAACCATCTGCAGCAGACATGTCCAATGTCCAGCCCATAGGCCTTGGAAAATAATGCAGCCACATAATATAATAAATATGTAACATTATTATGCAATTCATGATACCATATACTTTTGTTTGTTGTTTAATTCATGTGCAGGTTTTTCTATCTTGTTTTGTAATTCCAAGCCTGTATATTTTCATGGTCTTTGTGCTGCTCATAGCTTTTATATTGATTGCGAGGTTCACCACATATTCACCAGCATATGTTAGAGCAGGTAGTACACATTGATCAAAAACTTTTCAGGCATAGTGTGAGGTTGTCGTCAAAATTATGCTTCGCTTGCTGAATGCCTGCCAATCACATTTAACACACCATTGAATTTCCTTTATCATCAAGAGAGTAAAAGAATTGAAATGGAAACAGGCTGGTCACATAGCAAGAAGAACTGATGGCCAGTGGAGCAAGGCAGTCATAGAATGGATCCCACTTGATAAAAATCATCCATGAAAGAGATCCATCAAGATGGATCAATGACATCAGCAAGTATTGCAGGCCCAGTTGACAAAAGCAAGCTCAGGACTGTATTGGTTGGAAACATGGAGAAGAGGCCTTCATCTTCCAATGGATAGACAATGGCTAAAATGATGCTGATAGTGTGATTCATATTAGTTATCCTTTTAATATATTTTATATGTTTCCCAAGACAATTCTTCTTTATTTAAGGCAGGCCAGACAAGCCAAAAAGTTGGACATCCATGATCTACAGATTCCTATCATTCTACTCTAGTGCTTGGATGAAAAACCAAGTCTTTATGGTCTTTCAGAAGGCTAAAATGTGGGGGACCTGTCAGATTGCTGAGAGGGAACATGAGATCAGTGTCTAGGTATGAATAGAATATGGTTCCATTGGTTGTTCTATTTGTTGTTCTAGCTGTTTATCATTGTTTTCTTTCTATTGTTTGTTTGTTTGTTTATTTATTTACCAGATTCAGAAGTCCACTGATTCCACAATGACTCCAAAGGCAGCTTATCCATTAGAAAGAAAAAGAAAATCACCACATGTACAAACAAATCTATTTCTTGTAACAGAATGAACCAATGGTGCTGCACAAGCATCCTACTTTGCAGGGGAACAGCCACTTTTCTGAAGACTTCCAGAATGACATGGGCAGAGGCAATATTATGCAAGATGGCAAGTGCCAAAACAGGGAAGACATGTGCTTCCTGGCTTTCCATTGATGATGTTGTTTGATTAAGGGAATCCCAAACAGTCAACTCTGCTTGATCTTACTGATGGAAAGAAGCCAAGAGAGATAGGAAGTTCCACCTATGTATAGGTAATTTGATATAATACATAATTTTCCGATATATATCTTTCCAATTCTACCACGCATTGATTTTGCTGTATTTGGGCTCCACCTGTAGATAGACTAAATCCTAGTTTCCTGGAGGCAACTGTGTTAAACCAATAAACTTGTTGTAAACAACCCAATCCAAAATAAATCACGCAAAAAGAAAACACTTTATTATTATTACTATTACTATTACTACTACTACTACTACTATTATTATTATTATTATTATTATTATACAATTGTAGTCGGGCCCCACCCAGGGGCCTAGGACGTCGTAACGTATTTTCGTAATATGCGTGCAGATCCAAGCAGTGCGGCTTTTTGCATATGACTGATGGTGATTTTGTCAATTTTTAACTGTTTTAAATGTAATTCCAGTGCTTTTGGAATAGCACCCAGTGTGCCAATTACCACTGGAATTATCACTGCTGGTTTGTGCCATAGTCGTTGAATTTCGATTTTTAAGTCCTGGTATCTTGCGATTTTTTCATGTTCCTTCTCGGCGACCCTGCTATCACCTGGTATTGCGATGTCTATGATTGTGACCTTATTTTTCTCACCCAGTGTGATGTCTGGTGTATTATGCGCCAGTATTTTGTCGGTTTGTATACAGAAATCCCACAAGATCTTGACCATCTGATTTTCGGTGACTTTTTCAGGCTGATGTTCCCACCAGTTTGTTGCTGTTTTAATATTATAATTTTTGCACAAATTCCAATGGATCATTTGTGCTACTGAATTGTGCCGCAATTTATAATCATTATTTATAATAATAACAATTATTATTATTATTATTATTATTATTATTATTATTATTATTATTATTATTATTATTGAAAGTCTTCTCTGTATTTAGGGAATTAGGAGATTTTGATGATTAGCTGCAATTGCATTCATATTTTCTGGGGAATAAAGATCATGTAAAAGGGATTTTCAATGCTTCCCATAGGAATAGACACAATCAAAAAGATATGGAAAGAAAGCAACTGGGAAAAGGGGTGCTCGCGAGTTATTGTCCAACATCCTCCACACCCTCTAACAATTTTAATTTTCTTTTATTTGCTTACGGCACACTCCAATAAAGGCTTCGGACTAAGCCGACTGTTTTCTTAGGATTTTTAAAACTGATCCTAAGTAAAGATATTATTCTTTTGGACTAAAGGTAAGAGATTACAACCCATTGTCAGCCAGATACCGAGCTCGGCAACCGCGCGCCCCCGCGGAACTCTCGTAGCGCTTCTGCAGGCGGAGAACTCAAGCTCCCGTTCAGAACAAACGACAGTTTATGACGCAAAGGCCGCGAGCTTCGCCGCCGCTCACAAGCTCGGAGGCTCTCCTTCCTCCGGGATAACGGCCTTTTCCTCAGAAGAAACAACAACGGGACACCCGAAGCGGCGGCTGGATAAAGTGGAGTGCGACCAGGGGGGAGATGCGGCTCCCGGGCAGTTGAACAGCTTTCGGAACGCATTGACCATAAAAGGAAGGTGTAACTCGGGCCTTTGCCTAGGTGGGTCTGTAGAAGGCGAGAATGATAGATTTAGCTGCTGTGTTGTGTGATGCAGAACCATAGACTTAACCATAACATAGGTTAATTATGGTCTAATGTATTATCCCAGTTCTTTTGGTTCAGGAGACCGACCACACCCTAAAGGTAGACATTAGCCTATGTTAGGGGGTGTCAAAATTTCGATTTCCAAACATTAGGGGTGTTCAAAAGTTGTAACATGCCTTGGGGATGGTGAAGATATTTTGGTTTCTTTAATGTAATTTAGAGATGCTTGGTAAGTAACTTCATAAACATCAGAACTTTTTAACATTTTGTTTGTTTTACTTATTGCATTGTGCTAACTCATCTGTTGCTGGTTTATGGCTGAGTATGTTGTGCAAAATCAGGAAACTGGGATAAACAACAAACCAGAATTAATCATGCCCTATCGAGTTATGAATAGAGCTATATATTTATCTCCATCTTTGAAGTAATCTTTATATAAGAAATACACATGTATATAAATGAGAGAGATAGACATTATGGAATCCATAGGCAAAGAGACTCTGGGCTTCTGTTTATTCTATGCCTCCAACAAACTTTAGTGTGTGTGTGTGTGTGTGTGTGTTGCACCTCCACAGCAATTGTCAAGAACTATTGGTACAAAGGGAAAGAGGCAGCAATGGATGGAAGGGATAAGCTACCACCATTGGGGGACTGGGCACCTCCACTTCTCAGACATTTTTGAGGCTCTATTGCCACAACAGCTGCACCATCAACAGCCTCTTTGCCTCTCATTTGGATCAATAGCAGTAGACTTATAGCAATAGCAATAGCAGTAGACTTATATACCGCTTCATAGGGCTTTCAGCCCTCTCTAAGCGGTTTACAGAGAGTCAGCATATTGCCCCCAACAATCTGGGTCCTCATTTTACCCACCTCGGAAGGATGGAAGGCTGAGTCAACCCTGAGCCGGTGAGATTTGAACCGCTGAACTGCTGATCTAGCAGTAGCCTGCAGTGCTGCATTTAACCACTGCGCCACCTTGGCTCTTCGATCATCTGGGAATCAAGTGTTATTGATACAAGATGGTCAGCAATTAAATAAATAAAATAAAAATAAAATTCAGTCAGTCATTCAGTCAGTTAAGACCAGAGGATGTGGTGGGGGGAAAAAAACTCTTGTATGATCTGATGGTTTCTCTCTTTTTTGTTTTGCTTTCTGATAGTGTTTCTCTGGTGATTAGTGGGATTTTTGTCTGCTTGTGAAAGAATGAGATGGCCATGGGGGATGGATTCTCCTGGGGAGAAGGGTCGCAAGAGCTATATGTACTGGTATGTATGTATAGCCATATATTGGAAAGGACAGGAGAGGAAGGTTCATGACACAGTGCAGAAACTCTTACATGACTGATAGCTGTGTGACCTTTTCCTTCTCCCTTTTGCCCTTGTTATTGTACCTTGAGAGGTCATTATTGAGGACTCTGCCTGAAAGTCTTCTTTTGGATCCAGAAAGCTCTACTTATTTTTGCCATGAGCTCACATATATTATTTCATGGATTGCTGATGCATGTTTTGGAGACTGAATACAGATGGTCATAAATAATATGCTATATGTCTCAGCCTATGGTGAGTTAAGCAATCCCTGATCTCCCTCTTGCAGTGCCTGGAGGCTGTTAAGGGCTAGATGGGAAGCAACAGAACGAAACTGAGCCCTGGGAAGACAGAATTGTGGCAGGTTTGTGGTTCTTTGATCTGTGGAGAATCCCTTCTCATGCTTACTTACACTCTAGTCACCTCTGGTCTTGACTATTGCAATGCGCTGTATATGGGGCTGCCCTTGAAAAATACCTGGAAGTTTCAGTTGTTTCAAAATGTGACAATCCACATGGTTTTGTACAAGCCTAAATTTGCATATGTGTTACCTTTTCTATGGAAGTTTGCTTTGGCTGCCAATTTGCTGCTGGTTTCACTTTTAAAGTTCTATATGGCTCAGAACCACATTATATTAAGGTGTGCTGTCTTGCCCACTCATACACACCCCTAGTTGTGATTTAGTTAGCTTATTAATATTCTCCAGCAATTCCCTTCAACAAAAAACCCAGAACTGAATTGTCCCCATTAAGTCTAGTCATGAATAGTTCAATGTTAGTCCATAGAGCAATGGCGAAAGCATTTGAAAGTTTCTCAAACAAAATAAATCCACAAGGAAAACTTAAAACTCAGGCTTTTCGCAAAGCCGTTAAGACCTGGCTGTTCCAGCAGGCCTGGGGCTGATGAGTTCCCAGCCCCACTCGAATTTGTTGTGACTGCTGAAGAGTTTTTTAAATCTGTTTCCTGTATTGTTTTTTGTTTTGTTTGTTTTGCTTGTATTGTCCCCATTCCCTTTTGGTTTGTTAGCCGCCCTGAGTCCCTTTGGGAATAGGGCGGCATACAAGTCTAATAAATTGAATTGAATTGAATTGAATTAAATCCACAACACAAGAGAACTCATGAGTCAAGAAAAATAGAGTTTCCAAGGCATGATACAAATCAAGGCACGGTGTCAATGCAAAGTGACAAACACGTTGTTTCCCGCAATGCCTCTCTCTGTCTGCAATGCTAAATAGCTAGCTTGGCTTTCTTCTCACAAGTAGTCTGGCTGATCTTCTCTGGTCCTGCCTTTTCTCTGCCCTACATGTTCTTGGATGAGGTGTAGAAAGCAGGTCTTCCTCCTCATTGGCTAACTGCAACTGCATGCTTTCCCTAGTTGGAGCCTCAGTCAAATCCCTTCCAGATGGTTGTTTGGAATGATCAATTAACTCAGCTTTTGATGTGCCAAGAACTGGTTCATCTTCCCCCGAGCTGACATCTAGAGAGGTATCTAGGGAATCGTCCTGGGGAGTCATCACAGAAGGACCATCCTTCTCCAGTCAGATCTACTTGACCCATCAGAGCGGGGAGGCAGGAAACGCCATGGGGGCCCTCTCCTAAGGAGGTCCATCTGGTGGGCCAAGAAGAAGAGTCTTTTCCATTTTCCTCCCTGTGGAACATCATCCATGTAGGGATAAGATTGGGCTCTACTTTAACACTCTTTCAAAGACCATGAAGACATAGTTAACTGGCCCCAGAGTGATTTGTGGCCCCAAGTGGTTTGTTTGATTGTTGTCACTTGTGGGGGGGGGGGGGCAGAGTGTTACTGCTTTTTGTATTTTTGTACTGGGATTTTATCCTTGGATAAAACCATCAGGCATGATTTCTGCTATATGGCAGCCTAGGTGATAACCAAAGCAAGCCCTAATTTGTCTTTGCAACTCTGAATAAAGCCATTCACATTTGATCACTTTTGGCTTTGCATGTCTAATAGCAGGCATGTTCATTGGAATCCCTGTGATCATCTCCTTTTCTTGGCTTTAGTTATGACAGCTGCAGGATCTGAAACTTGGAAGGAAAGATCTTGGGTTATATTCCTGACTTTGCCTAACTAAATCTCAGCAACACGTTACATCTGTAGTAATTTACCACCAAATTGTGTTTTTCTGTAGATTTATGATTTCCATTTGCCTCATCTCTTTGTAGCAATACTATAATCATTTTAATTTCTGTATATATGCCGATTCGCAGGTCTACAAATGTCATTTTGATAGCATTAGACTTAAATATAATTTATTGTTTAGGGCCCAGAGCAATTAACTTTACTCATTGATATAGTTAATTAATGGTTTACTATGAAACGTGAACTAAGACATCTAGTTAATTCAGAATATCATGATTCAGTTAATGGGCAGTGCAATATGCAATCAGCCATTAAATGAGATTCAGCCTTATTCCCTCAGCTCGTTTATCTGTTCCATAACTCCAGGGTTAGTGGCCATGTGTTACTTAATCCTATTTTTTGCATTTTCTTTTAAGATTGGGAACAATTAACCTGTCTTAGAAGCAATTGAATAATTTCAAAACATTCTGCAGATGCAGGTATGTTGGTTTAAAGATAATTTTAAGGTACATATTAGCTAATTTTATATTATTTTATATTTTGTTGAGCATTCCCCTTCTGTATTAGATTAGATTATGTGTTTAGAATAAGGCTTAATATATGTTTGATGAATAAATGTATGTTAGAGTTGTGTAATGGTTATGCTGTTGATTTAAAACTGCGGAGACTTAGGTTTAATCTGCCTCTAGCCATGGAATTTTAGTAAGCAAATTTGGGTCAGTCCCTTCATAACAGTCTGGTAGCAAAACGTTTGCAAGAATCAGAGACCAAGAATTCCATAGTTCAATCCTGAGCAACATATAATATATTCTCTTCTCTTGATCCTCTTTTTTGGGGTTTTTCACTAGCAACTGTTGCAGTGAGAAAGATATTTCACTACTAAGATATGTGTTGCTTCTTTCCCCCAATTAGCATCATGCTGAAAAGCCAGCTAAAAACTAAACCTCTAATTACAGCAGGCATTAATAGTTTTCCTATTTAAACTAGATGAGCAGAACACAGAAATGTGACCCTGCAACTACACACACACACACACACACACACACACACACACACACACACACACCCCTACGTTGAATATATTGAATTAGAGCTCTCCAAAGGCAAGAAAATTTTCCACATATACAAAAAACATTAGGATCAAAAAAGGTTCATAAAAGTAGCCATGTATAATTCAAATTCTAATAATTTATCAATTACTAAATAAAGGTCATTGACAGGTATAAATAGCCAGGAACAGGAGTTGAGTTCAAAAGTTTAGTACATGCAACCTATATACAAGAATCTGATCTACTAACTATAAAGCCAAATTGGTGGTAGACAAGAGTTCATGGGGGCTGGACTTGGATCTCTTGTGGGAGCTTAGCAATTCCAAACCAATGACAAGACTAATCTCACTCTCAGGCTAAGCCTGCTCATTTCCTACATCACTCCACCCTCCAACAGGACCCCATCCCGTCTCCATAGGCTCTTCAAAACTGCACGCTCTCTCTCTCTCTCCTATATGGTCTCTTTGAAGTCTGAGTTCTCATGGGAACTTGATAAAGTAGTCAGTGAAGCTATCTCAATGAAAACTTCATCCCTTGTTTCTGAAGTAGGTACTGAAGCAGGCAGCAGTTGCTGGTACACGGAGATAGAGTTAGAAAAGATCTACCACCACCAATAGAGTTATGAAACCTTGTATTAGGGGTAAATCAGTAATGAAGTCTAGAGAGACTATAGGGCAGGGTTCCTCATACTTTTTAAACGGGTTCACTTCATGGTCCCTCAAACTGTTGGGTGGTCAGACCGGCTGGGGGTGTGTGGCTAGGTGGTCATGTGACTGGGTGGGCATGACTAGGTCATGTGATTAGGGAATGTGGCCAATTTAATAGTCCATTGAACAATGTACACAAATTAAACTTTAATTTGTTTTGGTCCTGGGGGTTTTATTTGCTTTTCTTTGCATGTTGCTCTTTTGGTTGCCTTTTCTTTTTACTAGATCATTTTTTCAGTTGTTTAGGGTCTAGTAGTTCACTTGAAAAAACTCAGTTTTGCAGCAATTCTTCTCAGCTCCAAGGAGCATGAGAAATCGCTCTCTCTCTTTCTCTCTCTCTCCCCCTCTCTATTTCTTTCTCTCTCTTTCTCTCTCCCACTCTCTTTCTCTCTCCATTTCTCTCTCCTTCTCTCACTTTGTCTTTCTGTCTCTCTGTCTGTCTCTTTCTTTCTTTCTCTCTCCCCCTCTCTCTTTCTCTCTCTCTCTCTCTCTCTCTCTCTTTTTCTCTTAATGGCTTCAGTGGGCCATATGCAGCCCGTGGGCCATAGTTTGAGGACCCATGCTGTAGGGCATGGGTATGTGTGAGGAAGGTTGCAAAAGTCCTGCCAGCTTCTAATAGAGGGACTTGTCCCTTCTGCATTTATAGCAAGGGGCTACATATCCTTGATGCCCATTTCCATCTTAGGCCAACAAAAATAACATAATGTTCTATGCAGAGTTTTGAACACCCCCCCATAACCCGTCTCTCGTTATCATACAAAAACTGCAAACTTTCTTCCCTGAAAGAGGGGGAACTACTATTCTGCCCTTGTGTTTCTAGACTACTCCCTCTACTGTGAATAGGAGTAGTTGCTGGGATTGCCTTGAGATTATCCATCCAACCCAAGAAAATTAAGACCTGGTGTTATTGAATTTCTCCCAACCTCTCCAAGGAATATGTGGTGCATCCAGAAATGGGAAGGCTACAATATTGTTGCTGCTACTACGATAGAATATGTTGAACTTGAGAATATTGTGGCTTGTAAGAAAAAGAATTTGGAATCAAGTGCTTTGAAACCAGGACATAATTGAATGTAAAAGTCAAAGCATGAGAAGAATGAGTTCCATTGGATTTGTCTGGATAAAAACAGCTTGGTCTTGTTGTTGCAAAATGTGCAGATATTTGTGATCTGTACTGAACTCTATGGGAAAATGTGCATCTTCTGAAAAGTGTCTCCTTTGTCGAATGTGGATTTAACCGCTAGGAGCTTCTTGTTAAAAATGTTATATTTCCATTCTGGTAAAGTCAAAGCTCTTGAGAAAAAAATACAGAACAACAGGCATTTCTACCCCTCCCACACCTGATTTCTAATCTGAAGTATTTTTCTGAACAATAAATCTATTTGTTGTGTCAAGCTGCTGATATAGGAGTTGACAGCCAGAGTTGCTTTAACTCTTTAAATTCTGATTATTGTGTGTGAAACCAAGCAAATCTAATTCCTTTCATTTTCAATTGGATAAGCGTTTTGACTTTATATCCACAAAACAGATCAGAATATCATTCAGATAAAGGACTACAAATTTATCAATGAAATCAGAAAAAAACTTGGTTCATAAACCTGGAAATAACACTCCTGACCAACAGGATCATTTTGCATTCAACTTGTTGTACATGATGTTGAAAATTTGTGTCCCTCTTTGATGCTAATGAAATTGTAGGTATGGGTTGTTGTCATTTTCCTGGTTCTGTGATTTGCATTCAGAATGGCTCTCATTAGAACTATGGTTGGAACACATGTCTCCTCTCCTGGGAGGGTTGGAAGTGCAATCCTTGACCACATGTCCCGATTCTCTATAATAGAAACAGAGTGGTAAATTTCTGCACTTCTGCCATTTTTCTGCAGCTAGGAATTTTCTGGCTTCATCAATTTGCATAGACTCCTTTTCCCCTTATCAACTTCAATTGGTGTTAAGGGACTGAAGATTGGATATGGGAATAGAGGAGCTGTTAGCTTGTGATACTTGGAGCAAACCCTGATCTCTTCTAAATGTGAGAATTATAATGTAGATTCTGTAGACTTGATCCACTATCTGGAGGTACGCCCTGATGAGTTCATTTTCAGTTCTGTCACTGAGACGAAGTTTCCCAAATTGTATCATTAGGGAAACTTCATTCCAATTCAAATCAGCTGCAAACAATTTGAATTTTTCAATATAGAGTCTTATTCTCTGGCTGCCTTGTTGGAGCTCTTGAATTATGCATATTATGGTGTTTTCTTTGATGGGATTCCTGAATTATTTCTAAAATATGCTAGGAAGTTTTGATAGTTATCCATGATGGGATCTTGTGCTTAATCATGGGGAGTGCCGTTCCTGGAGGCTGAAGCTGTTGAATGGGCTGAGAATGAAGGATATCCATTAAAAACTTCACTGGTCTGGTGCCGATGAATAGTTTATATTTGGCAAGATATATTCTCATCTTGTTTGAATCTCCTGCAAATCACACAGGTAGACAGCTAGGGGTCCTCTGCAGCAGGGCATTGGAAACCAGCATGTGATCAAGAGCTGGCACCAGTGTTGGTGGAGGAAATTGTTGAGCTAAATTTTGCATCTGTTGAAGCATCTAGTGTATATTAGCTGCTATATTTTGTACTTTTGCACTCCTGGGGGCTGGGGGGGGGGCAAAAATCGGCCTGTTTTTTGCTCATTTTTGCCCTCCCCAGCCTCCAGGAGCACACTGGAAGCGTCCTAAAAGCTATGTATGGCCATTTTGGGAAGGGGTCAGAGTTTCAGAAGGCCAAAAATGCTGTATTCAGTGTATAAGACGCATCCAGATTTTCAGCCTCTTTTTTGAGGGGGAAAAAGTGTGTCTTATATTCCAAAAATATAGCCTGTACTATGCTTTGTTTTATACATAGAACAAAATACAGTTATTTCAAATGTTCTAGGCTGCTTCCAACTGGAGTGCTGTTTTATATTATAGCAGGATTATTAAAAAATATAATTCTAGTTAATACTGATCAATAGTTTCTTAGTTGCTTAAGTCCCTGCTGCTGCTGACTTAAGTTAGGTTAGATGGGATATGTGAGAGAATGACTGGTCCAAGGTCATTTAGTTGTATTCTATGCCTAAGAGATAATTAGAACTTATTTTTCCCACTTCTAGTCCAACACCCTAACCATTACAGTACTGGTTCTCCAGGAGTGAAATTAATAAAACCATTATATTAAATAGGTTCTAAAGTATTGTTCATACAACTTGAAAACTGAAAATAAAGACATTGAAAGAGATGGTAGGTTAGATTAAACTTCCTGGAATGCAGGAAATTTATTGGGATAGTTTTGAACGTGAAAAATATAGTGCTTTATAATGTATTAAATGTTTTCAAAGTTTGGAATGAAATATTTATTATTTGTTTTTGAAAAGATTATATAACCAACACAATGATTGCAACAAAACTAAAACAAAAAACAATTGACAAGTCACCTCTGGGAACAAGGAAGAAAGGAGGAAAGCAAAACAGATATGAAGCTAACCCAATGGTTTTAATGCCTGCAACTCCCAAAGAAACCATTACACAATATTCTCTGGGTCTTACCACAGGAAACAAAGATAGAATGTTTGATGAAATGGATATGCTTAGGAATATTACAACAAATCTAAATGAGGTAGGTTAATCATTAACATTGTTTATTATTCCATTTTTATCCCTTGTTTGTATGTAATTGAATCAAGGCAGTGAATGTACTTAATACTACAGTATCTTACTTTACTCACAAGTACAACTCTGCAAATAGATAACTCTTTTTGAAAATTAATGTACTTTTTCAAGGAACTTAAGGGAATTAAATATCAGGGAAGCATGTATTTAGATAAATGTGTTATTCAGGATAGCTAAACAAAAGATTATGATTTTAAGGAGGCTCCATTTATTTGTGGAGTTTGTGAAGCCTCCTTAAAAATTAGGAAAAAAAAACATTTGCCCTATAGTCTCAGACAAATACTACTTGCTAGGAGAAGAGCATGAGGTTGCTATGAGACCGATTGCTTCTACAAAAAAGCTGAGCTTCATATAGTATTGGTGAAGCTCCTCTACAAAAAATATAAAGGTAAATTTGATGCTGCTGGGCCCTGGAATAGGGTGGATAGTGGGCTGAATCCTGCAAGTTCTTTGGGTGGCTGGATTTAAAGAAAGCCTCAACCTACAGGCTGTAACTACTCTCCATGTGTCAGCCACTTCTGCTGACTAGATTTAGGCTCCATTGACTGAATAGTGAACTTGGCCTATAGGCTGCAACTGCCTTTCATGTGCTGGTTGCTTCTGTTGACTGGCTTCAGGTTTAGACCTGTGGAACACTGAGGGCCAGGAAGCAGAACACTGGGTGCCTCAGAGATGAGGAAGCCTTGAAAGGCCTAGAGAGGTTTGCAGAAGTGTGGTAGGGTCTGGGCCTGTGGTAGGCCTCCAAGGGCCTCCCCCATCCCTATGGCACCCCACGTTTCACCTAATGACCCACACATTTATTTAATGATTATGTTGGGGAGAGCAGGGATAGGGGGTTGTTAAATGAGATGCTTCACTTAACAGCGATCATGACATGTGATTGTAATGGGCAGGCTTCATTATGGTCATGTTGATGACTACCTGTATATTTAAAAAGGTCACATTGTAGAAGATGCACATGTTTACATAATAAAGATCAGTGTATGCTTTGGTTTGATTAATGGATTTTTCTCTTAGAATGAACAAAGGTATTGCCAGAGAATATGACTTTAACAATTAAAAGGATTTGCCAGACTTATTTAATACAAATATTCTTTTTTGCTGAATCTTCATTTTCTTGCCAAAATCCAACAGCTCTCCATGCAGATTGAGAGTTATTTATTACTTATTAAATTTATTTGCCACCTACCTCACCATGGGGCTATTCTAGTGGGCTTACAACAATAAAAGAAAGAAATGAAAGAGTGTAAACAGAACAGACGTAAAATAACAGAACAACAAATGAATTAAAGAGAATGTTTGAACAATGAAGTTTATAACTACTATATTGAAAAGTCATCTTTGGTTCCAATTGAGAATGCAGCAAATAATTGGAAAGTAAATCACATAATACTTGAATAATGACAATTACTTAATTTAATGTACATTTTCCAGAATGTTTTATCTCTCTAATGTAAAGGCAGATCACAGCAGATGACACTATGCAGTTGGTCTGAAAAAAAGAAAAGAAAAGGTGGTTTAAATGAACAGGAATTCTTTAAAAATCTGAAAGTTGTAATTCAGTGGTGTCAAACTCGCATCGTCATAGTGGCATCATGTGAGGTATTGGGACTTTTTCTCCCTTCACTAAACTGGGTGTGGGCATGGCAGGTGCGTGACGCATTCAGCCTGTGGGCAGGTAGTTTGACACCCATGTTGTAAGTGAACAGAGTAATTGAAAAAGAGATTACAAAAACAAAAAGAAAAGAACACGGAGCTTGATTATTTGATTATCACCCAGTGACATCTAATTATCCCATATGGGATAGCAGAAAAGGTGTTATCTCAAAAAGAAGGTAACTGTACTGTTTGTGAATGATAGTGGTCTCCTGATGACTAAATTAATGTGTTGTTTTAATATTTTCTTTGTGTGGTGGTTTCATTCTGGGTTTTTTGTTTTTGGTATTGTTCATGTTTTAATTGTAAGCTACCCAGTCACAAATGTAAGATTTGTATATAAACTAAATAAAGAAGTAAATGCTAAGCACCCTTGGATCATTGTCAAAAAAACCTGATAAGTATATTTTGTCATCAGTGATCAACCTTGACGAGGCAGTCTTTCTTTTATAATGTTATAAGTTCTGAAAACTACAGGTTGTTGAACACAAATGCATAAAAGTTACTAAAACTGAAGGAAAAGAGAAATCTATTAGATAAGACTTAACGATCTAGGTTTGTAACATTAGGAAAATAGGAAGCATTGCCAATGAGAGATTAGAACATTATTTGAATTTTTTTTTGCAGATTGTACATACAATGGAAGGTGTCTATAGAAAGGAAAGTCAAGATAAAGAAAGAAAAGAGGAGGAGGAGGAGGAAGAGGAAGAAGAAGAAATGCCTGTAAATAACAAGATATCCTGTTTAAATAGGCCTCATTTTATCATGTGATGTTGGTTTTAGACTAAACATATATTAATGAGCAGTAACAAAAGATGTAATACAGGTAGTTCTTGTTTAACAATCACAATTGAGACCAGTAACTTGGTCATTAAGTGAAGTGGGTGCTAAATGAAACCACACTTTTACTTATGACATTATTTTGTCGTTCCTTTGTTTTATCTGCAAAGGTTATAAATTAGAGGATTGGTAGCAAAAGTATTTTTTCATCACTATTGAATGGTCACTATTAAATGGTCAGTTGCTAAATGAGGACCAGTAATAATTTGTTCTGAATTAATATATTGTGAAATTATGCATAACTACAATTAATGTTAAGTTCCTTGATTTCAGCCACTCGCAATCTAAATTCTGGGCTCTATTGTGCTTATAAGTTGAAAACTACCTGTACTACCATAGGCTTTATGTAAGGGTATTCTTGAAGACAATTCAGAAGCTATAAATGGTGCAGAATATAGCAATCAGTTTTATGACTGGTTTAGCAGTATAATACTTGTTCTACAGGAACTGTATATATTACCAGTAGAACTTTATTTCAAACTTCAAGTGAATACCATGTTTCTCCAAAAATACGACCTGTCCTGAAACTAAAGCCTTGCCACATTTTTCACATGGGAAAAATATAAGCCCACCCCTGAAAATAAGCCCCCTGGACAATCCCGTCCCTCCGCCCAGGCAGAGCACCGCTCGCCAACCTAGAGGTATCCCGAAGGCGCCAAGCTGCGGAACGAGGTGGGGTGCAAAAGCGCTCACATTGCTTGGTGCTTTCGGGGTACCTCTAAGTCGTTCAGCGGCGCTGTGCCCAGCTGAAGAGGGGGGGTTGCTGGGCATCTGCTCTCTTGCGAGCGGCCTCCCGAAGAGTCGGGCACAACCTCAGGGTCGAATGACTGTGTTGTGCTGTTGCAACAGCAACACAACAGCCATAAGGTGACCATGCTTGCGAGCAGCCGCCCAACAACCCCCCTTTCCAGCCAGGCATAGCGCCGCTGACTGATCCAGCGGTACCCGGAAGGCACCAAGCAACACAAGCGCCTGTTTGCCACCCTCTGCCTCCTGTGGCTCGGCACCTTCGGAATGCCTCTAGGTGAGTGAATGAGGCTCTGCATGGCTGGAGAGGAGGGTTGCGCGAGCGGCTTTTCCACTCCCCACTCGCACGACTTGCAGGCTCACGATGCCCTTGGCTAATTCTATAGTACCTGCAGAGCCGCCTGCCACTTGGGGTTTTTTTTTCGTCTTTCAAAGCACGGAGGATGGATGCCGCTCTGGGAGTACACTTTATGGTTGTTCGCTCTGCAGCCCACAACCATAGAGCGTACTCCCAGAGCGGTATCCGTCCTCCGTGCTTTGAAAGCCAGAAAAAACCCAAGCGGCGGGCAGCGCCAGCAGCAGAGATGCCCTGACTCTGCAGATACTGTTAGCCAAGGGCATCGTGAGCCTGCGAGTCATGTGAGTGGGGAGCGGAAAAGCCGCTTGCGCAACCCCCCCCTCCAGCCATGCAGAGCCCCATTCACTCACCTAGGAGCATTCCAAAGACACTGAGCCACGGGAGGCAGAGGGTGGCGAACAGGTGCTCGTGTTGCTTGGTAACTTCTGGTTATCACTAGATTGGTCAGCGGCATTGTGCCCGGCAGGAAAGGGGGGTTGTTGGGCGGCTGTTGGGGGTGTGGTCACTTAATGGCTGCTGTATTGCTGCTGCGACAGTGCAACACAGCCATTCGGCCCTGACGCTGTGCCCGGCTCTTCGGGAGCCCGGTCTCAAGGGAGCAGCTACCCGGCAACCCAAAAACAATAAGCCCTCCCCTTTAATAAGCCGAAGGCCATATTTTGTGGGTCAAAAAAATAAGACCCTGTCGTATTTTCGGGGAAACACGGTAATACTTATAAAACCTCTTAGATTGGATCCCTGTTATCAGCAAGATTGTTTTCTTCATGTAGAATCTACCTAATCTATATGTGCTAAGTGAGATCTTTGCTAGCTGACTAAAAAAAACCAGGAGGTCTGGAATCTAGAAATTAAGCTCATCAGCCCCCTATGAAGCAACTGGAACCTACCATTTCAGTTTACATAGGGTTGTATCCTAGCTAATATTTTCATTCTTAATTTATATAAGTAAATGAGGACTAGTAATGTCATTACTTCATTTAAATGATAAAACTTGCAACTTTATTTTAAAAATAAGAATTGTAATAAGATTATTACAAATCTCAGAAATAGTATTCCCTAGCAATATTTCTAAAATAAAAATACTGTATGTATATTTTTCTCATTGGAAGGAAGATTATGAAGATATGACTTCTTTCCTGATATGTTGTTCACAACTTAGGACACAATTGGAAAATGCAGTTCGTGAAGAAAAGCAAGTATGTATAATGTTTATTGTACTGCATAAGATTTTATTTACTGTTAATTGTCATATTTTGTTACAGTAGAAAAAATTCAGCTACAGTGTACATAATAATTTCCACTTTCTTTGGAAATTTAGAATAGATCAAGGACAATTTCATTGTTACAGTATTGTCATCAGTTGTATTTTTGCTTGCTGTAGGCTCTAAAATGAGCAGCTTTCTGTTTCAATAATATGGTAAGCACATGGTAAATCCCTTCCTCCATTGCAAAAATACAAAGATCAACCTAGCAAAAAAATCTAGTAAGAGAAACCTTTTCCTGCTCAAGCTGACATAAGGAGGCATGATTTGGAAATCTAAACATTTCTCACTTTGTTACTTTGTATTACAATTTTTATATAATAAAATTGATGGTGATTTATAATATATATATTATATTATAAATATATATATATATATTTTCTTCCTTAGATATTAGAGTCATTGCTTAAGGTAAGAAATTTTTGATATGTATCTTTAAAATCTTTAAAATATGTTTTATTTTGAAAAAATGTAATCTGTTAATATCTAATTTTATTTTATTTTATTTTTTTCTCAAGTGGTTTGAAAGGGAAGTCCATGAGATGGAAGAGGTAAACCTAGAATTTTGATTGTT
This sequence comes from Thamnophis elegans, assembly GCF_009769535.1. Lineage (NCBI taxonomy): Eukaryota > Metazoa > Chordata > Lepidosauria > Squamata > Natricidae > Thamnophis > Thamnophis elegans. Next base: position 20,129,332 of record NC_045558.1, on the reverse strand, counting down.
AAGGTCTAACACAACTATTTAGAAATATGTGGTAACCATGTGAATTGTATTTTTATATATTCTACTGTTTCTTTATGTTTAATTTTAGAATAAATAAAAGGACACAATATAAGGCTTAGCTTTTTTTATGTGAGCAGGTACAACAGACATTTGGGATTAATCTTAATATAATTAAAAGTATTTCTATAATAATAGCTAATTACAATATATGAAAAAATCTCAAAACAAAAATGAATTATTTTCATTGTCCCTTGATTCATAGCCCTCAAAACAATTTCTTAGTATTTGGCTATAATTCACTGAATCTTCCAAGGACCACACTTATTTGAAGCATACTTTCTACCACTCTGGACCATCAATCGGCCAAATTCCATTCGTTCTAACTCATTTATTAGGGTTATTCTAGCTAGTACATAAGTTCTTCTTTCCACTCCAGTGTCTCTTTCTCACCAACAACCCCATAAAATATTTTTACTTTTCCCACTTATCATTTCTTGCTGCTCCTGTCTCCCACTGAGGGGGAGATTACAACACTTGTGTCTAGTTACAATTGTAATAACCAAACAGACATGAACAAATTCAGATATAAATTTCTCTCCATGACTTTTCTATGCCTACGGCATGGAAAATATTCTATATTATTCTGGAGCATCTAAAGTTGCTCTGTGCTGGCCAGGCCCAAAGGATCCCCAAACTGGCTACCTTCTTGCATGTAGTTTGATTTATCACAATTGTAGTGTTAGTGCCTTTTCCAACGGCAGTGGGATGCTCTGGTCCATTATCCCACCTCTCCGATTGCCTATTACAGTAGAAAACAATCATATTCCATAAAAATAACCACCTGTTTTTTTATCCAGCTTGGCATATCCTGGCCAATCCAAAATAACATTTTCCCACTTCATATCAGTCTCATTCTCATATTAGTAAAGTATATTTTCTAGTTCATTTTAAGAAATTGATCTGTTTATGCTTAGTGGTTTGGTAGATGATTTATTAAAAATGCATTAATTTTGCTTTCAGGTAAATGCAATATTTTAATTATTATTATAAATAATTTAAAGTTTGAAAGTTTGCTTTTATATTATAAGTAGTCCTTGAGTTATGACCACCGTTGAGCCCAACATTTCTGTTGTTAAGTGAGACATTTGTGAAGTGAGTTTTGCTCCATTTTATGACCTTTTTTGCCACAGTTAAATGAATCACGGCAATTGTTAATTGGTAACATGGTTGTTAAATGAATCTGGCTTCTCTATTGACTTTGCTTGTCAATAGACCAATATTTTGGTTGCAAAATATGATCACATGGCCCCGGGACACTACAACTGTTATAAATATGAGTCAGTTGCTAAGCGTCTGAATTTTGTGTCACGTGATCGTGGGGATATACAATGGTCGTAAGTATGAAAACCAGTCATAAATCACTTTTTTCAGTGCTGTTGTAATTTCTAACAGTCATTAAACAAACAGTGGTACATCGAGAACTCCCTTTATATATTTTACAATAAGTTAATATTGTATAGGCAGTTCTGCTATAATGATATACAAAGTACATTATTTGAAAGTGAATGTGATGCTTTTTTTCAAGCTAATTGAGAAAATCTCTGTTAATATACAACATATTATTTTAATACTTCGTTATCTAACTATATTTCAGTTAGGTGAGGAAGAAATTATCCCAGACTGGCAAGTTCCTCTAGCAGATAAAAGCATAACAAATAATATCAATCAGTTACTGAATCGCATTCAAAGACTTGAAGAACTAAAAGGCCGTGTTCAAGAACTACCCAAACTTATCCAGTTTTCTATACCTAAACAGTAAGAATGCCATGAAACAGACTTATGTTTAAGAAATTATGATATCAATAATATAAAATATGTTTATTATAAAGATAGTTATAAAGATTATTATAAATCAACATATACAAAGTATAATATTTTGTTTTCTAGGCACTGCCACAGTATATTTCCTTCATAATTTAATTGTATAATTATTATATTAAAATTTCCCTAATAAACAAATGCTTAATATAAATTGTTTTGTTCATTGTTTCTCTGACTTCTACAAGTAATAGGGAAATTAAAGGGGAAGCATTGTTCTTTGCAAGAATGAAATACCAATGATGCATAGCTTGCAGGGTTTTATGCACACACACACACACACACACACACACACACACACACACACAGACAGAGACAGAGACAGAGACAGAGACAGAGAGAGAGCAGTTGCAATTACTTGTCATTGCAAGCCTCTAATGTTATTCACAATAAGTCTGAGTTTGCAAAATCAAGAGGCAAAGTGAAAGGCAAATGCAAAGTCCAAGGGCAAGGCACAAGTCCGCAGGTTCACACACAAAGTCCAAAGTTTAGGCACAGTCCAAAGTCCAACCACAGTAACTAAAGCCAAGGTCCAAGTTCAGAATCCAAATCAAATCCAAGGTCCAATCACAAGGTCAGCAAACAAGGCATAGGTCCGGAATCATGAAAGCAGGAATCAAAAAGTTAAAGTACAAGCACTGTGGGAAACATGTGGTTGTTTGCTACATCGCTTTGCTCCATGCAAGTATTAATCCATTAAGTAGCCACCAGTCAGTGCAGCTCATTACGATGGGTGTGGCCACCTCTTTGCAAGTAGCCTTGCCAACCACTGCTATGGCTGCCTCCTTTTGGCCCTGCATTGCCTGGATCTATGAGGGAGGCAGTTCCTCATCCTCACTAACTGATTGCAGCTGTGCCCCTTCTCTGCCTTGTGCTTCTCACTAGTCATCTGATCTTCCTGGCTGCAGCTGCATCTTTTCTCTTTTCTTTTCAGCCAGGTTCATCCAATTGCCCCTCTGACAGCGTTTCTGAAATTCCTGGCTTCTCTTCCTCCTCTTGCCAATCCACTCCTGGTACAGAGCCCTGCATCTTCCTGATTGTGCTGTCCCACTCATACACACACATGCATGTAATCATAGTTTAATTGGCTTACACAAGCAGACTAATGCTAGTCCACAAAGCAATGGCCAATGAGCTCACAATGCACTTGAAAGTTTCCCAATCAAAATAAATGCACCAGGCAAAATTAAATCCACAATACAAGAGGGTTCATGAGGCAAGAAAGGTTTAGAGTTCATAAGGCCCGATCCAAGTAAAGGCAAAGTGTCAATCTAAAGTAAGTCAGGAATCACAATGACCAGAAAAGGTATGCCTAGGAAATGAACTCATTCTAAATAGCTAGCTTTTGGTGCAGCCGATAAAGAAGGGTGATGCTTTATCCTTAAGAGTAATCTGGCTGACTGCTACTGCCTTTTCTCTGCACTATGTGTTCTTGGATCAGGTGCAGAAGGCTTTTCCTCTTCCTCATCCCTGACTGGCTGTAGCTGCATGCTTTCTCCATCTGACGCCTCAGTTATATCCTGCTGTAGTTGTGCTTCAACCAAATCACTCTCAGGCGGTTGCTTGGAGCCATTGACCAATTCCCCTCCTGATGTGCCAGGAACTGATTCATCCTCCCCCAAGCTGACATCTGGGGAAGCATCTGAGAGAGGCATCACACTGATGCTGCACTGTGCCCCACTCTGATATCCTGAGAGCCAGTTTTCCCTGCTCTGAGGAAGCGTAACATAGCATAGCATAGCATAGCATAGCATAGCATAGCATAGCATAGCATAGCATAGCATAGCATAGCATAGCATAGCATAGCATAGCATAGATTTATAAAGTAACCCATATTCCAGAATTGAAAATAATTTGTTTAGCAACAATGTGATGATTAATAATTTTGACTACTTTCTTAGTTTATTTTTTTATTTTAAACATATAAACACATCAACAAAAACAAACACATAACTTAAAACAACATAGGAACAAGAAGTTCCATCATATATCATGTAGCAGTTCTGTATCTGTTTCTTTACAGTTAGTGTTTTCCCTTCTATACATTTCTATCTTGCATTCATGGTCTCATTCATTATCCATTTTTATGTACAATTTATATTTATTTATACTTAGCTATTTATAAGAAAATATTGTTTACCTATATTGTGTTTTATATTCTTACTGTTATTTATTCTGTTACATACAATTATAGGTATACATTCACATAGTTATTCTTTTTCTTTGCCATTCTTATACTTTTGTTACGGTATTCCATTTAACAGGTTATAATATACGGTTTGAGTTGCTTTGTTTACCATCCCTAGCGCCTGTTGTAACACCACCTTATTTTCCCTTTCTTTTCTCCCTCCCTTCCTTCTCTACTTCCTTTCTTCTTCCTCTCCTTCCCCTTCTTTCTTCCCTTACCTCTCCCCTACTCCTACCCTTTCTCTTCCCCTTCCTGCCCTCTCTCCTTCTCTTTCTCTCCCTTCCACCCTCCTCTCCTTTCCCTTCCTTCTTCCCTCCCTTCTCTACTTCCTTCCTCCTCTCCTTCCTTCCCTCCCTTTCTTTTTCTATTGTTATAGGTGTTTCTTTCAAATCTCAGTTTATTTTTTCTTGGGGATGATATTTCCACAAACCCATATAGTTTTGTATCATTTCCTTTTTTCTTTTTCGTTCTACAGTCTATATGCCAGCCATCATCCTGATTTGATGGCTTATTCCAAGTAATTCAGTCTGACTACTTTAATTTTCTGTGCTAATTCCTTTTGAGTTATTAAATTGGTCTGCCCTCTCATTTGGTTCTATTTTAATTTCGTCTACTTGATTATGTAGCCCAGATGAAATCCAAGCCCTGTCAATTCTTACTTCCTGTATACAGGCTATATCTATTTTCAATTTCTTAAGTTTATTAAATATCTGGACTCTTTTTTGGGGGGGTGCATTCAGTCCATTCAAGTTTATCGAGATAATTGTTATTTTTTGATCCATCATTAACTGGGGTTTTTTTTTTTTTTACTTCTAGTTTGTATCTGACTTTTCCCTCTCACGCCTTCGTTCTCTGTTCTCTGTCTTTCTTTCCTCTGTTCTTCTCTCCTATTTCTTTCCTTGTCACCTAATGTTTCTTCCTCTCGACCCCTACTTTCTAGTCCCTCTTTACTTCTTTGTTCTTCTTCCGCTTTGCTATATTCTTCATAGAATTTCTGTGCTTCTTCTGTATTCTCTATCTCATATCTTTTTCCTTGCCAAGATATCAGAACCTCTTCTGGTACCAACCATGTGTACATTGTTATATTTTTATTTAACTGGTTTGTTAAAAATTGGTACTGCCTACATTGTTCCCCAATTCTCTGTGGAATCTGTTTAAGCGTGATCAACTAACTCTTTTCCCTGTCGTCTCTTCTCTATTTTTTTTGTACACTTCATCTCTCGTTGTTTTTTTTAGCAAATCTTACATGCACTTCTCTCAGGAGTCTATGTCTTCTGGCATAGTTAGTATGCACCCAATAAGCTTCATCGACTTCTCCTCTCAACTCTTGTTCTTTTCTTTGGAGAATTTCAGTGAAGATTTCAGTCATATTTCTTTTCGAGTTTCAAGTTTAATAAAATTTGTATGCCATCCACTCCCATTGGGACTCTGGGCGGTTCACAACAAGACAAAAGAAACATTTAAAATTTAAAAATAGAAAATACAATATTAAAATTCCACATCATCCATTCCATCTAAGCGAGGCTGATATCAATCAACAGCCCCAAGCCTGCCGGAACAGCCAGGTCTTGATGGCTTTACAGAAGGCCGGGAGAGTGGTAAGGGTCCGGATCTCAACGGGTAGATCGTTCCACAGGGCCGGCGCAGCAACAGAGAAGGCCCTCCCCCGGGGGGCCGCCAGCTGGTATTGTCTGGTTGATGGCACCCGGAGGAGGCCCAACCTATGCGATCTTGTTGGTCATTGGGAGGTAAATGGCAGGAGGCGGTCTCTCAGGTAGCCAGGTCCTAAACCATGTAATAGCAATAGCAGTAGACTTATATACCGCTTCATAGGGCTTTCAGGCCTCTCTAAGCGGTTTACAGAGAGTCAGCATATTGCCCCCAACAATCTGGGTCCTCATTTTACCCACCTCGGAAGGATGGAAGGCTGAGTCAACCCTGAGCCGGTGAGATTTGAACCGCTGACCTGCTGATCTAGCAGTAGCCTGCAGTGCTGCATTTAACCACTGCGCCACCTTGGCTCCATGTAGGGCTTTAAAAGTAACGACTAGCACCTTGAAGCGCGTCCGGAGACCAATGGGGAGCCAGTGCAGCTCGTGGAGGATAGGTGTAACATGGGTGTATCTAGATACACCCCATATCACTTGCACGGCTGCATTCTGGACCAACTGTAGTCTTCAAACACTCTTCAGGGGCAGTCCCATGTAGAGCGCGTTACAGTAATCCATTCTTGAGGTGACGAGGGCACGAGTGGCTATTCGAAGTGCCTCCCGGTCCAGGTAGGGCCGCAATTGGTGCACCAGGCGAACCTGGGTGAAAGCCCCCCTGGTCGCAGCCGACAGATGGTGCTCTAACGTCAGCTGTGGGTCCAGGAGGAAACCCAAATTGCGGGCCCTCTCTGAGGGGTGTATAATTTCACCCCCCAGGCTAAGAGGTGGAATGTCTGGACTAACCTTGGGAGGCAACATCAATAGCCACTCGGTCTTATCTGGATTGAGTGCAAGCTTGTTCGCTCCCATCCAGACCCTGACAGCCTCCAGGCACTGGAACATCACTTCCACTGCTTTGCTGAGTTGGCACGGGGCGGACAGATACAATTGAGTATCGTCCGCATATTGATGATATTTGATCCCGTGCCGGCATATGATCTCACCCAGCGACTTCATGTAGATGTTAAATAGGAGGGGGGACAGGACCGAACCCTGCAGCACCCCATATTTGAGGGGCCTAGGGGTTGACCTCTGTCCTCCAACCAACACTGACTGCGACCTGTCCGAGAGGTAGGAGGAGAACCACCTTAAGACGGTGCCTCCCCCTCCCACCTCCCGTAACCGTCGTAGAAGGATACCATGGTCGATGGTATCCAAGGCCGCTGAGAGGCCAAGGAGCACTAGGATAGAGGAATGTCCTCTATCCCTGGCCCGCCAAAGATCATCGATCAGCGCGACCAAAGCAGTTTCTGTGCCGTAACCAGGCCTGAAACCCGACTGAAAGGGATCCAGGTAATCTGCTTCATCCAAGGTCCGCTGGAGTTGAAAGGCCACCACCTTCTCAACAACCTTCCCTACGAACAGGAGGTTGGAGACAGGGCGATAGTTGTTTAAAATGGCTGGATCCAGGGATGGTTTCTTAAGGAGGGGTCTCACCACCGCATCCTTTAGAGGATGCGGGAAGGATCCCTTCAGAAGAGAGGTGCTAACAATCCTTTGGAGCCAGCCGCATGTCACCTCCCTGCTGGTCGAGACCAGCCAGGAGGGACACGGGTCCAGTAAACAGGTGGAGGCACTCACCGCTCCCATGGCCTTGTCCACTTCCTTAGGAGCGACAAGTTGAAACTTGCTCCATAAAATCCGATCAGGACCTTCCCCCAGCGCCTCGGCTGGTACCGTCCAAGTGGAGTCCAGGTCCGTCCGGATCCGAGCTATTTTATCCAACAGAAACTGAACAAATTCCTCAGCTCTACCCTCTAAAGGGTCATCCGCATCCCTCCCTTTCAAGAGGGAGCGGGCTATCCTAAACAGGGCGGCTGGGCAAGATTCTGCAGATGCAATAAGAGCGGAAAAATGCACACATTTTGCCGCCCGTATCGCCACTAGATAAGTCCTAATAAAGGCTCTTAATTGTGTTCGGTTGGATTCGGAGTTACTAGCACTCCAACGTCGCTCTAGGCATCTCTTTTGGCGCTTCATCTCCCGGAGTTCCTCCCGGTGAACCAAGGAGCCCTCCTGGATCCACTGCCGCAGAGAGGCTGTAAAGGCGCAATCCGGTTTAGAGCCTCTGCCACTGCTATATTCCAAGCAGCGAGCAAGGACTCTGCTGGACTGTGGGCCAGAGAGTCAGGTATCTCACCAAGTGCCGTCTGAAATCCCATAGGGTCCATCAGGCGTCTGGGGCGGAACCACCTAATCGATTCCCCCTCCCTACAGTGGGGGATTGGTTTCCGAAAGTCGAGCCTCAGTAGGAAGTGATCTGACCATGACAAGGGCAAGATCTTAATGCCCTTCAAATCTAGATCATGTCTCCACTGCTCCGAGAGAAACACGAGGTCGAGTGTGTGCCCCGCTGAATGAGTCAGACCCTGAATTACCTGGGTCAAGTCCATGGCTGTCATGGAAGCCATGAACTCCTGTGCTCCATCAGAGCGTTCACCGAGTGACGGCAGGTTGAAATCCCCCAGCACTATAAGCCTGGGGAACTCAACTGCCAGCTCGGTTACTGACTCGAGGAGCACAGGCAGGGCTGTTGTAACCTGTTGGGAGGTAGGTACGTTAGCAACAAACCCATTTGACCCCCAAGGTTCAACTTCACCAGAAGGGACTCACACCCGACAATCTCCGGAGCAGGGATCCTACGAGGAGCTAGGGACTCTCGGATGATGACTGCCACTCCCCCACTCCTTCTCTGGTGTCACGGCTGATGTAGCACCTGAAACCCTTCTGGGCTTTTCAGGTCTTCCTCCTTCTCTTCCAGTATGTTTTGGAATCTTAGGTAGAATGCAGCTCTTTCATTTTCAAGTCGGGTTATTGATATTTCTAATTATTAAGTTGTTTATATTCCAATTCCATTTTTCCCATCTTCTGATCTGCTTGTTCTATTTTTTCTTCCATACACTGGATTTTCTGTTCATTAATTGCTAAGGCATTCTGTATACTTTCAATTTTGTCATCTACATTTTTGATAGTTCCTTTCAATTCTCTCATTTCATTTTTCATTTCTTCATGATTCCTCCTTGTCTCTTCATGATTAGTAGTTGTCACTTCCTGACTTTTTGCCAATACCTCTTGTATCATCTGGAGCATCAATTGCATATTCTGCATCATTGGAGCTGGCCCTATTGTTCCTGCCATCTTTTCGCCTCTCTCCAACCCCAACACATTCTCAATTGATCTTTGATTTGAGGACGGGGGTGTGGCTGAAATCACATTGGGTGTAGTTTTTTTCACTAATTTTATTGAAGTTGCCATTTTTATCCCCCTATTTATCCTTGCCCACAATTGCATATAAGTTTTACTTTACTTTACTTCTACTTTATCTGTAATATCAATATCAATATCAATAGCAGTTAGGCTTATATACCGCTTCATAGGGCTTTCAGCCCTCTCTAAGCAGTTTTCAGAGTCAGCATATCGCCCCCACAGTCTGGGTCCTCATTTCACCCACCTCGGAAGGATGGAAGGCTGAGTCAACCTTGAGCCGATGAGATTAGAACCACTGAACTGCAGATAACAGTCAGATAAAGTGGCCTGCAGTACTGCACTCTAACCACTGCGCCACCTCGGCTCTTTAATATAAGTAATTGTATATTTCAATATTTAACAATAGTTAACGTTCCTTAATATCACGTTTCAATACCTAAACATTCCTATATAGTATTCAATTCTATTTTGGTCCTTAATTAAAATATATCATAGATTTATATACCACACTATTATCTTATACCAATAGATGTCTCTCAATTTTATCATTTATACAGGTATTCAATTCTAGTAGTTTTATCTCTATGTATATGTATATGTATATGTATATGTGTATGTATGTATGTATGTATGTGTGTGTATATATATATATATATATGTATGTATGTGTGTGTGTGTGTGTGTGTGTGTGTGTGTGTATGTATATATATATATATATATATATATATATATATATATATATATATATATATATATATATGTATGTTATATTTATGCTGATAAATAAATAAAGGGAGACTAGTATAGATCTATTTCAAGCTATTTAGCTCTCATCAGCTGGCCATACCCAAGTTTGGGAATCGAACCTGTGCTCCATTGCCTCCCAGGCAGCGAGTTAACCATTTGAGCTACAGAGAACGACTCCTTTATCAGCCAGCCAGGGTGGGAGGTATATACTTAAAGTCACAACCCCTGGTATGCCCAAGTATGGGAGGAAGGTCACACTTCCACTCTCTGTCTTCGGCTCGTCACAAGAGACCATCCAGACAGAAACCCAATATTTTTTACTGTTGCCTTTTTATTACATTTGTTATATTTATGCTGATAAATAAATAAAGGGAGACTAGTATAGATCTATTTCAAGCTATTTAGCTCTCATCAGCTAGTCACACCCTTACTGGGTATCGAACCTGTGCTCTATTGCCTCTAAGGCAGATGTGTTAACCATTGAGCTACAGGGCTCGACTCCTTATCAGCGAGGCCAGGGTGAAAGGTATATATTTAAAGTCACAACCCCTGGTATGCCCAAATATGGGAGGAAGGTCACACTATATTACATTTGTTATATTTATGCTGATAACGGATAAGAGCTTGAAATAGCTTGAAATAGATCTATACTAGTTTCCCTTTATTTATTTATCAGCATAAATATAACAAATGTAATAAAAAGGCAACAGTAAAAAATATTGGGTTTCTGTCTGGATGGTCTCTTGTGACGAGCCGAAGACAGAGAGTGGAAGTGTGACCTTCCTCCCATATTTGGTCTTATCACCCCAGTATCTACAGAGTATCCCCTTTAATCTGCTGGCCTCTTCAGGATCAACAGCGCTCAAAAATGAGCCCAAATGAAGAAGTTAGAGTTAGAGGTTAGGAGAGCTCCCTTTCCTCCACTCTAAGCATGGTGACGTCACCACAGGAAGTCTTCTTAGCTTATTTTTAAAAGCACCATTAATACCCAACAATCTGCAGTAATTTTACCATCACTAGATATATATTACCTGCATTTGGTACACCCAGCTCAGGGAGGTTGCCACAAGGCATGTATGGTTTCCCCCAAGATTTAAACATACACAATGCTAATCAGTTGCTGGAGTCACTGTTGAGATAATACTCAGTCTTAAAGTAATCTCAAATACTCAGACATTTTCTCCTGTGCTTGTTTTTTCTCTTACAATTACTCCTACCTCAGTTCCCCCAGATAATTAATTCCCTCAATATTGCTAAATAGTCTATACTAAATAGTATTTTCTGCACAGGTTTATGTTCCTATAAACCAGATGTGGGCATTTTATGGCCTGTGGGTCACATCTGGCCCTTTAGCTGTTCCTATTCAGCCTATGGTGGCAGCAATGCCAGCAATAGGGTCGTAGGGGTGGGGATGGGATAGTATCAATGGGGAGAGAGAAGGGTGTTGGTAGCTTTCCACAGCAGTCCCAGTTTCTTACATGGCCCCTTGGAAAAATTAATTGCCCACCCATGTTATAAACCAATTATATAAGTTTTCACTATGACAGTATAGGAGCAACAACTTACACTAATGCTCTAAGTGCAAATTTGCAGCTTGCAGGCCAGATGCGTCACATGCCGGCCACGGCCACTCCCATTTTAGTGAAGGGGAAAAAGTTGTGATAAGTTACCTGATGACAACATGACTCTGTGAGTTTGACAGTCAAAGGTTGTCAACTTTTTAGGTAGTGCAGGCAAGGCAGGCATATAAAGCATGAGTACTAGCACTGCCTTTATTGAAGTTTACAATAACAGTATATTTGGAAGAGGTAGTTCTTTGTGGCTTTTCTAAACAATATTAGAGTGCAGGTTTTTGATTTCAAGGAAAAATTCATTCTAGAGTACAGGCCCCTCTACAGAGAAGAACTATTCACTGATCTATGTTATCCAGTGTACTTTGAATGTTGAAATGAATGTTTCAGGTTTTATTTCTAGTATTCCAGCTCTAATTCTTATAGACTTTCAATTTTCATATTAACCATGCTTTCACTATTCTGAATATTATATTTTGTGACATAATTATTTCTGAAAACAACACTAGAAGGTAATGATTTTTTAATGAACTAATGGCAAAAATAACAAGAATTACCAAAAGTTTTGTACATAACGTAAAGCACTATTTAACCCCTTTGTTATTTGGTGATTGTTCTTATTTGGTATTTGTTCTTAAAGCATTGAAGATGAATAACATATTTTACATAATATTTATTCAAACTACCATTAACCCATTATATTATATTACTTAAGTAATTATATTAATTAAGTAATTAATATTATTTACTATAATACTTGCTTAAGGTATTGCATTAAAATATGACTATATTTTTAACATAAATTGTGACATGTAAAAATTATGTTTAGAACTCTGCTAAATGGACACTGAATTTGTAAATCTAGATTTAATATTAACAATACTGTACATTTTGACAGGGAAAAGAAAAAAGCAGTAAGCCCAACACCTCCCACTTCAAAAGATCCAAAAAATATAATTGAAGGTAAGAATTCTGGTTTATCATAGATGTCAAGGTCTCAAAAAATAATTTTGAAAAATGAGGTTGGCTAATGTGGACAAAAGTGGAAAATGCTGGATAGTAAAGTTGTATAGGCCAAAATCAGAACCGACTGACTAGAGGCTTGGAAAATAATTTGTAAAAAAATAGGTTTTATTTTGATGCACTTGAATCTTATGTAAGTAATTCTGAAGTACTATAGTTCATTTAATGATTGTTCAAAGTTATAACAGCCCCATCCAAGCTATATACAACCCTGTTTCAAAATTATAAAAAGTCATTTGCCCTTATGGCCAACCACATGGATGCTTCATCACATCCACCTATCTATTTCCCCCCTACCCAAATCCTGCAATCACAGGTCTCCCAAGGCACTGAGCCTGCTTTGCCTGCCCTCCCCTTTGATTCCACACAGTCCTTTTCCAGCCTTCACCCTGCTCACTTACCTTATGAAGATCTACAGAGCTCAGGAGGTGGAGGAAAGAAAGGAGACCAGGCCCTGTCTTGAGAATTCCAGAGATATCTTTTTTCTTTTCTCTTTTTTAAAAACATGTTTATTATTTTATCATCAAAGATAAAATACAAAACAAAAAACAGTAAAAAACAACAACAAATAACAAGCATCCAACACTAATAACAACAAAAATATGTATACAAAAAAATTCCTCCTTAAGTATTTAATACAGCTATTAAACATTAGAAAAAATCCACCCTGGCTGAAGGCTGAAAGATACATTTAAAAAATCTAATATACATTCCCTTCCCCTTACATAATTGGTATACAAGAAGTTATAAACTTCCCCATCTGTATTTAATAAAAATGCTATATTACATAAACAAATATCCCTTTTTTCATCCTCAGGACATTTTTTGAAACTTTTGATGCTGTCATTCTGGGCAAAGGAGTTCTTCTCCCTCTATATCACTTCTTTACCTCTTATCTCTGCATTGTTTGTTCTCTTTGTGGTAAGAGCCAGTTCAGATTTCAAAACGCATACTTCCTGCTTTGCAATGTTCTTTCATAAAAAACACTTTTTCTCATCATGCTGTGGCTGGATGGAAAAAAAGCCTTTCAATCCACTTTTTGACCCCTTAACTGCCTCTGCGGACAGTTAAGATAGTTAAGATGTAAAGAGGTGAGTGATGCAGAGACAATAATATCTACATATAAATGAATAAAATAGGTGAGGGTGGGCACTCTATGGTGTTCCAGACTACTATAAATACTTTTAGTATCTTCCAGAGAATTGAACTTCCATATTATAAAAAATCATATGTAAATGATTTTTGAAGTTAGAATACTACTTAGCTAGTTACCTCTGCTGATATCAATAAAGAAACTACAGTTGCTTTAACTGAACACCTTCAATGTCACCTTCAACGTCACTGCAGTAACAGAGAAAGATAGAATTTGTGCCTCCTTGATATGTCAGAACATTATGTAAACAACTACCCATCCAGATATTTTATATTACAAAAGTTCAAAAATAATAATCCTATTATATAACTGAAATACCTACAACAAAATTAGTTTATTTGTTCCTTTTCCTAGAAGTTCCTAGAATAAAACAAAAAGTTCCCAATACTAATAAATATTTCAGTGGAGTTCCCAGTACTAAGAAATATTTCAATAGAAACCTGAATTTTCTGATATTTCTAACATGAATTGTTAAAATAACAGAATTCTCTTCATAAGGTATCTTTTATCAAGAGTATCTGAGACTCATTTGCTTAGTTATTAGATTCCTGACAACATATAAATAGAAAAATAATATAATCAAATGTAGTTGGAAGTTTTAATCAGAGTTACAGAAAAAAAGTACTTTATATATTTTTAATGAATTAATTATATATATTTGACCAATAACTAAATAGTTATAATAAAAAAATTTTAGAACTTGCTACAAGACATCTAACTGAAGATGTGATGAATATGGCACAAGTTTTCCAAGAAGATACAGGACAACCACGTAAGTGCTTCAAACTATAAAATGTTGTTAAAACATGAAAAAGCATATAGGATATTTTAGGACAACTCAAATCAATTTTTTTCTAAATTGTTAGGCTACATGTTTAGCTAACATGATTTTTAACTATCATAAATCTTCGTTTTCCAAAACATAGAAAATGCCAAGTTAAGAAAATATATGTTAGATCATCATGCAATCTACAGTATGATGAGTATTAAAATCATACTGTATGAGTACAGTATGAGTACAGTATTAAAATCTACAAATTTTAATGTCTTGAAATTTAACTTGGATTTAAATTAAGATATGGAATTTTAAAAAACTGAAATTGTGTTTTTTGAAAATATAATGTTAATAATACCCTAAGGTAAAATGTATCAGACAGGCTATAGACAGGCTATAGTAAATATATCTATGCTTAAAAAACAGGGATAACTGGTAAAAACAGTATGGATAAGCACAAAGAAGTATAAACTTTAAAATAATAATATAGGCTACAATAGTTTAAGGTTAACCATTTGTATTAGAAACCATTTTTGGTTTTCCTAGATTTAATAGTACTGATTTATTTTGGAGAGAAAGAGAGATATAACTAAATAAGAAGCTATATTGTGTGTAAACTTAGTAAAAACTGTATTATGTAAAATATATTAATTTCTTCCTTTGTTATGCTTGACTCAGTGTTGTGTGATACAGCCAAAATATTTAAAATTATAATTTAGTGTATCAGAATTATTAAATACGGTTAGTCCTTATTTACTGCCTCATACAATGATCATTCAAATTATCATGGTGATGAAAAATAACTTTTGACCAATCCTTGCATTTATGGCCTTTGCAGATCTGTAAGGCATAAAAAAGTGAAATATGATCATATAAGCACAATCTGTTTATAAAAAAAATTCTTCAAACTTTTAAATATATATTTTTAAAAAGCTTTTTATAAAATGTTTTTTATGAAAAACATTGAATAATTTTTGTGGTAATTAATATGGTTAATGGGATGATTTCATAGATGATAATGCCTTTATTACCTTTAGTAATCTGACTAAAAATCAGGATACAGTAGAACCTCTGGTCATGACTAAGGTGACCAGATTTTCAGATTGGTAAAGAGGGACACCTTTGACCGGGGGGGGGGGGGGGGGGGGGGGGGGGCTTGATTAAAAAATTTATACGGAGCAACAAAATTTTTCATACAACGCAAAAATAGTATTGTAATATTTTTTTATTTCAACATAACTACAATTTATAAATATAAATTGTAACTGTTGCCAAACATCAAAATTTTGATCACGTGACCATGAGGATGCTGCAACGGTCGCTAAGTGTGAAAATGGTCGCTAAGTGTGAAAAATGGTCATCAGTCACTTTTTCAATGCCATTGCAACTTTGGTCACTAAATGAACTGTTTGAAAGCTAAGGCTAGCTTTCATTATAATGCCTTATGGTAGCTTACATTTTCAAGAGAGAGAAGCTAAACTCCTAAACACACAAGGAATTTGTCTTTGGTGAATATGCTCTCAGTGTACATAAAGAAAAATAAAATAGAATGCATTCATCAAGAATCATAAGTTACAACACTTAGTGATGGTCACTAAAGCCTGGAGGATTGTTCCCTCTGTGCTTCTTTAAAACAGTATATGTTAGAATAGAATAACAGAGTTGGAAGGCACCTTGGAGATCTTCTAGTCCAACCCCCACTGGATTGATTTTCAAGCTGTTACCCCTGAGGACGTGGACAAGGCCATGGGAGCTGTAAGTACCTCCACATGTGTACTGGATCCGTGCCCCTCCTGGCTGGTTGCTAACAGCAGGGAGGTGACACGGGGCTGGATCCAGGCGGTTGTCACTGCCTCCCTTCGGGAGGGGTTCTTTCCCCCCGCTTTAAAGGCGGCGGTGGTGAGACCCCTTCTGAAGAAGCCATCTTTGGATCCAGCTGTCTTAAACAACTATCGTCCAGTCTCCAACCTCCCCTTCGTGGGGAAGGTTGTTGAGAAGGTGGTAGCCTTTCAGCTCCGGTGGTCCTTGGAGGAAACCGATTATCTAGATCCCTTCCAGTCGGGATTTAGGCCTGGCTACAGCACGGAAACCGCTTTGGTCGCATTAATCGATGATCTCTGGAGAGCCAGGGATGGAGGTTATGCCTCCGTCCTAGTGCTCCTTGACCTCTCAGCGGCTTTCGATACCATCGACCATGGTATCCTTCTGCGATGACTGCGGGAGGTGGGGGTGGGAGGCACTGTTCTACGGTGGTTCTCCTCTTACCTCTCGGACAGGTCGCAGTCGGTGTTGGTCGGAGGGCAGAGATCGACCCCCTAAACCCCTGACGTGTGGGGTACCGCAGGGTTCGGTCCTGTCCCCCGCTTAATATCTACGTGAAACCGCTGGGTGAGATCATTTGACAGCAAGGGATAAAATACCACCAGTATGCGGACGATACGCAGCTGTATCTGTCCACCCCGTGCCAACTCAATGAAGCGGTTGACGTGATGTGCCAGGGCCTCGAAGCTGTTAGGGACTGGATGGGGGCTAACAAGCTTGTACTCAATCCAGATAAGACCGAGTGGCTGGTGTGTTTCCCTCCTACTAATTGGCCAAGTGTTCCATCTCTCAGGCTGGGGGGGTCAAACAGTACGCCCCTCAGACAGGGTCCGCAATTTGGGAGTCCTCCTGGACCCACAGCTGACTTTTGAACACCACTTGTCAGCTGTGACCAGGGGGGCATTTGCCCAGGTCCGCCTGGTGCACCAGTTGCGTCCCTACCTGAACCGGGAGGCCCTCACAACAGTCACTCGCACCCTTGTGACCTCTAGACTGGACTACTGCAACGTGCTCTACATGGGGCAGCCCTTGAAGAGCATTCGGCGACTTCAGCTTGTCCAGAATGCAGCCGCGTGAGCGATCGTGGGTGCACCTTGGTTCACCCACGTAACACCTATCCTCCGCGAGCTGCACTGGCTGCCTATTGGTCTCCGGATACGCTTCAAGGTGCTAGTCGTCACTTATAAAGCCCTTCATGATATTGGACCTGGGTACTTGAGAGACCGCCTGCTGCCAATTACCTCTACCAGACCGATTAGATCCCACAGACTAGGCCTCCTCCGAATTCCATCCGCCGGCCAGTGTCGACTGGCGACTACCCGGAGGAGAGCCTTCTCTGTGGCTGCTCCGACCCTCTGGAACGAACTCCCCGTGGAGATTCGCACCCTCACCACCCTCCAGGCCTTCCGCAAAGCCCTTAAAACCTGGCTGTTCCGACAGGCCTGGGGCTAAAGAACCGTTGCCCCTATCTCGAATGGTATGATTGTTGCGCTTTTTAAATTATGTATTGTTTTGTGTTGTTGTCAAATTGTTTCTATCCCCCTTCCCTTGCTTGAGTTGTGAGCCGCCCTGAGTCCCCCTTCGGGGGGAAAAAGGGCAGCATACAAATGAAATAAACATTCAAACATACATTCAAACCCCCTGCTTAGGAAGGAAACCCTACACCATTTCAGACAAATGGTTATCCAACATCTTTTTAAAAACTTCCAGTGTTGGAACATTCACAAGTTCTCTCCTTGATTAGTTTCCACCCATTGCTCCATGTCCTACCCTCACGTACCTTGAAGAATAGTTTGACTCCCTCTTCTTTGTGGCAACCCCTGAGATATTGAAACACTGCTATCATGTCTCTCCTAGTCCTTCTTTTCATTAGTGGTTCAGGCACCAGACAAGAAATCAGGAGTTTCTAGTCCCATTTTGGACATGAAAACCTGCTTGGATGAAATGAGGCCAGTCACTCTTTTTTCCCCTTCTTTCCTTCCTTCCTCCTTTCCTTCCTTCCTTTCTTCCTTCCTCCTTTCCTTCTTTCTTTTCCTTCCTTCCTTGTTTCCTTCCCTCTTTCTTTCCTTTCCTTCCTTCTTTCCTTCCTTCCCTAACTTTCTTCCCCCCTCCCTTTCTCTGTTGTGGGGAGTTGGAAGGAGCATTAGATCTGCTCACCGCCTTAAAAGTGGGATTTTTTTAAAATGGCTTTTTTTAAAGTGATTTCAGCCGGGATACCTTTAGTACTCGCTCCACCCATCCTCCCATCCTCCTTCCAAAAAGTTGATTTAATAAGCCAGCGATCTGCGCCCGCTTCTCCAGCATTCCTGATTCAGGGGCAGAGGTGCCTGGGCGCGCCCTGTTCCCCCCTCAAGGCTTCGCGTTAAAGCCAAAAAGGACCTTTACAGAGATGTGTCTGGGTCTGGGAAGGCAGGGACGGGAGGGGTTGCTGGAGAGCAGCTTTCGCCTACAGCTTTGGGGGGAGGGGGGTGTTTGCAACCCTGCCCTGCTTGGCGCCTCTCGTTGCTTGAAATGGGGTGCTCAGTTTGGGGGGGGGGATACAGGAGGTCCAAATAAGAGGTGGGCTCAGCCTCCGCTGGGATGGAGCAAGCAGAAGGAAAGGCAAGAGCGGGGGGGATATGGGACTTTGCTGGCAGTTGCAAAGCAGCCTTCCCCGGATTGCCTTCCCCCATGCCTCCCAACCCTTTCAAAAGCTACCCCCATCACCAGCCTCTCCCAACTGGATCCCCGCCTGCCTCCCCTCGGCTCACCCAGACCAGATTGACAGTGGCTTGCACGGCATGGCTGCAGAAGAGCGGAGCCCAAAAGAAGCGGGGGAAAAAAAAACTTCCAAAAGCTGAGCTGCTTGGCCCAGGACCTAGCCTCCTCCTTACCATCGCTCTCCCTGCAGAAAAACGGCGTGCGTTGGCGGGCACACGCACAAAAGGGGAGGGAGGGAAACATTGCCCTCTAAAGGCCACATCAGGAACGACACTTTAGAGAAATAAAAAAAAATGTTTTTAACGGTGTCCTTTTTAAAATTGATTTTCTTTCTTGTGGAAAATTGGGACTTTTTCAATACACGAAGGGACACGGGACAAATTATTAAAAATCATGACTATCCCGCCAAAATCGGGACGTCTGGTCACCTTAGTCATGACCATAATATGTTCCATAACTTCAATCCCAAACTGATTTGGTTGGGACTTGAACTAAATTTTGGAATTTGGTGCTTATAAAAAAAATGGCATGGAAAGGGAAATTGGCCACCAAAAATAAAAAAAAAGAATATTTTGGTTCGAACCCGATTTGGTCGCGATCAGAAGAGTTCGTGACCAGAGGTTCTACTGTATTGGAAAATATTACAAATTATTGAGAAGAACTTTCATGTAAAAACATATTCTTGAAATTTAAAAAGTCACCGTATTTACCAAATTAAAGTTTGAAACAGATTTTGCCACATTAAAATATGGATATAATGTTTGTGGATTCAGAAGCAATAAAAATAAAAATAAATGAGGTAAAAACTGAACATAGGAAAAAAAGTATCTTTAACACTAAAGCATGATTTAGACAGATATTCTAGACAAAGCAATAGAACAAGATATGGCAACTTTCAATAGAAGATAGACACAGGAGAACATCTCATATCTCTTTGGTAGCCCTTATCACCAGAGCAGTGGTGGGTTTCAAATTTCTTTAGAACCTCTTCTGTAGGTGTGGCTTGCTTTGTGGGTGTGGCTTACCGGCCATGTGACCAAGTGGGAGTGGCTTGGCAGTCATGTGACTGGGTGGGCGTGGTCAACTTGTAAAATGTGGTGAAATTTACTTAACGCTCTTGCTTAGCAACCAAAATGTTGGCTCACAAACTCTAGCATTGAAGTGTGCAAGTCTTAAAGCTGTCAAGTTACCAGACCCTTGCACCCTTAACTCTTTAGAAAAAAAACAACCCAGGGATGTTCAAACTTGACAGCTTTAAGACTTTAAGGTTTAGATAGAACTCTTAGAGACGGGCGGGGTGATTGGTGAGCCAGCCCATCAGTGAGCCGCGGGCAGGGCAAGCATGGTGCAGACGGGCAGGGGGAGAGAGCTGGAACCGTTTCTAAACGGCACTGTAGATTTGTGGAACCTCTTCTATAGAAGAAGTTAGAACTGGCAAGGACCCATCTCTGCACCAGAGGCAGCTACAGGTATTTTTCAGATTTATATTGATATAACTTTCAGACTAGTATCTCGGACAGTGTTAACCTTCAAGGTTTAGTGACTGTTGCCTAGACAGCAGATTTCCTAACATTTTACCAACATCTGTGACTGGCATCTTCATGCTATGTAGATATCAGGTCCAAAAAGCAAAGACATAAGAAATAAAATTTGTATCACCAAGTAACAGTTGGTCTACTTATAAAATCCACATCATCTCAAAAAGAAAAAAAAATCATTCACATTGGAAGAGTGCACTCAGTTATGTACTCTTTTGCAATCCCACTCACCTTATATTTTTCATATCTATATAATTCATTTTAGTTAGATTATTTTTTTTCCAAAGTAAAAAGGGATTTAAGATTTTCAGGTACAATAAAAGCAAAAAAAAGATATTGAAATATTTATGTAAAATAGCAGAATAACCCTTAGTAATGCAATCAATTTATGTAAAAAGATAATCAATATTAAAAAATAACATCCTTCCTGGAACATTCACTTCAGAAATGTTTAGTATCTGGTAGTCAAGATTATTAAAATTTTACTACGACTTTAAGAGATTTTGAATTTTTATGCTTGACCAACCAACCTACTATGGTAAATAAGGGATCCTTTTTGTAGAAGAATATTAATTTCTTGAAAAAAAGATATTAGAAACTATTATTAGAATTGATGTGATCCTATGACAGTTAATTGATTAATAGCATCCAGCTCATAAAGCTTTTGATGCCTTTATCCATGCTGGAAAGAGATGATAAGATTTGATCCCTTTTTGTTTAATGACAGGGCTTACTGAATTATCTGTGGAGGTAGAAAAATCATTATTTTTCTCTACTTTCCGTTTAAGAACTGCAAATTGTCCTGAGAAATGCAGAATGTAGTACTGCCTGTAGAATCTTCAACACTGAGACTAAGTTTTATGCTGAATGGAATATAAACACATATGATACAAAATTTCAGTTTTTGATCTTAAGGTAATAAGTATTTGATTCAAATCAGTGGTGCAATTCAGCTGGTTCTATCCGGTTCAGGCAAACTGGTAGCAGTGGCGCCCAGAGGCGTCACCCAGATATCATCACATCCCGTTTTTATGCTCTGTGCATGCGCGGAGGTGGTGCATGTGCTCACATTTGTCAACTGATAGCGAAGGAAAGTTGATTTCACCCCTGATTCAAATCCTCAAAATTCATGTTATAAATATTTAGATACTAGGTGAAAAAGCTTTTAAAGTAGTGAAAAGTTCAATTTAGTTTTATTTTTCATTTCAGTCAAGACTAGACTAAGATAAAACTATTAATTGTTCTATTGCCAAATCAGTAGGCTATTCTCCCTCAATTAAGAAGAGAGTATTATGTTTTCTTTAGCTTCTTTTCTTTTTTCTTTTGGCAAATTACAAATTAAATAAATGGCCAGTAGTTTAGACAGAAAAGGTTTTTAGTTCATCAATTAGTCAGTCAGATGCAGAGAGAAGGTACTTAACTCAGGAGTGATCTAAGTCATAAATTTAGTATTCTTCCATGTCAGCCACAAACTTGAAATGATTTAAGAGAAGTAATTAGATGATAAAGAGCTGGAGTCTGGCTATTGGAAAAAGGCTGGAGTCTGGTTATTTCTTATGCACTTTATAAGCTGTGTGGGTGCACAGCCTACGAAGTGCATGAGGATCAGTGGTGGGTTCCTTCTGGTTTGGAACAATTCAGCTGAACTGGTAGTGGTATGGAAGCCTGGGTGGAACCGGCAGCGACCCAGGCCTGTCACACCCCTGAACTGGTTCTCCTGGCGGCGCCATCTTGTTTTTGGCTTCTGCACATGCGCATAAGCATTTTTAAAGTACTGTGCATGCGCATACAATGTGCATCGAGCTGTGCGACTGAGTGAACTGGCAGTAGCGGCTGCTAGAACCCATCCCTGATGTGGATGCATATGATAATGATAAGAGAGATCCTATTAATGAACTGTTAATAAATACTTCACTGTGGAATATATATGTATATATTTATATGAGGTATACTTTTTAATTACACTTGTAATGAACCACTACTCATTCAGCAAACTTTTGAAGCTATCATGATGTTGAACCAAGGGTCATTAGAACTGCTCCTTAAAGTTCTGACCATCCCAGGACTCCCATGATTGTGTGATTGTGATCTGGGCTTTTTCCAACAGGCCCAATGCTTACAATAGTTGCAATGTCCTGATCATGATTTGTGACTTTCCTTGCTGGATTCCCACAAGCAGATAAGTCTTCCTCAGCTGCATGGGCTTGGAACATGGCTCCATAGCCACTCTCTCAGCTCCTTTCTTCCTCTCACACTTGGCAGCAACCATTTATCTGCCTACTGACCTTGAGAGCTGCCTGCAACTTGCTGCTTCTTGCTGACTTCCCCATTGATCATTGGAAGTTGGCAGGAAGTTGCAAGGAAGTGCATGTTTAAATCCCATTATACTTGCTTATGGATGGCCATTGCTAAATGTCATATCATCACATGACATTCTGTTTTATGACTAAATGCTTACCAATTGGAATTTTGGTCCTAATTAACTAACTATGACAGTTGTGACCCTTTCTTAATTGACTTGGCAATAGCTTGTATTATGTAACTTGGCAATAGTAGTAATGCATAGTAATAATGGCATTAGTAATAATGTTAGGATGATAGTAGTAGTAGGAGTGACATTTTTGCCCAATCTTGTGCAATTGTTTGATTTCTATTTCTAGATCAAAATGTTAGATATTAACCTAATAACTATTTTTATAATTGTTTAGAGACAATTGAGATGATGAACAATCGCATGATAGAAATAATGAAAGTATTTGAAAGACAAACAAACAAGTTACACAGGTAAATACAACATAATGATGCAGCTGGGGAAGGGAAAGTTTCATTTTATCCTGTGTATTTTGAGATAGTTTATATGACATGGCACGAATAATTAAGAGGTTCCTAAAAAAAACCCTGCAAAATTTCACAAAGTAATGTGCAGAAGTAAAGAATTATAGTGAATAATTATATCTGTCTGTCTGTCTTTATGCCTGTCTGAATATTATATATTTTATATATAAAATATTTTATACATATGCATACATACATACCCACACACATATATAATATTTATAATTATAAACTATATGTTATATCGACTATATTAGTTTATAGTAATTTCATTGCTTTCTGCTCAATTTACACTTAACTCCCCATGCCAAATCTCAATGTCTCTCACTAAAGCATTGTGATTTATTTTAAATCATTGAAACATTAGACAATAGACTGCTAATAAAAAAAATGTACTTTGTTATCTCTCTTTCCTGCAATATCAGAGGAAAATATCAAGACATTATATTCTTTGAAGAGCACTATTATATTTTAATTGCTTCAGAAAATACCATTTTATTTCAGGCAGTCTTTCAAAGTGTTTTAGATTTAAAAGGATTTCTTCAAATCCTAATTCAAAAGTATCCAAAATAAATGAAAATTTTGATCAGACCCAGAATTATTTTTAGAGCTGATGGGACAGAGGTGGAGAAGAATATATGGGCAGGTTTTATTGGGTGCTTATTCATCAGAAAGGAATTGGTATGTGATTACAGTGGTGCTTAAAAGTTTGTGAACTTTTTTGAATTTTAAATATCTGTGCATAAATATGACATAAATGTGACCTGTTGTTCACACAGATAAAGGAAATCAAATTAAACGAATGAGTTAACAACATTATGCTTGTTCATTGATTTATTGAAGCAAATGACTTCAGTCAAGGTATAGAATCTAACAATTTAAATAGATATAAAAAACAACTGCCAGCAAACAAGTGGCAACCCTTCTTTCTCCACATACCTGTCCTCATCCTTGAGATTCACAAGCTGAAAAAATCCATGACCCTGACACATGCTTTTTAACTCTTAGTTGCCACTGTGCCAGGAGTGGGTTCCTACCGGTCCTTGCTGGTCTTTGCAGACCGGTTGGTCGGTGAACCCGGAAGTAATTAACTTCTGGGAATGCCGGCAATGTTCCCTCTAAGGTGTGCGGCTGCACTGCTCATTACCGTCAGTCGCCCCGTTTTCAGCAAAGCAAGCGCAGGGAATTCCTTTGCAGGCGGCTAGAACTGGCCACCCGCAAAGGACCTCCTCAGGCTTGTTTTGTTGAGCACTGGGCGATTGACGGTAGTTTGCGCCAGCCGCGGCTGCTGAAACTAGCATCATTCGCCCCGTGTTCAGCAAAGTAAGCTCGAGGAGGTCCTTTGTGGGCAGCCAATCCTAGCTGCTTGCGCCTGGTGCTGCGGCTGAAGTGAAGCTCCAAAGCCCCCACTGCCACTAGAATAATTGCTGCCGCCTCCTCCTCCTCCTCCAATAACACCACCACATTTGCTGCCCAGCGCTGCGGCTGAGGTGAAGCTGCCAAAGCTCACGCCAACGCCAACGCCCATGGCAACAGCACCTCTCCCTTCGCTCGGAGCACCTGAGCTGGACACCGTGTTACCCCTACCCCCTCCTCCTCCGCCATGCTTTTGAGGAAACATGAGGCTGCGGGAGCCAGTAGGAAGGCGGCGGGGGGGGCGGGAACAGGCAAAAACAGCCTCATGGCTTCTCAAAAGCATGGCAGAGGAGGAGGCGGTGGCAGGGATAACGCGGAGCCCAGCTCAGGTGCTCCGAGCGGAGGGGGAGGCACTGCTGCTGCTGCCATGGGCAGGAGCACCAGCGGGAGCTTTGGCGGCTTCACCTCAGCTGCAGCACCAAGCAGCAAATGTGGTGGTGCTGGAGGAGGAGGAGGAGGCAGCAGCAGTTATTCTGGTGGCGGCGGGGGCTCGTCGGCATCTTCATCGGTAGCCCTGCCCCCTATGAAAAAACTGAAGATGGAGCAGATCCGCACAGATGACGTTGCCGCAACATGACTGGAGGAGGAATTCTGAGAGTTTGAAGTCCACAAGTCTTAAAGCTGTCAGGTTTGAAGACCCTTGGGTTTTTTTTCCTAAAGGGTTAGGGGTGCAAGGGTCTTGTAACTTGACAGCTTTAAGACTTGCATGCTTCAATGCCAAAGTTTCTGAACCAACATGATTGGAGGAGGAATTCTGGGAGTTGAAGTCCACAAGTCTTAAAGCTGTCAGGTTTGAAGACCCCTAGTTTTTTCCCCTAAAGGATTAGGGGTGCAAGGATCTTCTAACTTGACAGTTTTAAGACTTCCATGCTTCAATACCAGAGTTTCTGAATAGCTACGTGGACCGACCTAAGTACTAATTCATAATTTAATATCTGGTCACATGGGCAGCAAGCCACTCCCATCCGGTCATATGGGTGGCAAGCCACTCCCACAAAGGAGGCCACACCCACAGAGTA
The DNA here is from genome assembly GCF_009769535.1 of Thamnophis elegans. Classification (NCBI taxonomy): domain Eukaryota; kingdom Metazoa; phylum Chordata; class Lepidosauria; order Squamata; family Natricidae; genus Thamnophis; species Thamnophis elegans. Next base: position 20,103,752 of record NC_045558.1, on the reverse strand, counting down.
GGTTCTAACAATTTTTGAAACCCACCACTGTGCAGATGATAGCTCTAAAGAGGAGTATAACCTTTCCATGAGTGCTCTGAGAGTGATATTGGTTTTAGCTGTTTTTAAGTTTACACTTCAATTTTTATTGAATTTCGGACTGTTTAGTCACAATCATATTTTGATTGTAGCATATCTATTTTTTAATCCACATGAAATAGATCTAGGTTTGAAATGTGTCCATAAATTCCAATGGGTAAAAAATTCAAGAACTGAGCTGTTGATTGCTATGCAATACAGGGTTTATATTATGACTATATTAAAAAATCTGCTGGGTTACCAGTTATATGCTGCTTACAATCGAAGATGCTGGTATTGACATTTCAAGCTTTTAATATCTGATCTGCAGGACAAATTTCACTCTATGCCTAATAAATCTGGTGAGTTGTCCCTCTGAGATTGGAGGGTGCCCACATTGATAGTAGGGGACATTGTAAGATGGCCTTCTCCCATTTAGTTTCCACATTCCTAGACTATGAAATGTGCTCCCAATGGAGGTTCATTTATTCCCACTTTCCTAACATTTAGGAAATGATAAAAACAGTACATTTTAACTAATAGCTAAGTGTTTAGCTATTAGTTCTCTAAATGGCTACTTTTAATTTTGATTTTAATTAATTTTAATTTGTACTCTCTATCTTATTTTAAGACAATTAGAACATGGTGCTAACAGAAAAGTAGAGTATAAATTCTCTAAATAAAAGTTCAATTTATCTAGAAATTACTGAAAACTTAAAAAGAAAAAAAATCAATAAATATTTATATTTTTCAGAGCTGTAAATGAACAGGATGTGCTGGAAAGTGTAAGTAATAATTTTATCCTTCTTTCAATTCTTAAATTAATTATTTGAACAAAATTCAGTAATACAACCACTACTTGGCTAGGAATCACCTCAGTTAGTGACAATTCCCAAATACAACAGTAATGAAGAGTAATAAAAAAATCACTTCCTGATTAATGCATGCATTTATGAGCAAATTTTATATGTTTTATATGTTGCTTGACAACAAAAGCATCAATGTGTTACTGATTAAGGTGTGATCACATAATATTCTGTTTATTCTCATGCAAGTTTTATTTCTAACATATATCAAGCTTATCACATCAGCAACTATTTTTACAAAAACTGTTCTATAGCATTCTATACTATACATTTATAATAATCACTTATATAATAATTCTTTCCAAAGGAAGGACAAGATTTCTTTTGAGGTCCCAAATATTTGGAGGAGGTGCCTAGCTTTTCTTGACTCTTGGTTTTCTTTATATTAGAAATTTCAGAAAATACAGCAAGAATTTCGAAATCTAAGAGAAGAAAAAGAAATAATGGAGGATGAACTTCAAAAAATGAAAACTTCAGAGGTATTTATGAGTTAAATTCAATTTTATTAATAGAATTGGAGCTTCAGATATAATACATTAGAGAGTAACAAATATTATTTAACATAAAGAGTTTTATTTCTGTGAATGTGCATAGAATAAGAATTGTACTATGGACCTGATTAAGGCAGATAAACAGTTTGGTGCTGATAACTACTTCTACTCTATTAGGTTGTTTTGATGCTATCAACACTATATTGCTGAATAAGGATATTATTGTCAAATCCCAGATTTGTTTGTATTAAGATGGTATTCCTTTATTTATTTTTTTGGAGAAATGAGCACATTTCTATTTGTATTGTTAAAATTTGGTCAAGAATAGAGACGATTATTCCTCTGTCCAAATTGGCTCTCAGAGAATTGTGGACAAGTGTCTATATTAAATTGGGCTTTAGGGACAATTTATGGATTCTGCTCTTTTTTGACTTTGTGATTGAGTCTTCCATGCTATTAATGCTGGGAGCATCAAATTCTATTTCTTGAGATGAGGTTGGTGATGAATCAGAAATGTCTGGCCTCCATGACAACTGTGTGCTTGTCTCAACTAATATTGATCCTTACTGGTGTAATGAATTCATACTGGATCTAGTTTTCACCTTAGAGCAACTGAAACTTGGTTTAAAGAAGCCTGTTACATGTTTAGAAATTCAAAATTATATTATAATATTAGATTCTCTTCCTGGAATGTTTAAGAATGGGAGGATTACTACTGAGGAGCAAATAGGATCATAATTGTGGCAGATTATAAAGTACCGGTAATAAAACTATAAAATTTATCCCAGTGCAGAGAAACGGCTAATGAGAATTTATTGATCACACTTATAGAGAAAAAATAGATTGAAAATGTTAAAATGTACATCATGTTGAAAGAAATGTTCTTCTGGGTTCAGCTCCAAGTGGGGAAGAGGACACTGGAGAAATGGAGGCTGCTTGGAAAGATAGTTTATTGTTGGACAGGGCCACATGGCTTGAGCCCTGAACAGAAAAGGTGATCACATGCTTCAATGTTGGTGGAGAAGAAGAGAGAAGGGCTGAAGGAGGGGCTTGCTAGGCTTTTTATACCCTGTTGAGTCCCACCTCTTTGTTTCCTGTTCCTGTGTAAGAAATGTATTCTGATTGGTTGTCAGACTCCCATGGTGCCATGCAGGGGGCTACTCTCTAGGCTGTGTTTTGAATCCAGGTATAGATGAGGTCTCAGATGCCATGTGGAGAATTGAGTAACGTTCCAATATCCCTTCTCCCTATAGCTGCAGTGGAGAAGTCTTTATTATGTAAAGTGGGCTAGCCTGCCCTTCTCAATGGCCTATTGACAAAGTGGGGATGGGCAGGAAGCTACAGGCAACTATTCTGTCTTTTAAAGCGTGTTCCTTTCTTTTCACATCCAGAGAAATATTCTGCCTTTTCAATATTTCCTAGGATATTTCATTTTTCTGGGAGAGGGCTGGATGATAACTTCCCATAATCAGAAAGTAAAAGGTAGAAAATTGAGTAAAATTGAAGTCCAGTAAAAGAATGATTTCATATTAGGATTTCCTGAAAGGATTGTGCAGAAGCACAGAAAGAAGAAGTAATATCTTCAATTAATTACCAGCTGATAAGAGGTTCCATTAAAGCATTGTCCAAAAAGCAGACTCTGATGCAATGCAAACATTCCAAAAGGGATTTAAAAAGCTCTAATCCCTAAATCTTGTATTTTGTGTTATTTTGTGTTATTTTGTGTTCTGTTTTGTTTGTTTGTTTGTTTGTTTATTTATTTATTTATTCATTCATTTATGGCACACACTCACTACTCACCACAAACAACTACGTGGTTTAAAATGAAACCATAAATATATGAAAAACATATAAAATCACATTAGAATTACAATAAAATACAAGTTATAACTACCAAATATATAGGGATGGGGATGAATGAAAACTACTATTAGTCGATCAGTCACTCTGATGTGAAATCCCCCCTGGGGGGGGCAAAAATTAACAGGAAGAATCAGGTCTTCAGGCTGTTTTGGATGGCCAGGAGGATAGGAGCCAATCTCACCTCAGGAGGTAAGATGTTCCTAAGGGTCGAAGTCATGACTTTCCTGGACCTTGCTAGCTGGAATACTAGATCAAAGTGTCAGTAGCTCTTTCAGTGGCCCTTTGTGGCCAATGGAAGTCCATTTACATGATCCTATCCTTTGTCTCTTTTTGGAGTCCTCAAGGTGTGAAGTTGGTTTATGCCAACTTGGATCTGCCCTTCTGTTTCCAAGAATTGTGAATAAAAATTGGAATTAATTGTTATCTAATTTAAATAGCCATCTTGAGGGTATTATCAAGGGAAAAGTGAGATCTACTGATTTTGACAATTGTATTAGAAATAATTCTGTTGTCATTTGACACATGCATTATCAAATACAGCTGTTCAAGAAACTGTATAATACAAAACTGTTGCTTCACTTTCTTGAATGCTTATTGACAGGAAGGTAAACAAGCACCAGAGACAAGAAAAAAAATGTTATCAAAACTGGTGAAAATTGAAGAAAAAGGGACTACTGAAGAGAAACAAGTTCCTTCAGAAAAGGCTCATTTGTAAGTATACAAATATAACATATATAACATAACATTTAATTAATTAATTAACATATAATTAATTAAATAAAAGTTATGCCAAAGTGTTCAGAACACTAATCATAAATCTCTTAGATTTAGCAGAGATTGTGGTCTTTGGAGATTAGGATCAGAATATATAAAAATGGACACAGTGAAAACTGGTGCTTTGTATTGGGTTTGGAGACTCAATCACTAATAAAAATTCCTAAAATTAGAATGAGGTTACCTCAATAAATCATCCTTTTAAAATTCGGACCGGTATATTTTAAATTAGCTTCAGCTTTTTATTGCTTTGTTAAGACAAACTTAGGATACAGTATCCAGTTTTGGTCACCACAATATAAAATAAGATGTTGAGACTCTAGAAAGAGTGCAGAGAACAGCAACAAAGATGATTAGGGGACTGAAAGCTAAAACATATGATGAATGGCTGCTGGAATTGGGTATGTCTAGTTTTATGAAAAGAAAAACTAGGGGTGACATGATAGCAGTGTTCTAATATCTCAAGGGCCACAAAGAAGAGGGAGTCAAGCTATTGTCCAAAGCACCTGAGGGCAGGACAAGAAGCAATGGGTGGAAACTAATCAAGGAGAGAAGCAACTTAGAACTAAGGATACATTTCCTGATAGTGAGAACAATAAACCCTTGGAACTGCTTGCCTCCAGAAGTTAAGGATACTCCACAACTTCTGGAGGTTTTAAAGAAGAGGGTAGATAGCCATTTGTCTGGATTGGTATAGGGTCTCCTACTTGAGTAGGTAGTCAGACTAAAAGAGCTCCAAGGTTAGTTCCAACTCTATTATTCTGTTATTAACTATCTAAGGGGGTCTCTATATACACTGCATAGAATTCTACAACTAGAATTTCATCAGAGCATAGATTACTTATCCTTTTCAGAAAAACTAAAAGTAGATATACCATTTGAAAAATTTAAAAAAGGTACCTGGTGCTACCAAAAATTTTTATGCTTTCTTATGCTAAATGAGAGTGCTGATATTGTAAATGTTGTTTTATTGTGTAACTTTTTTCTCTGTCTCTTATGAATGTAAATAGATGAACACAAAACTACACTTGACTATTTCTGAGTTAACTATTTAACTATGTTAACAAGCAGCACTTTATGTTTTGGTTATTTTGAACTACTGTATTTTTCGGACTATATTACGGATTAGAGTATAAAATGCACCATGATTTTGACTAGGTAATTTTTTTTTTGCATTCTGCATGCCTCCCAAACCCTTTGCATGCCTCATTTTTTGCAAAAAAAAGAAAAAAAAAAGAAGGGGCTATGCAGAGCTTTGGGAGGCTTGTAGAATGCTCCTGGGGATTGCAAACGAGCAAAAAAGTGTCCATTTTTTGCTCATTTTTGCCCCCCTCCCAGCACTCAGGAGCACTCCATAAGCCTCCTAAAGGCTATGCATGCCCTTCTTTTTTGAGAAAAATGGGCCCATTTTAGCAAAAAATGCACCACTTTTAGCTTGTTTTGGGGGGGACCCACTCTCCAGGAGCACTCTACAAGCCTCCTAATTCATGCCCTCTACAAGCCTCCTAATTCATGCCCTTTTTTAAAAAAGGGCACTTTGCAACCCTGCCAAACCCTCTGCATGTCAATTTTTGCAAAGGGAACGGGGTTATGGGAGGCCAAAAATGCTATATTCAGTGTATAAGACACACACAGATTTTCACCCTCTTTTTGGAGGGAAAAAGATGCGTCTTAAACTCCAAAACATATGGTAGATATGCTGAACATTTTAAAAGTCCATTACATATTCTATGTTTTGAAAAGCTTTCACACTATACAGTATACAAAGCAGACATAGCGGCAGGGCGGCTTTTGCCTCTAGCGCTGGGGCGCTAGAGACAAAAGCCGCCCTGCCACTATGTCCGCCATAGAAGCGTCCCATCTCTATGGTGGACATAACGCCGGGGCGTCCCAAAGCCCTGCCACTGTGTCCGACATAGAGGCGTCCCGCTATATCCAAAAGCCCTGCCGCTATGTCCAAAAGCCCTGCTGCTATGTCCAAAAGCCCTGCCGCTATGTCCAAAAGCCCTGTCGCTATGTCCGACATAAAAAAAAGTACCAGCCCGCGCACCAGCAGAGGCGGGTAAAACACACACACACACACACACATTACTTACAATAATACAATTACTTGCATATTATATTAATTTTGAATTCCTCCCCCTCCCTCTGACCCACATACCTTTTCCAGTTGTTTCACAGAGGATTTCAACTCTGCTCTTGTCTGCATGATGAAAATGTAAAAATGTAAAAGGAAAAAGGCAAGAGCTGCTGAGGTCAGGCTGGGCTAGCTGCTGCCAGAGTCCCCAATGGATGACTCTGCTTAACTGTTTGAAAAAGTGTCTAAAAAAACGCCCTCTACAGGAGGAGGCAAGAGAACCAAGTGCCTCATCTACATAAGGAATTTTTTGGCTTTTAACCTTTGCTTAACTCTGCTCGAGTGATCATAAAGATAGACTAAATGAGGCATATGGTTCCCCCGCCTCCTCCTGTAGAGGGCACTTTTTAGAGGCTTTTTTAAACAGTTAAGCACTAAGCAGAGTCATCCACTGCAACTCTGGCAGCAACTACCTCAGCCTTTTTCCTTTTACATTTTTTTTCTTTTCATGATGACAGTGGTGAGGCCCTGCCTCCCCTGCCTTCCCTGTCTGCACGTCACTGATACACAGATTGACTTTTACATTTGCGGAGCCATATCACATCAGTCATAACTGTAATGATTGATTGTAATGTCTGGCTTCAAATGACAGGCTAAATTCAAACTATATAAGGTACATTCTAGATTACCATAATTTATACGGTATTACCATAATTTATATCTATATAACTTTTTGTACTTTCTGGAAAAATTGAGAAATTACTTTGTGAGTATTTCCTTCTGATATTTCAGAAGTCTAGTTGCTATATTATGATGGTCTAATCATTAATTTTGTTATATTTTCTTATTACAGAACAAAGGAAAAAGACCCTACACAAATGAAAGAAGATTTATATAAAGCTCAGGTAAAGGACAAATATGTCAATATATTTTGTAGATATACCATCTCATTTAAAATATATATAAAAGTATGATGTTAAATTTTATACAATTATTTTGTTGTTTTCCTACTAATAAGATTATTTTCCAAGCCATTTAAGAAAAAGTATAAGAATTCAGAATAAGAAAGATGGACACAAAATTCAAGATCTTTGCTAGAAATTGTTTAACAAAGTTGGGTTATGTATTATATCGCTCAAAGCACACCAGGAGGGCTTACTCATTCAGTCAACTTTTTCTAATGTTATACCAGATAAATATGATTTTAAAAATTCAGCAATCAATAAATGGTTGGTAACCAACTGAATTATATTCTCTGGGATTTATTAGGAAAAGTGAGTGAACTGAGTGTGACTTTTTGTACATCTTTACAATAGGCAAGCAAACCTTTAAATTTTCATCTGAATGTAAATGAAAAATTTAAATGTAAATGTAAATTTATATTGACATTGTAGGAAGACATTCAATCCCTTCAGGAAGAGAAGAAAATGCTTGAGGAGAAGCTAGAGAAAGCTTTACAGGTATTTTGGAGGAGAATTTTCTGATCCCTTTAGGTAGAAATGTTTTCTCATGTTTATTTCTTGCATATCTAGTTATATTGTGACTTGAAAACGTATTCAAATAAGTACATGAAATTCTGCTCTGATTATTTCCTAGATATTTCATGGCCTGACTTGATTCTTACGATTGATTACAAAGACACAGTATAGGAATTGGCTAAGGTCTGTTTTTGGCTTGCTCCAGCTGTTCTGATAGTGCCTGTGTTTGATCAACATCAAAGTGATTCTTGGCTTGTTTCTCTCCCACGGTTGGGAGCAGCTTCAGCTGGAGCAGCTTCTTCAGAGTCAGATAGCTTTAGTTATCCAGAAAGGGTATGAGTTCAAAGAATTAGTGACTGAGCTTATAGCCATAAAGAGTCGGCCCAAGTGGTTCAAATTGTTCCCAAACAACAGGAAATATGCCCAGGATCTTCACAAACCCAGTGTCCAACTCAGAATTAATGTGAGCAACTGTCTAACAGATGCTGAGCAAATTATTCTATGTAGTCCTGTAAGGGGATCTCCCTTATCCAAGAGGTTATGCATCTCATAAATCAAGGTCAACAAATGATTATCTGCAGATGTAATAAGTGGCAAGGAAATATTGTCCCTTCCTTATCCTTACTGCTGTTAGGTATTCATAATGGTTCTAATCCATAATAGATTGAGTTCATCCTTCAATGCTGGTGATTTTTAGAGATTTCTTCTTTTCCATCTCCCTTAGTTCTTCTGTGAAAGATAGGGAGTGATGGGAGCTAGAAGAGGGAGAAAATCACATAGGTGTGATCTGATATAAGACCTTGGTGAGCTTCTTCTTCCAAGTGGCAACCAAAGCTTCAGGCACACCATTCAGCAGACCAACAGGAACAGTCCCCAGTTCCCTCTGAAACCCATTAGGGTTCATGTATCACTGAGGGATGACCAATTTAAATCCTACCTGCTTGCAGTGGACAGTGGTGAAAGGAAAATCAGATAAGTGGGTGACCATTGTCCTACAATTTGGATGACCTAGAACTGTGATTTAGCACAAGGAGAGGATTATATGTCTGTCATTATCATCACATTTTTGGGATGCTTCGTTGAAAATTTCAAGTTTAAAGATTATGAAACCTGATGAATTTGTTAGGTATTTTAACTTTTTTTTTTTTTTTTTTACAAAAATACAGGAAGTTGAAATGGCAAAGATACAACTTGCTGAAATACCTCCAACTATTCCAGACTGGCAGTTCCCTTTATCAGCAGGTGTGGAAGCGGTACCAAAGAAAGGCAAGAAAACATCAAAAGGAAAAGCTAAAGGAGATGATTTAAAAGAGGTACCTATTAGTGGAACAGAAAAAACAACCCCCAAATCACAAACGGGAAAAACAAGTGAAGTGCTTGCACGAAAAAGTCAGGAACTTTCTAAATCAAAAGGATCAGCTGGTGTTACAGAAAAGGTTTTAAAACAGGCTTCCCAACCTGAAGATAGTGATAAAAAAAGGGAAGAATCTAAGAAAATAAAATCTGAGATGGTAAGCAATGTTATTGCTGTTGTTATTGTTATTACGGTTATTTTTGAATGAATGAATAGCATATAAAATAGTTTTTACAGTACTGAAATTATGTCAAATGAACTTTTATTTATATTAATAAAGAACACAACATTATTATTATTTATTTTTATTTTTAGTCTCATGCACACATTTACAGGTATACATTCTCTTAGTTATTATTCTTATCACATTTTAACACTTTTAACTATTTTTCTATATAAAAAATTAAAATATATGATTGTGATTGCTTTTTTTTACCATCCCATACTCCTATTTTGTTTTACCTTCACCCTACTTTCTACTTTTCCTTTTCTCCCTCCCTCCCTTCTCTACTTTCTTCTCCTCCTCTCCTTTTCCTTTCCTTCTTCCCCTTCCCCTCCCTCTTCCCTACTCCTTGTTACCTCTTTCCCTTCATACCCTCTCTTTTCTTCCTACCCCTCCCCATTTTCTCTCCTTTCCTCTTTCTTCTTTCCCTCTCCTTCCTTCTCCTCTCCTCTTCCTCTCTTCCTTTCCTCTTCTATTGTTGTGGTTGCCTATTTTCCTCTTCCGTCTGGTATATTTTCCAGATGGTATTCCAGCAAACCCGGTTCTAATTTTATGTTTGCCATTTTACATTCCCTTTTCCTCGTTATATTTTCCAAACTGTTCTTTTACCTATGTCTCATTCTTTGAACGTATACTTATGTATTAGTACTTTACTGCTTTTCTAATTCCCCCCTCTTCCCTTGTTTTTCATTTAATAGTGTGTTGTCTGGGTTTCTATTTCTCTCTCTTGCTTTCTTTTCTAACATTCATATTCTTTCTCTAAAGAGAATCATTAAAATCTTCACGTCTTGAAGTACACCGATTCCTCTTTATCCTTTATTCTCAGAGTTAACCTATTGATTTCTGCACAGTCCAATTTTTTTTATTATCTCTCCTTCCAAAGGGATCTTGTCTACTTTCCAATTTTGTGCAAATACAATTCTGCTGTCGTCGTTATATGTATAATCATATATATATCATCCTTGTTTATATTTCTCTGGTAAGATACTCAGTAAAAATGTCTATGGTCTTAGCTCTATACTTTGATATAGCATTTTCTCTAACCATGTTCTTATTTTAATCCAATAATTCCTTGCTTCTGCATATGTCCTCCACGTGTGATAGTACTAGCCCGGAAGTTATTGACATTTCCAACATTTCGCTGATTTATCTTTAAACATCTGTGCTAATCTTTCGAGTGGCATGTGCCAACTATAAAACATTTTATAAACGTTTTCCTTATGTGCTGTTGACATAGTTAGTTTTTAATGCCTTTCCAATCGTTGTTGCCATTTTTCTAACTCGATCATATAACCAATTTTTTTTTGCCCATGCTATCATTGTTTCCTTAACATCTTCTTCTTCCAGCATTACTGTAAGCATTACTATTAAGTATCAGTAATTACAACCAGGTGTTACTATGCATAAGAAATGATGTGTAATTTTCTTATAGTAATGATTTGTATTGGCATTCATGTTTAAGAAGCAGAAATCTCAAAATAATAGATTTTTATGCTTCAGTCAAGTTCTTTATTTTCAGTATTCCTTTGCACTGACTAAATTTATTTGGAAAATACAGACAACTTCATCTTCTTTTATAGTTTTCCTTCTTATCATCTTCTGTAGTTATACTTTTTTTCTGCATTATTATTATTTGCATTATTTATCTTCTCCTATTTACAAATAGTTGCATGACCTTTCAAAAAGTCAGTTATATAGTGTTTGCAATAGGTAGTCACTGTGCTTTTTTAGTCTAGGAAAGGAGTCTATTTTTGATTACATTGTTAGGCATTAACAAACTAAGTTTGAGTTTGAGAGTGAATGGCATATTGAGATCTGTAATGGTTTACACCAAATGAATCTGGAACAAAATACAGATAGTTCTCGACTTATTTACAACCATTTGTTTGGTGGCTGTTTGAAGTTACAAGGGCACTGAAAAAGTGACTTATGACCATTTTTCACACTTACAACTTGTAGCACTCCCATGGTTACATGATCAAAGTTAAGATACTTGACAACTGGTTCATATTTATGACAGTTGGAGTTCCCTGTGATCACCTTTTATGACCTTTTGACAAGCATAATCAGTGGGGAAGCCAGATTCACTTGTTAATAACTTAACTGTGGTTACACAACTATGGTAAGAAAGGTTACCAAAATTGAGCACTATATCATTTAATATCATTTGGGCTCAATTATGGTCATGGGGTGAGGACTATCTCTACAAAAAAAAAAAGGAACTTGTCCTGTTTAGAACTCCCTACTAGGTAACAGCATTTCTGCTTTAAGGCATATTAATCATTAGGTTTCTATTCTTTGGATTCCATCTTAGAGGAGGATGTTTAAACAAAGCTTCAATTTTTGTATATGATGTCATGTTAATCAAGAGATCATATAGGAAACTGTTAACTAATGGGGCCATGTTTCTGTGAAAAGATATAGCTTAGATCAGTGTTTTTCAACAACTGTGCCGCGGCACACTAGTGTGCCGTGACATAGTGTAAGGTGTGCCGTGGGAAAAACACTTTATATATAGTCAATATAGGCACAGAGTTAAATTTTTTAAACATTTTCTAATGGTGGTGTGCCTCGTGATTTTTTTCATGAAAAAAGTGTGCCTTTGCACAAAAAAGGTTGAAAAACACTGATGGTAACTTCCTTTAGTTTATAAGTCAGAGAATAAGAACAATCTATTAACAATCTACTCTTCAGATTAATGAATTGTGCTATTGGTGTACAAGGAGATGTTTTTTTTTTTCAAATATATAATAAAATTGCTTAAATCCCAAAGGGTACTTGTGAGTTTTCCAAATTATCAGTGGGCAGTTTTACTCAGGTGAAAGTGCCAAAGACTTTATATGAAATTGCACCTGAATGGTATCTCGATTTTCTGATTCAATAGGTATAGTAGTGTTGGGTAACCTTTTCCTCCTTGGGTGCCGAAATCATGTGTGTGCATGCTTGACAGTGCATGCACATTTTCCCACACCCATAATTCAATGCACTGCGCACCCTGTGCATGTGCATATGGCCTGCCCCAGAACTCCCCCTCCCCCTACAAATGCACATGACACACACACCCCATTCCCGTTTTGGGCAGAGCAGGCCTCTCTGAAGCCTCCTGAGATCAAAAACGGGCCACAGGGGGATACTGCACACGCACACGCGCACACACACACACACACACACTCTATGCATGTGAATGTAAGCTCCTGAGCAAGAAGCATTTCTGACTAGTTATGTCATAACTTATGTTTGGGTCTATACTATGATGATAAAAGTGGTGAAATACCAGTATTTCTATGTTCTTACTATATCTTACCACATTACATGTGGTAATTAATTATTGGGAAAAGATAGATGGTTGACCATTTAAAAGACTGTTTGAAGAATTTTCTAAGAATCTGGAAAATAAAACTACTTAGTTCTATTCATTGGAACATTAAATAGGGGACAAAGCTTACTTCTTAACAGCATACAAATAAAGGCTTTTTATATTAATTTGTTCATAAATAATATTATTATAGAAACCTTGGAGATCTTATAGTCTGATTCTGTTTCAAGGCAGAAGAATTTAAATCGTTCCAAACAAATGGTATCAGATAACCTTAGAATATTTACTTAGATGAGACATTGATGATATTTCATAAGTAGATATTATACATTAAGATAAAGGAAAATTTTCCAAACTTCTTGTAGGCAAAGATGTAGAAATTGATTATATTTCTTTTCAAAGGTTGATTCCAAAGATGTGTCAAAAACTAAGGATTCTTCTGAAATGAAGAAGCGACGCCTGAAGGGGTAAATATTAAATTCTGATAATGTATTAAAATAAGAAATATCATATATAATTTAGTTTCTGCAGTATACATATATGGTTCTTACTTTCTAAAATAATAGCACTTTTTACTATTGAATTTTTTTTTCATCAGGATCCACCAAATATATTTTAATACTGGATTAAAAGATGTAATTAAATTCCTATAATATCTATTTTCAACAACAAATCAAACTTTGACCCTACAAGGGTCATGTTGATCAACCTTTCCATTATTTCTAAAAAAAAGAGTCCGTTTACAGACAAAAAATACGAACATTTCTTTAAGCCAGAATTTTGTTCCTGAGGTTATATCTTTTTTCCAACTGCACATTTTAATAAAATGTTAGTTTTTCATAAATTGACAAGTTTAGATTTTTCAATAATACTATAGTTAAACAATACATTCATATCTTTAGATATAAATTCCCTTCTCAGTTCATGATGATAAAATATAGATATTAAACTAAACAAGGACAAAATTACTTCAAATTTATTACATTCAAATATTAAAAAATGACATTTCTTAAAAACTGTTGGAATATCCGACAACATAAAAATTGTTTTTGATTAATTTATCTAGATAACATACTGTATTAAAACTTTTTATTTCACAGTTGTAAGTTGTCAATCCTAAACAATATTCTTCAGTTGCTTAAATAAGGATTCTAAAAAAAGCTTACATAAAAATGCCCAGTAATTTAAAAGTCTTAGAGGCTTTCTATGTATAAGATTAACTCTGAGATTAATCAACTTTCCTTAAATATATTACACTCAAATTAAAAAAAGTTTAAAAATATTTTGATAATGGCTTAAAATTTTAAAATATTTAACTGTGCAACTAATTTTTTATTAAAAGTATAGTTCCATAACATTTTAGATTTTGGTGTATTTTATAATATATATAGTATGAATTTAATATTTTATGTTGGAGATTTTGATATTTTATAAAGTTTTGCTATTTTATTTTGTTTGGAAATACAGCAATAACAACTTTCATTTCATTTGAAAATAGTAGTTATCAAGTTCTTTATAGATTTGAACTTTCTATATTACTCTCAGTCTCTAAGTTGTTTATAATGCAATTTAGAAGGAATGAATTCTAAAACAATTTTTCTTATAGTACAGTGGCTCTGAAAGTTATTGCCTTTTTCATTATGCAGTTTGGGTTTTTTATACTAAGCTAGATTTTGTATTTAAAATGAATTCTGTTCAGGATTTTTTGTGAACTTAGAACAATTCTGATGTGCACCTATGTAGGTAGAACCTTTTCAATTTAAAGAAAAACTGGCAATTTTCAAAATCTCTTCTTTTCATCCCATGGATCCTTGTTTCATTAACAAAACATATTACGTTCAAAAATAGTTCTTTATTTTTTACATCAACATAATAAAGAGGAAAATATAAAATATCAATTAGAATTCTCTATACTCTTGAAAAGTATTTCATATGCTGGACAAGTAATGACCTAGGACAGTGATGGCTAACCTTTTCCAGGGTGAGTGGCCAAGCGCATGTGTGAGTGCGTGAATGTGCACACATGTGCCCAACCCCCCCAAATGAATTGTACGCATGGCTTTGCGCATGCTCCTGGCCCCCACACGCACACTTTCCCCTGCGTGCCCCCGACTCCCGCACATACACTTGCAGCCCCTTGCAAACCCCACACACATGTGTGTAGTTCTCCACATGCGCCACACCCCTGCACAGGTCTGCATGCCCCTTGTGTGTGCCCCCACACCAGCGCATGCATGTGTACCCCCTGCATGCACCTACCACATGTGTGCACCCACACATGCATCCCATCCTCCCATGAATTCATGTGCATCTCCTCCACATGCGCTCTGCCCCGCGCATGCACTGTAATGACCCAATAATCAGATGGCTGGCGGGAGGCATGCGTAACTGAACTAAGGCAATGATGTGCCCATAGAGAGGGAGCTACATGCCGCCTGTGGCACGTGTACAATAAATTTACCATCATGAAGCTAGGGACTCTTTCTCAAGGAGCTATAGGATTTAGAAAATCCAAAACTGAATAAGCAACGTCATTTAAATCCTGTTTTTTGCATGATTGCTGAAATTTAACAACATAATTTCCCATCATTTTGTGGTGATAAACCAATAAAATATATAACATAATATAGAAATCTCTGGCTGTTTGGAAAAATACTGGAATAAAGAAATATCAAGTTTTTGAAGAACAAAAGAGATGTTACAGATGTGATTAATTTGATTATTAGTCTCCATCGGGTTCTATTTTCTCTAATTTAGTATTCAAGAATTTATTTAAAATGCTGACTAACTACTAGATTAATATTATGGATTTCTCTGTAATCAGTAATGTTGAATTGCAGCATTAGCTTTTGAGATAGTACTAAAATGGCATATAATAGCAGTTTGGGCAAAACCACTGTAACGTCTGATAGACCAAACAAAAGAAAAGGATTCAGACTATTTGTTTATTGATTATAAGGCCATCTAATTATAAAATTAAGTGGCATACAAAGTTGAATGAAAATATGGTACAGTAACACACAAGAAAATTAATGAACAACTGCACTAGGAAATTAAAATGTAAAATATTAACATTGAAGCAGGATCAGGTTCATATGGACCAGATGAAAGGTGCAACATCAATTCAGTGGTGACTTCACTTGATATTTCTCTTTGCTTGTGATAGTTTCATACAGAGTAGGTCAACATTGGAATCGGATAGGCTATTGCTATAGATTAAAGTAATATGTAAAAAAAATAGTTATCCTTTAAGTTTTAGATATATACCTGTTAGCGGGTGCTTGGTTTATAATTTGTAAATGTGTTTTGCTTAATGATATCTTCATGCTTTCTAATTAAAAAATAAATATGGGGCTGATATCAGATTGCAAAGAATTGTTTGGGCTTTTCAAACAATTCTGTTTTTTCCGTGAGATATACTTCCTGATAAGATATTAATTTTGAGTGTTTTTTCTGGATCAGGACAGTTGAAAGAGCATGAGAGCTCTATGTATTTATTAGATTTATATTCTGCCTTTATTTTATATGTCCAGAAATCATCCTGTTTCCCTACCTTTCTCTCCAACAACCCTGTAAAGCAGATTGTGCTGAGAGAAAATAATTTGCTTTCAGACTGGAATTCATGCCTAAGGCAGGTGGGAAGGGGATAGAATTCCTGAGCTCATATTTCTAGTTCTTCAGCACCTTAATTACGATACTGAATAGATTCTATTAGTATATAGCAGCATGCCGAAAACA
Organism: Thamnophis elegans; assembly: GCF_009769535.1. NCBI lineage: Eukaryota > Metazoa > Chordata > Lepidosauria > Squamata > Natricidae > Thamnophis > Thamnophis elegans. Next base: position 20,087,515 of record NC_045558.1, on the reverse strand, counting down.
TTTTAAAATCTCAATCATTTATTGGGATTTAGTGTTATAATTCCCAGACCTTAATTCTGTGGACATCAACATCAAGGACTTCATTCTCATAGAATTAATACTGTTAATTGTGTTTACATATCAATGGATCATTTCTGCTTGGCAAATTTAGATATAATTTATTTATTCCACTCTCATAGACATCATGACATCATTTATTTTAGAATCTAACCTATTCCAAACTAGAAGAGGGTCTAGGACATTTAGGCAATGGCCCTTGGCAGTGCCCCATTTGCCTCCAGCCACCCACGTCAACCGATTTACAGCTAGCTATCCACCTCTGCTGGCCCTCCTCTGCTCATTCTCCATGGCCAATGGGCCACTGACTCTTCACCCCTGGCCCTTTGTTCATGCCCATTCACCCAGAAAATGTTTGATCTGGACATTTTGCTGCATGGGACAAATAGCCCAAAGCCAACTGGGTAGCAGACAAAAGCAATGATAATGCGTCGGCAGCCTGAAATTGGCAATGGGCAGGGCGATTGCAGAAGCTATGAGGTGGGCAGAGTGCAATGCAAGATTTTTTTAAAAAGTGCTGTGACTGCTGGCAAAGGTCAAGAGGTGGAGGGCGTGGGTCCCATTGGCTGTGTAGAATGGCCAAGGGAGGGCAAGTGGAGGAGGAAAGCTGGCTGTAAATTGGCTAAAGTGGGTAGCAGGGAGCAAAGGAGGTGCGGCCAAGGGTTGGTGCCTAAATGTGCCATTCTACTAGAATGGTTTTGGAGATTGATCATCCAGTAATCAATGTGGTTTTGGAAATGATCAATCCAATCTTTCCTAATGACTCCTAAGGAATATACAGAAACCTAGTTTTACTAAAATGAATTTGTAGCAAAATTTCTGGTAGAAATGACAATCAACATAATTTTTCTTAACCATATACAAACAGGCCTCCCTTAATGATTGCTTTGTTGGGTTCTGAAAATTGCAGTTGCATTAACTTTATAACCAGTCCTCACAGTTATGTCTGTTGTAGCATCCCCAAGTTCACATGATTCATAACTGGTGATTGTTCATAATCATTGTAACTTCCCCCAGTCACATGACTATAATTTGTGTGTTTCACAGTTGGCTTCTGACAAGCTAAATCAGTGGAAAAAACAGCAATAAAATCACAAGTCATTGTCATGTGAAATCTCTCTTGATGACAGTTGATTTGCTTAATTACTGTAGTGGAAGAGATATTATAAGTCTCTCGTGATCATGTGATATTATCCTTACAATGAAGTTGCTGGTCCTAGTTGTGTTTTTAAAGCAAGGACTACCTGAAATCATATTCCTTCACTGGTTTAGGAATTTGAAGCAATAAAATGCACTACGTAATAGTGGCATATACAAATGAAGATGGATGAAGCATATATTAAAGTTTATACTAAAGCTTTTATAGGGTGGTGATGGCCTTTGTAAATAATTAAGAACATTGCTGTTCAATGTAGTTGTTTCAAATGATGTCATCAGTGATAGGATTAAAATAATTTAACAACCGGTTCTCTGCCCTAATGACTGGCTGGGTGGGTATGACTGGATGGTCATGTGACTGGGTGGGTGTGGCCAACTTGATGTCACTCATGTCGAGGGGCATCTCTCCTCACTTGGACTCTCCTTGCCATGTGCGATCCTACTCCTCCCGCCACTCCTGAAGTCCCTCTTTTTTGTAATAATAAACAAAGAAGCCAAAGATTAGCCAGATCATTTCATTAGAGAAGATTATGGATCCAGGAAGGAAAGGGGCCCACGACCGTCCCCTCCCACCCTTAATTGGGGGCAGAGGAGGCAAGGAATGGCTGGGACGGGATTCAGCTATGTTGGAAGTACACTGCAAAAGGACAGTGCCAGGAACCACTAAAGTAGTGTAAAACAACCCTTCCCCTTTAAGAAAGTCAAGCCACAGAATAAAAGTACCAACAAAGGGGAAAAAAACTCCAGAGAAGCTGCTCAGGCTATAGAAAGTCTGGGCGTAATACCATGAACCATTAACAGGTATTATAATGTAACAAGGTTTAACTGCAGAGGCAGATTTGGAAAACACTTAAGCAGGCAATAAAGATAGGCAGGATTAGACTAGAAACAATACACACAAGCACACCAGAATGCTTCCTTCCTGCCTTCCTAACAGGATTAACCTTGCAAGATGGGAAAAACGAAAGGCTGTTGGAAGGAGATTTCTTCTAACAGCCAGTTTGCCGAACTGTTCAGAAAGTTAGCTACCGGTTCTGCTGAACCGGTGCGAACTGGCTGAATCCCACCACTGGATATCATGCTTGGCATGCACAACCTTTTATGCTGAATATAGGGAATTTCTTATGAACATTTTAATTTATTTATAAAACATTTGTTAATGACATTGCCTGCAATATGATTGATAGCAAAATTACAGATAACCAACAGCCAGATACAAGATTAAGATGTTGGGGGACATTTGGATTGCTATGTTGATTTCTTTGTGAAGTTTGAAAAAAACAACAATGTCCATAGTGTCTTTTGATGGATGAATGTGAATGAGAGAAATTGAACATTCTTCAGTATGGCATTATATATTTTTTTATATAGGACAACTTACTCTACTATTACTTTCTGGTCATATTTATCTTTTTCCCCCTATATGAAACTGTACCTATCTATAATCCTGTGCCTCTATTTGGAAATGAAAAATCACTGCTGAAAAATCAGGTAGCATTTTGGCATGCTTATGGAACTTTCCAAAATATAGAAGTACATTGTAAATTAATTTTTAAAAAAATAGAGCCTGAAACTATAGCTTCTGGTATCTGTAGAAGATATTGACTGAAAGAACTAAAACATTAAATTAAAAAAATTAAATTAAGAAAGGAGGAGCCTATGTTGGTACGAAATGGTTGCCCGATCTCGATGCTCTGCGATCGCCGCCATTACTTTTTTCAATGGATGGTTCAATCGGACCTAAACTGTCCCATAGAGACGGTGAACAGGAAGACTACTTTCTGCTGATCACAGGGAAATTGCAAAGTCCCTGATTGATGAAGGAGAAGGTCTCTCAGCTGGTGTTAAACGCTCAGCCCCTAGGCTGATGAAGTAGGGACGGAAGGAAATGGAAGAGAAAGTGTTTACAGCTGGTGAGGAATTTTTACCCATTTTAAAAGAGCCTGCCTATAAAAAAATCTAAAGCTAATTTAAATCTAAGAATAAAACAAATAAGCGGCAGAATTAAGCTTTGGATGGTTTTCTACAGTGTGTTATATTAATTTTTAAACTTTATTTTCATGGATTGAATTTATGCAAACCGTTTGAAATGAATGAATCAAGTTTTCTTCTTCTATTTACTATTTTACAACCTACGGACTAAATTTCTCCTTATTCATCACTACATGTGTCTTTTACTCTTTCTTCTCTATTTCATGTAAGAATTTGACTTTTTTCAAAACTTGGAATATTAAAAGATACAAAAAGAGCAAAGAGAATTGCAACAATTGTAACATCAAAGGGAGAGATAACTGCTACTCGAAGACTGGACACTTGAATACTGAAAACAAAATACTTTTATTTTCACTACTGATTATTCTGGTCTGGAACTTTAAAGTCTCACAATTTATTTATAGAAAGTGATAAGAAAGTGATTGTATTTGTTTATACAAATGTTCCTTTGAAGTATATCCTTAACCAGAGATCTCATGGTGAACCTAAGTGTAACCTTGTAAAAATCTTCCAAGTCAGAGCAGCAGTGTTTTAACAGCTGGAAACAATGGCTTATTTCCAACAATAGAGACAAACTGTCAGCTTGCAAGTGATAATGCTTGCAATAAAGAAATTATCAAATACATTTGAGAAAATGTTTGAAAAATTAGAGCACCTAACAGAAAAATATGATGAAAAGGATGGAGATGCTTACCAAATGGGAAAAATAGAGGGTAGAGTCCCAAGCAATAAAGAGAAAAATGACTACAAAGAAATCAAATCTGCTGACATCTATGGTGAATGGTTTCTGTCTGGAAATGGAAAAAGTGGAATATGGATGGGAACCCTACCCTAGATGGCTAGACACAGAAGAAGAAAAAATAAAAAGAACTTATGGATTTAAAGTGAGAAATTTTATTAGTAACACCATTGATACGACACTGACAATTAAAGACAAGCTGATTAAGGAAAAAGAAGAAGGGCATCGAAATTACATGAGAGAATCAATAAACAAGGAGTTGCAAAGAAGAGTCCATACAAACTTGATTAAGGATATGATTAGAGGACTGATGCCACAAATGGCAGAAGACATGAGACTGTTTCGTTATTGGAAAGATGGCTGATAGATGAAAGTGCTTAACCTAAAACTAGTTAGACTTAGTGAAATTTAGTGACAATAGATATGGTTAAATAAACAATTGAAAATGATAATAATGTATACATATGTATTGGTATAACAAGTAGTAATTGGATATGAATATTGAATGGTACCTATGAAAGGAAGATGAGAAATGGTTTGGTTACATATAAAGATTAATAAAAAGAACTAAATTATGATAATGGATATAGTCAAGTAAAGGAGAGATAATGATAATGTATATATAGATATGGGTACAACATGGGGAAATTGGATGTAAATTGTAAACAGTGATTTGGAAAGGAAGATTAGAAACCTTTGTTACTAATGTTATTGATGTTTAGCTAGAATAGGCCATAAGTCCCGATTTTGGTGGGACAGTCACGATTTCGCACAATTTGTCCCGTGTCCCGGGATGTTCTTAAAAAGTCCTGATTTTTGTGACCGGCCCCGGAAGTAAGTCTGCCACGCCCCCAGCCCTGTATACCCGTCCTGGCCGGATGGTATTTTGTCTCTTCTGTCTCCCCGTTGCTCAGAAGAGCAACTTTGGGAAGGTCCTTTGCTAGCAGGCAAGTTCTAGGACGCTTGCTGCCACCAAAGGACCTTCCTGGAGTTGCTTTTCTGAGCAACGGGGAGACAGAAAGGACAAAGTACCCTCCATTTTCCCCGTGCCACAAGGGCAGCAGGAAGACTAGGACAGGGATCTCCTCTCGGCTCCAGCCTGGGAGAGAAGCAGCAGAGAAAGGTAAACCAGCATTTTATATTTTATTTGCTTTATTTGCTTTTGGCCCGAGCGGGGCAGGAAAAACACCTTGCCAGAGGTTGCTGGAGAACTCTTTCCGAAGAGAGGGTTTGGGAACTGGGCGGGCGAGATTGGAGCGGGTAGGCGGGGAGTGCACTTGCTCCCCTTTCCCATGGCCTGCCTTTCCCCACGGATCCTGTGGATGCGGCTGCTGGCTGTGCAGGTGGCCTGGAGGGAAGCCCTGAACCTCTTGGCATGGACCTGGCGGTGGAGATCCGTGTTTCCAAAGCGTAGCATTATTTCACTCCTCTCCTGTTTTCGGGGGGGGGGAGCTACGAGAAACGGGTGGTGGCCACTTGGGGAATATTTGTGTCCCCGGGAGAGCTGATCTTCCCCACCCCTTACCTCCGAAGGGGAGGCCAGGTGTGGGAGAGAGTACTAATGATAATGACCGATTCCCTCCTGTTTCTGCGGGTTTGGGGAGGGGGAGAGAAGGTAATTGCGGAGCCTGGACTGAAGTTAGAAGGCTGAGTCACTACAATAAGCAGTGACCATTAATTGGAGGAAGAAAAAGCGTAGCTGTGCAACGGAGATTTGCTCTTTCAGAACCTGCATCATCTTTTTTTCAAATAAAAAAAAAGCCTTTTAAACATTCTTATTCCTAAAGGCAAAAAAACCCATGAGGCTTGCTGGAGAATGGAGTGGAGGTGATGTGCGAGGGGGAGGCGGGGTGCCGTGGTGGGGGGAGATGTTGCTGAAATAATTCTATCTGTCAGGAACTCGGAGGTGGGGGGGGAGGTCTGTGGGAAGCCTTTGCCGGCCCGACGCCAGCCGTAGCTGTGAAGTTGCTTTCCTTTCTACTGAAGCCCCCGCACAGCAAAGCAAGTCTGGGGAAGTCCTTTGTACCGGCTAGAAAAGGTCTTTATTCACTCCCTCTTGCAGCATGCCCCGATGCGAAAAACGCCGAGATCAGCGCACTTGGGGCTGCTGCTGCTGCGACGTCCAGGGAGGCTCCGCTGGTCTGGAACCCATCTGCGGGGGGGGGGGATCGGCCTCGTGTTACTCGTCTTCCCAGATGGGCTGGTAAGGGGATAGAAAAAGGGTTTTCTCCACTCCCAGGTTTCAGCTTCTTGGCTTCATTATCTCTTTCCAGCTTCTTTTGTTGAGCCTGTAATTAAGGTTCATTTTTATGTCTTAGGAAAGATCACGTGGTTAAAAAGAAGGAAGAGGCTCCGCTGGTCTGGAGCCCATCTGCAGGTTGGGAGGGAGGAAGAGACAGACAGAAAGACAGACAGACAGAGACACACAGAGACACACACACACAGAGTGAGTGATTAAGTGAGTGTGTGAGTGAGAGACAGACAGACAGACACACACACACACACACACACATACACACAGAGTGACAGAGAGAGAGAGGAAGGGAGGGGAGAGAGATAGAGAGAGAGGGAGGGAGAGAGACAGAGAGAGAGACACACATAGTGAGTGATTAAGTGAGTGAGTGAGTGAGAGACAGACAGACAGACACACACACACACACATATACACACAGAGTGACAGAGAGAGGAAGGGAGGGGAGAGAGATAGAGAGAGAGGGAGGGAGAGAGCTTTCAATTTGTAGGAATGTAACCTGGCTGTTTTTGCCTGCTCTCAAAAAGATGAGCAGGGTTCAACCTGGCTAATAATTGGAGGGGAACCCACCTGGGAATCTCAGTACTGTATATTTAATAGGAAAATATTAAAAATTGTCCAAAAGCAACAATGACAATTTCCATACTACTGCTAAGAAAATTACGACACATCAATAAAATTATAGGAATTGAGTTTAACTCAAGAGAAACTTTTCTAAAGATAGACAGTTATATAACAATTCCACAATTCTGAAAGAACAAGCTTGTTCTATATTAAATTTAATGCTACAGCAGAATGAAGTCACACTGATGATAAGTGCAGGTAGTCCTCAATGCACGACCACAATTGAGCCCAAAATTTATGTTGTTAAGTGAGAAATTTATTGAGTTTTACCCCATTTTACAATTTTTCTTGCCACATTTGTTAAGTGAAAAAAAATTTTTTTTAATCACCCCCCCCCCCCCAGTCAATGGTGTCCCTCTTTACCAATGTTAAAATCTGGTCACCTTAGCCATAAGGGATAGTGTTATTGGGATACTAGAAATAGCAAATGAGATGACAGTATGTGGTTATGTGTTGAGTTTGGTATGTTTTATGATGAAGGATGTTTAAACAATTATAGTCAAATGAGAATGGGGGTAGGATGATGGTAATATGTACAAATATATTTGATTTAAAATACTAGAATTAATATGAATCACGGGTGACTGTGAAAGAAATGCACGAAAACTTTTTGTAACCAACTGATACACTTTCTACAGTATATAAAGAAAGAGGATTTTTTGTGTTGTGTCTGTTTTAAAAAATAAAAATAAAAACTTTTAATTAAAAAACATTAAATTAAATTGCTAGATCTTATTTAACAATTTATATTATTCTGAAAAGGAAAATAATTGGTAAAATATATACTTTGTGGTTTCATGTTTTTTCTCTTATACCTATAAAGAAGCTATATGATGTCCAAAAGCCAACTTGATGGAATGATTGAAGTTATTGGTTTAGCCTTAGGCATAAAGCCAGCTAGATGATTTTGATTCAGTTGCTCTCTCTCAGACTTAGGAAGAAAGCAACTGCAAATCTCTCCTGAAATACTATATTTGCCAAGAACAAGAATTAAGATTAGCTTGAAGAGATATTTATTTTTAGGCCCCAATAAAAGAGAACAATAGAAGCTCAATTCAAAATATTCTGAGGCAAGATTTTGAGAGACTGGAAAAATATCCCTCTGATTTTTTACCAAGTAAGCTTGTGTAACCCTATGAGGTACTATTTCAATCTGGGAATATTGTATAATCTTTACTGTGGGACTTCAGTTGATATTTCTCCATTAGATTACTCCCTAATAGTCAATCAAAACAAGGGAAATATTTTATGATTCCATTATAACAAGAAAATAAAACATTTTTTTCTATGAATGGTATTTCTTGAAAAGATATTCTATCCCAATTTGTTTAAGAACAATTATAATTGTTAATAACACACCAGAATAATCTATTAAAATTAATCCCGGATTACTCTTTAGGTCCTAAAAGAATACCAGAAAATCTTTGAAGAATGATTTCCAAACTTCCACGAGGAGTGAAATAAAACCAATACAAGGATGCCTGGTCTTGCTGATGAATAAATAAGATTTTTTGTCCTCCAAAATGTTCTGCAGTTTTATTAGACATTACTGAAACACTACTAGAAAAGTTTTGTTTTAAAAAAAGATTGTTCTCATTTTTTTTAGGCTTTATTCATTATAATACTTTAAATGTATATTGGCCACTTAGTTAAAATTGCATTTTTAAGATGGCTCATGAAAATGAAACAAGAAATAACAAAAATGTGATATAAAATATTTAAAATTATAATGAAGACCATCTAAAACTAGCATGTTGGTTTGGCTGAACAGTCCTAATATTATTCATAGGGTCCTGATTATGGAATGGGTATTATATCAACAGCAGATTGGCAGAGCAGAATCAGTTCTTCTTGTATGCATACTTGTTTTAGTAGAGAAAAGAATCATCCATAGAAAGGATTGGAACAATTAAATTTAGATTATTTCTGAGCTCATTTAAGTATTTTAAATATTATGGGTCATGGAGGTGGACAAACATACTTGGGATGTAGTAGTAGCCTCAGAGGACAGCAAGAAGTCAGTTAGGATATATGTCCTTCTTTAAAAGCAGATCTAAAAAGTACCTCGCTCCTGTCTTATAAAAAATTACTGTTTAGTACAAAGACCCCATTAGTTTTAAGAAGGGTGATTAGAACTTTGGCTGTTATGAGTAAGTTATTTCCCATTCAGTCATATTTTTGTTAATCATTTGAAATTATTATTGTTATAGCCATTGTTATCCAATTGTATTCCCTAAAATCTAATTAATATGATTCTGGCCTAATCCAGTCAATTAAGAATGTTGGACACACATAGATACAGAATAAAGAATTAAAATATGTCTCTTTATATTCAGTCTAGCATTTTTAAAGGGGATTGTCTAATTTCCGTTTTCTCACATGAGTTATATATAGAGAAATATTTATTTATTTAGTCAGACAGTCAGTTCCTGTATCCCACAATTTAATCAAGTTACTCTGGTTAATTTAAATTTCAAAAAAAATATATAAAATTATGTAATACCAAGTTATTCTGTCTGTTACACAGCTGTTGGATCTTCTTTCTTTACCTTTGTTTCATTATGGCAGGAAATGAGAAATTGATTTTTAAGTTTGATTTAGGATGTAATATAAAGTTTCAAATGCAACATTATTTTTGGAAAAATATTGCAGAAAACAAGAGAAGTATATTTAAATTCTAAATAAACTATGAATCAATTCATATAAACCATTTAAAAATCAGGAACAAACTGCTCAAACAGTGAAACACACACACACACAAACACACACACACACACACATCCCTCCCCTCCTTACACATATACATAAACATTCTGCTTGCCTGTCTGCCTATCTCTACTTACCTACTTACCTATCTACCTATCTATTCTGTAGTGATTGAGTTATGTCTCATAAAGGATAACTCAACTGTAATGCATTTATTGTTGAAATTTGATTACACACACACACACACACCCCATTATGCCTGTAAAGGAATAAATGGAGACAATTATATTACATTCAGATTTTGTTGTTAACTGTAGAATAAGGTTTTTCATATTATTCCTTTTGGATATATTTCTGTATTTGTATATAAATACGTTAAATTCATATTATTTCTCTTCCTCCCTCAATATAAAAAAGGAAATATTTTTACATATTAGTGACAACTAAAACACCAAAGAATGTTGTTTTTCACTTTCAGTTAACACAATATAAAAATACGTGCAGAAATCTGAGACAATTTTATAAAATAATTTCAATAATTAAGAATTTTAGTGTGCTCTTTGCCTAATGAGCAATCTTTACCACCTTCTCATTATTGATTGCTGGAGGAGTCTGTAATCTTTTGGATGAGCCTTTTTGCACCTGAGAGGAGCATTGGCAGATGAATAAGACCATACTACTATTAATGTTCTCCTGCAACTACTGGGAACTCCACATGCAAAAAGTAACAAAACTGGTGGTAGCAAAATGAAGGATCCCAAATGGCATGTTATGTGTAGATGTTTGTGTCAGCTCTGTTAAATCAAAACTACTTCAGTTTTAGTATTCTGGGGGAAACTTCACTTTGCACCATTGCTTTCACTGGGGACACTTAAATTGATAAAATCTATCAAAAAAAAACCTCTTCTTCCTTGCTACTACCAACACTAATTTCCCATCTTTGTGGCAGAAAGTAGTAGGGCTTTGGAAGTGATAAAACATGTTGTAGAAGTCCTTATTGATGCCTGTGCCCTTTGCAAATGAGTAGGAACTTTGGGAACTAACTGAAGGAATTCAAGACTGCTGCTTATAATCTTTCCTAGGAAATAATTGCTGTTTATTATACTTAAAGCGCAGGGAAAGATGTATCTATAGAAGAAAAGCAGCAATTGCCTGATTCTGCAAAAGATGAAAAAATATTGCCAGTGATTTTAGATAAACATGTAGAAATGCTTCCACCAGACTCAAAAAGCCGGAAAGAAGAAATTACTATATCTCCTCAACAACATGTGCCAAGTACTAAACAGAAAACTTTGCAAATTACTCCAGAATTCAAAATGAAGGACACAGCTGAAGCTAAGGTAATTGAAGCTAATTGGAGACTTTTGGGGGAAAAAACTTTCAGTTGTCATATTACCAAGATGTAACCTTATAAGGACCAGTGCCACTGTCTCCATACATAGGTTTGTATATGTATTACAGAAACATAGCAAAGTATTGGTGAAAGATTAGGAATTATACAGATTATTTCAGATTAGTCCATATGCTTCTGCAGATATATGAAAAATGTGTGGAATATTTCAGCAATAATAATTTAAAAATTACGTACTTGTGATAATTTTATAACATCTCTTCTTTAAAGCTAGATGCACAGGCTGTTTGCTTGGTCACAGCCATGGGTAGCCATGGGCAAAAACATCATGGGGTTGCAGTGAGGTAGCCCAGCTGGTCACCGCCATGCTGTAGCCCCTGTGCACTTGGCACCCTCCTCAAACCTCATTCTCCAATGGGCCTGCAACTCTCCTCACCCCCGATGGCTCCAGCAATGGGAAGGGCAGGGAGCAGGTTTCCTAGAGGATGCACAGAGATTGTAACATGGTGGAGACTGGCTGGGTTGCCTCACCACAACCCCATGATTTGTCTTTGCCTGCAACCTCCATGGCTGAGACAGAGCAGGTGGCTGTGCATCTGGCAGGCCTAATTGGTTGCCTCTGCCTGCTTCTTGGATCATCATTCTGGTAGTTGCAGGAGTTAGACCCACTGCACTGCAGGGCTGTCGACTCCCAGCTGCCTCTTGTGGATGGGGCTCCCCACCTTTTCTGTTTGCCAGAGGCTTCGTGAATGGGGCGGTGGGTTGAAGACTCTTCCTGCATGTAAAGCAGAGTTAGAAAATGAAGTTGGACAACCCCACTCCACCCTGTCACCTGCCTCCCCTCATCTCATGACAGCAAACAATGGCAGCTGATGAAGGTAGAGGCATGGGGAGAGGTAATCCAGCCTGTCAGATGCACCGGGTGGCTGCCCAGCCATGGTGACTGTGGGTAAGCAAAGACAGAGAATGGGACAGAGCATGCGGGTGGGTGGGAAACACCAAACAGCACTTCCAACAGGCCGGATCATGTGCCTCCTCCCCTGTGCCTCTCACATGTTCACTTCCTCCTGTGCATGCTCCGGGGGTGTCCAGCAGGGTGGATAATCCCTCATTGTCTCTGGGGTGGCCATGCAGGCCAAATCTTGGCCTTGTGTTTGTTATATCTGGTTGAAGACTTTGTTCCTGCCCTCAAACAATAAGACCAGTGAATGCGAACAAGCAGTGAATCTGAGCCATGAATGGTTTTGTTTCCTGGGCTTGGCCTTAGATCTGACCTGGAGGGCTGCCCTCACACCTCAATCCCGTCCCCTGGGCACACACATGTGGCAAATATGCAAGTGCTGCAGTCCTGGGTGAAAGTGAAATGCTCAGACTGTAGTCAGCCTGCAGGGCAACATGGACCCTGGGGATGCCAGGCCCCATGTGCTCTCACCATCTCCTGTGCATGCACCCAGGGGACAGGGCTGGAGCAGCCCCTTGCGGGTTCCAGGGCAGCCCCACAGATCTAAACCTGGCCACTTTCTGACCTGGATGGCTGCCACTAAGTTGTAAATCGGCACCTGGCTGAAGCACTGTGGGCTGGTCCTTTGGTACTTCCAGGGTGAGATCTAATCACCTTGTGGGCTGGGCCCACAGCTCCACAGGCCTTGAGTTTGACACCCGGCTTTAGATAAATCTTTAATATTTTACAGTTATTTCTCCCTCTTAAAAATATTTCTGTAGTAACAAACTTTATGGTCATGCTTCTGATTTCCTGTTTGCATTTGATACCCATTATCTTGGAAAATATGTTGCTGTAATTTTACAATTAAGGTAGCAGTAGAATTCATAGTTTGCATTTCTAGTCTGGACTACCTTGAAGACAGATTCAGTTGCAACTTGGGTTTTTTCTAGACTTATTATTTATTGACAATAGATATAGTTTAAATAAATAACTGATAATGTTACTATGTATAGTGTTATGAGTGTAATTGGATATGAATATTGAATGGTACCCATGTAAGGAAGATTAGCAATTCCTTTGGATTATACGTAAAGGTTAATAATAACAATAAAAAAGAACTAAGTTAGATACAGTTAAAGTTTTGATTATGAGGGGGAAAATGTTATGATAAAGATAGTCAAATAAAAGAGGGATAAGAATAACAACGTATATATAGATATGGGTATAACATAAGGAAACTGGATATAAACTTTAAACAGTGATTTGGAAAGGAGGATTAGAAAACTTTGTTATTAAATATTATGGATGTTTAGCTAGAATAGGATATAAGGATTTAGTTAGTGGAGGATTTTAGAAATAGTAATTGAAAGGCCAGTATGTGCTTATGTATTAAATTTTGGTATATTTTATGATGGACGCTTAAACAATTATAGTCAAATGAAAATGGAGATATGATGATGGTGACATGTATGAATATTTGAGTTAAAATACTTAAGTTAAAATGAATTATGTTTGCTGACTGTGGAAGAGATGCACGAAAATCTTTTTGTAACCAACTGGTATACTTTCTATAGCATGTAAAAAAGGACGTTGTATTTGTTTTACATTAAAAATTAAAAAAATATTAAAGAGTCAAGGCTAAAGCAGAGGTGGGTTGCTGTTGGTTCAGCCAAACCAGTAATAGAATTTAGGCCTGGGCCGCAGAACTGGCTGAGACCCAGGCCTAACACGCCCCTGAACTGGTTCTCTGGTATCTTCTGTCATTGCCGGCATGGGTCTGCACATGCATAGAGCAATTTTTTGTCAAATGCGCATGCGCAAGCAACACGTGGCTGGTGCATGTGCACAGCGAACTGGTACTATCCAGTTCAGGAACCCACCCTTGGGCTAGAGCCTTTGCGCAGTTTTGTGTTGTGTGCCAGTTGTACTGTTTCCTGAATCAAGAGACTCTGCACTAAAACCCAGGTCATCTTATTCTTGGACTATTTCAACATGCACTACAGGGGCTTACCCTGGAATAATATTTGGAAGCTACAGATGGTGCAGGATGAAGCCACACAGACAATTCTAGGTTCTAGAGTGGTCCATGTTACACTGCTATTCCATAGGCTGTTCTGGTTGCCAGTTTGCTTCCAGGTTTCACCTTTTTGCTTTCTATTTCTTGGTTAGTGAAATGTAAGCTTGCAGAATTTATTACACTATCTCCTTCACAGAGTATATATGCAACAGTATATTCAAAAAATGTTTTTGAATGTCATATTAATAAATCCATATTTTGTATCTTGTATTCAGTTGCTATAAATTAATATACAGAAGCTCTCTAATCATATTTTATTCCAGTTCATAAAGAATAGACAGAAAACAAGAAAATAATCATTAAATTGTGTAGAGTAGATGAAAAGACCAACAGATTTAATGTATATTACAAAAAAGCACATAATATTCTATTTACCATTTTAAAAATTATTTTCAATAGCCTTTAACATTGCAAAAAGAAATTCCAAGACTTGACATAGACTCAGCAGGACTTCAAAAAGGTAATTGTTATTCTCATTTTGTTATTTTACTCTTAAAAATTATAAACTTGCATAATATCTTATATAGTGTTCTTTGAAAAAAGAAATCTTACGTTACAATCCTAGTATAATTCCAAAGTATATTATACTTTGTAAAATACAGTAAAACTGTAATTTAATAATGGATAAATCGTAAAGGTGATTTTGGAAGGTGTGCATTATAAATCTACATGATCCTCAGCCCCATTAAGTAAAATATTTATTAGACTGTATGCAGTGGTAGATTTCAATTTTTTTTTAGAACCTATTCCCGAACATCCTCCCCCCACCAGCCACTCACCAGTTCTTTCTTCTTCTGGTTCTTCTTAGAAATTTTCGGCAGCATGGTGAGGATGGGCGGGGCGAGTGAAAGATCGAAGGAGGGGAGGGAGAGTTACGGTATGGCGCCTCCTGACCAACGGGTACAGGAAGGCACTAAATTTCACCATCCAGTATGGCCGTACCAGTCCGTACCAGTTGAAACACACCCCTGACTGTATGGATAAAAAATTCTTGAATCCCAATCCAAAAGTACATTCCATGAAGACAAGAAATACAGTGTTCTCCAGTGCGCTGCTTAGAGAGTCCAAGCATGGGTTAACACAGTCTATCAGCCTTGGACTGAGTGAATTTTTCTTTGACCACGCCTCCCTTTGCCTCCCTATTTTCAATTTATAAACACAGTCCGCCCGTGAGGACTAATTTAGGGAGCTCTCCTGTCCAATTACAGATGGACTGGTCTCCCCAAGATTGATTTGACCACTTTGTATTACATATTTCTGGATAAGAACCAAATTGTACCAACTATTGATATTTGACTGCTGAGAGGCTTCTGGGCTGTTTTCTTCCCCGCTGGTCGCAAGCGGGGTCGGAATGTGTGAGTCGCTTGCCCAGCGGCTGCTGGCGAGCGAAGGGAGGGCGGGAGGCCTCCCGACTCCACAAACCACCAGCAGCCGAATTTTGGAGCTGCACCGATGATCACGGTCTTGGCGACATCGGTGGTGCTCTCTTCTGCCCAGCAACATCGGCAGGCATTTTTGGTCATATTCGCACGCTTTCTCCTCGTTGACTGGTGGTTTTGGTGGGCAGAGGCTAACCGCGTAGCGGCTGCCATTTTCTTCATTCCGACTTGTGAAGGAGCAGAGTGAGGAGCGTTTGGAGCCATGGAGAGAGAGAAGGTTGTGTACGTTGCCTCTCAGCTGCAGATTACTGCCGGGAGGTGCGGTGCCTAGTCCGGGGTGCCAGCTAGTCCTGCCCTCCTGTTTCTCACCACTCAGGGACCCGAGGGCGGTCGGAGGAAGGGATCTATCCTTCGGGCGGTCCTCTACTTCCCTGAAGATCTGCGGGCGTGCTTTAGCTGGCTGGCTACCGTCTGGTGTCCGCTTGCTGCAAGTCCAGCCAAGAGTCCGGGAGTCCTACCCATCCGAGGCCTACAGGCAGCATGGCTGATGACAGTTTGGAGACGCAGGAGGTGCAGGCAGGGCCTTCCAACAAACGCAGTAGGCTAGATCCTCCACCCAAGGGGGGAAAATGGGGCAAGGGGACCACCAGAAAGTCCTCCCTGGGGCCCTCAGGGACCGTTGACAAGGCCAGAGGGGGTTCCCTGCAGCATAAGTCTGCGGAGGCAAAGGCTTCGCATACCCACAGGCCCCGGTCTCTACCTGAGCAGGGAGACCTTCCACCCGGGCCCCCATCTGATCACAGGATGGGAAGAGACTCCCCTTCCATTCGAGACAGTGGGTCCCAATCCATGGGAGAGGGAGATTTGAGGGAGTGCTCTCCGGATGCCTCCTGGGGGTACCCGGAGTCATCCAGCTCTTCTCTTCAAGAAGAAATGGAGCCTTTCCAGAGCATGCTCCCTGCGGAAGAAGGGTCTACCTCAGGCAGGCACAAAGGCCATTTGCCTTCCAGCAGGCATTGCCCAAAGGAGGATAAGGGTCCCGCCTTATCCGCTGAAATGAGGGAGGTGATCTCCTTAGCCATCTCTCAAGGCATAGCGGAGGGCATTAGGCAGAAGAAATCCCACAAGTCTGGTTCCCCCAAGGCCAAGCAGTCTCCTGTGGCCACTGCTACCCAGGCTCTGGCCTCCCTGGCCACCTCAATAGCCACGGAGGATTCCTCCTGGGAGAACGAGGAGGCTGATGAGTTCGAGTTATCAGAGGATGAGGATCTTCTCCCAGATAAGCCAGCTTTTACCAGCCTATTCAAGTCTTCCTTGTTTAAATCCATATTTCACAAGGCCAAGGTGACAACTGAGCTAGGTTTTACACCCAAAGCTGACGCTGTACTGGCTTCTTCCTCCAAAGACCTCAAGGAAGGGCTATTCAAGGAGACAGCTCCCACTCAGGAGCTTATCCCTGTTCCAGATCTCTTCATGGACGTTGTCCAAAGACAGTGGGTTCAGCCCGGTACCTTAACCAACCCCAGTGGAGGGGATAAATCCCTTTATTCTGTGGAAGGGAGGATGGAAGATATCTTAAAATTACCTGAGGTAGATGCCCCGATGGATTCTTTGACCTCAAATTCGAACCTACTTGATGACCTTCTGGAAGGCCTAAAAGCTGAAGACAAAAGGTCAGAGAAGGCGTGTCATAAGACACTTCAGGCGGCCACCTGGGCCATTAGGGCATCCACCTCCGCGTCCTTTTTCACCAGAGCATCCCTGCTCTGGCTGAGGCAGCTTAGATCCAAACCACTCTCCCGGGGTTCAGCAAGATCATTACGACTGTGGAGTACTCAGCTGATGCTTCGCTGAACTCAGTGAAGTTTGCCTCCAGAGCCTTGGTGTCCAACATAACATCTCGCCGCCTCCTATGGCTTCGCCACTGGCAGGTGGATATGAAGGCGAAGTGGAAGCTAGCTTCCGCTCCCTTCAAGGGTGGTCAGTTGTTCGGGGAGGCTTTGGATAAATTTGTCATTGAGACAAAAGGATAAGCGTAAGATTCTCCCAGCCACCCTGATGAAAAACGAGCGTAAGGGCTCTGGTTCCTTTTGTAAACAACCCTTTTGGAACCAGGACACTGCTCAAGTGTCCACTTCCTCCTCATACCAGAGGGCTTACAACCAAGGGGGTGATAGAACTCAGGATAGGAACTCCTTTGGGTCACGTAACAGACAGCCGCAGCATTCCTTTTGGAAGCCATTTTGCGGGGGCAACAGCAACAACAATTCCCGTCAGTTCCGCAGGGGGAAATGACCATCACAGGATACCTCCCATAGAGGGTCAGTTCCAACTATACGCCGACAGGTGGGAGAGGATCATCTCGGACTCGTGGGTCCTCAATACAATCAGGAAGGGCCTGGTCCTAGAGTTTCTGTCTTTTCCCCAGAGGAAGTTCATTCGTTGCCCGACCCCAAAGAACTCCCTAAAGAGGGGGCTCATGCAGGCGGAGATCCTCCATCTTCTCCAAATAGAGGCCATAGAACTCGTCCTAAGGGACCAGGAAAGGCAGGGATTTTATTCCATTTTGTTCCTGGTCCCGAAGAATTCGGGGGGGTGGAGGGCCATCTTGGATCTAAAAAGCCTGAATCAGCATCTGGCTTACAAAAGGTTCAAGATGCAATCCCTCCACTCCATCCTGGATTGCGTGAGATAAGGAGATCTGTTGACATCCATAGATCTAAAAGAGGCCTACCTGCATGTCCCCATCCATGCTGCCCACAGGAGGCTTCTGAGGTTCTATTATGACGGGAGGCACTACCAATACAGGGCTCTCCTCTTCGGCCTCTCGTCGGCACCCAGGACCTTCATGAACCATCCCATTCATTTAGAATGCTATCTAGATGATATAATTATCCACTCTACAACTCCAGACCAGGCACGACAAGATGTTCAGATGACCATCCAGATGCTACAACATCACAGCTTCTTGGTCAATCAGAAGAAGAGCCATCTCCGGCCGACCACATGCATTCAACACCTGGGGGCCATCATCGACTCGGTCTTCTGTCAGGTTTAGGTTTATTAGATTTATATGCCGCCCTTCTCCCAAGGACTCAGGGCAGCGTACAACATTAAAAGAAACACATAATACAAAAGTTAAAAAAAATTAAATAGAATATCCCAAACAAACCCAATTAGAATTGACAATAACATTTTTTTTAAAAATCGAATTAAAATTAACAATGATCAATAATTTATTTTGTTTTGTTCAGGCCAGGCTGGCTTGCTGGAAAAGCCAACTTTTTAGTGTGCGTCGGAAGGACCGGAGGTCAGGGATTATACGAAGCTCCGGGGGCAGCTCATTCCAGAGGAAAGGCGCTCCCACAGAGAAGGCTCTCCCCCTGGGGTCGCTAGCTGACACTGTCTGTCCGACGGCATCCTGAGGAGGCCAACTCTGTGGGATCGTACTAAACGGTGGGAGGCTACCGGTGGCAGTAAGTGGTCTTGCAGGTACCCTGGGCCTAAGCCATGGAGTGCTTTAAAGGTCATAATTAGTACCTTGAATCGCACCCGGAAGACAACCGGCAACCAGTTCAGGCCGCCTAAAAGGGGTGTAACATGGGAGCACCTAGGTGCCCCCATGATAACCCGCGCAGCCGCATTTTGGACCAGTTGAAGCCTCCGGGTGCTCTTCAAGGGCAGCCCCATGTAGAGAGCGTTACAGTAGTGCAGGTGAGAAAGAATGAGGGCATGAGTGACTGTGCACAGAGCATCCCGATCCAGGAAGGGGCGCAACTGATGTACCAGGCGAACCTGGTAAAAGGCCCCCCTGGTCACGGCCGTCAGGTGTTCTTCCAAACTAAGCCACGTATCCAGGAGGATGCCCAGATTGCGAGCCCTCTCTGAGGGGGCTAAAATTTCTCCCCTTACTGTCAAATATGGAACAAGATGCACAAATCGGGATGAGGGAAACCACAGCCACTCAGTCTTGGGGGGAATTGAGCTTGAGCCTGTTCCTCCCCATCCATATCCTCACAGCCTCCAGGCATTGGGACATCACATTGAAGGCATCGTTTGGGTGGTTTGGGGTAGAGATGAAAAGTTGGGTATCATCAGCATATTGATGATACCGTACCCCAAAACCACGGATGATCTCACCCAGTGGTTTCATGTATTTGTTGAACAGGAGGGGTGAGAGAACGGACCCCTGGGGCACCCCACAAGTGATGCACCTTGGGGTCGATCCCTGCCCTCCAGTCAACACAAACTGCAACCGATCCGACAGGTAGGAGGAGAACCACCATAAAATGGTGCCCCCCACTCCCCCAAGTCATCGCAGTAGGATACCATGGTCGATGGTATTAAAAGCCGCTGAGAGGTCTAATAGGACCAGGAGAGAGGAGCAGCCCCTGTCCCAGGCCCGCCAGAGATCATCGACCAACGCTACCAATGCTGTATCCAAGCCTGAAACCCGACTGAAATGGATCCGGCTTCATCCAGAGACTGGGGAAGCTGACGTGCTACCGCACTCTCAACAACCTTCACTACAAAGTGAAGGTTGGAGACCGGACGATAGTTGGCTAAAGAAGCTGGGTCCAGGGAAGGCTTCTTAACGAGGGGCCTTACCACCGCTTTCTTCAAGGCGGTGGGAAAGAACCCCTCTCTCAATGGGTCTTTCCCAGGTCCTTGGTTAAGTAATCAAGAAAACAGGGCAGCTGGGCAATTATCTGCAGACGCGATAAGAGCGGAAAAATGTTGCTGTTTTGCCGCTTTTATCGCTACTAAGTAGGATTTTATATGAATTCTTACTAGTCTTCGATCAGATTCGGACCGGCTGGCCTTCCAACCATTCTCTAGACATCTTTTCCGGCGTTTCATCTCCCAGAGCTCCTCAGTAAACCAGGGAGCTATCCGGGATCAACACCGGGTCAGAGGCCGCAAAGACACAACACGATCCAAAGCCCCAGTGGCTGCCCTATCCCAGGATTCCACTAGGGCTTTGGTCGAGTTGTGAGCAAGGGGTTCAGGAAAAGTCCCAAGCTCCATCAGGAACCTTTCAGGGTCCATCAGGCGCCTGGGATGGAATCATCTAGTCAGTTCCGCCTCCCTGCGGTGAGGGGTAGCAGTATGGAAGTCAAGCCTGATGAGGAAATGATCCGACCATGACAAGGGTTGGATAGAAATATCCCCTAAATCTAGATCATTCATCCACTGCCCAGAGACAAAAATCAGGTCAACCGTGTGTCCCCCATTATGGGTGAGGTCTTGAATTAACTGAGATCCATAGCCATCCTGGAAGCCATGAACTCCCTAGCTGACTTGGATGTTTCGCCAATGGAAGGCAGATTGAAATCCCCCAGGATCATAAGCCTGGGGAAATCAACCGCCAATCTAACTAACACATTCAGCAGCTCTGGCAGGGCCAATGAAACATAGCAGGGAGACAGGTACATAACAAAAAGGCCCACCTGAACTCCCAAGGCCCGATTTCACAAAAAGGGACTCACACCCGCCCATCTGAGGCACTGTCAGGTGTTCCTGTCCCCGGATCAACTGGCAAATCTCAAGGGCAGAGTGCGCCAATGCCGTCAGTCCAGGTCGGTGCCAATTATCAGACTGTCCCAACTTTGGGGAATCATGATTTCCTGTCTGAAGGTGGTTCCCTGGGCACGTCTCTGTGTCAGGGAACTACAATGATTCCTTCTCCCGATGCAAAGAGCAAAGACCAGCAACTCTTCCAGACGAGTACAGCTTCCACAGAAGGTAATTCGATCCCTAGCCTGGTGGAGGACCGCGGTGGTCGAAAAGGGGTGCCTGTTCAAGGAACCCGAAAGGGTCGTGGTGACCACAGACGCCAGCCTTCTGGGATGGGGTGCCCACAGCCAGGGCCAGCTCGCCCAGGGCCAGTGGTCTCTGAGGGAAGCCGCTCACAGCATAAACTGGCTGGAGCTGAGGGCAGCCCGCCTAGCTCTGCGACGATTCTCGACTCTGATCAGGGGCCAGCATGTGCTTTTGTTGATGGACAATGTGGCAACAAAAGCACACATAAACAGACAGGGCGGCACCCATTCCAGGGGACTCATGGTCAAGGCAGAAGCTCTGGGCAGGTGGGCAGAATGACATCTAGCCTCTCTCAGAGCGGACCACATTTCTGGAACTAGCAATCAGGAAGCAGACTGGCTGAGTCGGCAACAAATCCACCACTCGGAGTGACGTCTACATTCAGACCTGTTTCAGCAGATCGTGAGGAGGTTCGGCAAACCGCAAGTAGACCTATTTGCCCCACATACCAACACACAACTGCCACAATTCTTCGCCCATTATCATTCTCTGTGGGCAGAAGGTACGAATGCGCTGAGGTGCAAGTGGCCCCCAGGACTGTTGTACGCATTTCCCCCTCTGCCTCTCATTCTGCAAGTGGTGGCCAAACTGCTGTTGGAAGGAGCAGAGTGGCTGCAGTTAGCCATCTGGCACTTGAGGGGGAGCTCCTGAGGAAGCAGAACATATCCGACAAGGTCATACGCACTATCCAGGCGTCTAGGAGCCTTCCACCACTAGGATATACAACACAATCTGGGTTGCTTTTTTCGCCTGGTGTAAGACTAAGGGCATTAAAGTCATTTCTGTTACAGTCCCTCAATTTCTGGACTTTCTGCAGGAGTGTCTGGACAAAGGTCTGGCACCTAGTACACTCCGTCGTCAAATGGTGGTGTTGTCCACCATTCTTGCCAGGGGCTCATCTCGTCCGCTGAGTCAGCATCCGCAGGTCAAGAGCTTCCTGAAGGGCGCGGTGAATATCAGCCCTCCGGCGGTCCACCGGTACCCGTCCTGGAACCTACTGTTCGTCCTACTAGCCTTAACGGATCCTCCGTTCGAGCCCATTCGAACGGCAAGTTTGCATCATCTGACCATCAAGACGACTTTCCTGGTGGCCATTACATCAGCTTGACATGAGTCTGAACTGGCAGCTCTTTCTGTCAGGGAGGACCTGTGTATTGTACACACTGACAGAGTCATATTGAGACTTGATCCCACATTTATCCCTAAGGTCAACACTCAGTTTCATAGAGCTCAGGAAGTGATTCTACATAACTTTTGTCCCAAGCCTTCTCACCCTAGGGAACGCAATTGGCATAAACTGGATATGAGGCATGCTGTATGCATTTATATAAAGAGGACTAAGGAGTTCCAACGGCCGGAATCCTTCTTTGTGTCTTTCCACCCTCGGTCGCTGGGCCACAAGGCATCTTCTCATACTATTGGCCGTTGGTTGTGCGCCTGTATCAAGCTGGTGTACGAGCATCAAGGCAAAACCACTCCAGACCATGTAACAGCACATTCAACCAGAAGCGCGGCTACTTCAGCAGCATGGGCGACCCAGGTGTTTATTCTTGACATTTGCAGAGCGGCCATGTGGGCTTCCCCCACTGCATTTATCAAGAACTACAAAATCGACACCTTTGCCTCAGCCGAAGCCTCCTTCGAAAGAAGAATTCTGCAGAAGGTTGCTGAGACTCAGGAGACTTCGGTCTTTACCTGCCCTGGGACACAATAGCTTGGGTATGTCCCATGCTTGGACTCTCCAAGCAGTGCACTGGAGAAAGACCGTTGGCTTATTTGAACGGTCATTCTCTGGGCGCTGTGAGGAGTGTCCAAACCCACCCAGGGTTTTGCAAGGTTACGGGACTTTGTCTGTTGTCTGTGACTGTTGCTTCTTCGTTTTTAAACTGAAAATAGGGAGGCAAAGGAAGGCATAGTCAAAGAAAAAATCACTCAGTCCAAAGGCAGATAGACTGTGTTAATCCATGCTTGGACTCTCCTCGCAGTGCCAAGAGAACAACCGTTCAGGTCTTTTATGCTATTATTTTGTGCCATGTATTTCTTGTTCTGATAGACAACTCTTAAACTGAGATTCTTCAATTGTGCTATGACTGCCAGGTAACATGATTTCACAGATATTTGTGGGTATATTTTGTGTGTGTATAAACACAATTTATACAAACACAAGAATTAAAATGGATCTCAAATATAACAGTGCTTAAATATTTCTTAACACATACACAGCATAGTTTTAATGATCTTTATGCCTTGTGTTATAATATGTTAAAAAGTATTTTGGTTTTATAGAGGAGGAAAGTCACGACTTGATCAATAAAAGTATGCTTCAGTTAAAAGATCATTTGACTGAACTAAAGGGAATGATTGAAGCTGAAACTTTAGCAAAACTCTTGCTTGAGTCTGACAATGGTAAGTATCATTGAAATATGAGAGCAGAACATAGTGCATTCTTTGCTGGGGGTCTTCAAGATCACATTCTATGTAGGCCTAAAGTTTCAGTAAGATATTTTAAAAAATGAAACTAGAAATATTTAAGAAAGATAAACCCTATGACTTACAGAAGGGATGCTAGGATGTTTGCTAGTTATTTTTAAAATTTTAACCAATACTATTTGGCTTTATCTTTCCATTTTTACAAATTAGCATTGCTGTCAGTGTCCATATTCCATTCTATTTCTTATTATTTATTAAGCTAGGAGCTCATTGGTTTGATCCAAAATACAATTTTCTGATCTTTGCCTTCCTTTGAATCCTTCTTCATTCTTCCTTCACATATTGTTTTAAAATTTGATCCCCATTCATTCTTTTATATTACTAAGCCAGCTGAGCTTATTTCTTTCCTACTGGTCATCATTCATTCATTTCTTTCATTCATTATTTCACCATCCATCCTTTTGATACATGCTACTACTAAAAATCTATTTACTTCCCTGGCAGTCTCTAACAGAATTCTTTTCACTCTATTTCAAATCTTTCTTATCCTCTTCCTATTTGTTTTGTTGGAAGATTAATTTGTCTTCAAGTATTTTTAACTAAAGGATTTATTTTGTCTTGCCATAATTGCTTCACTTATCTTTCATTTCTTTTTCTTTCATATCTCTAGTTTAAAGATTACACTTTACAATACCACATTTCTTTTTCCCTCTTAATTTTGTAGATTCATACTGTATCTATTTTACTTATTTTATTTCATTTCTTGTAGTAATTCATACTTTCTTCTAACTCCTACCTTAACCCTAACTCTCTAAATCTAACTTTCAATCTTTTATATCCTGCCTGCAGTTATTACTAGAAGGGCTCATATATTTTGACCTTTGTTTCCTATCATGTCTTTGGTTAGCTGAGGACTTCACATACTACTTCTTAATAAGATAAAGTATAGTCTAGGTTACTTGCCTTAGTTACAGCCTCGCCACATGTAACTTACTAATTACACAGTAATATCATTTGAGGTACAATTTGGTCAGTAATCAATCAGCACTATCATATCAAAATTTTATGCCAAGCCTAAATCTCCAATCAAGAAAATATTTTTCCATAGCCTGAATAAAAAAAAAACAATTTCAATTGAATCTTACTATGCTTGGAACCTGTTGTTGTTATAAAGAACATTTATGGTTGTGATGCAAAATATTAGATACAGAGAATATGTAAATATGATTTTGAAAGAAAGTATAATTGCACAGAAATATAAGCATCTTGCTCTGGACAATTTCCTCTTGCTTAAAAAAATATACATAATTTTATTACCAGTATCCCAGGCAACTATGCTGAATAGAAATATAGGATCAAGCACAAGGATGGGTTAGGAGTGGCTATCTTATCTCAAAATATATTTTGTTTTCCTATATTATTAGCCTATGATCTAAATGACTAAGCATTGATTCCATAAATTATATCCCTAACAAACTCTATTTTTTCAATGAGATAGAAAAATTACCAGAGAGACAAAAACTTGAGTTACTTCAAATCCTAAATCAGCTGATAATTCCGGATGAAATACAGCAAGCTGGTAAGTGATAAATTAGAAATGATAATATATAATTATCACCTACCATATCTATATGTTTATATTTAAATTTTTAAATAAACTACTTCATGGGATTATACTTCTTGATTCACCTGTGGTGGAGATATATAGGTAGATATCATCACTTTATTGATGATACTGTACCTCATGCCTTTGGATGACATATTCCAGAGGTGTCATGTAAGAAACAAAAGATCTAAGCACTGAGCACCCCCCCCCCCACTTTGAAGAATCTAGAGCTTGACCTGTTACCCCCCAGCAGGGGTGGGTTTCGACCGGTTCGCACCGGTCCCTGCGATCCGGTTGGTCGCCGAACCCGGAAGTAAGTAACTTACGGGAACGGCGAAGCCCCCTCCCCGCGCACGCCCGCACACCCACGCCCGCTCCTTACCCGGTTTTTACGAATTCTGCGTTTTCCACGCATGCGCAGAACGCCTGCGCGATCCTCCAGGAGCAGCTGGAGCATTGCGCAGACGCTAGTACGCATGCGCGCGCCATGTGCGTGCATGCGCACGCCGCATGCGTGCACGAGGATGCCGCGTGCGTGCACGAGGACGCCGCGTGCGTGCACGAGGACGCCGCGTGCGTGCACGAGGACGCCGCGTGCGTGCACGAGGACGCCGCCGGCCTTGTTCCAACCGATCCGGTTGGAACGGGGCGAGAAACCCACCCCTGCCCCCCAGCAACTCCAACTAGAACCTGCCATAGAGGAAGGAGAACCGTTATAGTACAGTGCCTATACTCTTGAAAGCCAATCCAGAAGGGAGGCCATTGTTGGTGATATTGAATGCTGTTGAGATATCTAGGAGGGCCAGCATTATTCTCATCCTTGACCTTCCATAGGTCATCCACAAATGCTGTTCTAATGCTGTAACACTATCTGAATTCAGACTGAAAAGTTAATATAGATATAATCTAGGGCCATAGAGTATCTACTATACCATAACAACCTTATGTAACAAGAAGAGGGATGGAGATTGGACCAAGTTGTCTAATATGGTTGAATCTAAGGATACCCTCTAAAGAAGGGGGTATACCAGTCAGAGGTGGTATTTATCAGTTATCTGAACTACTCAAAATTTCTGCTACTGATTCTCTAGAACTGGTCAGAACTGATAAATAACACCTCTGGACCTGCCCAGCCAATATCCAGCTCCAAGTGAAATGAAATGACTTTATTCAACACATTTGAAGAATATTACTCACAGTGACCTAACAAGGTCCAGAAGAGACTTGGTCATCTAAATAGAACTGATCGCCATTTATTTCAGATGCAATGAGAGTCAAGAAATAAATAGAGTGCATCACTCTTATTGCCACAAGGTAAATCTTAATAAAGGTTGGTTGGCTTTATCCCTTTGCCTTTTGCCAGTGGTGTTCTAGTCATCCCCTAAGATTTCAGCTCTACAGGATCCATATTCACAGGGGGTCTAGATAGTCATGATCCAGTATGGACCCCATATTATATGTTCATTCCAAGCTGCCCCCAAACCCAGAGCTTTGAGGGACAAAAAACATGCACCAGGACTGGTCAAATAGGCTGCACCTCCTGCAATGTGGCTTTGGCTCAAAGAATTCTAGAACCAACAGAAAATTACTTAATAAGCTTCTTTCATACATCATCTGGTGGGGAAGGGGGGGGGAACCCTATTCTGTAATAATTATATCTTATTTTTTTCAATGCATATAGGTGAAAAAGAGGACGATGAAAAAAAAAGAACTTTGCTTGCAAATATAGTATCGGCTGTTAGGCTTTTATTGCAAGAGCAGCCTCCTGAAGCTGATCTCTCAGGTAGAAATTGTAAGATAAATATTAAAATTAGATCCTTAATATAGAGTATCCTATTGTTATAATACCGGGACACGGTGGCTCAGTTCGGCGGTTCAAATCCCTACCGCCACGGAAGGGAATGAGCTCCCATTACTTGTCCCAGCTTCTGCCAACCTAGCAGTTTGAAAGCACGTAAAAAAATGCAAGTAGAAAATTAGGGACTATCTTTGGTGGGAAAGTAACAGCATTCCGTGTGCCTTTGGCATTTAATTATGCCAGCGACATGACCATGGAGATGTCTTCGGACAGCGCTGGCTCTTGGGCTTTGAAACGGAGATTAGCACTGCCCCCTAGAGTTGGGAATGACTAGCACATACATTCGAGGGAAACCTTTACCTTTACTTATTCTTATAATAGAAAAAGTAAAGTGATGGAATGAATGATTTGCTACTCTAGCCAAAAACTATAAACAAATAGAATTGTAACTTTATGTTTAGTTCCTTAGCACCATTGGCTAGGTTAAATAAGTCTTCCCCCCCCCTTTTTTTTTAATAGAGAAAGAAAAAAATGATCTGGTAGAAGAAAGAACAGCCATCCTTTCAATCCTAGACTCACATGTAAAAGATTATCAACAAGTTAGAAAACACGAAAATATTGGTGGGTATCAAATCATGTAGAAATAATTATATAATATTTAAATCATTATTAACATAAATGCTAGTTATATTTAATTTCAAGATTTATAGGAGTGCTCAGTTCAGACTCTGACCCTGGCAGTGTACAGTATAAACACAATAAATGAAGAAGAATTAAAAGTAAAGAATATGTTGATAGTGATCAAAAATGTGTATAAAAAGAAAAATTAGAGTACATCAGATACTATATATATATATACATACATACATACATACATACATACATACACACACACACACACACACACACACACACATACATACGTACATACACACACACATATACATATATATATTTAAAGTCGATTCCCAGTAAGGGTGTGGCTAGCTGATGAGAGCTAAATAGCTTGAAATAGATCTATACTAGTCTCCCTTTATTTATTTATCAGCATAAATATAACATACATACATACATACATACATACATACATACATACATACATATATATATATATATATATGGTACATATCTATACAGAATAAGATAAAAAACATTACTACTGTGGTGCTTTAGAAGTTAAGAGAGTTCTGATTCATCAGTGGAGCATGTATTTGCCTATAAAATCATTGGCATTTTTTGCAGGATAGGGAGTTTATAGGCAGTTTTATTTTATGTTTATTTTTAGAAACAGAAATTAGGATGCTTTCAGAAGAAAGAATCCAGCTACGTGCACAAATGGAATTAAATATGAAAGATTTGGAACAAGCCCAGGCGCTTGTATCTTCCCAGCCATCAGAAATTAATGGTAAGTGCCAAAAGGGCTTTTTGGATAAATGGGAGATGGTCAAAATTATTTTTCACAGGAACTTACTGGATATATTTTGACTGGTCTCCTAATCCTAATCATGCTTTGTTTTCTAGGTCCCCTGTCACCTTAGACCAGTGTTTTTCAACCACTGTGCCGCGGCACACTAGTGTGCCGTGACATAGTGTAAGGTGTGCCGTGGGAAAAACACCTGCCTATAGTCAATATAGGCACAGAGTTAAAAATTTTTAACATTTTCTAATGGTGGTGTGCCTCGTGATTTTTTTCATGAAAAAAGTGTGCCTTTGCTCAAAAAAGGTTGAAAAACACTGCCTTAGACTAAGCTTGAAGCAACATTGAGTATGATATTTGGGAAGTCAAAAGTTTCTAGTTAAAATCTAAGGAAAAGTTTTATTATTAAGATGGGGCTGTTTGATCCTGGATAGATCAGAGATAATGATTGCTGATAAAGATTTCTGGAAAGTCTTTGGAAAAACATAAGTTTTAGTAGCAAACTTTAATAAATAATTTGATGGCTAATTCTGCAGTGGCTTTGAATAAATCTCAGGATGACAATCAAAGGCAGAGAATAACAATTGGACTCGATTTCTGAAGATTTGATGCTGCCAGATGTAAAGAAAAAAGGGTCTGGTTTGAGAATTGAAGGCTTGGTGGAAAGAGGAACAAACAGAAGAAACTAAGAGATGATGAAATATTGATGACTGACGCACTGGACATTTTTTTTATAGAAATATAGCACTCAATTTAATTTTTTTGGCTTAATTTTCATATTAAAAGCTTCAACACTTGAATTATTTAAAGTATGTTTTTTTTCTTTTGATAGAGAACAGAGTAAAAGAAGTGGAAAAACAAGGGGCACTATTAGCTGATAAACTGGAGGCAAATCAACAAGAACTTGAAAGTGCTAGATTCTTTGAAGGTACTTTTAGCACAAGAAAATAAGTATGATATATGGAAAACATAAATTGTGATAGTTTCTTTCAGACAAAGTTTTAACAGGAATCTGATATGACCTAGTTAGTATGTCAGCTCTTTTTTCAAACCAAGCAGTGGGGAAAAGAAATGGATTGGTAAAGAGTTAGAGTGGTTCCCATCTTCCCATCTGTGTGTGTGAGAGGGAGAGAGAGAGAAATAAAAGAATGATAATCAACCTAATAACAAAATATGGATAGATATTAGGAAAGGACAGCATCTCTTTGTCTTTCCTCAGTAATAATGTTATTTTAAAACAGAAGATTAGTAGTATAGAATTAGACAGTAACATATGTACATTTCCCTCCTCAGACTTTTAAAGTATTTCTCATTTTGCAGAGAAGAAGATTGATAAACTGTCAAAAGAGAGCCTATCTTTGCTTGCAACGTTGAAATCAATTGTAAAGGAGCTAGAAGAAACTGAGGCTCTTGCAGCTACCCAACCAAGCATTATTACTGGTAAGTAACAGTCTTTATATAAGAATAATTATAAATGTAAGACCAGTAGAAATGAAAACCAGGATATAAAGCGCAAATGAAAGATGAAGCAATGTCAGCATGGCTGCCTTTATTCTCATTGTTTTTTTCCCCAGTGAGACTGGTCTGTTAGGGCAGTGGTCCCCAACCTTTTTATCGCCGCGGACCAGTCAGCCTTTGATAATTTTACCGTGGCCCGCTGAGCACACGCAGGGGTGGGGGGGCGTTGTTCGCGACGACACATTGATTGTCGTGAGGGAAATAGGGGGTGGGAGTATTAGGTATCTTCACTACCATATATAAAAGGAGATACTATCTTAAATAACAAAGTGGGCCCCCACCTCCAAAATATACTAAAAGAAAAAAGATTCCATGTGCTCAACTAATTTTTTTTAAATCATCACTATATTATGGACTACAGATATATATATATATATATATATATATATATATATATATATATATATATATATATATATATATGCATGCATGCATGCATGCATGCATGCATGCATGCATGCATGCATGCATGCATATATACATACCGTACGTATGTACGTACGTATATATATAATGTCCAAATAACAGGAAAAGCGCTTCAAGGACCAAAGTATATTCCTTTTTTGCAGCCTTAAGAGAACTCTCGTTTTTTGAGGCTCAGAACCAGGCATTCTCGTGGGCTGCAAAAAGGAAACGCGACCCGGGAGCGCAGCCTCCAAGAGTCCATATCGCCAATAACTACGCGTGGGGGGAAAGGAAATGTGTTCTGTGAGGAAGAGAAAGAGCGCGCTTCACCGATGCCTGTTGGCGAAATTTTGGAAGAGAGGCAAGAGACTTCAGGCACCGAGCCCCCACCCCTGGCTGCGGCAACTGGAGCGGGCGGGAGGCAGGGAAGGGGTGGGCAAGACCGCCGCTTTTACACCGTGCGCTGCCCCCCATCTCCCCTCAAAAGAACCCCCCCCCCGCCCTCGGCTGCCCGACGTTCTCTCTCTCTCTCTCTCTCTCTACCTCTCCCGCTGTTCCTTCTCACAAGCCAAGGCCGGGCGGGGAAGCCGCCAGGGCCTCCAAGGGCTCCGCTTCCAGTGCATGGTCCGCCCTCGCCTCGCTTCCAGGCGAGCCAACTGAGGCGAGAAAGGAGAAAGAGGCGGAGGCGTTCACTGAGGGGACGGCTGACTCGGGGAGGGGGCGGAGGTGGTGTAGTAGCGGGGGATTCTTCCTCCTCGCCTCACTTGCTCCTGTGCTTCCGCGCAGCTCCCCCCCTCCGGCGATGGCGCTGCATGAGTGAAGAGTCGGACGTTGCATGGCCCCCGGCCGCTGCAGCGATCATGGCCCCCGGCCGCTGCGCGGCACGGTGCCAGGTACTCCACGGCCCGGCACCGGTCCACGGACCGGGGGTTGGGGACCACTGTGTTAGGGCATCTTGGTCCGCCTTCCAGCCCCAAACCAGGAACTTTTGTAGGTAGTCGCTTTCACGACAAACTATTTTTTTGGGTTGAATTTATATTTACCGACAAAGAAACAAAATGGAAGCAGTATGCTCCATTCCATATTTGCGTGGACCAGGTTGCCCTGATAGACTGGTCTCACTGGGGAAGGGAGGAACACTTAATTTCTCCCCTGGTATAGCTGATAAAGTGAGGAGAGCCTGTGGCTTAGAGATTAATACATTTACCTAATATGTAAGTAGCCTGGGTTTGAATCTTAGAAGGGTATGATTAGCTGATGAGAGCTAAATAGATCTATACTAGACACTCTTTATTACTTTGACGGTAAATATAAATTCAACACTTTATTCTTAGTATTTTCGATTAATTCCATAGCAAGCACTCAAGCATAATCAGAAGTACTAAGGCTGCCTCCCCCTTTGTTAGATAGATCATATTCTTTCCAGATGCCAAACAATTATTTGAGAAATTGGAGGAGACCAGTAAAAGTTTGTTTTGCCATCACAGATTCAAGCAGTGAAAGTATAATCAGCTGTACTGTAGAGAAAAAGAAGGGAATATTCAGACATTATGAATAGTGGCCAATGGTTATAAGTGACAAATGAGATAGAGGCATAACATTTCTAGTACTGTGAGTATTAAGACTGTATAATATGCAAAATTCAAATACTATGTTGTTGTTTCTGTTTCATGATCTCTCATAGAACTCCTAGTGAATTCTCATAGAACCTTATACTTTCATGGAGTTCCAGTTGAGAAAAACTGCTTATGTGGTTTGCCAATGACTGGTAAATCTTATTAGGTATCTGAATGAACTAATATAGTTTCAATGGACACAATTGGCTTTTTTTTTAAAAACTGATTTTTTCTAGGATAAAGAATTGACTTAAATAGTTGATTCTCTTAAGCAGGAACTTTTGAGATAAATCAGTAATTGAAACAAACAAACAAACAAAAAACACCAATCAGGACTAAAAAGCACTCTTGGATGTAAAATAAGCTATAAGATGATATCACTAAAATAGTTGAGAAGATACAAAAATATCAAGGTTCTGGAATATTATATTTATGCAAAACTCATCTGAAAGATTTATTTCTGAAAGAAGGATATAATAGTCACTACCAACTGAAAACAATATTTGTAGGTCAGGGAGTCCTTGGTGTTCTCTCAGCTTTATTGTTTTCTTGCAGATGTTTCATTACCCAACTAGGTAATATCATCAGCGCACTGAAGTAGTGTAATCATTCTAGAATCCAAGAGCTGGTAGATATGGGGGTGTTATGCAAACTGCTTCCAGTATTCTGTTAAAATCATTTTTTCTGCAATATGTCTGCTCTGCCAAAAAAGGGGAAGTGGGAAAGAGAAAAAAGCAAGTAATTCTGTAAACAATCTCTCTTTTTACCTGAGCTTTTCCAACAGTTGATGTGATCACATTGCTTTCAATGTGTAGAAGTGCAAACAGCTTATTCTCTTGAAATTTCATCTTCTTTAGTCTCTCTGTTATGTAGATAGTGGGTATGGAGTCAGACAAAGGAGCGATTAATACCTAAATTGATATGTGATATAGCTAGGAGATCACTAGGATTACTATGATTAACTGACTACCTTATTTTCAAGGCTCCAGGTGTTTTTGACACTGCAACCATAATAAATATGAACCAGTTGCCAAGAATCTGAATTTTGATCACGTGATCATGGAAATTCTGAAATGGTTGTGTGAAAAACAGTCATAAGTCACTTTTTTGGTGTCATTATAACTTTGAATGTTCACTAAATGAACTCTTGTAAATCAAGGACTACTTGTACCATCTCTAGAAGTAAGATGAAAAA
Organism: Thamnophis elegans; assembly: GCF_009769535.1. Classification (NCBI taxonomy): domain Eukaryota; kingdom Metazoa; phylum Chordata; class Lepidosauria; order Squamata; family Natricidae; genus Thamnophis; species Thamnophis elegans. The sequence goes on along the minus strand of NC_045558.1, from coordinate 20,054,430 downwards.
AAAGCCCTTCTTCAAAAATACCTGAAGATTATTGATAATTCCCAGCTGTAAATACTGAGCACCATAGCCTGTATGGTTGAGATCTAGACACCAAACAATTTCTACTGCTAAAACACTTGTAAAAAAGGATTTTGACATTCACAGCACTGGATAGAAAGAACATTGGGTTAAAAAAATCCCCCCCCCCAATGTCAAAGCTTTCCCTTCATCTTGAAAAAGGCTACCTGGATTTGACTAGCCATTTGTGATATGGACAACATTGATCCAAGTTCACACTGGTCATAGATGACCTCTATAAGTGATGCAAAATACCATCACCAAATTGTGACTCAGGGACTGAAAAATTAGGTAGTGAGGAATCGAGATTTTGTTGATTTTCTTACTGCAACAAATGAAGTAAAATTATATTTGCAATTTAGATATATGTTTGTGTATCCTTTTTATTGAAATATGATGTGAGTATGTCATAGAATAAACAAATAAAGGAGAGATTGCTTATAGAAGTCAATTATTTTTTTTCTGGTAGAGAGATTGGAGGGAAAGGGATTTCAAGAGTACCAGAAACTTTTTGTGTAACATACCTATGATTCTTAGCCCTGGACTGCAGCATGATTGTATTGCTTTTTACGTGTACAAAACAAGAAGCTGTCACTTAAGCATTCTAAAAGATGGAGGAATGGTTAGGATGCAAAGAAAAATTGAAGCTGTGGAACTGAGGTAGCCTTGTTTCTTTCCAGCCAGATAATACAGTTGTGATCATGTGATTTCCCACATAGCAACTGCTTCACTTAGTGGCAGAGTTGCACCAATTAGAGTTGTTAATTAAGGACTACTTGTATCTTTATTACATACTATTCAGGTAATGTATTTTTAAAATGAATTATTGGGGACATAACAATTTATTTAGTTAAAAATTAATATTTTACAACACAGTGAAAGCAAAATGTAGAAGAAAATATCTGTTTCCACAGATTTAAAAATAAAAGAATTAACTGAATTAAAAAATGAAGTGACTGAGCATTTAGAGCAAAATCTGCAGAATATGCAAAAGGCATGGTCTTATGCTCCAGGACTTACAATTGAAAGCAGACTTAAAGGTGAGTTTATCAGATGTACACAAAAAGCTGTTGTTGAGATCACATCTCTTGTTGAGAACAATGAAAAATTCACAAATATACCTTTAAAACTATATAATCAAAAAGTCATATATTCAGGTAAATAAATATATGCAACTAACATTTTCTTATTAAGAAAGCCCAATCTTTGGAGTTTGGAAATTGTAGAGTTGTACAGTTGACTCATACTATTCAACTGTACAACAAACGTTTATGCCATCGTTGGAAAGATGATACTTTGGATACTTTAGAACAACAACCTCTGAACATTTAACCAAAGCAATTGCCCTCTTCTCTTGAAAATACTTTTTTTTACATTTTGAATGTGCTATATGGAGAGATCATAAGATTATTATAATCAGTTATTGTTCTGCGTTGGAATGTCACTGTTTGCTCTTTGTGTATTTCAGTGCCACCTCACTTTTCTTGTTATTTCTCTTATTAAACCAAAATTAACCTTTCATATAGTTGAATTAGTTTTAAGAGACTATATTATTCTTGAAAATGTCAAATTAAATCAACTAGATTTTAAGACCCTGCATACTTTTGGGTTACTCTGATAGTTAATTCTATTTCTTGGAATTGTATTTTATTATCTTGAATCTTTGGATAGATTCAATTAATTTTTTTGTTAAAAACTCAGTCTTTAAAAAAATATAGTTATATTGAGATTTTATATACCTAATTGGAAATAATTTTGCTGTAGTAACATTTTTTATCTTAATATTTGATTGCCATCTTTGAAAACAACAATCATAACTATCAAATCAAATAAATATTTGGAAGCTAGACATTGGAAAAAGGCAGAGAGGAGGAATATTAGTAAACTCATTTTTATACAATAAAATAAACGTAATAAGAAGGAAGATTAGAAATTGATTGATGGTAGTATTATGTATGCTTAAACAATATTGTGATTGGCATTGGAATAACATATTGAAAATGAATAATTAAATAATGAATGTCTATAATTTAATAGAAATATGTTTATTAAGAACTACATAAACTTAAGGAATGTAACAAATGTGATTAACAGCACTATTTTTATTTGTAATCAAGTGTATGATACCCTGATGCCATACTGTTCATGTATTGAGATGGATATATTGTAAAAATAAAAAACTGGGGAAGAAATGGCAAATAAATATTGATATTGGCATTCTAGTGGATCATTTTAAAATTTACATACAGTCTGTAAACTAGAAGTAATATTTATAGTTTAAAAAAGGATTCATCGTAACACAAATAATTTTTCATAAAAAATTTGGTAATATTAGATATTTTACTTTTCTACCATACAAATGCAGAGATTGAACAACTATTTGCCTGAAATGATATAAGCTTTCCTGCTTGAGCAGGGGGTTGGACAATATGACCTCTACTGTCCCTTATGTTTTGGGGTAGTCCCTCAATAGAAAAATGTAAGCAGGGCTGTTTACTTTGATAGATGAACTTTACTTTGGATGATGGTCATTCTGATACTTTAGGTAGCCTCTGTTTATTGATAGATCAGGATAGATCCTCTAAAAACAAAATTCAATTACTATTTTTATTATACAATCAATCAATCAATCAATCAACCCTTAACCATTGAATGTGATGGCTCAGAGGTTAGATACTGAGCTAGTCAAGTGGCAGCGAGGGTTCGAGACCTGAGAACCATGCAATGGAATGAGCTAGCTTCTGTTCACATAGCACTTCAAAAACATGCAAATGTTTGTAGAATAATAGATACCATTTTGGTGGGACGGTAACACTTTTGTTTATAACCATGCTGGCCACATGACCACAGAAAATGCGTTTTGACAATATTGGCTCCCTTGGCTAAGAAATAGAAATGAGTACCCTGCCCCAGAGTCAGACTGGACAGGGGAAACACTTATCTTTTTCCTTTGTTTTCCTTTGCCCTACAATATTTCTTTTTTAACTTCTCATTTTAGTCTTGCCTAGTGTGAGCAAAATACTTTAATTTACATTTCAGCTTCAGTTCAATGAGAAGAAAGCTAGAAATAACTTGTGTGACCAATTTTTGCAAAATATAAATCTGAGAAGAAAGTTAAAAAAAATCCTACTTATTTGGAGGGAAAGAAGGGGTAAGGGTAAACAATTACATTAAGTCTGAAGATCATTGCAGCCAAGTCCGAATCTTAAAATAAATGTAATAGTACTTCTTATTAAGGCCAGTTCTGCTATTTGCAGAAAAGGAATTAGAGGAATTGCATGAACTATCCGAACTGAAGAAACAATTACTGGAAACACTGGAATCTAATAAGAAAGCACTACAAGAAGTTCAAGACCTTGCAGCTGCCCAGGCTTGCAGTGTCAATGGTATGTGCTCTCTCTCTCTCTCTCTCTCTCTCTCTCTCTCTCTCTCTCTCTCTCTCTCTCTCTCTCTCTCTCTCTCTCTCTCTCTCTCTCTGTGTGTGTGTTTAAATATTTACTGGTAAATGCAAATATATATTTGGAATCAATTAGTACACCAGTGTTAAAATCCTGTAATAAAATGAGTTACATTCTTGAGAATATAGACAGAAACACCATCCTGCTAAAACCGTTTAATAATGTTAATAACCATTCTCTAGTATAGGAAATGCTCTCTTTAATCTTGTGAATTGGGGAGGTGTGAATTTATTCCAGTTGGAAGTGACATCAGAAATTCTAGACACATATGAATCAGGGAGACAATATTAAAGATGAAAATGTGCAACATATTGTAACTTTTATGTTAAATAATGTTCCATTATGGATTTTTTATAGAGCATATGTTACAGGAATTAACTGAGCAAAGAAGTCATTTGACTATAGATCTGGAGGCAACACTAGATGGCATACAAGATCTATGTCATCGACCTGCAAAAAGAAATACATTTATACAACCTTCTGGTAAGTAGAGAAGTAAAAGTGTTAGAAATAAGTGCCTTAGATACTCAAATTAAGTATGTTCATCTTAAAATGGTCTTCTCATATTCACAGTAAGCATAGTCAAGGAGTTTTCTTTGTTTTTGCAAGCTGTTTAAGTGAGAAATAAGAAAATAATACTCACAATTATATTAAGAAAATTTCTCTTTGCAGAAAAGGAATTGTATGATTTACACAAACTATCTGAAAAGAAGGGACAGTTACTTGAAATGTTGGAGTCTAATTGGAGAGAGCTAGAAGAAGTACAGGAATTGGCAGCTATTCAACCCAGCAATATTACTGGTATATGAGCTATGGAATCAAATATTTAATCAAAGATATGCTAAATGCTTTATCGGGAAACCTTTTCAACTTCAAAATGGTGAATATATTGGCATTATAAAAATCGGAGTTTGGATCAGGGAATTTTTCATCTGAATTCAAATCTGAGCTTTGTAGCTTTATTTCTGGCATATTATTATTTTAAGGGAAAGGGAAAGGGAAAGATGCATTGAAACATATCCTCAGTTCTGCTGGCATTCTCAGCATAACAGCATTATGATCCCATAATCAAATTGGATTACAATCCTGAGATTATGGGCAGAAACAATATCCTTCCAAAACCTTTTAACATTTTAATATTCATTTTGAGATGTATGAAATGTTGCACAATTTAATCATTTGTGAATGGATGGAGGTTTGGAGAGAAAGGATTCATTCCATTTGGGAAGTGACACCAGAAATATTAGATACAAGCTAATAATTATGCTTTTGAAATCTAAATAATAATGATCTTAATTATTTTTATACATATACATAATTATTAATTTTTTAGCATATAAGTTGCAGGAGTTAACTGAGCAAAGAAAACAGGTGACCACAGAACTGGAAGCAACTCTAGATGGTATTCAAAATATATGTCGTCAGACTTCAGAAACCAGTACATTTACACAGCCTTCTGGTAAATAAAATATATTACTAAGAATTTTAGAAAAAGTAGCAATAATTATACATATTGTTTTCATATTTTAAATCTAGTAATCAATGGAATCAGTGAGCTATAAGAATGAGGATGGTCGGAGTTCTTTCCATTCCATATTTCTATTCAAATACATTTGAAATTCCAGGGTACATACATCATTATTTTTAAAATTATAATTTTTAAAAAAAATATTTGTCATTTATATTTATGAGTATTTTAAGCAGAAATTGTGTCAGTACTGGACCCCATGGAACCCCTCTTTGGTTTTTAGTATAATAAACTATTTATCTGACAAGCCCTTTATTTCATTCTATTTGATACCATTTAGCTCTGGTGAAATGCAGTGCAAATAATTATGAATAATTGAGATAAGGTTTTATTCATATTTTGAAAACTCACCTTAAAATATTTGAATTTTCTGTACTTCTTTAGGAAGCATAAATCTTCAGTTTTCTTTCTGGATCAGTTTATTTGCATTATTCAATATAAAAAAATCCATCTCTGCCCATTTTTACATTTACATTTTCAGTTTCTGAAATAAATTATATTTATTTATATATATAATATATATAAATTATATTTTATTTATGTTTGTCTATTGATTGGTGTTCTATTCCACAGTCCCCAATAATCAAGGAGAAAATGTTCTACATATTGTGTGTCTTCTGGTGACTATATAAAAAAATACTTACTATATCAACTTGGCTTCTGAAATATTCAGATTAAGTATCTATACCCTAAATGTCTTTTAGATTTTCAAAAATGGTTTGTGAGCAACTTAAAAATATTACTGAAGAGGTTGCTTATAAAGTTTCTAATTTCAGAAAAGGAGATATTTGAGTTGCATGAACTGTCTGAGAAGAAGCAGCAATTACTGGAAGCACTAGAATCTAGTGAGAAAGAACTACATGAAATTCAGGAGCTTGAGGCTACCCAACCAGGTAGCATCAATGGTATGTTTTTGTAGTCATATGAAGCTTGAATTAAAAACTAATGCTTTCAATTTTAGAAGTCACCACTGGATGGCAGTATTAGATATTTTGATGTATTTTTTTAGAGTTTGCTCTTTCTATTGCTGAGAATGGCTAAGAGTATTGCTTATTACAAACAAAAGTCTACACTGCTCTGACTGAATTTTTGACTGCTGAAGAAGCCATCATTATGACCCAGAAACAATGACTCTATTAATCCATGAAACATTGTCACAAAGTTTCACTTCTTTTTTTTAAATGAAAACCAGGTTTTAACAAGAAAACTCAGTTATGTTTTTGGGGGGACATTTTGTTGAGAGAATCCTTTTGGGCCCCCTTTCTTTCAAACTGGGAGAAAATGTGGACAAAGAAGATGTGAGGTGTCTTATTTGCTTTAGGAAAGGGCGTCCATTTATTTCCAAACAGCCAACAACAGCTATTTTGGGGGATAGCTAGCAAATGAATGGTGATCTTTCTGTTTGATTTTTGAGTCATTTTTTAAGCATGTTGATGTGTGTGTGAGTATGTACTTCTTTTGTGTTGTTGTGACAACGCAATATTTCAACTTGCTGCAATTTCCCTTTTTGTTTAAGGTGACCAGATTTTCAGATTGGTAAAGAGGGACACCTTTGACTGGGGGGGGGAGGGGCTTGATTAAAAATTTTATATGGAGCAACAAAAATTTTCATACAACGCAAAAATTGCATTGTAATATTTTTTATTTCAACATAAGTACAATTTACAAATATAAATTGTAACTATTGCCAAACATCAAAATTTTGATCACGTGACCATGAGGATGCTGCAACGATCGCTAAGTGTGAAAATGGTAGCTAAGTGTGAAAAATGGTCATCAGTCACTTTTTTCAATGCCATTGTAACTTTGTTCACTAAGCCCATTATACCACCTTTCTTGCCAGAGTTCTTAAGTGAATAACTGCAGCTGATCAGTTAGTAGCATAAGTGAATCTGTTTTCCCCATTTGACTTTGTCAAAAGGTGATTATATGACCCCAGGACACTGAAACCATTATAAATATGAATCTGTTGCCAAACATCAAAATTTTGATCACGTGACCATAACGATGCTGCAACGGTCGCTAAGTGTGAAAATGGTCGCTAAGTGTGAAAAACGGTCATCAGTCACTTTTTTCAATGCCATTGTATCTTTGGTCACTATACCACCTTTCTTGCCACAGTTCTTAAGTGAATAACTGCAGCTGGTATTTTGGATAGAATCTTTTTTTAAATAGTCTAAGACAATTTTAAAAAAGAATCCACACAGAATAAAACTATTTTAAAAAATGCTATGGACAATAAATAAAATATTATTTTAAAATACATTAAAAAATAAAAGAAATAAACCCAGCTCACTTACCAGCAGGCAAGCACATATAATGTTCAGACTGTTAAACTCCTAGGAATATTTTTTTTAACCTGAAATATTGCTTCACACACACCTACCAGAATTATCTAACTACCTAATTCTGGCAGGTTGACCAAAAGATCTTATCTATAATCAGTAGATTAGAATTAATGATAATAATTACAATAAGGATATAGTAAGCATCAGAAAAAATGCTTTGGATCATGTGAAATGATAAATATAGCACCATCTGCAACTTTTTAAAGCAGATGCTTTCTAATTTTAGGGGAAAACATTTTTAGGGCAACAAAGATGTTATACAGTAGAACCTTTGGTCACGAACGCTTCTGATCAAAATATTCACATTCCCCTCCCCCCCGCTGCTGATTTCCCCTTCTGCACCATTTTTTTTGTAAGCGCCAAATTTCCAAAATTAGGTTTGATTCATGATCAAATCAATTTGTGACCAAAGTTATGGAACGAATTATGGTTGTGACCAGAGGTTCTACTGTATTCATGCCTTTACATACAAGAGTTGAAAACGCTGAAAAACAAATTGTTATGATACAGTACAGACAGATGGAGCTTGCATTAAGAGTCGGGGCTGCGCGAAGACAAACAGGAGAACTGGAAGCAGATTTTTTCAGAGGCTTTTAACCGTCTGGTGGAAAGACCGGGGTCCAACTTTGACTGGCAGATCGAAAAAATTTATCGCGCTAACTCTTGGGTGGCAAAACAGAAGCACCTCCCCCGAGATGTAATTATATACTTTGCTACAAGAGAGTTCAGAAACATGTTACTACAAGAGTCTTATAATACCAGGCTTCAAATTGGCGGACAGGACTTGATTGTCTTGAAAGAAATACCACCCCAAATGCTAAGAGCCAGGAGAGATTATGCTTTTCTAGTGGAAGAACTCAGAAACCGTCAGATACAGTATAGATGGGATGTGCCATTTGGTATTATAATTACATTTGATAAGCAAAAATATCGTCTCAACTCTGTATGGGAAGCCCGAGATTTCTATCACAAGATCCTGAAGGTGGGACACCCTGAATCATCTGGATCTGGAGAAAGACCACGAAAAGGACAAGATAAACAGCAAATCACACAACTACCAGAAAAAAAGCACTATTTCCTCCTTCCAGAAGGGCAAGGGGTCAGGGAACAAAGATCTAGTTGTATGACTACCAGACGAATGGGAAAACAAGGTACATTGCAACAACCTCAATAATCACCGGCCATTGATCAAGGAGTTGTGGTCTGAACTCTTTACAGAAGAGAAAAAAATATTTCACTATCTCAAACAGTTCAAGAACGATATAATTTGTCTGCAAGAAATTCATATCAAATCAACTGATCAAAAATATTTGTTCAACCCCGAACTTGGTCAATATTTTGTGACCTCTGCTACGGAAAAGAAAAATGGTATAGTTGTATACTTAAGAAAAGACATTAAGGCTGAACTAATTGAAGCAGATCCCTTTGGGAGATATATCGCATTAGACCTAATTCTAGAAGGGAAAAAGACTTGATGGACGACTTCGAATTGAGAAATGTTTGGCGAGAAAGAAACGCAGAGGCATATGACTTCACCCTTTTTTCTGATGGACATCAATCCCTTTCAAGGATTGATTTTATACAACTCATGCGCTCCGTCTTCTCTGGGTTCCTGGGGTAGGACAGCGAATAAACTTTCTCTGGGGAAAGATTAGAAAATCCAGGACAAGCCCCCTCCGAATGGTGTTGAGGACCCACTTGTCCGATGTTACCTCCTCCCACCTGTCGGCGTACAGCCATAGCTGACCTCTGATGTGGGGATCCGTGCAACTGTCACTTTCCCTTACGAAATGGATGGGAGCTACCACTGTTGTGTCTGCCTCCTCGGAATGGTCTCCGAAAGGAAGACTGAGATTGGTTGGCCCGAGCACCGAAAGATCTGTCTTGGTGCCTATTCCCCCCTGCCTGAAAGGGTCTCTGGTAGGAGGAAGGGTGAGATGATTGCCCTGTTTCCTGACTCCTGTAAGGTCTCTTGCGAAAGGACCCTGCCCCTTTCGCTCACCCCTTTTAAGGGTTGCAGGAAGGATCTTGCGTTTGTCTTTGGTTTCGGTGACAAACTTGTCCAGGGCCGCTCCAAACAGAAGGCCTCCCTTAAATGGGGCCGATGCCAGCTTCCATTTGGCTTTCATTTCAGCTTGCCAATGTCTGAGCCATAGGAGGCGGCGTGAAGTGATGTTGGAAGCGAGGGCTCTGGATGAGAATTTGGCTGCTGTCAAGGTGGCATCCGCCGAGTACTCGACAGCGGTTTTCAGGTCCCCACGAGGCCTGGAAGATAGCTGGAGCTGGGATGGGCACGCGCTGGCTGTTGAGGCTCAAATGCGCTCGCAGAATCTTCAGGAGGGAAGGGCTGCCTGGGGTCGGATTCCTTCGGTTCCCCAAGACTTATCTTCCTCTCAGGAGGGAGAGACTAGCTGGCTCCCCAGGCTAGTCCCCAGCCTCCTCACAGCGTTCTGTGGTTGCTGAGGGCTGGCTGTGGCTCCACTTGGGCTGTCTGGCTCTTCGCTTCTCCTGCCTCTCACTAGCAGCCTCTGGAAGAATTTTTCACTCCTCGCACGATCTACGCTCTTGCTGCTCTTCACAGCGATTCGGAGCGATCCAAAATGGCGGTGAGTGCACGCGCAGCCGCTTCCCACTCTTTCTAGCCTAGAAAAGCACGCGAAGGTTCCAACCATCGTCGCTGTTGCCGGGCAGAATGGAGCAGCTGAGGGATCCCTAGCAATACGGCCTGCAGGCTTCAGAGCCTTCTCTGGGGCTTCTTTTCGCCTGGAACCCCCGTGTCCTGGCTGGGGAAATTGCTTACCCCACTAACCGCTCCTGCCGCTCGCCAGCATCCGCTAGGCGAGCTTTCGCAATCCTCTGGAGTGCTTGAGACCAGCAGCAGCAGAGAAAGCCCGGTAGCCCTTTTAAAGCGACAGAAGCCTCAATGGAGGCAAATTTGACAGATCTTACAGTAGCTGTAATTTTCTCTATCTGAGAATCCAAACGTGGTCCAAAGTGGGAAACTTTCCAGCCTATCTGACCTTAGACTGGAGCTCTCCCAAAAACAGTCCTAACGGGCAGACTGAGTTTTCGAACTGAGCATGCAGAGGCAAAGGGAGGCATGGTCAACTAAAAAACATCACTCAGTCCAAGGGCAGATAGGCTGTGTTAACCCAGCATTCGACTCTCCGAGCAGTGCACTGGAGAAAGAGAGAGGGATTAGACAGGGTGTCTTTTGTTTTGCCCTGGTTAGGATTTCTTAAGCAAATCCACTGGGCTTTCAACATGAAGCCAGAAAATCAGGACTTTTTAAAAAACACCACGGGACACGGGACAAATTGTTAGAAATCGGGACGTCTGGTCACCTTACTTTTGTTGTATGTATGATTCTGCTGTTGTCCCTTTGTGATGTCTCTCTTGGACAGAGACTCCTCTGACTATTCCTTGAAGGCTACCTCAAGGGAGAATGAGTTTATCCATGGCACATCAGGAATTACTATATTTTTCACTCCATGAGACAGCCCCCCACCCCAAAAGTGGGTGGAAATGTCTGTGCATCTATATTGGTCCTTTGGTGAATAGCAGCCAGGCTGCGATGGCAGGGTCCTTTTATAGTGCTGAACCTTGCCTCTTCTGTCTTTGTCATTGCCTGCCTCTTCTGTCTCTTTTCCGCAGTGCAGGAGTCAATAGGCAGAACTGGCACACGTAAGAACACCTATCTGTGGTCCTCTCTCTCTCTCTCACACACACATGTGTATGTATGTATGTATGTATGTATGTTTGTATGTATTATGTTACAATATATATTGCACAACCTTTGGCTCATCTGAATAGATCTTGTATTTTTCATCTGTTATAAGGGAAATGTGGTTGGGGTTTTTGTTATGGGTTTGTGAGGAGGAAGATAGTCTTGCAAGTTACTGAGGAAGAGTTGGGTGGGTAGGTGGGGAAGCACTGAAAGTGGCAACAAAAAGGTGGTGATAGCTTCCAGGAAGAAGGCTTTTAGTCAATGAAAATAGCCCTGTTAAATCAAATGGGAATGTTTTGTATCTGATGTTTTTAATTAATTTTTTGAAACCCTTAATATTGTCTTCTATGAGCTTGGAGTTTTTGGACAAGTTAAAGTAGTACAAACCTCAAAGTTCCTTGCAATTGTGGTTGTGTCTTAGCAGTAAATAATCAATGGTGTTTTGTTTTTGAGAATTACTTCATGAACTTGTCTAAGTTCAGTGCTTCTAGGACTTGGGACATTGTATTAAGCTGGTGCATAGGTGAGGCAATTGATATTTTTTGAATTAGCTCAGAGACAACTATGAGGGAAATAGCCAGCATGATATATTCCACTTGGTTAAATAAGGCTGTGTGTGAGTCACAGTCTAGCATTTAGAGATGTCACTTCCTGAGGGAGGCAAGTGGATGGTTAGTCACCTGAGAGTACAATGTCCCCATGTGGAGTTAGCTGGGACATACAAGTATGCTTTAAGAAAAAAGCATCCCAGGGGAAGTTTTATATGAGAAAGAAGGTGACCGGAATATCTTCAGTCAGGGCTGTATTTGAGAGATTATAGCAGGTTGACTCCTTGGGGGAGGAGCATTTTCCATTACAAAACATTTGGCTGCATTAGTTATAGGAACAATGTATAAGTCGGAGGTCTCCTGAACAGCACTCAAAAGAAGGAAATGCCTATATCTTGTCGTGATTGGGTTCTCAGGTGTAACAGGGCAATAAGTAGAACCTGAGGTCACAATAAATGTATTTCCTGATAGAGTTTGCATACGATTTAATTCTCATTGGCTCTCTCCACCCTCACCTCCCAAGATTGGGGCTGATAAAGAGTATGAAAGTTTTGTGTTATTCCTAATGCCTGCAATATGTAATTAACATTTTGAAATCTAGATAAATAATAAGGATCGAGTTTATGAACTTAACTGTTTTTATGTACAATAATATGAATTTCTGCAGAGCATAAGCTGCAAAAATTGACTGAGCAAAAAGGATTTTTGATTATGGATTTGGAGGAAACCCTAGATGATATAGAAAAGTTATGTCGTCATAATTCAGAAAGAATTACATTTATACAACCTTCTGGTAAGTAGAAAAAATTACTAAGAATTTAATAAAATGTAACACTGATTATACATATTGTTTTAATACTGTAAATTTAGCAATTGGTGTAATCACTGAGATTATCAGAAAGAAACAGACAATCAGATTACTTTCCATCCTGTCTCGATTTAAAATATATTATATTGTATTAGTATGTTAAGCATGCCTTAGTCAATTAGTACTGGTTACAGAAGCCCAAATTATTCAGTTTTTACAATTATGAAACCCTTTATTTGCCCAAACATTTCTGGTAGTGGTCACTCTTTCTCAGCAGTGGGATTCAGTCAGTTCGTACCTATTCGGGAGAACTGGTTGTTAACTTTCTAAGAAGTTCGGAGAACAGGTTGTTGGAAGAAATCTCATTTTGGTTTTTCCCCACTTTACAGGGCTAATCCTGTAAGGAAGGCAGGAAGGAAACATTCTGGTGTTGTTTCTAGCCTAATCTTTATTGCATCTTTATTCTGTAATCTTTATTACAGAAACTGCCTCTCCAGTTAACCCTTATTACATTGTAACAGCTAAGGTAAAGCGCCCATCAACTTGAATGACATTGAGTTGGCCACAACCCCACAGTCACATGATCAACGAGCCACGCCTATCCAGCTGGTCATTAGGGGCAGAGAACCGGTTGTTAAATTATTTGAATCCCACCACTGCTCTTTCTGGTCCTGCTTGCTGCAGATTTATTACAGGAATTAAGGTTACTGTAATAACGCTCAGATATAACACTACATGTGCTGTTATGAATAATCTTGATTTGGTTTTATTTATATTCTGGATTAAAAACATATTTTAAAAACCCTAACTGCTGTGCTTTGTAAACAGACTTTCAAGTTTCTATTTGTGTCAACTTTGTATATATTTCTAAATTTATTTTTTAAGTTAGTTTGCCAAATTTATGAATTGATTAAATATAGTTTCTTCAGTTTGGTGGATAAAATATAGGTCTACATGGAGAAATGCTTGCTATTTCAACTGGAATATCCATATACTGTAGCTATTATACTGTAGTTCTTTCAAAGACAGATGATAGAAGAAAGTAATGTTAATATGCAATAATTGAAAAAACATCTTCCAAAGCTTGGAGGAAATTTGCAATCAGCAATCTGAGTTCATATGTTTGAACAGGGGTCTACATCTAAAATCTTTAAAAAGTTGTGTTGTTTCCTGAGCTCTAGGAAGATCATTGTAAGGAATTAAATGGCCAAGCCTTTAAACAAAGCCACTACTGTCAGAATGGTGATATAATTCTATATCAGAGAGAGATCAACAATAAAATTCACTCATATTGTGTCCCAGGGTTATAAGTGTGATCTGACAGATTGCAGCAAGGCAATTGGTTTTCCAGGAACAGATTTTGCTAGTTGGCACACATATCAAAATGAAACACAATCACTGATGCCTGCCTTCATTCTCAATGACTAGTAGTCTTTAATGCTGAATATTAAACACTGTCCCAGTGAATGGATTAAAAGAAGAATGTTCAACTGTGCTCCCCCTGCAATGAAATTGCAGTATAATGGTTTTCCATGGGTTTGAGCTATGAGATAATGACGGGATTAGCAGTCTTGCTCATAATCATGGAGTGCACAAATTTGTAAACTTCACCTTCTGTTTACCTTTTGAAATAACACATTAACTATTTCTAAGTTGTTAAAATCTCTGGAAGGACAAGTTTGAAAGCAAGTCATTTCTTTATATTTTTTATCTTTATTATATTCTTATCACTTTTTCTCTTTTTTTGAACACACAAACACACACACACACACACACTTTTTGTTGTTGTGTTGTGGCTTAGAATAAACCTGTCTTGAGTCTGTTTGGTTGCAGAAGAAGAATTACATGAATTGAATGAATTGTCTGACAAAAAACATCAGGTACTGAAAACACTGGAATCTAACCAGAAAGAGCTGCAAGAAATTCAGAAATGTGCACCTATCAAACCAGACAGTGTTACTGGTATGTGGTATTGCTTATACTATATAAATAAACTTTTATATTATATAAATGCAGCATATATATTTGGAATCAAGCATAGGTGCACTATTTTGGATGAAGATATGATTAACAATTGCCATTGGTATTGCAATTGATTTACTACCTATCAAGTGAAAAAGGAAAGCCTGTTCCAAATTCATCTGGAGGTTATCAAAAAGACTGCCATTTTCAGTTACTATCTATATTGCTTATGTACTCATATCTAGTTGCAAAAATAGGTAATAGCTTTGAAAGGCCACATTTACAAGCACACAGAGTAGAATTTCCCTATTGCAATTAAGAATAATATGTATTAATATGTCACAAAATCTGAAAAGACAATTTGGAACTATAGAATTCAGAGAAGTATGTCAGGAAAATTTCACTTAAGCTCACATTGTAGGCTGATTTCAAGTTATGTGCTTGTTTAAAGGTAATGTTATGTAAGAAACATTTATAAGGACGTTTTCTCAGCTCTGGTGGTATTTTCAGCACAACATCCTTCCTGAGAATATTTTAGCTGGATAGATTTTCCACTGAGAACCATTTAATAATTTTAATTTCCAGTGTATGTAATGGCTTACATTTAATCACCAATGAATGAGTGGAGGATTTAGAGAGCTAAGAATTCTTTCTGTTATCTAGATATATATCAATCATTAATGTTTTGAATACAGATAACACTAAAAATTAATTTAATGAATTAATCTATTTTTATGCATAATAATAGTATGATTTTTTATAGAGCATAGGACGCAGCAATTAAATGAGGAAAGAACAAGTTTGATCACAGAGTTGGAGGCAACTCTAGATGGTATGCAAAATGTATGTCGTCGTGCTTCAGAAAAAATTACATTTATACAACCTACTGGTAAGGAAATAATTATAAGAATTTTATCAAAAACAGCATTGATTGTGCATATTGTTTTAGTATTGTAAACCTAACTATCAAAGAGTGAAGATAATTATATGCTTTTTCATCTATCTGTAGTGATTCCTCAGAAGAATAGTGAGGTATTCTGACATATCTATTCAGTTTGACTTTGGGAAATGTATATATGTATTTATGAGACTTAAATGACCACCAATCTTATGAAAACCCCAATCACTGGGTTCCAGCCTCACCCTAATCTAATCCTTGGGGGGGGGGGGGGAACTAACCTTTTAAGAACTTCCAAAAGACTAGTGAGATGGGAGCTTGGGAGATAGAGATGCTATAGTGACCAAATGTCCAACTACAAACTCTTGTAATCAGACAAGATGATGAAAAAAATATATTTTGAAAGCAGTAGTAAAATGGGAAACTTGAAAATATTTTTGAAACAATTATTTATAATACTTTTGCTTGCAGAAAAAGAAATACATGAGTTGCATGAACTATCTGAGAAGAAACATCAGTTACTGGAAACACTGGGCTCTAATCGGAAAGAAATACAAGAAATTCAGGAACTTGTCGCTACCCAACCAGACAGTGTCAGTGGTACGTGGGATGTTTTTCTTTAATATTAAAACACAGACACAGACAGACAGACAGATAGACAGACACATTTTGAATCAGATAAACACAGATATTTATGGTGAAGTAGTAATTCGACTAGGCAGTATCAATGGTACATGGGTTTGTTTTTTTTTAAAAAAATTAAAACACACACAAATACATTTTGAATCAGATACTAACATTTATTTATGGTGAAGATGCATGATTGATAGCATTTGCTACTGTTATTCATGTTATGCCAAGTGAAAAACAGTTTCATAGAAGCCTTTCATAATCCAGAAGCCATCTTGTAAAAAAAAGGCTGTCCTCTTCAGTGACTGTGCTACTAGTATGTTTATTCTTAGATGTAAAGATAGGTATTAAATTTTGGTAGCTCACATACATAAAACCATGAGCACACATGGCTGGAATATCTGTCCATTTGTCTATTGCAATTAAGAATAATATATATTAATATTTTAGAAAAACAGCCCTACTGCAAAAATAGCAATTAGCTTTGTCCTGTAGAGTCCTGGATCAGAGCATATTCACCTAAGTTGAGATTTGAACCTCAGGATAATTTCAAGCATAGGTACCTCTTCAAAGATAATGCTGATAGCTGCTAATCACTGGAATTTTCTATGTAGCGTCTTATTATTTTCATTTTTTTTTCATAGAGCATAAATTGCAAAAGTTAACTAAACAAAGAATACATTGGACCTCAGATCTGGAAGCAGCTGTATATGATATACAAAATATATGTCATAAGGCTTCAGAAAGGACTATACTTATACAATCTACTGGTAAATAAGAAAATAATTGCTAAGAAGTTTAGAAAAAGCCGCACTCACATTCATATTGTTTTGGAAGCTACAATCATTGTAATAATTGAGTCCATTAGAATCTTTATATGTTGGTTTCTCTTTCTAATTCTCTGAATCTTGCAAATTTTCACCGCAGCTACCGTAGTTTGTATTATCAAAAAAGCAGGTTGAAAATCTTAGGTTTGCTGAGAAACTTTGGAGGTTGGTGGAGAAATAAAACTTTTACAGAAGTGGTAAAAAGCTATGCAGAAAAATTTTAGTGCATCAGCAAAAATAATGCTGGCAAAGAGACCAGTAAACAAAAATGAGCTGGAATTTGCTAGGCAACACTTGATCAGATGTGAGCACTTGCAAACCAACTCACGCTTAAGACTAGAGTGTTCCATGATCACAAGATCACCATTTGCAACTTTTCTTGCCTAGCTTTTCCAGAAAATCAATTGGGAAGCCAGCGGGGAAGGATTTTTTGGATTAAGTTTCCCTCCCCCAAATCCTCAGCATTTGTGCTGTGCTGGCCATTTGTACACTTCCGTTCACTCTCCCTAAGCTTTGCTATGATTCCCTACCACTTATCTACCTCTGCTTTTCCTCTCTGAGCTTTGACATGTCTTCTGTCACCATTGTGCACTCCTTTGAATCTTCACTGTGTCTTCTTTGTACCTCATTCACTGTCCTTGAGCTTTGTTGGGTTTTCTTTGCATTTTTGCAGAGTTTCTGTATGTCTCACCACATCTCTTGTGTAGCACCCCTCACATCCTCATGCACCCTTACTTTTACAACCGCATTGCTTAAAGATAGAAATTCCAGTCCCAACCACCAGCATAATTTGAGGACTGGCTATATATAGAATAAAACTGTTTACAATAGATATTTAAAACACAATCCTAGCTGTTGCCCAGTGTCAGATTTACTCCTAAATCTTTTACCTAGTTCCTGGTTCAATACTGGGAGGAAACTTGGAGTTCTAGTGGATAATCAATTAAATATGAGTCAGCAGTGTATTGTAGCTGCCAAAAAAGCTAATGAAACCCAAGGTTGTATTAACAGAGGGATAGAATTAAGATCACATAAAGTGTTAATATCACTTTATAATGCCTTGGTAAGATCACACTTGGAATACTGCATCCAGTTTTGGTCGTCACAATGTAAAAAAGAGTGCAGAGAAAAGCAACAAAGATGGTTAGGCAATTTGAGGCTAAAACATATAAAGAATGGTTGATGGAATTCGGTTTGTCTAGTTTGATGAAAATAAGGACTAAGAGTGACATGATAGCAGTGTTCCAATATTCCAGGGGTTGCTATAAAGAAAAGGGAATCAATCTGTTCCTCAACACCTGAAGGCAAGACAAGAAGCAAAGGGTGAAAACTAATCAAGGATAGAAGCAACCTAGAACTAAGGAGAAATTTCCTGTTAGAATTATTAATCAGTGGAATGACTGGCCTCCAGAAGTTGTGAATGCTCCAACACCGGAAGTTCTTAAGAAGAGATTGTATGATTTGTCTGAAATAATATAGGATTTCCTCCCTGAGCAGGAGATTGGACTAGAAGACCTACAAGGTCCTTTCCAACTCTGTTATTCCGTTAAATCTGGATCCATCAACCAATTTAGTTGGTCCTCTTATGCTGCATAGGTTGAGTGAGCTTCCAATATGTATGCACACTAATTAGTGATTCAGTCACTCTTTATGATCTTACCAAAGTGTGTGGTTGCTTTCCCCCTTCTTTATGCTTTTCCACAAACCATAAAAAAAATAAAAGAGCTACCATGCAGTTTTGCCTTTATCTTTATCTTCTTGATAGTTAGGATAAATTGGCATTTATAACGTTTCTTTTAATTTGATAAAACAAAAATTTCTTGTCTTTTTTTCCCACCTAATAAATTTTTATATTCTTTTGAAAAATTTTAATTCACAAGGTAGTAAGCGTTTGAGTTCAGAATTTCTTTATCAGGCAAATTGGTAATTATAGTAAATTGAGAGGAGTTTTGAAAAAGTAGGAGATACCAAGGCAAATCTGCACTTTAGTGGAGGTTGACTTTAGAAATTCAAATTAGGCTATATTGCGATTATTTTTTGTTATAAATATAATGCAATAGTGAGGAGCTTGATCATATTTCTGAAGAGCTCAAATACAGATAACTTCACTGTGGTCATTAACTAAGATAAATTATTGCCAAGTGAAATTCTGAAGAAATCATTCTGAAAGTTTTTGCTTACAGAAAAAGAATTACATGAGTTGCAAGAACTAACCAAGAAAAAACAACAGTTACTAGAAATACTGGAATCTAATTTGAAAGAGATTCAAGAAATTCAAGAACTTTCAACTACACAATCAGACAGTATTAATGGTATGTGTGTATTCTCTTTATTTTTTAAATCTTTGTATATACATATACAATGAGTCTTGGGGGCACAGTGGTTAGAGAGCAGTACTGCAGGCTACTTCTGCTGACTGCCAGATGCCTGCAATTTGGCAATTGAAATCCCATCAGGCTCAAGGGTTACTCAGCCTTCCATCCTTCCAAGGTAGGTAAAATGAGGACCCAGATGGTTGGGGACAATAAGTTGACTCTGTAAACTGCTTAAAGAGGGCTGTAAAAACACTGTAAAGTGGTGTATAAGTCTAAATACTATTGCTATACACAGACATATTTGGAGTCATATAGTTGAACACAGGGTTTATATGGAATAAAGGCTCTTGACTGCGAATAACCGTTACTAATGTTATTCTTTTATTTAAATTACAATGTGTTAAAACTATTTCAGTGAGGGTTGAAAAGTAATCACAGATTAGTCTGGAAGTCATCAGATTAGAAGGTTTAACTACGTTTTAGGTTTAACTAGGTTTTATCAGCCGTTCATATTTCAAAGCTGTAATAACTACAAACACACTTCATCAGATGGATTGGATAAAGTAAACTGTATCACATGAAAAATTATATATTTTAGTTAAATGTATTATAAAATAATCCTTCAAATTTTATGCCTTGTTAGGAAACCTGCTCAATTGCAAAACATAGTAAAGCTTGTCCAGAGAGAGTCTTAAGTCAAGAAATTCTCACTAGGCTCAGATATGAATAATGTAGGTTAAGGCAGGGGTGAAATTCAGCAGGTTGTGACCGGTTCTGGAGAACCGGTAGTGGAAATTTTGAGTAGTTCAGAGAACCACCAAATGCCACCTCTGGCTGACCCCAGAGTGGGGTGGGAATGGAGATTTTGCAATATCCTTCCCCCAGGAGTCGAGAGGGAATGGAGATTTTGCAGTATCCTTCCCCTGCCATGTCCACCAAGCCATGCTCACAGAACATATATAAAAATTTGAATTTCACCACTGGGTTAAGAGTATTGCTGTCTGAAAGAGATGTATAAGAATTTATTCTAGGTTACATTCCTGAGAATACAGCACAAGCAAAGATCCTTCTCTGACAAAATCAGTTAATGGTTTTAGCATCAACTGCACAGAGTGCAAAATGTGGTACAATTTAATTTCTTGTGAATGAATGGAACTTGTAATAAGATATATGCTGATCATTAAAATTTTGAAATGTAGATAATACTAAGGTTGACTTTAATGAATATTACTATTTTTGTATTGTGTAGAATATAAGCTGCAAGAATTAACTGAGCAAAGAAGACATTTGTCCACTGACCTGGAGGCCATTTTAGATGATATACAAAATGTATGTCACCATTATTCAGAAAGAACTAAATTTATGCGTCCTTCTGGTAAGTACAAATAAATTAAAAATTCTAGAAAAAAATGACTGTACATATGTTTCGTTACTGTAAACCTAGCAATCCTGTGAATCTGTCAGAGAGAGAAGGACAATTAGAATCCCTCCTTCCTGCTTGGATTCAAAGTAACTTTATAATTCCAGTGTATCTACATTAAAATTTATTTGTTTTCATGGCTTTTATATTTTTGATACCTTAATCAAGCCTTGTGTCAATGTTCTGAGGACCATATAGATAGTCCTTATTGAATGACCATTCATTCAGTGACTGTTACATCAGCAGTGAACAAAGGGAGATAATGACCATTCTTTGTAGCTGCAGCATTGTAACATCGCCATGGTCATGGGATCATGATTCGGTCCTTTGCAACCAGCTTGCAATTACAATGGCTGCAGCATCTTGTAGTCACGCTATCTCAGTCAACAATATCCACTGCTAGCTTCCAACAAGCAAGGTCAATGTGGAAACTGGCAGGAAGTCACAAATGATGATCATGAGACCAAGGGACACTTCAACTGCATGGGATGATGGCAACTGGAACTGCAACAAGTCAAGGGCCATGGTCAGCTGGCATGGCCACATGTTGCTTAATGATGGAGTTGCAGGTCTCAATTACCATTGTTAGGAATGTAAGCTAACAGTTGGATTAGCAATATATGAGCCATGATAGTAGTACTGTATCTTTAAGTACTGCTGTAAATGTGATTGGTTACTATTACCTCAAGCGGCCATAAGATGGAGCCAGAATGACTGTTAGCTCTCTGTTTGTTAGATGCTGATCGGTGGATACTGCTTGTAGATGTGTTGTGTATTGCTCAGCGTGAATTACTGTGAATTTTGCTACTGTTAGCGACTTTGTGTGCTGAACTGATTATATGATACTGGACTGTGATCGATGGATCACTCCTTAACTGAGAATGTTGATGACTGACTGTCTTAATTGTGTATGAATTGGACTCTGCATACCTCTATTTCCACAGAAGTAAAATACTATCTCTTTTACAATTCAGTGTCTCCATATGCTGGTTTATGCATTTCTTCCACACCACTTTCACTACACTTCTCTGTACGCACTCATTCTCCTAACAAGGAGCTTACCTAGCAACCATCATCAAGCCAGAATTACTTGTACTCTTCAGGTTTTACAATAATGAAAATGTTTCTGATCTTGATCACATTTTCTGCAGATCTTTTATTAGAGGGAAGGGCATCATAGTAATCCTTGAGCAGTAATGAAACATTTTAAGTAATAATATCTTCATTTGGTTTAACTCATAGTCCGGATTTGAACAGGTGTTTGTTTTTCTGTCTGGGTGAGCCTTATTATGTCTCTGTTTCCTGTCAGTAAATCCGGGTTTAAATGTTAGTTTGCTAGATTCCCAGAAACATTACTTTCTTTGGTTATGTTGATAAATTATGAGTCATCTTCTGGTGAATATTTTGAAAATAATTATTGCTATATGAATTTATCTCCTGGAATATTTTACATATGTTGTAGTTCTTTCAAAGATAGCATTATAAATCCCTTTAATCCCATTCTTTTTTTAATTTTTTATTTATAAACATGCAAAATACACACACACAAAACTTAGACGTAAACCACATTTATACAATACGATATGAACAGAAACTTCCTGTTCTTTCTAATAGCAATTGCCAATCGATACCACTCTCCTTATATTATTTCCCCTTCTAGTATATTTCATTAGCATTTCACCATTCTTAACCCTCTTATTTTACCCATCTGTCTGCTATAATGGCTGATTACCTCTAGTAAATTTAAACCTCTTGAATGCATATATATATATATATATGTTAATTCTCCTTAACTACTATTTCTGGATTTTATTGGCTTCGTTCACTGATCCTTGTTTCTTTCCTCCATCCACCTATACCATTCATTCCATATCTGGTAGTATTCTGTTTCTTCTTTTCCCTGGATTTTTTTGTTGTTGTTAATTTATCCATTTCGACAAAGTCCATCACCTTTCTTATTATTTTGTCTTCACTTGGAATTAATTTGTTTTTCCATTTTGGGGAGAAGGCAATCCTCGTCGCCGTAATTATGTATTAAATGTTTTATTCATTTTCATTTTCAATTTTGTACATTCACTTATATACGGGATATTTGCAATAATAATAATATAATAGTAAGAAAAAAAAAAAAACCCCAACCTAAACACAACTCATAAACCCAACCTATCACTTTCATACACCCCTTCTTCTCCCCCTCCAACTTTCCTTTCTCCCTCCAACGATCACCCCTCCTACTTCCCTTTCCCCTCCTATCTTCCTTTCTCGCCTTCCTCACCCTCCTTCCCCTCTCATCCTCCTTACATTCCCCTCTTCCTCCCTCCTTACTTCTCCCTCTTCCTTTCCTCTACTTCTCACTATGGTGCATTTCTCTATTCCTTACGCCAAAAAGAAAAAAGAAAGGAAAAAAGCAATAAGAAAAAAAAAGAGAAAAATAAAAAGAAAAGATAAGGAACAACAGTATACAAGTGTATTCTTCTTATTCTATATATTGAAACTATATCTCCACCCACCCACCCACCCCCAATGAACCCCCCTCCCTAACCCCCTCCGACTTCCCAGGTCACACACCCGGCATAGTTCAGTACCATTCACCTTCAAAATATCTTATTAACAATAATAATGAAAATAAAATAAAAAAAACACTCCGAAAGAGAAAAAAAACAAAAACAAAAAAGTAAATAAAAAAAAATTGAAAAATCTTTTGCATTATGCTCAGCCTCCCATCATTCTTAAAATTTAAACAGTGTGAGTCATTCCATTTATATTTTGTCCTCGTCCCTTACTTCTTGGATATTTACCCCCATCTTCCTGTAGACTCTCCAGATAACCTTTCTTAACCTTATATTCAAATATTAGTTTATACAAAAATCAATTTATCTTCATGCTTTCGCTACTCATCTTCCTATCCTTCGTTTCATGTCTCCATTCCTCCCAAGCCCAAATTGCATAAGATTAGGATCTCGCTCTTCACTTTAAAATCCTGAGCTTTTTATGTTATACTTCAAACATGTAAATTCGTAAAATGTGTGCCCAAAATCCATACCAGTTCGTTCAATCCCAAGATCCCTTCATCAATATCCCGCTCCACCTTCCTTTCTGCCCCACTCTTCCCAACTCCATTCATCCCAAACCGCAATTCAAATAAATCTTAGTCCCCGCTTTCCTCACAGAAAACGCTTCATGCGCAGTTTGGATTGAAATTCAAATAAGTCTTGTAAAAGTCCCGTATAATATCTGTCTAGAATAAGCAATGCTTCTTTCCATTCCTCATCAGTACACAGCTTTGCCATTTCATACCAAACAGAAATCCTAAAGTTTTAATCAGTCCAAAAGCTTAGAAAGTATTTTAAAGACGTCGCTGGGTCTATATTCTTTACTCTTCTGCCCTTCCGGAAAGAAAAGGCAACCCTCTGCCTTATAACCACATGTCCCGCTGCTTTGAGAATATGACTGAATCCTCAGTTTCGGCTCTTCTGCCTCTCCAGTAGGGGGAGAACAACTCCCTCCTTCTTGTAACCAAGTGACTTGCTGCTTATCTTTCCTTCACCTTGTCCTTCCGCGTTTCCAAGTGAGTCAAGAAGCCCCGCCTTCAGAGTTTTATAATAAAAGTCCCGAGCTTCCGAAACAGAATTAATACGAAATCTTTGATTTTCAAACGTAACCGTGATTCCAACTGGAGCTTCCCATTTATACTTTATTTGACGATTTCTAAGTTCTTGGGTTAAAAAAGTATAACCTCTTCTTGCTTGCAGCATCTGGAGCGGGATCTCTTTAAAGACAAACAAATCATGGCCATCGATTCGTAGCCTGTTATTGTAAAATTTTTGAGTAATCGCATTTCTGGATTCTCTTGTGAAAAAGTATATAATTATGTCTCTTGGAAGCTGTCGTTGCTCTGCTACACGCGAATTCTGGCGATAGATTTTTCGAATATTCCAATCAAAATTGAGTCCCGGACCTCCCACCGCTTGGCTGAAAGCTTCTACAAACGTCTGTTTCAAGTTCTCTCCTTTCTTTTCGGGCAGTCCTCTAACTCTTATTGCAGACGCCTTTCTGTTATAATTTATCATTGTAAGTTGTGTTTGAGTATCTGTAATCTCTTGTTGTAATGCTTGGATATTAGAAGTCAATTTAAAATTAGCCCCCTCCAGAGTTTCCAATTTCGTCTCCATTTCTTCAATATAATCTGTTAAAGTAGACGTGACTTCAAACATATTCGCATTTATCTGGGCAATTTTGGTCTGTATTTTATCGCATAAATCCAACACAAATTCTTTAATTTCTTTTCTAAAGTCATTAATTATTTGAAAGAGAAGCTCCTGTGTCAAGGAATCTCCAGTAGGTGGCGTAGGAGACAGAGGCAGCGATTTGGTAACAAGTTCTTTAAGCACAAGGGGGGAGGATTTTTTTGCCTGTTTAGACCTGGGAGACATTATAAATAAAATCTGAGAGTAGACAGATAAACAGTGTCTTCAGCTGGTCAGTTCTCCATAAATTATTTGTAAATTTGGCTCATTAATGAGTAGCGGTCTCCGGGGAAATAAAGCCAGTTAATTACGTCATCAATCACCAACACAGTAAAAACGCCATTTTGTATCCCAATTGCGCAGAGAAGTTCAAAGGAAAAACAAGGCTGGTGTTTAGATAGTTAAAAAAAAAAAACACATCACAGAAGTGAGACCCGCTCGTATTATCTTAAAAACAATTTATCATTGTCCTGAGTGCGGGAGTCGGCTGTCTAGGGCTGCAAAAAGGCAGCTGCAAAGAACTGGCTGGAGATAAGAGCTCAGTTACGCTGGAACTATTCTCTGTTCGCAGCCCCCCCAAAAAAGGAAAAGGGCTGTGAACTACGAATAAATCCTAACACCTGAGCTTCTGCCTGTCCCTTTCTGCCCGAAAGGGATGATATCTATTGATCTTAATTAGATATACAAACCAGAACTTTAAGAGGGGCTCCGTTGAGCTCCTCGGCGACAGGCTCCTTTCACACGAAGTCCTCGTCGCCGTAATTATATGTAAAATTAAATACTGGATTTCTTTTTTTATATTTTGCAATCATTATTCCTAGTAAAAAAAAAACTTCGGGTTTCCAATCTATTTTGACTCCTGTTATTGCCTCTACCCAATTTTTGACCCTTTTCCAAAATATTTTAGCCTTCTCGGAAATCTACTATAAGTGGTAATATGTTCCGTGTATTGATTCACATTTCCAACATTTTGGGGAGTATTTGCTGAGATTTTAGCTAACCTTGTTGGTGCCAGGTACCAGCTATGCAACTGATAGTGTCATTTTTAAGTTTGTTCCCCCCAATTTTTCCCATTTGTCTAATTCAATATTGTAGCCAAAGTTGTTGGCTTCTTCTTTCAGGATTAGCAATATTATTGCTTCCATCCATGATTCAGGCATCTTGGCCTTCTCTAAAACTTCGTTAAACATTTCCACTACTAGTTCTTCCAATATTATTTTATTATATTTGTATAACTCCACTGGTATTCCATCTGGTCCTGGGGTTTTATTATTTTTCTGGCTTTTCAGTACTAATTCCACTAATGTCATTGGCCTGTTTGAATTGAAAGGAAATATCAAAAACGTGGATGACAAATTTGGATACAGAATGCTTTAGCAATCAACAAACCGAAAATCCAGAACATTGAAACAAAAAATAGAACAAACCGACCAGAAGATGGAAAAAATGGAGTTGAAATATTTACAAGCCAATAAAGAATTAGAGTTATCAATAATCCGACTTGAGAATGAAAGAGCTTCATTCTATTTAAGATTTCAAAACATAGTGGAAGAAAAAGAGGAAGACCTGAAAGGAAAAATGATCAAAATCTTCACCAAAATTTTACCGAAAAAAGAACAAGAGTTGAAAGGAGACATTGATGAGGCTTACCGTGTGCATACTAATTATGCCAGAAGACATAGGCTACTGAGAGAAGTGCATGTAAGATTTGCCAACCCCCCCCCAAAAAAACCCCCCAATTAGAGATGAAGTGTAGAAAAAAACCAGAGAAGGGACGATAACATTCAAGGGAAAAGAGCTGATTATGCTCAAACACATCGGAGAGTACAGGAACAATGTAGACAGTACCAATTCTTAACTAATTAGTTAAATAAAAACAGAATAATGTACAGATGGTTGGTACTAGAAGGGATATTGATCTCTTGGCAAGGAAAAAGATATAAAATAGAGAATATAGAAGAAGCGCAGGAATTCTACGAAAAATATTGCACATGGGAAGAAGAACAAGGAAGTAAAGAGTACCAAGAAAGTAGAAGCCAAGAAGAAGAAACATCAGAAAACAAGGAAAGAAACAAAAAAGAAGAAAGAGAGCAGAAAGGGAAGGCATGAGAGGGAAAAGTCAGATACAAACCAGAAGCAATAAAAAACATCACATATAAACATGGATCAGGAAATAACAGCTATCTCGATAAACTTGAATGGACTGAATGCACCAAAAAAATAGCACAGATGTTTAACAAACTGAGGAAACTGAAGGCAGATATAACCTGTTTACAGGAAGCACACATTAAAAGGAAGCATATTAATTTACTGTAAAACAGAAAATTAGAGAAATTATGTACAGCTCTGGCAGATTAAAAAAAAGAGGGATAGCAGCTTATACAAAGGAAAAAATAAACTCCAAAGCAGTTTGATGAAGAAGGCAGGATTCTAATGATTGAATTAGAGATAACAGAAAAATCAATATTATTAATAGTGATATATGCACCAAATCAGAAGCAAGAGCAATTCTATAAGAAAGTACACAACAAAATAAATTAACTAGAATATGAAAATATTTACATAATTGGGGATTATAACGCAATAGTGAATAAAAAATGGACTATGAATCCAAAAGAAAAAATAAAACAAAAAAAAATGTTATCTAAATCCTTTTTTGAGATGGCAATGGAATATAAACTACATAATATTTGGAGAGAAAAGTGCAAAACAAGAAAGCAATATACTTTTTATTCGAACTCCCTCCAGTCCTTATCAAGAATTTACATGGTCTGGATATCATCTGCTCTATGTAATCAATTAGAGGAAATTGAAATAGAAGCAAATGAATGGGCAGACCATAACCCAATAAAATTAGGATGGAAAGACCAAAAAAGAAGTAAAAGATGGATGATGAACTCAAATATTGTAAATGAAATAGAATACACTCAAATGCTGGAGAAAGAATTAAAACTATTCTTTAAAATAAATAAAAAAGAAGACATCTCAATTCAAATTCTCTGGGACACTATGAAAGCATACACAAGATGCCTCATGATTGCCTGCATTGCGAGAAAAATTAGAAAACAAAAAGAGAAACAAGAATGCATGCAAAAATAACTTAAGGAAGCCGAAACTGAATTACAGACGGATCCAAAGAATAAAATTAAAAAAGAAAAAAGAGAGATGATAAAACATAAGATCAACTTAATAACTCAAAAAGAATTAGCACAGAAAATTAAAGCAGCCAAACAAAATTATTTTGAACAAGCCAACAAACCTGGACGAGGGTTGGCATACAGTTTGAAGAATGAAAGAGAAAAAAGAATTATATATCAACTAAAAGATGATGAGGGAAAAATAATCCCATTCATCTAGCTAGATTTTTGGTTTTCCCTAATATTTCTTTCAAGCTTATAAAGCAAATGATTTCCTTGGTCCATCATTATCTTGCATGACATGAGCAAAAGATGTGAGTTTATGCTGGGTGAGCTTTTCCTTAAGTGGGGGACAATCAGTCTCAAGTAGTCATGAGTTACCGATTTCTCCATTTTTTAGTATTAATTTCAGATCCATGTTTGGGTGGCCAACTTTTACCCGTTACTAGTGTAATGATTTTCATTTTGATTAGCAGAGCTAATTCACACCTTTCAAGATCTTGTGTGATAAAGGTTATTTCCGTAAGAGATTTATGCCTTTGCCTTATTACCTCATATACTTATTTATTTAATAAAAAAATTATGGCTACCCAACTTGCTCTCAGTGACTTGAGGCAGCTTACAAAGATAAAAACCCAATATAAAATCAGTAAAAAGTAATGATTCACACTCTCTCAAACACACATACACACACATACACACACAGAGAGAGTTGGATTGGAGGGAGAGCACCAGAGAGGAGACCATAGGAGGAGGCAGGAAGCCAGTCAAAGAGCCATACTGGAGCACACATACTTTCACCCAGCTCCGGAAGGATCCAGCCCAGCTTCACTGATTACAGGTTTGAAAAGGCAACATGGCTCTGCCTGCAATCAAACTACACTTGGGGAGGGAGAGCTCAAGAGAGCCAGGGTCCTTCCCTCCAGCCTTTGCCCAAAGCCTCACACCAGGAGGATGAATTTTGAATTCCTCCCCCTCCCTCCAATCCACATGTATCTTTTCCAGCTGTTTCAGAGAGAATTTCAACTCTGCTCTTGCCTGAAGAAGCCCTGCCCAAACGAGCGCCTTCTACTATAAGGTAGAAGAACTGCATGCCTCACCTACGTCAGGAATTTTTAGGCTTTTAACCCTTGCTTAACTCTGCTCGAGTGATCATAAAATGCCTAAAGTCAGACTAGATGAGGCACAAGTTCTCCTGCCTCATAGTAGAGGGAGCTTTTTTAGAGGCTTTTTTAAACAGTTAAGCAGTCATCCACGGTGAGGCAGCAACTAGCTCAGCCTGACCTCAGCTCTTGCCTTTTTCCTTTTACATTTTTTTTTTCTTTTCATGATGGGAGTTGTTATCTTTCTTTGAACCATAACATTCCCATTATAAACTCAGTGTACACTTTAAGCAAATCTGGAATTAATGTATATTCTTCTCACTCCATTTCTTATTCTAATTCTTATATATAATAATTTATTGCCTCTAATGATTTCTCAGAAAAATAATCAAGGTTTTTAGCATGCTTATGAACTAAATTAATATGTTTTCAAAATTAAAGGCCATGTTTATTAGATTATATTCAGCTTTGAATATAACATATAAATAATTTTATGTTCATAATTCCTAATATCAACATTTCAGATTATAGTTAATGTCATATTTTTATCTTTAAGGTAAGGTTTTAAGTTATCTAAACACAGCAGCATTAATAATGTCTAGTCAATGCTATATATACCAATTTTTCAAAATAATATATATAATATGTATGTATCAAAACAATGTAACATTTTTAAAGAAAACAAAACCAAATCAAGAATTAAACATCTTGATGCATTGTATGCAGTTTTAAGACTTAGCAATATATCCCACTATATGTGAATTTGTCTAAATATGATAATTATGATATGAATCTCCCTTGTTGGTTTTTAAAAAGTTTTGTATGTTACTATGTTATAATGTTCATTATGTTTATTTCATTCTGAATAATAATTCACAGTTTAAAATATTTAAAATAATACATAAATTCATAACTTCTAAAATGTTTCTCAAAAGATGAGTGAAAAAATATTTCTTCTTTCAGAAAGAGAATTACATGAATTGTTTATGGAGCAGCAACAGCTACTAGAAAAGGTGGAATCAAATGAAAAAGAACTACAGAATGCTAGGGCTCTTGCAATTAGCCAGCCAGGCAGCATCAGTGGTATGTATCTGGGTTTTTGTATTATGTGAACAACAATATCAAACATTTAGGAATATAGGAATTTCTTTATATTAGTTGGACCAGTGATACATCCATCTCAGTATTATAGATATTGGTTGTAATGGTATCAGGAGGGTGTTTTGTTTTTTCGTTCATGGGAATACAGGAAACTGAACAAAAGTACTTCACAATAGAGTTGTATTGTCTTCATTTGGTAACTGGAGATGAGAAACTGAGTTAAGAGACACAGAGTTATATTGAAGAGGAAAACATTGGGTTTTATAAGCCTGCTTACCTAAGGACAACATTTGTACCTCATTTACTGTTTTTAACTGCAATTTCAGCATTCAAGCAACAGGCAAACAAAAATGAATGTGGATAATGGTAAAGCTTCTAAGTATCTTTAACTAATGATTTTAATGTCCCAAAAGTGCTTTTTCATGAGGCAACTGAACTTTCTGGTTTTTCTTTGAAGACATTTTGCTTCTTTCATGACATTTCTCATCTAAGAAGCTTCTTTAGTTCTGAAGAAGTTAAGCTGAAGCAGCTTTTTGGATGAGAAGCAAAGTCAGATGGCCTTTTGGGGAGACCCTAAATGACATTTGAGCATTCCTGGCTACATCAAAACCACTGAAAATCTGGTCATGTGATACCTACAATGAAAGAAAGACTTTGCAAAGACATTTAGAATCAGTTATCTACAATGGGTGCATGGAAACATGATTCCAAGGAAAATCAGAAATAGTAGAAGCAATTGGTTTCCTAAATTGGAATCTAAATATACAAATTTAGATAGACAGGAAGGGTCATGACATCTAGTTTACAATATAATAAATTTTCAAAGGAAGTGTTTATAAAGAATAGAGTGGCAGTGATAATAAAAATATATTATTAAGTTTAACTTAGTTATAACTAAATCATGACATCATCAGCTGCAACATTTAAACTAGAAGACATGCAGAAAACATAAATTATGCAAGTCTATGCACCTATTGCAGATTTAGAGAAAAAATATTGAAGAATTATTTAGTAAAAGACAAAAGTCCTTAGATACAACAGTAAGGGGGAAATCATACTATTAATGATGGCTGAAAAGCAAAAGAGTTAGTCTAGTGTAGGGTTAATTTGGGAAGATACATATTAAAAGCAATTTAATGATATAATTGATTGAATAATTGTGAACCAGTTACTTTGTCTCAGCCCATATCTCACAGGTTACAAAGTTGGTATGAGAAAGTTGTATGAGTTAATATGTTCACTGTTGTAATTTCCTAGAGGAAAGATGGGATACAAATCTAATAAATAAGTACATAAATAAAAATTGGAAAAATTGAGGACAATATTTTAATTAGATAAGTGAATGTGACAGATTTGTGCCAGGTTTTGCAAAGAAAAGCCTATGTCAGCGTTCCAAGTATCATGTAGAATTAAATCAGAGTCCAAGGCAACGATCCTTAAAGTTCCAATTTAATAAAGCAGACATCTTAGCACATCTGTGTAATCCCAATTTTGGAAATTACATCAGAATTCCACCCAGTTAAAAGTTCATGGCTGCACAATTTACTCATACGCAATGTAAAAGCAGTTGGACTTCACATAAAATGTCCCCTGAAAAAAACAGGAACCTCACAAATAGTCACCATAGGTGATCCGTAGTAAAAAAAAAATGCTTCAAAAATTAAAAAAAAATGGTTCCAATGATTGCCTGGCACAGCTGATTGTCACACAGCTGATCATCAGAACTTAAAAAAAACTTACTTAAAAAAAACTTTTTAAAGCATTGTTTTTTTACTACCGCTTCGAGTGAACTGGCCCGAAACGGTAGCATTTTACCCCTGAAGAAAGGCCAAGGACAAAATGACAGAAATATAACACAAAATAGAATTAATTATCTTTTAATGATGTCTGGAAAAATAAAAATAAAATGTATTATTAAGATCATGAAAAAGCATCCATCAAGATGAAATAACCACTGAACCAGTGGTTGGTTCTTACCGGTTTAGACCAGTTCGGCCTGAACCAGTAGTAGCTTGGTGGCCTGGGTTGCTGGAACCAGCAGTGATCCAGGTCTGCCATACCTCTGAACCAGTGCTGCCATCTTGTTTTTTGTTTCTGTGCATGCTCAGAGCAATTTTAGTTAAACTATGCATGTGCATACCCACAGAGCATGCATGGTATGCCCCTGAGCATACTGGCTCTGCCGGTTCCAGTAGTTTCTGCCAGAACCCACCATTGCACTGAACCAAAAGCAAATATCATTTACATATGATAATTGATAGAAATTGTGATAGTGGTTAATAGACTGATTTCATAATATATGATTTTTATGACGTTATATACAATATTTCTAGATTATAAGCTACAGGAACTAACCAACCAAAGACAATCTCTCATGGCAAATCTAGACACAATTATGAATGAAATACAAACAGAATTTACATCTGAAGGTGTTTCTCTTCTGCAGCCTGATGGTAAGTAGAAAATAAATTATATTGTGAATTTTACAAGAATTTATTAAGCATATAGCACTGAATTGAAACTGATCATTTGGGGATCACATGCATACCATCTGGACTATACAGGTAGAAAATCAAGTGACAGAGAATTGTTCTTCCTTCTCCTGATGAAACCTCACTGATTTAATTCCTTGACCATATCCAAGAGCATTTTGTCTTTTCTCATTAAAACAAATAGTAATTGCAAACCTTGCTCATTCTTTTTTCCTTTTTCACCTCAATATTTAACTTACTTCTAAAGGTAATTCTTCATAGGTTAAGGCTATTAGACTAATAGCAGACAACCCTGCTGCACATCCTATTCCTTCCCTGCCTATTTTTAAATGTATATTGCTGTATTTTCATTATTTATTTTTATTGTTTCATTATTTACTAGTGTTATAGTTACAATTCTTATGGTTTTATGTTGTACTGCTGTAAACTGCCTAGAATAGCCTCATGGCGAGATGGTGGCAAATAAATTTTAAACAAACAAACAAACAAACAAACAAACATTTTGTATTTTTCCACTTTTCTCCTCTTTTGCTTTTGCTCTGTTTAACAATGGAAAACAAGATTAACAAGTCAGTAAAAGTATTGAAATAATAATATAATTGAAAGTTATTGACTCAAAGAGCTATGTGGCCTCCTTTATTGGGACTTTTGAAGAATTTGTAGACTTATATGTATGGAAGGAGCAAAGGAATAAACTCTATTCCAATCAGCTCTATTGCCAGATTAAATCAATGAAGGAGACTAGTTGTCCTTGAACATAAGCTATCATGTGGCCAGTTCTTAGCCAGCTACCTTCTCCCTCTACCAGATCTATCAGACTGGGAACTCATGGATTATAGTTACTGTTGATAAGATCATGTCAAATCATGACTGAACAGTCAGTCTTTTCAGCTTTGCTTTTTGCAACTATGCTTTCTGAGAAATTCAGGTCTTGCAAAAAAGATCAGTATTGTTTTCCTTTATTATCTTCCTCTTGATGAATGCATTTTTGGAATATTTCTCTTATTGTGTATAAAATGAATCTGATTTTAGGAATGGTTGTGCATTAGTGAATTATCATATAACACTATGTTAGTCTTAAATCCAATTCCAAAGGAGGTTCTTCACTTGAGAGTAATTTGATATGGATCATCAATTGATCATTTAAAGTAGATAGAAATTCTTCCAGTAGTACTAAATCAGATGATCACTTAATGCCAAATCTGTTAAAAGCCTCATGTTGTTCTCCCAAAGCCTCTATATTCTTTTGCTATCAGAAATCCTTTGAACCCCTCAAAGTTTGCCTCATTTCCCAATAAGGATTCAGAATTAGAATAGAGCTGGAAGGGATCCTGTAGGGTTTCTAATCCAGCCCCTACTCAAGCAGGAGATCCTATACCATTTTGGACAAATGACTGTCCAGTCTTTTCTTAAAAACTTCCAGTGATGAAGGACTCACAAGGTCTGAAGGTAAGCTGTTATTAATTGTCCTCACTTATTAATTGTCCTCGCTGTTAGAAAGTTTCGCCTTGGTTCTAGGTTGCTTCTTTTCTTGATTAGTTTCCATCCATTTTTCTTTTTTTGCCCTTTAGTGCTTTGGAAAATAAATTGACTTCCTTCCCTTTGTAGCAGCCTCTCAAATATGGGAATATTGCTATCATGTCTCCCCCAGTCCTTCCTTTCTCTAGACAAGACAAACGGTACGCTATGAGATTGGAAAGCGGCTTTGTTATTACGGATTCATTTGTAATCTTATTGTATCTTGTAATCTTACTGTATATGATTACCATATTTTTTGGAGTATAAGATTCACCGGAGTATAAGACACACCAAAGTTTTGAAGAGGCAAATTAAAATATTTTTTTGCACTCTGCAAACGTCCCCCAAACTGCCCATTTTTTTGCAAAAATGGGCCCGTTTTTTTCCAAAAAGGGGCATGGATAGCCTTTAGGAGGCTTATAGAGTGCTCCTGTGACTCGGGGGGAGGGCGGAATTTGAGCAAAAAACGGCAATGTTTTGCTCATTTCTGCCCTTCTCAGTCCCCAGGAGCTCTCTGAAAGCATCCTAAAAGCTATGCACGGCCATTTTGCTGAAGGGGGTGGGGTTTCCGGAAGCAGAAATGCTGTATTCAATGTATAAGACACACCCAGATTTTCAGCCTCTTTTTTGAGGGAAAAAGGTGTGTATTATAATCCGAAAAATACGGTATATCACAATTGGGCTATCATCCAAGTATTTTCCTGTAATCTTTGAGTTTAGTTGTCTCTCAATAATAACTATTTCCTCAGTAATATTTGGAATTTTGGAAATCCTCTTATCTGATATTGGTAATATCTCTACAAGAGTGATAGGAATGAAAAGACCATTCCCATGATATATTATTTTAGTTTCCATTTTCTTTTGTGTCACTGCCTGATCACTAGAGCTTAGTAGTGATACACCCCTGGAGAAAAATAATAATAATTTTTTTTAATGCTTTTGAGATTTAATGTACACATCTTCAGTTACTGAGCAGAATCCCACTTTTTTGTAGAATTCTCTAGTGAGGACCATTGTTTTGATACCTTAGTCTTTCCTTCGTCAGCTCAGTTTATAAACAGCTTTCAATAAGAACTTACAGAAGCATTACAAAGAGAGGGGTATTACTTAAAAGTATAAGTTGAAACGGGAAATTCTCACTTTGTAATATTCCTGGAACAGTCTCTAGTTTAGGCAGCAAATTTCACAATCTTCTAATTTCTTTATGTTAAGTTGTAATCTTCAAATTGAGTGTTAAAGCCCATACATTGTGACACAATCTTCAGATATGCTGAATTAGGTTATTTCCAGGAGTTCCAGATAATTTACAAGGCTTTCCATTTCTCTTATTCTGGCTTTCTTCTGAACAACCCAAGATAAAACTTTATATATAATTAACTGTAGATGTTTGCTCAAAAAGAGGGTAAACTCAAAAGGTGATGTAAACTCTGGTTATCTCACCTTCCACATCCTCTGGAAACCCAAGAGCTACTTTAATAGTTAATTCAACTTCAAAAGTAATAATAGCTTTGATGTTTTTTCCCCCCAAATATTAATGTGTTACAGAAAGAGAATTATATGAGTTATCTGGAAAAAGAGAAGAAATACTGGGAAAGCTTGAATTTGTTCAGAAAGATCTAGTTGAAGCTTCAAATTTTGCAGCTGTCAATCCTGGCGAAATCAGTGGTAGGTATTAAATATTATTTTTTTAAAAATTCCATAGCTCTTTTCTTTTAATTATTTCCCACTGTTGAATAGAATTTTGACACAAAACAATATTTAAAGAAGGCAGTAAGAACTGAAACTGTATTCCAAATTCAAGGAGTAAGTATCAATAAGTATCAATAAAAGAGAATATCTGTAACTCAGGATTGAAATGACGGATTGAACAGAACTGATGATGTTATCTAGTTTGGATAATGAAATGCTTGCAAGGAAACAACCAAGAAATCTAAGTATAGGATTATTTTCTAAGTATATGAGAGGTTTGTAGGGCTAAATCAAGAATTGTACACTGCACTTTTAATAAAAACAGCAGGTTCAGTATATGTTCTCTATGAGGAAAGGTTACAATAGTTGGCTTGTTTAGTTCTATAAGCAAAATTAAATAATGCAGAACAACAACAACAACAACAACAACAACAAATGAGAAGGTGTAGATCTTGTGGGACTTTCGAATATAAACGGATCGTCATTTAGAGCACAACACACTAGATATCACAGTTGTAGAGGGCCGAAGTGTACAGTTTATTGACATCACTGTTCTTGGAGATGCCAGAGTCGAAGAAAAAGAACTAAAAAAAATAATGAAATATCGCAACCTGGCCATTGAAACTACATGGCTATGGATGAAGCATGTAACAGTGATACCCATTGCATCGGGGCACTTGGCACTATGTCCAAGAATTTTACAAGATACATCAACAAATTGCAGCTTCCTGCAATAACACCAGTGGAACTGCAAAAAAACTGTGCTCCTTGGAAGATCTTATATTTTAAGAAGATATTTGGTTGATACCTAGGATGCAAACTGTATCAACCATTAGCACCAGTCACTGGTATTTGTAATGCATTTTTGAATATTCAGTTGGCTGAGATTCATGTTTAATGAACAAATTATTATTATATAATTGTATCACAGCAGCCAGTTGTTTCGCCGGATTTGGCATTGGTTACTAATCGGGCCCCACCCAGGGGCCTAGGACGTCGTAATGTATTTTCGTAATATGTGTGCAGATCCAAGCAGTGCGGCTTTTTGCATTTGACTGATGGTAATTTTGTCAATTTTTAACTGTTTTAAACGTAATTCCAGTGCTTTTTGAATAGCACCCAGTGTGCCGATTACCACTAGAATTACCACTGCTGGTTTGTGCCATAATCGTTGAACTTCGATTTTCAAGTCCTGGTATTTCGCGATTTTTCATATTCCTTCTCATCAACCCTGTTATCACCTGGTATTGCAATGTCTATGATTATAACCTTATTTTTCTCAACCAGTGTGATGTCTGATGTATTATGTGCCAGTATTTTGTCTGTTTGAATGCAAAAATCCCACAAGATCTTGACCATCTGATTCTCGGTGACTTTTTCAGGCTGATGTTCCCACCAATTTGTTGCTGTTTTAATATTATAATTTTTGCACAAATTCCAATGGATCATTTGTGCTACTGAATTGTGCCGCAATTTATAATCAGTCTGCGTGATTTTTTTACAACAGCTGAGTATGTGATCAACAGTTTCATCAGCTTCTTTGCAAAGTCTGCATTTGACATCATCAGAGGATTTTTCGATTTTGGCCTTAATGGCATTTGTGCGGATAGCTTGTTCTTGCATAGCCAGGATTAGTGACTCAGTTTCTTTCTTTCCTGTTGTTAACCATAACCAAGTTTTTTCACTGTGCACTTTATCTTTTATTTTTTCTAGAAATTGGCCATGCATTGCTTTGTTCTGCCAACTCTCCATTCTTGATTTTATCACATGTTTTCTGTATTCTTGTTTCGGCTGTTGGACCTTCAATAGATTTTTGTTCTTTACTTCGATTAATAGATGTTCTTGACTTTCTTTTAAATAATCAGCCAGTGCATGTTTTTCTTCTTCAAGTATTTGCTTCACTTGTAATAATCCTCTGCCACCTGATTTTTTGGGCAGATATAGTCTATTAGTATCACCACGTGGATGTAAACTGTAGTGCATTGTCATTAGTTTCCTGGTTTTTCGGTCCAAATGTCCAAATCAGCTTGTGTCCAGTTAACTATACCAGCTCTGTATCTTATAACTGGTATTGCCCAGGCATTTATGGCCTTGATTGTATTTCCACCATTCAATTAAGATTTCAAAATTTTCCTAACTCTGTTGGTGTACTCTCCCCTGATGATAGTTTTTACTTCTCCATGCTTGATGTTATCCAACTGCAGAATGCCTAAATATTTGTAGGCTTCATTTTCATTGCATTTAATTA
Source organism: Thamnophis elegans (assembly GCF_009769535.1). Lineage (NCBI taxonomy): Eukaryota > Metazoa > Chordata > Lepidosauria > Squamata > Natricidae > Thamnophis > Thamnophis elegans. Next base: position 20,016,369 of record NC_045558.1, on the reverse strand, counting down.
GTTGGCCATTGGGCATTTCAATTCCCTCACATGTAGTGATTTTGCCCCTTTTTATGGATACAGTAGTGCATTTTTCCATGCCAAACTGCATTGAAATATCGATGCTGAATACTCGGACTGTGTTTGTCAGTGATTGGATTGCTATTTCTGACTTTCCATAGAGTTTCAAATCATCCATATATAATAAATGAGATTTTTTTTCAGCTTCTTTGGCTATTTGGTAGCCTAATTTCATTATTTTTAAGAATACTGATTGTGGGATCATCGTGATAATGAAGAGAAGAGGTGAAAGTGAATCACCCTGGAATATTCCTCGCTTATTAACCATTCCGTAGTTCTCATTCCCTTCTGCCAACTCAGTTCTCCACTGTTTCATTGCCTTTTCAGTAAAGGATGTAATATTTTTGCTAATGCCAGTTGTTTCTAAGCATTTTATGATCCAACTATGTGGCAATGAGTCGAATACCTTTTTGTAATCAATCCAGACCATATTCAAGTTCATTTTTCTGTTCTTACAATTTTCTAATATCATTTTATCAATTAGGAGCTGATCTTTTGTGCCCCTGCTCCTTCTTTTGTTGCCTTTTTGCTCTACTGGCAAAATGTCATTTGTTTCCAAATAATCCATCATGTTATCTGCAATAATGCCTGTGAGTAATTTGAAGGTTGTTGGCAAGCATGTTATTGGTCTGTAGTTTTCAGGTATTGTTCCTTTAGTTGCATCCTTCTGAATCAAGTATGTTTTTCCAGTTGTCAACCATTCATCAATTTGACCCTTTTGTAAAATTTCATTCAGTTGCCTGGCCAATATTGCATGTAAACCGGTAAGATATTTGAGCCAGAAACCATGCAATTGGTCATTTCCAGGTGATGTCCAATTCTTTACTTTTTTTACTCGATTTTTGAGCATCTCAGTTGTTATTTCTAATACTTGCATTTGCTTGTTGCCAATGCTTTTCTCAAAGTCATGTATCCACTTTGCTTCCTTATTGTAGTCCTTTGCATTTTCCCACAGTTCTTTCCAGAATTCAACTGTGGCCTGCTTTTCTGGTTTTTCATTTTTGGTGTCACCATTCACATTAAGACTTTGATAAAAACACCGTTGGTCTGATCGAAATTGCTGATTTTGTTTATATTGGATGATTCGTGCCTTATATCTTTCAATTTTTCTAGCTGTTGTTGTTATCTGCTGTTTTACAATTTCTACAGCTTCATTGATGTTTCTAGTATCCAATCTATATCTTCTGATTAGCTGATCTATGAATTTGCTGTTTTTAAGCCGTTGCTCATGCATGTTCTTTAAGTTGCTAGCATCTGCCCTTAATTTTTTGACTTTTTGTTCTAATCGGATTTTCCACTTTGGCTTTGATGCTTTTTCCATTGTGTGACTAAGTGCTTTGATTTTAATGCCTAGTTCTTTAGTGACTATTACAGCTGCACTATACATTAACTGATTCGTTTCCAAGATGGATCCTGGTTTGATTGTTTAAAGCACTGCATTAACCATTTTCATAATAGGGGCCAAAATTTTATTAGGCACAGTTTTTAATGATGGTAAACATTGCCTTTCCTCATTAGAAAATACTCCATGATCTTGTCCTTCAATTCTTTTTGTTTTTGAGTTAGCTCATCAGTTGGTTCAATGATATCTGGTTCTGATGGTAGTGTTGTTATTTCCTCCCCGACATCTTCTTCTGGGAGTTCTACTACAATGTCTTTAATTGTGTCTTGAGTATTGGTTGTTTCCGCTTGTGATGTTGTTTTTTTTATTTTTGCAAATTGTCTGAATTTCCTCAAGTTCATCTTCACTAAACACTTTATTCCGTATAATAAATCGCCTTTGATCTGCTAGTCATTGTTCACTAACATTTGAATCTGGATATTGTTGTTTTCATAATTCATACATTCACTTTCAATAGCCTCTTTTTTCTGCTCTGAGTTGTAATAACAGGCCATTATGGCACAATTTTCATCTGCACTATATTTTTGTCATTTTGTTGGGTGGTCCACTTGTAGCTCACTTGTCGACGGATGCCCAGGGACCTCACATCCGCTGCTGGCCTTGTTAACCTGCGTGACGACCAATGCGGTATAGAATTTTTATTTGTTTCTTTCACCATGTTATATGGGTTGGTGGGTTTTTTTTAATGGGGTCAGGTTGACAACCTGATCCCAACCCTCCTCCTTTCTCATCCGGGCTTGGGACTGTCAACGGCGGAGTTATAGAGTTGTTGTTGTTGTTGTTGTTGTTATTATTAATACAATACTTTTAAATTAATTTTGTGTAACTATTTAACTGAAGGCAGTAAATCGTTCTTGTTTCTGTCTCCTATTTTCTCACAACACAACTGTGAGGTGGGGTGGGTTGAGGGAGAGTGAGAGGCCAGCTTTCATGTCTAAGGGAAGCCTCAAGGACAGTCTTCTGGTTTCAGCACCTTAATGACTACATTATAGATATATGGATGAAACTGGTAATTAGATACTCATTTGAAGCTGAAAGAACAGATAAGTAGAACATAACTAGCGTAAAGGAGATTAGAAAATATGAATAAAAAACAATTCTGTAAATGTCTATTCTGTAGTAGTGTTATTTTTGGCCTTATATTCTACTGTGAAAAAGACTTTGTCTCAGGATGTTTGTTTCCAGGATATTTTTAAGATATTGTGGGGGCTAGGGCAATGGGTTTATTTGCATCTATTCCCTTTTCATTTTGCCTTATATTGGTGTAATTGTCACTGCTCCTCTCACATTTCTTTTTCCTTTAAAGTCAGCATGTGATAAATTGGAGTGTGTGGGACAAACCCCAAAGTAATACCTGAAACTGTTTTTGAGTATTCTGTATTGATCCAAATGATCATTTCAAGTTCTGAACCACGCTTTGGACATTAAAGGACCTTCATTGTATATATGTAATGAATTTCTTTTGCAACATGACAATTTCATAAGTATGAAAGGTTTTTGAAATAAAATTGACATGCACTGAATATTGATTATGATTGATTATGAACCATGTAGTCATTTTTCATTTCTAGTTATTCTCTCCACAACAAATTGTCCCTAAATTGGCCTTGGAAATCTTCCAGCAGTGCACCTGTCATCATGGTAACATCCACCTTGCTTCTGGTTGTCTTTTTTTTCCCCTATTGCCTTCCACGTATCCCAGCATTAGAACTTTCTGTGTAGGTATATAATGCATAATAGGTCTAAAGTAGGATAATTTGAATCTGGTTATTTGTGTCTCAAATGCTAACAATAGATTGACCAATATTGTAAATATTATGAATAAAAATATTAATATTTAAGTTTCCACAGAATCTTAAGCTGCCCAGAATCATTTGATTGAATTTGATGGTTATAGAAATTTAATGACTGAATGAATATAGTAGAGCAATCAACTACAGCATTGTGTATAGAACAGCTTTTCAACGTATATGTTATTGATCTGATTTTTATAGACTATATGTTACATGACCTTTCTGAGGAAAAAAGACGTTTGATTGAAGAACTAGAGCAAACTACCATTAATTTACTAAAAGCAAAGAGTATTGCTTCAGAAAAAGGTATCATTGGAAAATCTATTGGTAAGTTCGGATTAAATGAATCTATGTTTAAAGTAAACATTAACTTTAGGTATTTCTTTACTTGCATATATTGTGCCACATTGACATTATTGAAAGAGTCCATAAGTCAGTTATGTTATGATCATGAAAATCTCTTTCATCCATTTAAGAAGCATTGATTGAAACTCTCAGAAGAAAAAGAGTTGTAATAAACATTTTTCTTTGGATAACTGTAAGCTTCTTTTATGGGTATTTATGTTTTGTTTAGGTTGTTGGCTCACCCAGGAATAAGCATGCTACAAATATGAAAATGAGCACATTTAAGATATAGGTTGAGGGAAATGTGTTAGGTTCTGATATTAGCTTTTAATGTTTGCTTTGAAAATAAGATCAGTACATTCTTTAAGTAAACTTGGCAAAACTATGAAACATGGAAATCTGGCTTAAGAGCTCTGAATACTTATCTACCTTGCCCATTAACAATTAGTCGAAAGGTGAATGGCTTATAAGGGTCCTTCAGATAGCAATCTTCTATAGGACCTATTACTTGATATTTTAATTGAAGGTGGTGGAGAGAATGTACTCATTGAACTCATTGAAACATAGAGGAGAGAGAGGAACGGAGCAGTTCTCTCTCCTTTTTATATTATTGCTTGCTAATGCATTTGCGCAGTGCTCCGTACATTTTTAATGCATGGTGAGTGCTTGGGGTATGACTGTGGGTATGACTGTGTTGTATGTATGTGCCCACTTTTTATTATATAGTTGTATTTGTGTTTTTTAAATTCTTGTCGGGGAGTGTCTGTTGTATGATTGTGTATGCCTGAGAGGGCTGGGACCATAACTGGGTACCTCCTACACTGAGTGCTCTGCAGAAGTGTTAGGGGGGCCTGGTTTAACCCCCAGCCTTAGAATGTATGGTTCGAAGGGCTTGCCAGGGATGTCGATCTCTGAAGGGGAGGGTGGGGGCCCTATGGACGCGGGAGTGGGCCGGAGCATTACAGTCCTAACTGGGAGGGGCAGATATGGCGGGGACTTTAGGGCGAGTCATTACCGGGAAAGGAGGGTTCGCTATGTTACAGAGATCCTTCCTTCTGGCCCTATTAGTCCCACTCCAAGGCCAGATGGCGCGAGTAGTCAGGGCCCTGGTCTCAGGCTACTGTTGCTAAATGCCAGGTCTGTGGTTCACAAGGCTCCCCTCGTCCGGGACTTAATTTTAGACGAGGGGGCAGACCTGGCATGTATTACTGAAACCTGGCTGGGCCTGGAGGGAGGAGTCCCCCTCACCGTAATGTGCCCAGAGGGTTTTCAGGTGCTTCACCAGCCGCGACCCCAGGAGGGGTGGGTGAATGGCCGTTGTTATCCGAGAGTCGTTAGTTCCTCGTATGATCCCTGCTCCGGAGCTTGTTGGGTGTGAGTCCTTGCTGGTGAGATTGGATCCTGGGGGTCAAGGGGGCATGCTGCTAACGTACCTACCTACCAACAGTGTTGCAGCAGCCCTCCCCTCGCACCTCAAGTCAGTAGCCGAGCTGGCAGTTGAGTTTCCCAGGCTTATGGTGCTGGGGGATTTCAACTTGCCTTCGCTCGGTGAGCACTCTGATGGGGCACAAGAGTTCATGGCTTCCATGACAGCCATGGGCTTGACCCAAGTAATTCGGGATCCGACCCACTCAGCAGGTCACACTTGACTTTGTATTCCTCTCGGAGCAGTGGAGTTGTGATCTTGGTTTGAGGGGCATTGAGATCCTGCCCCTGTCGTGGTCGGACCACTGCCTACTGAGCCTCGACTTTCGGAGGCCAATCCCCCACTGTAGGGAGGAGGAACCGATTAGGTGGTTCCACCCCAGGCGCCTTATGGACCCTATGGGCTTTCAGATGGCGCTTGGTGTTATACCTGATACTCTCGCCTGCAATTCGGTCGGGACTCTGATCGCTGCTTGGAACTCGGCGGCGGCAGGGGCCCTTAACCGGATTGCGCCTCTACGGCCGATCTCGGCAATGGATCCAGGAGGGCTCCTTGGTTTACTGAGGAACTCCGGGAGATGAAGCGCCAAAAGAGACGCCTAGAGCACCGCTGGAGAGCCAGTAAGTCCGTGTCAGACCGAGCCTCATTAAAATCTTGCATCAGAGCCTACCTCCGGGCTATCCGGACATCAAAAATAACTCATATTGCTGCTCTGATAGCTTCCACTGAGTCACGCCCAGCCGCCTTGTTTAGGATAGCCCATTCCCTCATTAAAGGGAGGCATACGGGCACTCCCTTGCAAGGTAAGGCTGAGGAGTTCGTTCAATTCCTCGCAGATAAAGTGGCTCGGCTTCAGGCAAACCTGGACTCCAATTGCGCAGAGCCAGCCGAGATACCGAGGGAGGGTCTTGAGCGCCATCGTTGGATTGATTTTCAATCTGCTACCCCTGAGGAAGTGGACAAAGCCATCAGAGCAGTGAGTGCCTCCACTTGTGTACTGGACCCGTGTCCCTCCTGGCTGGTCGCGAACAGCAGGGAGGTGACACGGGGCTGGATCCAGGCGATTGTGACCGTGTCTCTCCAGGAAGGTTCCTTCCCCCCCCCTTTAAAAGAGGTGGTGGTGAGACCCCTACTGAAGAGACCGTCCTTGGATCCAGCCATTTTGAATAACTATCGTCCAGTCTCCAACCTCCCCTTTGTTGGGAAGTTTGTTGAGAAAGTGGTGGCCTCTCAGCTCTGTCGGTCCTTGGAGGAAACTGATTATCTAGACACATTCCAATCTGGTTTCAGGCCTGGCTACAGCATGGAAACTGCTTTGGTCGCACTGACCGATGATCTCTGGAGAGCCAGAGACGGGGCCGTGCCTCCGTTCTGGTTCTCCTGAACCTCTCAGCGGCCTTCGATACCATCGACCATGGTATACTGCTGCAACGGTTGCGAGAGGTGGGGGTGGGAGGCACCGTTCTTCGGTGGTTCTCTTCCTACCTCTCAGGCAGGTCACAGTCGGTGTTGGTTGGAGGACAGAGGTCCACCCCTAGGCCCCTTAATTACAGGGTGCTGCAGGGGTCGGTCCTGTCCCCCCTCATGTTCAACATTTACATGAAGCCACTGGGAGAGATCATCCGACAGCACGGGATAGGATACCATCAATACACGGACGATACTCAATTGTATCTGTCCGCCCCGTGCCAACTCAGTGAAGCAGTTGATGTGATGTGCCAGTGCCTGGAGGATGTGAGGGTCTGGATGGGGGTGAACAGACTGGCTCTCAATCCTGACAAGACCGAGTGGCTTGTGTTTTTTCCTCCCATAAATTGGCTTAGTATTCCATCTCTCAGGCTGGGGGGTGAAATTATACGCCCTTCAGACAGGGTGCGCAATTTGGGAGTCCTTCTGGACCCACAGCTGACTTTAGATCATCAGTTGTCGGCTGTGACCAGGGGGGCGTTTGCCCAGGTCCGCCTGGTGCACCAATTGCGTCCCTACCTGAACCGGGAGGATCTTACAACAGTCACTCATGCCCTTGTGACCTCAAGACTGGACTACTGCAATGCGCTCTACATGGGGCAGCCCTTGAAGAGTGTTCGGAGACTCCAGCTCGTCCAGAATGCAGCCATGCGAGCAATTGTGGGTGCACCACGGTACACCCATGTTACACCTATCCTCCGCGAGCTGCACTGGCTACCTATTGGTCTCCGGATATGCTTCAGGATGCTAGTTATTACTTATAAAGCCCTACATGGTATTGGACCTGGGTACTTGAGAGACCGCCTTCTGCCGATTACCTCCCACAGACCCATTCGATCCCACAGATTAGGCCTCCTCCGTATTCCATCTGCTGGCCAATGTTGGCTGGCGACTACTCGGAGGCGGGCCTTCTCTGTGGCTGCTCCGGCCCTTTGGAACGAGCTCCCTGTGGAGATTCAGACCCTCTCCACCCTTCAGGCCTTCTGGACGGCCATGAAGACCTGGCTGTCCCAGCAAGCCTGGGGTTGAGTCCCCCCCTACTCGAATTTGCTGTGTCTGTTGTGCTTTTAAGTTGTTCGTATTGTTTGATTGTTTCTGTCTTACTTTTTGTAATTTCCCCTCCCTTGGCTTTTGTTCAGCTGCCCTGAGTCCCTTCAGGAAATAGGGCGGCCTACAAATTGAATAAACTCCAAACTCCAAACACACAGAGAATCAAACTTAACAAAGTGCTAAGTCTGCCCACTAACTCACTCACTCACACACACCCCTCTTTCTCCGGCTTGGCTCCTGCTCTTGATCTGCTGCCCAACGACCAAACGGAGAAGTGAAGAGACAGGAGAGACGAGGCAGGAGAAACGAAGCGGGAACGAAGCTGGGTCATTCCTTCCAAGAGGCAACTTTCCCATCAAATGGCTCGCTGCCCTAGAGGAGACCCTCTGCAGTGCCTCTCGTCTGGCCGGGATGCCAGCGAGAGTGTTCAGCTGAAGGAAGGAGGGATACACACACTCGTGCTTTCCCTTTCTCTCCCTCCCTCCCTCTCTCCCTCCCTCCCTCTCTCCCTCCCTCCCTCTCTCCCTCCCTTCTCCTTCCCTCCCTCCCCCCCCCTCTCTCTCTTTCTCTCTCTCACGCAAATGGCAAATCTGAGCAGCCGCTGCTAGGAGCCATGCCTTCTCCCAACCCCTACACCTCTTCTCTCAGCTACTTTCTGCCTTGTGCACCTAGAACTGATTGCTGTCTCCAGGCTGGTACTCCTTTCCTATTATCGTGGAAGGCATCTCACAAAACCCTCTGCGCGGCAGTTGAAAACTGTTGCATGGTGTTTTGTTGCCACGTGTGCGGCCACGCATCTGCACAGCTTAGAGGGAACATTGGTTATCAAAGCAAGGAAGCACGCCCTGCATGGCTGTTCAAGCAGCAAAAGAAGGAACAGGAGAGGCGTTCCACGCTTTTTAAACAGCCAAGCTCCCCTCCTGTTAATTCTTCTGTTTCAACATGCCACACAGGATGCAGTGTGTTGACAGCCACCTCATTTCCAATTGGGGGGGAGAAGGAATCCATCTTTTCCATCCCTCTCCCTGGACCTATGGACCAATTGAAAATGAGGGTGCTGTTCAAGCAGCAAAAGAACAAACACCTGGCAGAGTTTTTTTCCCCTCTCAGCTTGGCTCTTCTTTGCCCACCAAAGTGCTGCCCTCGCTCAGTTGCCCTCGCTGTCGCCACACACTCTGCGTGCCCAGCTGAAGGCCTGAGAGAGAATGAGTGATGGCAGTGGGGGGCGGTGGCTACTGCTCCTGGGCTTGCTGTGGGTAGCAGGCAGTGCCCCGACTGCCATCACCACTGCACCCACCATGCCACCTCAGCAGCAGCACCTCCCACCTGCAGAACCAAGGCGGAGAAGAAGATCGAAAGCCGTGGGTGGGACAGGGCGCACGCAGGATGAGTGGAGTTTGTGACCCATTTTAAAGTGAAAGGGGCTGTTTGTGACTAAATGGGACAGAGAACATAGAGGAATGTAAGGGAACATGGAGGTAATCTAGTCCAACTCCTTCCCAAGGCAGGAGTCCTTCCTTCTCTTTGAGAGCTGTCAGTGACCGACATGAGGGGTACGGTATGTGTGTGAATGAGAGAGAGAGAGAGAAATCAATAATGAGAAAGAGAAAGAAAGAAAGATGGAGAGAGAGAGAGAGACAAGAAGGAAGGAAGGGAAAGAAAGAAAATAAGTGGGGGAGAGAGACACAAGAAGGGAGGGAGGGAGAGAGAGAGAGAGAGGGTGGGGCAGAGAACTTATGATCACAATTGAGCCCAAAATCTTGGTTGCTAAGCAAGAACGTTGTTAAGTGAGTTTTATCACATTTTTCAACTTGGCCATGCCCACCCAGTCACATGACCACCAAGCCACTTCCACAAAACAGGCCACACCTACAGAATAGATCCTAAAAATTTAAAAAATCCACCACTGATATATACATACATACATACATACATCATACATACATACATCCATACATCCATCCATACATACATACATACATGCACCACTTTAATGAAATGATCTATGCATGATTTTTAATAATGTGGGACATAATTGTACTTTGAACTGTTTTCATGAAATAATTTTAAAAACATTTTTATCTGAAGAAAAGGAATTATATGACCTATCAATGAAAAAGAAAGAATTGCAAGAAAAGTTGCAGTCCAATGAGAAGGAAATAGAGGAAGCTCAGATTCTTGCATCCATCCATCCAGGCATTATAAATGGTAAGACTGCTATACTGCCTCATGATTTAAAGACTTGAATAGAAATTATTACTAATACTATTAATTGATTGATTGATTCTTTCATATACTGTTTTTCCTTCCAAATGAAGCCAGAGGTGTGTACAAAAACTAAATATATAAAATTATCTTCCACAAAAAACATTTTATTAACTTAGGTGAAAATAAAATAAGTAATATAACAATAGGGCTCAATAATTTAAAGATTATTGTTCTTACCACAGTTAAAAGCCTGCAAATGCCCAGGGGAGTAGCTATATCTTCAAATGAGATTTATAACTATATAATGTGGATAGCACTGGTAGATATTTTGGAAGAGAAATTTCTAATTTGGAAACTGGTAGTAAGAAATCTGTGACAAAAATGTATACCTTTTATGCATATATATGAATATTTTTCTCGTGCATAGAAAACACTTTCATAATGAGGAATCTGTATCATTTCTTTTGAACATAGATGCACCCACACATATCACCTATTTTCCTGTATTTTTATACAAATAACAACAACAACAACAACAACAACAACGAAGCTTATGACAATGAACCATGCTTTGTACCCTAAAAGTGATGTTGACCAATTATATCTACCAAGACCAGAGGGTGGTCGAGGACTCCTACAAATAAACAGACTGCGGAAGAAGAAAGACACAGCTTGAATGATTACATCCAGAAAAGTAAAGAACCAATGATTAAGGAAGTAAATAAAGGAGGCTTTTTGAAGACAACTATGTTAAAAGTTGAATATAAGAAAGAAGTAATTGAGAAGCGAGCTGAAAATTGGAAAAGCAAAGCTTTGCATGGCCAATACTTGAAAAGTATTGAAGGCAAAGCTGACCAAAAACTAACTTGGAACTGGTTAAGATCAGGAGTACTGAAAAAAGAAACAGAAGGCTTTATTTTGGCAGCTCAAGAACAAGCCTTAGCCACAAACTGCATGAAGGCAAAAAATCAACATGTTACCACCACCAGCAAATGTCACCTCTGTAATGAGAAAGACGAGACAGTCGACGACTTGATCAGTGGATGCAGCAAAATTTCACAAATTGACTACCTACAACACCATGACCACATTGCTAAGATTATTCACTGGAAATTGTGGCAAAAGTTTGGATTTGAGTACAGCAAAAACCACTGGGACCATCAGGTTGAGAAGGTTTTAGAGAATGAGAATGGGCGTTGGTACTTACCTGATACGCTCATTCTCGCAGCAGGTGGAGACAGCAGTCACGTAGGGTTCACTTTGTTCAATAACCAATAGGGCTGAGTCTACAGATTATAAAGCCTTCCTCCTTGCTGCTCTTCCCCAGCTTTTAGACGAAGACATGATGTAGACCGACCTATAGTTGATATGGAGAAGGAGAATAAAGGGAAGCCAAGAAAAGGAAAAAAAGGACTGACCTAATCCTGAAGGATAATCTAGACCATAACAGGGCGGGGGTGACTGCTGTCTCCACCTGCCGCGAGAATGAGCGTATCAGGTAAGTACCAATGCCCATTCTCCACGATTGGTGGCGACAGCAGTCACGTAGGTACATACCCAAGCTAGTCCCTAATTAAGGGAGGGATCCGGTCTCTCTGGAAGAGGAGTCCAGAGAATGGACTTGTTGTAAAATCCTCTTTCCAAAGGCCGCTTCAGCCGAAACAAACCTGTCTATCTTGTAATGACGGATAAAGGGAATGGGAGAAGTCCAAATGGCCACCATACAAATTTCCTCCACTGATGCCTGAGTAGCCCAGGCAGTTGACATGGCCGCACTATGAGAAGAATGAGCCGTTATATCCTGTGGAGGAACGAGATCAATGACTCAGTAAGCTTTAGAGATACATGCTCTAAACCAGCATCCTATGGTGGAAGAGGAGACTTTAGAACTCAGGGAAGCTGGCTGAAAAGAGACTAGTAAGGCTTCAGAATGCCTGAACATAGCTGAATGTTTGATATACATATGTAAAGTCCTGCAAAGGTCTAAGGAATGCCACTTTTTTTCTAACCCATGAGAAGGATTGGGACAAAAATTAGGGAGAATAAGTTCCTGAACCTTATGAAAGACTGAGTTAACTTTGGGCGTAAACGTCAGATCTAGAAGGAGAACGACCCTAGCTGCATGAAATATACAAAGGTCGCTTCTAATCAACAGAGCTGCGAGTTCGGAGATTCAGCTTGCTGACATCATTGCGATTAGGAAACAGACCTTGAGTGTGAGATGTTGAAGTGATACAGTCCACAATGGCTCAAACGGAACCCTGGTCAGAAAGTCTAAAACTTTGGTTAAGTCCCAGTTTGGGTATCTGTGGACAGTCGGAGGATGAATATTGGTCGCTCCATGGAGAAACTGACGTATGTATGGCAGATGTGAGATGGGCTCACCTGTCGGTAGAGTCAAGACTGTAGAGAGGGCCGCCATCTGACGCCTTAACCTGTTTGGCGAAAGACTTTTAGTGAGGCCCCGTTGGAGAAAGTCTAATACATTAGCCAGAGAGGCAGACAGGGGGAGAATGTCACTGTGCCCTGCACAGTGTCTATTAGAGCTCCCAGGTGAAGGATGCGGGTGTCTGGTCTTAGAGAGCTTTTTGCCAGATTTATGGAGAAGCCTAGCCCTTGGAGGACTTGAATGGTAGTTTGAATGCTCCTGTGATCCTGTCTGATGGAGGGGGACAGCAGGAGAATGTTGTCTAGATATACTTGAATTCTGACTAATCTTGAGCGGAGGTGGGCAGCCACCACCGCTAGCACTTTTGTGAATACTCTTGTGGTTGATGACAGCCCGAAGGGGAGCACCGGGTACTGGTAATGATTTCCCCTGTACTCTAATCGAAGGAACTGCCTGTGTTCGCGGAAGATAGGAATGTGAAGATACGCCTCTGTGAGGTCCACCAAGGAGAGGAAGTCGCCCTTGCAGACTCTCTCCAGGATGGACTGCAGGGAGTGCATCTTGAACCGTTGATAAAGGACATATCGCTGCAAGATTTTCAGATCCAGAATTGGTCTCCATCCTCCCGAGGCCTTTGGAACCACAAACAGCTTTGTGGAACCACAAAACCCCTGACGTTTGTGGCCCTTAGGAACAGCCTAGATGGCCCTGATCTGAAGAAGATGGCAAATGGTCTGTTCCACCAACTGTATCTTGAGACTGTCCTGAGACACTGGGCAAGGGACAAAATGCCTCGGGGGAATAGAGAGAAACTCCAGAGTCAGACCCCATCCGATGGTCTGCAAGACCCAAGCATCTGTTGAGATGTCCTCCCATCAGTCTGCAAACACTGTCAATTAACCCCCTATTGGAAGATCCTCAAGACAGTCAATTCTGAATCTGTAGGATCGATTGAAGCCCCCCACAAAGGATTTTCTAGGAGGATATTGTTGGAAGGTCCTATTGGACCTATCTTGCTGTTGGTTAGATCAGTGTTTTTCAACCACTGTGCCGTGGCACACTAGTGTGCCGTGACATAGTGTAAGGTGTGCCGTGGGAAAATTACTTTATATATAGTCAATATAGGCACAGAGTTAAATTTTTTTAACATTTTCTAATGGTGGTGTGCCTCGTGATTTTTTTCATGAAAAAAGTGTGCCTTTGCACAAAAAAGGTTGAAAAACACTGGGTTAGATCCCTGCCTAGAGCGTGACTGATGCTGCAGATGGGAGTTGGAGAAACCCCTGTCCTGCCCTCGAAAGGTAGAGGAATATCTATTGTCCGCTTTGTGGAAAGTTGATTGAAAGACCTTACATTTGTCCTTTGACTCCACTAATAAGGGTCCCAAAGGGGCTCCAAACAGATTACCCCCTGAAAAGGGAGATGAAGCCAGACGCCACTTGTGTCTGGCATCGGCTTGCCAAATTTTTAGCCACAGTAGTCACTTATATGTGATCATAGAAGTAGTGGCTTTGGAGGCAAAGCGAGCTGTGTTAAGTGCAGCATCTGCAGAAAACTCAAGAGTTGCTTTTAATTTGTTTAAATGCCCATGGGCCCTAGTGTCTTTATTTGGGATCCTGCTCTGAAGTTGTTTTATTCAAAGAAGAGCAGATCTTCTAACAAATGAGAAAGAAGTGGAAGCCCTAATAGCCCAGGCAGAGGCCTGGTGACCTTTGACAAGCATTTGTTCCAAGCGCTTGTCTTCGGGCTTAAACGAATCCTCAGGACCACTGGCAGCTGCATTAGGAGAGGCCTGAGCTACCACAGGGAGGTTGATGGCTGGAAGGTTTAGAGCCTTAACTAAGGCAGGTCCTACATTATACAGGCGCTTATAAAGAGAATTAGGAAGAGGACTGGTGCCCGGAGAGGCCCATTGTCTTTGCACCTCCTTCTCAACCGTAGGTTCAAGGAAAAGAGGATCCTCAGAATCCCTAGTGTCAGAGGCTGCAGGCTTAGGATCCGGGGTAGGCTTAAAACCAGCAATCTTATTTGTCTTAAACAGTAAGGATAGGAAAAGAGCCGGTTTGAACAACCCCACAAAAGCTGGTTAGTCGGGGGCCAGATCCTTGTCCTCAAAGAGGTCAGAATCACTGGGGGGGGGCTGCTCAACCCTGTCCTCTGCTGTGGAAGACCTAGAAGTTGAAGGATTAGCAGTATCCTTACTAGAAGAGTGTTTCTTTTTACTCTTGGATTTAGACCCCCTCCGATTTAGATTTAGAACTGTAGCCAGAGGATCTCTTACGTTTGAGGCCCATAGCTATCCCCTTTTCAGTAGCAGAAGAGCTGATGGCAGCTACACCATGGGTAATAGAAGGAGTAGTAGCAGGGGTTGGTTCAAACCCCAAAAATCCCGGGGAAGAGGAAGCCTGAACTGCCACCGGAGAAGGGCCTGCATCCTCCAAGGAGTCATCCTCACTTTGAGGAGAATCAAAAACCCCTGTACTATCTCCTATCTGAGAAAGGGAACCAGGTTCAGAAAGGGAATCCTCTGAATCAGAAGAAACACCCACAAGAGGGGGGCTACCAGGAAAGACAGGGATCACCTGGAATGGATGAGGGCTCCCTCTGCCATCCTGTGTGCGCTTTCTGTGAGCTGTTTTGTGCGATGAGGACTTGAGCTGCCCTTTCCCCCCTTTTTTTGCTGTCCTAGGAATCTTTGCAGGGAGCTTCTCAGCTGCCTCAACTGCCACCCTTTTTCTAGAAGTCTGAGCTGATGAAGAGCCAACAGTAGGGCTCTCTGGTGGAGAGGTCTGGGTGGAGATTACTGCCCCATCTCCTGTGCTGGAAGCCATCATTAGAAGTCAAGCAGAAACAGTCACCCTCAAGGTAAATGCTGTAAAAGAGCCTCGTTACCGACCTTTGGCTTGAAAATGGCGCTTGCTGCTCTTTGCGCCAAAATCAACTGCCACACACTCTCTTCTGGCTTGTAACCGCGCCTTGTAATCTCTGAGGGAAACAGCGATCTTCCTGAGAGCTTTGCAGCCCCAGTGCTGTGTTCCTGACAACAACCGCAGGGTTACCACCCTTGGGCATGTCACCGGGGCAACCTCCAGCAATCTGCTCGAAAAGGAAGCGTTGGAGCCGCTCCAGTGCCTAATACAAACCTTGGACGATCGCTGACAGGAAAAAAGCCTCCGTTGTTTTAAAACGGCTGTCCCAGCCGCACGGCTAGCTCTGTGGCTAAGGACAAAGCTCTTTGCTTAATATAAGCATTCCCGCTGCCTGCAAGATCTTAAGAATGGCAGGGATTGAAATATGAAAGTTTTAGAAATAGCCAATTAGTAAGAAGAAGAATATAATCAGAAATACAACTACACATCCAGACCAGAACTGGCTGAGTCTTAAAACTCAGGAAGGCTTTATAATCTGTAGATTCAGCCCTATTGGTTACTAGACAGAGTAAACCCTATGTGACTGCTGTCTCCACCAATTGTGGAGAAAGTCAAGATCTTGTGGGACTTCAGAATACAGACTGACAGGCAATTACCTACAACACACTTGACATAACAATAATTGAAAAGAAGAAAGTATGGTTCATTGACATTGCAATACCTGGTGATGCACAAATTGAAGATAAACAGCGAGAAAAAAATCACAAAATACCGGTTTTTGCAAATTGAGGTTGACTGACTGTGGAAAAAGAAATCGTGTTGTCCCAATTGTAATTGGAGCCCTTGGAGCAATCCCTAAAGGGTTACCTTGCTATTTGAAAATTCTAAATTTCTCCCTTTCAGTCCGGTTTCAGGCCTGGCTTCAGCACGGAAACCGCTTTGGTCGCACTGACCGATGATCTCTGGAGAGCCAGGGATGGAGATCATCCCTCCATCCTAGTGCTTCTTGACCTCTCAGCGGCCTTCGATACCATCGACCATGGTATCCTTCTGCGATGGTTACGAGAGGTGGGGGTGGGAGGCACCGTTTTTCGGTGGTTCTCCTCCTACCTCTCGGACAGGTCGCAGTCGGTGTTGGTCGGGGGGCAGAGGTCGACCCCCAGGCCCCTGAAATATGGGGTCCCACAGGGTTCGGTCCTATCCCCCCTCCTGTTTAACATCTACATGAAGCCGTTGGGCGAGATCATTCGGCGGCACGGGATAAAATACCATCAGTACGCGGACGATACCCAGTGGTATCTGTCCGCCTCGTGCCAACTCAGTGAAGCGGTTGACATGATGTGCCAGTGTCTGGAGGCTGTCAGGGTCTGGATGGGGGTTAACAAGCTTGCGCTCAATCCAGACAAGACCGAGTGGCTGTTGTGTTTCCCTCCCAAAAATTTGGTTAGTATTTCATCCCTCAGGCTGGGGGGTGAAATTTTATGCCCCTCAGACAGAGTTCGCAATTTGGGAGTCCTCCTGGACCCACAGCTGACCTTAGAACATCATTTGTCGGCTGTGACCAGGGGGGCATTTGCCCAGGATCGCCTGGTGCACCAATTGCGTCCCTACCTGAACCGGGAGGCACTCACAACAGTCACTCATGCCCTCGTGACCTCAAGACTGGACTACTGCAATGCGCTCTACATGGGGCAGCCCTTGAAGAGCATTCGGAGACTTCAGCTCGTCCAGAATGCAGCCACACGAGCGATCGTGGGTGCACCTCGGTACACCCACGTTACACCTATCCTGCACGAGCTGCACTGGTTACCGATTGGTCTCCGGATACGCTTCAAGGTGCTAGTCGTCACTTATAAAGCCCTTCATAGTATTGGACCTGGGAACTTGAGAGACCGCCTGCTGCCAATTACCTCCCAAAGACCCATTAGATCACACAGGGCAGGCCTCCTCCGGGTTCCGTCTACCAGCCAATGTCATCTGGCTACTACCCGGGGGAGGGCCTTTTCTGTGGCAGCTCCGGCTCTTTGGAACGAACTCCCCGCAGAGATTCAGACCCTCACCTCTCTCCAGGCCTTCCGAAAAGCTGTTAAAACCTGGCTGTGTCAGCAGGCCTGGGGTTGATGAGTTTCTTTCCCCTCTCGAATAGTGTGGTTGTTGGTTGTTTTTAAATGCCTTGTATTTGTAGTTTTTGTGTTCCTCTTTCCCTCCTTGGGTTTGTGCGCCGCCCTGAAGGGAATAGGGCGGCATATAAATAAAATGAAACCTAAACCTAAACCTAAAGCTCTGACTTGAACATTCTGACTCTACAAAAAACCACCCTACTTGGAACAGCTTATATCCTCTGATGTTACCTTAACAGTTCCTATGTCCTTGGTTAGGACTCGAGCTGTTGAGCTACCATCAGCCCCAAAGACTGTGAATCTCACCAAAGATTAACCAAATAATAATAATAGTAATAATAATAGTAATAATAATAAAAAACATGCACTGGCTGATTATTTAAAAGAAAGTCAAGAACATCTATTAGTCGAAGTAAAGAACAAAAATCTACTGAAACAAGACAAAACAAGAATCCAGAAAAGATGTGATAAAATCAAGAATGGAGAGTTGGCAGAACAAAGCACTGCATGGCCAATTTCTGGAAAAAATAAAAGATAAAGTGGACAGTGAACAAACTTGGTTATGGTTAACAACAGGTACATTAAAGAAAGAAACAGAGTCACTAATCCTGGCTGCGCAAGAACAAGCTATCCGCACAAATGCCATTAAGGCCAAAATAGAAAAATCCTCTGATGATGCCAAATGCAGACTTTGCAAAGAAGCTGATGAAACTGTTGATCACATACTCAGCTGCTGTAAAAAAATCGCGCAGACTGATTATAAATTGCGGCACAATTCAGTAGCACAAATGATCCATTGGAATTTGTGCAAAAATTATAATATTAAAACAGCAACAAACTGGTGGGAACATCAGCCTGAAAAAGTCACCGAGAATCAGATGGTCAAGATCTTGTGGGATTTCCGTATACAAACGGACAAAATACTGGCGCATAATACACCAGACATCACACTGGTTGAGAAAAATAAGGTCACAATCATAGACATTGCAATAACAGGTGATAGCAGGGTCGCCGAGAAGGAACATGAAAAAATTGCAAAATACCAGGACTTAAAAATCGAAATTCAATGACTATAGCACAAACCAGCAGTGGTAATTCTAGTGGTAATTGGCACACTGGGTGCTATTCCAAAAGCACTGGAATTATATTTAAAACAGTTAAAAATTGACAAAATCACCATCAGTCAAATGCAAAAAGCCGCACTGCTTGGATCTGCACACATATTACAAAAATATGTTACGACGTCCTAGGCCCCTGGGTGGGGCCCAACTAGTAACCAGTGCCAAATCCGGCGAAACAACTGGCCGCTGTGATACAATTGTATAATAATAATAATAATAATAATAATAATAATAATAATAATAATAATAATAATAATAATAATACAGGCTGGATTGGGTAAAATAAGAATAGAAAAGGTTACTGAAAACAGAAGGAAAGAAACCTAAAAGGAAAGTGTTAAACATTACAAAACAAAAGGTATAATTTAACAGATTCAGCTATGTTCCTTTTTTCATTTTCAAGAACACCTATTGTCAGCTAATGCAAATCCTTTGCTCTTCCAATTTATAAGTAATTATTTGAATAATTTTGCTTCCAAAATTAGGTATTGTTTATGTGATAGTATTAAAGAAGGAGACATTGACTCACCAAGGCTTCTCCCCACCCCATCACACGAGGTTTCATTTACTTTCCCACCACGTTGCTCCATCCTGCATTCAGGCTCCATTCTCTCAATGATATGTGTGATTTTGCAAAGAGGCCTTGAGAACCATCATGAGAACAAGAGAGAACGAAACCCTAGCAAAGCTGGCATTTTGAAAAGCTGTGATCATCAGCATTCACCATAGGATGCAAGTGAAAGAAAGAAAGAAGTGAATTCCAAGGGGAAAACATCTGAGAAACCTCCGACAGTTATGTACCTACCTTTAGAAGTACTAATCAGATTTGTATACAAGGCACCTTTATTGCTGAGGAGGGATTTAGGAACATTAAATACTGGCCAATGGCTTTCTGGAGATTTTTTCCTCCAGAAGGCTTTTGGGTGTTACCTATATATATAAGTATATGTGTGTGTATTTATGTCTATTTCTACATGTATATATATTTAATACTATTTTTATATTTTTCAGTGTAATTTTGATAATATTGTTTTAATAGCAATCCACTAAAATTATTTAAGCCTCAGAATAAATTGCATAAATAAATTATTATTATTATATTTATTGACATGAAATTATTTTACAGAACATGCACTTCAAAAATTAGTTAAGACAAAAAGACGCTTGACTATAGATTTAAAAGCAACTGTACATGATATCCAGAAGGCAGAACATGTTTTAGAAATGGCTCAGATTAAACGATCTGAAGGTATGACTTAAAATTTTTAAAACTTTATTTTATAATAATACTGCTTTATTACCATCTTTATCTATAATATTAATGTTAGAAGAAGTGTAAGTTAAGCACCTTTCTTGTTCTTGGATGAATAGTTTATAACCATTTGGAACAATGGCTTAAGGTATACTGTTTAATGATTTATCAGAATGAGTTAAGCTTAGAAGTGATCATTTACTAGGACAGTGATGGCGAACCTTTTTTGGCTCGTGTGCCAAAAGTGGGGGGGAGTGCAGGAAGGTCATGTGTGGGTATGCCACACCCATAATGCAATGCGTGACCCCCAGGGTGTATGCGCGCATGACAGACGCTCCCCCCCATTTTTTGCATGTTTTTTTTCTTCCTCCCCAAGCCCCAGAGGCTTTATAGGAGCCTGGGGAGGGTGAAAAGAGCTTTCCCCACCCCCAGATGCCCTCTGGAGGCTTCAGGCGCTTCCCTGAAGCTTCCGGAGCACAAAAGACCCTATGGGAAAACTGGAAGTTTGGGAATGGACTACTGGTTTACTCGTAGGGCTGATTTAAGCTGTCTGGAGCCTTCAGGGGCCTTCCAGAGGCTTCCCTGGAGGCTCCAGAGGACAAAAAACGACCCTATGAGCAAACCAATTTGACTGTTGGGCCATTTTTAGTCCTCCAGAGCCTTCGGGGAAGCCTCCAGAAGACTCCTGAAGGCTCCAGAGGGCTTAAACCAGCCATATAACCAAACCGGAAGTCCATTCCCAAACTTCTGGTTTGCCCATAGGGTTGGTTTTTTGCACTCTGGAAGCTTCAGGGAAGCTCCTGAATCCTCTGGAAGGCCTTTGGGGGGGTGGGGGGCTCTTTTCGCCCTCCCCAGACTTGTATAAAGCCTTTGGAGCCTGGGGAGGGAGAAAAATGCCTCCCCCAAAAGGCTAAAGTCAGCTGGCCAGCCCGCGCATGCACGTTGGCCATCTGTACAGGGCGCCTCACGTGGCCTGAAAAATGGCTCCGCGTGCCACCTGTGGCACATGTGCCATAGGTTTGCCATTCTGGTACTAGGAGATACTTTTTCTCACTAATCATAAAAATCAATCAATTTCTGTAATTCACTCCTTCCTCATCTCTCGAAAAGTATATATAGTTATAAACCAATGAAGTGGGGTCATTTTAGATTCTAGTATCCTCTTTCCCACAGCTCTGTTTACAATGTTGACTTGTAAAAGAGAATACACATTCCTAGCTCACTGTACAGGTAATCCTCGATTTACAACAGTTCATTTAGTGATTGTTTGAAGTTATAGTAGCACTGAAAAAAATGGCTTATGAGTTTTTTCCACACTAACAAATGTTGCAACATCTTCTGCATTTTCATGTGATGAAAATTCAAATGCTTCGTAACTGGTTTATATTTATGACGGTTGCCCTGGAGTAATGAGATCACTTTTTGCAATCTTTGACAAACAAAGTCAATGTTGAAGTCAGATTCACTTAGCAACCATGTTACTAACTTAACAACTACAGTTGCATCCACTTAACAACTGTGGCAAGAAAAGTAGTAAAATGGGACAAAATTCAGTTAACAAATGCCTCACTTAGCAACAGAAATTTTGGGGTCAATTGTAAGCCATACGTCAAGGACTATCTGTATTATTCTTATACTCTGTAGGTTTTTTAAAATATATATTGAAGCATTTGGCAGTCTTTAAAAAATAAAATAATAACAAAGAACTTTTACAGTCATCAAACTGTTCATGCTGCAATCATGACTAAACTTTATAGATGGCCTATATATTCTTCCTCTTGTTCAGAAGCATCCTACAAATGCATTTTAATTCCTATTTCTAAAGCACTTCAAGCTGTTAACATATCTTTTTTTTGTATTTATAACTTATTTTATTATGAAATTGGAGACTTTGACTGTCATAGAAATTTTTTTAAAAGTTGCTTAACACTGCAATACATATTTGATATGATGAAGAATATGCAGTTTTGCAGAAGGAAAGTTTGATAGCCAACCTGACTCCCCATTCTTAATTTAAAATAAACTTTTAAAAATGTCATTGTTCATTTCACTTCAAATAATATCAATACTGTTATATTTTTATAAGCATGTTTCAATTCCCAATCTTCCTTTGGAAATATACTAAAACAGCATTTCTAGCACAATATGAATTGTTGGAATAATGAACCTGTCCTGTCCATAAAATTTTGGGGTTTTTTCCCCATGTAGGTGACTAATTCATAGGTGGCAATCAAACCCCTTACATCCTGGACCTAAATTGTTTCAATTTCTACCTTCAAAATGATGCTATAGGGCTCTGTAAATTAGAACAAGAAGACACAAGTTTTCCCCCAAATGCCATTACTCTGCTAAACAACTAATCCCTACAACACTGTCAAATTATCTACTAAGACTGTATTACTATTATTCTTTTCTTCCTTCCTAGTACCTATCTCTTTCAACTTATGGCTATATACATGTTGCTTGTATCTTTACAACTGATATTGTTTTTATTGTTTCCTAGTATGATTTGATTGCTTATTAATATTCTATGACTATCGCTAAGTGTTATATCTTATGATTCTTGAAGAATATATTTTATTTTTTCTTTATGTACACTGAGAGCATATGCACCAAAGACAAACTCCTTGTGTGGCCAATCACACTTGGCCAATAAAGAATTCAATTCTGTTCTGTTCTGTTCTAGTCCAGTCCAGTCCAGTCCACTCCATTCCTATTCCATCCCATCCCATCCCATTCTATTTCCTAAAAACCAGTTGTAATGGTTAAGCCACAGGATTAAAAAGCAGGAGACAAAAAATTATGTCCTGCCTTAACCATAAAAGCTGACTGGATGAATTTGGGCCAGGGACTCTCTTTCAATCCAACTCACTTCATAGGGTTGTTGTTGTGGGGAAAATAGGAGGAAGAAGATGTGTTGGATATGTTTGCCACCTTGAATTATTTGTAAAAATAATAAAGGTGGGATACAAATCAGTAAAATAAAAATTTAAAATGCGTTTCACCACACAAAACTCAGTGAAAGCAAATTCAAGCAGATTTGAAGCCATCATGTCTTTGTTGTGGTGAGAATTATCATTTTATACCTTTGGTCTGCTACCCGTATTTACCTAATGTGTATGTTGTTCAGCTTGGGCAGAGGAGGTTGTGCGACAGAGAGGTCTGCAGAATGTATTCTAAATCTCTCTTGAAAAAATTAATGACTATTATAGTATATTAGTATTTTTTTGACCAAGGTTATTAGTCATCCAAAATAATTTCATTTAGTTTGTTTTGTTTTATTTTATTGAATGGGCTCTACAATAATACTTAGCATCATATGAAATAATCCAGTTTTTGAAACCAATTGTTCATGTTATGTGATTTTATAAATAATGAGAATATTTTAAAATATTTTTAAAGAAATGATTCAAAAAGAGAGATCACTGAATCACCTACTTAAAAAAAAGGAGTTACTACAGAAACGTTTGCATTCCAACTGGACAGAACTGGAAGATGTTCAGGCTCTTATGGCTGCCAAACCCGGATATATCAAGGGTAGGTAAACTATAATTTCTGATATTTGTAGTGCTAGATATAGCAATAGCACTTAGACTTCACCGGGCTTTACAGCCATCTCTAAGCAGTTTACAAAGTCAACATATTGCCCCCGACAATCTGGGTCCTCAGAAGGATGGAAGGCTGAGTCATCCTTGAGCCTAGTGAGATTTGAACTGCCAAATTGCAGACATCTAGCAGTTAGCAGAAATAGCTTGCAGTACTGCACTCTAACCACTGCGCTACCATGGCTCCTATATATGAAGTTTGAAGTAAGTTTCTTCGCCTCAGTTGAATTTGTAATTAAGATGAAACAGTATTTTCTGAGCTGTAAGCAAGACTTCTCATATTTTCTGTCCCTCATGAAAAGAAAGGAGCAAGAAAAGTTTTTACTTTAGATTTTATTCATAGTAGCTGGTACAACCAGGCTGAAGCTTATATCTTTCCAGCTCTTCTGTGACTTGGTTAAATAGAAGTATTTAAACATCATCATTCTAATTGTAAACTGTAACAGCTTGTTGTACAGGTGAAATTACAGGTCTGCAAAAAATTTTTTTTCGAGAGCTCTTTTGGTTATTCCACATAATCTTTATGTTTTTTGGTGCGCTGAATCCAAAAATGACCTCCATTTTGTCATAGGACATCATGTTTCCTGACAATTTAGGTAACTTATGTTAAATAAGGCAATACTTCAAAAATAAATAGAAATAGACATATAAAATTAAAGTTTTATTATAATATTTTCATGAAAATCCTTTTTTGAACTGAAATGAGCTCACCTACACACACTAAACTTGATTCTTCTTCCTTGTGAAGCTTCTCTTGGTGCATTTACGCTCGTGAGTAGCATCTGGAATGTCTCTCTGAAGCATCCAACAGTAGTCTGCCATCATTGTAATGCTCCATTTTCCCTGGTATCTCCTTTCCATCTCTTTAATGTCTTGGTGGAATCGTTCACCTTGTTCTCCAGTGCACTGCTCAGAGAGTCCAAATGCTGGGTTAACACAGCCTATCTGCCCTTGGACTGAGTGATGTTTTTGTTGACCACGCCTCCCTTTGCCTCTGCATGCTCAGTTCGAAAACTCAGTCCGCCCGTTAGGACTGTTTTTGGGAGAGCTCCAGTCTAAGGTCAGATAGGCTGGAAAAAGTTTCCCACTTTGGACCACGTTTGGATTCTCATTTCAGAGAAAATTATATTGACTACAAGATCTGTCAAAGATTTGAGGTTTGTGTCGCTTTAAGAGGGCACCCGGGCTTCCCTGCAGCTGCTGGTCGCAAGCGCTCCAGGGGTCTGTAATCCCTCATCCAGCGGAGGCTGGCGAGAGGCAGAAGCGGCAAGGGCGGTGGCAGACCTTCCCCAACAGAGCCCCAGAGAGAAATTCCCTCAAACGGAGGTCTGGGAGCCTGCAGGCCTTCTATCTAGGGGCCATTCAGCCGCTCGATTCTGCCCGGCAACAGCGACGACGGTTGGAGCCTTCACGCGCTTTTCAGGCTGTCAGGCAAAAAAGAGCGGGAGGAGGCTGCGCGTGCAGCCGCCGCCATTTTGGATCGCTTCGCAGCGCATTGAGGAGAAGGAGAACGCGTGGCTCGTGTGGAGAGCTGATTCCTCCAGCCTTGCATTTAAAGTCAGCAGGAGAAGCGGAGAGCCGAAGCAGCATCAACGGAGCCTCAGCCAGCCCTCAGCGACTGCAGAACGCCGCAAGGAGGCCGGAGATTAGCCTGGGGAGCCAGCTAGTCTCTCCCTCCTATTTGCAAGCTAAGTCTCGGGGAACCGAGGGCGGTGAGAGGAAGGAATCCGACCCCCAGGCAGCCCTTCCCTCCTGAAGATTCTGCGAGCGCATTTGGACCTCAAAGGCCAGCGCGTGCCCATCCCAGCTCCAGCTATTTTCCAGGCCTCGTGGGGACCTGAAATGGCTGAAGAATGCAGGGAGGCCTTAGGGGAACAGGCAGGGCCCTCCAGCAAACGCAGTAAGCTGGATCCCTCTGTAAAGAAAGGCAAAGTGCACATGGGCTCACTTGAAAGGTCTTCACCAAGAGCCTCAGTGGATCCCAGGGAGGTTTCAAGGCCCCATCAGTCAGAACCTAGCCCAGACCATCGCAGCAGGGAGTCAGCTTCCCCTGATCGTGAGGCCCAATCCCCCGGGGACAGTGAATTCTTGTCTGGGGATAACTATATATCCAGGGATCCATCTCCTGAAGCGTCTTGGGGGTACCCCGACTCCCCTAGCTCCTCCATTGGAGAGGAACGAGATTCTGTCCAGAATTCCCTGTGTGGGAAGGGTGAATCCAGCTCAGGCAGGCCTAGCCATCGCAGGCCCAGTAAGCAGAAAATGAAAAGGGGAAAAAGCCCTGCTCTTTCTGATGAAATGAGGGAGGTAATTTCCTTAGCCATTTCCCAAGGGATAGCTGAAGGCATTAAGCACAGGGGCTCTCGCAAGGGCAAGGCCCCGAAGGAAAAACACAAACCTAAGGCCTCCACCTCTAAGGAGCCTGTATCCTCCTCCCCATCTTCTAGCCCCTCTCACTCTGGGCTTTCAAGTTCTGAGCAGGAAGAAGGGGAAATTTTCGTGCTTTCTGAAGATGAAAACCCTACCCCTGACAAACCAAAATTCACTGGCCTGTTTCAGCCGTCATTATTCAAGTCTGTCTTGCACAAAGCCATGACGGCCACAGAGTTAGGCCCCACTTCCAGGCCTGAGACCTCTCAAGCTTCCACTTCCAGGGATCATAAGCATGGCTTATTCAAAGAGACAATAGAAACTCCTGAGGTTATCCCTGTGCCTGACCTCTTTATGGACGCTGTGCAGCGCCAGTGGCTACAGCCGGGTACGCTAACCAACCCCAGTGGGGGGGACAGAGCACTGTATGCCCTGGAGGGGAAAATGGAGGATATCCTGAAATTCCCTGAAGTAGATGCCCCAGTTGTGTCTCTAACTTCCAATTCCAACCTGCCAGCTGAGCTCCTAG
This sequence comes from Thamnophis elegans, assembly GCF_009769535.1. Lineage (NCBI taxonomy): Eukaryota > Metazoa > Chordata > Lepidosauria > Squamata > Natricidae > Thamnophis > Thamnophis elegans. The sequence continues at coordinate 19,990,362 of NC_045558.1, read as the reverse complement.
AGGGACTTAAGGCAGAAGATAAGAGGTCAGAAAAGGCGTGTCATAAAACACACATGGCGTCTGCCTGGGCCATCAAGGCATCCACCTCTGCCTCTTTCTTTATTAGGGCCACCTTATTCTGGCTATGCCAACTCAGGTCCAGACCCCCGCCCAGGAAATCTAGATGGCGCCATGAGCTAACCAAGATTATTACCGCTGTCGAGTATTCGGCGGATGCCACCTTGACAGCAGCAAAATTTTCTTCCAGGGCTCTCGCTTCCAATATCACCTCCCGCTGCCTCTTATGGCTCAGGCATTGGCAGGCCGAAATGAAGGCCAAGTGGAAGCTGGCATCGGCCCCATTTAAAGGAGGCCTTCTGTTTGGAGAGGCCCTGGACAAGTTTGTCACCGAAACCAAGGACAAACGCAAAATCCTTCCTGCAACCTTTAAAAGGGGTGACCAGAAAGGGGCGGGGTCCTTTTGTAAGAGACCTTACAGGAGTCAGGAAGCAGGGCAATCCTCTCACCCTTCCTCCTATCAGAGGCCCTTTCAGGCAGGGGGGGATAGGCACCAAGACAGATCCTTCAGTGCTCGTGCCAACCAATCCCAGTCTTCCTTTCGGAGAACATTCCGAGGAGGAGGAAACAACAGTGGTGGCTCCTGGCCTTTTCGTAAAGGAAAGTGACGGTCACAGGGATCCCCCCATCGGGGGTCGGCTATGACTGTATGCCAACAGGTGGGAGGAGATAACTTCGGACAAGTAGGTCCTCAACACCATTCGCAGGGGGCTTGTCCTGGACTTCCTAACCTTTCCCCAGAGAAAGTTTATTCGCTGTCCTACCCCCAGGAACCCAGAGAAGAGGGAGCGCATGAGGGCAAAAATCCGCCATCTCCTAGAGATAGAGGCGATAGAGCCAGTCCCCAGGGGTCAGCAGGGGAGGGGCTTCTATTCTATCCTCTTCCTAGTGCCCAAGAGTTCAGGGGGGTGGAGGGCCATCTTGGACCTCAAGAGTCTAAATCAGCATCTGGCTTACAAGAGGTTCAAGATGCAGTCACTCCACTCCATCCTGGACTGTGTGAGGGAGGGGGACCTATTGACATCAATAGATCTCAAAGAGGCCTACCTGCATGTCCCCATCCATGTGGCCCACAGGCGGTTCCTGAGGTTCTGTTCGGAAGGGAAGCATTTCCAATACAGGGCACTTCCCTTCGGGCTATCATCTGCGCCCAGAAAATTCACCAAAATTCTGGCAGTGCTAGCGGCTCATCTCCGCAACCATCCGGTTCATCTAGAATGTTATTTAGACGACATAATCATTCATTCTCTCACCACCAAGCAGGCACACCGCGATGTTTCTCTAACTGTGCAGACCCTGCAGCACCATGGCTTCTCTGTCAACATGGAGAAGAGCCAGTTCCGGCCATCCACCTGTATACAGCACCTGGGTGCAGTCATCAACTCCACCTCCTGCCAGGTATTCCTTTCTCCAGACTGGCTGTCCAACCTGAGACGCAGAGTGAAGCACTGCAGCCTTGCCAGGTCGGTACCCATCATTCAGCTGTCCCAGCTCCTGGGGATAATGATATCGTGCCTGAGGGTGGTTCCCTGGGCTCGTCTTCACGCCAGGGAGCTGCAGTGGTTTCTGCTGCCAATGCAGAGAGCCAAGAACAGCAACTCACTCAGGCGGGTTCGGCTCCCACGAAAGGTGATCCGGTCTCTGGCATGGTGGAGGTCCAAGGCAGTCAAGAAGGGCTGCTTGTTCAAGGAGCCGGAAAGGCTAGTTGTCACCACGGATGCCAGCCTCCTGGGGTGGGGCGCCCACTGTCAGGGCCACCTAGCCCAAGGCCGATGGACTCAGAGGGAGGCCGCCCACAGCATCAATTGGCTGGAACTGAGGGCAGCTCGCCTCGCGCTGAGAAAGTTCGCCGCTCTAGTAAAAGGGGCTCACGTACTGTTGATGACAGACAATGTGGCGACAAAAGCGCATATAAACCGACAAGGGGGCACTCGATCAAAGGCCCTCATGCTCGAGGCGGAAGCGCTGGGCAGGTGGGCGGAACGTCATCTGGCTTCTCTCAGTGCAGATCACATCTCTGGCGTAAGCAACCGGGAGGCAGACTGGCTGAGTCGCCAACGCATCGACCACTCGGAGTGGCGCCTGCACCCGGACCTGTTCCAGCAGATCGTGAGGAGATTCGGCAAGCCACAGGTAGACCTGTTTGCCACACACAACAACACACAGCTCCCACGCTTCTTCAGTCGCTACCACTTGCCCCAGGCAGAGGGAACAAACGCACTGAGGTCAGTGTGGCCTCAGGGACTTCTGTATGCCTTCCCTCCACTTCCGCTCATTCCTCAAGGGGTGAACAAGCTCCTGGCCGAAAAGGCAGACCTCATTCTGGTGGCTCCCTTCTGGCCCAGAAGGCCCTGGTACACAGACCTGGTCAGTCTCTCAGTTCAGAGACCTTGGAGAGTTCCCCGGGACAAAATTGCCCTCAGCCAAGGGGCCATCACCCATCCAGAGCCCCAGTGGCTGCAGCTAGCCGTTTGGCACTTGAAGGGGAGCTCCTGAGAAAGCAAAAGTTCTCTGACCAGGTCATTCGAACAATCCAAGTGTCCAGGAGGCCTTCTACTACTAGAATCTACGATGCCACCTGGGCCGCGTTCTCACAGTGGTGCAAGACTAGAGACATAGAGGCCTCTTCAGCCTCGATCCCTCAGACCCTAGACTTTTTGCAGGAGGGTCTGGATAAGGGCCTTGCGGTCAGCACCCTTAGATGCCAGGTTGCAGCGCTGTCTACCATCCTGGCAAAGGGCTCCTCTCGCTCACTGAGTCAACTCCCTCAGATCAAGAGCTTTCTCAAGGGAGCAGCGAACATCAGCCCTCCAGCTGTTCACCGGTATCCGTCATGGGACCTTCCATTTGTGCTTAAGGCCCTGACCAAAGCCCCATTTGAGCCTTTGAGAAAGACCAGTCTGCGCCACCTTACCATCAAAACTGCTTTCCTGGTGGCCATTACATCCGCTCGCAGGGTATCCGAGCTGGCTGCGCTCTCTGTCAGGGAGGATTTGTGCGTAGTTCACCCGGACAGAGTAATTTTGAGACTTGATCTGTCATTTGCTCTGAAAATTAACACTCTGTTTCACAGGTCTCAAGAGCTTATTTTGCCCAACTTCTTTCCCCATCCTTCTCACCCTAAGGAGCGTGAGTGGCACAAGCTGGACGTGAGACGGGCCATGCGCACATATGTAAAGAGAACAAAAGACTTCCGCCGGTCAGAGGCGTTCTTTGTCTCCTTCCTCCCTGCGTCCCTGGGCCACAAGGTCTCCTCTCACACTGTGGGACGTTGGCTACGTGCTTGCATCAAGCTGGCATATGAACACCAGGGCAAAACGGCTCCGAGACGGGTCACCGCACACTCCACCAGGAGCGCTGCAACGTCTGCAGCCTGGGCAACCCAGGCCTCTATTCTAGACATTTGTAGAGCGGCCACTTGGGCTTCCCCCATGGCTTTTATTAAAAACTATAAGATTGACACCTTTGCCTCAGCCGAAGCCTCTTTTGGCAGAAGAGTTTTACAAAGAGTGGCTGAAATGCCAGAGGCTGCGGTGCTTCCCCACCCTGGGACTCAATAGCTTGGGCATGTCCCAGCATTTGGACTCTCTGAGCAGTGCACTGGAGAAAGACCGTTGGCTTACCTGAACGGTCGTTCTCGGGGCACTGCGAAGAGAGTCCAAACCCACCCGGGTGTTTATATATTGAACGATGTGACTCTATTGACTGTAACTGATTACAGGACGGTTTCCTTCGTTTTCGAACTGAGCATGCAGAGGCAAAGGGAGGCGTGGTCAACAAAAATATCACTCAGGACAAGGGCAGATAGGCTGTGTTAACCCAGCATTTGTACTCTCTTCGCAGTGCCCCGAGAACGACCGTTCAGGTAAGCCAACGGTCTTTCCTCACTCACAGCTCCCAAATTTTTCAGGAAAGTAGTTAAGGTGGGAGTGGAGGAAATGCACTTTCAAACTCATCAGGCAACTTAAAGCTTGAAATGCTTTCAGCATTCTTCCGACGATTTTTTCGTGGTGAGGATCTGTGTTATTACCTAAAAATTTCTGTACGACTTCTTTAAATGCAATCCACCCTTCTTTTTGAGGATCCATCATGGTATTGACAAACTCTTGATCAACTATAAGCCTTCTAATGTCTGTTCTGATGAACACACCTTCCTTCAATTTTGCTTCCAACAGGCATGGAAACTTGGTGACCAAGTATTTGAAGCATTCTCCATCTCTTGGAAGTGATTTTATGAATTGCTTCATCAATCCCAATTTTATGTGGAGAGGTGGTAGAAGAACTTTATGGGAAGGTACCAAAGTTTCTCTGAAGACATTTTTTTCACCGACTGTTAGCACCCTCGGTTAACAACTCTTCTTTGTCCAGTGATTTTGTCGGTCTCGACTGTTCCATAGAAACAGAAAACAAGAGTATTTGGTATAACCAGCTTGTTGCCCGAGCAGCATGCACAAGACCTTCAAGTCCTCACACACTTGCCAACCATGGTCTTCATATTTAAGTTTACGATGAACCAATTCCCGTAGGTTTCCTTCAAGTGTATGGAATGACCTACAGGTATGGAAGCATAAAAAACGTTATGGAGTAAAATTGCTTTGAGACTGCTTTTTGAAGAATCTATAAAAAGATGCACACCATTTGCACACTTTATGAGGCACCCAAACTTTATCTTGATCTCCAATTTTTAGTCCAAAGTATGCAAAGTATACTTTTTTCACAAAGTCTGTAATATTCTGCTGTTGCTTCAACACTGTATATTCACCACATATGAAACAGAAACTATCTGGCAAATTAATACACTTTCACGAAGCCATAACATAACAGTTGAAGAATGACGAGCTAACAAGAATTGTGATGAAAAAGTGTGAACAGCCTAGAACCAAGAACCTGATGATGATTCCTGCACAAGTGTGGCATGCAGGAGAGAGCAGCTCTGTGTCTGTACACGAGATGTCACAGTGCTGGCCACACACCCTGTACTGACTGGAGGTGCTGCCATCTGCTCTGTGTGTCCCTCCCACTGGATTCTTCAAGAAAAATTAACCCCATCTACCATTAGAAGCACAGACTTAAAACTTGCTTGGCTTATGTATATATTGTTGACCATCAGATTTACAGTGCTATTTTTTTTTAACATAACTCGGACAAACCCTTTAAGGTTTTTGGGGCATTTTATATCTTAAATGCACTTATGTGAATTAATTAATAGTAATTTGGATTTTGAATTTGGTTAAAAACCCATAATATAAAAAATACCAAAAATGATACATTTAAAGACAATTTTGCATGTTGTGGCAAATCATGACGTCTAGGAGTTTTTTCAATATTTTATTTGTTTTCAGCACACCAAAATACATGGAAATTAGATGAAAATAATCAAACAGCTTTTAGTCGCAGACCTGTGTAATGTTTTATCATATATATGATAAGTGAAAGAAGCCACTGTTAATTCATATTTAGTAAAGAAATAGAGTTTTATCAACTTTAGTTAAAATTAATGTTACATACTGAGACTAGAACAATAGGCTGCACCATGGTCCTCTATTCCAGTGGGAAAATACTCAAAGTGGATTGACTGAGCCATCTGACAGCTCCCTATAAAAGGACTAACTGTCAGATAGGCCTGTGCTGGATCTATACATAGTTATTTTATAAAGAGCTGTTGTTGTCACTGAAGCCTGAAGCCTGTCTCATCCGTTCAACTATCCAACACTGGTGATAAGGATGGGATTGGAAAACAACTAGGCAGAAAGAGCTGGCAACGTAATCCAGCATAAGCTCAGTCAGAGTGATTATTGTCAGGCACCACACAGCCATTCCGAGTGGCAAAATCAATGTTTCCTCAGCTTATCAAAATGACTACACATGTCCCACCTACTTCCTATGATCCAGCCATGGAACACTAGGATTCCTAAATGATGAGGTTCGAGTGGAAGCCAATGACTTCTTGGTCTATCGGATAACAGGAAGAGGGCTCTCCGCCTGAGCTACTGGGCCTGAAGTCTTCAACACTGCCAAAGCACTGTTCAAACCAACACCGGTCCAGACGTTCACCTGGTCTGCACTACAGAATACTTTAAAGATGCGCCATACGCCGAAACCTTCCAAGTTTGTGTGGTGGCATGAATTCAATTTGTGCAACCAGAAAGAAAGGGAAACTATAAACCAGTATGTTGCCACACTTCGCAAGGCCACAGTGTACTGCAAGTTCAGAGACCTGGACAAGTTGCTGCTTGATCGAATAATCTGCAGAGTATGAGACATTAATCTGCAGTGGAGGTTGCTGGCAAAAATAAATCTCACATTGCAAATTGCACTAGATGAGGTCAGAGCAACTGAATCATCAACAAAGTCAACAGAGACACTGCAGAAGCATGGCAACAAAAAAGCACACACAGTGTTGTCACGGTTCATCGTGAGAACGCAGAGTGAGACCTCTCATCCAACAGCGAAGACAAAGTTTGCCACCTTCAGTTTGAAAAGAAAAAGACAGCACATGAGCCTGAAGAACATTTCCCACCTTATGCCAGCTGCGGGCCAACTACCAGAGAACAACCTGCCATTTTAGGGATCGGAGGAGACATCTGACCCGAGTCTGCCACTCAACAACTCAAACCAGTGCCAAGCCAGTTAGGACAACCGAGGCCACCCAGATGGAAGACCTGGAAGCCCCAGCAGAAGCAAGAAACAACGGAATTATTCCAGACTAAGATTTGGCATGCAGCACCCCAAGAAATAAAAAGCTGCAAGTAACCATCTGAATCGAGGGGTTAATGTGCAGCATGGAAATTGACACCGTGTCATCCCTGACAATAGTATCTTGGACTACCCTGAAGAAGGTTATCCCTAGCCTCCAGAGATGACAGCTGAAGTGCCAACAACTACGGCTCAGCGATTATCAGGGAAATTGCATTTCTGTCCTAGGCTGTGGCACATTCCATGTCCAATTTAAAATTTTTGATGGATTGCTTACACTGGTGGCGGTCAGCAGGTCTCGCCCAATTCTGCTCAGCTTGGATTGATTTGAATTCCTGGGCATGGAGGTAATTGTCATCAATGCCATCAATGATGACAGCGCTGAGAAATTGCTCTGCAAGTTTGAGGATGTCTTCAGTGGAGACCTGGGCAAGTATGTGGGGGTTCCTATATCATTTAGCCTAGACCCCAATATCGTGCCAATCAGATTGAAGCCCTGGAGGGTCCCTTTTGCCCTCTAACCCAAAACTGACCAAGAATTGGACAAATTAATTGGCCAGGGGATCCTAGAACCTGTTGACCATGTCCAGTGGGAGACCCACATTAAGTCTTATGAGTCAATCCACATCTAAATGGATTATAAGTGAACAAGGCTCTTTAGCAAAGCATTACCCAGAGCTTATAGTCCAGCACTTACTGCATTTCCTTGGGCTAGGGAAAATAATTTGCCAAGTTAGAACTGGTATAAGCCTACTAGCAATTGTCAGTAGGTGGCATTACAGTAGAGGCCCAAACCATTGTGACAAATAAGGGTGCATGCAAATGCAGTAAGTTGCAATTCGGTGTCAGCGTAGCCCCCAAACTGTTCCAAAGTTTCATGGAATGACTTTTGCAGATAATACCAGGAGTAGTCCCTTTATTTCATGTCCCTTATTTGTTATCTGCTGCAAATAAAGAGCAACTTTTCCAAAGTCTGAGGATTGTTCTCTGAATCAGAGAAAAGGGCCTCCGTTTGAAAAAAGAGAAGTGTCAAATTGCAGTGCCAAGGGTTGAATTCCTAGGGTACCTGGTAGATGGCTCTGGGATTCACCCCACAAATTCCAAAATTAAGGCTATTCAGGATGCCCCCACACCTCTCAACGAGACCTAAATGCAGGCATTCCTCCGCCTTCTTAATTTTTACAGTGTTTTCCTGCAACAGAAGGTGACTGTAGCAGAACCTTTTCGCCAGCTTCTTGGAAAGAAAGCCAAGTTGACCTGGGGCAGATCTGAAACCGTAGTGTTTGCCGCCGTCAAACAGCTGCTGTCAGCAGACAGCCTACTGGTGTAATACAACCAGGCTCTCCCTTTCATGTTGACCTGTGATGTGTGCCCTTTGGTGTAGGGGCTGTCCTCAGCTATTGCCTGCCCAATGGAAGCAAAGCCCTGATTGCCTACTATTCCAGAACCCTGTTCACCGCTGAACGGAACTACAGCCAGTTGGACAGGGAAGCACTGGCTGCAATGACAGGAGTCAAGTGGCTTCATGAGTACATGTATGGCCGGGAAGTTGAACTAATCACTGACCACAAACTGCTTCTGGGGCTCTTGGCTGGGGACTGCCCTACTCCTGCATCCCTTTCGCCGCGAATGACTTGTTGGACTGTTTTTCTTGCAGGCTATAGCTATAGACTCACTCACTGCTCTGGTAAGACCCTGAGTCATGCTGATGCCTTCAGCAGGTGCCTACTGCCAGAACTTTCAAATAAGCCAACCCCCAACATGCTGGTTTTGCTTATTGACTGTCTGGAAGCAGGCCCAGTGACATCAAACAAACTCACTTGTCACTCAGCTAAAGACACAACCACTGCTCAAGTTCTGAACTGTGTTTGGAGGGGGTGGCCCAGGGGTCCAGTTGGGGCTGAGTTTAAACCGTTTATTGGAAAGCAAAATGAACTATCTGCATTGCTGGGGTGTCTGCTGTGGGGAGACTGGGTGATTGTTCCACCCAAACTGTGAGTTGCAGTATTAGAGGCTTTGCATGTAGGGCATCTGGGTATTGCCTGGATGAAAGCATTAGCAGGGAATTATGTGTATGGCCTAATATGGACGGGGAGATTGCAGAGCAGGTAGCAACTTGCACACCATGCCAGGAATCCCGATCAGCTCCCCCAGAGGCACCTGTACATGAATGGGAAAGGGCCAAGGCACCCTGGTTCAGGTTGCACATTGATTTTGCAGGGCCTATGCACAGGCAAACTTTCCTCATAGTTGTGGATGCCTATTCAAAATAGTTAGAGATAGTCCTCATGACCACCACCATGGCAGAGGTGGTCATCAAGGTGCTAAAGAGACTTTCTCCATACATGGCCTGCCTGATGTCCTAGTTTCAGATGGGTCCCAATTTATAGCCATTCAATTTGAAACCTATTTAGCAGAGCAGGGAATCAGACATGCCCTGGTTGCTCCATTCCATCTGGCCAGCAATGGTCAAGTGGAGATTATAGTGCAATCTGCTAAAGAAGCCATATCTGGAATGGGGCCAGATAATTGGCAAACCCAAATTGATAAATTTCTCCTCATTCAGCACTTCATGCCAAATGCCACTATAGGAAGCCCCTCTGACCTGTTAATGGGTCACCAGCTAAGGTCTCCCTTAGACCAGCTGCACCCAAACTATTCTGCTGAGCCCTCAATTGATTCGACCAATCAACTCTGGTCATTTAGCATCGGGGATGAAGTATATGCCCACAAATATGCTGGGGGTGCTCTCTGGGTTCCTGCTACAATTGTTGAAAATACTGGCCCTCTTTCGTATTGCTTAGAGCTCGAGGCTGGTAGAAAATGGAGAAGGCACATTGACCAACTCTGAGGCCAACTCAGCCACTCCACTCTTAGGCAACCAGAGAGGCCCTCATGATGGATTAATCTCTGGTTGCCCCAGGGAAGTTTCCAGGTGCTTCTATTGGTTGAGCCCGGAGAAGCAACAGTTCCGTCTGAACAGACTGCTGCCTCAGCTCCAACTGAGTTGCACAGGTCTGAAAGGGTTCCCAAATGCCCCTCCTATCTGTGTGATTACGCCACTAATTGGGTAAGTGCAACTAAGTGGGGAGGGGTGTTACATAGTGAGACTGGAGCAATAGGCTCCACCAAGGTCCTCCATTCCAGCGGGAAAATACTCAAAGCTGATTGGCTGAGCCATCTGCCAGCTCTCCATAAAAGGGCTACCTATCAGGCCAGCGCTGGATCTGTACATAGTTATTGAATAAAGAGTTGTTATTGTCACTGAAGTCTGAGTCCTGTCTCATCCGTTCACCCTATCCAATTAACAGGTTATGATTTATGACATGCTAAACAGCTTAATTTTAATTAGAGTATTACTGATATCCATCCCCTTAAAATTAAATGATTACTAAATACAGTTATTGGTTTGACTTTTTTTTTACAAAATATTTCATTTATTTAATATTTATTTAATTAATTGATTTATATAACTCATCTCATAAGCAAGTGACTCGGAAATGGGAAACAAAACTAACATGATAAATATCTAAAACTATTATTAACAAACATTAATTGAAGATAAATGTTCCCCTCCCACATATGTGCTAGTCATTCCCAATTCTAGGGGGCAGTGCTCACCTCTGTTTCAAAGAGCCAGCGCTGTTCAAAGATGTCTCCATGGTGATGTGGCTGGCATGACTAAATGCCGAAGGCGCACAGAACAGTTACCTTCCCACCAAAAGTGGTTCCTATTTTTCTATTTGCATTTTTAAGTGCTTTTGAACTGCTAGGTTGGCAAAAGCTGGGACAAAAAACAGGAGCTCACTTTGTTACGCAGTGCTAGGGATTTGAACTGCTGAACTGCTGACCTTCTGATTGACAAGCTCAGTGTCTTAGTCACTGAACCACTGCATCCTTAACAAATATTAAGAAGATTAAAAATTGTGCTCTCAGCTAAAAATTTGTGATACACTACATACCAATTATATGTATATATTGTTAATAGGACAAATAAATATAGGATAAATATATATCACCATTTTTTTAATGAACTGACCCAATTATTTTTTACAGAGTATAAAGTACAACTATTAACTGATGAAAGAAACAATGTGTATAAAGAGCTAAAGGAAGTTTTTCAGGACATATTAGCATTGCAGCAAGGTGTTTCGGAGAAATTTCCAGATAGACGTTATGGAGGTAAGTTAACGCGCACGCACGCGCACACACACACACACACACACACACACACACACACAGATACAGATACAGATACAGATACAGATACAGATAGATAAATATACACATACATATATACACACACATGCGCACACACATGGACACACTCAAAGTGCTTGAAAAAGTAGTTTCAATTTTTGTTATTAAAATAAATGATGTAATCAATAATTTATATGATAAAAATGTTATAAAGCTGTATCTTGGCAGATATTTCTCAAATATTTATTTTGAAATATGGTAATACATATTTAACAGTGACATGCGGTGAGGTTTATGGCTGGTGAGGCACTGATGTCATCACAATCTTTTTATTAAAATGCCTTTGTAATACAGGGGTTTTTAATAAAAGGATCTGTGCCATTTTGTCTCATCATTTCGTGTTTCAAAGGGGTGGCGGGCAAGAGCATATTGCTGAGGACCATATGCGGTGACCACCAGTGGCCAACAACAACAAAAAAAGAGATTTTTTGGGGGGGAGCAAGGAGCCAAGGAGTTCCTGGTTGTGTTTTCCACAAGGGACAACAGTCCCTCCGAGGAGGAGAGGAGAGAGAGAGAAAGAGAGGGAGAGAGAGAGAGAGAGAGAGAGGGAGAGAGAGAGAGATATGATGATGATGATGATGACAATTAAGTATCAAAACCTTTTGAGTTTGACAATATAATACGTTATCCAAAATTATAAATAATCTTATTTTCAAATGCATTTTTGCCATCTCTCTATTTTTTTCTTTTTAAAAAATCAGACTTGCTTCCAATTTGTGCTTTCTAGCAAACTACAGTTTTCTTGGCAAGAGATCTAGCTTGCCATTGCTTTCGCCATACGTCTGAGAAAGTTTCTTTCTTTCTTTCTTTCTTTCTTTCTTTCTTTCTTTCTTTCTTTCTTTCTTTCTTTCTTTCTTTCTTTCTTTCTTTCTTTCTTTCTTTCTTTCTTTTCTCTTCCTTTCTTCCTCCCTGATTTGTTTCCCTCTCTTTTCTCTCTCACTCATTCTCTCCCTTTCATTTCTCTCTCCCTCTCCCCCTTCTCTCTCTAATTTGTTTCCCTCTCTCCCATTCTCTCCTTCCAGCTCTCTTTCATTGCTCTCTCTCTCCCCCCTCTCTCTTTCTCCCCTATTATTTTCATCTCTTCCTTGCATGTGAAGCAAAATACTTTTCTGGGCTGGGATCACGGCAGCAGGGACAGCCACTCCTTCCGCTGCCACCACTGAGAAGTGAATACCTGGCTGTGCTTCGGAGAAGAGCCATGCTGTGCAGGAGACTCCTTAGTGCTAGACTCAGTTCAGCGCGAGCTGCGGTACCATTCCCTTCCTTCCTGAGCCAATATGAAGGGGACCGCGACTCACACTGACCTGAGTCTAGTGCTGAGGAGTCTCCTGCACAGCGTGGCTCTTCTCCACAGTGCAGCAGAAGAAGTTGCTGTTCTCGCCACCGTGATCCTGGGTATTTTGCTTAAACGCGCAAGAAAGAGATGAAAGAGAAAAGGGGAGAAAGAGAGAGAGATAGAGAGAAATGAAAGAGAGCTGGAAGGAGAGAATGGGAAAGAGGGAAAAGAGAGGGAAACAGATTAGAGAGAGAAGGGGGGAGAGAGAGCAAATAAAAGAGAGGTGAAGGGAGAGAATGAGAGAGAGAGAAAAGAGAGGGAAACAAATCAGCACTAAAAGCCACCCCTGTCCTCCCTCCCTTCCTCTCCACCACCTTCCCCTGAAAGCTTTTCCCCAAATAATACCAGCAGCCATTTCATTTCCACCAAAGTAGATACATACACACATTCATGCTCGCCCTCCCCCCCACGCACTTACACCAAATAAAAAAATAAAATAAAATAAAAAATGGCAGAAATAGAGAAAGAAGTGAGACCACCAGAAAATAAAAGAAGCAGGAAGCTGGCTCATCCTGTAAAAAGGGAAATCAATGAAGAGATGAAGGTACATCTCTGTGCTCCCCCTTTATTGTCACTGTATTCCAAGCGAGAAGGGTAGAAAAAGGGAAGAGGGGCACATTGAATCACAAGAAGAATGAGTGCCCTCTACTATGAGGCAGAAGAACTGCGTGCCTCACCTACCTTGGGATTTTTTAGGCTTTTAACCCTCATTTAACTCTGCTCAAGCGATCATAAAACACCTTAAAAGTCAGACTAGACTAGATGAGGCACATAGTTCTCCTGCCTCATAGTAGAGGGCACTTTTTAGAGGCTTTTTTAAACAGTTAGGCATTAATAGATAAATTATTTATACATTATATAAACTTATCCATATTAATTCTTTTTAAAATTTCTGAGCAATAAGAGGCTTCTTAAATAAATTTGAAAAGATAATTCAAAACCTTTCTCTTTTTTTGCAGAAAAAGAATTATATACACTATCTGAGAAGAAAGAACAGTTGTTGGAAAATTTAAAAAGGCTACAAGAAGCTCAAGCTCTTGCAGCGACCCAACGTGGCAGTGTGGGTGGTATGTTTGTGGTGATTTAACATTCTTTCAGCTATAATGTTAATTGGGTGTACTTTGAATTAAGGTGCTTCATTTGTTAGGGAAATTGAGCAGAGCAGAACAGAACAGAACACTTTGTTGGCCAAGTGTGATTAGACATAGAAGAAATTTGTCTCAGGTGCAGGTGCACTCAGTGTACATACAAACAACCAAGTTATATAATCATAAGATACCAATAAAAGAAGGTAATAGAAAAAGTGAAAAAGATAACAGTAAAACAGCCATACCACATGGGTATTGCATAGCATATTAGTTTGTATTTGGTTATATAGACTTTTTGATAAATTTTCTTTGTTAAATTATTATTTCAAAATATGATTAAGATCCTGATTTCTAACCTTTAATTTGCTTAATAGTGTCATCTTAGATATTAAGACAAAGAACACTTAAATTATGCACTTTAACTCAGTTAATTTAAGAAATTGTGTGAAATGCTCATTAAAATGTAAACAATTGAGAATATTGGTTGCAAAATTTAATAATTTGTTATGAATTGTTTTTAAATGTTTTTGTAGAAGCTAAACAAAAGGAGCTAACTGAGCAAAGGAAATATTTAACTGCAGAGTTAGACACAATAGTAAAGAATATTGAAAGAGTGGAACGTAGTACTTCAGGAATACTTCTAGATATAGGAGCAAGTGGTAAGCAAATAAAATGTTGTTTTTAAAGCTATCTCAATAGAAAAAATAGGAAGTTGGGGGAAGATAAAGGTTAATACTAATTCATGATCAGCCCCTTCCCTGGTATCAGCTTTGTTCATGGTTAATTCAGTGGCTTTTGGGGACTTGCTTGGGATGTATGTTACCTGTTTCCCACCATTGAACTAGAAATTCAGTAAAGCAGAATTCAACATCAGCTCTAGACAAATGAGACAATGCAATTGGAGAAATGTGAGATTTTATTTCTGCCAGTTTCTCCATATTTGAATCTTGCTTGTTTTTCATTTTAGTTATGCTTAAAGCCCTTGGACAAAAATTGTAGTTGATCGTAGGTCAAATCTTTTCAAACATTATCATGATCCTCTGATCTATTATTTATGTGCCAGTAATTGAATTCAAACTTTATACTGCTGAGGGGAAAAACTTAATTATTTTACTGGCTCCTTTATGCTGTTGACTGGTATAGTGTTATCTTATTAGTTTGTAGGAAACCACATTTAGCAAAAGGCTTCATGTCCTTCCTAAAGGATTTTCAGTGCTTTTATAAATCATACTGAGCGGGAGCATGAGGGATTGATACTCTGCTATCCTAATCAAAACTTTACTGATTTGAAAGAATCTTTCTGCTGTGAATAGTGCTTCTTTGTGGGTCCCAGGGCAAAGTGGGTAACTAATATGTGACTGAAGCCAGTAAAGCAATCATTATCATGTTTATGACTCAGAATGCCTCATATAGGTTGTGCAGTATTATCTATGGGAAGTGAATAATATGCTGCACATTGACTAATACTCTAGACCCTGTGAAAACATCCAGAATATGATTACTCTAAGAGATCCTGATACTCCTTTACATACAATCTAAAAAAAGTACAGTGGCTATCAATTAGTTTCTTGTCATAATTTGAAACACCTAAATGATTGCTACTGCCTAGAATTTATTGTTCAGATTCTCTGTGTTCAGTAATGATGATTGTATGTCTGATTAGAATATTCTATGAATATTTTTGTCATGAGCTCAAAAAACTACATTTCTATCTTTTATAGATTAGTCAGTATTTTTTAATTTAGCAAATTCCTGTCTATTTGATTTTTAAATCTGTTCTTCATATTTTCTGTTGCCATTTTTTTAATGATGCAAAATGTATTTGCATTAAAATAATGTAAGAGAGTCTTACTTTATTATATATTCACTTGTCTGTTAATTATTTTTCATTGTAATGATAAATGTAGTATTTGAAATTTCCATTAAATAATTTATTTTTAATAAGCTTTTTTTTGTGAACAGTGATTTCTTATTTAAAATCTCTTAATTTTGCAGAGAAAGATCTACATGAATTGTTAGAAAAGAAGTTTGAAATACTGGAGGATTTGGCAGTCAATCAAAAAGAGCTGCTGGAAGTTCAAGTTCTTGCAGCTGTCCAACCAGATAGTACCTGTGGTATATTTTGGGTTTTTTTTTTTCTATCGCTGATAACTGTAATCTGAAATTTATAGATGGTTCACAGCCTCTAACCCTCAAAGCTTCAACCTTAAACTGTCTACTGTGGACCTAACCCTATTCCTAAGAAGTCCATAAAGGGGATGTGAATAAGTGTATAACCCTAACCCTGTTCTGCTATCCCCATCTATTTATCATTTCTTTTGTTTATATTCATATTTATATTTATACTTGCTATCTTGTACATGTTTGACAAACTAATAAATACGAAAACAAACACAAATAATGCTGATTTTAAATTGTTCACTTGTTCAAAATAGAAACAATAATTATGAATAAATAATTGTAAGTAAAATCAACAGTTAATGAAAAATAAACAGAAAATTGGACATATTAAAAAATAATTACAACAAAAAACTATTAGTAAAAAAAATTAAAATAGCAAACTGATCAGTGAAAGTGGTACATTGAAATTACAGCTTCAGAGTGACAAGGAGAATTAATAGGTGAGCCAATATCAATGCAAAAAGTTATTTCTTTAATAATACAAGGAAATACCCCCTGAACAGAGATAAAAAATGAAAATTAGGAGCAATAGGAAAGCCTCCAGAGCCTGGGGAGGGTGAAAATTCCACCACCACCCCGCATGGAGTGTCACTCATGCATGCATGGTGGGGTGTTGCTCGCGCATGCACATGGGAGTGTCGCTCATGCATGCGCAGGGAATCAGTCAGGCATGCATGTGGGTGGGTATGCATGCACACACGATAATGTGCTATATATTCTCTCTCTCCCTCACTCCCCCCACTCTCTCTCCTAGACTATATACCATATTTTTCGGAGTATAGGACACACCTTTTTCTCTTAAAAAAGAGACTGAAAATCTGGGTGCATCTTATACCCTGAATACAGCATTTTTTTGCCTCCTGAAACCCCGCTCACTTCACCAAAGTGGCCATGTATAGTCTTTAGGAGGCTTCTAGAGTGCTCCTGGGGGCTAGGAAGGGCAGAAATGAGTGAAAAATGGGCCATTTTTTTGCTCAATTTTGCCTCCCTCCCAGCACTCAGGAGCACTCTTTAAGCCTCCTAAAGGCTATGCATGCCCCCCCTTTTTTTTTGAGAAAAATGGGCATGTTTTAGCAAAAATGCGCCACTTTTTGCTCGTTTTTTTGGGGAGGCACTCTCCAGGAGCACTCTACAAGCCTCCTAAAGGCTATTCATGCCCTTTTTTTGGGGGGAAAAAAAGGCCTGTTTTCACAAAAAAACGAGCCATTTTTGGGAGCTAAAGGCTAGAGTCAAATAGTACAATATGAACTTAAAAATAAATAATTGTTGTATGAATTACTGCTTTATTGTATAAAACAATATAAATGAAATTCAATTCTATAATTCAATCATATGCACATTCAATCCATACATATAATCTATATGTATAAAATAGGTTATGCACAATAGAAATGAACTCAGCATTTAATTTAGTATAATAGTTAAACATAGCTATTTTAGTAATATTAAGAATTTTAGTATTACATTTTAGTAATTAATTGTCCTGTATTTATTTTGTAGATTTTAAATTACAAGACCTTACTACAAAAAATAGGCATTTGACTGAATATCTAGAAGCAACTATACAAGATATACAAGAAATACATGAAATACCAAAAGGCTTTTCAGAAACAATTATTATAACAAGACCCAGTGGCAAGTAGAGAACAGATTATTTAGATTTTATAAAAAATATGTTCAGTTTAATAAGTAAAATATTTGCTAAAGGTAATGTAAATGACTGGAGAAATTTAAGATGTACAAATGCTAGTTGAAAGATAGTGAATAATATACTTTGCTAGTTTTAATTATTTAGTTGTGTCCAACTCTTGAAGATTTTATAGGCAAGAGCTCCCCATGCTACCCTGTCAAACACAGCTTCTTTCAACTGTTGTATATTCAACTTTGTATCAGGTTTGATGTTATCAATTCAGAGTGTTCTTTGTTTGCCACTTCTCATATTGTATTCAAATTTTGAACACTATTACCTCTCATATTCCTTCAATTAGATTTCTATTAAACATCTTTCCAAACACACTTAACAATTTTTGTTACTCTTTTGCAAACTGCATACATAATCAAATGAAATGATATTGATGATGTGCTATTGTTATTGTCTCACTGTTTCTTCCTATTGGAAAGAGACATCATTTGTATTAGATTTGTATTTACTACATCCAAATATACCTTCAAATCGATATTAATTTCAGAAGTTATTATCTGTTAAAGACTGACCTTGAAATCTAATCATCTCATTATTTAGTCATCTTCTGAAAAGGATGACTTTCACATTTTGGGGTGTGAAATTCTGTATTAAGAATTATCTTCTAATATTTATTTTATTTTATTTTATATTTATTTATAGGCCGCCCTTTTCCCTGAGGGGACTCAGGGCGGCTTACAATCAAAAAAGGAAGGGGAGTGTAGGACAATACAAAAAAAGAAATGTGCACAAAGTAAATTAGACAATAAAACTCAACATTCACTCAGCATTCGGGAGGGGCGAAATAAGATTATCCCCAGGCCTGACGGGTTAGCCAGTTCTTGAGGGCTGTGCGGAAGGCCTGGACGGTGGTGAGGGTACGAATCTCCACGGGGAGATTGTTCCATAGTGTCGGAGCCACAACAGAGAAGGCTCTCCTCCGAGTAGTCGCCAGTCGGCACTGACTGGCGGATGGAATACGGAGGAGGCCAACTCTATGCGATCTGATGGGAGTTTCTCCCAAAGACAAGTTACTCTACTTATGACTGCCCATTGAGAATATATTTATCATATGTTCTTCTTTGCTTTTCTTTAACCCATCAGTGCTGCTTTAACACATGCCAGTAAGTATCGGTTTATAGTAGCAAGAGCAAGAGCAAGAGCACTTAGATGCATATATCACTTCATTGTGCTTTACAGCCCTCTATAATCAGCGGTATGATGACCAATGGTAGAACATCATGATTCACTATGATTATCAGTGGTAGAACACTGAAAAATAAAGCCTATGAGGTGAAAAAAGATAAGAGCAATCTTACAGAGGCTACTCTAGGAAAACTTCATTAATTTGTCTTCAAAAGTAAACATGTTTGAATTAAATGTGCATTAAACTAGAAAAATGCTTTATGAAAGCTCCGCTCCATTTGAAACACCATCTACATTTATTGCAAAAGTGTAACTATAGATCAGAACTGAAAAAAGGAGAATTTGGAAAAAACTGCAGCGTTTTAAATCTGGCCAATTGGATGTTCCATAAAAATTGAATAAACAAGGTATGGCGAGTCTAAGAGTGCAGTGACAGTGGTACTGATTGGCGGATTCTTTGTTACATGCTGTGACTCCACCTGAGAGGAAATTCTCTCTGTTCTATTTTTTTTCATGCTGCATACACTCTGCTGCCAAATCAGTTTTATCTGATGTATGTGATATTAGAACATTGATGGTCATAACAACGGTATGATGCTAAATAAAATAATTTCAAAACTGTGAGCAGGTATAATTTTAATAAATCAGGCTCCATCTTTAAGAACCGTAGCTCATTTGGTAACCATTTGCTAATTCTGGTAATATGTAGTTATAAAGATATACAAATTATGTTTTTTCTATTCTCTCTTTTTGAATAGTTGTATTATTACTTGCTTTCTATGGGACATACATTGATAAAGTAATATGTAATCTCTTATTGACAGGTAATAATACATTTCACATTTTATGGTTTGCTTTTATTTTTAAAAAAATTATTATTTCCTTAAGTAGAACAATCAAACTTGTTTCTTTTATTGTGATACAATACCATGAACAGTGAGGACATTTTAAACTATTTTTTCAGTTGCTCATTATAAAAATGTTCTTTTTTTCCAGAAGAAGAATTACATGTACTATCTAAAAAGAAAGAATGCTTGCTAGAAAATCTGGAATCTAAGAAGAAAGAATTAAAAGAAGCTGAAACTCTTGAAATTAGTCAACCAGGCACGGTCAGTGGTATGTATGTAGTGTTTTTCATACTTTCATTGTTTGTAAATAAAAATTGTCAGATGTATTGCATTTTGTCTTTTTGCTGTAAACTGTTTAGAGTCAAGAGGATTAAAGCAGTATTAATAATTATATCTTTATCTTTATCTTTATCTTTATCTTTATCTTTATCTTTATCTATCTTTATCTTTATCTATATCTATATCTATATCTATATCTATATCTATATCTATATCTATATCTATATCTATATCTATCTATCTATCTATCTATCTATCTATCTATCTATCTATCTATCTATCTATTTATATATCTATCTCTATCTCTATCTCTATCTCTATCTCTATCTCTATCTCTATCTCTATCTCAATATATATATATATATATATATATATATATATATATATATATATATATAATATATATATATATATTATATATATATATATATATATATATATATATATATATATATATATAATATATATATATATATATATTTTATATATATATATATATATATATATATATATATATATATATATATATATATATATATATTTATATATATATTTAAAGTCACAACCCCTGGTATGCCCAAATATGGGAGGAAGGTCACACTTCCATTCAGGGTATGGCTAGCTGATGAGAGCTAAATAGCTTGAAATAGATCTATACTAGTCTCCCTTTATTTATTTATCAGCACAAATATAACATATATATATATATATATATATATATATATATATATATGTATATGTATATGTATATGTATATGTATATGTATATGTATATGTATATGTATATGTATATGTATATGTATATGTATATGTATATGTATATGTATATGTATGTGTATGTGTGTGTATATATATATATATATATGTTATTTATATTTATGTAATTATATTAATAATTATATCCTCCAACGTTACTTAACAGTTCCTAGGTCCTTGGTTAGGACTTGAGCTGTTGAGCTACCAACCAGCCCCAAAGGCTATGAATCTCACCAAAGATTAACCACATAATAATAAAGGCTACAAATACTTGGGGATGTTAGAGGCCTCTAATTTAATGCATAATAAAGTCAAGGAATTAACTTCAGCCAAATACTTTGACGAATTCGCAAGATATTAAAGTCCAAATTGAGTGGAGGAAACATCATAAAAGCTATAAATACCTGGCCTATACCTGTGATTCGATACTCTGCAGAAATAATTGACTGGACCCAGATGGAGTTGGACAATTTGGACAGAAAAACAAGGACGCTTATGACAATGAATCATGCTTTGCACCCTAAAAGTGATATTGACCGATTATATCTACCAAGAGCAGAGGGTGGTCGAGGACTCCTACAAGTAAAACAGACTGTGGAAGAAGAAAAACACAGCTTGAATGATTACATCCAGAAAAGTGAAGAACCAATGATTAAGGAAGTAAATAAAGGAGGCCTTTTAAAGACAACTAAGTCAAAAGTTGAATATAAGAAAGAAATAATTAAGAAGCGAGCTGAAAATTGAAAAAATAAAGCTATGCTTTATTTTTGAAGTATTGAAGGCAAAGCTGACCAAAAGCTAACTTGGAACTGATTAAGATCAGGAGCACTGAAAAAAGAAACAGAAGGCTTTATTTTGGCAGCTCAAGAATAAGCCTTAGCCACAAACTGATGAAGGCAAAAAATCAACATGTTACCACCAACAGAAAATGTCACCTCTGTAATGAGAAAGACGAGACAGTCGACTGCTTGATCAGTGGGTGCAGCAAAATTTCACCAACTGACTACCTACAACGTCATGACTGCATTGCTAAGATTATTCACTGGAAATTGTGCCAGAAGTTTGGATTTGAGTACAGCAAAAACCACTGGGAACATCAGGTTGAGAAGGTTCTAGAGAATGAAAAAGTCAAGATCTTGTGGGATTTCAGAATTCAGACTGACAGGCACTTGGCCTGCAACACACCTGATATAACAATAGTTGAAAAGAAAAAAAGTTTGGTTCATTGACGTTGCAATACCTGGTGATGCATAGATTGAAGATAAACAGCAAGAAAAAAATCACAAAGTACCAGGACTTCCAAATTGAAGTTGAACGACTGTGAAAAAAAAATTGTTTGTTGTCCCAATTGTAATTGGAGCCCTTGGAGCAATATCTAAAGGGCTACCTTGCTATTTGGAAATTTTAAATTTATCAGACTTGAACAGCTTATATCCTCCGATATTACCTTAACAGTTCCTAGGTCCTTGGTTAGGACTTGAGCTGTTAAGCTACAACCAGCCCAAAAGGCTGTGAATCTCACCAAAGATTAACCACATAATAATAATAATAATAATAATAATAATAATAATAATAATAATAACAACAACAACAACAACTCCGCCGTTGCCGGTCCCAAGCCCGGATGAGAAAGGAGGAGGGTTGGGGTCAGGTTGGCATCTGGTCCCGTAAAAAACCCCCCGCCAACCCATACAATATGGTGAAAAAAAACAAATAAGAATTCCATACCGCATCGGTCGTCGCGCGGGTTAACAAGGGCCGCGGCGGATGTTGGGGTCCCTGGACATCCGTTGACAAGTGGGCTACAAGTGGACCAGCCAACAAAACGACAAAAATATAGTGCAGATGAAAACCGTGCCATAATGGCCTGTTACTACAACTCAGAGCCAGAAAAAAGAGGCTATTTAAAGCGAATGTATGAATTATGGAAACAACAATATCCAGATTCAAATGTTAGTGAGCAACGACTAACAGATCATAGGCGATTTATTATACGGAATAAAGTGTTTAGTGAAGTTGAACATGAGGAAATTCAGGCAAATTGCAAAACCCAAAAAACAATATCACAAATGGAAATAACTGATATTCAAGACACAACTAAAGACATTATAGTAGAACTCCCAGAAGAAGCTCTCGGGGAGGAAATAACATCACCACCACTAGAACCAGTTATCACTGAACCAACTGATGAACTAACTCAAAAACAAAAAGAATTGAAGGATAAGATCATGGAGCATTTTCTGCTTAATGAGGAAAGGCAACGTTTACCATCACTAAAAACTGTGCCTAAGAAAATTTTGGCCCCTATCATGAAAATGGTTAATGCAGTGTTTTCAACAATTGAACCGGGATCCATCTTGGAAACAAACCAGTTAATGTACAGCGCAGCTGTAATAGTCACTAATGAACTAGGCATTAAAATTAAAGTACCTAGTCACACAACAGAAAAAGCATCAAAGCCAAAGTGGAAAATCCGTTTAGAACAAAAAATCAAAAAATTAAGGGCAGATGCTAGTAACTTAAAGAACATGCATGAGCAACGGCTTAAAAACAACAAAATCATAGATCGGCTAATCAGACGATATAGATTGGATACAAGAAACATCAATGAAGCTGTAGAGATTGTAAAACAGCAGATAACAGCAACAGCTAGAAAAATTGAAAGATATGAGGCACGAATCATCCAATATAAACAAAATCAGCAATTTCGATCAGACCAACGGCGTTTTTATCAAAGTCTTAATGTAAATGGTGACACCAAAAGTGAAAAACCAGAAAAACAGGCCACAGTTGAATTCTGGAAAGAATTGTGGGAAAATGCAAAGGACTACAACAAGGAAGCAAAGTGGATACATGACTTTGAGAAAAGCATTGGCAACAAGCAAATGCAAGTATTAGAAATAACAACTGAGATGGTCAAAAATCGAGTTAAAAAGGTAAAGAATTGGACATCACCTGGAAAGGACCAATTACATGGTTTCTGGCTCAAATATCTGACCAGTTTACATGCAATATTGGCCAGGCAACTGAATGAAATTTTACAAAAGGGCCAAATTGATGAATGGTTGACAACTGGAAAAACATACTTGATTCAGAAAGATGCAACTAAAGGAACAACACCTGAAAACTACAGACCAATAACATGCTTGCCAACAACCTTCAAATTACTCACAGGCATTATTGCAGATAACATGGTGGATTCTTTGGAAACAAAAAACATCTTGCCAGTAGAACAAAAAGGCAACAAAAGAAGGAGCAGGGGCATAAAAGATCAGCTTCTAATTGATAAAATGATATTAGAAAATTGTAAGAACAGAAAAACAAACTTGAATATGGCCTGGATTGATTACAAAAAGGCATTTGACTCACTGCCACATAGTTGGATCATAAAATGCTTAGAAACAACTGGCATTAGCAAAAATATTACATCCTTTACTGAAAAGGCGATGAAACAATGGAGAACTGAGTTGGCAGTAGGGAATGAGATCTATGGAATGGTTAATATCAAGCGAGGAATTTTCCAGGGTGATTCACTTTCCCCTCTTCTCTTCATCATCGCAATGATCCCACTATCAGTAATCTTAAAAAAAATGAAGTTAGGCTACCAAACAGCCAAAGAAGCTGAAAAAATTTCACATTTACTATATATGGATGATTTGAAACTCTATGCAAAGTCAGAAATAGAAATCCAATCATTGACAAACACAGTCCAAGTATTCAGCACCGATATTTCAATGCAGTTTGGCATGGAAAAATGCGCCACTGTATCCATAAAAAGGGGCAAAATCACTGCATGTGAGGGAATTGAAATGCCCAATGGCCAATTAATTAAATGCAAAGAAAATGAAGCCTACAAATATTTAGGCATTCTGCAGTTGGATAACATCAAGCATGGAGAAGTAAAAACTATTGTCAGGCGAGAGTACACCAACAGAGTTAGGAAAATTTTAAAATCTAAATTGAATGGTGGAAATACAATCAAGGCCATAAATACCTGGGCAATACCAGTTATAAGATACACAGCTGGTATAGTTAACTGGACACAAGCTGATTTGGACCTTTTGGACCGAAAAACCAGGAAACTAATGACAATGCACTACAGTTTACATCCACGTGGTGATACTGATAGACTATATCTGCCCCGAAAATCAGGTGGCAGAGGATTATTACAAGTGAAGCAAACAGTTGAAGAAGAAAAACATGGACTGGCTGATTATTTAAAAGAAAATCAAGAACATCTATTAATCGAAGTAAAGAACAAAAATCTACTGAAGGCCCAACAGACGAAACAAGAATCCAGAAAAGATGTGATAAAATCAAGAATGGAGAGTTGGCAGAACAAAGCACTGCATGGCCAATTTCTGGAAAAAATAAAAGATAAAGTGGACAGTGAACAAACTTAGTTATGGTTAACAACAGGTACATTAAAGAAAGAAACAGAGTCACTAATCCTGGCTGCGCAAGAACAAGCTATCAGCACAAATGCCATTAAGGCCAAAATAGAAAAATCCTCTGATGATGCCAAATGCAGACTTTGCAAAGAAGCTGATGAAACTGTTGATCACATACTCAGCTGCTGTAAAAAAATCGCGCAGACTGATTATAAATTGCGGCACAATTCAGTAGCACAAATGATCCATTGGAATTTGTGCAAAAATTATAATATCAAAACAGCAAAAAACTGGTGGGAACATCAGCCTGAAAAAGTCACCGAAAATCAGATGGTCAAGATCTTGTGGGATTTCCGTATACAAACCGACAAAATACTGGCGCATAATACACCAGACATCACACTGGTTGAGAAAAATAAGGTTACAATCATAGACAATACCAGGTGATAGCAGGGTCGCCGAGAAGGAACATGAAAAAATCGCAAGATACCAGGACTTAAAAATCGAAATTCAACGACTATGGCACAAACCAGCAGTGGTAATTCCAGTGGTAATTGGCACACTGGGTGCTATTCCAAAAGCACTGTAATTACATTTAAAACAGTTAAAAATTGACAAAATCACCATCAGTCAAATGCAAAAAGCCGCACTGCTTGGATCTGCACGCATATTACGAAAATACGTTACGACGTCCTAGGCCCCTGGGTGGGGCCCGACTAGTAACCAATGCCAAATCCGGCGAAACAACTGGCCGCTGTGATACAATTGTATAATAATAATAATAATAATAATAATAATAATAATAATAATAATAATAATAATAATAATAATAGTGCAAAAATTATAATATTAAAACAGCAACAAACTGGAGGGAACATCAGCCTGAAAAAGTCACTGAAAATCAGATGGTCAAGATCTTGTGGGATTTCCGTATACAAACGGACAAAATACTGGCGCATAATACACCAGACATCATACTGGTTGAGAAAAATAAGGTCACAATCATAGACATCGCAATACCAGGTGATATCAAGGTTGCTGCGAAGGAACATGAAAAAATCGCAAAATACCAGGACTTAAAAATTGAAATTCAACAACTATGGCAAAAACCAGCAGTGGTAATTCCAGTGGTAATTGGCACACTGGGTGCTATTCCAAAAGCACTGGAATTACATTTAAAACAGTTAAAAACTGACAAAATCACCATCATTCAAATGCAAAAAGCCGCACTGCTTGGATCTGCACGCATATTAGGAAAATACGTTATGATGTCCTAGGCCCCTGGGTGGGGCCCGACTAGTAACCAATGCCAAATCCAGTGAAACAACTGGCCGCTGTGATACAATTGTATAATAATAATACAGATGGATCATCATTTGGAACACAGCATGCCAGATATCACAGTTGTCAAAAACCAAAAAATACAATTTATTGATATTGCAGTACCAGGAGACGCCAGAGTTGAAGAAAAAGAACTGGAAAAAATCACAAAATATTGCGATCTGGCCATCAAAACTTTGTGATTATGGATGAAATATGTAACAGTGATACCGATTGTCGTTGAGGTGCTTGGTACCATGTCCAAGAACTTTAAAGTACATCAAGAAATCACAGCTTCCTTCAATAATACCAGCAGAACTGCAAAAAACTGTGCTACTCGGAAAATCATATCTCTTAAGAAGGTACTTGGTTGATTTGTGGGTGAAGCTTACAAATAATGTAACCAAATTTTACTACTTTTAGAGAAATATGTTTAGCTTTGATGTTTTTTCTTTAACAGTTATCTGTTCTCTAGATATTTAAATAAAAGAGATGTTATCAACTGATGTCAAACATGTATAATGGAAACCTAGGCAAACAGACTTGAAACACAATTTTGATGTTTTCTGGAATAAGACAATTTATATTATTAGAGAAAAATATTCAGTGAGTGCAAATTGAATTAATCAACTTTAGTTGCAACTGTTATTATTTTAAAAATAAAATTTTAATGGCTTTTATTTCCAGTCCACATTTAACTCTTCTTAGAAATTGGAAAATTATGGAATTAGATTTTATTTTGTGGTCCATCTCCTTCTCCCATTTCTTGATTATTCAAATTTTATGTATAGCGTCGTATTTCACTTAGGAGTGTATTATAAAATGGGCAATTATTTAAGATTGTAGTGTATACAAAAATTGCTATGCCTTATTTTTAGTGGCAGTGCCCGTTTAGTTGCTGTTTTGATTAAACATTTTGAATGTGGAAAAAAATCACCTCAAATCTTCTATAATGAATCTTGAGATTAGTTCACTGCCTATATTTCCTAATACATGTAAATCAATCTAGCAACCAGGATTAAAATGGAATTGGAAAGAAAAAATGATTAGAAATATTTAGTTGTGTTGGATCTGTTTAGTTGGGAAAATAGGAATGTAGAAAGGAACAAATAGTTACCTTCAAGTAGCCAAAGTATTATCATATAAAAAGTGGAGCAATGTTGTTCAGAGGTTTTCAGCATAAGAAATAATGGGCTGAAATCACAAGTGAGCGATGGACATCATAAAAAATTCTGATGATAAAGCTATCTATAATGGAACATTTTGCCTTAGTCATCTGTGAGGGATGCTGTTTTAGTAGATTATATAATTTCCATAAGATTGCAACCTTGCATTCTATAATTTTTCAAATATTGCAGAATAATAAAATCAGCAGTTGTTTTCTCAAAAATGCAGGAAATTATTAATTGCTGTATAAAAATATTAAGTACGAATGAAACAAAATAATGATTTTAAGATAATTGTACTAAAATAGCAGCAGCATTATTTAATTCTTTGAGCAATTATATTGCTCGAAAACATAACTGAATAAGGGTAATAAGCAAACAGATCTCACATCATTTCTGACAATATCTTGAACTACAGTACTTATGTGAATGCCTACAGAGATGACTGCTTGTTTTTGGATGGCTCAAAAGATGGAGTTAATTATTTTGGAAGCTGGAGTTTTGAAAAGACATCTCTGTTTATAAAAATATGTATTCTTTTGGTAATAATACCTTTACAAAATTTGAATATTGATATTTAATTGAAGTGGCTTCCACAGATGTAAAATAAATTATTGAATCATTATTTATGCTGTTATATAAATTGGTTAAAAATGTATAAATCAGATATTATTCAGAAAGTATTATATAAATCCATTTAGAATAAAATAGCTAAATAATATTGTGTGCAGTTACGCTTAAGGTAGCTATTCCAGAATATATATTATTGTTTTGATTTTGCCTGAAATTATTTTTAGCACATACACTACAAGAACTAAATGAGCAAAGAAGACATTTAACTGTAGAACTAGAGTCAACTGTAGATGATATACAAAAAATAGAAGATCGTGCTTCAGAAGAAGCCTTAATGAGAAGATCTGAAGGTAAGTGGAAAATAAATGCCTATATATCAGCACCTGCATATTTTTCCAATGGCAGCAGCATGGAATAAAGTATGTAGCAGGTAGTCCCTAGTTTTCTGTATGCCGTTCTAATTTAGTCTTTAGATTCTCATCCAACAGGCTTATTCCCTTTTGAATAAGGTGACCAGATTTTTCAGATTGGTAAAGAGGGACACCTTTGACCAAGGGGGGGGGGGGGCTTGATTAAAAATTTTATACGGAGCAACAAAAATTTCACACAATGCAAAAATAGTATTGTAATATTTTTTTTTATTTCAGCATAACTACAATTTACAAATATAAATTGTAACTCTTGCCAAACATCAACATTTTGATCACGTGACCATGAGGATGCTGCAACGGTCGCTAAGTGTGAAAATGGTCTCTAAGTGTGAAAAATGGTCATCAGTCACTTTTTTCAATGCCATTGTAACTTTGGTCACTATATCACCTTTCTTGCCACAGTTCTTAAGTGAATAAGTGAATAAGTGAACTGCAGCTGGTATTTTGTATTTTGGATAGAATCTTTTTTAAAATAGTCTAAGACAATTTAAAAAAAGAATCCACACAGAATAAATTGAAGTAAAACATTTCAAACCATTCCACACAGAATAAATTGAAGTAAAACTATTTTTAAAAATTCTATGCACAATATATTTCAAAGTATTGTGCATAGAATTTTTAAAAATGGTTTCACTTCAATTTATTTTGGATAGAATCCTTTTTTATAATTGTCTTAGACAAATTTAAAAAAAGATTCTATCCAAAATACAAAATACCAGCTGCAGTTATTCACTGAAGTACTGTGGCAAGAAAGGTGATATAATGGGCTTAGTGACCAAAGTTACAATGGCATTGAAAAAAGTGACTGATGACCATTTTTCACACTTAGCAACCATTTTCACACTTAGCGACTGTTGCAGCATCCTTATGGTCACATGATCAAAATTTTGATGTTTGGCAACAGTTACAATTTATATTTGTAAATTGTAGTTATGTTGAAATAAAAAAAAAATTACAATACTATTTTTGCGTTGTATGAAAATTTTTGTTGCTCCGTATAAAATTTTTAATCAAGCCCCCACCCCCAGTCAAAGGTGTCCCTCTTTACTGAAAATCTGGTCACCTTGCTTTTTAGGATGCTGTCTAGATTTGCCATAGCTTTCCTCCCCAGGAGCAAGCGTCTTTTAATTCCTTGGAATTGGGTATGTCTAGTTTAATGAAAAGAAGGACTGAGGTATTGTATTGTGGTTGCTGTAATTAATATACTTAATAACTCCATTTTTATTCTTTATTTTTTAATAATAATTTTCATAACAGTTGCTCCTGTTTTTGTAATTACTGTTTTATATTATTATTTTAGTCGATTGTTGTCACCCCTGAGAGTCATTTCTATTGAGATGTACACATTTGAACAATAAATGTATTTATTTTCATATTTAAGGAAAGGCATCATCTATAAACTTAGCAAAGGTGTAGCTTCCAAGATGTGCCCTTGGGATCTTGAAGTTGGTGGGAATCTACTCAGAGATTAATTGAGGAAAGCTTAATAACAGGGAGTTCTTAACTTAAATCCACACAGAATAAAGCTATTTTAATAAATCCTATGCACAATAAATAAAATATTATTTTAAAATACATTAAAAAATAAAAGAAAAAAACCCACTTACCAGTAGGCAGACACTCCAAGTCAATCCAGAATGATGTAGATGTTAATACAAAGAACTGAGCAAATTAAAATGGTTAAATAGTCCCAGGGAAATAGTTTTCAAAGAAAAAAGAAGAGCACCATTTTTCCCACACGACTTGAGCAACCTCCAAACTCCGTGCCCCTCCCCTCTGGAAAATCCAGGAAGTAACAGTTGCCTCCCTTTCTAGCCAGGTGTTTCCTCCTGCAGCTCTATGGTAATGGTTCATTTTTTCTTATAAAAGTGAGTAAAGGCACGGGGGTCCGTTTTCTTGCTTTAAAGTTTTAATATCTTCAATGAAAGTACTGAGACAGAGAGAGAGGTTAGTTAGACAGGGTGTCTTTTGTCTTGCCCCGGTTAGGATTTCTTGCCCCGGTTAGGATTTCTTAAGCAAATCCACTGGGCTTTCAAAATGAAGCCAGAAAAAAATCGGGACTTTTTTAAAACGCGGAGGGACACGGGAAAAATTGTTATAAAGCGTGAATGTCACGCTGAAATCGGGTCGTCTGGTCACCTTACTTTTGAAGAGGAGTCAGTAGAAAGAACCTCCTTTAAGCCATTGCTGCATGTTTGCCAAATATTTTTGTAAATAAAGTTAGTTATATTGTTGATAAAGCCTGATAGATAACAAAGACTACATTTTGTAAGGTCACTTGGGATTGTGCTTTTCAGAAGTCAGTACAACTCATGGTTCCATGAGTTTTATTCAGTTTAAACAAATGTAATTTTTCCGCTGGCACAAATAATGTAGAATCCTCTAAACAAGCTGTATTGAAATGAAATGGCTAGAATTACAAGAATATTTCTTAAAGTAGTAGGATGGTGTCTTTCGTAAATTCTCTTATCGGGTTTTAATACACTGAAAGATACCTCTTGTAGTTGTAGAGAATTGACTTGTGTAGGTATTGCAAATAAAATTGTTGAAGAAGCCAACGTTTATGAACATTACTTGAAACTTATCAGAATTAATATGAGGAATCTTTCAAGTGAATAAATTATTCCAATCTACCCCCTTTGTACCTAAAATTCAAAATAAGTTTGATCTTATTCTCTTCCCTAATAGAGACAGATGACTTTTTCCTGTTATTTTAAATTCATTTGAAATTGGGTCATATTCCCTTGGAGGCAAGATATCTATGATTAGTGGTAGGGTGGTTCTCCTAGACTGAGGCTCCTTCTTGATCAGCAGATGGAGGCACCAGCTTGGAGAGCTTTTGCCCAGCTTTAGTTGGTATGCCACTTGAAGCTTTGTGAGATTGGAAAGCCCTAATTACAGAGATTCATGCTTTTATTACCACATGATTGGAGTATCATAATACCATGTGGAGATACTTTTGAAGATGATCCAAGCTGCATTTAGTCCAGAATTTGATGACTCAGCTACTGATGGAAGCAGACCACTTCAGCAGCGTAACTTGTGGGCTGAATTCATTCCTTTGTTTAACAATAACTTTCCTGACACAACTGCTTATAAATGTCTGTATGTTTCCGTTGTACGTATATGTAATATTATTTCTCTGGACTAAATTCTTACACTAAATGTAGTGTAAGATCATCTGTGGAGAGGATGCTTAGACCTCTAACATACAAGAAGTTAATATACCGAATATATTATTTGACATCAACATCAACTTACCTACTGAGTTGTGGTTGGCTTCCTCATTGAATTTTTTGGAGGTTTTGAAAAAAAGTTTTCTTATTAAAAAAACATTTGAGTGCTAATGCAAATTGAATGCAAATCCTTTTTTCTTTCTAATTACATGGGGTTTTTATGTTTTTGCTGTGAATATTGGTGGTCACTGAGGAAGCATGTTTTGGACAAACATGATCTGAATAATTGAGAATCTCCATAGATGTTACAGAGGAAGGCATTTTGAAATTGTATTACTTTAGTTTTTTTATTTATTGTAATCAGCCTTGATTTGATCAGATAGTGGTAAATAGGCATAATAAAAGTATGTGAGAAATCAAGTTTTTAATTGGAGATTTTGAATATAAACATATGAAATAATTTTCCAAAATAACTGTAAAACATTATTGTTTGTAGAAATGAAACTGCATAAACTACGTGCATGGAAGAAGCTTTTATTACAACATTTGGAATCAAATCTGAAACTACAAGAAGAAATCCAGGCTATGGAACCAGATAATACCACTGGTATATATATGATAATTCTTGTTTTATTTATAATTAAAATATGAGGTAATTCTTCTTGAAATCTGTTTGGTTCTGTTAATATTATTTGGCAGTCTGTAAACTGAACAAAATTGAAATAGAAAAAAATATAGAGTAACAGAGCTGGAAGCGACCTTGGAGGTCTTCTAGTCCAAACCCTTGCTTAGGTAGGAAACCCTATCCCCGTGATGGCGAACCTATGGCACATGTGCCACAAGTGACATGTGGAGTCATTTTTCAGGGCACGTGAAGCATTGCCCTGTCAGATCCAGCATGCATGCGCGCACTGGCCAGCTGACATCAGTTTTCATTTTTGGCCATTTTTTGATCTCCCGAGGCTTCCCTGAAGGGAAGGGAGGGCGAAAAACTAGAATTTCTTAATGTTATCCACTCCTTTACCCACATTAAGCTTGTTGCCTGGTAATGTAATTCTCAGTTAGGCAGACCAAATCCTCCTCTTATTCTAGCATCTTGCAACAATTTTAATTTTATTTTTGCTTTCTTTCCCTCCCAAATATATTTCAACACTATTTTATTTAAGTCATCAAAATAATCTTTCCCAAATCTAATTGAATTGTCTGAAACAAATATATATATATGGGCAATATATTCATTTTGATTGTAGAAATTCTCCTGAACATTGATAATTGTAAATTTTTCCATTTTGTCAAATCTGTCACAATCTGCTGTTTAAGCTTATAGTAATTGTTCTCTTTAGGTGTACCTCATCTTGCTGTCAAGTATATTCCCAAATACTTGACCTTGTTCGTGACTTGGATCCTTAAAGCTTCCGCCAATTCTTCCTTTTGTCTTGATGCTATATTCTTTGTCAGAATCTTAGTTTTATTTTTATTTTCAAACTTGCTACTTTACCGTATTCCTCTATTTTGCTTATCAATTTAGGTGCAGTTTCTAATGGATCCTCTAGGATGAAGACCAGGTCATCTGCAAATGCTTCCAATTTGTATTCTTCCTTTTTAATTTTCATTCCTTTTATGTATTTTTCTTCGTAATATTTCTGTTTAAAATTTCTAATGTTAAGATGAATAACAAAGGGGATAGTGGGCAGCCTTGTCTTGTCCCTTTCCTTATTTCAATAGAATCTGTCAACTCTCCATTTATCATTATTCTTGCTGTTTGTTTCTGGTATATAGTTTGTATGCTTGAGTAAATTTCTTACCGAAGTCCATCTGTTCCAACTATAATGACATAAATTGCTAATTCACTTTATCAAAGGTTTTCTGTGAATCTAAAAACATCAAAGCCATTTGTTTTTCAGGGTGTGCCTCATAATATTCCAAAGTGTCCAGAATTATTCTCATATTATCTTTAATTTGTCTCTTTGGTAGAAACCCATTTTGATCAGGATGAATGAAATTATTTAGATTTTTTAAAGTCATTCTGCCAATATTGAAACAAATAGTTTATAGTCTGAGTTTAGCAGGGAAGTGGGTCTTTTTTGTGGAGATTTCTGTAAATCTTTTTCAAGTCTCTTGTAGTCATCATCTAGTACTTTGAAGGCTTGTATTTTCTTTCTCTTCCTTGTATAGTCTACTATCAAGCCTCTGGTGTAGGCCTTCACTGTGTCCCAGAGGTTCTGCGTTGATGTATCTTCTTTTCTGTTTTCTTTAAAAAAGAAAGTCAA
Source organism: Thamnophis elegans (assembly GCF_009769535.1). Taxonomy (NCBI): domain Eukaryota; kingdom Metazoa; phylum Chordata; class Lepidosauria; order Squamata; family Natricidae; genus Thamnophis; species Thamnophis elegans. The sequence continues at coordinate 19,956,707 of NC_045558.1, read as the reverse complement.
TTCTTTTCTATTTTCTGTACAAAGTCCTTCTGTTTTAGTATAGTATTATTTAACATCCATCTAGATCTTTTTTTTTGTCCTGCAGTCCTCAATGGAACTGCATCTACATGGAGGGAAGTATGCAGTGGAGTACCCCAAGGCTCTGTTTTAGGCACAGTACTCTTCAACATCTTCATCAATTATTTGGATGAGGGAATAAATGGGAAACTCATCAAATTTGCAGATGACACCAAGATGGCAGGAATAGCCAACACTCCAGAAGATAGGCTAAAGTTACAGAAGGATCTTCACAAACTTGAACATTGAGCACTATCTAATAAAATGAAATTCAATGGTGAAAAGAGTAAAGTTCTACATTTAGGCAACAAAAATGAAATGCACAGGTACAGTAGAGGTGGTACCTTGCTCAACAGTAGTAACTGTGAAAGGGATCTAGTGGACAACCACTTAAATATGAGCCAGCAGTGTGCAGCAGCTGCCAAAAAAGTCAACACAGCTCTAGGCTGCATAAACAGAGGAATAGAATCAAGATCACATGAAGTGTTAATACCACTTTATAATGCCTTGGTAAGGCCACACTTGGAATGCTCCATTCAGTTTTCGTCACCACGATATAGAAAAGATGTGGAGACTCTAGAAAGAATGCAAAGAAGAGCAACAAGATGATTAGGGAACTGGAGACTAAAACATATGAAGAACGGTTGCAGAAACTGGGTATATCTAGTTTAATGAAAAGAAGGACTAGGGGAGACATGATAGCAGTGTTCCAATATCTCAGGGGTGCCACAAGGAAGAGAGAGTCAAACTGATTTCCAAGGCACCTGAGGGTAGAACAAGAAGCAATGGGTGGAAACTAATCAAGGAGAGAAGCAACTTAGAACTGAGGAGAAATTTCCTGACAGTTAGAACAATTAATCAGTGGAACAGCTTGCCTCCAGAAGTTGTGAATGCCCCAACACTGGAAGTTTTAAAGAAGATGTTGGATAGCCATTTGTCTGAAACGGTATAGGGTTTCCTGTCTAGGCAGGGGGTTGGACTAGAAGACCTCCAAGGTCCCTTCCTCTCCTATTGTATTTTATTGTATCATATAAGGACACAATGTTTGGTTAAAGAAGGATAGTGTGATGAGCATGGAGGTTGTTTATGCAGGTGTTCTTCTGTGATACTATCAATGTGTGGAGTCTTGCTTTGAAAGAATAAATAGAAATTCAAAGAAAAACGTCTACTGTGACCTTGAAAAGACTTTCATTTTTAAAAGCTTGGATTTACCACCTCTACTGTACCTGTGCATTTCATTTTTGTTGCCTAAATGTAGAACTTTACTCTTCACCATTGAATTAGATAGTGCTCAATGTTCAAGTTTGTGAAGATCCTTCTGTAACTTTAGCCTATCTTCTGGAGTGTTAGCTATTCCTGCCATCTTGGTGTCATCTGCAAATTTGATGAGTTTCCCATTTATTCCCTCATCCAAATCATTGATAAAGATGTTGAAGAGTACTGTGCCTAAAACAGAGCCTTGGGGTACTCCACTGCATACTTCCCTCCATGTAGATGCAGTTCCATTGAGGACTGCAGTTGGTCAGCCAGTTACAAATCCATCTGGTGGTGATGCTGTCCAACCCACATTCTTCTACTTTATCTAGTAGTAGGTTATGGTCTACCTTATCAAATGCCTTATTGTAGTCCAAGTAAACTATATCGAGGGCATTCCTCTGGTACACTAATTTTGTCACTTTGTCAAAGAATGTAATAACATTAGTCTGGCATGATCTGTTTTTGACAAACCCATGTTGGCTTTTGGCTATTACTTTGGTTGTTTCTAGGTGTTCACTAATTCATTGCTTTTCCAGAATCTTTCCTGGTATTGAGGTCAGGCTGATAGGTCTGTAGTTTCCTGGATCTGTTTTTCCCCCTTTTTTGAAGATGGGAACCACATCAGCTCTTTTCCAGTCCTCTGGTAATTCCCTGGTGCTCCAGGATTTCTGAAAGGTATAGTTCAGTGATTCTGAGATCTCGTCTGCCAGTTCTTTCAGAACCCAGGGGTGTAATCCATCCAGTCCTGGTGATTTGAACTTGTCTAGGGTAGGCAGGTGCTCACTTACCATTTTCTTCCTATTTCAATTTGTGTTCCTAATCTGATTTTTGTGGTGCTGTTTTTGATAGGTTGGACTGTTTTATCCCTTTGTGTAAAGACAGATGCAAAACATGAGTTAAATAGTTCTGCTTTCTCCCTGTTGCTTGTCACCTTCTTACCACTTTTTCCCAACAATGGACCAATTGTTTCTTTAACTTTTTTCTTGTTTTCTTCATTGTGAGCCTTAGCTTTCCTCACTTCACCTTTCATGCTCAGGCTATTTGCTGATATTTTGCCTTAGTTATGTCCCCCCTTTCCACTTTTTATACTTATCTTTTTTGTCTTTTATGTTGTCAGAGAGTTTCTTTTGGGAGCTGTTACTTTTCTTCTTCATTGATATTGTGCTAGACTGAGCTTTTGTAATCTCATTTTTCAAAATTTCCCAAGCTTCTTGAGTTGTTTTCCCCTTGAGGATTTTCATCCATGGAATTTTTCCCAAGCTCTCTCTAACTTTATTGAAATTAACTCTCTTAAAGTCCAAGACTCTAGCTTCACTTTGTTCTACTACTTGTGTTTGCATAATGTTGAATTCCAATATTGCATGGTCACTTGCCCCCAGGGTTCCTATGGCTTCAACACCTTTTATCATTTCCTCTCTGTTAGTGACAATTAAGTCTAATATGGCCGATCCCCTTGTTCCCTTGTCTACTTTTTGGAAACAAAGTTGTCTGCTAGGTTCATTAGGAAGCTATTGGATTTTCCACTTGGTGCAAAGTTTGTTTCCCAGTTGATGTCAGAGCAGTTAAAATCCCCCATTACTATTGTGGTGTGCTTCCTACATACCTTAGTTAGCTGACTAGCAAAAAGTTCATCTACTTCCTCTGCTTGGTTGGGTGACCTGTAGTATAGACCTATGGCAATGTCATTCCCCCCCCCAACCTTTAATATTGACCCAAATGCATTCAAGATAGTTCTCATCATTGTGCTCTATTTCTGTAGAGATGTAGTTACTTCTTATATGTAGTGCAACTCCACCTCCTCTTTTATTTGGTCTATTTCTTTTAAATAATTTAAATCCTTCTAGCTGTATGTTCCATTTGTAGGTTTCATCCAACCAAGTTTCTGTAATGGCAACAATATCGTATCTGCCCTCTTTTACTTGAATTTCTAATTCGCCCTGTTTATTTCTCATACTCTGTGCATTGGTGTATAGACATTTGAGTCCATTTTGATTGACCCTGTGTTTAACTGTCTACATAACCTGTGTTATGCCTGACTGCCCCTATTTTCTTGCCACTTGTATGATTCATGCACATGGTATGGCACTCACTATTAAATGCTTGGTTTTACTTGACAGTGATAATCTTACCTGCACAAATATCTGTGTTACATGCACTGATAACCCTATGAATTTTAGATTGCTGGGGACAGAAATGTTCTGTATCAATTAATTCTCTGTCCCCGCTGTTCAGTTTAAATGTTTATCCAGAAAATCCTTGAAAGGAAACAACTTTTCTCCAAACGCTCACGTGAAAATAAAAACAATGTTTCAAAACCTCTAGATGGCAGTGTTACTTATTCTCCCCACTTTTACTCTATTACTTTCAATCATAAAAAGTAAAAAAAGTAAAAAAAGGGTAGGGCTGAGGACTATGTCCAGTTCTTAGCGGACAAAGTTGCTCGGTTTTGATCGGATTTGGACTCCGACTTTGCAGATCCAGCCGAGGCACAGGAGGATAATCTGGCAGACCATCGCTGGGTTGAGTTTCAGGATGTTGCCCCTGGGGATGTGGACAAGGCCATGAGAGCTGTGAGTGCCTCCACTTGTGTACTGGACCCGTGCCCCTCCTGGCTGGTTGCCAACAGCAGAGAGGTGACATGGGGCTAGATCCAGGCGGTTGTTACCGCCTCTCTTCGGGAGGGACTCTTCCCCTCTGCACTTAAAGCGGCGGTGGTGAGACCCCTCCTGAAGAAACCATCCTTGGATCCAGCCGTTCTCAACAATTATCATCCAGTCTCCAACCTCCCCTTTGTGGGGAAGGTTGTTGAGAAGGTGGTGGCCTCCCAGCTTCAGCGGACCTTGGAGGAAACTAGTTACCTTGACCCATTTCAGTCCGGCTTCAGGCCTGGTTACAGCACAGAAACCGCTTTGGTCGCATTGACCGATGACCTCTGGAGAGCCAGGGATGGAGGCCATGCCTCCATCCTGGTTCTCCTTGACCTCTCGGCGGCTTTCGATACCATCGACCATGGTATCCTTCTGCGACGACTGCGGGAGGTGGGGATGGGAGGCACTGTTTTGCAGTGGTTCTCCTCCTACCTCTCGGACAGGTCGCAGTCGGTGTTAGTTGGAGGGCAGAGATCGACCCCTAGGCCCCTAACATATGGGGTGCCACAGGGTTCGGTCTTATCCCCCCTACTATTCAACATCTACATGAAACCGCTGGGCGAGATCATTCGGCGGCACGGGATAAGATACCATCAATACGCGGACGATACCCAGTTGTATCTGTCTGCCCCGTGCCAACTCAATGAAGCGGTGGACGTGATGAGCCGGGGCCTTGAAGCTGTTAGGGACTGGATGAGGGATAACAAACTTGTACTCAACCCGGATAAGACCAAGTGGCTGTTGTGTTTCCCTCCCAATAATTTGGCAAGTGTTCCATCACTCAGGCTGGGGGGTCAAACACTATACCCCTCAGACAGGGTTCGCAACTTGGGAGTCCTCCTGGACCCACAGCTGACCTTTGATCACCACCTGTCGGCTGTGACCAGGGGGGCATTTTCCCAAGTTCGCCTGGTGCACCAGTTGCGACCCTACCTGAACCGGGAGGCTCTCACAACAGTCACTCGTGCCCTTGTGACCTCAAGGCTGGAATACTGCAACGTGCTCTACATGGGGCTGCCCTTGAAGAGCATCCGGCGACTTCAGCTAGTCTAGAATGCGGCCGCGCGAGCGATTGTGGGTGCACCTCGGTTCACCCACATAACACCTATTCTCCGCGAGCTGCGCTGGCTACCTGTTGATCTCCGGGTGCGCTTCAAGGTGCTACTTACCACCTATAAAGTCCTTCATGGTAGTGGATCTGGGTACTTGAGAGACCGCCTCCTGCCAATCACCTCCTCGCGACCAATTAGATCACACAGATTAGGCCTCCTCCGAATCCCATCTGCCAGTCAGTGTTGACTGGCGACTACGTGGAGGAGAGCCTTCTCGGTAGTAGCTCCGACCCTTTGGAACAATCTCCCCGTGGAGATCCGTACCCTCACCATCCTCCAGACCTTCCGCACAGCCCTTAAGATCTGGCTATCCCGTCAGGCCTGGGGTTAGATTGTAATCCGTCCCCACCCGAATGATGAATGTTGTGTTTTATTTTTAATTATGTATTGTTTTATGTCTCATTGTTTGTATTCCCCTCCCCATGAATTGTAAGCCGCCCTGAGTCCCCCCAGGGAAAAGGGCGGCCTATAAATAAACTTTCCTATTCCTATTCCTATTCCTAAATAAAAATTCAAAAGAGAAAAGGTACAATAAAACCTTAAAAAAATAGAAAAAAACTCTTAGACAATAAAACTTTATTATGTCAGTATATCCAAAAATAAAAGGAAGAAAAGAAATCAATCCGGTGTAAAAGGTAAACTGCATTTGTAAAGTCCGGTTAAATTCCAATAATAAAAAGAGGGGGAAAAACGTTCAGTTTGACTTTGGCTCAAATTTGCCACTTATTCTCTTCAGTCTTCACTTTTAATTTAAGTTTTCCTTAAATAGGGTGTTCTCTCAAATTAAAAAAAAAAGAAATTTTCACCAAGACGACATACTCTCTCTTGCCCTTGCATTCCAGAATTGTCAACAGTTTCAGCAGTAATTAATGGCTGCCTCGCAGTCGCTGATAAAAGGGTTTTTTCCCAGATCACCAGAGACTTTGCGATGTCTGTGGGATCAACAGGATGTGCTCCTTCCTGTCACCATCTCTACGTGACGTTTAGGTCCGGATGGAGTGTCCAGCCACCTGGATATCGGCGGCGATCTTGGAGCACCAAGATCACCCAACCATTTCACTGCGACGTCAGCACCGCCTTGATGTAGCATGTTTTTGTATCTGTTAGAATTATTTTACTATTCTATTCAAGGATGGGTTCCAGCAGGCAGTACTGCTGGTTCGCTTATGTGAGCATTTCGTGCATGTGCATGCACTTGATGCATGCTGCACGCTTATGCATACTGCAATTAAAATTGTTCTGCACATGCGCAGAACTGAAAAACAAAATAGCAATAGCAATAGCAGTAGACTTATATACCGCTTCATAGGGCTTTCAGCCCTCTCTAAGCGGTTTACAGAGAGTCAGCATATTGCCCCCAACAATCTGGGTCCTCATGGTGCTGCCATCCGAAGAACTGGTTTGGGGGCATGGCAGGTCTGGGTCGCTGCCAGTTTCAGCGACCCAGGTCGCCAAACCACTACCGGTTCGCCCGAACCAGTTCGAACTGGTAGGAACCCACCACTGATTCTACTGCATCGTCTGTAGCCCTTTTTATGAAGATTATCTCTGCAAGATCTGTTGAGCCATTATTTGTTCTTAGCCCTTGACCATCATATGTCATTAACACTTGGATTTTTAACCCTGAAAGGAGACATTTTGCAAGCCTGCGAGTGGGCAGGACAATTGTATGTCTGAATCAATGAAAATAATTTAATATTAACTGGAATTGTGCTTCTGGTCATTTGTTATAACAAAGTAAGAAAAACATGAAGCTAAGTTAAATGTAGTAATTTATCAGGTTGGCTGCTCTTAACCCTATATATCAAAGATAACATGCTTCAGTCTTAATAGATTTTTGTGCTTAAAAAGACAGCCAGAGGAAATCATGGAAAATATGAACAGTAAAGACCAGTGACATGCGGTCAGCTTTAGGGCTGATGAGGCACCTTTTAGACTTGTGGACTTCAACTCCCAGAATTCCACAGCCAGGCATGCTCAGTTCCGATTTAAAGCGACAGCATTTTCCCCTCTTGCAAAATAAGTTTTCCCTTTTTTTTTCTTCTCTCTCCCCCTCCTTCCTCCCTCTCTCCCTCCCTCCCTCCCTCTCAAACAAACACAGAAGTTGGATTGGATATATTTTCCAAAGGCTTGAAAGCAGCTCCTCTGCCATATCCCCCCCTTCCCCTGCTGCCTTCCGATCAAACTTTTTGAATTCCTCCCCCCTCCCTACACACACACCTTTTTCCAGCTGTTTCAGAGATGATTTCAACTCTGCTTCTGCCTGCCTTGCCCTGCCCTCCTCTCATGAAAGGCCAGAGCTCTGTCAGACTGAGCTAGTTGCTCCCAGAGAACTCTAAAAAGCCTCTAAAAATGCCCTCTACAGGAGGCGAGAGAATACATGCCTCATTTGCATAAGGAATTCTTCGCATTTTAACCCTTGGTTATCTCTTAAAAGGCAAAAAAGTCCTTATGCACAGGACGCCCCTACCTCCTCCTATGGTTAACACAAAGCACTGTTCTAAGTCACTGTGAATCTGGTAGCAACTACCTTGGCTTTAATTATTTTTTAAAAATTCTTTAAAATTCTTTCCTTTTCCTCATGACTGGTGAGGCCACGCCTCCCCTGCCTCTAGTGACTGCACGTCCCTGGTAAAGACAATAGGACCTGCAGCCTCTATACTGTAAAATTCATTGTTAAAGGTGAACAATTGAAATCATTGTCTGAAAACATTCTTATATATTAAAAAAAATCATTGATTTCAATATTGCTTACTTTCATGTAGGTTGGCATTTAACTGGGCCAAATTCTATAAATTGATTAATGCAGTCACTTCATAAAGATATCTTCCTTTGAAGATTTAAAATTTATATTAATATTACTTAATATATGGTTATATTAAAGATTATCTTAACATACCTTGTAAGTATATTTTTATCAAATGCTTTCTATTTTTTATCTAGAAAATAAGATAGAGGAATTACATGAACAAAGAAAGGTTTTAATTGAAAACCTGGAAACAGTTGTGGAAGATATAAATGATATGAAAAATTATATTTCAGAAACAGGAGGAATTATCAAATATGTTGGTGAGTAAGAAAAGAAATACCATTAAAACAATGGGCATCCTTAGGGACTGTGACATAACTTGCTTCATGACATAAACTTAATTCCTTTTATATATGCATCTAATACATATATATACACATATCTAAAGGACAGAGCATGTAATGTCACAATGGATGTTTTGTCATTTTGATAACACCTTCAGATTCCTTTCTTTATATTACTTTGTTTTATTAGGATAATGATCATAATTATTATTTTTAAAAAAACATTCTACATTATTTGTAACTATTTAAAAATGATCACATAAATTGATATAATAATAAATAATGATCGACTATTTGGCAATCAATTCTAAAGGGCTAATAAAGGTTAAAACATTTATTTAAACCCCATAGGCCATCTTATCTCAAGATAACTTGAAGAGTTATTGTAAGAAGAAAAAAATTGTGCTGTATCAAGAAGCAAACATAATTCATATGATTTTTATTTATTTATCAACTCATCCACTGTGAGTCGCTAATGAAACCCTCAATACAAAACTCAATGACCCCCTAATGATAACAATCATACCAACTATTTGATGGGCTCCATATCTCCTGAGACCTCCAGACCTATTAGCTAAAACTATGTCTTCAGGGCCTTTTGAAAGTGTCAAAGTGGGGGCCAAACTTATTTCCGCAGAGATGATGATCCACAAAGAGGAAGCCCTTCTTCTTGGTCCTACCAAATGGATTTCCTTAAGAGAGGGTATTCATAATAAACCCTGCCTCCCAACTTTGATGAGATAGGTAGGCATAACTTGGCAAAGATGGTTCTTGAAATAATCTGGCCACAGGCAATGTAGAGTTTTAAATATGACAACCAGCCTCTTGAATTGTAACCAGAAGTAAATTGGCAGCTTCTGCAAGAAACGTGATACATACGTATGTAAATCTGTACTTGAACAAAATAATGTGGGTTGCCTATTTTGACCCATTGAAGCTTAGGTTACTTTTCAAGGACTGCCCCACTTTGAGTATATTGCAGTAGTCAAGAGTGGAGGTGATTAAAGTATGGGTGACTGTGGTTACTTAAACATATAACTTGGCTCATTTAACTTCTGCTCCTGGTGGAAAAAAGTAAAATAGAGCTTCTTAGAGGCTGGCTGAGATGAGTTAGGGAAGTGGTTCCCAACCTGTAGTATGCATATGCCTGAGGGGTGTGCGTGGCGATGTCATCATGGGAATTCTGCAAAGGCTTAAAGAAGTGTTATGATTTAAAAGTTGAGTTAAGTCTTGGTGGCCCATGGCCATGGTCTGTGGACCCAAAAAATATTTTAAGGGAGTTTGTGGTGAAGAAAAGTTTGAGAACCACTGGGTTAGGGTACTCCATAATGGCAGAAACTGTGGCAAAGAAATGTATGCCTCATTAGTTCCATAACCTGGCATTGTTTTATTGAAGGGATTCAAACTATTGAAGGGACCTGAACTATGCCAATCTTGTCAAATTGTATAGTACAGACAGATATAACTAGAGACAGATGACAACAGCTTGAATTGCATTTGGTAGCCCTGATGAAAAAATGTGCAGCTCACAGTTATTACTTTTGGATCAGCTGCAGCCTCCAAATGATAGTCTTTAGTTATGTGAAATTTTCTGTAGGCCTAATTATCTTGCATCTCAGGAATCTAGGGTGAATTGGTGGACTTTTTGTCCAAGTCCTACTTGTTCCTTACTATATGTATTATACCAATAAAGGAGAATATTTGTACCCAGGTTTGAAAAGTGGGATTCTTGGTGCTCTCTGAACTTGCTTGTTTTCCGGCAGACATTTCATTATGCCAACTAGGTAACATAATCAGTGTTAATAAGACCCAGTAAAAGATCCAGCAATCCCAGAAAAAAAAAAAAAGGAGGCACCTACAACATACAATGTAAGAACTGCAACAATCACTATGGAAGGCAAAGAGGCAGAAGACTGGCAGAACACATCCATGAACAGCAACTGGCAATCAGAAGATATGGTGAAAATTCTTTAATTTTATAACATATGGGCAGATTTAACCATAGTTCCAATTGGGAAAATGTGATAATCCTAGACCAGGCCAAGTCTAAAAATGCCAGAGAATTTCTAGAAGCCTGGCACAAATCAGACCGCAATAGACACAGAGACATTAATAACATCTATAGACTATGCAAAAGAGACAATCAACCATCCCAAAAGAGAACAAAAAGATTCCAGCACTCTTCATCAGTATTCAGCACCCAGATCAGCATATATTAATTTCAAAATTAATGTCAGACTAACAAGTAAAAAATATCCCAATAAAGAAACTTCCAAAGAGCCATCAATGAACAGCCTAACCAAAGAATCTTTAACACCACTCACATAGACAGGCAAGTCACAGATAGAATCAAGATCATGTGAAGTGTTAATACTACTTTATAATGCCTTGGTAAGGCCACGCTTGGAATACTGCATTCAGTTTTGGTCACCACAATATAAAAAGGATGTGGGGACTCTAGAAAGAGTGCAGAGAAGAGCAACAAAGATGATTAGGGGACTGGAGGCTAAAACATATGAAGAACCGATGCTGGAACTGGGTATGTCTAGTTTAATGAGAAGAAGGACTAGGGGAGACATGATAGCAGTCTTCTAATATCTCAGAGAAGAGGGAGTCAAAGAAGGGGGAGTCAAGCTATTCTCCAAAGCACCTGAGGAAGTGCTAATCAAGGAAAGAAGCAACTTAGAACTGAGGAGAAATTTCCTGACAGTTAGAACAATTAATCAGTGGAACAACTTGTCTCGAGGAGTTGTGAATGCTCCAACACTGGAAGTTTTTAAGAAGATATTGGATAACCATTTGTCTGACGTGGTGTAGGATTTCCTACCTAAGCAGGGGGTTGGACTAGAAGACCTCCAAGGTCCCTTCCAACTATTCTGATCTGTTCACCAGTATATAAACTGACACCAAACAGTACTGCTTACTGGGACTTACTTAGTTAGGGTAATGAAACGTCTGCAACATCTGCAAGAAAAAAAGCAAGCTCAAAGAGCACGAAAGACCATTATATGTATTACAATATAGATATAATGGTCCTTGGTACCATTATATAATATAGATATTATAGATAGATAGAGATCTATCTATCTATCTATCTATCTATCTATCTATCTATCTATCTATCTATCTATCTATCCATCCATCCATCCATCCATCCATCCATCCATCCATCCATCCATCCATCCATCTCTATAATATCTACCGGTATCTACGAGATATATATATATATATATATATATTTAGTGTCACAACCCCTGGTAACAGCTTCCATTATCTGTCAATCGGCTCGTCACAAGAGTCCATCACGACAGAAACCCAATATTTTTACTGTTGCCTTTGTTACACATTTTGTGTTATATTTGTGCTGATAAATAAATAAAGGGAGACTAGTATAGATCTATTTCAAGCTATTTAGCTCTCATCAGCTAGCCATACCCTTACTGGGATTCGAACCTGTGCTATATTACATCTTAGGCAAACGTCTTAGCCATTAAGCCACAAGTTCTCCTTCTTATCAGCTGAAGCCAGGGAAGAAGGTATATAGTGTCACAACCCCTGGTAAGCCCCAATTATGGAAGGAAGCTAACAGCTTCCATTATCTGTCAATAAGGATAAGGGTACAGCACAGGTTCGATTCCCAGTAAGGGTATGGCTAGCCGATGAGAGCTAAATAGCTTGAAATAGATCTATACTAGTCTCCCTTTATTTATTTATCAGCACAAATACAACATATATATATATATATATGTTTTCTGAGGTTTTCGCGGGTGTTAGTATGTAGGTCTCTAGTTGTTCGGGTTTTCTCCCGCGTAGAATTGGAGATGTCTTGGCGACGTTTCGACGAAGTCACATTCGTCATCTTCAGGCTGCTGCTGACTACTTCAGGTTTGGTGTTTCCAGGAGTAGTGTGGGATCTTGGCTGGCTGTTTGTTCCTTATAACTGCTGGTAGGGGATTAAATTTTAACTGCCAGTAGGGGATTAAGTTTTAACTGCCAGTAGGGGATGAAAACTGATTGAATGGGGGCTTGGGTGTGTCTTGATTAGGTGGAAGTGTGTCCTTATTTGGTGGAGGGGTGTTCTGTTCTGATTGTTTGGGGGGTTGTGTTTCCTGTGAGGGTGGGAGGGGTTTTGAAGAGGCTGATTGTGCTTTAGCAGTCTGGCTTCTGGTTCTGGGTCGTGCCTCCTCATCAGTTTGTGTTTTTGGTTGTTTTCTTTGTGGATGTTTTTTGGTAGTATTCTGTGTGGCTATTGTGAGTGTGGGCCTGGTCTCATTCTTCATGTTTGGGATGAAACAAAGACCACCCTCAAGACAGAAACACACACCAACAAACTCCGAAGACTAAAAGAACGCCAGAAACCAACCCCCCCGCACACACAACCACACATGAAACAAACAGTGCATAACATCTCAGATAGGATCCTCACCAAAGCCGAAACCAATGTCCTTTCAAAAGGATTCAACTTTGCAGTCACCCCCAAATACATCCCCACTGAAACCATTATATGCGGAGTTGAAACCAGCCTGACCAAAATCAACCCTGATGACGCTAACAGAATCAGATCCGAAATCACCAACATCCTCTGCACCAGCAAGCCACCCAAAAGCAACTTACCCAAAGAAGAACAGACAGCACTACATAATCTGAAAGAAGACACCAGCATAATAATCTTACCAGCAGACAAGGGCAATGCCACGGTGGTTATGAACACTTCTGACTACCAAACCAAATTAACCAACCTACTCCAAGACTCCACATACAAACCCCTAAACACGGACCCCACCACCTACCTGGAAAAAACCACTAGAACCAAAATAAAAGCCTCCCCCATCAGTGAAGAGATCCAGCAAAGAATCATTCCCAGAGAAAAATCATCCAGATGCCCCAAGCTCTATGGTCTACCCAAGATACACAAAGAAGGAACTCCACTTAGACCAATAGTCAGCTCCATAGGCTCACCTTTACAAAATCTAGCCAAATTTCTTGCCAAACAACTACAGCCCTATGCAGATTCCATCACCTCACATGTAAAAAACTCTTTCCACTTCATAGAAATCATACAGAAACAAAACTTACAGCCCAGTGACCTACTCGTGAGCTTTGATGTCGTATCACTCTTCACCCAAGTACCAATCAAAGAAGCCTTAACAGCTATCCAAAACAAATACAACCCCCCCAAACACATCCTGGATCTAACCAACCACTGCCTATCTAACACATACTTCATTCACAATGGACAAAGATACAAACAGATGGAAGGAGCACCCATGGGATCACCCCTCTCACCTGTCATTGCCAACCTCTACATGGAAAACTTTGAAACCCAAGCTCTAGAAAAATCTGATCACAAACCTAAACTCTGGCTCAGATATGTAGACGACACTTTCATAATCTGGCCACATGGGAAAGAACAACTGGACATCTTCCTTACACACCTCAACAGCCTACACCCCAAAATACAGTTCACCATGGAAACAGAAGCAAACAACCAACTCCCCTTCCTGGACGTCTTAGTCTACAGGAAATCTAACGGCTCCCTAGGACACACCATCTACCAGAAGAAAACACACACCAACCGCTATCTGCACGCACTCTCACACCACCACCCAGCCCAGATCAATTCCGTAGCCAAGACACTCATCTCCAGAACAAAACGCCTAGCTGATGAACAACACCTAAAAACCGAACTACACACTCTCACCAACGTACTGACATCCAATGGATTCCAAAGAAATAAGATCACCAACCTAATCCAAAAAGAAACCCCCACTAAAGTCCAGGACAGAGAACAAGAAAATGGAAAAGCCCTCCTCCCATACATAAAAGGCACCACAGACAAAATCAGCAAAATCCTCCGCAAACACAACATCAAGACAGCATTCTGCACAGACCGGAAAATATCCACCATCCTAAGAAACCCTAAAGACAAAATTGAATTAGAAAATCAAGGAGTATATGAAATCCCATGCACTACTTGCCCCGCCACATACATCGGACAGACCAACAGAAGAATAAGTGCACGCATTGAAGAACACAAAAATGCAATCAAAAAAGAAGAACCAACTTCTTCCCTGGTCCAACACCTCAAAGCCACAGGACATAAAATTGACTTCAATAAGACCAGAACCATCGCCAAGGCCGAACACTTCAACAACCGTATAATCAGGGAAGCAATCGAAATAGAAAAACACCCACATAGCATGAACAGGCGAGACGACACCTCCCGCCTGCCAGCCCTTTGGAAACCCGCCCTCATTAACAAACGAATCCCAAACATGAAGAATGAGACCAGGCCCACACTCACAATAGCCACACAGAATACTACCAAAAAACATCCACAAAGAAAACAACCAAAAACACAAACTGATGAGGAGGCACGACCCAGAACCAGAAGCCAGACTGCTAAAGCACAATCAGCCTCTTCAAAACCCCTCCCACCCTCACAGGAAACACAACCCCCCAAACAATCAGAACAGAACACCCCTCCACCAAATAAGGACACACTTCCACCTAATCAAGACACACCCAAGCCCCCATTCAATCAGTTTTCATCCCCTACTGGCAGTTAAAACTTAATCCCCTACTGGCAGTTAAAATTTAATCCCCTACCAGCAGTTATAAGGAACAAACAGCCAGCCAAGATCCCACACTACTCCTGGAAACACCAAACCTGAAGTAGTCAGCAGCAGCCTGAAGATGACGAATGTGACTTCGTCGAAACGTCGCCAAGACATCTCCAATTCTACGCGGGAGAAAACCCGAACAACTAGAGACCTACATATATATATATATATATATATATATATATATATATATATATATATATATATATATATATATATATAGAGAGAGAGAGAGAGAGAGAGAGAGAGAGAGAGAGAGAGAGAGAGAGAGAGAGAGTGTTTAATAGATTATTTTTCACCATGCATAATATTTAAGATCAATGTGATCCCAACTGTTTCTTTATTTTAATCATTATTTTTTAGACAGTGATTTGGAAACTCTTCATCAGAAGAAGGAAATGTTTTTAGAATGTTTGGAGATAAATTTAAACAACCTTCAAGAAGCACAGATTGTTGCAGTTACTAATCCAAGCAGCATCAATGGTTTGTATAGAATAGGATTTGGTAGCCATTGGCTCTGAGTTGGACTGGATGCCTCTGATAAATTAGCTTTTTACAGTTTCTGGAACTTACTAGTATCATGATTTCTAAAAATTATTTCCATAGTTTTTTGTATGTTGGTGTAGAAAATATGGAAAAACAATATATCTAAACTACTTTCCAAAATGCACAGAAAATCTCGGTCTCAACCCTTTATGTGATAAATCTTTATGCATTGTGCATTATTATTTTTTAAAATTTTATTTACAAAACATGTAAAATACACACACACAAAACTTAGACATTTACACAATACAATAGCAGTTAGACTTATATACCGCTTCATAGGGCTTTCAGCCCTCTCTAAGCGGTTTACAGAGTCAGCATATCGCCCCCAACAATCCGGGTCCTCATTTTACCCACCTCGGAAGGATGGAAGGCTGAGTCAACCTTGAGCCAGTGAGATTTGAACAGCCGAACTGCAGAACTGCAGTCAGCTGAAGTAGCCTGCAGTCCTGCATTTAGCCACTGTGCCACCTCGGCTCTTACATACAATACGAAAAGGAGCTTCCTGTTCTTTCTAATAGCAATTGCCAATCAATATCACTCACCTTATATTGTTTCCCCTTCTATTATATTTCATTTGTATTTCACCATTCTTAACCTTGTTATCTTACTCCCCTGTCTGCTATATTGGCTGATTACCTATAGTAAGTTTAAACCACTTGGATACATATATATGTGTTAATTCTCCTTAACAACTATTTTGGGGCTTTGTTGTCTTCCTTCATTGATCCTTGTTTCTTTCCTCCATCCACCTATATCATTTATCCCATATCTGGTAGTATTCTGTTTCTTCTTTTCCCTGGATTTATTTTGTTAATTTGTCCATTTCAGCATAGCCTTTCTTATTAATTTATCTTAGCTTGGAATTAATTTGTTTTTCCATTTCTGGGCAAAGGCAATCCTTGCCACCGTAATTATATGTAATATTAAATACTAAATTTCTTTTTTTAAAAAAAATTCACAGTCATTATTCCTAATAAAAAGAACTTCAGGTTTCCATTCTATTTTAACACCTGTTATTACGTCTAGCCACTTCTTGATCCTTTTCCAAAATTTTTTAGCCTCATCACGGGTCCACCATAAGTGGCAGTATGTTCCATTTATTGATTCACCTTTCCAGCATTTTGGGGAGATATTTGTTGAGATTTTAGCTAACCTTGTTGGTGCCAACTGCCACCTGTAAATCATTTTGTACTAATTTTCCTTGTATGCAAATGATAGTGTCATTTTAAAGTTTGTTCCCCAAAGTTTTCCCATTTATGCAATTCAATATTATAGCCAAAGTTCTGTGCCCATTTTATCATTTGTTCTTTCACGATTTCCTCTTCCATTTTATTCTCCAGGAGAAATTTATATATTCTCCCTATCTTTCTATCCGAGCTATGAATTATTTTATCCAATTCATGTGGTTCTGTTTCAATGTCATATATTTTAGTATCATTATTGTGTTTAGTTTTGATTTGCAAGTAGGTTAGCCAGTCAACTTTCATGTTTTGTTCTGCCAATTCTTCAATTGTTTTTAAATTTCCCTGTCCGTCAATTATGTCTCTGTATCTTAGCATTTTATTCATATCTATAAAATTTGGATGGGTCATCCTTTCTGCCAGTGATAGCTACTTCAGGGTTTTTACATAGTGGGTTTTGTTTCTTTTGAGCCAGTTTTGCAATGACGCTCTTCTAATTTTGAAAGTATTTGTGTGTTGTTGTTGTTTTTTTTTATCTTGTCAAATGTTTTATTTTCATTTTTTCATTTTCATTTCATACAGTCACATATATACTGTGCATGATTGGGGCCATATAACATTGGGCAATAAACACAGCCATCCTTGTACTCCCCAAAATACAAAACTAATATACCACTTCAACCCTCCATGCACCCTTTCTTTCTCCCCCCCTCCAACTTTCCTTTCTCCCCTCCAACATTCCCCTCTCCTACTTCCCCTCCCCCTCTATCACTCCTTTCTCCCCCTCCCTTCCATCTCACCCTCCTTCCGATCCTCTCTCCCACCCTCTCTATCCCTCCCTCTTCTTTCCCTCTACTCCTCCCTTCGGTGAATTTCTACTATCTATCGATATATTCAGCTTCTTATTTTTATACTAAAATTTAAAAAAAGCAACAGTATACAAGTGCAATCATGTTACTTTAAAATCTGGCACATACTATATTTCCCCCCTCCCCCCTCCGCCCTATGACCCCACCTCCCTTCCCCCCTCCCGACTTCCCAGAGCCCGTACACGGTATAGCTTTTTATCAAACACAGTCTAAGATGTATTAAAACCAAGAAAGTTAGGGGGGAAAAAAAATAAAGAAAAAAAAAGGGAAAAGAAAAAAGAAAGAGAAGAAAAAAAAGTCAGTAAAATCTCTGCGTTGAACTCAGCTTCTTACCGTTACACAAACTTTAAGCAGTTTACATTGTTCCTAATCTTAATTGTTCGATTACCTGCAGGATTTCCCCAGAAGTTATTTGTTGATTCAGCTTTTGCCTGTACTCTTCTCTAGCTAGGGACCTTATCTCTTTATCTAAGTATCTGTCTGTTTCTAAACCCTTAATTTTGTCCCCTTTGTGCCTCCTTCCTCTATAACACAATTTGGATACATTTCAAATTTTTCTTTTGGTATCCTCTTCCAACTCTTTTCGTTTTTGCCCTTGTTTATGTCTATATATTTTTTTTGTATTCATCAGTACTCCTCTCATATATGCTTTACTTACGTCTCCTACAAATTCCCTGAATATACCCTTATTCATATTCAGAACAAAGTATTCAGATAGCAATTTTTTACAATCATTAATATACTTTTCATATCAAAATAAACTCCCATTCGACCTCCAAGACTTTCTTGCCTGCACTACCCTTCCCAATTCCGTCCAGATTGGGTTATGATCCAAGAGAACCCTCACCGCAATCTTTGTCTTCTTCACCCTAGAAGATAAATCATTAGTGATTTGTATAAAATTCAAAGATGTCCATCAAGTCTTTTTCCCTTCTAGAATTAGGTCTAATGCGATATATCTTCCAAAGGGATCTGCTTCAGTTCACTCAACCTTAATGTCTTTTCTTAAGTATACAACTATACCATTTTTCTTTTGCGTAGCAGAGGTCACAAAATATTGACCAAGTTCGAGGTTGAACAGATATTTTGGATCAGTTAATTTAATATGAATTTCTTGCAGACAAGTTATATCGTTCTTGAACTGTTTGAGATAGTAAAATATTTTCTTTCTCTTCTGTAAAGAGTTCAGACATAACTCCTTGATCAATGGCCGATGATTATTGAGGTTGTTGCAATCTGCCTTGTTTTCCCATTCGTCTGGTAGTCGTACGGCTAGGTCCTTGTTCTCTGGTCCCTTGCCCTTCCGGAAGGAGGAAATGGTGCTTTCTGTCTGGTAGTTGTATGATTTGCTGTTTATCTTGTCCTTCTCGTAGTCTTTCTCCAGATCCAGATGATTCAGGGTGTCCCACCTTCAGGGTCTTGTGATAGAAATCTCGGGCTTCCCATACAGAGTTGAGACGATATTTTTGCTTATCAAATGTAATTATAATACCAAATGGCACATCCCATCTATACTGTATCTGACGGTTTCTGAGTTCTTCCACTAGAAAAGCATAATCTCTCCTGGCTCTTAGCATTTGGGGTAGTATTTCTTTCAAGACAATCAAGTCCTGTCCGCCAATTTGTAGCCTGGTATTATAAGATTCTTGTAGTATCACGTTTCTAGACTCTCTTGTAGTAAAATATATAATTACATCTCGAGGAAGTTGTCTCTGTTTTGCCGCCCAAGAGTTAATGCGATAAATTTTTTCGATCTGCCAGTCAAAGTTGATCCCCGGTCTTCCCACCAGACGATTAAAGGCCTCTGAGAAAATCTGCTTCAAGTTCTCCTGTTCGTTTTCACGCAGCCCCCTGACTCTTAATGCAAGCTCCATCTGTTTGTAGTGTATCATAACAATTTGTTTTTCTGCGTTTTCAACTTTTTGTTGCATCACTTCAATTTTGGATGTCAAGTTAGTGTTGGCTTCATCAAGAACCTCTAGCTTATCTTTCATTCCAGCAACATATTCTGTCAATACAGTTACAAGTCCCAGCATATCGTCCTTTGTTTTGGCAATCCTAGTATCAAGCTTATCACATAAGTCTGCATTAAGTTTCTTTATCTCCTCTCTAAATTCTCTAAGAGTCTCAAAAAAAATATTCTTTCGTTAGCAAATCTCCAGTAGGGGGCGTAGAGGGTGAAAGCTGCAACTTTGTGCCAAGTGCGTGAGGTGTATTCCTAAAAGGACGTCTCCCCGACTTTGATTTTGATGCCATTATTTCTTTTCTTCAAACAATTCTTCAACAATTATTCAAACTCTACTGGCTCGTTGTGTAGCTTGCGAGAGAAGAAAGTATTAAGTCCCCCCTTTATTTGTTCTTAGAAGTTTTTCAAAAAGTTTCAGAAAAGAGCATTGTAACAAAGCAAGTTTCAAAAGATTAGCATTGTAATGAAACAGTTCATATTCATCTCTGTTTAGAATGTCTCTATATTAACAAGGAGGTTTTACAGCTTTTAAAAGTTGATAAGAAAAAAAAATCTTGGTAGGTCTTCAGAGAAACAAAACTAATTAGTCAGAGAATGCTATATGGCTGTTCCTTTGATCTTTCTCTCTGTCGGCCAGTTAAGAATGTGGCATCCACCATTTTAGGAGCTTATTTTTTTAGAAACCCGATGCACAAAGAAAGCTCTTTCTTTAAAAAAAGGGGGGGGGGACAGATAAAGTTCTCGGGTACGGACTCTGCTTGTATTAATCTCAAATAGATATATCAAAAATTGTCCTAAGCGGGGGTTTCTTACTTTGCGCCGTAGTGGTTACGGCAGAAGTTCCTGGCTCGGAGGTGTGATTCAGCCTTCGGTAGGCTCCCCTTCTGTTCGCAGCAAAAAAAAAAAGCTGCAAACTTCAAAGAAAAGCTCTTGCCAGCTGGATCTCTCTCTCATCTTCTTTGCCTGAAGAGTGAGTTTATCTACCAGGTATTTAGGCAGATAACACAGCCAGGAACCCGGGGGCAGCTCGTTAAGCTACCGCCATCAGCAAGGTCCCGCCCCGGAAGTCTTTTATTTTTATCATCCCATAGGAATGTATGCAACCTGCTTGCAAATCATGGCCTTCTAAAGTCAAAATTCTTTTGTTCTTTAGCTCTATCCAATCTTTCACCCATGTTATTGTTACTGCTAATGTGAATAATTCCCAATTTGGTAATACTAAACTCCCTTCTCCTTGCTATTTTGCATTGACTTTAATTTAATCCTCATTGTGCATTATTATCTCACTAATTGCATCTCCAAGTCCAAAATTACATTCTGATCACACACTACAGGATATTCTAAAACTAGTATACTATAGAAGATTATCTATCTACTTGATTTTCGTGGAGAATCTTAATTCTCTGGCATTTTCAAACTGTGTATATTAGTATATTTCTATTTTTACTAAAATATTTTTTGCAGAACAAAAAGTAATTAATCTCACAAATGAAAGAAAGCTTTTGGTTGCTGGTCTTGAAGCAGTTATTCAAGATTTACAAGACATGCAAGATAGTACTAAAGAAAAAGTTAAAAAATCCAAAAGTAAGTATAGAATAAATTTAATGTGTTTTTATAAGAAATCCATGTAATATCTTTCACATGCTTTGTGTCTCATCCTTCTTTTGTAAAACTAGCAAAATGATTCTAGATTTAATGGTAATTTAATCCGTGAAAAGAGAAAGACAAAATATCTACATTTTTGAATTTTTAAAATTTCATTTAATTTTTAAAGGTTTCCAATCAAATTTGAACCTGACAAATTTGTAAGTTGATGTGTGCGTTTGTGTGCGTGAAGTATTAACAACTACAGGATGATAGGAGGGAAGGTTGAAAATTGGCTAGAAAATAACTTATTTAAAAGCTCATAAAAATCTCTCATCTAGAGAAAGGTTATTTGACAAGATATATTTTCTAAAATAGAGAAAGCTTGTAGCTAAAACCAATATATTTTTCAAGGACTAAAACTAGTATTCTGAAATTATTTTTTTCCAGAACAGTTTTTGGAACAACTATGTGAACAAAAAGGATTGTTATTAGAAAAGTTGTCATCAAATTTGAAAGACTTAAAGCAAGCACAGGCTCTTGCAGCTGATCAACCAGGCAGTATTAATGGTAAGTCTTTTGTAAGATATAATAATGAATAAGTTGTAGTAATTATTCATAGCTATAAATGACAAAAATAACTATCTCAACATTATTTTTATTATTCAAAAGGGCTAAAATATTACTACAATAATTAATTCTATCAAAAGCCATTTTGATATAGTGGTTAAGGAATTAGGCTTGAAATCAGCAAATGGGAATTCTAATCCCATTTTAGAAGACCTTGGACAAAAAAGCCCCCCACAATTTCTGAGCCTTAGGAAGGAGGCAGCAACAAACAATTTTCAAAAATGTTGCCAAGAAAACTGTGGCAACTTGTCCAGACAGGTTCCACCACAAAATCACGGTAGACTAAAGCGCGTGTGACTAAAGCGCGGTGACAAAACCGCACCATCAAAACCGCGCAACAACAGCGCGCCGACAACAGCGCGCCGATAGAAGCGCGCTGTAACATAACCCTAAAAATAACCCTAACCCTAAACCTAACGCTAAACCTACCCTAAACCTAACCCTAAACCTAACCCTAAACCTAACCCTAACCCTAAACCTAAACCTAAACCTAACCCTAACCCTAAACCTTACCTTAAGTTAAATCGCGCTTCTGTCGGTGCGCTGTTGTCGGCGCGCTTTTGACATCGCGGTTTTAGCGCCGCGGTGTTGTCAGCGCGCTTTTGACGTTTGCAGTTATGTCGTGCCACGGTCCTGACAATGATCAGGAGTCAAGATTGACTTCAAGGTATATGTGTGTGTGTGTGAGAGAGAGCACATAAATATTTACTATCACACTTGGGTGCATTTCTTTGTATTTAAAAAGCAGTTTTACAGATCAATCCTAAAATGAAGAAAAATACCAATACTACTACTAGTGCTTTGTTGTCTGGAAAATGGAAAAATGTAGTTTTTCTCCTGGCATTTTTCAATGGCTCTTGACCTTTAAAACTAAAATTTATAGGAATGAGTCTATGTTGTCCTTTCCTATTTCATAGCT
Source organism: Thamnophis elegans (assembly GCF_009769535.1). Taxonomy (NCBI): domain Eukaryota; kingdom Metazoa; phylum Chordata; class Lepidosauria; order Squamata; family Natricidae; genus Thamnophis; species Thamnophis elegans. The sequence continues at coordinate 19,934,219 of NC_045558.1, read as the reverse complement.
GCTCTTTTCTTTTTGTATTCACTAGAAAAAAAGAAGGAAAATAACTGCCAGTTTGAGATTAACTAGGTGAATATAGATATAACTTTGCTGTGTGAACAAGGAGGCTGTGAATTTCAAGTCGCCACCAATCTAGCTTTAACTCACTTTTATTCCCAATTCCTTATCAGAATGCCTTTTGTAGGATATACAATAACTATGAAACTGTGAAAAAAAAATTTTTTCTGTTATTATTATAGTAAAGTATTACATATGTTAAAGGAGGATTTACTTGTTTAGTTTCATAAGCTACCAAACTCAGTGTTTTAGGCAGTGTGCAGAATAAAGACACATCATGGATGAATGGATAGATGGATGGTGTATGCATGGTTCTAAGTTGGTATTTCCTACCAATACAGAACATTGATGAGAGATGCACTTAAATACCAATCTATTTTCCACCAATTGGGATCATAAACAAATGTGGCCTCTGGCTTGTTTAAAAAAAAAGTTTTTAGAGTTTATCTAAAAGAAGGCAAGATTAGTGTCCTAAACACTTCAGGTAGAATGGTATTCCAGCAGGGACGTGGAGGCAGGGGAGGCAGAGCCTCACCACTGTCATCATGAAAAGAAAAGAAAAATGTAAAAGGAAAAAGGTAAGAGCTGAGGTCAGGCTGAGCTAGTTGCTGCCAGAGTCACCATGGATGACTGCTTGGTGCTTAACTTTTTAAAAAAGCCTCTAAAATGCGCCCGCTACAGGAGGAGGCAGGAGCTAAAGATAATGACAGAGAAGTCACAAATTTGTTTATTTAGTGAGACCTGAAGCAAAAACACCTTAGCTTATCTTATAGGAAAAACAGAGGTAACTGGGAAGAGGTGGTTCTGTAAATAACTAATAACTTAATAAATAAACTTCTTAATATAAGTATTTACCAATGATACCGAGCACCTCTAATTGTATTTGGAAGTCCATTGGAAACCAATGAACTTTGTAGAACAGACGAATTGCATGGATACACTGAAGTGTATAGCCTACCACAGCATTGATCTACAAGGATAATCAATGCTCTAACAACTACCTCCGTACCTACCTACCTACTACCTACTTACCTACCTACCTACCTACCTATCTTTCTATCCATTCTTCCACCAACATACCCACCCACCCACCAATCAATCAATCCATCCATCCATCTATCCACCCACCCACCCCTCTATCCACCTATCTACCTATCTACTTGTTTCACCTAAAGGCAATTCTGGGCAACTTATAACCAAATGCTTTATATTGATCTGGAATCAACTGAAAAGGATCCATATAATTTGTTTCCTTCAGGGCCCTTTGAAGATATAATCTTCTTTACTCTCTGAAAAGAGGTGGCTGTAAACCTGATGGAAATTTCCAATACTGGTGATTTGGTAATGATTTGAGCAGGAAATATGCTACTGCCCCTTTGAAGGCAGGAGGCACAATCTTATTACTCAAGGATGAATTCACCATTGTCTGAACTCAAGCACAATTAATACCTTGGATGGCCTGATTGACCAAGAGAGATATAAAAGTAGTTCAGAGGGAGCTGCCTCACAACCCCAAAGACCCTATCTCCTTCCTCGAGACACTATAGCCCAGGTCCTATAGGTGGGCTCCAGATCCTCTTTTATAGGCCGCAGAATAGCCCAGGAGTAGACAAGATTAAAATTGTGGACTCTTATTTGATGTTTTAAGGTTGGAGGGAATTTCAATGGATACTTAAAGTCTTGTAGGTGTGAAGACCTTTAAATCCTTGAACTTTCTTAAAGATGATTCCTTGCCCTACTTTCTTTTGGAATATGCACCTCTCATGCCATATATAGCCTAATGCAGGGGTCCCCAATCACCAGGCCATGATCCAGTGTTGGGCTATGGTCTACTCGGAACCGGGCCACAGAGGTGGTGGGTGAGTGCATGCATGCAACTCCAATTGCGAAAGTATGCAGATGTAAATATGCAGCTCCATTTGTGCAAGGGGTGGGCATGTGTGCCTGCTGCTAGCACAAATTAAGCTGTTTGTGTACATGTGCTCACCCACCGCTCATGCCCTCCCTCGCCCGGTCTGCAAAGTCGCAAAGATTGGGAAATGCTGGCTTAGTGTGGCTATCAAGCTGGTAGACATTAGCATGACCTTATAATGCTTAACAGTCAGACATAGTTAATTATAGTGTAAAATACAACCACATTTATTCTAAATTTATATATCTGCCCTGGTGACAATCCCAGAAGTCTATTATTTTTAGTTTCCTCGTTGTCAAGGGTATTCTAAAATGCTCAAATTTTCTCAAGCCTGTAAAACTATTTATAATGTTCCTTTTCAAAAGGTAACCCTCCTATTTTCATCTTTTGTGTTTGACATGAAATATATTTCATTTTTAGAGCAAAAGATACAAGAATTCAATGAACAAAGAAGGCTATTGTCTATAGGTTTAGAGGGAATTGTACAAAACATTCAAAATGTAGAGAATCTTAAATCAAGCAGAACTGAGCTATTAACACCCTATGGTAAGTACAGAATTAAAATTTTTATCATTCATGGGGCTTCACAAATGAACCTTTTTATCTGTCTCAGGCATGAAAGAATATCATCTATATAAACTATTCTATTAAAACTGAAATCTTGTTTTTGTTTTGTCTAAATTTCCTCACTATTGAAAATGTATTTTCTAGAAGTATTATGGAAATCCTCTAAATGTTCTTTAAGCAACTCCTTTTCATAAAATTATTCCAATGGCTAGCTGATTAACCACTTAATTTGATTTCTTTCTATATTTTAAATCTTGTATTCCACTTAAAAGTAGAAGTATTTTCTTTTTTTAATTTTTATTTTATTTAGAAAATTAAAATGCAAATTAATTTCTTTTACAAAAAATATCAAAAATGAATAAAACATTTTAAAAATGTACATTAAAAAGGATAAAAGACAAAAACACATATACATATATTGCCCTCCCAACTGCTAATCAACTGCTTGATAAAATAAACTGAAATTAAATCCAGTTAATACAAAGGTGATGTACCTAGGGATTGAAATGCTACTTTGGGTGGATAGGGTTGCATTATGTGAGATAGAGGGGCCCACATTCTGGGAGTGCACCGCACCTTAATCTTGAGTCCACAACACCCACTGTAAAGAAGTAGGCATTTACAAATTACTGCTAGTTCAAATGGTTACACCAGGTACACCTGTCCCTTACCTTAGTTGCAATTACCCTTGAATGTACCCTTGGCCACATTCTTTCTTATTACTGTAAAGTGTTTGGGAATAGCAAAATGCAAATAACTGGAGCTAAAGGGAGCAGATAAAGAAATTACATAGTGTTTGTACTGAAAGATATGTGCTAGTAGCAAACTGCCTGTGAGGAATCATTTCAAGTGATGTGCCAACAGTTAAGGTTGTAAATGTCCATCCTGATATAAAGTTTTCAGATTATTTAGCTAGCAAATATATTTTTAAAGATACTTCTAAGTCTTATGTATTTGGTATTATCTTGTGAGGCATTATCTTATCTCCCAGAATATGGAATACTTTTTGAGAAGATTTCACTCCTCTTCTAGTATTTTGAAAAATAGTAAAGATGCAATTGTTTCATTAATTTTGTATAAATTGTTTATATTATTGTTATGTTTATTCATTGTTAAATGTTAAATGATGGCAACTGCCTTAAACAAATAAAAAAATGAAATATAAATCCAATATATAAATAATGTATAAGTCGTATAACACTTTATCAAATGTTTGGCATGCCTACTGATTGGGAAATTGAATTTAAATTTAAGGACAATTTGTTTTCTTCATCTTTTTTTTCTGACAATAATTTTAAATGTGATTTAAAAGAAACAAAAATAAAGAAAAAAGCCATGCCCAAAGCAAAAAATAGGAGAAAGAAAGAACAAGAAATAAAGCATTTCAATGCTTTTTTCTTTCTTTTCATTCCAGTATGAATTCATATCCTGCCTTCTCCCACTTTTATCTGACTTGGTCATTAAAAAATTAGAAATACACAAAATAAGACCCTTTTATTCCCACTGAGAATTCTGAATATTAATTCTCTATAATAGTTTGGCTACACACAGAGTAGTGTATTGGTTAAAATATTGGACTGGAAGAGGGAAGGAAGGGGATCTAGATTCAAATTCACCCTCAGCCATGGTGCTGACATCTTCCAGTTCTACAGCTTCTACAGACAATGCAAGATTTATGCTTATGCCTCTGCTGAGGTTGCCTTTGGAAGAACAAGATTGCAGCTGTTGACTTTTTCTTAGTAAATTTCATTTGTTCCAGAGTAAAATAGAAATCTAGTCTGGAATCTCATTTAAAACATATTGCTCAAGATATCTGATCAACTGTATTAATTATTGGCTTTCAGTTGTAGCTGGTTTTTATTCCAAACTAGGAAAAGAATGTTGCATATTTACTTGAAGAAGGCATGTATCTTACTTTTAAAAGAAAGTACCATTGTTATGTTATTGGCTTATTTTTCTTTGGGTTTTTTTTACATTGATTGTAGGCCTCCTCATAGATGCAATAGATTTATGTCTGCTAGGAAAAGAATTGAAAATATCAGAAATAAGAATTAAGTAAGATAAAATCCTGCCTTCCTGCAGGACTCCCACCTCAATCGATCAGTAAATAAACTTCCTGGTAAGATGATAGCATGGTATTATTAGCTTCAGGCTAATAATTTTAAAATATTTCCTTTTACAGAAATACAAGCATTATCTGAGAAGAGAAAGTTGTATTTGGACAATATGGAATTAAATCTGAAAGATTTGAAACTTTTGCAGGCCGCTGCAGTTACTCAGCCAGATAATGGTAAGTAATTAATTTTTAGTATGATAATATGCTAGGCACTTTTCTGTTTTATCAGAAATGTATTTTGTTTAAGATGAAAAATCTTTAGTACATTTTTGATTCACAAATAGTACTGATGATGACAAAAATAATTCTTAGTTTGGTGTGGGAAAGCATCCAACAATAGTTAATTCCCCTTGTAGCCTAGGAAAGCAGGAATCATACTTTAATTATTTTTAATTTGAGGCTTGATGAAAGGGGATTAATATTTCCTTTTTCATAAGGGTACTCCAATTATTCTGTTGCAGTTTTCTGCAAACATCTGCAGGGAGAATTAGGAATTGATAAAATAAATTGCCTCCATTCTTTCTCTGGTTTCTGTCTCTCACTATACATAATATAGCTAGAATTAGAACTGGCATTTCAAATCTTTCTCCATTTCTGTATTGCCATTTCTGTATCACTATATGACAAAAGGATCCAGCAAACTTCTTCTGATCTACTTAGAAGCTATGCTACCACAGATGCTTGTTTCAGCTATTATAAAATCTTACACTTTTCTCAAATTTCTGATTGCTCAATCAGCATTTGAGTGATGCATTGCTACTCTTGAATTGTTGGTGTTTTTATAAACATTACTTATGATATTACTAGTTTAATGTGTTTTATTTAAATTGTTTTTAATATATTACATTCTAACCTCTAGATATTGCCTTCCAGTCTATTTTTATGGAGTACATTTCTAAAAATTTTAATAGTAACCTGGATGCTCCTTTTATATAGAACAGATAATTCAGCTATTAGCTGAGAAGAAAATAATATTGTTTGACAATCTGGCGGAAATTATTCAAGATATGGAGCAAGCACAAAACTTTGATTTAGAAAAAGGTTTGACAAAAAGATCTGATGGTAAGTGTTTAAAATAAAATTGTAGGGTAATCTATTAATTTTAACGGATCTAGAAAAAACATTGACATAATCTAATATATTTTCTGCAGTTTTTTAAAAAAAGTATAACTCTTATTCATTGATGCTGTTTGAGTGGAGGAGAGGTAAGAGCATTATAAATCCCAGGTGTGAAAATGTTTGTCAGACAGAATTCTAGCAAAATCATTACTGATTGTTTCATTATGAACTTAGCATGTAGCAATATATTAGTAATGTAATATCTTTTAGACTGATTATGATGTGGAACAGTGTTTACCTTAAATGTATATATGTATATTTAATATCCGAACTTTCAATTGTATTTCATTTTTAATCAAATCATTTTTCTTTGTGAACTCTGTACAATGTTCTTATGGTGTTGCCTCTGTATGGGCAGAGCCTCTATCAGAACTTCTCTAGCTGTAGATAATTTTTTTTTTCTGTGTACCTCCAGCACACATTTTCTTGGGCTTGGTTCTCAGTCCCTCAAGTATTTACTTTCAAGTACTACAACAATATCTGGCTCTAAATAAACACCATTATTTGGCATTTTATCCATCATTTTTCAGACTTATGTGATTATATCTGATTTATTTATCAGTCTCCTTACTTGCATACCTCCTGCAGAAGAAGCAACCAAACATATTCACAAGTCTAATCTGCTTTATGAATTTTATTTAGGATTTTTCCTGGTGGAGAAGAAGAATGGGGAATTGAGTTATGTCTACATTTTTTAGACTTAAACTTCCACCATACAGATGGTTCAGCATATTGTCTCTGCTAGTTCTGAGCCATCTATTCACATGATGGCTTCACAGCTGCCTTAAATTGAAACATTATTATTATCCTCTATTTCCTTTTTCTGCTATTCTGAGTTGCTACAGTGTGTTTGGGCTTATCTAATTAAAGCCCTTACACAGCTTATCTTGAGGGAGGTTGGGTTGTTGCTTTGGTAGTTCAGCATCTGGTTATTATGGATGGTTTTTCTGCAAACCTGCATTTCTAGTTTGCCATTGTGGTTTCTGCTGATCAGGATGTCCAGGAAGAGTAGCAAGTTGTTTTTTCTTCTTCTTTAGTAAACTGGATTCCTTTAAAAACATCATTGATAGCTTTGTGGATATTCTCTAATTGCTCCTTTTTATTATGGTTAAGGTGTCATCTACATATTTGATTCATATTTTCAGTTCTATTTATGGAAATTCTATGGCTTCTAGATGTTGCATGATGACCTCTGTCCTGAAAGTTGTGATCTCATTCTGTTCAGACTAATTCTTCTTTGGAATTATATTGTCCACATTACAATTGGCAGCTCAATGACAGCAAAGCTACAACTCTGGAACTGGCACAACTTTCATAACATAGTGCTATTTGTCAGTGTTCCAAGTAATGCACCCATAGAAAACAGAATTCTGAGACAGGCAGGTTCCTCAAAGAAGAGTTTATTGGATACTTCATATTGGCACAACTGGTGAAAGCCAACTCTGAAATTTTCTGTGGCTTTCACCTGATTAAAAGTAAAAGCCCCCCCCCCCCCCGTCACTGGTCACGCTGGACCTTTCCTTAGAAGGCTGATGTCTACTTGGAAAATATACTTGGGACTCGCCTCTAAAATCTTTTGAACTGTAGCTATTACATTTCTTTAAGATAACCCCAAAGAGCTAGTGAGCTTTTTATTCTGAGGTATGATTATTATATTCCACAGTTCAAACAAAAGTAATTCAATGACAAATAGCACTATGTTATGAAAACTGTGCCAGTTTCAGAGTTGCAGCTTTGCTACCATTGAGCTATCAATTGTAATGTGGGCAATATAATTCCAAAAAAGAGTTAGGTTAATAAACATGAAGGAAGGAAGGAAACATTACGAACCCGTTTGCTCCAACAATGAGCTGGGCCTACCCACCCACCCCTGCTCTATCCTGTCCCGTATTTCCTGCTTTCTAGCTTATCTCAATCGTGCGGCACAGCTGACTCCTGCCCCCAGCTGTTTTACTTACAGTTGCTGACTTGGAAGGTAAGCAGCTGAGCTTCTAAATGCTCATTTCCAGTGCTGTGCATGCACGCAAAGCACTCATGCACTCACCGAACCAGTTGTTATATCACTAGCATCCCACCACTGAGAATAACAATGTGCTCACTGTTTCATTCCACACTCTTCTACCTCTTGGACTAGAAGGGTAAAAGTACATTCTTCTCCATTCCTATGAATAGAGCACTTTCCTATCTGCAATCATATATGCAAAAGGATGTTTTTAATGATTGTTCTTACAAATAGGGAGTTTTTTTCTTACTTCCACAACAATTCATGTTATTCATGCAGTATATTCTCAGTTAAAAGTAACTTTTAAATGCAATATTTTAACCAGAAATTGAATATGTGCATTTCTAAATTTCTAGAGAGAGAAATACATGAGCTGCTAGTGTTTTCAGCGCTAGAATCAAAATGTTATGAACTGGAAGAAATGGGAACTCTTCCATATAATCAGCTGGATGTTATCAGTAAGTACAGAATTAAGTCCTGAAGCATGTACAATGTTTCATGATGAAAGAAAAGTTATTTAGAGAATAACCTATACAGTCACAAGCTATTTAATTAAAAAATATTTATTTATTTAAGAAAATTATATTGTGAAAAAGTATCTTAAATACATTGTTTCTTTTATTGTCATTTATTGTAATCTAGAACGGAAAGTGCACAATCTACAAGAAAGAAGAAAGAGTTCATTTGATAGATGTCATTTACTTTATCCCAAAGAGCCTCCAATAGAAAATATGCTTGAGAGTAAGTACGAACAGTGCTATAATATTAAGTTAGCGGTAGTCCTTGACTTACAATCACAACTGGCACAAAATATCTGTTACTAAGCAAGACAATTGTTAAGTGACTCTTGCTCTATTTTACGACCTTTCTTGCCACAGTTGTTAAGTAAATCCCTGCAGGTATTAAGTTAGTAACATGATTGTTAAGTGGATCTGCTTTTCCCATTGACTTTGTTTGTTAGAAGGTCACAAAAGGTGATCACATGACCCCAGGACACTGCAACTCTCATAAATATGAGCCAGTTGCCAAGTGTCCAAATTTTGATCAGTAACCATGGGGATTCTGCAATGGTCATAATTAAATCGTAAATCACTTTTTCAGTGCCAGTGTAGCTTTGAACAGTCACTAAATTGAACTGTTGTAAGTAAAGGAGTACCAGTATTTGAATTAAAGTATAAAAATGAATCCAGTAACTATCAAGTTCAATCTAGCAATCAATTTTTTTTTTAGCATGCATTTTAAGCCTTAATCTTGAATTAGTTTCGGACCATGTCCATAAATTGGAACCCACCTCCAACACATACACACTGATTTAGTATTAGTACTGTGATGAAATAATGACCCCTAAAAATTGTTTTAGCTTTTTCATTTGAAAAATGATTGAAAAGATAATTTGGAGTATTATTAGGTGGTCTTTGTAGAATGTAAGCCATGAAAATATGTCACTTTAACTTAGTGAAGTATGAAGGCTTTTCTTGTATGAATGTTTGTTATTTTTAGAATTACAAAGTGACAGTCACTTGCTCGTAAAACCCTTCATTTTAATAGAAACTTTTAAAAAATCTTGAGGATTAATTTAAAAGGGGGAAGGAAAATAACATATTTTACATCTAAAAATGCTTAGTTTTGCTGAAGGAGTTCCATACTGTGCAATAAAGGATGAAAAGTAGAATTAGTTGAGGGAACAAGCTTTTTTTAACTAGGAGTAAAAAGTTTAATGTAACAGTGGTAAACATGGCTCTTATATTCCTACATAATATTACTACCAACACAAATCATGTGAATTTAAGTGATAATTGTTCTTTTATTCTTAGGGCAAAAAGAAGCACTAAAAGAATTTCTCCAACAAAGAAAACATTTGTTTTCATATCTGCAATCAAGTATTGAAAATCTGCAACAAAAAAGCGTTGTTTGGCAAGATACGGCTGGTAAATTCAATGTTATTATTTCTGTTTATCATTTTTTGGATTTTTTAAGGGTTTCTTTTAAAATATAGGGTGTCACAAGCAAGCTCTTTAGGGCTATCTTAAAGAAATGGAATAGATACAGTTCAAAAGATTTTAGAGAGGAGTACCAGGTATATGTTCCAAGTAGATATCAGCCTTCTAAGAAAAGGTTCCAATCAAGGGTGGGTTCCTGCCGGTTCAGTAGAAGAAGTTCTACAAATCTACCATGCTGTTTAGAACTGGTTGGAACTCTTGGCTCACTCCCCACAACCCGAAGCGATCTCCTTTCATCCTCAGTCTGTCTCATTCACGCATTCGGGCAGCAGAAAACTAAAGGAGATCGCATAGCCAAGGGCAAAGGAGCTTGCAGCCTCTTTCATTCAAACGTTCAGGCAGTGGGGGGGCGGGTCTCTTGCATGCGCCCACCTATGTTTTCCATGGCGTGGAGCTGCAGCTGGAAGACAAGGAATGGGAGGGCGACCAGCGGAGCCTCATCCTTCTGAAGAGGACCTGTCCCCAAAGAGAAAAACGCCGCTGCCAGGTACTTTTAACCTGTGATTGGAATACAAGATGACCACAGTATGTGTGTCTGCATGTGTATATGTGTGAGTGAGTGAGAGAGAGAGACTGACAGAGAGAGGCACAGAGAGAGACAGAAAGAGCGGGAGGGAGATAGTGAATCAGAGAGAAACAGACAGACACACAGAGGGAGAGACAGAGGGGGAAGGGAGGGAGGGAGGAAGGGACAGACAGACAGACAGATAGACAGACAGATACACACACATACACAGAGTAAGTGAGAGACAGACAGACACACACACACAGAGTGACAGATGGGGAAGGGAGGAAAGAGAGACAGACAGAAAGATACACAGAGAGAGAGACAGACACAGAGAGACAGAAAGTGACAGAAAGAGAAAGAGAGAAAAAAAGAGAAAGGAAGGAAAAAAGAAAGAAAGAAAAGAAAGAAAAAGAAAGTGGGAGAGAGATATGAAAGAAAGAAAGAAAGAAAGAAAGAAAGAAGAAAGAAAGAAAGAAACCACAATTGAGCCCAAAATTTTGGCTGCTAAGCAAGAGTGTCGTTAAGTGAGTTTCACCACATTTCCCAAGTTGGCCACATCCACCTGGTCACATGACTGCTGAGCCACTCCCACAAAGCAGGCCACACCCACATAATAGGTTCTAAAATAAATTGAAACCCACCACTAGTCCCAATGTAATAGTGAGAAATACATTAGTTGCCAGCTATTTGGAGAAACAATATAAATCCCTGTCTATGTGAAATCTAGATAGAAATATACCCTGGTCATATCCATGGAGAGTATAAGGATTCCAGTGAGCAAGAGGAAAGCTAGAAACAGAAACAGGAGAGTTTGTATTGATCTCTAACCAGAAAAACAGAGGTATTTTTTCCTTCTCCCAGCCTTTAGAAGCACTCTGCAGGCTTCAGCAGAACTAGGGGAAGGGAAAAATGTCCTCATTTTTGTGCAAAACGGGGGTGCATTTTTCCCTTCTCCCAGCCCTGCTGAAGCCTACAGAGAGTTCCTGAGGCTGTGGAGGACAAAAACTTTTTTTCTTACTATGTTGTTTGCAGGCGCTCCCTTAGCTCCAACAAGGCTGGAGCCCCTCCCCCCCCCCCGGTCAAAACTTTTCACCACCATTTCGGTGGGCATGGCTTGGTGAAGGGGCCATTTGACTGAGTGTGCATGAGTGCTGTCAAGTTGGCCACGGCCTCTCAGTCACATGCCCACCATCTAGCCATGCCCACCAAATTGGTAGTACAATTTTTAGAAACCCACCCCTGCCTCTAACTACCCTACCATGACTATCCCAACAATTTTCCCTAGAAAGGAAGATCAGAGACAGGGCAACAGATTTCAAGTTTGCTTGGATGACAAGATGATCTTTTTTGTCTTTTTCAATCCCCATTAACTCTACAATTATCTTTCTGTAGTTTCCACAAATTCTGAAAAAGAATTTTTGAAAGTATGTTGTTTTGTTAAATTCACAGTTTTGTTTGACATATAGCCAAATTTGTATATTATATATGTAGTATATATGTGTACATCTGCTTGATCTTTATAGATGAGAACATAGCAAAACAAAGATCTTTGGCTGAAAAACTAGAAGCAAATATGAGAGATATACAAGCTGCTTTTGAAAAAAAACAGAAAATAGAAAAGTCCAAAGATGTTGGTAAGAACAAAACAAAAGCAACACAGCATAGAAGTATTTTTATACAATTTGTTAGATTTTCCTGCAGTTTTTGAAAATAAAATATAAGTAATTGTCCTAATTTGATTTTATGTAGTCAAATCTTGCTTATCATACTGTAGAAAGGCACAGTTTCTTAATCTCAAATAATCTATGACAAATTTCTTCCTTGGGCTCATATTCTCTTTCATACCTAGGAGGAGAAGTGCATTTTAGTTTTCAATTAATTATCATCTTCTGTGACATCTGCTTGAAAATTTTGGTTTAAGTCTTTCCCCCCCCTCCCCCGTCCCTCCTCACCTGCCATTCAGAGGTTGCAACAATGCTATAAGACTCTGGTCTATTTGAAAACATTTTTAGTGACAACAGAAAAATCAGTGACGAGAAAATGAAGGACAGACAATTCTTGCTATAGCTTGGCAGCTTGGTGAGGAGAGCAGCGTAAGAAAGAAGAGAAAATTGTAAGAATGTTGTGTATTGTCAGTTTTTGTGCCCTAAGGCCAATAATAAAATAATAACAAAATTTAAAAAGTCAATATAAACAGAATCAGAAATAGGTATAGAAAAACTAAGAAAAGCAACGCAAGCTGAATTCAACAATCAGAGGATTACATGAGTTTATATCTAGAGCAATCCAGAGTTGAGAAGATTAAGTTCATGAGTCTTGAAGACCCGGCAATAAACAATTAACCCTTAATAATGCCTGAAAATAATGTTACCTAGAAAACTCTCTCATAGAAAGATATTTAATTGGGGCAGTACCTTCTTGTATAAAATTAAATATGAAAGAAAATAAAAGAAATCATACATCCAGAAATATGTCTTCACTATTCATATGTTTTAATACTTTGAAGAGCCAAGATGCAAATCAGAACATTGTTCCATGGGTGTTTTTGAAGAATGATAGTTATTATTCACATTTCTTGAGGAAGATACTAATTGATATGTATTGTAAAATAATAGTTTTTATTTTTAAGATTTTTGAATTATTTTTAAAAACATCTGAGATAAGAGTATAGGACAAAATACAAATACAATACAAGTTCAATCTTGCCTACTGCCTGAATGTTCTCTGATGCTATTCAGAAGATGCAGCAAATATATGGGTAGTATACCTCAACTTATGACTGGTTGCTAAGCAACCAGTTATGTTAACTCCCCAAAAGCTGCGTAAGATCCAGTTTCAAATTTAAGTAGCTACAACATCCTCACAATCATTTGTCTTTACGATCATAGCAGGGATACTGCAGAAGCCACCATCCACCCATTTCCCACCACTGAGACCCTGCCCAAGGCAGATTAAGCTGCCTGTAAGCAGTTGTGAATTAACTGAAGCTTGCAAGCTCCAGCTTCTTTCTCACCTAGTAACCAAGGAGAGATCATGGTGGTTGCAGCTTGCAGCCAGTTTCCTTCCCATCCAAGGACTTACCGAACAGCAGGACTGTGGGGACCCCAAACAGCCACAATTAGAGCATGGGGTGCTTCAAGGGGTAGGGTTAAGCTTGGGAGGCCTGGGGCAGGCAATGCTGAACCTGTGTAGTCTTCCTAAGAGTGTCCCCTGAGGCACTCTGCACTTGTTTAATAGTCACACCAGGAAGAGCATGAGGTGGAGTCATTAAGTGAGGATATCTCACTTAATGGTCATTAAGCTATGCATCCATAATGGGCAAGCTCCATTACAATTTTATTTCAAGGACTATAAATTCATTGGCAGTTACTTTGTCTTTCCACATAAACATTTTTTGTCTCCTACTAGGTCTAGTAGCAGCCTTTAGTGAGTTGCAGCTTGTGCCTTTTAATAAATATAGTTGGAAAAGGGTGCTACTTGATTTCTGATATTTTGGCCACCATATAGTGACAAGGATCTCTTCTTACATTATCTTATATTTGATAGAAAAAGAGGGAGAGGAAAAGAGTAGCAGAATTCATGAAAATTCATAATGAAATTAGAATAGGACAGAAGATCATTGTAAGAAGGATTCTTACTCCATGAAATAGATAAACTAATATCTTAAGAGTTGCATGCTGCGTACCACCAGTGACGTGCGGTGACGGTTACCGTTGGTGAGGCAAGACCGCAGCAGCGGCGAGAAGCAACGTCCCCACCGCTGTGTCCAACAGGCATCTCGTGTTTATGGCGGACATAAATGCAAGATGCCTGTCGGACACAGCGGCGGGGGTGTTGCTTCTCGCCGCCATCGCGCTCCACCGCCTTGCCCCCCCGCCTCCTCCAACGAACAATCCTGCTGCTCTGGCCTGCAGCCAGCCCACCCACCCCCCGCCTGACCTGCTCCCTGCCTGGACTCACTGCTCTTCTCCTCCTCCTCCTCCTCCCCGCTCCCTGCTGCGCTGGCTGCAGGCCAGGGCAGCAGGATTGTTTGTCACAGGAGGCGGGGGGGCAAAGCGGTGGCGCGCGACGGCGGCGAGAAGCATCTCAGATGGAGCCGGGACACCTGGAAGGCAAGCCGGTATTTAAAGGCATGGGCTTGGCCGCCGTTCAGCAAAACATGTTTCGCTGAATGGCGGCCGAGTCCTGCCTGCCGGCACTCTAAAGTTAGTTAAGGCAAGCAAGGGAAACCGCGAACCGAAAGGAAGTATTGCTGGGAAGACGCGGCAGCAGGGCTTTAAAGGGCTCCCCCCTCCCCAGCCAGCCAACCCACCCAGCCCATTCCTCCCCCCGCCACTACTGTTTCCAACAGGCCAGGCGTCTCGCGTTTATAGCGGACATAACGCGAGACGCCTGGCCTGTTGGGACACAGCGTCGAGAACGTCCCTGCCGCCTACACGCTCTGCCGCCTTGCCCCCCGCCTCCTCCGACCCCACCGGACCGCTGTGAAGAAACACACACACACACACACACACACTCCACAATAAAAAAATTACATATTTAATTACAATAAATTTGAATCCCGTGCTCAACGTAAGCGTGCTCATAACGTAAGCGTGCTCATAAGGCATGATTCGCTGCTCCCCGGTCAGGAGGCAGGAGAATCAGTGCCCCTTTGCATATGGAATTTTTTGCTTTTTAACTCTTTCTTAACTTTTAAAAGGTGAAAAATTCCTTATGCAAAGGAGGCCCCGAGTTCTCTGGCCTCCTCCTAGTTAAGACTGAGAGCAGACACCAAGCCACTGTGACTTGAAATCTGGTAGCAACTACCCTGGCTTTAATTATTTTAAAAAAAATATTTAAAATTCTTTCCTTTCCCTAAGGAGACTGGTGAGGCCCCGCCTCCCTTGCCTCTAGTGACTGTCCGTCCCTGCCTACCACACATGTGAAACAACAGAAGTCAATTGGAAAAACACCAATATAATGTCTGATGGCCATTATGGGTCACTGTGGTGTATCTATGAAATCTTTTAAAATAAGCATTCTTATTACTCAGAGCAAAGTGAATTGGCAAATAATTGCTACCAAGTTTGTTGAATTATTTTATTTGAAAACATACTGAGATTTTTATTTTTTTCTTGATATATATGAATAACAGAATCAAGGCAACAACTTCAACCACTAATTAGTCAGAAGACTAGTGTAACTCAGCCGCCACACCAACTATTGATGGCAAAAGTTTCATCTCTTCAAATCACCAAAGCTCCTAGTAAGTACAAAGCATACATAATGTCTAGAAAATACAAATATGACTACACTTAATGCGCACACTCATTAAAACTAGAATAGATTAAATTATAGTTAACATAGTTTTTGAAGGTTCAAATATAAGAAAATGTTGAACTATGAACGTTTCCTTAGCTAGGGCATGATGATATTATTTAGTTGAATAATGAAATGTTTGCAAGCAAATAACCAAGCTCAGAGAATACACAGAACTCAGAATTAGTAAAGGATAATTTAAAGATCAGTTGTGCATAATGCTTAGATGCTTCAGTCATATATAACAAGGAAAGAGTTAAGATGTAATGCCCATTTTGCAATTTTTATAAATGTAATTTCAAGTAAGTCATATTTTTGAATCATTCCATTCCATTTTGAACTATTCCATTTTGAAGTTTCCACAGCAAGTGCAATTCTTGGGCATTTTATCTCTCCTCCATACAATTAGATTCTGATGCTCAGAGTATTAATTAAACATCTCTAGCTTATATTTTTCAGCAAGAGTCCAATCTGATCCTCTTTACTGTTGTGTTTTTGTGACCATAATCAATAACACACTTTTTAGGTACAAATTCTCCAAAATCAGTACACTGTAATCAATAAAAGATGTGAGTTGGGGACTAGTTATAAACTTTCCTTGACCAACATTCTATTTTTACAGTCACCTATAATCTTGCTAATATCTTTATCTTCTTCAGACTTAGGAAGGGAAGGCATTTGAGTTGTTTGTTAAAAACCACTTTCTCAGTCTGAACTTAAATTTTGTCTAATTGTTGCTTTAGTAACAGATCTTCCTTCTGACTTTCAAGTCCATCCTTTATACTCAGTAGAGATTTTTATATATAGATGTTTTCTTTTCATCATTCTTTTTAGTGATTAGAAGTTTCAGACACGAAGAGACAAGCCAAGATAGTACAAAATCAGAGGAAAGACCCACCAGTTCTCTCCTAGAGCAGCGGAGCAAAATTCTAAGTAAGTAACGATTTTCTAGATATACCTTTTATTTGTACCTAACTTAATTTTAATAGAATTATATGTAAGTCATCTATAACTTGTTAAATTGCTAATTTTCAAAGTATGTTTGCATATACTGCAGAATATAAATACAAAATTTATTTGTGCCTATATATAAGCATTTGTTTATAAATATGTATACAGACAATTCTTTAAATTCATGAACCTAATATAATGCTTTTCCTTCCAGCGAGGGAATTAGATACGCCAAGTGGAAGCAAACTTACCCCACACTCTTTGCAAAAAATATCTAGTCTTTTTCCATTTGATATCAGCAAATTTTCTCGTAAGTATATAGATAAATATTTTGAAGAAAATTGGGGATGGACATAAGAAAGTGTCCCGATTTAGACTTTGAATAAAGGAGCAAAAACTATTTTGAGATTTGGGTATATATGTTAAAGGAAAGAAAAGGTTTAAGCCTTTTTTTTTATACCAAAGGTAGAGTTCCATTCTACTTGTAAAAGAATTGCACCTTAATTGTTAACAGTTATAAAATATTGCAGTAGCAAAGCAGAAGGAAAACTGCAAATGAATAAGCAAAAATGCCTCCTCTTTTTTCCTAACAAAAGATTATCCTTATTATAAATCATAGATGTAGGACATAGATCAAAAATAAAAAATAAAAAGATGAAAAAACAAGCATGTAAAAATCAAAGTCAACTTTTAAAATATATTTTACCCTGATAGTATTGTTTCAGCAGTTCAATCAAGACAGATTTAAAATATTTTGGCAAACTGTAAAAGACAGAGTTTGCCTAAGGGCTTATACCTAAGTTACATTTAAAATATGAGTGAATATATACAAGCAAATTCAGGTAAATAATACAATAAGATAGATCAAACTGATAAGAATTTTAGTTAAGCTTTGCCTGAAGCAACATAAATAATTATAGAATTATTCCTGCTTTGGTCATCTGTTTCTAGGACAAAATGCTGAACTAATATTAATTCAAACATTATAGACAGAGGTTCACTATGAAAATAGAAATATTATTGCCAAATGCATCTAAACAAAGCCATGTACATCTTTTAATGTTATCAAAAGAATAGAATCAGGCCATAGCATTATAGTACACAGTTATTGAGAAAATACAGGAATGTTGGTTGATTCTTTTTTAAACTTTTGTTCATCTTGTTGTTTTCAGCTGATACTGCATTGCATGAATTACTAGAATATAACAGGACTCTGCTTCCAGGCCATAAATCAAATCTGCATCATGCATGGCAACTTGCACATCAAAAGATACTACAACAACAAGCTAAACTTGGTAGGTTATTTGGTCAATGATATATATAAATACACATTCAAATTACATGCCCAGAAACCAAGTGAGATTTTATTTTCTATTGTGAATAACTTAGTTTAAAAGTCCAGCAAAGTCTGAGTAGTTAGATATTTTGAATGGCCAACTATTTCTTTTACATTTTGAGTATATTTTAATTTATTTCTTAGTTGCAGAATCCAATCTGGGTCAGTCACCAGGTCCAGAGGTTTTGATTTCTAAGCTTTCGGAATCATACTAGAGCTTTTCCCCAGCGTACTTCTAGAGGCTAGAGAGAAATTCCCTGAAGATGGGCTCCAGCATGAATCCAAAAGCTCAAAAGACAAAACCTCTGGTCCTGGGGCCCAAACCAGATTAGATCCTGGGACAAGTATATTTCCAAAATTGGCACTTCAACTTTTTCTATTTTTAGAAGTTATCTGACTGCAACATCTGCAGACTTTTATTATTTATAAAATCTGTTTTCTATTTTTTTTTCTTTTTTTGAAAAAATTTTTTGGGAGGAAACGTGCACTTTTTAAATTATGCCCGCACTTTTTTTTCTTTTGAAAGGCTGAATAAAAAAGAAATTAAAAATGCATTGGAATTATGATGTAGGAGAAAGTTTCTGAGAATATTTTGAATTGCAAGATTAAATCATTCAACATTAAGAACAGATGGTTTATTAAAAGCACTAATAATAAACTTAAAAGATTTTGCACACATAACCTTAAGGCAAGAATAGTAGGAAAGGGTTTTGATGCTTGAAAAATTGAAGCAAACCCCAAAAGAGATTAACGGAAAACTAGATAGCTAGATACCATCAATGATGACATATACATAGTTTACAAGAATGTAAAAGAAACAGGTAATAACAAATATTCTTGGTGAAATTAAGTCTACTGAAGAATCAGAAGTGGCTGAATGATATCAAAGAAACAAAAAAGAACAGCCCAGCAGCTCATACATAGCCAATGCCTTTTTAAAAAATTGAGTGGCACAAGATTGCATTTAGCTTCCCTACTGCTGTTGTACTCAACACTGGCTATAGTTTTAGTGTTTAAGACTATAAACAGTATATAAATAAGGTGACCAGACGTCCGAAAAAGCCTCCAGCCGCCTTGTGGCTCTCCTAGCAACTGGGAGTGTATATTCTTCGAGCTGAGCACATTCCCGCCCGCGCGTCCTTGGGAGCTGTTGCCAATGGCTGAGGGAGGAGAACACTTTACTCCATGTGGAGACCGCGGGCTTCCCTCATGGGATTTTTCTTCTTCTGTTGCTTTGAGCAGCCTCCGCCCCCCCCCCCTCTCTCTGTCCAATCACACTTGGCTTATAAACTATTCTATTCTATTCTACTTTACTCTACTCTACCCTACTCTACTCTACTCATTTCTGTTTCAATTCTAATAAGGAGTTTAGCTTCTCTCTCTTGAAAATGTAAGCTAGCATAAGGCATTATAATGCAAGCTAGCTTTAGCTTTCAAACAATTCATTTAGTGACCAAAGTTACAATGGCATTGAAAAAAGTGACTGATGACCATTTTTCACACTTAGTGATATTTTTCACATTTAGCAACCATTTTTCACACTTAGCGACCATTGCAGCATCCTCATGGTCACGTGATCAAAATTTTGATGTTTGGCAACAGATTCGTATTTATGATTGTTTCAGTGTCCTGGGGTCATGTGTGACCTTTTGACAAAATATAAAATTTTTAATCAAGCCCCCCCCCCCCCCCGTCAATGGTGTACCTCTTTACCAATCTGAAATCTGGTCACCTTATATATAAATGTATATCGGTAATCTAGTTGTGAGATTACTAAGAGCATAGAGAGCTGTGGTCAGGCAAATTAGTCCAGTATTAGCTAATGTGGTGTAGTAATTAATAATTAAGATGTTAGCCTAAAAGCAGGAAGATGCAAGCTTAAGTTTATCAAAGAAAGTCACATTTGGCAAATCACATTTTCTTACCCTTACAGTGTGGTGGTTGTGGGGGAAATTGGAAGAGTTTTTTTTATATGTTTTCGTAGATTTTCATGGGTTTAGTTATGCTGGTCTTGTTGTATTCGGATCTTCTCCCAATCTTGCCAAGATAAGATTGAGATTATTTTGGCAACTTTCGGCAAGGTCTCACTCGCCATCTTCAGGCTGGGTTTTGGACTTAAAGCATGGTCGGAGCTGCCATCTATAAATCTTGGTGGGAGTGTGTGGAGTGCTGGCTTTGTTTCAGTAAGTGAAATAATTGGTTGTGTGGTTGTATCATGATTGGTAGATTGGTGCTGGCTGTGTGTCCATTGTTTCGTGTTGTAATGGCCTGGGTGGTGGGTGAGGCTCGTTTGTTGACTAGGGTTGGTTCCGAGATGTCTGGTAGGTGGGAGGTATCGTACATTTATTCATGTTGTGGGGGTGTTTCTCTATTTCAATAGCTTCCATAATTATTCTCTTGCTGAAGTGTTCAGTTTTGGAGATTAACCTGGTTCCTTCAAAATTAATTTCATGTCCTGTAGCTTTAAGCTGCTGGAAAAGGGAGGAAGTTTTTTTATTTTTTTTACTGTGTTCCTGTGTTTTTCAATGTGTGCATTTATTCTCCTATTTGTTTGCCCTATGTATGTTGCAAGGCAGATTTTGCATGATATTTCGTAGACTCCTTGTTTTCTAGCTGGATCTTGTCTTTGGGGTTTTGCTGATTTTAACTGTGGTGCCTTTGATGTAAAGGGGGAGGGCGATGCTGTTGTCCTGTTCTGTGTCTCAGTTTTTTGGGGGAGTCTCCCTTTGGATTAGGTTGGTAATTGTTTTTCTTTGGAATCTGTTGAAGATTATGTTTGTGAGAGTGTGTAATTCAATTTTCAAACTATCCAACCTACTCCAAAACCCCGCTTACAAACCTCTAAACACTGACCCCACCACCAACCTGGAAAAAAACCACCAAATCCAAAATAAAAGCCTCTCCCATGAAGAAATCCAGCAAAGAATCATCCCCAGAGAAAAATTTTCCATATGCCCCAAACTCTGCAGCCTCCCCAAGATACACAAAGAAGAAACACCACTCAGACCCATAGTCAGCTCCATAGGCTCACCTCTACAGAATCTTGCCAAATTCCTTGCCAAACAACTCCAACCCTACGCAGAATCCATCACCTCACACCTACAAAACTCACTCCACTTCATAGAAACAATAAAGAAACAAAACCTAAAACCCAGCGACCTACTCGTGAGCTTTGATGTCATATCCCTCTTCACCCAAGTGCCTATAAAAGAAGCCTTGACAGCTATCCAGAACAAACACAACCCCTCTAAACACATCCTGGACCTGGCCAACCACTGCCTAACCAACACATACTTCATCCATAATGGACAAAGATATAAACAGATAGAAGAGCACCCATGGGATCACCCCTCTCACCTGTCATCGCAAACTTATACATGGAACATTTTGAAACTAACACCTTAGATAAATCTGAGCACAAACATAAACTGTAGCTTAGATATGCTGATGACACTTGGCCACATGGGAAAGAAAAACTGGACAACTTCCTCACACATCTCAACAGCCTACACCCCAAAATACAATTCGCTATGGAAATAGAAGCAAACAAGCAACTTCCCTTTCTGGACGTCCTAATCTACAAAAAAACCAATGGTTCTCTAGGATACACCATCTACTGGAAAAAAACACACATCAATCGCTACTTAAACGCACAATTTCATCACCATCCTGCACAGATCAACTCGGTAGCCAAGACCCTTATCTCCAGAACCAAACACCTAGCCGAAAAGACCACCTGAAAACTGAATTACACACTCTCACAAACGTATTAATCTTCAACAGATTCCAAAGAAAAACAATTACCAACCTAATCCAAAGGGAGACTCCCCCAAAAAACTGAGACACAGAATAGGACAATGGCATCGCTCTCGTCCCTTACACCAAAGGCACCACAGATAAAATCAGCAAAATTCACCATAAACACAATACCAAGACAGCCTTCAACACTGACCCAAAAATAGCCAACATCTTAAGAAGCCCCAAAGACAAAATCCAACTAGGAAACCAAGGAGTCTACGAAATATCATGCAAAATCTGCCCTGCAACATTCATAGGACAAACAAACAGGGACGTGCAATCAGGGGAGGCAGGGCCTCACCACTGTCATGATGAAAAGAAAAGAAAATTAAAAGGAAAAAGGCAGAGGTAGTTGCTGCCAGAGTCACAGTGGGTGACTCTGCTTAGTGCTTAACTGCAGGAGGAGGCAAGAGAACCATGTGCCTCCTTTACTCTATCTTTATGATCACTTGAGCAGAGTTAAGCAAGGGTTAAAAGGCAAAAAATTCCTTATGGAAAGAGGCATGTGGTTCTCTTGTCTCCTCCTGCTCTGGCAGCAGCAGCTTTTGCCTTTTTTACATTTTTATCATGGCAGACAAGAGGAGAATTGAAATCCTCTGTGACACAGCTGGAAATGCTATGTAGGTTGGATGGAGGGAGGTGGGAGGAATTCAAAATTATTGTAATTTAATTTGTAAGTAATTTTTTATTGTGAGTAATTTGTGAGTGTGTGTGTGTTTGTTTGTTTCTTCACGTCACTCAAACAAACTCTCAATTTGAGAGAGAGTTTGTTTGAGAAGAGAGGAAAGGGGGAGAGGCAGGGAGGGAAGCCTTGTTTGAGAAGAGAGGGGCAGCCCGCCAGCAGAAGTGGGTCTTTTACCCACCTCTGCTGGTGGGCAGGTGCTTTCTTTCTTTTGCATGCTGTGCCCCCCTTCCCTTTCTCCTCTCCGCCCCACTGGGAGCCCCGTTCTGCTCCCCTCTCCCTTTCCTCCTCCTCCTCTCCCATTTCTTCGCCAGCTGCCGCCTCGCCCCCCCCCTTCCTCCATCCCCACTGCTGTGTCCAACAGGTGTCTCGCGTCTATGGTGGACATAAACGCGAGATTCCTGTCGACACAGCATCAGGGACATTGCTTCTCGCTGCTGCCGCGCTCCACTACCGCGCTCCACTGCCTCGCCCCCCGCCTCCTCTGTCCCCGCTGCTGTGTCTGACAGGCATCTCGCGTCTATGGAGGACATAAACGCGAGACGCCTGTCGGGGACACCGGTGAGGACGTTGCTTCTCGTCGCCACCGCGCTCTTGCCTCACCAACCATAATCCTCACTGCATGTCACTACAAACGAATAGGAGAATAAATGCACGCATCGCAGAACACAAGAACACAGTAAGAACACTGTAAGAAAAAAAGAAAAAACTTCCTCCCTTTTCCAATACCTTAAAGTTACAGGACATGAAATTAATTTTGAAGGAACCAGGTTAATCTCCAAAGCAGAATACTTCAACAAGAGAATAATTATGGAAGATATCGAAATAGAGAAACACCCCCACAACATGAATAAACGTGACAATACCTCCCACCTACCAGACATCTGGGAATCAACTCTATTCAACAAACGAGCCTCACCCACCACCCAGGTTGTTACAACACAAAACAACAATAGACACCACAGTCAGCACCAATCAGCACCAATTTAGCAATCATGAATCAACCACACACAATCATTCCATATATATATATATGTTGTTTTTGGTCTAATAAATAAATAAAGGGAGACTAGTATAGATCTATTTCAAGGTATTTAGCTCTCATCAGCTAGCCATACCCTTACTGGGATTCGAACCTGTGCTGTATTACATCTTAGGCAGATGTCTAAACCATTAAGCCAATATACATACATACATACATACATACATACATACATACATACATACACACACACACACACACACACACACACACATATATCTATATATATATACACACACGCACATACACACACATATACATGTGTGTGTGTGTGTGTGTGTGTGTGTGTGTATGTGTATTCCATAATCACTAAGCTACCCACAAGGTGAACATCTTGTAAGTATTTCAATGGACTACAATAAGCAACTTTTACTCATCTCTTCCTCTAGTCACCCCAAACTGTTGCAGAAGCCCAAGAAACCAGGACTGTTTATCCAAAGACAAAGACAAAACAATCTAGAGGCAATATGGAGTAGATCTTTTTCATGATCTCTTCACATTACACATATCATTGATTGACATGGTTAGTTGCAGAAGATAGGTTACATGTCTAATGAAGCGTGGGAAGACAAAATCATTAAACCAAAAGAAGTGTTAGTCTTTTCTTTAAATTCTTGACAATGATGCTATACAAACATTGACTGCTATAGTGATGTCATTATTCTTTAATATTCCTGAAGAGAAATGCAATAAAAGAAAAGAGAGCATTCATGTTGAATTATTTAATCTTGCAATCCAAAATATTCTTACCATTGTCTGGTGGTGGTAATCCTGCAATTTTATTTTGGAGAGATTCTGGGTAGAAATAGGACCAGCATAACTAACCAAATAAAGAAAATTGAAGAAGAGTATTGAAGAAGAGTATTGTGCTCAGTATGAAGGAGAGATCGCTGTGAATACCTATGAAAATTATGAAGATAGTATGCTAAAGTTATGGGAGGTCCAGTAAGAAAGAATAGAAGATGCCAAGCAACAATAGAAGATGCCAAGCAAAATTCCATGGGTTCTGTGCTCATGTACGTTGTCCAGAGACAAGAACAATCAAATTTTAAAACAGCACGAGAAGCTTAAAATCCTCTGTATGTTTTTTTAAAAAAAAAATTAAGATTCAAGTTACTTCAAATTTTATTCTCCAGTACTCTGAGAGTATAATATTCTGAGGTTAATTTGTTGTAAAAAACACCAAACCCTAATTAATTGGAAACTAACACTACACTACACATCCCCCTTTCAAATTTATTATTATATATTTACAAACATTTTAATTTGTAGCTGCAAGGTTCAGAGGCTTGTCAGGGTTTTTGCCTCAACCAAGTGGCACTACTAGGTTCCAAGATTATTCTGCCCATCCTTCAAGACCAGGTAATCCATACAGTTGACTTAGTGGAAATAATTCTGAAATTAATTTTCTTAAAAATGAGTATTATATTCTAGATATTATGGATGTATTAATTAAGCTAACTTTGGTTAATAGATGATTAATAAAAGAGAATATGGATTTATTTTATGCACAAAAAGTCATTTCTAGCACTTCAGACAGATTTGTGTTTTTCAAGTAGTATTTCCTGGAATTCTATGGCTTTACCTCTTGATCAGGGATTCCAGATTTTTGTTTTTTAAAAAACTAACAAGCTCCTTGAGCTGAAAAAAAAAAGAAAAGAAACTCCCTGAAATAGATCAACTTAATATATTAGAAAACAGAATAATGGAGCTGCAAGGTACTGTGGAGGTCCTTTAGTCCAACCCCTGGATCAACTAGAAGACCTCTATGATTAAATTCTTAAATTTAATCTTTGGACTATCTCCAAGATTAAATCCTGAGATTTGAAGAATTTGTAAATTCCAACCCACAACCCAGTTCTTTAAAAAAAATATGCATTGTATGTAATAACATCTTCCAAAACCTAGCTATATGCAGAATTTAATAGCAAGTATTGGATTAGTAATTTTTTATTATTATAATTTTCTTCTCTTTTAACTTTTGAGCCAGTGTTGATTCATTGAGACTACATGGAAAAATCCATGCAGTTTTGGGGGCAATATTTTTGGATGTGGATTGCCATAGTTTTCCTCCTAGGATTCAAGAGAGTAGATTTTTTTTAAAAAAAGCCTTTTTGTAATAATAGTTGTCTGAAATGCAAAGTTTGTGTCTGACTGTATAGCATATACAAATTTGATTATTTAAGCACCTGAGTTGATTTGATCATTATAAGCATATAGATGCTCATAATGCAATACATTATTTTTTCCTCATTATCTTATAATAGCAAGGTGCACATTTTAAACCATTTTGATTCACACATGTACCAAGATAAATATTCTGAATGGATAAATGAGATTTTTCAAACTTTAGTTAAGAATTTTACATTTTATACCTTCATAGTCTGTTTTATCCTTTGAAAACCAAGAAATGTAAAGAATGACTGCTTGTTACAGTGAAAAATACTCCAGGATTTTAAAAATTCAGGATAGAGTCAAAGTAATGTTACATTGATCATCTGTATATATTTCCATGTAGCATGGGAAGCAAACCAGTTAAACCATAGGAGCTATCCCCAAAAGCTGACTTTGTTAAAGAGAAGACTATTGGGACCAGAAATAAAAACCAGTATGAAAGGTAATAATTCAAATATCAATTGTACTTTCTTCATAGGTTTTGAGAGGGAAAATGTAAATATGTACAGTATTCATGAGATTGTCTTTAAAAGATATGGGGAGAAAGCATGCTCCTCTTTCCTAGGAAGCATAATCAGAATGGCATAATTTAGAAAAAAGGGTGGCTGCTGGCTTTCTGGATGTAGTATGCCAAATTACCTCTAAATAAAAAAAGCACCAACAAAATTACTGAGGGAGATGTCACAGGGTTTCACAATGTAAAAGATAAATAAATAATAATAAATGCAAGGGAAGAAGGAATAAAGGAAGGAAATATAAATCTTTTAAATTAGTTGGTGCTGTTGACTTTCTAAATAAATGCTTGCTATCTTTAATTTTTTCTTCAGTTTTTATGATTACTCATTCAACATAAACCTTTGGGCAGTAATAACTTGCAGTTGTAATTTAACCTTGGCAAGAGAACAGTTGATTTATGTCTTCAGAATAAAGTTTTTTCAAGTGCTCAACCATATAGCCCCACCTAAAACATCCTTCTTTACTCTCCTGTAGACAGGATCAGAGTATGATGATACCAAAATTGCTGCCTCCAAATGATTCTTTTGCTATCCCAAGGAAAAGGCTTATAGAGTAACTTTCCTTACATAAAGATGGTATTCATCCTACGCTGCAGATATCAGAAAGGTATCAATAAAGAGGAGGTGATATTTTTTTGGCCTTCCCTGCTGCCTCCCT
The DNA here is from genome assembly GCF_009769535.1 of Thamnophis elegans. Classification (NCBI taxonomy): domain Eukaryota; kingdom Metazoa; phylum Chordata; class Lepidosauria; order Squamata; family Natricidae; genus Thamnophis; species Thamnophis elegans. Next base: position 19,907,483 of record NC_045558.1, on the reverse strand, counting down.
CTTTCCCCTGAGTCATCATTAATTCTCTACCCCTCCCCCCATTTGTTACCACTTCGGAAGACCATTCCCTTGAAATGGCAAATAAAGAAGAATAACAAGGAACCTCCCTGATTCCGACAGCAGTAGCTTGGCAGTTGGGGAGAAACTTAGGAGAAAACCATGATGATCACTCGTAGGAATATCAACTTATTGGGAATTTTCCACTAGATTTGTATTTTGGTTACCAGAGAGGTTCTAGTCTGTCAGGCAACCAAAACAGAAATAGCCTCGGAGTCAGAGAACCCCATATATAGACTGCAGAAAAAAGGGATGGCTTCAATAGCTAATAATTGTCCTGTAGGTAGCTGTAGAAAGTAAAGAATATGTTCTTGATGTAAAGATGCAAGAATATGCAGATAGGTTGTTAATTGATGCAAAGCATAGAGATTTTAGGATTAAAATAGAATAACAGAGTTGGAATGGACCTTGGAGGTCTTCAGGTCCAACCCACTGCTTAGGCAGGAAGCTCTATACCACTTCAGACAAATGGTTGTCCAATCTTTTCTTAAAAACTTCCAGGGTTGGAGCATTCACAACTTCTGGAGGTAAATTGTTCCACTTATTAATTGTTCTGTCAGGAAAGAGTTTTGTTTTCTACAGGATTTGTAGATCATGGTTTACGTTAACTTTAGGAACGGCTTCTGTTGAGACAGACAGCACCTTTTAAGGATTGGGAAGAATATGTGTCAGATGCGATAGGAAAACCACTGGCTAGCCTCATCTGAAGGGCTTTAAACTAAAAATGGAAGGGGAGGGTGTTCAATCTTTAAGACCAAAGTCAATCATAAACCCCAAGACAACAAATCAGCCAGCGAGGAAGGAAGTGATGACAAGGAAGTGGAACTAAGCAGGGGTGGGTACCCCTTCCTCGTTGCACACAAAAATTTTGAATCCAAATCCATTTTCCCTTCTAATTGCATGACAGAGAGAAAAGGGAGAGAGTAAGCACAAGGTTTCAGTCAGGCTTCTGTGGGCATAGATCTATAATGCTAAATTGAACAATTTGTGGAAATACATTATAGTGAATTCATAAAAAACCCTGTTTTCAATTTGAGTTGAATGTCACTGCTGTACTTCTAAAGCATTATTGAAGGACATCAATAATAGAGGGGGAAAGAAATAATAAAAACAAATGAGGCTTCATTGTAGTTTCAAAGCAATTTATACAGAGTTGAATCCGCACTGCAATAGAGTTGCATAGATTTCATTTTAAAATGGTAACATAGCTATTTACCTGTCATAAAATATTTACATTCATGTTAAAATTATAAAAAAAGTCAATACTATAAAGTTGACTAATATTCTGCCCAGCAAAAAAATACAATTAAATATCAGGTAGACTCTAAATTGTTATAATACAATAATGGACTTTTGTGTTTGTCATTTTTATTCTTCAGCCTTTCAAGGACTAACTCCTCTAACTAATCAAGGTCAAGATTTAGTAAGTAACTATTGCTCACAAGTTGTAGAATACCTCTGTAGTTGATTTGAAGGGACTATAGGTAATCCTTGACGTATGGAAGACATTTAACGAATGTTCGAAATTATGACACCCTTCAAAAAACTATGACCCCACCCCATTTCAAAATTATGATGGCTGCCGTGGGGCCGTGGCCCTTATGATCCACCATGGGTGACTGCAGTGCCCTCCGACTCTCCCCCATCCCACCCTAGTAAAATCTTGCAGCACTTGAGCCTCTTCCCCACGTGCCTATCATGCTGTACACTTGCCTTTTGAAGGCAGGGCATGAGTCGCCCAGGCTACGCAACAGCGATCCAAATGCAGTCTTCAAATCAGAATCATGGAAATCTAGTAAACCTTTAAACCACCTTTAAAGTTTTGATGTCATGTTCAAAAAAGATGAATTTGTATAAAAATAGTGGACTTCAAAATGATATTAAAGTAGTGATGCTTATACCGGTAATTAGAGTTGCCTGTAAAATGGAAAATCTGTTTTATCATTTAAGCAATACAAGTGTCAGCGCTCCAAATATCATGCAGAATTAAATCAGTCCAAGGCAGAGCTATCTTTAAAGTTCCAATTTAACAAGACAGACATATTGGCAACAAACTGGAATCCCAAATCTAAAAGCTTCCTGGGATTCCACCCAGTTGAAAATTTATGATCTTATCCCTACACCCATAAATCCATCACATAGTCCAATCTTCTTCGGCCATGCTGGCATCTCCACCCAGCTGGTTCTGGTCAGGTGGAGAGGTGCAGAGACAAAAGATGACCTTGGGCTTCTAGAAAGGAATGACAACAACACATTCCACAATTCTATTCCTTTCTATTTCCCCTCCCAATTACTACACTAATGAAACAGCATAATGAAATAATCGTGTGTGTGGTAGGCCAAAGATCCTAAAAAGAAATATCACTGCAGGCCTGACAATAAGCTTGTTGTATTCCAAAAGAACAAAATATAACAAAGTATGTTCCAAAATATGTTCCATGGTCTTTTAGAACACATTTAAAAGTTTCAAGTGTTGCAGGAAACCACATACAAGAACAGAACCCTTGCACCTTTGTTTCTATGACTGTAGGGTATGAGAAATGTCCTTAAGATATAATAAGAAAAAAAAGGCTTAATTCTTAATTTTGGAAATGGTTTTTATTTAAGTAGTTTGGACACTTTATTGCAAAAAAAAAAAAGCTATTGGTCTCCACATACCAGATTCATGCTAAGAACATGACTATATAAAGCACCATTTAGGATAATTTTCAAGCAAAAAAATGTTTTCTGGTATCAAGCTGTTGTGTATATATGAATTTTCTAATTAATTGTCTATTGATTTACGAAACTTACAATTGCAAAAGGAAAATATATAAATAATTTGAATTTCATAAAGTTGATTATTGAAATTGCATACAGAATATGTTTGAATTATAGGATTCATTCATTATTTGTGGAAAGAAATGCAGTCCTCCAAGAAAAGATGGATCTTCTTCAATTGCATGGCAACATTCAAGAAACCAGTGATCTAACTTTGATTTTTTGCATTAATTCATTATGCAGCGACCTTGTAACTTTCAACTTTATAACTGTGATAGGAAAAAATTAAGGCATTCATGTATGAATCTCTTTTGAGACCTGTAGAAACTGTAATTTGCAATGTAATGGCAGTTAAAATATATGTAAACTAAACTACCAAATCAGAGTAATGACTTTTACTGCACTTGATAAAAGTACATTTATCCCTCTGTGAAATAACTTTTTGGGGTTGAGGGTCTGGGATGGTATAGTCTGTCTAGAATTCAGATCTTTTTTTTTAATGGGCCTAATCAACCCGACCCTTAAAATTCACAGGGAACGAGCTAATACAATTGAGTAATCTTCACATTAAGTCATAATTCATTTCTTTATAGAATTTCATGTTGTTTGCTCTCCAGCATACTTAAAGCAGCTAGCAAATGTTGACTTAAAAGCAAAGTGAAAGTCCTCCTTGTCTGTTAGATGCAGAGATCATAATAATAGCAAGTTCTGAAAAATTATATGGATTTTTTTTGTACTATTCTGGTTATAGTATCATGCTGATATGGATGGATATTGAGTTCCTTCTAACTTCCAAGAACTGGGTACAAAGCAAATACAGATAATTCTTTGAATCTTGGTATATTTCGTATCCTCCCAAATACAAAATCTTCTTGTGATTCTAATGTAGAAGGTTGATTAAAATAGAATCCATAATTAGCATACTGTCTGCATTATGCTGGTCTACATATAACAAAAGAGAAGTAATTTGTTTCTTTAGCAATGGTTGTTCCTATAGAAAAAAATTGGGTAGACTTCAGTGCTACATGAGAAGGTGGTTATTGTTGAAATAACCTAAATGAATAAGAGGACACTATGTAAAACTTCTGATATTTGACCACTTAGCCTAAATGAAACAAACAAAATAAGATTGCATGCTGAGGTTATCAAGTAACACAATTTAGAATGTATAATGATATATGGGTGGGACAGGGATAGGAAACACAAATTATAAATGCTGAGTTCCAGATATCTTTTCAGCCCTAATGAAACCAAAACTTGTCTTACTGCCCTTACATTCCAGTTGAAATGTTCAGAAAAATTGAAATCTATCATTGCTATTATATATATTTCCAGGATTCCAAATCTTTTCTCTTCCCTGGCATAAATCTGCCTGATGGATAGAACATGGGATTCTGAATTTCCTTTAGAACTATTCTTTCACCCCAAGAAAACTAGAAAGAAATAATTAAAATTATTCTAGGAGCAGCGTCCATCTAGCTGGATTCTAGTACCAGTGTCTAACTCAGTACATCCCTTGGAGATACTCCTAGCTCTTCCCTGAAAATTTTTCCACACAAGAGGTTGGGCTGGGGGAGGAAAGAATTTGATGCTCAAAAAGGAGTGTCACAGTTCATTTCCATCCCTCTTCCTTCTCTCAAGATCAGTCAGGTAGGTTTCACCAATCCTCAGCTTGGGAGCAGTTCAGTTCTTTGTCCTTTTCTGATGAAGCTGACCTCAGAAGGGCTACAACAGCCTTCCCCAAGCCCTGCTCTCCTACATTTTAAGAACGTTTAACTTTAGCAACACTTGCAATAAAGAAAGAAATGCCAATACAATTTTTAAAGGAATTTATTAAATTTAATAAATAATTTCCATGGTAACGTTGTAAAAAGTGAGCATTTGTTAAAATAAAAGGCACTTAAAATATGAATGTGGCCAGTACTGAACAGATAACAGAATAGCCAGCAGCAAATATACAAGCCACAGTAACTCCTGATTCAGAATCATGCAATTTTAGCTATAGGATAAATTACAACCAAGATTGCAAACATAAGCTGGTTTAACAATTATCTTACACAGAAAGAAATCAAATACATTAAAGATAAAGTTGCTAAAGCACCAGGCTTTAAATCAAGCAAGAAATTTAAAAAGAAACCTAAGAAATTAAGGCGCTAAGACCTTGCTCCTATTCTGTGCCCTATATATGCTGGACTTTCAATTTCAAATATAACCAGTTTTTAAAAAGTCCAGCACCTCAGGATGGTATCAGATAAGGGGAGCTGATTTAAAAAGGAGTCTTGGCAGTGTACTTGTCAGTACTAAAATTGGAAACTGAATTTATACACAGGAATTCTTCTTCTTCTTCTTATTATTATTATCATCATCATCATATGTTTTAATAATATTAAAGCTCTATTTTGGATTTATTTTTTTCTTTTTATTCTTATACACATAGTGACAATTAAAAATGAATGTCACACATGAAACTTGAAATTAAAGTTACATCATGGTTTCCACATTACTGAATATAGAAAGTTGGAAGTTAAGTCTAACATTATTAATAAACTAATTTTTATAGTTTATTAGTAAGTATTAGGTTTGCACTATGTGTGCAAGCCAAACCTTGATACATCTATAAGGCTAAAAACTGTTCTAATTTTAATACTTAATGTATAGGCAAATTGTTTATTAAGTGTTTCATTCCATACAAAAGACAGGGTAGATAAAAAAGCACCTTGAGTAAGCTATAATCTTATTGAGTAGGATACGCAATCTCAAGTATTCTGTGAATCTTGTGGCACTATTTGTTTGCAAAAACAAAGATAAAACTTCAAAAATAAAAAATACTGTACATTTAAAAAAATTGCATAGGAAACAACTGTGTAGGTAAGTAAGGAACTAGTAAATCCATTGCAATATTGCCAAAAGCTACATAATGAGTACAAAACTATTATATCACACCCAGTGCTGTGAAATCATAAAGCAGTTTTCATTTCCCCTCATACTTAGGATTCACTACAGTTGTCACGGCACTTTTGTATATAGGATTTTCACCCTAAAGGAAAAAAAAAACCAAAGGATTATAGAGTGAAAAATCTGTTGATTTATTGATAAAATATTTTCACATACTGCCAAGCCAATTAGAGATCCATGTGCATACAGGTCCCACAGCTCCTACACTCTATCAACAAGATTGAAACAAGCAAGAAAGCTTTTTTTTTGGGGGGGGGGGAATAGGAGGGAAATATTACAGATTACCTATTATCCATCATTTTTAATTTTTACTACACATCATGCCTAACAGAAATTATTCTTTAGAATATACAAGGAAAGAAACTGCAAATAATCTATTCATAGGAATTTCCTAACATTTTAATGCACGATGATGATATGGGTGGCCATATAAATAAAAATTAAAAGATTTTTTGGGAAAACAATCTCCTTTACATTGATTGCGTATTCCCTCCAGTCTAGCCATACTTTAATTGAATTGGAAACTTTGCATGTATTTTTGACAGCGCAAAATTAACACTGGCATTACACTATCAGGAAGATTCACAGCCAAGTGCTCCTTTATTACTGAAGTCTTTAATGATCTAAGTAAGATCAGCCAAAAAATTAGTCTCAATGTGAACACAGCAAATTCATCCTTTAATATTGAGGAACAAAGCTCACAAACAGCAAACAGAAGAGAGGACTTGCGACTCATACACACAAACCCTGTATAATCAAGTTGTGTAAGCATGGATGAATTTGTTCCAAATTACATAAATGGTGACACAGCAAACTGATTTGCAACTAATTCCTTATACTGAAATGCCTGATATTATCTGACTTTAAAAAGCAATATTATTCTGCACCCAAAAATTATGGATTTCAATCCAGACACTATTTTTGAATATTCTTTTTAAAGCTTGGGGAAAATGTTTTGTCTTTTTTCAGGACTATTACTGACAATTATATAACCAAATTCATATAGCAACAGAGGGTTCAGAAATAAAAAAATAACTGAATATCAAATAACAAGAGATGGAATGGATATATAATAAAAGAAAGGAGGAGAAAAAGTAAGAAAAGGAGGACATATATGTGAAGAATGCAGCATATTTATGTATACTACTAATAATTTGGTTGTGCCGCAAATCAAGTTTGTACGTTTTATATAAACTATCAATGAAGTTCAATCTAACTATATTCTACCTCATCACACTATTGTCGTGTTCAGTTAGAATAGAGATCAACATTCAAGAAGAATTATTTTATATGTTGCCAAGACTGTATTTGCCTTATGCTCCATTTCCTGCCATTGATGCTTTTTTGTCTGAAGTATCTGCTTAGTTAGTGGCCATTGTCCCAAGAGTCATCTTGGGATAGCATTTACAAACATGATGAGTATTCTCAAGTAAACTAACTAGCCAGCTAAAAAAGGTGATTTCAGTGACAATGCAGTAAATAATTTGTTCTATTAAAACTGAAACTACTTAAATTAAGCTACATCATGCCCAGTTTATTTCACAAGATTCAAAGAGCATCATATCTCAATATTTGCCAATCCCTAAGGTTGGAAAAGGGCCAGAGCTCAAGCATTAATATAATTTTGCATAGAAGCCCTTATGAAGAAGAGAGTGCTCTGGTTTGCATTTCTCACTTTTTTTTTGGTGGGGGTCCTTGTTTTACTCACCAGTATTTCAGACCTTACTAAAGGGGGCAAAATAAGTTGTTAAATAATTATCCATTTCTTATTTATTTATTTATTTATTTATTGACTGCCTTCAAATCAGGCCCTAAGGTTTTGTTGCCAAAAATTTTCAGGAATGGTTTTCTATTACCTTCTTTTTGCTGAGAAAAAGGGATATGTGTTCAAAGTCTAAAGACTACACTGTGTGCACAATTATTAGGCAATTGAGTATTTTGACCATATCATTTTTATGTATATGGAAAATATATGTATATTTTTTGTATAAACTTGAATGCTTAGTGGATATAAGAATATCAGGTGATGTGTTTTTATGTAATGAGGGAGGGTGTGGCCTAAGGAGATCAACACCCCATATCAAGGTGTGCATAATTATTAGGCAGCTTCTTTTCCTCAGGCAAAAGGGGCCAAAAAAGAGATTTAACTGACTCTGAAAAGTCAAAAATTGTAAAAAGTCCTTCAGAGGGATGAGGTACTCTTGAAATTCCTAAGTTATTGGGTGTGATCACATAACCATCAAACTTTTTGTTGCAAATAGTCAACAGGATTGCAAAAGACGTTTTGGCACATTAACTGCCAAAGATTTGAGAAGAATCAAACATAAAGCTACAGGAATCCATTATCCTCCAGTGCTGTCATATTGCAGAACTGCAACCTACCTGGAGTATCCAGAAGTACAAGGTGTTCAGTGCTCAGAGACATGGCCAAGGTAAGGAAGGCTGAAACCTGAACACCACTGCACAAAGCACATAGGTTGAAACGGCAAGACTGGGCCACGAAATATATGAAGACAGATTTTTCAAAGCTTTTATGGACTGATGACATGAGCATGACTCTTGACGGACCACATGGATGGGCCCTGGCTAGATCAGTAACAGGTACAGAGCTCCACTTCGACTCTGACACCAGCAAGGTGGAGATGGGGTACTGGTATGGGCTAGTATTATTTAAATGAGCTATTTGGATCTTTTCAGGTTGAAGATGGATTCAAAATCAACTCCCAAACCTACTACCAGTTTTTAGAAGGCACATTCTTCAAGCAGTGGTACAGGAAGAAGTCTGCATCTTTTAATATGACCATGATTTTTATGCAGGACAATGTTCCATTATATGTATTGAAGTATTCCGCTGTATATTTAGCTAGTAAAGGCCTTAAATATGAAAGAATAATGGCATCCCCCCCTCTTCCTCACCTGACCTAAACACTATTGAGAACTTGTGGGCCCTTCTTAAATGGGAGATTTATAGTGACGGAGAACAATACACCTCTCTGAACGAGACTATGGTTGCTGCTGCACAAAAAGTTGATCATCAACAGAAGAAACTGACAGAGTTCATGAATGGAAGGCTTATGATTGTTACTGAAAAGGATGGCTATATTGGTCTCTGATTTTTGTGTGTGTGAGAGAAATGTCAGAAATGTTTATTTGTAAATTTTGAGGAGTTGTCAAAACCTTACTTTTACTTTCTTAAATGCTCAGGTTTGTGTTTTATTAACATTTTTGATTGACCGAGAGCACTGTAGTTGTTCAATAATGAAATGAATCCTCCAAAAGACAACTTGCCTAATAATTGTGCATAGTGTGAACATGCCCTAAGCCCAGAATTTGGTTTCCCATGTTTCAACCTAGTGCTTTTAATTATTACACTAAACTGTCTCTCTAAATTCCGTTACAATTCAAAGTATGATGCAGCAGTTAAAAAAAGGTGTTAGGAATCAAGCAATAATTAGTTAAAGCTGCATTCAGCAACTCTGAAGAAAAGCACATGCAAAGAGAAAGAAATAGAAAAGAAAATACGAACGGAAACCTAGAGACCAGCTTTACGTCCATAGTTTGGATTCTTGAAATTATTAATAGGACTCTTGTATATTGGATTTTCTTGCTGAAGGTAGAAAAATCATCAATGTGGAATACAAGAGAGACAACATTCTAAAGAAAAAGGTTGTGTTCTACTAACAAAAAATTGTTAGTTCCTTTAAGATTCAGATATTCAATGATATTCAAAAGGACAGAATCCTACTAATATCCTCAAAGAGACAAAATACTGAGGTCTACAACTAGAAAAAACTTGGTGTTAATATTTAAAAGACTGAACACTTTTAAGAGAATTAAAGAATTATCCAGGAGACAATGTTTTCATCTTGGAATTATCTGGAGATATACAGAAAGCTAACATACATATTTTTATAAACTGAAGTCTGAAATTTTGGAAGCATACAAACTGTCATCTGATATGTATGCCTGCTTAAGGTTATTAATATAATGACTCACCGTATCCCATTTTGCATTCATCTTTTCTTTCTCAAATTTTGCAAATTCTCTTCTGTCATGAATGATCATAAGTAACTTCCAAATCAGCAATAAAGCTAGACCAATAAGAACAATTCCAGCGACCACACCAGCAACTATAGGAATGATGTCAGGACCAGTTGGACATTCTAGCAAACAAAATGAATAAATGAAGCATAATATGAATACAGTTGGAATTATGAAACAGCCATCCAAATTATGAATAATTAATGCTGTTATTAGATATGATGGTTGCGCAATCAGCCAGATGTTTATAGTGGATTTAGCATTTTTATCCACCTGTTCTTCTCAAGGACCTGGAATAGATACTATTGAATGTATATGCCATCCATATCCTAGCATATTGGAATGGCTTACAACACTGTGGTGGGTCACGGCCTCACTTGTGCAAGTCATAGGTGCTCAGGGCCCACTCGCTTGAGCAATGGATGCTCGTGTGTGTCCCTGCGCCTGCCCTTCCCACAAAACCATCCCTGCTCCCAGCCACCAACCCGAAAAAGTTGAGTAAGTCTGTTCTAGAGTTCATGCACTGCTAAAGAGCAAGGGTGCTTCCAAGGCCTCTTTGATGGCATTGTTCAATGAATGGATCCCAGAGTGCAGAAACTCTGGCAAAGTTTAACTAGTCAGGCAGATACAATGAGAGTTAGGTGGTCCCTCAAGTATCCAGAGTCTATGCCATGAAGACTTTATAGGTAATGGGTAGCCCTTTGAATCAAAACCTGAAAAAAACTGCAGTTTGTGGAGTAGTGGTATTCTATAGCCATACTGAAGCATTCTGGACCTGCTGAAGCTTCCAACTGGTTCCCCAAGAGCAGCCCTGTGTACAACATGTTGCAGTAATTAACCTATGAAATGACCAGGGCACAAGTGGCTGAGTCCACTGATTTGCTGAGGAATGTGCAAAAAACAAGGTTGGATTTTGACCATTGATCAGGTTGACCAATTCTTTGGGTTGTTTCCAATTTTAAGGCACCTACATGCCTTTACTAATGAGTGAGAATTAGAAAAGGCACAAAACATTTCTTTAGTATAACCAATGGAGGTTGGGTGAAGGAGCCAATGAAGAAATAGCCACAAACTGTCACTGATAATTCCAACAATCCTTTGGATGAAGACAAATGTTGTGCATTCTGTGGGTATTCAAAAACGTCGTTTTTAAAAAAATAAATATTGAGGACTAAGATTTGTATTTTAAATATGCTATCTTTAGAGAGGATGATAACAACACATATGTTAAAATTCTGGACATGAAGTACAAAAAAATTAAATTAAGAATGGGGGTGGGAAAATGGAATTATGTTTAAACAATCCCTAAAGTCAAAACTGTCTCTATGAAGACCAAAACATACCTGGTGTCTTCACCACATGGACAATAGCCTTGTTATTTGAATCAACAGAATATGTGAAATAAAACCAACAGTCATCAATATCCTTCTCCTTGCAGTGAGTCAATGCATCGTACTGTCCAGGCTGTGGCAATTTCTCTCTGCGATCGACCAACTCCAAACTGAAGTGTGAACATTCTTTTTCACACCGCTCCTTCTTCTCTCCTTTGTTAAAGGCTTTGCACTGGACACAATCTCTATTTGCAGAGAAGATGAAGCACAAATTAGTATCATATTGGAATACCACCCATTTTTTATTAGGAAGGCTTCAGAAAAAGACTATGATAAATTTAAATAAAAGCTCAAATCTCAGATGATTTAAACATAATGCATTTTTCCTTCTGGCCTTGACTGCATTATGTCTTAAAAGAAGATTCTGAATGGTGTCACTCTTCCCATAAAATACTACATTCAGTAGCTCATTACCAAAGTAGATGTTTAGCCTGCATTAAAGCCATTCACTAAAGCAATATTTGAAAGGGAAGGGGAGAGAGAAGGAGATGTATGGGAAGTGATCTTCCCCAAATCCACCACTTTATGCAGTACAAGATTGGGGGAGGGGGGGAAAGGAGAGAGGAAGGAGACACCATTTTCCTCAAGTATAATATTTTTGAATTTTCCCTTTGGGCTTTGGAGTTAAGACATTCATACAATGTCTCTTAATACATTTATACTTTGTGATATAATTACTTCAGCAAATATCTTTTTCCACTCAGATGGCTATCTAATGCTATTTGATGCCAAAATGTTAACCCCTATCCTGTCTATAACCAGGATGACAGTTTAATTAATTAACATTAAATTTCCATACTGCTCATCTTCTCTACAATATGACAGCTTACATATTATAGAAACAAATGACAAATAGTTAAAATATTAAACCAACATTAAAATAGCATTATAAACTGCACTAAAACCACATATGAGAGAGCCAAGAGACGGATGAGGCGGGGGATGAGATCTTCTTATCCTGTCAGCGACCTCCAGTGGCAAGTACTACCTCAAAGTGCCAGGCCTACCCTTCCAGAAGGTCAAAAGGGAGGGGGGCAATTCCCACCTCTGGTGGAAGAAAATTCCACAGGGATGAGGGCACAGCAAAAAAGGCTCTTCTCCTTTATCCCACCTGCTTCAATAGTTAGCGTCTGCATGAAAGTGCCTCCCTCGGTTATTGTAAGAGGATTTTTTTTTCTGTTACAGATTTAGTTTCTGGCTAACCGAATTCTAGAATGGTGCTGAAAAAAGACCCGCTACAGAAGTTTGCAATTTCACAAGAACCAATTATTTTTAATTACAAAATCAAAAACCTTACTTGTGCTCTGCGCAGACGCCAAGACAAGTCTGACATAGCTCACAGGTTGGTCCCTGAAATTTGGAATCGGTACAGTTGCATTCTCCACATTCACATATTCCTCTACCATTGCAGATTTGCCCATTTGCAGCTTCACAAGGAGTCGTATCTAGAGGACACTCACAAGCAGAGCCAGTGAAATTTTCCCAGCATTCACATTCCTGACATTTACATTCACCGTGTCCTACATTCAAATCAGGAAAAAAAAATATTAGTAAAATTTTCAATATAAACAAGCACATATTTATTCCCCAATTTCTGCTTATGGGATGGATTTGACAAGATCTTGAGGGCCTGCTTCTTGAAGGTGCAAAAGTTTCATGTGACTGTTTTGATGCACTCCTGAAATTATCCAAGTTATGATTGCAAATTGCAAAGTATCTTAAGTCTTCAGGTGGTCTTAAGGCTACCACATATAAACTACATGTAGTAGTGCTACGTGAGGGTGAATTCAGAAGTCTCTCATGCATAAAATGTTCAATGCAGTTGCACAGAACTAAAATCCAGTTCTGACGTCTTATGAAACATGTAGGAAGCCTAATTATTTTTAGGGAAGAAATTTTCTTCTTTACTAATTAAATAAATTCTAAAATGAGAAAGCATGCTACATCTGGCTAGTTTGATATTATTTAAACTTTGTATGTTAATGTTGCTCAAGTTTTTCTGCAAATTTTGTCACCCTATATTGTACCATACAACTCAACATAATATAGATGCAATATTGTACTGCATAGGAAATTATCAACAACAAGACACACATATATATAAAATATATATAGTACAGCATGCAAAGATTTTCTTCTTTAGATACGCTTTTATTACTGGGCTTATTATAAAGAATAACATCATTAAATTGCCTTTTATGTACCATACTTAAATATAAGACCTTTATTTTAGTTGCCTGAACATTTTCAATCAATCAAAGAAACTACATCAGAGAAGTTATTCCTAATCTGATCTTTGTTTCTCTTGTTCACTTAAATTCTACTTTATCATACTAGTTTCAAGATTATGCTTTAAAGTTCCTTTGACAGAAAAGGAACTCATTACCTCCACAAATTAAACCATCAGATCGATCACAGCTGAAGTTATCACACTGGCAGTATGGGCCAGAATAGATTTCATTTGGATTTTCTCGCTTTTGCACACACACTGTCCACAAATACATTCGCCATTGTTGCTACATATTTCAGAACTGTTAGCCTGCCTACAGGTGCCTGACATGTCTTCACTATTTACTTCTTCCATGCTGCATTCACAGTGCTTTCCAATACGCCCAGGTTTGCACCTAAAAAGCAAAATGGACCAAATTTAGCTCAGCATTATGTGTCTCGTTGTGACCAACAAATGGCACTGGGAAACTTATAAGAGAGAAGGAGAATCTCATCTTTAAATGTGGTTCTCCAGCAGCTGCCTAAAATTAAAGAGGCATCATGCTGCCATCAAGATCAGTGCTTACAAATTGCTGGCAATCATAAATATATACCAGATAAAAATCATACATCTAAAAACGTTCATTTTTAATTAATCTCTTACATTCACTTTCCCAAAGTGACCTCAATGTGAGATAAAATGAGAAAATTTCCGCCTGCCTACCTATCTACCTACCTATCTATCTACCTGCCTGCCTTTTTTCCTTCCTTCCTTCCTTCCTTCCTTCCTTCCTTCCTTCCTTCCTTCCTTCCTTCCTTCCTTCCTTCCTTCCTATATATATCATGGCTTGCATTCCTCTCCTTCATTACAGGCTTTAAGGCCCTTTGAGTTATTCCTTTAACTCATAAGGAATTATTCTAGCTTCCTAAAAATCTCAGCTAACCTTCTCTGAATTTCTCCTATATAAGAAACTAAAGTTAGGGGTTTTTTTTCATGAAAACACAATAAAATAGCATTTATATACCTGCAAGCACCGCACTCAAATGTTCCATTTCCAAAATGGCACTTAGGGCTGTCCTCATCCCTTCATTATGGCACTCACATTCACAATGAACTCCAGATTAATCTCTACTTCTTCAGTGAAACCAAGAGGTTTGATTTTAATTGTTTCATTTTGTCCTTTTTCTGGACATTGGTTAGCTGTTATTGTAATCTCAAACCTAACCTGTCAATATAAACAATAAACAGGCAATTTATTCAAACTGATTAAAAGAAACACATAACATTATACTGGATAATGCTATAATGTGACAAGGGGCACATAAGAAGTCTACATGACTCCTGCATACCAAAGCTTACCTCATCTCCATTGAAATGTTAGAGCACTTTCTTCCTTCATCTCCTGTTCCATTCACTCCGGTTTTACAGAAAGACTTATATTCTATTCCTATCTCCTTAGGAATTTTATTGTTTTCCAAAATAACTTCTGAAGACAACGACTAAAATAAAATTTGAACATTTAGATATATAGAATCAAAACAGTGGTTTTCAACCTTCCCAATGCCGTGACCCTTTAATACAGTTCCTCGTGTTGTGGTGACCCCCAACCATAAAATTATTTCGTTGCTACTTCATAATTATAATTTTGCTACTGTTACGAATTGTAATGTAAATATCTGATATGCAGGATGTATTTTCATTATTACAAATTGTACATAATTAAAGCATAGTGATTAATATGCCAATCTTGGTTTGGGAGATCAGCCAGGCTGGATTTTCCAGGATAAAACAACCTCCCTGCCTGCCTCCAGCAGCAATTCGTGGTTTACATGAGTTTCACTTTATTAAGTTTACTTTTTTTACATTCCGTTCCCACCACCTACCCACCCAGTTTTCTTTCTTTCCATTCCTCCCTCCCTTTTCTCTTTCTTTCCATTCCCCCTTCCTTTTCTTCTTCTTTCTTTCTATTCCTCCCTCCCTTTTCTTCTTTATTTCTTTCCATTCTCCCCTCCCCTCCCTTTTCTTTTCTTTCTTTCCATTCCTCCCTCCATTTCTTTCTTTCTATTCCTACTCTCTTTTGTTCTCTTTCTTTCCATTCCCACCCCCTTTTCTTCCTTCCTTCCTTCCGTCTTTCTTTCTTCTATTCCTCCCTCCCTTTTCCTTCTTTCTTTCCATTCTCACGTCCCTCAATCGATTTAACACAGATTAAGAAGTTGCAACTGTAAATGAGATTTTAAACAGAGGCTTAAGCTACATCGAACTGTGCTTCCATCCTGAGTGGAATTCCTCGGGAGGGAAGGAATGGGTGGGCGGGGCCTGTTCTCCCCTCCGGCCTCTCCTGCCAGCCTTCCTGGGGCCAAAAAGCCTCTGAGCTCAGTTTAGCCCGCAGGATAGGACTGGCAGCGGCAAATGTAGCGTCCTGGCCCAAGGCAGTTTTAATCCCAGCATGTGCCTGCTTGGGCGAGAACCCGTCCCGCCAACTGAAGCGGGTGGCCTGTCTGCCCTGCCGGTCCTCCTGTTCTCGGGTGCCTTCGAGCCCTGTGCAGGCAGCTGGACTGAAGCCAGATGTCCGTTGGAGCCGAGGCTGATCCGCCACCTAGTTTCCCTGGTGTGGAGACCGGGCGGGGCGGTGTCTGGGTTACGCCAGAGCCGGAAGGAGGCTGCTTCGCCTACCCGGCACTCTTCATGCATCTGCCGCTCAGGACGTGCTTCTGAGCATGGGCGACACCAGTGGAGGTGGATGGTCTTAGGTGATCCCTATGAAAGGGTTGTTCGACCCCCCCCCAAGGGGCACCCACAGGTTGAGAACCGCTGATCTAAAAGAATGTGCAATACCTGGCTAAAGACATTTTAACAAATCTCCTTTCAAGGACACACACACACACACTCAAAATCAATATTGACTTCTGCCAACTGCCTTTTCTTGGCAATGTTTTCAGAAATAGCTTTCTCTTGCCTTCATTTCTCCTTGGGTTGAGAGAATGATTAGCTGCTTCAGCAAACTGGCTCTATGCCTAAAATGGACTTCAAACTATGGTCTCCCAGATTTTAACATGCCTTAACCACAACACCAAATTTCAAAAGAACTATTACCTACAAATCTTGGCTTTCATAATCTTTTAACTAATGCTACTGTACAGTCATACAATGATTTAAAAACCCAATGAGGTTATAGCAATAATTATTCATTTGGAGCGACTTACATTGTAAGCATCTATGATCAGCTGAATCACATTACTTGAGTTTGAAGACAGCATTCCCACTGCAGATTTAGAATCAAATTCTTCAACTCCTTTACACACAAGGAATGAAAACATTTTAATCCCCAGGCATTATCATTTTAAACATTCATACATACCGATGCTAGGATATCATTATTTACTGATCTCCCTGCAATGTGATGAAGTTTTTCAAATCCTCTTTCCTATCTTCTATGTCCTCCATTATCATGTGCACTCAACAATGGTAACAACCAGCATTACTCTACTTAAGTCTGTGTTTTAATCTCCCTTCTATTTCCAATTTAAGAGCTTATTAAACTTAGGTATCAAGTAAATTATCAAGCATCATATAACTTTTCGCAAAGACATTTTCCCTCCCCTAAGAAGTGCAGTTCATCCTTGTCTAAAAGTCCCTCAAGTGCTATAAACAAGCGCTATAAACCATTGTCTAGGAATCCAAATCTTTCTTGACATGATCGTCTTAATCAGTTGTGACTTTCAAGATATTCCATCTCCTTATTTTCCTTCCGTCAACATGGAGTGCACCAGCTTGCATTCAGCCATGTCTTCCTGCCAGCTGTTTGTATCTTCACGTAGAAATAGCGTAAGTCTTGTTTCTCATAAGACATACTGTCATCAGAAAGAAAAGAATGACACATGCTTGGCATTAAATTACCCATAGAAATTCTGGGAAGAACTGGAAAGATTTTTATCACACCCTGAGAACCATCCAACAGAGCCTATCTTAGGAAAGACTGATAGAAACACTACTTCTAGTTCCTATTTTCCCCAACTCCTTCATCTCCCTGCCTAGCACTTATAGTAGCAGGCATTTAAACAGGATATAGAAAGGTGTGTGTTTGTTTGTTTTGCTATAGAAAGGTATGTTGTTTGATCATACCTTGTATACTGGCTGAAATTCCTCTGTCACAGCAAATATTATCTGGATTTATTGTCACTTAGCTTCTGAACAAGATGGGCAATAGAGGGATAATCCTGAAGAATGAAGTTTAGATTTAGAAGACAATATTGAATATATATTTGAGCGCAACCTATATAATGGATTCTGTATACAACATTATATAAAAACAGGTGGACAAAAAGTTTTTAAATAAGAATTATAATTATTATTCCATCTATCCTAGCATTGTGGTTGACTCTTGGTTGAGTTGGTCCATGCATTGTGACTGACTACTAGTTGGCATTCATGGATATGTTTTGCTAGTCCTCTATTTGTCCTACATTTTGGCTGTTACAATGTATGTTGCAGATGACTCTTATTTTCTTCTTGAGCGATTGATCTTTTGGTTTATTTAAGAAGTTTTGGAGGGCTTTAGTTCGTTGTGTACTATAATAATGTTGTGTATTTGCCATAGTCTGTTGGTTGTTTCTGAGATGTTTAGTGTTAACTAAATTTCTATGGGTTACTAAAAACATTTTATTAACAGTTGATTCCAGGCATACTAACAAATATTTTTTTATAATCCTTGAAGATCTTGTAATACAATTTTTAAAAATTGTGTTTTTCCTGTCAAATTGTTAGTTTAAAAATTATATTTTAAAATAAAGGAATTGAATTTTTATTATGCATTTCATATTTATTTCATTACATTACACACAGTAAATATACCTAAAATATTCTACCAAACATACTTACATAGTAATGATCATTGGTACATTATTTTCTAAATGACATTGTCCATCATTTGGTAAAACAATTCCGCCAAGCTTCCCGTCTCCAGCAAAATGGAACCCAGCATCAGTGGAAAAAACCAATAGTCGAGTGACATTTCTTCTCCATCCAATTTGACTGGACATAAAAAGGAATTTGATAGAACATATAAAATTAAAAATTCAGCAGCCAATAAAATAGAGAAAATAAGTAATCCATATATTCATGTATTGCAGAACAAAAGGAAAGTTACTGATCCATTCAGTAGATAAGGCAGCGTCTTATTTCAAGAACAAACAACTGTGCATGCATTCAGAATTTTGTTATTTAATGCTCTCTAAGGCAGCTATAGGAGCCAAAAAGAGCATAAGAGAAATGAATATTAAAATTGGACTTCTGAGCAAAAATACAACTTGTATATTGCACATTTCACATAAATGAACCAAACCAAATAAAATGGTTGTCCTAGCATTGGTTCTTATGCTACATGTCATTCAAAATTACACTCAATCTTTAGTTTTGTAACATGCTGCAAATATCAGAAAACAGGCTTTGAACTTGAAAAATCATTTGCCTTATCTTTATGGCGATAAGAGCTGCACAAAATGCAAAAGCCACACAAATGAAAGCAAATATACTTGTCCAACTATAATATGCTGGATCCAATCTGGGTTGGTCAGAGGTTTAGTCTTCTGAATTTTTGGACTTCTCTCTAATGGAAGGAATCTGAAAGCTCAGAAGACCTCTGGTCCTGGTGACTGACCCAGATTTGATCCTGCAGCAAAAGGCACAACCTGACCCCTAGTTTTATTTCTTTTTTAAACTTACCAAGAATACATATCTAAATAAATAAAAATAAATAACCTGTGTTCATTTTACTTACACTGGATAGAAAAAGAACACATTACTCTCTATGTGTTTATTACAGAAGTCTATCGGGAATTATAGTTTGATTAGTTTGAACCAACTTAACTAAGCAGCCTTAAACAGCAGGAAGGTGATTTATTAGTTTATATAAATAACTCATGGAAACCGATGCTAATAATGTGGGAATAGTGATAGGTATTAAAAAGTTATAGCCATGCTCAAGAAAACAGTGAGAGCTTATGGACACTGGGGGTAAATGTACAGAGAGGTGTAGGGCTGTGTCCAGACAAGGGGTCTATTACCTGAAAGATACTTCGTGTTATGCATATAAGCAGCTTCCTATTTGCATGCAAACGTTGTCTTCCTCTTTGTATTGTTATCTGTACTACCTTTACATCATACTTGCATTTATATATTCCAACACTGGAAGTGTTTAAAAGATGTTGGATAGCCATTTGTCTGAAACAGTATAGGGTTTCCTGCCTAGGCAGGGATTGGACTAGAAGACCTCCAAGGTCCCTTCTAACTCTGCTACTGTATTGTATTATTGTATGGTTATATATACTTCTGATCCCAGGGTTGCAACCAGCCATAAAACCATGAGTAGGTTAATTGGTTTTAACATATTTTTCTACTCTTTTATATTATTTCCTGTTGACTATGTTTGTATGTTTTTAATAGCAACAGCATTTTAGACATATACCGCTTTACTGGGGTTTGCAGCCCTCTCTAAGCAGTTTCCAGAGTCAGCATATTTCCCCCAACAATCTGGGTCCCGATTTTACTGACCTTGGAAGGATGAAAGGTTGAGTCAACCTTGAGCGATGAGACTCAAACTGTTGAATGCTGGCAACAAGCAAAAGTAGCCTGCAATACTGCATTGTAACCATTGCGCCACCACGGATCTCATATTTAACCTTTATGTGTGTGGGGGTGGAAAAGCTCAGTGGTTAAAAACCCAGAGCTTGTCAGCTGAAATCTGATAACCTGGGTGCAAGACCCAAGCGCTGTGTAAGGGGGTGAGCTCCCATTACTTGCCCCAGACTCCTATCCACCTAGTAGTTTGAAAGCATGCAAATGCCACTAGATAAATAGGTACCACTTCAGTAGGAAGCGCAAGTGCAGAAGGCTGAGTGCACGTATGCGTGCTCACATTTGCAAACCGGTAGGGAATGACATTGGTCTTACCTGAACTGTTATTTTAAGAGGTGATTGCAGGATGGGCCAGTGATGGTATTCTCACAGCCAATTGGCCTCGAGACTGAGTTGAATCTGAAGCCACGCCTCTGGGCTCCTCTCCTCTGACTCCAGTTTCATCCAGTGATGGGACGTACCCAAGTTTCGTCTCATGGGGTAGGCCCTCATTGATTCGACAGGACCTGCTACAGGACCCTGCGGCCGAACGCTGTGTCGGAAGATGCGAAAGCATCCAGTCTGTAGTGCTGGCTGAAGGGTGATGGAGGCCCATGTTGCTGCCCTGCAGATGTCTTCTATAGGGGAGGCCCAGGCCGCCGAGGTGGCCGTGCTACTAGTGGAATGGGCCATGATTCCGGCCGGAACTGGCAAGTTTTGTGCCTCATAGGCAAGGGCAATGGCCAGACGGATCCGCCAGCTGATGGTGGACATGGAAACTCTTTCCTAGAGATGAGGGTTGGAATGATACATAGCCTCAGGCCTTCAGAACTCCGCCATCCGCCTTAGGTAGATCCGTAAGGCCATTCTTACATCTAGGCGGTGCCACCTGTGCTCATGTTCCCTGGCTGGGTCTGGGCAGAAGTCCGGGAAAACCATCTCCTGGGCGCAGTAGAAGACCGTGTTTACCTTGGGCAGGAATGCCGGGTCCAAGCGTAGCACTACCCTGTTGTTGTGAAACATGCATAGATCCTCCCTGGAGGAGAGAGCCCCCAGCTCCGATACTCGCCTAGCCAAGGTGATTGCCACCAAGAACACAACCTTATGAGTGAGTAGCTTCCGGCTGGACCGTCCAGAGCAGTTCATAAGGGCTCATAGCATCGTGGGAAGGTGCCACGTAGGAAACCTGTGGACTGGCAGTGGACAAGGTGGGCCCGCCCCCTTGAGAAAATCTAAGGGCAAATGAGGTAGCGGAGTGGGGTCCTCCCCAGGGAGCACCATGGCCTGTACCATGGTTAGGGACAGGCCCTTGTCCAGACCCTCCTGGAGGAATTCCAATACATGAGAGACCATGGCCTTGGAAGGGGTCACGTGGGCAGCCTGGCACCAGGAAACAAACATCACCCAGGTGGAATCATAGATCTGGTTGGTTGACTGTCTACAGGAGGTCTCAATGGTTCTGATCACTTTCTGGGACAGGAGGGTGCCTCTCAGGCACTCCCACCCAATCTCCACACAGCCATTTGGAGCCATTGTGGATCTGGATGGACCAACTTCCCCTGTAGCAATCTCACCTCTGCCTGGGGAATTCTTCACAGTCTCCCTTGCTGACAGACTCAGCAGGTCCACGAACCACGCCCTCCTGGGCCAGTAGGGGCCATTAGGATTACTTCCGCCTGCTCTCCAACTACTTTCTGGATGACCCTGGGGAGGAGAGGTCGGGGAGAAAGGGTACAGCAGCCCGACCGGCCACCTGGAGCGAAGGACGTTGACCTCCTCCGTTCCTGAGCTGAGAACCAAGAGAAGAACCGTGGCAACTGAGCGTTGCCGACAGATCTGCCACCGGTCTCCCGAACCTCTGGTAGATCCTCTGGAAGAGCTCCTTGGACAGACTCCAATCTCCATTGTCTACCATCTCCGGCTCAGCCAGTCCGCCTGATGGTTGTCGATGCCGGTGATCTGTTCCGCGTATCGAGTATTGGATCCCAGTATCCCAGCGAGTATCCCAGTGACATCGCCTCTGTGTGCAACAATCTGGATCGTGTGTCCCCCTCTCGATTGATGTGCGCCTTTGCTGCAACGTGTCTGTTAAGACGAGGATGTGGTGACCACTACTGAGATTTGGAATCACCATAAGGCAAGATGGACTGCCCGGAGCTGCAGCCAATTTATGTTGTGTTGAGGTCGTTCTTTGATCACCGTACCCGTGCCAGCTGGAAGTCTAGGATTGCCCCCAGCCCAACAGGCTGGCTTCTGTTGTCAATATGAGGCGCTCCTGTTCCCTGAATTTACAGCCCTTGAGCAATGCTGGGGACATCCACCACTTGAGAGACATCAGCACCTGCGGCATCGCTGGTACCTTGACTGTCAAATTGTTGGAATCGCCCTCTGATATGGAACATCTCCACTGGAGCATCCTGGTGTGCAGCCGCGCCCACGGGACCACCTTGATGCATGAGATGAACTTCCCCAGCAAGCTGGAAAGGGCTATGGGAACACAATGATCCTTCGGATCTGCTTGATTAATTTCAACGAGCTGGACCTGCGATCCGAGGAAACACTCGACCCAACTGGGAATCAATCACCGCCCCCAGGTGTATTCGGGTGGATGGGCAGAGAGTACTCTTCTTGAAGTTAATCGAGAACCCTAAGCCTTGGAGGGTTTCAATGACCTGCTGAAGATCTGACCTAGTCTGAGCAGGAGACACCTCCTGGACGAGGATGTCATCCAGGTAGCAAAAGAGGCTGATGGGAATATCCCTCAGATGGGTAGCCATTACTGCTAACACCTTGATAAGGGTCCTGGGGGGGCGAAGCCAACTAAAGGGTAGAGCCCTAAGTAGGAGAAGCATAAAAATGCCTATGTTCGAGGAAGAGGGGGAGGGGAAAGTAAGCCTCCGTGAGATCAATGGATGCAATGTAGTCCTCTTCCCGAATCCCTGCCAGGATGGACTTGAGGGATGCCATTTTAAAATGTCTGTATACTAAGAATTGGTTTAGGAGCTTTAGGTCTAAAATGGCTCTCCATCCCCTGATGATTTTGGCACTAGGAACAGATTTGAATAGAACCGCTTGCCCGCCTGGTCCGCAGGGATTCTCTCTATGGCTGCAATGTCGAGCGAGTGCTGAATGGCCTGCCGCATCTGCTGGCGCTTGTCAATGTTCTTCGCCAGGGGGAACACACGGAAATAATTAGGGGCAAGGGACAGATATTCCAGGCGGAGACCATGGGTCATTGTACTGAGGACTCAGGCATCCATGGATATCTCCGCCCAGGGGTCTGTGGCTAGAGCTAGGCGGCTGCAGGGGTCCTACTTGCCCCAGTCTAAGGAGCGACCCCCCCCTCAAAAGGGCTGTTTGCCTTGGGGCTGGAAGCGGGATCTGTCCCGATTGAATCCCCTGTTGGATGGCTATCCGCCATGCCCGCCAGGTACCTGCTCTGGTGGGTTTCCTGTTCCTGTGGTCGCTGTGCTGACCTGCGATAATAGGGCGTGGTTCCTCTGCTCCACCTTCTTGGTCGATGTCGGAAGCGCCTTCTTCTTGTTCTTATCCTCCACCAGGATGAGGTCAAGGGAAGTCCCGAAGAGAGACACCCCCCCCGCATAGGCAGCTGTTGCTAGTTGCCACTTTGCCTTGTTGCCCACCTGCCAGCCCCGGAGCCACAAGAGGCAACGCAATGTGATGGACGATGCCATAGCCCTGGAAGCAAAACTTCATGGCGTTTAAGGTTGTGTCAGCTGAGAATTGAGCGACCACCATTAACTTGTTGATATTCTGGTGTAGGCGGACGTCCTCTGGTGGAATGCACACCTGAATCTGCTCCATCAGAAGGATGGCTGTAAGGTTGAAAAATGAGACAGAGGCAGCCACCTTAATGGCCCAAGCCAACAATTGAAAGGTCTTCCTGAGGATCATCTCTGCCTTCCTGTCTTCTGATTTCAGGTTGTCTGACACATCCTTGGGTACTAGTGTGGCTGGGGCAGCCAACACCACCACTGGTGGATCCACAGAGGGCATCTGCAATGCTTGGGAGAAATCTGGTTCGAATGTTATAGAACCATCTGTCATTGCTGCCTGAGGTAGGGAACTGCTTAACTACTTCCAGGAATAGATTGGGAGCAGGGATCTCCCATTTTGGGCTTGGAATAGACCGTGCCCTGGAGCTTCCTTGCTGGCTCCCCTTCCTTTGCCGCCCCGCCCCACCACCAGCTGAACAGTGGCATGCCTTTGCGTAGGAGGGACCGGAACAAGGTAGGAGGGAACAATCCCGTAAAGGTGGGGAGGTCAGACTCCAGGTCCTCCTCATCGTCAGAGAGATCTGGGTCACGCTGCACCTTGTCCCCCAGGACAGACCCATCACTTGCCAAGGAAGGGGACCCAGGGGGACAGACTGGCCCATGGCTGGGAGGATGAAGAACTGGGAGGATGAAGAACTGGGGACTGTGACCTCGTCCTGAGGTACAGAGCGAGACACCTAGCGCTGCATGCCTGCAGCATACCTGAGGCAATGGCTCTTGCAATGAGGTTCTGAAGACCCACAGGCAGATCCTCTGTATCTAAGGAATCCCAGCTGGATCCCACTAGCACCTGACTATGGCTGGGGATAGGTGCCAGGAAGGGCCTGGATAGATATCTACCTCCAGCTGTGTCTCTAGAGATAGAACTCAGGCTGATTATCCACCTGGTCAAGATCCTCCATGGAAAGGGGAGGGGAATGGGCAGCGCCCCACTGCACCTTCTCAGGGAATCTGGGGACCTGGGAGGCAGTCCTGCCTAGAAGGGCCCCCAGGGGTGACCTGGATCTGGATGGGGAAGGGCTGATCCTACCCTGCAGGGCCCGCAATCTCTCTGACCTGGAAAAGTCCTTAATAAAGCCCTGTGCCTCCTATCCTCGTCCTTCTGGCAGGCATGGGAGGAACGAGAGTTGGCTGAGGCCTTAAGCCTCCAGGAGAAGGCAGTGGGCCGCTGCCTGGAAGAGGTACCCTCCCCCAGGGGCATAGGGGTTGAAGTGGCCCTGTCTGCCATCGTGCTTCTACTTACAGCCACTCCTCACGCTCCACCCAATCTGTCCCTCACCTTTTCAGTTGTAGCAACCGGTTTCTCTCCCCTCGCAATTCTCCTTTTGAATTTGCCATGTTTGCACCCTCCAAGGCTGACGCGGCTTTTCACGGCGCTGAGGGCTTCGCGTTCTTCTCCACGCTCCCTGTGCTCCTGGTGCTTTGATCAGGCTTTAGGGGTTGTCAGGCTGGAAACCAGAGCCCATTAGCCCCTTCCGGTGCTGATCACAAGGCCACTACGGCTCCACGTGGTCAGCGGCTATAATGGCCACCAGAGCAGCGACCCAGCCACCTGAGCCTCCCAAATTCGAAAAAAATCAAGCCCCAGGCAGCTGGAAAATTGCAGCCACTGATGGGGAACTTATGAAAAGGAGGAGGTAGGGTCTCTGGAAGGCAGGAAGCCGCGCTTGTTTGAGGAGGGTCTAGTAATGGATTTTTCTTTCAAGAGTCAAAGCTTTTTTTAGTCTCTATGCTGGTCAGACTGGATAGAAACTGGAATTAGAGGAGAGGAGCCCAGAGGCGTGGCTTCAGATTCAACCCAGTCTCGAGGCCAATTGGCTGTGAGAATACCATCACTGGACCATCCTACAAACCCACTCTGGAAAAAGTAAGTAAATACCACTCCTGTCCAAAATCATTTGATGGTGATAGGAGGCATATAATTTAATAAATAAATAATTTTCATCATTTTCTGTTTTTTAAATCATATATTATACCACATCCATAAGCTGCAATCAAGAACATAAATTGTATTATGGGCTATGGATAACATAGCATAGAACCCCCCCCACCCCCAACAATAGTAGCCATGAAATCACCTTCACATGCTGATTCATTTAACCCAATTGACAACCATTTTTACACAAATCATTACCATATAACAAAATAATAATAAAATATGAGAGGGAAAGTCAAACACTACTTACACCACAAACAGCAACCTGCATTATTGCATCAAATCCTCCTTCCGGAGAATCCAAATTGCCTGAGATTTGCTGTTCCCCTACAAGTGTATTGAACGAGCTTCCATTGCTGGTAAAGTTGAGTACATTCCTGTAGCTAAAGGGACTTGTACAGTTGAGGTCACCTGTGCAGGGATTCCTGATTTTGGCAGGTGTGGTACTGATATAAGGCATTACTGTTTTTTCAACAAAAGAACCAAAGCCTATAAGAAAGAAAAAACAGCTAAGGTTCTAATACAATCAAAAAAGTTCTACGTAAAAGTAGGCAAATAGACAGCTCATGACTTGCAAAGCTTTCGTTGCTGGCAATCCTAGCAGAATCATCTTATAGTCATTGCTCTTCAAAAGACCACAAGAATTAGTATTGGGCAAGTTTCTGGTCTAGGTGATTTATTTTGAAAAGTAGAAACAATTAGCTGTAAAGAATACCATACCTTATCATAGTAGAAATGAATAAAATCTATGGTTAAGGAAATCAGCATTACTACACAAAAATAAACTTTAATTCTTTATTAAAAGACAGGCTCTGCTTTCCTTTGTAGGAATTTTCCAGAGGTTAGCTCAATGGTCAAAACCATTATTTATAGGAATTCTAAGTAATTAGAATAGAATCACTGTAAAAAAAACGGTTGTAATTGGCATCTATTTTTCTGAGGTTTAGGGATTCAGCTATGAAAACAACCTCCAGACTGTCACCTTTCTAATGCCAAAATTTATTGCTAGCTTGACATTCAAGGAATCTTTATGTCATAAGTTGTATGCAATTTTTTCCTGATGCAGAATATCATAGTTCTCTATAAGAGCTTCCTAAATAACTTTTATATTTGCAAACTATTTACATGTTATATCAAAATTGAAAAAAGCATAATTTATGCCTAAACAGAGTCCATACCAATTCGAAATCTGAAGTTATATTTTTCATTTACTCATCAGAGAAGTTCCAAGGCTTTTGACATTTTCCAAGTCATCTTTCATAGAGTAGGACAGATCCATGAGGTAATAAAGGTCAATTGGATAATCTTCAGCTCTCTGAATTTTAATGAAAATGTCTGTGGTTCCCCTAATCACAAGAAAGCAAAATTAAGCTAAGCTCTTCCAAATGGCAGAGAACAAAATACAAGTATCTTTATCATGAAAAACATCTAACAAAAAAGCGTGAAGGAAAAAATATTATCTAGTTTTTTAGTTTCTGCAAAAGTATTGCACTCTTGAGTCAATTTGAATGCTGTTTATTTCAGAAAGTCATTCAGACATGAAGTCATAAATAAAAAACTACTTATTATGAAACCGGAGATCATAATTTGGATTACCTCATATTAGAAATTGCAAGTATTTAAGGGTAACTTAGGCATGCAACACATCACTTAGAATACTTTTGCAAAAAAATAAAAAGCAACATTTAAGATAGGTATCAACGGAAATGATACCAACATTCAGCAAGTAATGTGTAACATATATATACATCACAAAGCACATTTGATTTATTATAAACAAGTAATATCTATTGATCCATTTCTTCCTTAGGATTAGCATTATTGCAAAATTCTACAGATAGTCCTTGATTTCTGACCATTCATTTAACAACCCTTCAAAGTGACTTATAATCAGTCCTTGCACTTACAACCATTGCAGAATTTCTGCAGTCCTGTGATCAAATGTGGTACTTGGTAACCAGCGTATTTCCAATGATGGTTTCAGCATACCTAGTCACATGATTGACATTTGCAACTTTCCCAGGAGACTTCCGACAAAATCCGTAGGGGAAGTCATATTCACTTAATGACTCTCTAATTTGCTTCTCAACCATGGCAAAAAAGGTTGTAAAATTGGGTGTGACTTACTTAATGACCACATTATTTAGTGGAGGAAGCTCTGGTCGCCATTATGATTGAAAGTCAAGGACTGCCTATCCAGGGAGCTCTGTCTAAAATGTTTTAAAAAACATTTTTGCCTTTTTCTCTTGCTTGTCTACCCTTCAAAAGGTTATTAAAGGCAGCAATAAAAATAAATAAATAAAACATTAAAACACAGGGTGAAGTTCAGTTAACACGAATAAAATATATCAATCATTAAAATCATTAAAATGTTTTTAAAATCAGTTTATTTAAAAAAACTAACTCAACCTAATGAAGTGGGAAGGTCAAATATAATTTCAAAGATCATTTTATGATTTTATGATCATTTAAAAAAGAGATAATTTCACAAAACATAAATTTATACTGTAAATAAAAATCCACTTGTGGGAAGGCTGTTCATGTGGCTATGATAAGTTTATGGAAATGATATAAAGAATTCTTAGAATTATAAATTTTGAATGAACCATGATGGAAAAGCATAGCAGTCTAGAACAACTATGCTTTACAGATCAACAGAGTTTGATGCCCTACAAGATTCCTTGTAGGGCATCTAGTCTAATACCCTGCCCAATCAGGAGACCCTACACCATTTCTGACAGATGGAAGTCCAGTCTTTTCTTGAAAGCTTCCAGTGATGAAGCTCCCACAACTTCTGAAGGCAAGCTGTTCCATTGGTTGATCGATCTCATTTTCAGATAATTTCTCATTTCCAGGTTGAATCTTCCTTGTTCAGTTTCCATCCATTATTCTTGTCCGGCCTTCAGGTGCTTTGGAAAATAGCTTGACCTCCCCCTCCTCTCTGTGGCAGCCCCATAAACATTGGAAGACTGCTATCATGTCTGCCCTGGTCCTTCTCTTCACTAGACTAACCATGCCTAGTTACTGCATTCATTAAGTTTTAGCATCCCGTCCCCTAATCATCTTGGTTGCTCTTCTGTGCACTTTTTCTAGAGTCTCAACATCTTTTTTTATAGTGTGTTGACCAAAACTGGATGCAGTACTCTAAGTGTGGTCTTACTAAGGCTTTATAGAATGGCATAAGTACCTCACTTGATCTTGATTGTATCCCCGTTAATGCAGTTTAGAATTGCATTGGCTTTTTTGGCTGCCGCCGAACACTGTTGGCTCATATTTAATTGGTTGTCCACTAAGACTCCAAGATCTCTCTCATAGTTACTGCTATTAAGCCCGATTTCACTCAGTCTAAATGTGTAGTTTTGGTTTTTCTTGTCTAAGTGTAAGACTTTACTTTCCTGTACATTGAATTTCATTTTGTTAGATAGGGCCCAGGGTTCAAGTCTGTCAAGATACATCTGGATTTTGAGGGCAGGGGTGTCAAACGCAAGACCCAGGGGCTGGATCCGGCCTGCGGGGCCGCCCTTGAAATAGCAAAGGACTGGTCTGTGGTGCCTTAGTCAGTGAAAATGGAGCTCAGGAGGGCTGCATGCGGTCCTCCCAAGTTCCGTTTTTGCTGGCAGAGGGTTGCAGGAGGCCACTGCAGCTGAAAATGGAGCTCGCGAGGGCCACAGGCGGCCATCCCAAGCTCAGTTTTCACCGGCAGAGGGTTGCAAGAGGCCATCGCAGCAAAAACAGAGCTTGGGTGCCCATTTTCTCTGGCAGATCACTCGGGCCACCACAGATACCTCTGATGTGAGTGATGTCAAGCTGGCCACCCCACACCTACGGTGTTGTCTATTCCTGCCAGCTTAGTATCATCCGCAAATTTGTAAGTTCCCTTTCTAATCCGTCATCTAAGTCGTTTATGAAGATATTGAAGAGTACTGGGCCTAAGACCAGGTTCATTGTATATATCATTGATCTGTCCAGATCCCCCACTTTGAAAACAATTTTTACAAATATTTTTACCTTTCCGCAGCTTTAACAGCACTTGCTGTGGTTGAATCTGGGTAATATCTTCTGGTCTAAGAGTTTCAGCAGTGCCTTTGATGCGATTTGTTACTTCTTTGTTTTTTAGCAATATATGTGTGCCTCTGGGGTTTTCAATTTCTTCTGGAGGGCAGCCTTTATTTTTTAAAGCATCCAAGTCATCACATCGTGCTGCTGTAGATTCTCCTTCTTGCAAAAAAGTCTAAGAATTATAAACAAGATTTATACAAATTATACATGATGCATTTGTTTTCAAGAACCCAACATACATTCTTCACCATTAAAAGTATTGGTTACTTTGATACAGTCAATGCTAATTTAATTAGATCTGGCTCAGCTGCATTGCACTACATCATACATTTTCTGTTTAATATTCTTAGGTACTTTTGAAGTCAGCTGCTTGAAAAATAGTATGTAATGAAGTAACAAAATTGCAGTATGTAATTGAAAAAAAGACACAATAAATTAATGATGCCTATACAGTTGCGGCTTTAGGCCAAGAAGCTGCACTATAAAAGGCATGGGCTTTGAAGCTATGACAAGTGGAGCCCAAAGAATGATTTCATGTTCCTAAAGGAAGGGCAGATGGAGGAGAAACACTAAAACATAAGCCAGCTGGACCTGTGCCACGAATACGCTTCTCTCCAGGACTAAAAGAAAGCGGCAAGAAGTAGACCACACAGAACACACAATCAGAACCCACAGTTAATAGTGATCAGATGTTGATGGCTCGTGGGCAATTTTTTGGCCCACATATCCAAGATGTTGGCCATGACTCTGAATCATAAAAGAGTAAATGTATGCAACCGTAAACAATAGAAATGTAATTTTGCCCAGCATTCCACCATGTGGAACTATAATTTCTTCTAAAGAAAATGGGAAAGAACATGGACATGTTTGGATGTGGTACCCTGCCTCTACAAAGATTAAAGTGTGTTGCTTTTCCCTACAAAAGAAATAAAATAAAATTCACAACTCTAAAATCAAGTCAGATTGTTAAATTCAATTTCACTAAGAATAAAAATTCTAATTCAGTTGCTCTCAATTCTGGCTAGATGGCATGTTTCTGGAGTCCCAGGCATAAGGATGCTTCTCATTACCTGCTTCTGATCCTTTTCAACTTCAGGTGCTAAAGAGATTGAATTTAAGAACTTCTACATACAAAGTGTGACTTCTTCAATGAGGAACACTCCCTTACTAACATTTCAGGTCTTACTCTCCTTTCCTGTTCCCACAAACAAATTAGCAGGAAAAAAAACCCCCACAGGTAACAAACATAAAGTAATTTTCAAAAAGCAGAACAGAACTGCCTTTCATGATATTTGATTTCAGAGAATTAAGCTCAAAAGTCAATCATTTATTTCTGGTTATAGTCACTATGGAGCCCCGGGAGGCGGTATACAATCAGTTTCATTCATTCCCTCTCTATATAAACTTTTATTGGTTTAAAATCAATAATAAAAATATGAACTAAACTCAAAATAAAATAAGGTGACAATAGAAAATGCAAAAAAAAAAAAAGAGAGAGAAAGGGGAAAAGGAAGAAAATATTTAAAGGTGTGACTTCTGACTTTGATCACAAAAAATACAAATTTAGTAATTCCTAATTTCCTGAAATACTATGTTACTTCTTCTCATAACCCATCCTTTATTTATACACAAATCCGTAAATCATTAATATTTCAGCCCTGGCATCAGCAAAAGTCTATAAGTCTTCCCAGAATTTTACAGAAATAAGTCTTGGTTGAGGTTAATCAATTTTGTATTCCTTTCTTTTCTTTCTAATCATTTTGAACTTCATTCAGAACCTGTTGTAAGATTTGATCTTTCTTTGGTTTTTCTCCCCATCTCAAAGTCTTCTCCAAATCTCCTGTAAATCCATTCTCCACATCTTCCATTTGTCCTTTGCCTTGGCTTGTCAATTATATTTCCACTTTATCTGGCACTTCTGCTTTATAATTCACATTTTTTTAAAAATTGTCAGTATTTCAACAATTTCTTTATATTATATTGTTATTTACAATTATATTATATATTATATTCCTGCATGATGTGACATTTGTTTCATCTCTTTGTCCGGTAGATTTTTGAAGGTTCTCTTTCACATCTATCATTACTTCTATAACATCTTTTCAACATACTTTATCCATAGAAGTAGACTATTACTTCCTAGTAGAGCATGATGTAAATAACCACTTTAATACAAATCTGGAAACCCTTGGAGTTTCCAATATAGGCCTAGTCAAAGTTGATAACTGTAGGTCTCTTCTCAGACCCTAGAAATGAACAAAAGAAATATCTCTCAATCTTAGCATCTAACTAGTTCCTGCATTAAAGCCACCAAAAAGTACCATCAGAACAGTTCATAAACATTCATAGACACGATGGATATAACTTCTTGCTACTGTCAAAACGGAGAAGGGAAACTTGCAGGTTATGTCTGTGAAAGAGACCAGCTCATACATATTGAACTTTTAGATTTATTTACAAATAGTGGAAAATTTCCAATAGAGAAAAGTTTCTATATATCATAGAAATCCAAAGCTGGATTACAAAACATATGTCTGGTTGGTACCGTTTCAGTTAATAACTCTGGCTTCACATTACAAATTGTTCCCCAAACAAGAAGCAAGAAACTTGAGATGAAGTCCAAGATATACAATAGATAAAACTTTTCCCAATATGGGAAATTAAGCCTACAAGTGAGAAATCGAAATTTAGGAAATTTCAAAATTCAAATTATATTTCAAATGAGTGCATAAGCTGTGGTTATCTTTGTCCAACTGCATTATCTGCATTTAAAGTCGTTGCCCTTCTAATGTGACAAGGAGACTATAATTAAATTCAGACAGGGTGACTCCAGAGAAACATGGTTTTTAAATAATTATGAGGCAGCACTGTACTGTAGGGGAGACAGAGAAGGCATATATGGTTGCCAAATGAAAGGACAAAGCTAAAGGAGAAAGTTTAAACAATATATTCTTCCCCCTATCAACTCAACTCTTAAATATAGACTTTACCCTAATTTAAAAAAAAGTTAGGACTATTTTTGCCTTTCTACTTTGCATACATTCAAGAAAACCGAGTAGCTTCAAAATGATCTCTGATCAAATTGATCCAAACTGTATTACTCTGAACAGATACTGGATGGACCACTTTTGCAAGCTAAATAGCTTTACTCTCTGAGGGCCTCACTCACACGAACACACACACACACGCAGAATCACTTCCCTGCCACCTGAATGCTCAAAGCATATAAACCAAGGAACTCCTCTGCCTTCAAACGGACAGGGGCCTGTTGATTCGTGTCAGAACAAGAAGAGGCAACAGACATATCCATCTTCAAATTCCTAGACCTGTAACTGATGAATGAAAGGAAGGAGAAAATCCTTTCTCTTTTCATGTGCTGAATGTGATTTTTCTTTCTTTAAGGCTAGATCATAGAAGCAAAATGTTAAGGTGCAGAAGAAGATTCTTGGCACTAGCAATAACACTCAGACATATACCGCTTTAATGTTTTACAGCCATCTCTAAGCGGTTTATAGAGTCAGCATATTGCCCCCAACAATGAGTCCTCATTTTATCCACCTCGGAAGAATGGACAGCTGAGTCAACCTTGAGCCGGTCGTGATCGAACTGCTGGCAGTTAGTAGTATTAGCCTGCAATCTAACCATTGCGCCACCACAGCTCTTAACTAGCACTATAATTTTTACACTCCCTGACATTGTGAAAGCTGAATTTTCCCCCTCTCCCTTCCCATTAAGTATTCTGGAAAGTTAGGACTGTTTATCCATCTAATGTTGGGGAAGAAGTCATCCTTAACTGCCATTACTTTTAAGCATATGGCAGCCCACTGCAATCCTGAATTTTGCTCTTGTGTTCAACAAGAAGGAAATATTAAGGATAGAACGATAACATATCAGAAAGCAGACAAGATAAACATAGCAGATGAACTCAAATCTCATTGTTCAATCTCTTTGTCTAAAACACCAAAAAGATCCCATTACTTGGCAAAGCCAAGCATTCTGTTGGTGTTCTCTGCCCTCATTCCCTTTTTAGTTTATTACAGGTTTTTCCTAACAGCTGGTCACAAAACCACAAAAGACCAACTCAACTCTCCTGCAGAAATCTAAATTAATGTAAGCAAAATGAGAATTGTGGTACATTGATAGTAAAATACATAAGATTTTTGATTTAAAATGTACAATTCAATATGAATGAAGTATAAGTAATGATTGTGGAACAAACACACGAAATGTATTTGTAACCAATCGACACACTTTCTGCAAGATGTAATGAAGGATGATTCTTTTTTTGTTTTTGTTCAATTAAAACAATAAAAAAACTTTTCAAAAAAAAAAAATCGGTGCCTCTGCCAGCGAAAATGGAGCTTGGGAGGGGCCCCCGGCCTCCGTTTTCATTGGCAGAGGGCTAGTAAAACAAACTAAAAGCAAAACAAACAAAAGAAGAAATATTTCCCCTTTTGCATTTGAGCATCCAAGAAGGGACAAGGAAGGAGAAAGGGAAAGACAAAGAAAACGATGGGAAGAGAACAAGGAAGGAAAAAGTAAAGAGGGAAAGGAAGAAAAGAGAATGAAGAGGGAAGGAAAAAGAAGTAAATGAAGGAAAGAGGGAGGGAGGGAGGTCCTCCCTTTGCACATGGCTATGAGAAGACAGCAAGGCTCCTCTGGAGGATAAGGGTTTGGGGCTTTCCATGGTCTAGCCTTTCTTCGCTGGTAACAATAACTCCCCCCCCTGCCCCGCCTATCATAGCTGCCCATGGCCACACATACCCCAGCCATGCCCCCTTCCCAGCCCTTCTGACGTCAAACACAACTCTGATGTGGCCCTCAATGAAATAGAGTTTGACACCCATACTTTAAGGTGTGGCAGATTGTATGTGTCAAATAACTGATTAAAATGACTACCATTTTTCTGACAGAAGTACTAATACAGGGCGTGATCATAACCA
Organism: Thamnophis elegans; assembly: GCF_009769535.1. Classification (NCBI taxonomy): domain Eukaryota; kingdom Metazoa; phylum Chordata; class Lepidosauria; order Squamata; family Natricidae; genus Thamnophis; species Thamnophis elegans. Next base: position 19,872,723 of record NC_045558.1, on the reverse strand, counting down.
GTTGAAGTTTAATGGCAATTTAAACCATTCTTCAACCTAGCAAGGTAAATTAACCAAATACAAAGATGCCAATTCCTCAGAATAAGAACAATATATTAACACAGGGGAGATCTGAAAAAATGGGCAGTTCTAAATTAACAGGAAGTAATATTCTGTTCAGTAGAAACAGGGAAGCTGCCAATTCTCCTTTCAAAAGAGAACAATTGATTGTTAGGTAGTAAGAACAAAGGAGTGAGCACATTTTTCTTAAGACTGCTAATAAGAACTCAAAAATAGGATAAAGGGTAGGTCTACCAGATACACAGCAGTAAGAGTTGGACCTAATGCAAGAACATCCTGCTTCTTCTATGTGAACAATCATTAAGAATCATGGTTGAAACTGATATAAGTGAATTCAAATTAATTTAATCTATTCTTTCTTTTTCCCCTGGTTGTGAGAGATCCAAATTTGAAAGATAAAAGTGATTCGGTACACAGATGGAATTCATGTAATGAATTAAACCATATCTTCTTTTCCAGCATTATTCAGTTACCCAAGAAAAGATACAACTGCTTTAAAGATCTCTTGATAGGCTTATGAAGGCTTATCTTTGAAACTGGATTTTTGTCAGCTCTAATTTTATCTCATTATTTTATGAGATATAAAACTGTTTTATTAATTGCTATTCATTCCATATTGCAATTAAGAGACTAGAGTGAGTTTAAATTTAGATGCTACTACATGTCATCACCACATTATTCTAATCAACTCACAGTAAGAGATAATTTATTTCTAAAGTACATGACTAGTCTAACATAACATAGGGAGGTATATGGCCCCACTGAGAAGAATGAAATGCATATGTTAGCCACTGTATCTTTCCACAAACCCAGCAAATATTTTTGATAATTATTTTTTGCTTTTTTTGGAGCGGTGTGGTGACCTAGTAGTAAAGACATTCTCATCCTCTTGGACGGTTGATAGGTCAACCCTAAGTAGTGGTAGATGTTTCTCTCTCAGTGCGCTGTGAACTCCAGGCCTCAGGAAGACTATCCGGCCAGCAAACACCCAGCACCACCTAGTTACCCCAACTCTACCCTGAATTAAGGGATTATAGCAGTGATGGTGAACCTTTTCAACACTGATTGCTGACACTGGAACGTGTGGGCACCGGAAACCCAAAGACCAGCTGGCCAGGGTGCATGCGCACACTGTCCACCTGGTCATTGTGTTTCTGATGGTCTTCACGCGCGCCCAAGTGCCAGAAATCCAAAGACCAGGTGGCTGGTGCACATGCTGGTTTTCGGTTTCCGGTGACTCGGCATTTGCAAAGAACAGCTGGCGCACTGTAAAACCAAAAAAACCATAAGAGCAGCTGGTGACGGCATGTGTGTCTAGAGAGAGAGAGGGCTCTGCATGCCACCTCTGGAATGTGTGTCATAGGTTTACCATCACGGGACTATACGATCGTAAAAAGAAAGATGCTTCTTTTCCTGTGACAACTATGTTTTATATGAAATTGTTAGTATTTAATGTACTTTGTCACATTTCTAGCCCACTGTATGGTCAGATTAGGACAATTCCACAGATGTTTTCTGATTTTCAGCAGAAAATGTATATATATATTCTTATCCAACACCTAGACTTCAAAATGCTGTATTATCTTCAGATAGCTACAGCCAATGATATGTTGGCAATGTATTAATAAGAAGAACTCCAGTTAGAGATAAGTAGGAGAAGGGAGATGAGCAAGTTTTGCTTGTTGGCCCAGAAAAACAAAGGAATACTGTTTTCCTTGCTTCCACTTTCCTGCTGTTCATATGGAACTAAGTTGCTTGAAAAATGCAAGTGATTACCGTATTTTCACCCATATAACCCGCGGGTTATATGCGTTTTTTGCATGCACAGCGCCCCCCTTGCGGGTTATATGCGTGGGCGGGGTATACGGAAAATATTTTACACGATCGGAGGCTTGCACAGGCTTCTTTCTCCGTTTCTTCCCCCACCCCGATCTCAGCTGTTTCCTTCTCCTCCGTTCCTTTCCTCTTCCCCAGCTTGCGCAGGCTTCTTTCTCCGTTTCTTCCCCCACCCCGATCTCAGCTGTTTCCTTCTCCTCCGTTCCTTTCCTCTTCCCCAGCTTGCGCAGGCTTCTTTCTCCGTTTCTTCCCCCCCATCTCAGCTGTTTCCCTTCTCTTTTACTCGTCGCGGGTTATATGCGTGGGCGGGGTATACGGGAAATATTTTACACGATCCGGAAAACCCACGGGTTGTTCGCGTGTGCGGGTTATTTGCGTGGGCGGGTTATATGGGTGAAAATACGGTAATACTATCTCTGGGTCTCAGATCTTATTCAATGGCTTTCTCTTCTTGACATCCTTTTCATAGGTTTGAATTGCAGTCTGTGGGGTACCTGTTCTTCTACTGTGGCTAGCAAGCTGCTGTGAGCAAATCCTTTCCAGTTCCTTCTTTTTATATTATCTCATCAGCTAATAGGATTGCAGTCTTCATTTTTATCAAGCTAATTTTTTATGAATAAGAGGCCTTCCTCCAAGCCATCTGCAGAACAACTCTTAATTATACCTACAGGTAGTCCTCAACTTATGGCCTTCATTCATAGCTATGATGTTGCTGGAAAAAAACTGACATTTGCACTTACCAACATTGGAACGTCTTCATAGTCACATGATTGTGCTTTAGGAACTGGCATACATTTAAAACAGTTGCAGCATCCCTAAGTCACATGATAGCCATCTGTACATTCCCAGCCACTTCTAGCAAGCGAAGTCAATAGAGAAAGCCATAATTGCAGTAAAACGGTTTTAAAATCGGGCTTGACTTAACAATTGTAGAGTTTAGGAATTTCTGGTTCCAATTGTGTTCTTAAATAAAGGACTACCTGTAGCTACCAAATTTACCAAATGAATCATGCAAATTCATAACAATACATAATTTGAATTAATTATACATTTAGAATTTATGTAATGCAAATACTGTTTTGAAATAGTTAAAAATACGTACTATATTTTTACACCATCCACAATTTGGGCCAGCTTGTATACAATCAGCACATGATTTTGCATTAGCATTTATACAAATGCTCCCACCTATAAGAAACATATGATCAAATTTTGTAAAAATACAATCAAAGAGCTAATTGAAGTTGCAATTAGTACATGTCTTTCTCCACATTCAAACTATTCAAACCGTGTAGTATTTTTAGTGCTACTGTAAAAGTTTTTTCTTATATTGAAGGCAGCTTCATTTAGAGAAATCAGATTAGTATTTGTGTGCGTAACTGACTGTGCCATGTATTTAGTTTTATGCACAGTGAAAATCAACATTGAGTAGAATAAATTCAGGTTGAATTTTTACATGTAAAAAAAAAACTGGATAGGAAGTCATAGGGTTGTACTTTCTTGTGTTTTATTAATTATAGAAAGGATTAAATTATAAGAGTTTATCTTACTGGAAGAATATAGAATGCACATAATTTTGCATGAGACCTGGGTGATGCAACAGTTCCAGGTTTTCTTAAATAATTTAAAATCCTCCAGGTGGCTGGAGTATTATTTAGAAGGTACAGTTCAGTCCCTTCCCAGGATAGAAATCAATGCTGATTTCTTTCTCCTGTATCAACACAGCCATAATTCCAGCTGTTAAAAAAGAATGCAGTGCTTTCCAGATAAAATCAGAATGAACGTAATAGGTATGAATTCAGGTTTTGAAATTATTCCACTTACTTTGTTGGGCAAATCCATACAGTATGAAGCAATTTAATATTCCAACCAAGAGAAGAGAAGGGAAATGTATCTGTTGAATACAAAAAATAAAGATTTAAATTAGCTGGTTTAGGTATATGCATAAGGTTTAACAAATGTAGTTCAGGCAACAAATATAATAGACAATTTTGACAACTGCATTACAAAAAACTTGAATTTCTATATTTTAAAGAAAAACTTTAGATTAATGGAGCACTAATTAGCAATGTACCAAATAATCATTTTCCTCAAGATTTTTTCTGAAATATCTATGCATCCAAAATACATAATGCTTGGAAACTGACATGAGCTGCAAAAACTCCTAGAATTCTCGCTTTAAGCAAGACAAAAGCTGAGCCATCCATTGATAATCTATCAGTGACATGGATTAAATCTACATTTCTAATAACTGACAGAATTAATCTGTCTATCACTATGTTAACCCACATATTTTCAGTATCATATTCTATGCATTTGATGAAGTGGACTGTGATTCACAAAAATTCATGCAATTAAAAATTGAAATTGTCACAAGACTGTTACATTTGCTGCAAAAAATTAGCATTCTACATATTCTTCTGCATGGGTATCAATCTGTAGAGTGGTGATGAGATAATAAAGTGTGATACAAACTTGACCATTTTGAATTTGTATTATAATGTTACATGCAAGTATAACATGGCACCATGTTACATGTTTTTTATTTTGATGAAACCTTTCTTTGCTATGAATGCCCATGATCCGGGACATTGAGATCCGGACCCTCACCACCCTTCCGGCTTTCCGCAAAGCCATTAAGACCTGGCTGTTCCGGCAGGCCTGGGGCTTCTGAATCTCTTAGCCCCACTTAAGGATATGACTGTTGTTGTTTTTTACTATGTGTTTGTCTTTTTATTTTCTATTTTGTATCCCCCTTCCCTCTTTGATTGTTAGCCACCCTGAGTCTCTCAGGAATAGGCGGCATACAAACTGAATAAATCAACCAAATCGATAAATCAATCAATCCTGTCAACCAGAAAAATTGGTGTTTAATATACCGTGTTTCTCTGAAACATGACCCACTCCGATAATAAGCCCAACCCTAATTTTTTGGGGGGTGGGCCAGTATTACGCCTACCATGAATAAGCCCAGGGGGGATGGGTGTGGCCAGAATGAGTGGCAGCATGGGAAGAAAACTGTCTGGCTACAGCCTATTGGCCCCTTGGGGCAGCGCAAACACCGCTTTTGCCCTTTTCTTTCTGGGTGCAACGCTTCTACTTGTTGGCCTGCTTCCCCAAAGCTGCCATACTTTGCGGCCAGCTGCTTTGCTTTTTCCCTCTTTTTGGGAGGCTCGCAGGCCGCCTTTTGGTGAATGGAAGGAAAATGGGGAGGGGGATTTTCCTGCCTGTCATCCATTCCTCCAGCTCAGCACAGACTGAGGGAAGGATGGCAGGCCCCCCCATTTTCCTTCTGTTCGCCAAAAAGCCTCCACTCCGTATGCTGAAGGTACGGAATGGAGGCAATGATATATCCACAGCAAGTCTTGCTCACCAAGTCTGTCCTGCTGCACCTCAAAGTGCTTATTTTCAAGTCTAAAACAAAATAAGACTTGGTCTTATTTTCTGAGAAACACGGTAGTTGGGAGATGTTAATATTCTTCAGTTTGTACTTTGTCCTCAACTTAGATCATTCAGCTTAAAAATCCTTAGCTTATGTCCTTTATCAATGCCTTCTCGTTCCCCTATTCCAGGAAACAAATTACTTTAAGCTAGGGGGAAAAAATAATAATGAAAGCATATTTTCTTAAACCATAAGCAAACCATGTGCCAAAAAGGTTTTCCTACTATAACTTCCCCCTGAAAAAATATAACTTTAAAGCTTATATTTGTTAATTACATTTTAGAACGTGTTTTATATACTACTGTATTCCTTAAATATAATAATTCTAGAATGTATTTTAATGTGCTTTTATAAAACTGGATGTATTTTTTGGTGTGCTAAAGAGGTTGCACTAGTTTGAAAGTTACATACAGACTGAAGAGAGAGAAATAGGGCTCACAATATACATTATGGAAGAGGAGGATTCTATAATAAGTAGTTTTTGAAAATCTTCGCCAGTCATAATCACTGACATCAGCCAGACTATACAAAAGCCAAGTCAGCTGGAATACTGCTTGACCTTTTACAAGTCCTTCTTGACCTATGACTGATCCCTTAATGGGCTGTGGTGGTGCAGTGGTTAGAATGCAGTTTTGCAGACAAACTCTGCCCACTGCCAGCAGTTCGATTCTGACCGGCTCAAGATTAGCTTAGGTTTCCACCTTTCCAAGGTTGGTAAAATGAGGCCCCAGATTGCTGGGGGCAATATGCTGACTTTATAAACCACTTACAGAAAGCTGTAAAGGATTATGAAGCAGTATATAACTCTAAGTGTGATAGCTTTTTATAATTGTTCAGTGTTATGACAGGCTTCCTCAAGGCTATTTACAACCAGGATTCAAAACTCTGATGGTCAGGCTTTCCCCACAATTCATGTAATTTCATTTTACATGCTTGACAACTGGGCCTTATTTATGGTTGTTTATAAAGCCCTGCAGTCACACTAAATATATTTTTTTCCTGGAAACCAGCATTTACTTCCTGGTTCTGGCAAGAAGTGCCCATTGTGGATAATTTGTTTAATGATCACCGCATCTGCTTAATGACTGCAAAAATGTTGTAAAATTGGGTATGGTCACATGATGACCTACTTAACAACTGGCATGAGTTATGACCTTAATTTCGGGATCAATAATTATTATGAGTACTACCTATACAGATTGGAACATCTGGTATAACAGAAACATATTCATTAAAAATCAAGATAAAGGTCTTTGGAGTCTTTGTGAAATGAGACAATAGAAATCAACAAAAAACAAGTACAGGGAAATAACATACTGTTTATAAAACAGACAGCAGTTTCTCTCTCTTCCGGAAAAGGAAATTTATCATTTCCTTTAGCATTCTGACTTTTTAAATAGTTCACATATAAAAACTGTGGCAGACAAGAACTGGATATAAAAAAAAATATTAAACACCTGACAACTTTTAATTACTGATCAGCTCTCAACTGCAGAATAGTGTGCTTTCATTTTGAAAACAAAAAGTTACTGTGGCTATTATACTGACACTGTGAATAAAAATAAATTGTGCATAATCTCATAAAGTAACAGCTCAAAAGTGCTTTCCTGCCTGCTTTCAAAAGATTCAAACAAATGTGCTTCAGATCAGTGGGTGAGTTTTGAAAGAGACAAAGGGCAAGGAAAGATATTCCATGCATCATAAAATGTCACTGAATTTGCATATGCAGCTATTATTCAGGCAGTCCTCATCTTATGACAGGTCACTTAGTGAGTGTTCAAACTTATGACTGGTCCCCCATTTTTGATCTGAAGTAATCTGAATGCATTTCAGGTGCTTGGTAATTAACATGCATTTACAACTGTTTGCAGTGCTGTGCAATCAGATAACAGAAAAACAGAGTTGGAAGGGACCTTAGAGTCTTCTAGTCCAAACCCCTGCTTAAGTAGGAGACTCTAAACCATTTCAGATAAATAGCTGTCCAGTTTCTTCTTAAAAGTCTCCAGTGATGTAGCACCTACAGCTTCTGAAGGCAAGCTGCTCCACCGATGAATTATTCTCACTTGACAGGAAATTACTGCTTAGTTTCAGGTTGCTTCTCTCCTTGATTAGCTTCCATCCGTTGCTTTTTGCCCTGTATTCAGGGGCTTTGGAAAATAGGTTGACCCCCCCTCTTCTTTGTGGCAGCCCCCCAAATATTGGAAAACTGCTGTCATGTCACCTCTAGTCCTTCTTTTCACTAGACTAACCATATCCAATTCATGCGACCGTTTCTCATATGTTTTAGCATCCAAGCCCCTAATCACATGACTGGGATTTATGACATTTTTGCAAAAACTTGTATTTATTTCCGAGTTTTCTTAAAAATGCCCCACTATAAACAACAACTTTACTTGACAACCATGGATTCATTTAATGACTATGGTGATTTAATAACTGTCACAAAAAAGGCAGTAAAATCAAATAAATCATATGATGACTAATTTTGCAACCATCCTGGCTTATGACTGTAATGGACAGGCTCAGTTATGATTGTTAAGTTAAAGACTACCTATATACTATTTTCAGGGAAATGGACTAATGTAGGGGTGTCAAACTTGTCACGTTGCTGTCATGTGATGCTTTGCGGCGGTTTCCCCATCTGTGGAACTGGGGGTTGGCGTGGCCTGCATGTGACACATCTGGCCTGGGAAGCATCAATTTGACACCCCTGGACTGATCCGTGTATCCTATAGACTCCTGAATATTTTTGAAGGAAGGTTTGGGCAATATTGAACAGGTGCAAATAAAGCAATGATTGGAAACTAAGTCTGATTGGGAAAGAATGAAGGAATTGATTGAAGAGTATTCGTTAGAAAGCTTTATATACCTGAAAAGATGCCAATAAATGAGATGATCTGTTTTCTGTCACAATGGCCTATCATCCCTGTGCTTTTAGAAGCTGATCTTATATTTTGATTTTGTATATAATAGGAACAATGAACATCGCAAATCAAACACAACCCCCTTTCACCCAAATATTTAAAGGAAAAAATATGCCTATGTCATTATTTATTTAATGTTTACCCTATCTTTCCTCTCTGAGCTCAAGGCAGCATGAGTAGTAGCACTGAGGGAAGTAGGGTTGAGTCACTCAGTGAGTTTCTGTGGCTGAGGATGTGCTTAACTCCCTCCCCACCCATCTTAATCCAGCTTCTTGGCCACTTCGCTGCACTACATTTTATAACTGATTTCTGACTTTCCTATGTACAACACAGAAATTACATATCAGTTTAAAGAAAAGAAAAAAAACCTTAAGAAATTTAACTTTGTAGGAGAATAAAATGAATTATTCATTTTTGAATGAATGAATGGTGTGTGTGTGTGTGTGTGTGTATGTATGTGTGTGTGTATGTATGTATGTGTGTGTGTGTATGTATGTGTGTGTGTGTGTATATATATATATATATATATATATATATATATATATATATATATATATTCCACACACAGATACATATACATACATACATATACATTATATATACACACACACAATACATACAAACCTGTTTTCAATGCACATGAGCACATTTCATTTAATAATAAAACCAAGATACCTCTCCAATGGCATGTAAAGTATTTATGTAAAAATGCATGTTATAAGACTATTACATCCCACAAAAGCAAATGAATTCAATTCATTGTCCAAGTTTGTTACTGGAGATTCTAGGCAACATTTATTTTTGACAGAATTCTTCTACAGGTATAATGGAGCCCTGTCCATTATGGCCATGTTTTCTGATGGTCATTAAACGAACACAGTGGTTGTAAGAGCAAACCAAATGGTACTGTTCGCTATAGATACAGTTCTACTGAAAACAGGAAGAAAATGCAGTTTTCAGCAAAACCATAAAAAAAAAACCCAGTCATGTAACTAACCACAGGATGTTTCAAACAACAGCAAATTGTGGCCATGTTGCAATCATGTGACCATGGGTGGGAACCAACAGAACTTTGTATCTGAATTGTAAGTTCCCTTTTCAGATAGGTTGCAACTTTGAATGGTTGCTAAGCAACCAGTCATAAATTGAGGATTGTTACATAGCTGATGATTCTAATGAATATTAACAAAGAACAGAAAACTGCTTTTTCCTGTGTCAGACTTTTGATCCATCTAGTTTACGATGGTCTTCTAACTGATCTTAAGTTATTCATCTACAGCAGGGGTGGTGAACGATGGTCCTTTTATGACTTGTAGGCTTCAACTCCCAGATTTCCTGAGGCAGTCATGCTGCTAGACTAATTTTAAAAGCTGACGGCAGAAGACACATTCAGCCTGGATTTTTTCCAGTCTCATTTGTAGATGTTACAAATCTGAGATTGGAACTCCAGAATGCAAAATACATCTATTTATCATTGAAACAAGTTCCCTCCTTTAAAACAACGGGATACTATTGTCAATGGACCAACTTCTGATTTGACAGTGAGCACTTAGATCATTTGGAAATTAAATATGTTCAAAGAAGAATTTACTGTTTAAACTTTAATGAACCAGCCATAAGCAGAAGTCAAATTTTAATCCTTTTATATTCTCATAAATGGAAGAAGAAATCAGTTACAGGTTCAGGTGTCAAGGGAACTGTATTTGTTCATACCTTTTTGCTTTTAATTTATTCTGTAGGGTAAAAATGGGGAATGGGAGTGCATTAGTCCAGACTTTTTAATATTAATTACAAGCAAGAAACTATTGTCTATAGAGCTGACTACTCATTTTTTTAGGATACGTAACTCTGCTTACTCATTTCCTTAAGCTATTTTTTTTTATTTTGCAACACCCTAGTGAGTAATCTGCTTTATCATTATTTGATTTTTATAGTGTAGTTTGGTGCCCAAGGCAGAAAATCTTTCTGGTAAACTACAGTTCTTCCATTTAGATTCCAAGTTTAATTAGATTCCAAGTTTAATTGTGGTCCAGAAAAGTGAAGGGTTATCCAAAATTAGAGCGCATCATTCTCTTTTATACATTTCATGTGATTTGTATCAGCTGCAATATTTTAAAAAAGACTAAGACTAAGTTGTCCCTTTGTGTGAGTGGAATACATTTCTAGAATAATGATTAACAGGCAAATGGAAAGCTAAGACACATGCCAATCTTACTGTTCGATATACGGTAAGCCTTTGGTAGATTTATTGTATTTAACTATCTAGAACATCTGGATAAATTAATTTTGAAAACTGGTGGAAGCAGGAAAGTCATTGGCAAAACAAATCTCTGTTTCAATAACCCTGTCTTGCCTTACATTATACAAGAGTTGTCTTATATATGCTTAGCATGGAAAAGATGTATAACATTTAAGCCTTCTACACTATCGAGAAAAATTAAAGGCAGTGATAGCTAAGTTATCACTTAATAGTTCTATCATGTACTTGCCTAATAGGAAAATGAATTTTCCCCATTAACTATCAGTTCCAAATCATTTATTTAGCATACAGCAAATCAGATCTAAATTGAAGAGTCTTACATTCAAAAATAAATCCAATTGTGACGAGGGGGGGATGAATAAAACAATTCTTGCAGATGGGTATCAGACCACAAATATTCCATTAGAGTTTGCTTTGGTTAGGATTATTAGGATTCATGTTTCCCTCCCCCGCATGCAAGAATCCCCCATTTTGCTTCTGATTCAGACTTCCAGGATGGAGGAAGTAAAAGCCTGAGATATTTGTAAGTGGATCTTTTCCTGAAAGGGCAAATATGACTTTTGCCTTCAGTCAAAAGATCAGTTCCCAACACATCCTTGTAAGGACTTTAGGATCGGAGAAATTTATAACCCCTCTTTCAATATTTCAATTATTGAAGTATAGCAACAGAAGCGTTAAAAAAATTATCTGATCCTATAAGATAAAGGCCCAAATTAACCAGCTTCAGGTCGTCACAGGACATGAACCAAGTAAAACAATTTATTCGATATATCTGAAAGTGACAATAGTTTAAAATCACAATGCTACCCAGTCTGCCTTGATTTTTAGGTAAATTCAGATGCTACTAAAATTCACAATATAGCATGCAATATTTCAAGTACTGTCCATCAAACAAGATGGTTAAAAAAAGTGAAACAAAAATGGAGGGAGGAAATAACTAGTGGAATTGGCATTTTGATGAAATGCAGGTGGTATTCACATTAGGTTCTGTTTGATCCTGTGATTCTTAATGTGACAGAGGGAAGAAATCAGTAAATATGTGGGAGTAAACATTAACATTATATAATTAATTTAAATTAATTCTGAAACTAAATTTAAATCAAAATTACTCTTTTTTTATTATCCCATTTTTTCTTCTGTTAGTATGATCTACTTCTTGGATCTTAGTCCCCAAAATATTATATACTCCGATTTTACTAAGATATTTTTAAGCCATGCTGAAGTAAATAAGACTGTTTTTTACAAACATAATCAAGGAATTATTATAATTCACTGTCTTTGGGTCAAATAGAGTTTTTAATAAATTGAAAACCAATGTACAGTAGAAGGAATTGGATAGTTCTTGCAACAACACAGCCAGATATAATTTGAATTGATGCCCAAGATAAAACCAATTTGCCAAATTAGGGAAGCAAGTGTGCCTTCCACTGCAATGTTATTAGAACAATAGCAATCAATGCCAAAGTGACATTTCTAATAATACTTCAAAAGAAACAGCAATGCAGTAACTAAGGGTGGTTTGGATAGAAAAAAATATTGCGTAGTTATGAGTCAATGCCTACTTAAAAAGGTGGGTAAAGGGTTTAATGCTCAACAATCTTCTGAACACTTTAATCAAGGTAATTTAATGTGTCTAAAAACATGAAATCACACAGAAAAAGTATTAAAATGGAAATGCAATGTTAAGCATTCCCCAGAGAAAAAGAGGAAGTCCTATAAAAAGATGTTAATATTCAAATATAAACATACTACAGCAAGCTCCAAGTACTGTAATTGTATCAGATACACGAGGGGGCAAACGGAAAAAAAATGCTACCAAAAATATTGTGGGAATGAAATGCAGTATCTTCAGGAAACAGAATGTACAAAGATATCCTATGAGTTCAACTGCAGGTAAATATAGCTGAAAGAAAACGACACTGGTTATAACTTCTCGATCTATTTCGAAATTACTTTTTTTATATAAATACCAGGGCAGCTTTAGGATTAAGAAGTTGCAAACGTCGAGCTTTTTCCATGCATGTTTTACTCAGTTGCATTTATAAACTTATTCCCAGGCAGGCAAGGCAGCAGGCCGAGTGTTAAACTCAGAGATCAAATTCCATAAACGGACTTTGCAAAAACACGGATGGGAAACTCGCAGAAGCATCGTGTGAATCCTTGCATGGAAACCACTCGCGTTCCCATCCGCCACTAAGGCAGCACAGATCGTTGTGGGTTTGCTTGGACCTTTTTAGCCCTTTTCAGTCCTGCTTGGAACACCAAGATCCGAACCCAATTCGCGGGGGGCGGGTGAGAATATCCACGCCTCCCCTTCCCGCGCCAGAACAAAAGACTTCGGGAAGGACTTTCATTACTTCCCGGGATTCGCCCCAAGACCTTAAGATCTTCCCCCTTCCTTCCCTTAGCAGCCCCACCGCCCCGATCCACACTCAAAGAGCCATGCTGAATCGGTGGGGTGGCATGGGGGGGGCTCTGAAATGGGACCCCCCGGGCGATCCTTCGGAAAAGGGGAGCAAGACGGGAGGTGTCCGTCTCTCCTACCCCTTAGCCCATCCACGTGAATAAAGGTGGAGACACAAACTAGGACTGCTTTGCTGCAGCTTTGCGCACCCCGCTCCCCCAAAAGACACCCTCCTCATTGCAGCCCTTACCGGTGCCATGGCCGGGGTTCGCCTCTGGCCTGGAGGACAAGCTGGCTGGAGGCGCGGGAAAGCTCCTTCTTGGCCCTTCCCAGCCGGGCCTGGTCTTCTCTCCGGGGCGGCGTCCGGCAGGTCCCTCGCGCCTCCGCTCCTTCCCCCCGTGTGGCAGACCCAGGAAAGGAGACGGCCAGACCCGCCAACGCCGCTGCTCCCTCTTCGCCTCCGGAAGCGCATTCCTGGCTGCTGCCGTCAAGCGGGGCGGAGCGTGCGAGGCGCTGAACTGGGCCCTCGGGCACGTCGGAGCGCAGTTGGGGATTTTTTTTCCCCCTTGCCCGGCCCGAAGCGGGCGCGGCCGCCGTTTCCCTCAAGACCCGCCCGAGGGAAGCGAGGCGCTCTGCCGCCTCATACCTCGTGCAGGCTCCGACGTGCAGCTTTGTGGACTTCCCTGTCCGGAAGTGAATCTTGGGGGTTTGGGACGGAGGTTACTGCTAGCAAGCGGAGGGGAGCGTCGTCTGAAGTCTGGGATTACTTGAACTCGAAGAGGGCTTCCTGATTTGGACCCGAGCTCATTAAAAAAAAAAAAAATCTTTCTTTTTGCTCTTCTCATTTTCAGCCAGAGAATTTGTCTGCAAAGAGGGTCGCCGTGATTGTCTGAGACTGTGCTACGATAAACTGTGATTTGCTAAACCAGGATCGAGTATCTTGCTTGAGGGTACACGAGGCTCTGAGCCATCGTAGATGGCTGGAAGTACATGGTGTGCTAAAGCACAAGCCAACTGCATTGTGACTTGGTGTTTTGCATGAACCAGACACAGATAGGTGTTACTAATAAGGGAAAATATTAATAGCTCAGAATTGAAATAAGGGTTGATACATGTTCCCCATTAGGGAGTTTTAGAAGTTCTCACAGCCAAGTTAAAGCACTTACCCAATTGGCCTAAGATCAATACCTGAGAAGATACAGGGAAAAATAATCAAAAAACAGATCTGTGAACACCTAGAAACAAAGTTATAACTAGCAGCCCCCATGGGTTTGTTAAAAACAGATCATGCCAAACCGATCTTTCTTTGACAAAATAAATAAGTTAGCAGAGCAGTGAAATGTTGTGGACATAATATATTTAGACTTCAACAAGGCATTTGACAAAGTAGACCAAAACCTACTTCTCGGTAAGCTAAAAAAATGTTAGTAGACAGCATCACCACCGGATGGATTTGTAACTGACTGACAAACTCTACTCAATGAGTAGTCCTCAAGGGTACTACTTTTACATGGAGGGAAGTAAGCAATGGGGTACCACAAAGTTCTGCCTTAGGCCCAGTACTTTTCAATATCTTCACAAATCATTTAGATGAGGGAATAGAAGGGAAAATCATCAAATTTGTAGATGACATTAAACTGGCAAGAACAGCCAATATTCTAGAAGACAAGCTCAGGATCAATAAAGATGACTTGAATGGTCCCTATCCAGCAAAATGAAATGAAAAGCAAGGTTTTACACCAGGCCAGGAAAAATCAAAGGTACAATTTCCAATTTTTAATAAAATTTGTATGCCGCCCACTCTCTAGGAACTCTGGACGGCTTACAGACAGATAAAAACATTTAAAAATTTAAAAATAAGGTACATTATTAAAATTGCACATCATTCAGTGTAGGTGGGGCTGGACATTGATCCACAGCCCCAGGCCTGCCAGAACAGCCAGGTCTTGGTGGCTTTACGGAAGGCCGGGAGAGTGGTAAGGGTCCAGATCTCTATGGGTAGGTCATTCCACAGGGCTGGCGCAGCTACAGAGAAGGCTCTCCCCCGGGGAGTCGCCAGCCGGCATTGTCCAGTCGACGACACCCGGAGGAGGCCCAACCTGTGAGATCTAGTTGGTCGTTGGGAGGTAGGAGGCGGTCTCTCAGGTAGCCAGGTCCTAAACCATGTAGGGCTTTAAAAGTAACGACTAGCACCTTGAAGCGCATTTGGAGACCAATAAGGAGCCAGTGCAGCTCGCGGAGGATGGGTGTAACATGGGTGTATCTAGGTACACCCAATATCGCTCGCGCAGCTGCATTCTGGACCAACTGCAGTCTTCGAACACTCTTCAGGGGCAGCCCCATGTAGAGCATGTTACAGTAATCCAGTTTTGAGGTGACGAGGGCGTGAGTGACTATTCGAAGTGCCTCCCGGTCCAGATAGGGCCGCAACTGGTGCACCAGGCGAACCTGGGCAAAAGCCCCCCTGGTCACAGCTGACATGGTGTTCTAAAGTCAGCTGCGGGTTCAGGAGGACACCCAAATTGCAGGCCCTCTCTGAGGGGTGTATAATTTCACCCCCCAGGCTAAGAGGTGGAATGTCTGGACTGTCCTTGGGAGGCAGCATCAATAGCCACTCGGTCTTGTCTGGGTTGAGTGCAAGTTTGTTCACTCCCATCCAGACCCTGACAGCCTCCAGGCACTGGCACATCACTTCCACTGCTTCGCTGAGTTGGCACGGGGCGGACCGATACAATTGAGTATCGTCCGCATATTGATGATATTTGATCCCGTGCCGGCGTATGATCTCACCCAGTGGCTTCATGTAGATATTAAATAGGAGGGGGGACAGGACCGAACCCTGCGGCACCCCATATTTGAGGGGCCTAGGGGTCGATCTCTGTCCTCCAACCAACACCGACTGCAACCTGTCCGAGAGGTAGGAGGAGAACCACCGTAGAACGGTGCCTCCCACTCTCACCTCCCGTAACCGCCGCAGAAGGATACCATGGTCGATGGTATTGAAGGCCGCTGAGAGGTCAAGAAGCACTAGGATAGAGGAATGTCCTCTATCCCTGGCCAGCCAGAGATCATCGATCAGCGCTACCAAAACAGTTTCAGTGCCGTAACCAGGCCTGAACCCCGACTGAAAGGCATCCAGATAATCTGCTTCATCCAAGGTCCGTCGGAGTTGAAAGGCCACCACTTTCTCAACAACCTTCCCTACAAACGGGAGGTTGGAGACTGGACGGTAGTTGTTTAAGATGGCTGGATCCAGGGAAGGATCGAGACCAGCCAGGAAGGACACAGGTCCAGTAAACAAGTGGAGGCACTCACCGCTCCCATGGCCTTGGCCACTTCCTCAGGGGCGACAAGTTGAAACTCACTCCATAAAATCGGATCAAGACACTCCCCCGGCATCTCGGCTGGTGCTGTCCAAGTGGAGTTGAGGTCCGTCCGAATCCGACTGATTTTATCTGACAGAAACTGAACAAACTCCTCAGCTCTACCCTGTAAGGGCTCGCCCGCATCCCTCTCTTTCAAGAGGGAGCGTGCTATCCTAAACAGAGTGGCTGGGCGAGATTCTGCGGATGCAACAAGTATAGATTAGGTGAAGCCTGGCTCAAAAATTTAACTGAGAGGAACCTTGAGTCCTAGTGGATGATCACTTAAACATGAGTCAGTAGTGTGCTGCAGCAGCCAAAAAACATAACACAATCCTTAGACATAGAATCAAAATTAACATGGTATTAGTACCACTTTATAAAACCTTAGTAAGGCCACACCTGGAATACTGCATCTAGTTTTGATCACATTACCAAAAAAAATGTTGAGACTTTTGAAAAAGTACAAAGAAGAGCAACTAAGATGATTAAAAACCTGGAGACTAAAACATGAAAAATGATTGCAGGATTTTGGTTTGGCTGGTCTAGAGAAAAGAAAGACTACAGGGGACATGATAGCAGTGTTCTAGTATTTGAGAGGCTGCTACAAAAAGGAGGGGGATCAATTTATTTTCCAAAGCACCAGAAGGCAAGACAAGAAACAATGGCTGAAAACTAATGAAGGAGAAAAACAACATGGAATTAAGGAAAATCTTACTAAGAGTGAGGACAATTAACCAGTGGAACAGCTTACCTTCAGAAGTTGTGAGTGCTTCATTACAGGAGGTCTGTAAAGATTCTCACTAAAGATTTATCACAGATAAATCTGAAATAAACCTCCAAATGCTTCAACATCCTCTAAAAGGATGCAAATGACCAGCTGTCTGCAAGGAATATACCATATTTTTTGAAATATAAGATGCACCGGAGTATAAGATGCACCAAGATTTTGAAGAGGCAAATTTAAAAAAAAAACCGTTTTTGCACTATGTAGACCTCCCAAAAACAACCCATTTTCTTCAAAAAAAGGACATGAATAGCCTTTAGGAGGCTTGTAGAGTGTTCCTAGGGAATAGGGTGGGGGCCAAAAATGGCCCATTTTTCACAAAAATCAGCGCATTTTTGTCAAAAAAGGGTATGCATTGGGTTTAGGAGGCTTATAGAGTGCTCTTGAGGGCTGGAGGGGGGGAAATTGAGCAAAACAAGGTATGTTTTTCACTCATTTCTGCCCTTCCCTGCCACCAGGAGCACTCTGAAAGCTCTTAAAGGCTATGCATGGCCATTTTGGTGAAGGGGCGGGGTTTCGGGAGGCAAAAAATGCTATATTCAGTGTATAAGACGCACCCAGAGTTTCAGCCTCTTTTTTGAGGGAAAAAGGTGCATCATACTCCAAAAAATACGGTAAATCCTTCCATGCCCCACTCTGCCATCAGAGCTAAAGAAGCTTCTTGGATGCGAAGTGAAAAGAAAAAACAAGAAAGTCCAGTTACCTCCTGAAAAAGCACCTTTGGGACAATCATGACCTAGATGACTGAGAATCTCTACAGAAGTTTAGCTATACAATTTGGGATGAACACCCTTTGAATGGTGTGGGAGTAGGAATGGATTTCCAGAGAAAAAAATTGCAGATTATAGGAATCAGGAGCACTACTGAGGTGACCCTGAGGACAAAGGTATACCTCCAAGTGCTTCAACAACCATCTAAAAGGATGCAAATGACCAGCTGTCTGCAAAAAATATAAATTCTTCCATTTCCCATTATCCTGTCAGAGCTGAAGAAGCTTCTTAGATGAGAAGCGAAGCATCTTCAAAGAAAAACAAGAAAGTCCAGTTGCTCCAGTTGCTGAAGGTCCCAAGTTGAAAATGCAACTTTGGGACATTCATCACTGGAGGTTTTTAAGAAGAAACTGGACAGTCATTTATCTGAGATGGTGTAGGGTCTCTTTCTTGAGCAGAATGCTGGACTAGAAGACCTCCAAGGTCCCTTCCAGCTCTATTCTGATTCTGATTCCCTGTATACCATAGATTGTTAGACAATTGAAGGAAAGGAATTGGACTCCTGTCCCACCTAGGGGGATTAATAGACAACAGCTATTAATCACTCTCCCCAACATGATGGGAAATTCGGTGGTTACCTAAAAGGATGCGCTTAGTGACAAAGAAGGAGAAGGAGCTGAGGACAGGCTTGAGGTGAAGCAGAAGAAAGTCCTCATGATGTTTCTCAAAATCCCTCCTTTCTGAACATGGATAGTAAATTATTCAGAAAGTCTGCTAAACCTGGCTTTAGAAATAATCTTGCTGACAAGTCATGGGATGAAGCTGAAGTTGGGTCCCATTTAATAAGTCCAATGACCACCAGCCCAGACAGTTTCTGTTCCAAGTGATTTTGGCAAGGATCTCAGAGGTAGACAGAAAAAAACTCCTAGGTAGTTCTTGGTTTTTGCAGGCCAGATATGATAGCAATATTGCAACCCTTCAGTGCATTTAAACTTTTTTAAAAAATATTCTAGAATAATGTTGCTCGACCAGACTTCAATTTCCAGAATTTGTACAATGTTCCAAAAGTAATTCTAGGTGGCATATACAGGTTAAAAAGTAGATCCGTTTTAATGAAAAACAAAATACAAAACCCGATCCAACTCATAAAGAATAGCCTCAATAGCACTTAGACATATACTGCTTCACAGTGCCTTATAGCCCTCTCTAAGCCTATTGCCTCCACCAATCTGGGTCCTCATTTTTTCCACCTCATAAGGATGGAAGGCTGAGTCAACTTTGATCCTGGTGAGATTCGAACTGCCAAATTGCAGGCAACTGGCAGTCAGCAGAATTAGCCTGCAGTGCTACATTCTAATTACCACCATGGCTCAATCTATATCAATATTTCTCAGTCTTGGCAGTTTGAAGATGTAGACTTTGACTCCCAAAATTCTCTACTTAGAATGCTGGCTGAGGAATTTTGTAACTTGAAATCTGAATCTATTAAAAATTTATTGAAGTCTTGATTTATATTTGCCAATAGAGCTCACCTAACTAGCAAGACCAATCACTTGAGAAACAGACAGGTTTTTAATGGTTTATAAAAGGTTAACTGGATTGGGTCTATCCCAGTGATGGCGAACCTTTTCGATACCGAGTGCCCAAATCATAATGCACAAGTTTCCAGGCCAGAGCCCTGGAAACCTGAAGACCAGCTTGCCAGTGCACATATGCACCTGGCCAGCTGGTCTTCAGATTTCCGGTATGTGCATGCCCGCCATCCAGCTGGTCTTTGTGTGTGCCAGAGCTCTGGAAAGACCAGATGGCCAGTGTGCACGAAGATCAGTTGCCGTGCCAGAAACCAGAAGAACAGCTGTCGACGGTGCATGTGCCCACAGAGAGGGCTCTGCGTGTCACAGGTTCGCCATCATGGGTCTATCCTAATCTCTGGAGAATTATTGTTTCATATGGCAGGTACTGATATAGAGAAGGTACTATACCAATGAAAATTCTGTATTTTTATCCAGGCAGTACAGCTAGTCTTTGAGTTATGACCACAATTGAGCCCAAAATTTCTCTTGCTAAGTGAGATAGTTGTTAAGTGAATTTTGCCCCGTTTTACAACCTTTTGTGCCATATTTCCTGAACGAATCACTGCACTTGTTAAGTTAGTAACACAGTTGTTAAGTGAATCTGGCTTCCCCATTGACTTTGCTTGCCAGAAGGTTTCAAAAGGTGATCACACGAACCCAGGCCACTGCAGCCATCATGAAGTTGCAAAGGTGTTTTATAGATTTACTAAAGTAGATAGATGCTTTTTTGGCGTTCAAAGGGCCTGAAGGAATTGGTGAACCAGAGAAATGTGATGTGACTGAAGTTTTTGTCTTTGCCATGTGAAATTTTGTTTCATTATTTTTTTTTTACCATGATGTATTTCAAACCTTCCTTGCAATTGGGCAGCTGTAAGAAAATAAAATTATGTAAATAAACAAGCAAGCAAACAAATTCATTTAAATTATAATGGCTGGGACCTAATCTCAGATACCATATGAAATGTAATGATAGAATACAACTCGCCTCAACTTACAACCTGAATTGGGAGAGGTACATCTGTCGCTAAGTTATACCATTGTTAAGTGTCATATGACTGCACAATTTTGTAATATTTTTTGCCATTGTCATCATGTGAATCTGGCTGCCCTCATTGACTTTATTTATGGAAGTTGGCTAGGAACAATTAAGATGGTTGGTTGCCAATCACCAAAATGGCAGTTAGATAATATAGCCTTTATTGTCATTGTACATCATGTATACAACGAAATAGGTTTTAGCCTCAAAACAGTCCATGGATAGAAACTATTTTTAAACCTATTTGTTCAGCTGGCTATGCTTTGATGTCTTCTGCCTGGTGGTAGAAGTGTGAAGAAACACTGATCAGGGTGTGAATCATCTCGGAGTAGATGATGGTGAAGATGATTCAATAGTTGTAACTGTGAGGATTGGTTGTGTCACTTTTTTCAGTGATGTAACTTCAAATGGTTGTTTAACAAATGGTTATAAGTTGAGGACTACCTGTGTAGCAATGAACTTTCGCACTGGCATTTCCAATTGCAGAGAAATGGCAGAAATTTTGCTACTATGGGCTTGTTCCAATCCTATCACAAAGTAGTTTAAAGGAGCAATTTTTGAAGCAATAATTTTGAGATTGGGTGACAGGATTATATCCTGAATATTGAGAGGGCCATATCCAAAATAATGTATATTTGTTTGTAAAAAAACATATTTGTATATTGATAGACCAATCAATATATAAACTTAATTATCATTTAAATTTGGGAAAATATACATTTTGGCAATTATGATAATTTTTAAACATTACCGGTATCTTAGACAGAGTTAAACCAATTTCACAAGATGCGAACTCATGATTTTGTATAACTTCTACTTCTCCTTTCCATGGAATATATTCACAGAAACTCAGGTCAACAGTTTGATGGAAGTCTAAAGTAAAACAATTAACCAGAGAATTTCTGCTTTAGAAATAAATGAAAAATGAGAAGTTGGTTGTTGAAATTAAAAGACACATAACATGCTTCGTTGTGTTTTGATGAAGAAAATTATTTTCTGAAAAGTATTTTGGCCGTGTTAGTTTGCAGAGTTTCTTTTAAATGCTAAATACAAAAGGTTTTAGAGTTTAGAGTTGAAAAAAGGGCAGACACTAACATTAATGTTATGGCATGATGGTGAAAGCATATGGGTGTAAACTAAACAAAAATTTCCACCAGTTTTAGGTATGGAGAGGTTGAACTTAAAAGCTGAAGTGTACATATTTTCATGCTACTGGTTGAGAAACACTGATATAGATGAATAGCATTCTTTATGCGTTGGAATGTGTTTTTGGCCTTGGTATTTGGTTTTTGTTAAAACTATTTTTGTTTTTATTTCTTCTATCACCTAGAATCACTTTGAAGAAATAAAAGAATGACTACATTTTACTCTTGCACCAGACTTTAATGATAACGCTATATTTTGAGTCACATTAGCACAATAGTGGCATGGCAGACTCAGCATAGTCACTCATCCCATAATCATCTCATGGAGGAATTATTTTAACAAGCTCTACATGGCATTGCCCTTGAAGGCCACTTGGAAGTCACATCTGGTCCAGAATGCAACAGCTGAACTGCCCACCTGTTGGCTTCTGGGGGCAATTCAAGATGCTGTTTATCACCTATAAAGTTCTTTTTGGCGTTCTTTTTGGAGTACCTGAGGGATCATTCATCAGTTGAAAGCCGCAGACACGGGATCATGGGATGCCGGAAACATGTACAGCTGAGCCAGTTGCCAAGTGCACAAAATGTGATTATATGACTATGGGGGATGTGAGACCATTGGAACTTCTAAATCAGGTTGTAAATACCTTTTGGTATTGTAACTTTGATTGGTTGCTAAGCGAAGTCTATCAGTAACTACAAACATGCCCCTATTTTTTTTTCATGTACCAGGATTCATAAAGCCTTTAATAGTAGACTCTAATCTAAATCAGCATCTTAAATGAAGTCAAATTTATCAATCAAATTTATTATGTTTATATGAGACTATTCATGGAGGAGTAACACCTCCTTAAAAAACCTTGGTCCAGGTAGTCCGGCTGGTAGCACTTCATAAGGGCCCCTTTCCAGGGTTACAGGAGAAGACAGTCAATGGTTCTGAAGGCGGAAGAGGGCTCTATGCCCCAATGACAGATAAAGCGGCAGAACCATCTTCTAGAAGAAGGGAAACTCTGACTACAAACCTACACTGCCTTGTGGCTATATCCACTACTGCAGAAGGCTTCAGGAGTCAACCTTGAGGCAAAATCCAGAGCCGGAGTCCCGAAAGCAGTTCGTGACTATGTACAATCACGTTCTGGTAACTCCTGCGACACAGCTGGAACCAGAGGGATGAACCAGTCAAGGCCTAAAAGAGAGGGGAGGGGCTTTTGAACGACTAGGACCTGGAGAACACAACATTTACCCCTGTACTGCACCCGCACCCCATAGCAGCCCAGGGTAGGAATGTTAGTCCCCTGGTAGTCCCTTAGCAAAGTGTCTGAGGGAGACAGCTGCGACTTTGTGACTCGCGGGCACAGTCTGGTGAAGGTGGCCCAGGAGAGGAGTGACCGGGAGGAGCCCAAGTCAACCTCCATCAGGCAGGGGGACCCCTCAATAGAAACTGTGATGGTGATCTTCTGCGTACCAGCCAAGGCGTGGTTGACCGACACTGCAGGGGTGTCAGGGACGTCATCTGCCAGGGCATAGAAGTCGTCGCGGCGGGTTTGCTGGCGTCTGGCCGGTTGGGTCTTGGGCGGCGCAGGGGGACCATAGACTGGAGGCTGGTCAGCTTGAGACAGAGGTGGCAAGTTGGCCCGGCAGACCTGCGCCAGGTGGCCTTTCTTGCCGCAGTGGCAGCAGACAGCAGTCTTGAAGGGGCAGGCTGCCCTGGCATGATTGCCTCCGCAGCCGAGACAGGCGGAGGCCGCAGCTGAAGCACGAGCAGGAGGAGGCTGAGGGTGCCGAGAGATGGCCCTCAGTCGATCGACCTGGGCCTCATAGAATTGGTCCGGCAGGGGAACCAATTCATCGATGAGATTGGTAGAGTGCGGAGAAGGCGGCGGAGGCAGAGAGGCTGGAGCCGATAGGGCAGGCAACGAAGGCAAGGCGGGTGCGGGAGGCAGGTAGCGGGCCATCTCCACGGTTGACAGCTCCACGAGCTCTGCGGCCCTCGCCTCGTCAATGGCAAAGGTCAGCGTGATGTTGGTTTTGCCGAGGAGGCACCGTCTGAGGTAAAGGTCCTTAAGGCCACAGATGAACTGCTCAGTCAAATTGTCCTCCAGGTCGGGAAAATTGCATTGGGCAGCGGTGACCCATAACGCCTGGAGGAACTGATTGATTGAGTCAGTCGTCTTCTGAATGCACCGGCGAAATGCAAACTTGTGCATAATTTTGGATGGCGTTGGGGCGTAATGGGCCTGGAGCCCCTCCATCAGTTCATCCCACATCAGGTCATAGACGGTCCGCGGGGCCGCGAAGGAGCGTGCCATCGCAAACATTTCGGGTCCGCAGGCGGTCAGGAAGAACCCGCACTTTCTGGCCTGCGAGTACCCCTGCCGGTTGTTCGCAATTAAAAAACATTCGAACCGCTCCAAGAAAGTGGCCACTCCGAAAGGAGCGAAAGCGGGCATTCCAGCCATGTCGATTAGCGGCTGAGGCGAAGTGAGGCGCGAAGGATTGCCCGGTCAATGGGCGCCTAAAAGAAAATTGTTTGCTTGCCCTGTAGGTCGTACTCAGAGCCCGTGATCCCACCAGCTCGTCGCCAGCTTTAGATTCTCGGAAAAAAACAGGCGGGAGGCGTCTGAGGTAACCGTAAGTCAAAACACGTTTATTTCAGGCAATGCAAAACAACAGAAGTAGACCGGCACCCTCTCCCTGTCTGACAGCTATTTATATAGAGCTATTAGACAGGAGAACCAATAGCCGCGCGTTTGACAGCCCGGCAACTTGCAGGTTGCGCCTGATTGGCTAAGGTGTGCCTGGCTGTTGCCGAGCTGTCATTCGTAAGTCCGAGGACTTACTTAGGACTCAACAGAGAGGACACTCCAGCTTTGCATACAGCATTGAAAGACACTCATTTGGTGGGCTGGGGTAGAGAGGCAGTCCCGGAGCCAGCGAAATCTGGGGTCTAGGCAGGGGACAGAATGTATCTGCCCTCAGTGTGGAAGGGATTGCCACTCTCAAATTGGCCTTTTTAGCCACACCAGATGCTGTTTTAGGACCTCTTTCCAGAGCACGATACCATAGTCTTTTGAGACTGAAGGATGCCAATGATTCATTTTCAATAACATATCGCACATAACACTCAAGACCTATGTCTCTTTCCCCCACCACACATCTCTCTGAAGAAAACAAAGGTGACATATGTTGAATGAGTTCTTATTTCCAATCACTAGATTATAGCCGTTAAAAATAGAGGGTGACTCACTGCATCTCATCTTACAGTACGCTTCTGAAACCAAGCTAAAAATGTATGCAAGGGAAATTTTTGTTTAATCCTAGCACAAGTCAGGAAGAAAATTCTAAAAATAAAAAAAAATTGTTTTAGTGATGTTTTTGTAAACCTGAGGGAAAAAATTCATTGAGACAGCTAGAAGCTTTTCTTGAGTGCTCTTGACATTTTCTAGTGTGCTCTTGACATTGTGGTTTTTCATAGGCAGCTTTCCCCTAAATGTTCCTATTATCTTCATTATAGACTGTGTAAAGTCTGTGTAAAAACAATGTAAAAATGTCTTATTTTCCCATATCAATTGATTTGTGATCATGCTATTGTTTACAGAGAAGTTATGAATATATGAACTCTGAATATGAATAGATAATTAGCTAAGGGTTAAGGACAGAAACATACTTTGAAGCTGTTTTTTATAGTTATATTTATAAACAATTTTTGGTTTGTTATGCTCAGAGTATAGTTATATGGCAGCTACATGCATATAACATGTTTCCCCAAAAATAAGACCTATCATGATAATAAGCCCTAGCATATTGTGCCTGATATCAGCTCTATCCCTCAAAATAAGCCCTACTTAAGATCCTGCGCCGCCGCCCATCCTGTCTTGTTGCTCATGGTGCCACAGAAATGAGAAATGAGCTATCCTACGTGTCCCTCACTGGCTTACCTCAGGACTCACACAGCCAGGCTATCCATGTCTTGACACCTGCCTCATGGCGGCAGGTGCAACAGGAGCTCACCTGGCTGACGGCCCACTTCTTCTGCATGCTCATGTCTGCAATGGAGCAGGAGCTGAGTAGTGTGGTGGTGCCACAGCTGTGAGGCAAAGAAGTTGAGATGGCTGCAGGAACCCTGAAGTAAGCTGACATGGGGTGCATGGGGCAGCTCCACTGCTCTCTGCCTTGCGGCGTCAGCACTAACACATTGTGTGGCCTTCTGCATCGATGTGAGCAAGCAGAAGAAGTAGGCCTCCAGTACATGCGGGAAAAATAAGGCGTCCCCTGAAGCCCTAGTGCTTATTTTGGGCCCCCCCCCAAAATAAGACCCAGGTAGTTATAAGCATTTTATGCTAGGCAACACTGTTGTGATTTAGAAAAAAGACATTTATTTATTTGAACGAAAGATCACTTCAATGGAATCCCTTTTGAAGAAAGAAGAAATAATAATTGTACAGAATTCCAATGATCCAAAATTCTTATCACTTGCTTATTTCTGGACTTTTTAATTCATTTCAGGCTGGATCTAGCACATAACTTAGAAATCTACTATTGCTGGTTCATGTGATTATAAACATTCTTCAAACCTTGCCATCTCTCCCAGCTCATGCAGCTGATGCCCATGCTGGTATACCCAGCAGGGAAGATGGGATTAATTTCATAACAGTTTGACAGGTTTATCCATTCATCAGAACATTTAGCTGAGGAAGTACAATAGAAACAGAAAGGGGAACTTGCCATGAAGCGAAAATGAAGACACTGCCCTCCGGCTTCCGATAAGAGGCAAATTGGCAAGAATTACAACAAAATCTATATAACTGAGTTCTTTGCTGTCTCAGAGGATAACACTTTGAATGAGTCTTCAGGGTTTGTGTATTTGGTGACAAATCATAAGTAACCTTTCGATAAGGAAATATTATGCTTTATGCTTAATGTCATACTAAATATGGTATTCGATGTATGTTAATTACAAGTATTAAAATACTTTTTAACTGTCTTAGACAACGGTAGGCTATTTAAGTGCTTCAGGAAGTAATGAATATTATTTCTAAAAAGAGGAGTAAACCAAATCTGAATCTTCTTTTGCAGTAGGTAACCTATCTACTTTCTCCAGGAGAATGTCTGAAACACCTCTGTTGCTCTTTTTTATTCAACATTATGTATAAACATTCTAACTACTGAATGTGAGCCAAAGGTGCAAGCAAGAGTAAGGCGCATGCCTGCCAACATTCCTTATTCAGGCTTATTATGATCCGAATGCATGCTTCTCTTCTTGACATAGTTCTCTGGAACCCAGCTAAACTTTCAAAGGGTTTTTTCTTCCAGAAGGTTTTCAGTGAGGTTTCTCATTCTGGCCAGCAGTTTGCATTTAGATCTTCACAACATATTTAGAAAATATTTATTTCCAAGTGCTATTCCAGCCTTGAAATTTAGACTGATTATGTCAAAATCTTTCTTAATCACTAGGAAACTCTAATGACAGCTGTTCTAGCAACATTCTTCTGAAAGGAGAACACTTGAATCTTAAGACTTTTTTCAAAGGATACAATAAGCACACTGAGTTTGTGACAACAGAACACATAGGCATGTATGCGTAATATTGCTAGTTATTGAATGGGCTCTATTGCTTAGTTGTATGCTGTTTTACATAAGTCCTCAGAAGTAAGACCAGAGGTGGGCTGCTATTGGTTCACCTGGGTATGGGAGAACTCCTACCTAACATTATGGCCGGTTCAGAGAACATCCAAATCCCACCCCTGGATGGCCTCGCCCACCCTGCCCCACCACTCCCCTCCCCAAAGTCTCCATGCTCCCCATTTTGGATGTGAGGTAAGTGCAGGACCATGCGGGGTTCAGGGAGGGGAAAAATGAGCTTCCCGGTAGTTCTGGAAGGTCTCCAGAGCTTGGGGGAGGCAGTTTTTTTCCCTCCCAGCCTGGAGAAGGCAAAAACAGCCCCCCATGCCATGGTGCAGGAAGCTGACTAGGCCATGCCCACCATGGCCACGTCTACCCAGCAACTGGGCAGAGAACCTGTTGCTAAAATTTTTGAAGCCCACCCTGATTAAGACCTGTTGAGTCCATTGAGGGTTTGCTAGAAAGGATCGAACAAAATTGTCATCTAAATCCTGTAGTGCCTAGTGGTAATGAGATAAACTGAACAATTTGAAATGTAAGTCCTAACTCCCACTAGGCTTCTTGATATTCTCATTGCTGTTTTTAATAATTGAATCTGTTCATCTAAGCACACATCTAGCTGGAATATTCCATGATTTCTATTTTTATGTTGCAGTAATCAGTGATGTATAGTTTGTTTTAGTCTATGATCATTGACTCATTGTAAGTGCAGATATTATGTCTCTAGTTCTGCAGCATCTATATAAGATCATCAGCTGCTTTTAGAATAGGGCCATTTGCAGTCTTAAAATGGTAGCATTTCTTCCTTTACTCATAGCTGTAAACTATCAGGACTCTCCCTGCATTTGTTGTAAAAGAAACAAGTTACTATAAACAATAATTCGTTTATACAAGCGTCTTCCTTTTTGGGATTTTTTAATAAAAAGAAAGACATCCTGTTTTATGATAAATATAGAAACGAATGTGAAGAGTAGCAACAGCTTCTGTGTTGCCAGAAGCAATATAGACTTCAAGTGAAAGCAAGTTATCCATGGAATTGATTAAAATAAAATGTGATTGTTAAAAGAAGTAGCTTCCTTTGCCAGGTTTGATAAGTTACTAAAAGAAGAACCAATCCCAATTTCAAGAAACAGAAAATCGTCAGAGATCTGCCATATGAGATCAATCCTGCTTATCCTAAGTAGCAAGAGAAAAATAAAACCTAGCTTTTCTAGTTTCTAATACCGCTTTACAAAGCATTAGTAAAACCACACCTAGAATACTGCACCCAGGTCACCACACCATTAAAAAAGGCTATTGAAACTCTGGAAAGAGTGCAGAGAAGAGCAAAAAGAATGATTAGGGGGCAGGAGGCTAAAAGATATGAAGAATAGCTACCGGAATTGTATATGTCTAGTCTAATGAAAAGAAGGACTAGGAGGAGACATGATAGCAGTGTTCCAATATTTGAGGGCTGTTAAATCCAGTGAATGGATGAGGCAGACTCAGGCTTCAGCAACAACAGCTCTTTATTAAGTAGCAACTATGTACAATCCAGTAAAGACTCTGCAGCAGCCCTTTTATAGGGAGCTGTCAGACCCTTTGACCAATCAGATTTGAATACTGTTCCCGCCGGAACAGAGGACCTTGGTGGAAACTACTATACTGATTGTCAGTATGTAACAAGGGCCTCCTACAAGGTTGTGGGGGGGGGGGGGAGTGTGTCAAACTATTTTCCAAAGCACCAAAAGGCAAGACAAGAAATTATGCAAGAGAAGAAAACTAGAGCTAAGGAGGAAATTCCTAATGATGAGAGCAATCAACTAATGGAATAGCTTGCCTTCAGAAGTTGTGGATGCTCCATCACTGAAGGCTTTTAAAAAGAGTCTTTTCCCATGAGTTGGGAAACTGGTCACTGTCTCCTTAGTGGGAGACAGTGACCAGCCTAAAGTTACCTATTTGACTTTCATGTCTAAGGTGGGGAATTCATAGTCTCCTGTTTTCTAGCCTGGTGTTCGAACTGCTAGACCAAACATGAGCATTTTATAGTTTATGAGCCACATCTGGTCCTTTGAGTGTCCCTGTCTGGCCCCCGCAGGAAGGTGGAGGCAGGGTGGAGATGTGGCAGTGGCTGGGTGGCAGTGGGGCGGCAGCAGCAGTTACAGCCTTCCACGACAGTCCCAATTTTTCTTGTGGCCCTTTGGGAAAATTAATTGCCCTACCTCTTAATTGCACTAGACAAAGCTGGGTCTCAAATACCACTCTTACAATAACTTGAATTCTGAGCTTTCTTGCATGTAATTCTTGAAATTCCATAACAATTAAGTGTGCATCATCCTCAAGTGCGTCTGTCTGGCTGAGGCAGATACATTTTGGAAGCAATGGAATTGGAGTTGGAGGAGGAAAGAATATTAGTTATGGCCACAAATCTTGAGTTATTTACAAAAAATCATAAAGGTGGGATAAAAATAAATACATAAATGAAATGAAATTAAAAAAACACAAACATATGTTAACTTTATCATTGTATTAATTTTTTTTGTCTTTACCATGAAAATAATGTTCTTGATCTCTTTAAAATAATGCTGGCAACTAACAGGATTATTTTGATGTCCATTTTGCCCTGCTCAGATGTATAAACAGAGAACAAAAGATAGCCTAAAGGCAGACATTTTCCAATGAATGTATCATAGCTCTGCAAGTTAGGACAGTTCTAATGATTCTAATGCCAAGAAAAAAATAGGTTACTGTTCTTTCAAAGCTGTGTTATAAAACATTCAATTCATACAAGCCATAGTGTCACCCCGCAATCTATAGATAATATTTCTTGCTGTCAGTGTAAGATCTTCAGCAAAGTAGACATTTCTGCATTACTTTGGTACCAGAAGATGAGATTCATTATTCATCTTTATGCAAAGGAAAACACATGATTTGCTAAATCTCTGATGAATGGGGGGTGGAATTGTTTTATTAAACATAGTGGAACTTAATTCTTGATATGATAGAACACTGTGGGATGGATAGTACCACCACTAGATGGATTTGCAATGGGCTAATCAACTGCGCTCAGTGTGTAGCCCTCAACGGAGCTAGATCTACAAGGAGAGAAGCATGCAGTGGGGTATCTCAAGGTTCAACATCTTCATAAATGATCTAGATGAGGGGATAGAAGGGATACTGATCAAATTCGCAGATAGCACCAAGCTGGGAGAAATCACGAACACTTTGGAAGTTGAATGGCACAACTCACCACAGCCAATTCGCCACAGCCAACTTGCCACAGTCAACTCACTGTGGGACAACTCAACATAGGCAACTCATCATGGGACAACATGCTGTGGACAATTCAACAATTTAATTTTATCATTTAAAATAATTGTAAAAATATTTTAAATTTTGTCATTCACTTTTCATTTTGTCCCTCCTCTGTCCATCCTTTCTTTAATGATTCTATCTCATTATTTGTTCAATATTATTCTAACTCTTGCCCACAGTGAGTTGGGCATGGTGAATTGTGTTGCAATGAGTTGATTGCAGCAAAATGGCCATGGTGAGTTGGCGATGTGAGTTGGCAAATTGGCAGATACCCCTTTGGAAGATAGACCCAAGGATCTTGACTGACTTGAACATTGTGCCCTATCAAATAAGATGCAGTTAAGGGATTAAAAAAGTAAGGTCTTGCACCAAACGATCATGTATAGAATTGGTAGTATGGGCTGGAAGGGACCTTGGAGGTTTTCTAGCCCAGCCCCCCAAATTATTTAATTTAATTGTTCATAATGTTTTAAACTTTAATTTTAAACATTTCTGCTTTGAAATACCTATAAAATTCACCAATTATACATAGACAAGCTTGCTGATTTTGCCAGACATTTAATCATACTTTTGCCTGCATCTCGGTTTTCTACACATTATTAATTAATTTATTATACTTTTATAGTACACCATAACCAGTGTCCCATGAGCAGATCAAAGTAACATAAAGGTTTAAAATAGTAAAAAAATAACAACAAATATTACAAGAAAGCATAAGAGTCATAAATCCAAATAAGAACCACTGTTGTAGTATAATGCCAGCACAACAATGCAAATATCAACATGCTGCGGAAAATTGGACTAACTTAGTCCAGAACAGGACATATGTTGATGGGAAGAAGGCAAGGAAAGAAATGTATTTACTGCATTATTCAAAATTGACTCCATTATTTCTGTCAGCAGGAGAAAATGTCTAGATGTCACCATTTGCAGGAAGGCTGCTAGGACAAAGCCTCACTCTTGGTTGGCAGCAGTGTAGTGAAAGAATTAAGATTAGATTTTATAGCAATAGCATTTAGACCAGAGGTTGTATTCTGCTGGTTTGCCCTGATTCAGGCAAACCAGTAGTGATGGCGGCAGGAGGCTCCGCCCCTCCATGTCATCAAAGAAGCTGGGTGTGCGAGTGAAGCAGTTCCGAACTGGTAGCAAAGATTACAGCATTTCATGTCTGATACCGCTTCATAGTGTTTTATAGCCCTCTCTAAGTGGTTTTTACAGAGTGAGCTTATTGCCCCCAACAATCTGGATCCTCATTTTACCAACCTCGGAAGGATGGAAGGCTGAGTCAACTTTGAGCCAGTGAGAATCCAACTGCTGGCAGACGGCAGTCAACAGTAGCCTCAGTACTGCATTTTAACCACTGCACCACAACAGCTCTTATACAGTAGATTTTCTTCCATCTCAATCCAGTGGCATCCATCTGCCTAGAACAATTGGCCCTGACAGTGGCATGCAATTTTAGTATTCATAAGAAGCATAGAAATAGGACTTAGACTTATGCACCATTTCACAGTGCTTTACAGCCCTCTCTAAGTGGTTTACAGAGTCAGCATATTTCCCCCAACAATCTGGGTCCTCATTTTACTGATCTTGGAAGGATGGAAGGCTGAATCAACCTTGAGCTGGTCAAAATTGAACTGCTGGCAGTGAACAATGAATTAGCCCTACAGTACTGTATTCTAACCATTGTGCAAACACAACTCTGCATGGCAGTAGCTGGGCAATGATTTTGAAAACTGATAACCTTCTAGGATTGTTCTTAAATTTAAGAACAATCCTAGATTGTGCAGAGTTGTGTTGACACAATGGTTGAAGATTAATACTAAGATCTTTAATTGGCATCCAAAACTGTTAGTCTTGCCTGGCTTAAATTCAATATTTTGTCTCATCTTGTTACTGTTATATTTTACTTGATCTAAAATTTGACAGGATTCAGAAACTTGCCTAGGTATGCCAATTTGAGTAAAGGAGACTTGTCAACTAGAGATTTTTAACTAAGAGCAATCATTGCTTTTTACTTCTGTGGCAGCTCTGAGAAATCGCTGAATTCGTCTGAAAATGACTGGAGTAACAGACTGGCACAGGGTAATCTCCTTTAGCATAAAAAGGCCTCTAGGAGTCTCATTTTTCTTATTTCTAGACTGAAAGGCACAAACCTAATTACTCATCCGAGAGCAAGGCTTTACTGAGTCTGTCTTCAGTCTGAGTTTGCAGCCTTAAATGGTAAGCCTTGCTCCCGGCTGCAGTGAGAGGTGGAGGGGGGGCTCCCCCACCCCTTCAGCACATTGCAACAGACGCTTTGAGAGCAAATACAACAGAAGTAATTTCTCTCTAGAGTAGTATGAACCCAGTACATTAGGTAAAATTTCCCTACATTTGCCAGAGCAAGACTACAAAATTTCTCCAGTTTTTATTTGTAGAAGATCTGAAAGATGATTGATGACTTCGCTAGTACCGTAAATCTCTGCTCTGCATTAGCAAACAGGTCATTTTCTTCTTCTCTTTTTGGGTCAAAATGATTAAAACCCCTCCATTTTGCAATTGAACCAAATACATTCTTCAGCGCTGCTGGTGCAATCCATCATTTTGCAGTCTCCTGTCCTCAAAAAAATTCAAAGGATATGAATATTTTGATAGTTTTAATTTTAAAATAAAAGAGGAAATATTGGCCTATTCTGCTGGAAATGAACTGCAGAGTTGGGAGGAGACAAACTAGCAGATGTCCCAAAGGTGCTTTTTAAAGAGGCAACTGGACCTGTGTGAAGTCCGAAAAAGTCCAACTGCCTCTTGAAAAAAGCACTTTTGTGACAACCATGACCTGGATGACTGAGAATCTCCATAAAAACTAGCAGGTGCTTTTTAAAATAGCTGTACCTACCCCTCAAGTGAAGGGCCAAGTGACTGAAAACTTTTGAAGTACACAAAATGGCACAGTTCTTATGTACAGATGGACATTGTTATCTTTTCTATTTCTAGAAAATGAAAGAATTGGTGACTTGGAAGTGTGTCTATCTGTTTAATTTAGAACAATCGTTTTCAAATTTGGCAACTGGGTGGGGAATTCTGGACGTCCACACATTTCAAAGTCCACACGTCTCCAGTTGCTTTTGAAAAAGCACCTTTGGGACAACCTTGACCTGAATGCATGTGAATCTCCATAGATGCACATCTCAAAGTCTCCAAGTTTGAAAAACACTGATTTTAAAACATGCAGGTAAAGGAGGCTCAAGCACCCTCTTTTTTATTCCAGAAAAATAAGACAGAAAAACTCACCTGGAACCCTGCCTAACTAGCTGCTTTTAAATTGAAAAGTAAAATGGAGCATATTATAGGACCACTGCAGTGGTGGGTTTCAAATAATTTAACAATTGGTTCTCTGCCCTAATGATCAGCAGGGTAGGTGGGACTTGGTGGTCATGTGACTGGGTGGGCATGGCCAACTCAACATCACTCACATTAATGGGCGCTTCACTTTAGCTGTTCCAATGTAATAAGGGTTAACTAGAGAGGCAGTTTCTGTAAGCAGGGCAATAAAGATTAGGCTAGAAACAACACCACAATGTTTCCTTCCTGCCTTCCTTATAGGATTAGCCCTGTAAAGTGGAAAAAAACAAAATGAGATTTCTTCCAACAACCAGTTCTCCAAACTGCTTAGAAAGTTACCAACCGGTTCTCCCGAATAGGTGCGAACTGGCTGAATCCCACC
The DNA here is from genome assembly GCF_009769535.1 of Thamnophis elegans. NCBI lineage: Eukaryota > Metazoa > Chordata > Lepidosauria > Squamata > Natricidae > Thamnophis > Thamnophis elegans. Next base: position 19,838,561 of record NC_045558.1, on the reverse strand, counting down.
ACTGAACCATTGGTAGTCCTTGACCCATTGCAAAATCCCTACAGTCATGTGATCAATATTTGAATGTATTGATCAGCCTATATTTATGTTGGTTGCAGTCTATTAAGGTCATGTGATTGCTATTTGTGCCCTCGGCAAAGCAACAGACACAGTGATGAACTCAACATCCGTAGCAAAAAAAGTCATAAAATTGTGCATGACTTAACAACTGCGTTCCTCAGCAACAGATATTCTAGTCACAACTGTGGTCATAAGTTGAGGACCACCTGCGCTTAATCTGAACAAACAAATTACTATCTGCTTTTTTTTTTTTAATAATGATTTTGTTTTGCAAGAACTGACCGCGTTTCCTAAATTATTCTGGTAGATTGTTTAATCAGTGCTGTAATTAAATACCTGTAAAAATATTTGTACTTGTGGCTGTTGATTTTGCTACAGTCAAGCATTAAGTACGCAGCTCTGTAAGTACGCAAGTGGTGTTGAACAGAGGCAAGTCTGCACACGGTGTTGGAAGGTTCTTGTGGTGAATTTTCTTTTTGACTGAATAGCAGGAAGCATCTGTACCTCTCATTATACCTGCTGAAGTTGTTACTTCCTGTGTATCCTTTTGTACACATCTGCAAAAAACCTCTGCAAAAAAAATTGTTCTATTGCTAAGTCCAGCCTTAGATTCATATCAAGGCCCATTTGAGGCTTTTTGTTGCCCCAAGGAGCATAGACTGGCACGTTTCAGAAAATTGTCCAAATATCTTGAATGTATCATTATTCTTGGAATAACACATAGGGGGCTGAATTGAGATTCTTTTTCAGATCTCAGTTTACCCATGAGGATATTTGAATGAGTCCGTCTTCCTTTCTCTTCCTTGGCCCCATCTGATTAAAAGAGAAACTCAACTTCTGTGAATTTTCACTATGCCATATTGAAATCTGGATCAATAGTTCGTATGATGGAAACAACAGTTATTTGCTAGATATTTTTTTTCTGGAAGTCACTGATTTTTTTTTTTTTGTAACATGAACTTCTGTTTAAGACTGACCCTATCAGTGCTTCTGGCTTAAAAAAACAATAACTCAAGGAAGAGATACAAGAATAATATACATAATTGTATAGTATAGTGCATATGCTGATTTTCACATTTTTTTTCCTGAGAATGTAGGAGGATTTTTTTTTTTTTTAAATTGTAGTCTTCAATTGTACTGTCTTCCTCTAGAGCAGTGATGGTGAACCTTTTGTGGCTCCTGTGCCAAAAGTGAGGGGAGTGCAGGGGAAGTCGTGCACGGGCATGCCACACCCATAATGCTATGCACGCCACACACCCACTGCACACACATGTGCCCGCGACCAGCGCCTCTGCTTTTGGCTCTGTTTTTTTGCCCTCCCCAGGCTCCAGAGGCTTTCTAGGAGCCTGGGGAGGGCTAAAACAGCCTGCCCGCCCCCTCGGATGCCCTCCAGAGGCCTCAGGAGCTTCCCTAATACCTCAGGAGGACAGAAAATGGACCTATGGGGAACCCGGAAGTTCGGGAATGGTGACTTCCGGTTTGTCCATAGGGCCGATTTTTGACCTTCAGAGCCTTTGTGAGGCTTCCCTGAAGACTCTGGAGGGCAAAAAATGGATCTCCAGAGGGTGAAAAATGCCTTGCGTACCTTGACAAATTTATTTATTTATTATTTATTAATTAGACTTATATACTGCTTCATAGGGCTTTCAGCCCTCTCTAAGCGGTTTACAGTTTTTTAGCAAATTGAGTCAGCAAATTGCCCCCACAGTCTGGGTCCTCATTTCACCCACCTCGGAAGGATGGAAGGCTGAGTCAACCTTGAGCCGGTGAGATTTGAACCGCTGAACTGCAGATAACAGTCAGCTGAAGTGGCCTGCAGTACTGCACCCTAACCACTGCGCTACCTGTGGCACACGTGCCATAGGTTTGCTATCACAGCTCTAGAGGTAAAATTGAAGAATTGACTGTTTCAATATTAACTGAGAGGGAATAAACATATAATTTTGTTATAGTAGGTTTTCTTCATCTTCTTAAAATATCTTTAAGATGAAGTAAAATGTAATATTTCATTATTATTTAATATATATAAATATATTATTATTATTCATAATATATTTATATATATTAAAAATTTCGAACTGCAGTCAATTATTATATTTTCCTTAGAAATATCACATTGAAAAGTGGAAATTCAGTCATGATTTTTGCCACAAATGGGAGATTGGTGATTGGATACATATTTCCCAGGAAGGTTGGGCCCAACAATCACCTCTTATCTGCACTATCACATCAAATGCTCCAAGGTTTACATTCACATGCGCATGAGGGCAAAAACATCAGATTTTCTCAAAGTGCTGAATCATGCCTGGCCTGAAGAGAAAGAAATGAATACAATCACAGCAAAGACCTTTATGTCCCGTTAAAGCCTGAGGCAAGGTGGAATTAGACATCTGATGAAGAAGGCTAAAACACTTGCTACCTGATAATCGTAACTTTTTAATATTGCACCTTTCTGGGCTGTTAAGAAAATAATCGAGTGATGTTTTCTACACAAGTTTGGAAAGTGATCTGTGGCCACAATCAATGGAACCAGATTGATTACCATGAACAACTGCATGATTCGCTTAACAACTGCAATGATTCAGATAACAACTGTGACAAAAAGATTATAAGATGGAATACAATTAATTTAACAACTTCCTTGCTTAGTGTGTATGTGTGTATGTGTGTGTGTGTAGTGTTACATTTTTTCTGATAAAGAAATGAAGGGAGACTAGTATAGATCTATTTCAATCTATTTAGTTCTCATCAGCAAGCCATACGCTTACTGGGATTCGAACTTGGGCTGCTTACATATTAGGCGGTTGTATTAACTTCTAAGCCACAAGTTCTCCTCCCTTTATCAGCTGAGCCAGGGGAAAGATTAAATGTTTTTTTCTTCTGTCAGAGCACCTGGTCTACCCAAATATGGGAGGGAGCTTACTGCTTCCCTTTCACCTTTCAGCCCCACTCCAGGAGCCTTCCAGGTAGTTGCTTTCACAACAAACTATTTTGTGTTACATTTTTGTTGATAAAGAAATGAAGGGAGACTAATATAGATCTATTTCAAGCTATTTAGCTCTCATCAGCTTATATATATACATTCTATAAATTTTACCTGAGGGAAAGTGCATGCCACTTTGCCTGGCTTCCCTTCTCCTGTGGTTTTCAAACCTGTAGTCAGTGAAGTTCAGCTGGATATTTGCATAGCTTTATCCATCTGTGTAAGTGTGGGGGGCCTGGGGAGGAAGTAATTCCCCGTTCCCCAACAGCTGGCTCTAAAGCTAGGCAAAAGTGTAGCTTCATTGACTACAGGTTTGAAAAGACAACATGGCTCCTCCTGCAATCAAACTAGACTTGGAGAGGGAAAGCACAAGCAAGCACTGAAGAGACCATTGAGGAGGAGGCAGGAAGCCTGGCAAAGGGGCATGCTGTAGCACACACACTTTCCCTCAGCCCCTTTCTTTTCGGAAGGCTCCGATCGGCTCCCCTCTGGCTTCTCTGCCTCTCCTCTCACCCCAGCCTGCCAGCATTCCAGGCATTTCCCACCTGGACAGCATGCTGCATTTGCATGCTGGAGGTGTTTGGAGGAGGTGTTTGGGGAAAGGGGGAATGGCAGAGGAGCTGCTTTCAAGCCATTGGGAGAGATATCCAATCCAACTTCTGTGTGTGTGTGTGTGTGTGTTTGAGAGAGTGAGAGAGGGGGAGGGACAGAGGGAGGGAGAGAGGGAAGAAAGAAGGGAAGGGAGAAAGAAAGAAAAAAAAGAAAAAGAAGGAAACTTCTTTCACAAAGGAGAAAAACAAATGTTGTCGCTTTAAATCAGAACTGAGCATGCCTGGCTGTGGAATTCTGGGAGTTGAAGTCCATAAATCCTAATACTTATACCTTTAAATTGAAGCTTTAAAGGTGCAGGAAACAACAAATTGGTTATATGTTATATGGTTTTATGTTTTTGAAGTTTTGGGGTTTGTGCAATATGGGCTTTGTGTTTCTAAAAGTGATTCCCTGCTTGTGAATGGAGCCAAACTTTCTCTAAGGTCATTCTCTCATTATCTCTATCTGGCAGGAATACCAAATGAGCCTCAGGCAGTTTTCTTTGTTAGCAGAAAGAAAGAAAAGCAGCATAGCTATTTAGGGCTAGAAGGCTACTCGGAGGTATAATACAATACAATAGCAGAGTTGGAAGGGACATTGGGGGTCTTCTAATCCAACCCCCTGCCTAGGCAGGAAACCCTACACCACTTCAGACAAATGGCTATTCAACATCTTCTTAAAGACTTCAGTGCTGGGGCATTCACAACTTCTGGAGGCAAACTGTTCCACTGATTAATTGTTCTACCCTCTGTAAGATAGTCTTCCAGCAGCTAGCTCACAACCATAGAGTGCACTCCTAGAGCGGCCGCTGCTGGAAGACTCGGCAGCCGAGTTTTGGAGTTTGAAACTGGAGAAGACGTTATGCTCAGAGTGTGGCGGCGGCTGCTGTAGGGAGAGCTGGGCCCGGACATGTTGAGGCTAGGAGGCATGCCTGCTGGGGGTGGAACAGCTGCTCGTCCAACCCCATTCACTGAACTAGGGGGTATTCCTAATGTGCCAAGCTGCAGGAGCTGGGGAGCAGGCAGAGCGCCACATGGCTTGGTGCCTTAGGGATACCCCTTAGGTCAGTGAATGGTGCTCTGCCCGGCTGCAGAGGGGGTTTGCCAGGCGATTGCTCGTGAGCTTGGTCACCTCATGGCTGCTTTGCCCCTGAGGCTGTGCCCGGCTCTTCGGGAGCCAGTTCGCAAGAGAGCAGCCATCCGGCAATTGGTATATAGACATTTGAGTTCATTTTGATTGACCCTGTGTTTACTGTCTACATAACCTGTGTTATGCCTGACTGCCCCTATTTTCTTGTCACTTGTATGATTCATGCACATAGTATGGCACTCACTATTAAATGCTTGGTTTTGATTAAATGCTTGGTTTTGGTAATCTAGTCCAACCCCCTGCTGTGGTAGGAAACCTTATATTGTATGGATTATTTTGGTCCCTTTAACAGAGAGGAAAATTGCCAGAAAGGAGGAGTTTACAAGGACAAGGCTGCCATGCAGAGGAAGGCAGAGATAGTCCTTGATTTATGACTTCAATTGAGCCTAAAATTTTGGTGGCTAACAAGAACGTTGTTAAGTGAGCTTCACCACATTTTACCCAAACCATGATATCTCCTGGTGAATGACATCAAGTTGGTCACTCTCACCCAGTCGCATGACTACCAAGCCACTCCCACCTGGTCACATGACTGCCGAGCCACTCCCACAAAATGGGCCACACCTATAGAATAGGTTCTAAAAAATTTAGAAACCCACCAGTAATTATATAGAGATAGATAGAGATAGATGGATGATAGATAGATATACACACATACACACATACATCAACTGTTTCGGGTAAAACAGTTTTTATCACACTATTTAATTCAGTGTTTCTCAACCTTGGCAACTTGAAGATGTCCGGACTTCAACTCCCAGAATTCCCCAGCCAGCATTCATGAATGCTGGCTGGGGAATTCTGGGAGTTGAAGTCCGGACATCTTCAAGTTGCCAAGGTTGAGAAACACTGATTTAATTTATAAATAGTGTGATAAAAAACCATTTTTCAAAAAGCAGACAAGGAAAAATAGATGTGGCCACAACAAATATTAAATTTAATTAAAATGTGTTTCACATTATCTGAGATTAATTAAATGCAGTTAGTATGATTATTTCTTATAATACTCCCCCCCTCCCCAAATCCATTTTGGTGGCAACTTTTGCATAGGTTCTGGGAGTGGCAGCCAAGTATTTTATCCAAGCAGATGAACACATATACCAAAACCTTTTCAAATTATGTAGTTGAGCTTTGTTTCTTTGTTGATTTCCGGCAGCATTAGACTTCTAATTTTTCATTCCTTCCAAACCAGTGAAATGTTATAAATACATTTTGTAAAGAGAGGCAGGACTGTCTGTGAAGGAGAATTTTGAAGATAGGACAGAACAGGTTTAAATTTGATATGCAAGAGAAAATTGAGAAAAGAATGTTCAAATTAAAAATGGCCCAGAACTGACGAGTTCTGTACAAAATATTTCCCAAGGGATATTTAATTGGGCCATGAATTGGGACTTAAAGATTGCTTTCCCCCCCCTAAGTTCCTGTCTTTCCCGTGTCCTGAATTCTGAGCAGAGCTATTTTTAAAGATTTGGAAAGAATTATGAAAACTACACTTTGCTGGCTTAACTACCTTGTTTATTATCTTAAGATTCCAGATATTGAAAAATGTTGATGAGACTGAAACTTGTTGCGTCCTTCTGGCCTTTTTAGTTACCTCTCTCCATATAACACAGTTAATTCTGCATTTTTGAATTGTCCAATATTGCTACCTGCATTTTATGTCACTAAAAATATCAAAAAAAACTAATTAAGTCCAATTGAGTGAAGCTATTCTCCAAAGCACCTGAGGGCAGGACAAGAAGCAGTGGGTGGAAACCAATCAAGGAGAGAAGCAACCTAGAATTAAGAAGAATTTCCTGACAGTTAGTTTTAGATCTTGGAGCGAAGGGAAGGACGCGACAAGAAGTATGAGGAAAGTGACTTTTATTCAGCTCATAGTGGAAACGATTCAACGAGGCGTATTTCGCGCCCTACATTTATACCCCCAGGTTTGAGCGAGGGACCAATGGGGCGTCGAGTAGCTCGACCAATCAGGGCGAGGATTGGACCGGCTCTGCCCGGGAACCAATCAGGAAGAGTCCTTTGTAGCTCGACCAATCAGGGCGAGGATTGAGCCGGCTCTGCCCGGGAGCCAATCAGGAAGAGTCCTTGTTCGCGCGCTTGTATTTCCCGCGCTAGTATTCAACACCCCTCCCCCCCCAGTCATAGAGTTCCTTTAGGAGGGGCAAACATAGTCTTGTAGGTAGGCGGGACGGTGGCGTTCTCGTCCCGATCTCCGTGGTTCCCCGGCGGTCGTCGACGGGGGGGGAACCGCTGGCGGAGGCGTGTCCGTGGTGGGGGCTTGAGCCGACGGCGCGGCCCCGCGAGAGGGCATTGGCTCCGGGTCCCGTGCCCGATGTCCGTCCGCCTGGGGTGGCGTCTCTGTGGCCAACGGGGTGTCTGGTAGGGGCCCCGTGCAGTCCGGTTGGGGTGTAGGTTCAGAGTCTCGAGAAGGGCTCCGCGGAAAGGAGTAGCCAGCTGGGGTGCGCCTGCCCGGAAGGTTCGCGACGGCTTGACCCCCGTTCGCCGGGTGGAAACGGTCCGTGGGGAAAGGAGTCAATGGGGGTGGCTCCTGTTGAGAGCAGATTTCTGGGGAGCTGGGGCCGTCTCTTTCCGCAGGAAGGCGACGCCTTAACTGGTCCACGTGTCGCCTCCATTGTGTCCCGTCGGCCAGGCCGACCCTGAAGGAACAGGGGCCGGTCAGAGCTGTGATGGTTGCGGGAACCCACCGTGGATCCCCGGAAAAGGAACGGGCCCATACAGGATTCCCTAACTTAAACGCGTGGGACGGAAGGGCCCCCAGGTTGCTTGGCGGATCTCCTGCGTAAAGTGGATGGAGCCTGTCTAGGGGGGTTCGCAATCTCCTACCCATCAAGAGCTCCGCGGGACTTTTGTTGGTCGTTGGGCAGGGTATGGAGTGCTGGCTCAAGAGATAGGCCGCTACTCTTTCTTGCCAGTCGCCCTGGTCCATGCGGCCCAAGGCTTCTTTTGCTGAGCGAACTGCGCGCTCCGCCCGGCCGTTGCTAGCTGGGTGATAGGGGGCTGTGGCCGCGTGTCTGATCCCCTGTTCGGCCAGGAATTCTTGGAACGTGGTGGAGGTAAACTGGGGCCCGTTATCGGAGACTATCACATCCGGTAACCCATGGGTAGCGAACATCTTACGGAGGGCCCTTACTGTACTCTCTGCTGTGGTGGAGGTCATGATTACTAGCTCCACCCACTTGGAGTAAGCATCGACCACTATCATGAAGTTCCGGCCGTGGAAGGGGCCGGCAAAGTCGATGTGTAAACGGGACCATGGGCCTCTAGGGATCTCCCACTCTCGAGGGGCGGCCATGGGGGGATTCGGCCTAGAGTTTTGGCAGATCCTGCATCGGCCTACGTAGTCTGCGATTTCTGTGTCTAACAAGGGCCACCATACGTAGCTACGGGCTAAGGCTTTCATTCGTGCTATGCCTGGGTGGTTTTTGTGGAGTGCGGGCAGGATTCGTGCTCGTAGGGCTGTAGGGATCACTACCCTATCCCCCCAGACAAGGCAACCCCCGTGAAGGGCGAGTTCGGCCTGTCGCACTTTGAATGGGCGGAAGTGTTCCGCTACCTTTTCCGTGGGCCACCCCCTCAAAACCCATGAAGCGACCTGAGATAGGACGGGGTCAGCCTTTGTGCAGGCTGCCACGTCCGTGGCAGAAACGGGGAGGTCGGATTCGGCAATGGACAGAACAGAGAGCGCGGGCACGTGGGCTGTGTCCGTCTCTGGCAGGGGGCAGCGGCTCAGGGCGTCTGCGTGTCCTAGCTGTTTGCCCGGACGGTATAACAGCGTATACGAGTACGCCGTTAGGAACTCTGTCCAGCGTGTCATGCGGGGGGACAAGATGGGGGGAGTCGGCTTGTCACCCGCCAGTAGCCCCAGGAGGGGCTTGTGATCCGTGACTAGGGTGAACTTTCTACCATAAAGGTAGTCATGGAACCGCTTAATGCCGGACACTGCAGCCAGGGCTTCTTTATCGATTTGGCTGTAGTTCCGCTCCGTGGAGGAGAGTGTCCGGGAATAGAAGGCTATGGGGGCTTCTGAGCCGTTTGGGAGGACGTGGCTCAGCACCGCCCCTACGCCATAGGGGGAGGCATCGCAAGTCAGAATTAGAGGCATCCTATCGCTGTACTGGATTAGGACTGCCGATGAAGTTAAAATATCCTTTATAGCCGCGAACGCGTGCGCTTCACGGCTACCCCATTTCCAGGCTGCTGACCGGTCAAGTAGACGGTGTAGCGGCTCAGCTAGTGACGCCTTGTGGGGGATAAAAGGGGCGTAGAAATTTAAGAGCCCCAGGAATGCTTGTAACTCCGCCCTAGAGGTGGGTGCGGGTGCGTTTTTGATGGCGGCAACTTTGGAAGGAGTGGGGTGGATGCCTTGGGCATCAATGAGGAACCCCAGGAATTCAACCTTGGGAACTGCAATTTCGCATTTGCTGCGCTTTAATTTCAGTCCCGCCTCCCTGAAACGTGTGAGGACCTCCCGCAGCGTTTTCAGGAGCTCCGAGTGGCTGGGGGCTGCGACCAGGACGTCGTCGAAGTAGGGAACGACGCCTGGGAGCCCGTGGAGCAACCGCTCCATGAGGCTCTGGAAAATCCCAGGGGCGACCGAGACGCCGAATTGCAGACGGCGGCAACGGAAAGCTCCGCGGTGGGTGACGATAGTCTGGGCTGTAGCCGCATCGTCGTCTACGGGAAGCTGCTGGTAGGCCTGTGCCATGTCTAGCTTAGCGAAAATGCGGCCCTGTCCTAAGGAGTGGAGTAGGTGCTGTACTACGGGAACCGGATACGGGTTTGCCTGTAGGGCCAAATTGATGGTCGACTTGTAGTCGGCACATATCCTCACCGATCCGTCGGGCTTGACCGGAAGGACTATGGGGGTTTCCCAGCGGGCGTGATCTACGGGCTCGAGTACCCCTTGTTCAATTAACTTATCGAGTTCCGCATCTACCTTTGCTCTCAATGCGAAAGGGACCCTGCGTGCCTTTAGCCTAACGGGGGCGACCTGAGGATCGAGGCAGAGAGAAATGGGGGTACCCTTGTAACAACCCAATTTCCCGTCGAACACATCTGAGAACTCGTCTAGGACGCTATCTACGGGGAGGGAAACTACCCTGTGTACCCCTTCTATGGTGAGGCCCAAAGCGGAGAACCATTCTAACCCCAGGAGAGCGGGCAGGTTGTTCCTTACGACTAAAACTGGGAGTTTCCCTTTAAAATTTCCATATTCCACCCGGATGTGGTATAACCCAGCTGTGGGAATCCCATTTCCCTGGTAATCTAGGAGGGAGACCCTGGCGGGGCGCAGCTTTCTCTGGGGGACCCCGGGGCAAAGGCGGGAGAACAAAGCCCAAGATAGGAGAGAACGGGATGAACCGGAGTCCACCTCCATTTGGCAAAGCTGACCTTCGAGACGGACGGCGGTGCTTATTTTCCGGTGGCCGGCGGGAACGGGGGATGCCTGGTAGACCACGCAGTCGGCGCTGGGGGGCTGGTAGGTTGAGTGGCAGTCCTCAGTGCGCCTCGCGGGACGTGGCTGCAGGCGGCGTGGTGGTGCCGGGCGCTGGTCGCTGGGCTGCATAAACGACGGGGCTGGCAGGGGAGCCCGGCATACTCTGGCGAGGTGTCCTTCTCCTTGGCAACGGCGGCAGACGGCGGAACGGTACGGGCAGGCTGTGCGGCTGTGGCGGCCGCCGCATCCGCGGCAAGGTGCGTTTGAGGCCGGCTGAACGGGTGCCGGTGGTTGCTGGGGTGGCCTCCGTTTGGGCTGCAGCCTCATCTGGCCGACGATTTCCTCCTCCTCCTCCTCCTCGTTTTCGGCAGGGGAGAGATCGTCGACGAGGTTCGTCTGGGCGAGCGGCCCCGCGACGGTTTGTGCGGGGGGGTTTAGCTGGAGGCGTTCCATGTCGGCCGTGGATTGCTCGGAGAGTTCGGCGGCTCGCGCTATTTCCACGGCTTGCATCAGGGTAATCTTGTGATTCCGGAGCAATCGGCCGCGTAAGTGTGCGTCGCGGACTCCGCACACAAACTGCTCCGCAAGGTTTTCCTCCAGGTCTGCAAAATCGCACTGGGCGGCCACAGTGCGCAAGGCCTCCAGAAAATGGCTAATGGATTCATTAGCCCTTTGTACTCGGCGGCGGAAAGCGAAACGGCGTGCAAATAAAGAGGGTGAGGGAGCGTAGTGGTTCCTCAGCCTGGACATCAGCTCGGCCCACCCAAGTTTGTATGCTGGCCTCGGGGCGGCCAGGGCTCTCGCAGAGGCGAACATGGACGGCTCACAGCAGGACAGGAAGAAGCTGCATTTCTCCTCATCGGTCTGAGCCTGGTTTTTCGAAGCGATCAGGTAACACTCGAACCGCTCCATGAATCCGTCCCATGATTCTCCGGTGGCTCCGCCGAATGGCGCGAAAGGAGGAAGCGATGACGCCATCGTGGTGTGGGGCCGGAGAGGGGAGAGGAAGGACGAAGAAAAATTCGCGTTCGCTGCCGGAGTTCTCGGTCTGACGATAGCGTTCTGGCTGGTTCAGACGCGGTGGCAGCTGGCTGTTCTTCTTCGTGGTCGCGGGAATCGGGATCCCACCTTCGTCGCCAGTTTTAGATCTTGGAGCGAAGGGAAGGACGCGACAAGAAGTATGAGGAAAGTGACTTTTATTCAGCTCATAGTGGAAACGATTCAACGAGGCGTATTTCGCGCCCTACATTTATACCCCCAGGTTTGAGCGAGGGACCAATGGGGCGTCGAGTAGCTCGACCAATCAGGGCGAGGATTGGACCGGCTCTGCCCGGGAACCAATCAGGAAGAGTCCTTTGTAGCTCGACCAATCAGGGCGAGGATTGAGCCGGCTCTGCCCGGGAGCCAATCAGGAAGAGTCCTTGTTCGCGCGCTTGTATTTCCCGCGCTAGTATTCAACAGTTAGAACAATTAACCAGTGGAACTACTTGCTTGTGAATGTTCAAACATTGGAAGTTTTTAAGTTTTAAAAAGTCTGAAATGATATAAGGTTTTCTGCCTAAGCAGGGGGTTGGACTTGAAGACCTCCAAGGTCCCTTGCAGCTCTGTTAATCTATTCTATATTCTACTCTAAGAGTGCTTCCAGATGGAACAGTTCCTAGATATAACCTGTTCAAAAAGATACTCTTGATATTTCCTCCCAAACAGAATTTGATGAGAAAAAGAAAGTCTGAAAAAGTGGAAAGCTTTGCTTATTAAAGCCATCACAAACATTTCCCCACCTCCATAAAATACTGTTTGTGAAGCAACTGCATAGAAAATGCCTTGGCTTCTAGTAAGCAAACAGGCAGATTGGTTGCTTCAATCAGCAAGTCCATTTAAGGAACCGGTGAAGGAGCTTGGCCATAAAACTTCATAAGCAGAACTCCTCGGATTCCTATGAACAGGCTGGCAGGAGCTCCCTTTCTTTCTTGGATTAATGACAAAAACAGCCAAGAAGGCCACTAAAGCCAAGGCATTCTTTCCCCTCTGGGAAACTCGAAATTAATTTAAGACTTCACACTGGTAGTTCAACCAATCTGTGTATTTACTCATCTCCTATTCCTGCCCCCTATTCTCCCAATGGGAAAGCTAAAGGGAGCATATTTTTGCCTGGGACATTCTTTCACTCCAAAAATAGCATTGAACTCCTTTGTTTTAATAGATGCTGGAAGAACATAATTGAACTTCCTGTTTTAATTTCTGCCTCTTAAACTTTTTTTCTTGATTTGTACTGTACCTGTTCAGATGGCATTGGCTAACTTGTTCTGTTGGGAGGGTGTAGTATGGAAATGTGAGAGTGAGATCTCTGAATGCCTAGAAAAATGAAATAAGCTGGGAAATATTGAAAAGGCAGAATATTATATTTCCCTGGATCAGAAATGGAGAAACATGTTTTAGGTAGGAAACAGACTCACTCTTAATAGCCCCCACCTTTGTCATTGGGCCATTAAAATGCCTGAGCCAGTCTATTCTACATAACAAAGATCTCCCCCTTCAGCTCCAGGGTAATGGGATTAAGGCATGATGGTATTAGCCCTTTACCCATCTCACTACAGGGCACCTGGGAATATAACCAACTTGGGACTCAAAAGACACACAACCTACAAAATTGGCTGAGATCCCCCCCACCCCTGGCAGTCTGATAACCAATCAGAGTACATTTCTTACACAGGAACAGGAAACAGAGAGGTGGGGCAGAGAGTATAAAAAACTCAGGAACTCTCAGCAACCCCTTTTTTTCTCTCTTTTCTTCTTCACCCAACATCTGGAAGCATATGACCCCCCTCCCTTTCTGTTCAGGAACTCAAGCCATGTGATCCTGTCTGCCATTAAACCATCTTTCCAAGCAGCCTCCATGTTTCCAGTGTCTTTTCCCCCACTTGGAGCTGAAGCCAGATGGACATTTCTTCCAACACTTTGTTGTGATGTCATAAAAGCTTGGTCAGAATAAAGTTGGAAGGGACCTTCGAATCTTCTAGTCCAGTCCCTGCTTAAGTAGGAAACTCTATCCCATTTCAGACAAATGTTTGTTCAATATTTTATTAAAAACCTCCATTGATGAAGCACCCACAACTTCTGAAGGCAAGTTCCACTGGTTAATTGTTCTCACAGCCAAGATTTTTTTTTCTTAGATTGGTTCTCTCCTTGATTAGTTTCCATCCATTGTTCTGCCTTCAGGTGCTTTGGAGAATAGATTGACCCTCTATTAAACTGTTAGCATCAAATTTTCCCTAGTCCTTCTTTTCACTAGACTAGACCTATCCAGTTCCTGCAATTGTTCTTAATATGTTTTAGCCTGCAATTCCTTAATCATCTTTGTTGCTCTTCCCTGTACTCTTTCTAGAGTCTCAACATTTTTTAATATCATGGTGACCACTCTGCGTCTTGAAAAAAATCAATGTTAATGCAAATTTGAAGATCCACCTAAAGTCCTTAAATGCTTAAGTATTCCATATAAGTTTCTTGAAACACTTTCTTAATTAAAAATATGTAATTTTAACTGACAAATTGATTGGAAATATGCAGAGATATATTCCCAACTGACTTGGAATACATCAGAATAGGGAAGGCTGTTCTAAAATCTTTTAATTCATATTGAAAAGTTTCAGAAAATCGGAAATCAAAATGAGTTGTCTGGCAGTGTTCCTGCAGGAAGACAAGATGATGATCTTGATGGAAATATGCAAGAACTATCCCAGAGACAAAAGGGGATGAAATGCTTTTTGAGTTCAGAACAATGAGCTAATATTTAAGAGCAATTCAGGTTCCTCTCTAATTTACTGAAGTGTAAGAAAAAGAAGGAGGAGGTATAGCACAGTAAGATTTGCAAGCTATTCTCAATAAAAGTCTTTGGGAATTCTCAGTTATCTGGATCGTGTTTGTCCCAAAGATGCTTCCCCCATCCCTTCAAAAGGAAACTGGATCTTCTTTGTTTTTTCTTGAAGACATTTTACTTCTCATCCAAGAAGCTTCTTCAGTTCACTGAAGAAGCTTCTTGGTTGAGAGCAAAATGTCTTAATGAAAAACTAAGAAAGTCCAGTTGCCTTTGAAGGAAAAAAAAAGCATCCTTGGGATTCTCAGTTTTTTAAAAAAGTAATATTAAACTCCCTTTTGATTTCTTGGTCTTCATAACTTTCCAATTGTTATTTCCATTCCACCCTATGTACTGCAGAATCATATGTAATTATTGTTCTACTCAGAGATACCAAGTATAAACAAAATTTTGCACATGTGACAAGATTTATATTCGGTAGCATTCATTATATGTACAGTAGATTCACTGAATTTTTTGAATTATTATTCAGAGCATTTTTTATAGTCTCAAAATCAAAAATAGTCCTCAAATTATGGCCACAGTTTGGACCAGAATTTTGACTGCTAAACAACAGTCATTAAGCAAGTCATTATGTGATTGGATCCAATTTTATGAACATTTTTTTTATCATAGTTGTGAAGTGAATCATAAGATCATTACTGTATGTGAATCACACAGTGGCAAAGTGACTTCCACACTTAATTTTCCTTGTCAGAAGCTGACTGGGAAGTCATAAATTGTGATAACCTGATTGCAAGATGCTGCAGTCATTCTAAATGTGAATCAGTTATCAAGAATCCAAATTGTGAGTATGTGACTGCAGGGGTGGTGCAATATTTGTAACTTTTTTTTTAAAAGTTTTTTTTAAATTTTAATTGAACAAAAACACACACAAAAGAATCATCCTTCGTTACATCTTGTAGAAAGTGTGTCGATTGGTTACAAATAACTTTCATGTATTTCTTCCACAGTCATTACTTATAGTTCATATTAGATTATACACTTTAAGTCAAAAATCTTTGTATATCTTACTATCAATGTACCACAATTCTCATTTGACTACAATTATTTGAATGTGCTTTTGCCTCACATCATACTTAAAGACACAACCACATAATGGCATTCATTAGCTATTTCAAAAATCCTCCAATAACATTACACCTTTATGACATATTCTAAGCAAAAGTCAATTAATGAAGTTTCTAAACCTCCCCCCCCTTTCCCCCCAACTCACTGTTTAGAGTTTGTATCCAAGTTGCTTTTGCCAATACCAGAGCATGTATATATTATTAAATAATATCCATTGACATTTCCTTGTTGTTATTATAATTGGCTAAAAATCATTTACTATTTACATCCCATCTCCTCTCGTCAGACCCAAAAAACATTACACCTTTATGACAAGATCTAAATAAAAAATTGTTAATAAAATTTATAGGTCTTTTTCCCAGATCGCAATTTGCAATTTATATCCAAATTTCTTTTACTAGTTTGCCAGTACATGTATATATCACTAAGCTGTATCCATTATCATTTCATTATTGTTATTATAGTTAATTATTTGTTCATGAATAAACATTTAATAATAATAATCTAAAACAATCAAAGAACTAACTAAATTCCTACTTATTGATCACCAAAATTAACTAATTTTTTATTATCAACTTTCATTGTCAACCTGTATCTTTCCAGTAACAAAACAGTCTTATCTCTCTTGCCAATTGTGGTGTCAGCCTTCTTTTTATCTCCTTTATAAGGTTTTTATAGACTTCTCTCCACACTTTGTTGCTTGAAGGATCTCTCAGGTAATCCTGTTGCCCTTCAGCTGTTATTAAAATTAGCTTGTTTTTATTTGTCAATCGTGCTTCTGAAAAAAATTCTCTTCTTAAATCCATCATCATTATCCTTTTTCTTCTTCTGTATCTTGGAATCTGGGGTAGAGCTCCAGTTCGTTGAATTCTTTTTTCCATATTCCCTTCTTTCCAATTTCACTCACATTTGCTCCATTAATAAATTCATCTATTGTCTTGTCTTTATCTTCTATGTCTTCATTCTCCCCTTTAATTTTTGGGGCTCCAACCCCTTCATCTTTTGCTGTGAGGAACACTAGTCTTTCCAACTTCTCAATTCTCCCATATCCTTCCAATAGATTTTGAATTCCAGCCAAGATATTTTGGAATTTTAAGGTTTCCTCATCTGAAGATTGATCCATGTTTCCAAAAAAGGAGGAAAAAAAACTAATAGCCACTGCCACTCTAGCCTTCCAGCCTCTTTTATTTTTTTATTTTAGGTTAGCAATAGCAGTTACATTTATATACCCCTTCATAGGGCTTTCAGCCCTCTCTAAGCGGTTTACAGAGTCAGCATATTGCCCCCAACAACAATCCAGGTCCTCATTTTACCCACCTGGGAAGGATGGAAGGCTGAGTCAACCCTGAGCTGGTGAGATTTGAACAGCTGAACTGCAGAACTGCAGTCAGCTGAAGTAGCCTGCAGTGCTGCATTTAACTACTGCGCCACCTCGGCTCCTAGGTTGACTTAAACACAACTTCTTTTATGCTCTTCAAAAGAGAAGGGTTCTGTTTCCCCCCACTTTCTCTCCCCTGCCAAAATAGTTCTCAAAAGCACCTGCAAAAACAATTCGTCCCCTTTGCTCTTTATCAGTTTCTGTAAACAAGTTGCAAACTCTGCAGCTACAGAGTCAGTAAGATCAAAGAAGAAAAGAGAAAAGGTACATTGTTTCAAAAACTTCAGCCTCTAACCTCCAAGTGGCATTGTTGCTACTTTTCACTTTCTAATATTTATCTCTGGCTTATAGGAAACAAAGTTCTTTAAATTTATTTAATGAAATTTAATAACAAGTAGTAGTAAGAATTGTTAAAATAAAAATGAAGGTTTTAATCCAGAAGTCAAAAAATAAAGCATGAAAAAGCAGAATAAAAAAATTAATTCGTTCATTTTAAGAGGAGAAACGTTGCGAGCACTTCAATCCACAAAGTATAGTTACAAAGAAAAAAAAAGCTTTCTAAGGCAATCCAATATAAGTTAATATCACCACTTAATTCTTTTGCTTAAGGATCTAATTTGGCTTTTAAAAAGTTTCTTTGGGCAGTCTTTCCCAAAATAGAAAAAATACCTCACCAGATGGACTCACTTTCTCTTTTCATTTCCTTCCGGAGTCATCCTGACTTCATCGGCCTGAGGTTGCCTATTTACCACTGGCTTGAAGAGCTTCCCTTGGGTCAATCAGGGACTTTGCGATGTCCTTGAGACCAGCAAGTGTTCGTCTTCCTGATCATCATCTCTGCGGGATAGTTTAGGTCCAAATGGACTGTCCAGCGGCAAAAGTATTAATGGCGGTCTCGGAGTGTCGAGACCGCACGTTGTAACATCACAATGTTGGCTCCTCCTTCCAATATTTGTAACTTTTGGGTATCAGTTGTAACAACTTTTTGCAAAGTTGTCGTAACTTCAAACTATCATTAAATGTATAGTTATAAGTTGATTATATAATAATTACAAAGCTTTAGAAATACCCCAAATAAGATGTATTATTATTATTATAGTTTTTTTCATCCAACAATCTTCATAAATTGAAAATCTTGTGCAATATGATTCTAGTTTCCCAAAACATTGAACCTCTTGTTCACTCAAAAACAGCTATATTACCCTTATACTTTTTAAATATAATCAGAATAAATTGCATTTAGCTCTGTTCATTTATATTATAAATCAACAACAATATTTGCTCTCAGGGTTATAATATTTATGAAAAATACCCCTTGCCTCCAAGGTATAATGATTTCAGGTGCAAAAAATCAGGAATCCGGGTTATTCAAATCAGTACAATTTATTCCATGCTGCCTCTAAATCAGTGGCAGTCAAACTGGTTCCTACCGTCCACTAGTGGGCGTTCCAGCTTTCATGGTGGGCGGTAGGGGTTTGCTGTAACTCTGCTTTATAAATTTTACAAAGTAAAGTTACTTCCCTACTTTATAAACCACCATTACTGTGGAACCAGTGGGCGGTTAGAAAATTTTACTACTAACAGAGATACAAAAGTGGGCGGTAGGTATAAAAAGGTTGACTACCCCTGCTTTAAACAAAAATCTGAACTACTAATGGTCAAGGCAAATTGGAGGTAGATAAGATTCAATGGAATTCAAAGCGGTCTGCCTTAGATCTCTTGTGGGCACAATGGGACTCTAAACTGATGACATGCTTGACTCCTCCCCTCGGGCTCTGCTTGATTATCTCCTATAGATGATTAGTGAATGTTATTATTGGTTTATATTAGGATTATATGATATACATAAAAGGGCATTTAATACATTTTCAATGAAAGTAATTCATACTAGGGCAGATGTACTTCATTTGGTGACTAGTTTGCATTAGTGTTGAATTGAAAGAACTCTTATTATATACACGTTAGTTCTTGTACAAGGAAAGAATAAATTAGAATGCATTTAAACAATGTGCTTGTTTAATTCAAAAGTGCTGAATTCTTAACATAGCAGTTAAACCAGTTTAGAGCAGATGCTGTTAAAAACAGCACACTCCTTATCTTTCTACGTACTAATAATATAAGATTACAAGTGCTGGGCTGCCGGAATACAGATAACCATTAGAAAACCATAGAGAATTAAGAAAAAGTTTTTTATCTTTCTTTGCTGCTATCTAATGGTCTGGATATTTGCAACCTCAATTTATAAACTCTAGATAATGATAATCTTGTAAGCATTATGAACATGTGAATATGGGTGATATGATTAATAATCACTGGAGGATATGCTCAATTGTATTGTATGCTTAAATTTTAATAGTAATTTTAAGCAATATAGAAAAAAAATTTCAAGTTTAAATGAAAATTACATCTTAAATATGTGTAATATTTCCCCCTTATTAATTGGGTGTGCCTAGAGACTATCCAGCTTTTAAGCATATCAATCTGGCAGAAATGCAAAAATCCTCATCAGAAGCAAGTTAACTGAACAGTTAATTAAATGTATATTCAGAAGGCAAGCTAGAGGTCAAACATGAGTTTTCAAACAAAAAGCAAGCAGCCTGAGGAATGAAGGCAAACTTCCATTGGTTGAAAGGCAAAAATCCAGGAAGAATGCAGGGGCAGAATCCAGTATACAAATATTTGTTTTGATTCTAAGTAGATTTAGATTAGATTTAGATTTATTTTATTTGTATGCCGCCCTTTTCCGGGAGGGACTCAGGGCGGCGAACAACTCAAGGGGGGAAAGGGAACATAGAACACAATACAAGTAATTAAAATAACAAAGAATCACACAGCCACACAGGTCGAGAGGGGAGGGGAACTCATCAACCCCAGGCCTGCCGGCACAGCCAGGTTTTG
The DNA here is from genome assembly GCF_009769535.1 of Thamnophis elegans. Lineage (NCBI taxonomy): Eukaryota > Metazoa > Chordata > Lepidosauria > Squamata > Natricidae > Thamnophis > Thamnophis elegans. Next base: position 19,819,096 of record NC_045558.1, on the reverse strand, counting down.
ACGGCTTTCCGGAAGGCCTGGAGAGAGGTGAGGGTCCGAATCTCTGCGGGGAGTTCATTCCAAAGGGCCGGAGCTGCCACAGAGAAGGCCCTCCGCCGGGTGGTAGCCAGATGGCATTGGCTGGTGGACGGAACCCGGAGGAGGCCGACCCTGTGATCTAATGGGTCTTTGGGAGGTAATTGGCAGCAGGCGGTCTCTCAAGTAGGCTAAAATTGAAGGTTTATAAAATCAGAGTTCTGAGAACTTTATGTAATTATCAGATCCCTCCTTATAAGTGAGGTGTTACAGCTAATCCTCAATTTACAATCATTAGTTTAGTTGCCATTTGAAGTTACAATGGCATTGAAAATAGTCACTTAGGGATGGTCCTTGCACTTATGACTATCCTAGCATCTGTACAGTCACTTGATCATAATTTGGTTGCTTGGCAATTGGTGTGAATTTACAATGGTTGTAGTATCCCAGAGTTATGAGATTGCCTTTTACGACTTTCCCAATGGTTTTCGAAAAAGCAAGATCAATGGGGGAAACTGAATTTGCTTAATGACTGTGGTAAAAAGTTGTAAAATTAGACATGATTCACTTAACTGCCTGCTTAGCAATGACAATTCTAGGCCCAACTGTGATATGGAATAGACTGAGGCTACCGGTACTTATAAATGAGTATTTTTATTTAACATACAACTATTTGCCCTTTTTGGGGTTGATTGTCCTGGGAGAAGCTCTTAGAATTATCCATTTCTGTAAAATGGAGCTAATATTTGGAAGATCTTCCCAGTTGATGTGGGATTGGCTCTTTTGACAAGGCTGATTTCAGATGCTGAAACCTGAATTCTTCTAAAGAGCTTTGGTGATATGAGTGGCTACTGTATTGGTTTTTGTTTTTGTTGCTTTTAATTTTGGTTGGATCATTCTTTATTTATGGATACCTTATGTATGTTATTATATATTTTTATGTTTTGTATCTTGGTTAACCGCCAAGTGCCCTAGCAAGTTACTGTGGCTGTGATTTTACTATTACAGTGACTTAAATAAAGAAATAAACATACATACTGTCAAGTTGTATGTTGCAACATATGGCAGTGGAAGCCGCATCTTCAGAAAAGATAAATGAAAAAAACTTGATGATTTGAATTATGGTGTTAGGAAAAATGTTGAAATGATTATATAAAGGATTCCATGAAAGAGTTCAAATGAAATCAAAATGTTCATGGAAGCACTAATGATAAAGCAAAAAATCAGATATTTTGGACACATGCTATAAACATATCCTGAACATTTTTCCAATGAACAGACTCACTGGAGAAGATTCTTGAAAGGCAATTGAAAAATGAATTGACAGAAAACAAGGCCAGACACTTTCATGATGATGCAAACATGAGTTTACTTGAAGAAACAATTACTGGTAGACAGTCCTGATAAAATTAAGACCATTGGGACCTGAAGAATGGGAAGTGACTAATATGAAAAAAAAGAAAGATGCAGCTGACGTCTTTGCGGAATACTCCACTTCTTGTATGAAGTATTTGAGTCTGTAGATCAAAATCAAAGCTCTGATAGCTATTGTATGCCACCTAGTGTTGAGTTATGAGAAAGTGGGATTGTCAGAATAGGGATCTTAGTTTTATAATTGCGTGTATGCATTTATTTCTATCTCTGTCTTCAGATACATAATAGATAAGAAGCAGGTAACTTCTCCTTTTGCCTAAAACCAATCAGTTGTTTTAGGAATTGGCAGTTCTTTTTGGCAAAGAACAGGCGTACCAGGTCTGGGCTCAAATGTCTGGAAGATATATAAAGATATGGCAAGTATTCCAATGGGTACATTCAGAGGTGGTATTAGCCGGTTCGGAGTGGTTTAGAGAAGCCAGTAGCGGAAATTTTGAGTAATGTGAAGTGCGCATTATGTACATGCATGTGCGTAAAGTGCGAGCATGTGCATGAAGCATTCTCTCATAGAACCAGTAGGAAAAGATTTGGAATCCCACCATTTAGACACATTAAAAAAGTCCTGCCACAGGAGAAGCCTACAGAATCAAAAAAATGGAGAGGACATATGGAATGGCCTTGAAGGATAGGAGGAGAAGTCACTACCAAGGCAATGGACAGATAAGAGGGGCCAGAACCAAGGCCAAGAAAGTAACAGCCTTTCATACAAGCCACTGCCTAATTCACATGAAGATTAAGGGAGGGAGAAGCAAGCATATTCAGACTTGCACGATTATGTTATTATAGCTATTATGAGAAAAGTAGTACTGTTCTGCATGGTGTTGGTTTCCTAGTCTTTCTACCTCGTAGGACTGGCATCACATCTTTTCTAGGATGGGCATTCCCAGTCACAAAACATCCAGTTATTGGAAGGCAAAGTTCTTGCCACTTCTTCAAGCCCCCTTTCTTGCTACATGAGAGAATGTGTATTGTATACTGTTTAAGTTTAAAATCCTAAAAGTGAAAGATACTAATTTTTCAAAGTTAAGCATAAAAAATGTGAGCTTTCTTCAGCTGATGTTCCTCTGATATTTCAGGATTGCCACATTAAGAATCCCTAGGCAGTAAATGGCAAAACTGAAATAGTAGTTTGTTCTTTAGTTAACTAAGTTACTCAAGGGGTGGCTGCAAAGTTGAAATTGTAAGCAGCTTTTTTATTAGGATAATAATGGATATAAAAGTGCCTTTTTCCAATGAGCATCAGGGTTCATCAGAAAATGCTTCAGATATTTAGAATAATTATTAGACATCAATTATCCCAATCCCAAACCACTTTTTTCTAACTTGGTGCCAATTCAGATGTCAATCATCTTACGCTAATATGCTTCAGGGGTGGTTTGCTGCTGGCATTACTTCCGGTTCGGCACACAAATTTTTTTGCTCCACATGTGCACCCATTTTCACCTAAAAATGTCTGCACATGGACACGTTAGAAAAGGGGAAAAATTACATTTCTGCATATGAAGATTGTACTGGGCATGCGCAGAATCTAAAATCAGGATGGCGGTGCCAGCAATAGAACCGGTTTGGGGGCATAGCTGGCTGAGTGACTACCTACTTGGCTGAACTGGTAGGAACCCATCTCTATATACTGATAGAATCTGGCTTACAAACATTTGTTTAGCAACTGTTCAAAGTCACAATGGCAGTGGAAAAGTGACTGTTGGAAGAAATGTCCCTCTGGGTTCAGCTCCAAGTGGGGAAAAAGACACTGAAGACATGGAGGCTGCTTGGAAAGATGGTTTTAAGGGTGGACACGACCACATGGCTTGAATCCTGAACAGAAAAGGTGATCACATGCTGCAATGTTGGTGGAGAAGAGAAGGGCGGAAGAGAAGCTGAGTCCCTGGTTTTATGCGCTCTCTGGCCTTTGATCTTGGGTTTGTATTCTGATTGGTTGTCAGACTCCCATGGGCCCATGCAGGGGCAACTCTCTAGGCTGCCTTTTTGAATCCAGGTTTGGTTGAGTTCTCAGATGCCATGTGGCAAGTTGGGTAAAGGGCCAATATTATCATGCCTTAATCCCATCACTCTGGAGCTGAAGGGGAGAACTCTTTATTATGTAAAGTGGACTAGTTCAGGCTTTAATGGCTCATTGACCAAGGGGGATGGGCAGGAAGCTGCAGGCAGCTATTCTGTCTTTTAAAACATGTTTCTTCCTTCTCACATCCAGAGAAATATTTGCCTTTTCAATATTTCCTAGGATATTTCATTTTTTCTGGGAGAGGGCTGGGTGATAACTTCCTACATGACTTTCCTTGCACTTATGTATCTTTCAGCATCTTTGTGATCACATAATGCTTGGCAGCCAGCATGTATTTACACTGATTGCAACATCCTGGGGTCACGTGAGCTCCATTTGTGACTTTGCAACAAGCCAAATCAGTCAGGGAAACTAATTTTGCTTAACAATTGCATGATTAATTTAACCCAATGCAAATTGGGTGTGATACACTTAACAACTGCCTTACTTAGCAACAAAATTTTGGCCCTAAGTCAACACTGCCTGTATCTCTCAGTTGGAGAAGGATGACCTAAAGTAGCTGAGTAAGCCACAGAAATTGATCTATACACCTCAAGCAAAGTGGAGAGAAAGGGTGGAAAAAGGTCCCCTAAAAGAACGATGATTTTCTGTTTAAGAAAGAAATATGTATGTATGTATGTATGTATGTGTGTATGTGTATATGTATATGTATATGTATATGTATATGCATATGCATATGCATATGTATATATTTAGAGTTACAACCCCCGGTATGCCCAAATATGGGAGGAAGATCACTACTTCCATTCTCTGTCCATCGGCTCGTCACAAGAGACCATCCAGACAGAAACCCAATATTTTTACTGTTGCCTTTGTTACATTTGTGTATTTGTGCTGATATTTATTTATATTTTATTTATTTATTTATTTATTTATTTATTTATTTATCAGCACAAATACACACACACACACACACACACACATTCTGCAAAGCTAATGTATTCCTCAAATTTAGCCACTATGTGGCACTCTTCTCATACAAATGTCATAGCATATTTTCTATGGTTATTAGGAAATATGTGTAAAAAAAGGATCATTAGTTCATTCAAAAAGATTCTTTTTAGATACTTTTTACATATTTGTTTTCATTTGTGTAGCTTTTTACATGGTTTTTTATTCTGATATATTTTTATTCTTTTTAATTTTTTGAATCCCACCTCATCCTTATGTTGGTGTTTGACTGCAATAAAGATTTGATTTGATTAGTTCATGAAGGAAAATAGAAATCTACTGTATATAGAGTGGATCATAAAAACTCAGTTTATAGAAACTGTCAAAATGATGTTTTATTAGTAGAATAGGGACAAAAACACACCGAATGCACCAAGGTATGTGAAAATGTGTGTGTGTGTGTGGGGGGGGATGTAACAGAATCAGTTTTCCAGAACTTATATCTAATTACACAAAAGTATATGTTTCACTTTTGTTTTAAAAAGCTGTATTCGGCCATTTTTAATTACA